>NC_049170.1:97333201-98657368 GCF_009769625.2 Cygnus olor | reverse complement strand
TGAAATCATTTTAAAGGGGAAACATGCTAATGAAATTGACAAGGGTCAACTTCAGAAGTGTTTTGGGCATTGGCGTAACTGAAACTAAGGATGCTCAGCACTTCTGCCCCACCAACATGGCTCACCAAAAACACTGGGAACATTCACTGTCAGCAGCTGCTTTTGAAAACATGGCTACTGCTGCATGGTGTTGACATTCACAAATGCAACATGATGGGTAAGCGGCACCTACGATGATGACTAGCAGCAGAAATGGCATTTCTGTAGACAGCGACTCACATTTTTCTGCCCAGGGTTCCTATTCTATGTGTTGTCTTCCATTACCTACAACTAAAAGATTTGATGTAGAAACTTTCAGGCAGTGCAGCTAACATGGAGATGACTTGAGAAACCTAACTTCATTTGTGCTCAAGCTAGATGTTACAATGAGACCATTTTAGCGATCTGTGAAAGGGCTAAATTTGACATTTGATTCACCCTATTCTAGGATTTTAAACTGTGATGTAAATTAGTCAGAAACCAGTCTTTCTTCCATTTTCTCTTTTCAAAATGTAATACAGTTAAATGACAGAGATTAATTACTAAAGTAATTACTGTTGGAAAGCAAAAGGACAGTTGTATGAGACAGTCTCTCTCATGATGACCAAGTCTTTCTTGACAATTATGCTTAATTCCAACAATGATTATTCTGTGTGGCAAAATCTATCAGCACAAGGGCACACAAGCATTGATGCATTCTCACTCACTAGGAAATATGAGAATGAGGTAATTATATTTGACTGAGACTCAGACATTTTCATTCCCAGGGGCATCTCTCGGACCTTTTTTTGGAGGGATACATATCATCTCCTCCCTTCCTTGTACTGAGTACCCCATTTATTCCACTTCTGCTGCTACTTTAGTCAGAATTGAATAAAATTTGTCCTTTCTTATACAGGCTACAACTCTTCTCTGTCTAGCACTTAGGCACATACCACACACATGCGCACACACACGCACATGCACATGTGAAAATTCCTGTCTTCATCTCTTGGTGTTTGTGTGAGTATGAGACTCAGCTGCATTGTTTCTAGCCAAAACAAGGAGGCTGTGTTTTCAAATTCCTAAAGATCTTCTATTCACTAAACAGAGCAAGCAATTCAAACAATTACTTGGACAAGAAGGCTAAGAAATTATGTAAGTAACTGCTGATTGATGCAACTTTTTCTTGGTACCCAAGTAAATAAACTCACTGTAAACATCACTGCGGCCACTACTAGGGGCAAGACATTGTACAACATTCATATGGTTGATGATATCTCTTTCAAATAGCTCAGCTAAAATTTGCCGAATGGTCTCTTCCGTGTAAAAAACGAACAGCCACCATCTCACTAGTCAGTGCTGAAATCCTTTACGCACAGTACTAGATGCCACCAATATGTCACCAGAGGCAGAGGATGTTATAGTCTTAAAACGAACAGTTCATTCTAAGTACTGATAGAAGGAAAACGAATGTACCCTGCTATGCTTTCCTTTATTTCTTTGAGTTTCTGTCCTAACCAGACACAGCTGCACTTTAATAATCTTTGAAGTATACTGGGAAAAGCTTTTCTACATGAGAGTGTGTGTACCTAATTGTGTGTGTGTGCATGTGTGAAAGAGAGAGAGAGAAGAGGCTTCAGGCTCTAGTGCTTCCTTCCAGGTGTCTTCGTCTGCATGATTTCATCTGTGAACCATAATCAACTTCCTTAATGAAATACGTAATTAACATATTATAATTGTGGTAAAGATGATTTTGACAGAAATCATTTTCCATATCTAATACTATGCTAATTTAATCTGTTCCTCACTCCCCGACATGACCTTTAGTGATTAAGTTTCATGGCAGAATTGTTTTTTTTTTTTTTTTTTTTTTTTTTTTTTGTGATGGATTGATTTATCCACAGCAGTTGATATTCCTCTGCCTCCATGGCTCTCATTTTTCTCTGTGCCTCTGATACGAAAGAAGAACAGAGTGATGAGTGGACATATTGGAAAAAAAAGTGAGGGCCCACTATGGGGTTTTGTTCTGTGTGGGGTCCTGCAATTGATTATGGGAAGATTCAAGGCAGGAGGTGATTAGCTTGGCTACTGACACAAGAAACTTCTACCTCCAGTAAAAAGGTCTTTAAGTACATCTCAGCAGAGAAAAAGATATGGCTTTGTAGGTGAAAAAGAACAAAGATACAGTGCTTATATATAACTAGAATGTTTATAGCCATTTAAATGTGGACTCTCTTTCCACTTTGAGGCATAATCTCTAGCAAGCATTTTAAAATGAAAGTCATGTCAGTGACACACTGTAGAGAAGGTTTTGGTACCACATTGCTGCCTCATGTCAAGGAGGCAATTTCCTAGTTGGCTCCTGAGAGCCAAGACTGAGCGGGTGCTGGAGGAGTGAGTGAGTTTATCAGGCCAAGGTAGAAAGGTGATTATAGACAGTATTAGACTCCCAGTTTGCTTCCCTACTAGGGGTGGGGGGTGGGGTGTGTGTGTGTGTGGAATTCAATGGTCTTTAAGGTCCCTTCCAACCCAAACCATTCCACGATTCTATGATTTGTTTCTGATGACAGCAGACAGAAAATAAAGAGGACCTCAGTCAGTTGTGGGCATCCTCCAATTCTTTTTTCTCTAGGAGGGAAATGAGAGCTTTTCAGTGAACTACCTCAGTCCCTGTGAAAAATTTGGGATCCATTTGTTTTGAGATATGGAGGCTATTTATTTTTATGGGAAGAAGGCAGACTGCGGATGATAATACAGAATGTAAGGCTGGAATATGTACTTTCATGCCACTGCCGCATTGTTCCTCAGAATCCATGTACTGTTTTTTGGGCCAGCTTGCTTTGTAACTATTACAGGCATTTTTCTTAAGAAATTATGCTGCAACTGGATGGTTCCTATTGCCAAGAAGTCTGTATCATCTTAAATTATTATTTTTCTTCCAGGTGCTAATATTACTTTCAACAATTAGTAGATTGTTGTCATGATAACCTCCCTTCCATTTCTATTTACTCATGTATTAGCCAAGCCTTTTATTCTTTGCCATTAAATTTCTCTAAATGAACTCCATCCATGGTGCAGGATCATTCTGATAATGTCAGAGCTGAGAACACTGATTTAAGTAAGTTTGCATTTGTGCACACAAAAAGCCTCCCACAGAGGCTGGCCAAAATCACACTCATACTTTTTCACTGCCATATCACACCACAAATAGTTGTCCATAATCACCTATGTGTATACCTTTTGGCACTATCATGTCTCACTTTTCACTTTTCAGATTTCTTCTTCAACTTGTGTATCTGTTTTATTCTTTAGGTTATCTCCTGTACTTCACCTTGCATTACTTGGGCATGATTTTCACATTGATCTCATTTGCCTAATCCTGGAGGTTTTGTGGGATTTTGTTGTTGCTGTGTTTTGTGGTTTTGTTGTGGATTTTTTTTGTTGTTGTTGTTGCTGTTGTGTTTTTTTTTTTTAATCCAATCATAATTTCTAACAGTTGTCCAGCTACATTACAAATTATAGCATGATCTGTGCATGATCAGTATTCTGTAACCTAATTAGATCTGTTCAATTACATGGAATGAAAAGAAATCGAACAGTTGATGAATATGATAATGTTTATCTTAATGCAGCATTATTTGAGCAATAGATAGCTAGTCAAGTCTTGGAAAAGATTCTGTAAAGTAAATTTTGTTATATAAATATATGCATGCGATTTTTACTAGAGCCCAGAATGTTTAGCTTTCAGAAGAACAACAGTATACAGGGAAGAGTGACAGGGCAAATCAAAGACTTCTGTACCTGGAAAGATAGACTAGGACTGTACAACCCATAAAAGAGATGAGGCAGAAGGATCTGATAAAGCTCTATAAAATCATGGGTGGCATGTGAAAGGTGCACAGAAAGCAATTTGCTGTTTCTGACAATACAGGAACTAGAGAGCAGCAAATAAAATGAGTAGGTATGGGGTTTAGACAAACAAAGGTATGTGTGTGGTGGATAAACTCATAAGCCCAAGTCATTCTGGTTGCTGCTGATGTTCAGATAGGATCACAGAATCACAGAATCATCTAGGTTGGAAGAGACCTCCAAGATCACCTAGTCCAACCTCTGACCTAACACTAACAAGTCCTCCACTAAACCATATCACTAAGCTCAACATCTAAACGTCTTTTAAAGACCTCCAAGGATGGTGACTCAACCACTTCCCTGGGCAGCCCATTCCAATGCCTAACAACCCTTTCAGTAAAGAAGTTCTTCCTAATATCCAACCTAAACCTCCCCTGGTGCAACTTTAGCCCATTCCCCCTCATCCTCTCACCAAGCACGTGGGAGAACAGACCAACCCCCACCTCGCTACAGCCTCCTTTAATGTACCTACAGAGAGCAACAAGGTCGCCCCTGAGCCTCCTCTTCTCCAGGCTGAACAATCCCAGCTCCCTCAGCCGCTCCTCGTAAGACTTGTTCTCCAGACCCCTCACCAGCTTTGTTGCCCTTCTGTGGACTCCCAATGTGACTAGAAAAATAAATAAATACCAGGACTCTTAGATATGAAGACACAGATTCTGGTTAAGATGGACAGATTTCAGAAAAGCAGGGGTGGTATTATCGTATCTTTTCCTCTTTCTTATATGTTTTACCTATTGATGGGAGATTATCCTGGTTTTCAATGTCATGATTTTATTCCACATCTTGTACTCTCATTAGAGTGAAGAAAGGTTGGAAAACCTTTCTGGGTTTGGGGAGTCTCATAATTTTTAATTGTTATGTACACAGAGTTATCAATGAACAAATTTCTAAATGAAGAAGAATGTGTAGATTAGCAACTCTCACTGCTTGTGCTACATCTGGGTTGTGGCCCTTAAAATTTTCATGTGACCTGAGGCTGGGGTTTGCGAGGTGAAGGATTAGTCCTTCGTTACTGCAGCATCCCGTCTCCACTCACCTGGCAGAGCACAAGTACAGCAACAGCCTGACAGCGCAGCAGATCAAGTGTGAGCTACATTTGGCAGATCTGTGTAGAGGAGCTTGTATCTCAGCTACCTGTACAATGCTCCCTACCATAATTAGTGCATTTAAGGCTCTTTCTTTCATTAGCAGAGAAGTCACATATATACTTCAGGGAGCGAACACATTATTTCCATTAACCTAGACTAAAATCATGATATTAAACTAAATACCTTAACACAAATATTTCCCCTGCAATAGTTTACACAAAAATCGTGGTAGAAAAAAATGACATATGATCTTTGTTTGCATCTGGCAGTTCAGTATTAACACATCAAAGAAGCTGAGAATTGCAGTTTGGGGCCTGGTCCTCAACTGGTGAACATTAACATTTGTTTTCACTCTGTTTTACACAAGTAGATGACCAGTCCCAGGCTAAGAGTACAAAAAAAAAATAATAATCCCCCAAATCTAAATTTATAGTCTACATTCAAGAGTATAAAATAAAAAGGAAAATCTATTTGAAATTATTGTTGATGTGATTCAGCACTGTGACCCTCAAAGGCTCTTTGTTCTTTCTCTTTAAATATAAAATTGCCAGCTTTTAATTAACTTAGTACCATTTCACGGGGTTTGTTTTATTATAAATTTGTAAAGCTGGTAAAAGTCATTTCTGCTGAAGCTGAATGTAGGCATATATTGCAACAGAAGCACAGTGTCTTTTCTGTTCTCAGCTAGCTACAGTTTTAGCTGGCATACCTACATTACTCTGTTTTATACATATGCTGAACTTTGCTAGGTGAAGCTATTTTCTTTAATTCCAAAATAACATGTTTTTTTTTTCAGGGAAGAAAAATTAATTTTGCTGGAGACTACGGTTATGTAGCTCACAGCAGATAAAGACCTGAAGGGTAGGGGAAAGATAGTCTACTGGTAGCTTGTGAATATACATATCTTGTATCATTTCCAGCTCTGGTTTCCCTAGGGAAGTTTCTGTATGTGTTTTGCCCCTTTGTGTACTAACACTTCTTCCCACAGTGCAATTTTCAACATATTCATATATTGCCTTGAACATCTTTGGATCACTAGGCAGGTCCCCAGATGTTCATGTGAGCTGAGAAAGTCGTAGACACTTCAGTCGAGATTCTTCATAGACTTGAGCTGCAAGGCAATTTGTACATTTGGCATCCCATGGTGTCCATCCAATAACTCAGCCCTAGCCAAGAAAATTAAATCTAAAATCAGTAAAATGGAACTGTGTTAGATATATGAGCTGTGTGTCATGATTTTTCTGCCTTGAAAAGGCACTGTGGTGAGTCACTAGACTTACATGGTGTCTCTAAGTGGCCTTTACGACACAACTAAGCAGGTTCTGAGGGAGTCATGGTTGTTTTAAAATGAATTTGAAAAGGAAATACAATAGTGGGAGTTATGGATCAGATTTTAAAAGGTATTTAACATCTTTAAAAATCTGGCTGTATACACCTAGGCTTCTTCTGCACTTGTTGGGGGAGAAGGAGGGAAGTGAGGATAGTTAAAGATGTCAGCACAGGCAAGTTTCCAAGTTGGTCTGGATTTGTAACAGGTTTCTTCATACCTCTTTCACCTCAGGGATTTATTTTTTTTAAAAAAACTATATTGCACTGCTCTGTTTCTTGCTCTCATCAACACATGTAACATAACTTGCTATAGCATAACATAATGTTAAGCACTGAAATATTAAAGAAATAGAGCAACATTTCATTGTCCCCCACTCCTCCCCAAGAATAACAGTTCAGAGGCAGGTGGAAGCTGCTAATCTGGGACTAAATAGATACCTCCTTGATGAAGTAATGCAGAATAGGTTCTTTTATTATGACTTTTGTCCATTCATTAAAACCGCTCTGCCGATTAGGATGGAAGATTGACTATAGTTCCTTTCACACCTTACAAGGAGGAAAAAACACAATTTGTGTTGTAACACTGCTCAGATTCTTCAGCCTACCCAGAGGCATGAATTCTGTACCATTATGCGAGCCTGACTGTAGGGTAACATTTAAGTATCAGTTCCATATGACTAGAGATGTGTCAATAATTCTAAAGATAGAGATGTGTCAAGAAGCAGTTGACTGAGTCAGCTAACTGTAATATTTGCTGACTCTTACAGCCGCATACAGTCACCGAGCCACTTCCATTCAACACTTCAATTTTGTTGGTGTACTGATAAATTGACAACACATATGGTACTGCATCTAATTTGGAGATGAATTGTATTCATTTTCATTCCAGCTCAAACTCCATGCAGTATAAAAACATCGTGCTTAAGCAGAGCAGCCCAGTTACACCAAGGAACAAATACTCATTTTCAGCATGCTTCTCAATGTGCTGTGTGATTTTTCTACTGGCAACTGCACCACTCTACCTCCAGCAACAACTTCATTTAAATTAAAAATCTTGGAATTAAGCCAGGTTTGTCTAAGGGTAAAACTGGGTCCATGGTATGTATATCTGGGGTACTTATACATAGTTTAAGTGGGTGCTGCAGGAGAAGAAAGATCTGTTCCCAGACTCTGATTTGGATTTACTGGACCTTTAATTGTTAAGCTCAGAATAGTTTTTTAAGAGTCCATTTACTTTTCCATAGCTATGTAACCATCTCAGATCCTTCGACATGGCCCAGATTTACTGCCATCTCTGACCAGCTTATTTTCCTTATTTTCATTGAAGATCACCGTGCGTTTCATTGTGGCTTCTCACAGCTTTGAACAGGAAAGGGCAAACAAAAGAAAGGATTTCTACAATTGTTTGAAAACCATCATACTCTTTCTGGCTCTTGTGTCCAAATGTGCTCCTTGTGATAACGACAAGGCTGTGTGGAGTTGGGCTGGGAACCAGACCAGAGCAGGAATATACAGGATCCTTTCTTTTTTACCTGTGGCTTGAGGAATCCTCTTGGATTTTACCAGTCCTACACCATTATACTTCTGCAGGTCCTCCAGGCTCCAGGATTTGCATGGCCAGAGAAGATTTTGCAGAAAGCCAAGTGTTCTTACTTCAGAGTCTCTGAGTAATAATATAACCATTGCAATCAGTTAGCTATACTGAAGATGGAAGTTTGGGCATTTCATGAAGAATCTGACGCAATTCCATTTATTCCTCTAAGAAGCTGCTTCTGCCCTGCAGCTTGAGGCCCTTCTTAATCTAAAGAAAATGTATTTCCATTGTCTTTGCCGCTTTGCAACTTTCCACATTTTACTGACCAAATACAATTTTAGGCAGTGCCAGTCAATGCAGTCATAAGCAGTTTTATCAACACAACTTTAAACACAGCTGCAAAGCATGTACAAACGGGATTTATCATTATGTTAGAAGACCCAGGCTACGCATTAATGAAACTGTGATGATCAACAGACAGAGCTGAACTTGAATCTTCCCTGCCTGCATAAGCCACGGAGTAATGTTTCGTTTTGTATATGATAACTTTTCCAAATTTATAGTGAATAAGAGCACCAGAAAGCAACTTTCTGCACATTAGACATCTGTGCAATTAATAATTAATTCTTCCTTTATTAGGGATGCTTATGGAAAAGATTTGTAAGCGAAGACACAACACAGCTCCATATTCTCTGCTAGTCCCAAATAAATGATAGAGAAGTCCTAAGCAGAGTTTCAAATAAAATGGGAGAATCTTCACAATTCAAAAAACAAAACAAACAAACTAAAACTTTTAACTATTTAATATGTAATCTGCATATTAAAAATTTGCCAAAGAACAGAAATCACCACCATTATATTTCCACTTCAGTGCCCTCCCCTTTCCCAGATGCTCCATTGCTGACCAGTATTCACAGAAAATCAGGTGTTTTGGTATCACTTATGTGTGAAGGGGTGATAGACATAGAGGCTTAGCAAACAGAAGACCCCACCACCATTTTACAATGCAAAATACTGCAGCCTGAGGTGGTCAAAATGTTTCCCAGTGGGATATTTTTCCATCTGAGGAAAAACCATTTCATCAAAAGCAAACCTTCCTGAAGGAAAATGACAGAAGATAATTTAAAAAGCTCAGAACAAAATGCTTCACTGTCAGTTTGCTTTTTATTTGAGAAAGTAAAATGATTGCAAGAAATCCTTACCCTTCTTGGTCACTCTTGATATCTAAAACCCAGACCATGTAGTCAGCTACACACAGGTATGTGACTCCTCTCCTGTTTAACAAACAACCAGCAACAGCTGATGAACGTATTAGGACTCAAGGATCCTGTCCAGTGAAGAACGTCATGAACCTTTTGCTGGAGGCTTCCTGTCTCATCTCAGATCTCACACATGAGGAAAGGTCTGCTGAAGGAATTTTTAGAAACTCTAGTTAACAGCCATGCTGCAGAGTTGAAGGCCTTTATTCGGCATTGAAGATATGCACTTTTTAAAACAATGTCACGATTTACTTGTAGACCTTAAGTTACAAAGATCTTTTAAATTTCTGTTTTATTGTGTATTAAAACAGAGACTTGTATGGATACTCGCTTAGCATGCAATAGTTTACACACGTAGACTACCTTAAGTATATATTCTTTAGTTCTTTCCTTCTTAAAAAATAAAATCAAATAATAATAACAGGGTCTTTTCTTTCATCATGTTGGAAAGTTTATGTATTCTTATCCCCTCCTCCACAAGTCCTTCAGGGATTATTTAATTATGGTCTTGTAGAAAGCTCTGCTGTATGGGATTTGGGTTTATGGGAAGTTCAGTTTTGCCTTTTCTTTCTTTTATTTCTGCTGAGGGTCTCTTATGCAACATTTGACTGTTTTATTTTTATGATTTAAGGCAATAAATTGTGTTTTAGAGAAAGAAAGGAGACAAGGTCTTTTTTGAATATGCCTTTGTATTTCCTAGAGTACCAAATGCAAGCAATAATTTCTAGCTGTAATTTATATATATATTTTTTGAGGGGGTGGAGGAAGGAAATTACTACCTACTTTTTATATACATATATATATTTTAACAAAGCAATAGGGATTTATATGGACACAATTGTTTAGAAAGTCCCAGAAGAATAATTCTGAGATGATGTGAAGTTATACACATATGCAAGTCTTTCAAAAAGTCCACATGGCCTACAGTCTTCAGATTTTAAACAGCTTCTGACTGTTATACACATAAAAAAAAAATGTTTAGAAAAATGACATATTTTTATTACTTTTATCTGACAATCTAATTGAGTCCCAGACCATGCATATATCAAAAAGCCGGTATGAGCAGTGGCTTAATGCAAGGGAGGGGCACCCATCCCTCCCCATCTCTTTTGCTTAGCCCCAGGGCTTGGCTTCTTCATGTGAAAGGTGTCTGAAGACAGAGAGAAATCTTTACCATGCTGAATATAGTGAGAAAACAAATCTCTTCCCACCCACCACCACAACAAAAATATTCTTTGCTATTCAGTGAAACAATTCAGAATTATGAGTTGCCTTTGACAAACACAGCCCATAAGGGTTTGTCACATAAATCACACACTGTATGACCCTAAGACATTTTTCTATTATTTAATATTTAACAAAGGATTTGCACAATGGTGACACCATGCCAATCCAAACCCATTTAAATCTTAACCAGAGAGTTTTTAATCATCGGTTGAGTAGGTGAAATAGCCTCTGCTGAGCAACACTTATTTTTCACCAAATGGATGCAATTTAAATGCTTCTGTTCTCCATGAGAATTGTTGACCATCTAATTATGGTGGTAGTAGGTAATTTACGTATCAAGCACCACCAAATTATTACAAGCCAAATAGATGATGTTTTTTTTTTCTTCTTCTTCTAGAACTAAAGCATAATTCATATTAACGGTTGAATGGGTGCAGATAAAATAAGAACTGGCCTGAGCCTCTGAACAGAAATTGAACAGAGCTAAAGCAAACGTTTTCACATGCAGACTAGTTGCTCTCATAGCACAGGAGTTCATTCATGGGTCACATATTACCCTTAAACAACTGGATTAGTTAAGGTCAGTCAGTCTGTGGCCACTGACTGACAAAAGCCCCCTGATGTAGAAAGGAACATTTCTAGCACCATGTCATACGTACCCGAACAATTTGGATAAATCCCCAACTGTATGTACTCTCAAAAAGCAGTTAAGATCAAAAGTTTTCTTCTTGCTACAGGATACTCTGCTATTATGTGTGCATCATTCTAGATGGCACTTATTACAAGCTACAGAGACGACTTTTATTTGAAATATTAAATAGTACACAGTATACAAAGAGCTGATAGATCCTGGGGGCCAAAAATGAAGTTTAGATTCAGTTTTCTTTTCAACTAGAGATAAGTTTGGGTTGTAGTTTTGTTTTGTTTTGTTTGTTTTTGTGCTTTTTGTTTGTTTGTTTGTTTTTAATGCAGTACTAGATCCATAACTGGAAAATGAAAATATCATTATTACATTTGGAAACAATTTTTTATATACTGACAAGGTTAAAAAAAAATCATGTTGAAGAAAACAAATAGCTTTTACAAAGCCAAAAATTTTAATTTTTTTAAAACAAATGTGAAGCATTTGATGCATTTCATGCATTTAAAATGCCATTTAGATTTCAAATAGCATCAGAGAAAATTTTAGTGAAAAATAATTTCAACTTTAAAATATTTCATTTATCAAAATTCTAAAATCTATTTTTTCATTTTACTTTCTAAAATGTTATCAATAATCCTTTAATGAAGAAATCAATAACATTTCTGCAAATTTGCACAATGTGCATAAATCAAAGTACCTGTTTTTATTGAGATGTCTTCCATGCAGCACTATTTTCAAAATTACAGTTGTTTTGTAAGGACAACATCTTTCCTGATCTTTCTAACCATGAGTCACAGCAGCCAAGAGACAAGATTGTGCCTGGAGAAGCTATAAAACAGCTGGATTTAGCAGTTCAAAAAAACCTTTTCAAGAAATTGCAAATGGCAGGCTTTGGGTTGTTTGTTTGTTTGTTTTAATCGGCAGCATTGTAATAGGTATTTATTAAAGGTTTGGAACTGATCCTGGCTGGTTGACTGTATTCATACCAGGCAACACTTTAAACCTGAATTACATTGTTATTTTCAGGGGGAACTTTAAGTTACCATAAAGGTGGAGTAATGAAGAAAAATCCTTAATAAACAATTTTCAGTGATTTTTAAATAGCTGTTCAGTCCTGATCCAGCTGTTTTATGTTGATATTACATAATAAAACAACTAAAAGCTGGATTAACCTGCTTCTCATAGATTCTCTGAACGCTAAGCTGTCGAAATTGGCATAAAACCACTTAAAAAGCTTTCTCACCTGCCCATCGACAGAGAAGTTAGGAAGGCATCTATTTTTGTGCTTAAAACTAAATCCTGAAAATTATGTTTAGAAACAGAATGGTCCTGAATGATGTCCTCAATTTGCAGTTTGGGAATATTAGGTTATCTATATGTTATGCTTTTCATTACTAGCAACGTTACTGCCTTTGGACATAGCATGTTGGCCAATTAGATCCTAATCAAATACCTTTTAGTTTCACACAAGGTGAAGTTTTGCTACCAGTGAAAACTAAATCAAATCTCCTCTAACTTCAACCAGATTAGGATTATTAAAATCCCAGTTTTAGAGCCAAGAAATAGTAAACTCATATGTACTAGATCTAACTACAAGAAATGGTAAAGCAAGCTTTGAAGACTGCTAAACTTGTCTATTGTTCCTTGTGTTATTGATTTTCTGTCCAATGCCAACATTTAAAATGTATTATATATTCTTTTTCTTTTATTTTCTCTCTCACTCTCTCTCTCTCTCTCTTTTTTTTTTTTTAATATGGCTTTATTAAAAAGATTTGGAAAATACTGTCTTTTGTCCTCTTCTGACTTGATATGACAACCAGATTTTTCACTTCCGTGTATTTATGTGTGTGCGCCTGTGTATATTTCAGTTATAATATACGTAAGGACAGAAATAATTTCTAATTGGCATTAGAAAAACACAAGCCAATGCCTGTGCCTTTCCCAGTGACCTAAATTCACACTGGGAACACTAGTCGTTTGTGAATAAGCTTCTATAAAACTTCAGTCAATATGTGTTTAATACAGATATTGATGAAGTTTTATAGGGTCTTGATTCATAAAGGACTAGCGCTAGCAGTATTGAGCACTATTCATGATTTGCATTCTAAATCACCTTGCAAATTGATGGCACTTATCTGAGAGGAAAGTTAAAAAGTTAAGTGTTGAGCATTCATTGCTTGGGAAAGTAACTGATTAAGTACCAAATCAAACAGAACCATAAAAGGGATTTATGCTACTCAGAACATCTTGACTAATTGAAAAAAAAATATTTATGCCAAACTGTAGGAATGAATGTGTTTATGCTTTTAATTCATTTTTTTCAATGGCATGATTCTTAGCATTCTGGCAGTATCTTGCTGCAGAGTTTTGGGATTCTGCAAGTAATGCCTGCAGACACCAAAAAATATATGTGGATAGTAAGTGTGCCTCAGAGAGGTTATCTTCAGTGTGCGACACTGTTTGGCATTCTGTGTAATGACTAGGACATATTCAAATCAGCTACCATCGGCACCTTACTTAATCACAGGTTTACTGCAATTTTTTTTACAAAAAGGGCAGTTAAGGTTGCTGAGTATTTGGGGCTGCCAAACCACATTCCCTGTCCTGTCAGTGCAGAGAAGGCATTACAGCAGTTGCTTACAGTTGTCAGTGTGTCTGTCTCTCTTAAAGACTAGAGCTATCCTCAAAATAGCCATAGATAGGTAAGACTTTCTATAGTGATTGTGAATTGCAAAATTTAAGTTGTAGCAATACTGATCTGTTGATATTTTGCAAAGAGAATATAGGACAAATCCAACTGTCAATTTTTTGGAAAGTAAGCTTGGTGGACAGTCTCAAGCATGATGACAGAGGCATTGTAACAGAAGAAAACCTGCAAATACCTGGGCTTAGTTTTGGGAATACATTTATGGAGCACTTCTTCAGGTTTATCCAAAATAAAGTTCATCCTAGTCCACAAGCACGCTCTTCCCTCCAGTGTGGCCTTTGCTTCATGGATAATTCTGATTAATCTGGACTACTTTTACTTTCTTCATCATTTTCGTACACACATACTGAACTAAAAATACTTAAATGAGGAAATAATGATCTAAGAGTAGGGCTCTATTTTAAATTGGTAGGTTTTACAATATTCATTTCAAGAGGGGCAAGGTTTATGACATTCTTATAGGCTGCAAAAAGAGATAGGAAACCAGCTAATATCCTGGAAAAAAAAAAGAATGAAAGAAAAAGAAAAAATAAAAGAAAAAGAAAAAGAAAAAGAAAAAGAAAAAGAAAAAGAAAAAAGAAAAGAAAAGAAAAGAAAAGAAAAGAAAAGAAAAGAAAAGAAAAGAAAAGAAAAGAAAAGAAAAGAAAAGAAAAAAGAAAAGAAAAAAGAAAAAAGAAAAGAAAAGAAAAGAAAAGAAAAGAAAAGAAAAGAAAAGAAAAGAAAAGAAAAGAAAAGAAAAGAAAAGAAAAGAAAGGAAAGGAAAGGAAAGGAAAGGAAAGGAAAGGAAAGGAAAGGAAAGGAAAGGAAAGGAAAAGAAAAGAAAAGGAAAGGAAAGGGAAGGAAAGGGAAGGAAAGGGAAGGAAAGGGAAGGAAAAGAAAAGGAAAAGAAAAGAAAAGAAAAGAAAAGAAAAGAAAAAAGAAAAGAAAAAGAAAAAAGGAAAGGAAAAGGAAAGGAAAAGAAAAGAAAAGAAAAGAAAGAAAAGAAAAGAAAAGAAAAGAAAAGAAAAGAAAAGAAAAAGAAAAGAAAAGAAAAGAAAAGAAAAGAAAAAGGAAAGGAAAGGAAGAGGAAAGGAAAAGAAAAGAAAAGAAAAGAAAAGAAAAGAAAAGAAAAGAAAAGAAAAGAAAAGAAAAGAAAAGAAAAGAAAAGAAAAGAAAAGAAAAGAAAAAAGAAAAGAAAAGAAAAAGTATTAAAAATGTTAGAGACAAATCATTTACCTCAGGCTTATGGAAGGAATCAAAGGAACAAAAACCACTTACACTGTTCACCTCTCCAGATTTTACTCATGGAAAGTTTTTCCCCATGGTGGACAAGACTATTGCAAAAAGATAACTGGAGACAGGTGGGCCAAAGGACATAAGAAAACCAATGCATCCAGAGTAAATCACAACTTCAAACATATTTGAAAATATTGTTATTGATCATCATGAGATAAGGATGTGAATGCTTGCACGTGTGCATGTGCATTAGCAAACTTTAACCCACCTGCTGACAAGAGACTGTTCTGACAGCTGTTCATTCAGTTGGAGTGTATTTTGTACACAGTTACAAAAGATACGAGTCTGCCAGTTTGATGGATGGTCTCTTTATTATTGTTTAGAAAGAAGAGGAATACAGTATTTTGGTGTTTGACCTCTTTCACTCCACAAACTTGTAAGAACAGTATCAGAAATGCTCAGAGGACAAAGAACTGCGCTATTACACATCTGCAATTCAAAATATGTATTTGAATAATGCAAACTGAATACAATGTGCTTAGCAAAAACGGCAAGATTTGGGTCTTAGGCAACATTCTGTGTGATCACTTAACTACATAAGGTTTTAGTTAGCATTTTCAAACAGACTGGATGGGAAAGTGGCTTTGTCTGTATTCCTCTCAAGCCTTTGCTCTGTTTTTAGGTCCTTGGGCAAATAGCTCAATCTGTGTCTTTCATCTTCTCTACCTGTACAGAGGTGTTAATAATCCTTACTTCTATACAAATCCGTATCATTTCTGCAGCTTGGTTGGAGGAGCCAGAAGGATTTATGGAGGAACTGTCTCAGAATACTGGGGTCACTTTCAAAATTGGTGTCAAACGGGGGGGTTCTGATGTTTTTTTACACTAAAGTAAATATGAACTTTAGTAAAATCAAATGTATCAAACAAGGGTGGAAAATTATAATCAGTTCTGTTATAGGCAGACTTACATCAGCATGTTTACACTCACTCCTGTGTAGTTTATATCAGTTCCCAAAGCTGACCGGTTTATAGTAGCACAGTGTTGTACAATTATTAAACCCACCCTATTTACTCCCTAGGCTTACTTTATTCATCACTAGAACAATGCTTCCTTCCTCCTGAAATACCTTTTCTGCATAGTTTGTGGACAGACACTATTACATGATTGTATGCAACAAAATGTTTCAAAACTCATTGGAGGCTCTATGCATTAAGGCAACACAGAAATGAAAGTATATTTTAGCACATTTGATTTGTGGTGTTGAATTTTTAGCTATTCATATTTCTAGTTAATCCTAGATACTACAAATCTTCAGTCACCCAATTAGTCTTCAGCTATTGAAGCCAGTGAGACTTTTGTATGGGTAAAGTCAATCTACATGAATCAAAGTTTGTAGTATTGGCTTTTTAGTTTTATTTGCCCTTTCAAACATTTACTTCAGTATAGCAATATTTAAGCATTTCATTTCAAGATCCTATATGGGCTGAATCATCTGACAACTCTGTAAAGAGTTCATACATCTTGAACACTACCCTTCATTTAAATGGACAAATCCTGGAGAACTCTATCGTTTCTAGATCCCAAAGCTTACATGCCCTGATCCCACGTAGGGGCCAGAGCAGGGGGTTCCCAGTCTCCCTTCCTCTCTCTCCCTCCTCTCCTTCCCCACCACTTTTCTTCCCTAGCAAAAGGGAAACTGAAGAACAACAGGATAAAATAAGTAAGAAAACTCAGACGATTTGTCAAGCAGGGACAATTAGGAAAGGGGACCCTTCAACTTGCCACTGCCCACAGCCCCTTGGGAGCAACCATTTTGTTCTTCAGACATTGGGTGCCAAGAGGTCCCAGCCTTGCTCTCTCTTCTGAATATAATTGGTATAAAATATGTTGGGAAATGGGGAGCTATTCTCTCACCCATGCTGCGTACAACAACAAAGGGCAACACAAGCTTGTTTCCAGAAGCAGTGGAACAATATGATCTACCTCATGAACCTCAAGGCACTCTGGCTTGGATTGCACTTTGTTCTCTACAGGGTTTTTTGGAGCCTTGCATATTCAGACAATATTTGCATAGTGCTTAGAAAACCTACAGCATTTGAGGTCCTAGCCATCTTCTGTCATACTAAATAGGATCTTCCCATTTACACTGCTAACAGCTGAGCTAACCTCTTAAATATAGCTAAATATTATTAGTCATTATACAGAGAAATGTAACTTTTGCCACTTAGAGAATCTTTATATTTATGGCTTTGAGAACAGAATTACCTGATTTCATCAGTTATTATCCACTAGCATATTCTTCACTTTCTATCTAGTGTTACTGGTTTATTATACTGACCTCATTTCCACTGTCACTGCAATTTAACTTCCATATTTATATTTCACAGATATTTTCTATAATTTAAAAAATTACAGCTACAGTATGAGAGCAGTAACAGTCACACAGTAAACTTTGCATTCAGATGATCGTCAGTGCTTGCAGTTTAAGGACTCAGGAGGAGACAACCTGAATAAAATCTGATTAAAGAGATAAAAATGGTCAGACAGAAAAATGAGGGGGAAGAACAGGGTTTGTGATATTAAAATCCTGGAAATGGTTTCTCCTGAAATCTTAAGTGTCAGAATTTCTTCAACTGTGTATTCTCTTGGAATAGAGTACAGAAAGGGAACTTGCTAAAATGTCCTCTTCGCCTCTACTGTAAAGTTATAGCCAGAAAAATACAGAAACATTTTCCTAATATTATCTGCACTGTATTGGCAATTACTCTGTAGAACTGCTTAAGTAATGTAGAGTAAAAACTTCTGTATCTATATGGCTCAGTAAAATAATCTCCCCATTAAATATTGGGCTGTACTTAGAGTTCTATGGAGCATCAGGGAAGAGATGGTTTTCCCCCAAGTACGAAAGCTTGTGACAAGAAGGTAAGACACCTAGAATTATAGAAATTTATTCACACAGTCATACACACTTTGCCACCTAGCCAGATCCAGAGATTAGAGCCTATATAAATTCTTAAACTGAAAACAAATTGTTTCAAGCACATTTTTCCTGCTTACTACGGTGTTTAACATTCTATATCATATGCCAGCATCAACAAATGGAAACATATCTGCTGAAATTGAAGCCCAGGTCTGAAACACCTTTCTATTTTTTCATTAATTTTAAAAATGGAACTTTGTTGTGTCATTAGAAAAACACCACAAAATTAAGATTGTAGGTGTAGCCTCACACTTCAGTGGGCTGGTCAAACTGAATCTTTGGTCTAAATCACCTGTGCTTCTGCCTTCTATTTGGTTGTAAGCTAACTTGGTTGATGGAGATATATGGTATCAGTGATAGCATTATTTCCTTTAAATGAGAAAGAGGATTATATATTCTTACCACTCTCAGTTTAAAGATCCTTGATTGCCTGAGCTAATGACTGATTTGTTTTTCTGTTTGGTTTTGGAGACTATCTGACCTCAGGTGAGAAAGCAAAAACTTACATAGCATCAGCTAATTGCACAAGTCACAGTCACTGATGAGGCAGCTCAACAAATGGCTAAAGATCCTGAATGCTGAATCACCTGATAGTCATAGGGCTAAAAACAGTCAGCATGAGGAAGATGAAGAAGATCCAGGCAGTTGCCTCACATGAAAGAAATTTTAGAAATTCAGCAGTTCAGACCTCTGGAAGATTTCCTGTATTTTCTGGTGGGAAAGTTTATAGAAAAGTGTTTTTACAATTTTAACTCATTTGATTTAAGCTCTACTTCAAATAATAATAATAATAATTAAATATTTTAGGGCGTTCAATTCTTGCATTAATAAGTTATTGGCTGAGGACTAAACCAACCTAAATGCCTCCATTTAGAGTCTAAAAACTCTGGTTAGGTTTAGCTAAACTGGTATGGTTTATCAACAGACTCCATCAAAGTGAAATGACAGTCCCATTTTCTACTACCTTCCATGGCACTTCAGTTTTTGCTTTAGTAAATTGGTTCCAACTCTCTGGTTCAACTTTCCTCCTCTAGGGATGTAAGATATTCTTAAATACTACCCAACTTGGAATGTTATTGTAAATTATACTTTGCAAAACATTAGCTTTCCTCAAAATTCATATCAGTAGCAATAGTATCTCTTAGAAGTGTCTGTTACTGGAAAAACAGGCTTACAACAAATGAACTGCCCAGATGTGAATGAGACTGAAAGAGTCACCCATCTGTTTATGCATCCCAAGTCCCCTTCACCCTCCGTTATGATATATATTTTCAACTGCTGTTCAATTGCTTTGTTTTGGCCCTTTCTCTGTAAAGTGCTTTAATATATGTTTGTCTCAAAGTTATTTGGGCACAAGACCTGGGTATGTACTTTCCATAAAGTTCTTACCACAGTAGTGAGTTGATGTTGTAATGGTGACCAGTCAAATTATATATTGGCATTTAAGTCCAGTAGGATGAACGTATGACAGTTCCTGTAGAGAGGGAAACAGTCTTTTCCTGCTTGTTTCTGCTTCTGATTTTTTTCTAAGATTCAATTGACTCCTCTTTTTGACTCCTCTTGGCTTTTTTAAGTTTTTGTCCGAATTCAAGGAAGTATGGAAGAAGATATCTTTCCTCTTTCTAAACAGAAATTACATAGCCATCTTTTTCTTGCAAGATGTGGAATAAAAAAAATTGCTCCACAAAACAAAACAAAAATGCCTGTTCAAAAGAATATAAAAGTACATAATCATTGAAGATGGACTTGTAAGATGCTATTCCAGTAAGCTGTAGAAAATAAGGAGAAAAGATTTTTTAGTCCAAGAAATTTCACAAGTTTTCAGAAAGAGTTCTATTATCCACAGCTCAAAACTGAAATCTTACAAAATTAAATGAACCTAGCACTTTATTCAGAGTTCAGAAGCTCTTTGTGAGGCTGTATTTTTTTTTCCCTTTTACTTTTTCCAAGTGTGATTTTTTTTAATTTTATTATTTTTTTTTTACTAGCTAGATAACTGTATAAAAATCCTTTAAAAATTTTAACATATCTTTTTATTATTATTATTTAAATTCTGTTTGTGATATGGTCATAACTAATTTTAACTTTAGATTTAACTTTATAAAAGTATGTTAATAACTTGTGTCAGACAAAGTTGATTTGCCTGTCCAAAATCCTGAGTTCCTTCACTGGTGTTCAAATAGCTGTGATTAGAGGCAATGGCACTATCAAAAAAAATAGACCTCTTCACTCAAGAGCAACCAAGAATTCAAGTCCAAGACAAGATTTTTCTTCCAGGCTTAGTCCTGTCTGAGAGAGCACAGACTTCACCTTACAACCTGGAAGTAAACTCCTGCAGGCCAGTGTGTATCTGGAAATAAGGCTTCTCTCTCTATACAAACATGTCCTTTCTCACAGCAGCTACCCATTTGTCCTGGCTCCATCACATACCCATTCTGGGAATTCCCAGTCCTTAGTCATTTTAAACACAGCAACAAGCTCATCTAAGCTCTCAAAAGACAGCTTGTCCTTAAGTAACTTGGATGAAAAACTTCATGATTCATATTTCAGAATAGATGCCATCAAGAAAATAAATTGATGATTGAAACAAGAAATAATTCTAGATTTGATGTGAGAATCTGGCTGATCTTCATGATCTGCAGTACTCACTCTGCCAAAATACAGTGCTTGAGCAGCAAAGATATCTCATTGCAGCTGCTGAGGCAGGAGTCCAAGCCATACTCTCATAGTTTTGTACCCAAAGATGCTCTCAGTCAGCTCAGCTGAGAGTATTTGGCCTTTCAGCCTATTCATAAACACTGCCCACAAGATGCCCTTCTGTAGTCTCATTTATCGGAGACTTTTGGAAAACCTGTGTTGGTGATTCACCTACACTATGGAAGACCAACACAACTCTTTTATAGAAGGCTACAATTATTTAGAATAAACAGTCTTTGCTGAGAAAATCCAAAGAGATTATGAAAATTAACTTGGGAGAAAAGAGTGAAAACAATGAAAAGAAAAGAGTACCTGAAACAGATCTATAATTGTCCACAATGAAATTAGATAAATGAAATAGTGATGCTGTCTGAGGGAGATAGGTGAAAGATATGGACCCTCAGTATTGTGCCACTGACTCGCTTTCCATGTGTCCTGGTCATGATGACAAGACACAACAGAGAAGAGGAATAGTCTTTCTTCACCTGTAAAAATATTCAACCCTGAGTCCAGTCCAGAATAATGTTGTACCCAGCGATAAAAAATTGTATCTTCTGTATCTGAGCCATAAAAGTCTACTATTGTAATTTCATATTTTCTAATGCACTTATTCATAAAACACCTATTCAGGAGAGAGAAAGATATCAGCCTGTATTAAGCAGGAGAAAATTAAGTGTAGGAGGTCATTGAGATTTACCTATGAGACATCCAATGGCTTTCATTTGGTCTCTTTGCATGGGTTTTCTTTCTGTAAAAACTACTCTTCCATTTCTTTCTGTCTTGTGGCAGAAGGAAATACAATGACTTACAACAGAGTAGAGTCTGCTAAAAGGTGAAGAACATGGGTAAATTTTCCTTGAAGCTCAAGAAAGAATTGAAAGTAGGTCTCCCACATCTGCAGTGAATGCCCTAATCACAATTCACTTGCAGGCGTGGGGAGCGTATAGGATCTTTTGATAGTGCTACATTTTTTGTTAACTCAGCTAGTTCGGTGTGCTAAGAAAAGCTCAAAATAAATCTACCATACCAGGTTCATTGGAGACATCAGCATAGTACATGGATTCCAGCTAGACCCAGAGGTAAAAGAAATACCAAACCACTTCTGCTAAAATGATGGTACTTATGCACAGAAGGAGAACTCTGAGCATCAGGGAATTTTGCAAATGAAAATGTCGTCATCCACAAATTTCCAAATATGTTGTAGTTCAGGAACCTAAATTTCACCTAAGTGCACCACTGTTGTCAGCAAAATCCTTCCATGAACAGGTTCTAAATGACTTGAACAATGTAATGCAGGAAGCCCTTGTTGGAACATGAGACTGGACTGAGTAATTAATTGTCATGTTTGCAACTGGATTCTTTTTCCTCCTGCTTTCTACTGAAGGAATGAAAGAATTAGTAGAGGATCTTCAACGCATGCATTCAGATTCGTGTACTACTTTTGAAGCACATACATTGTGGATGCCACATAGCCCTTCCAAAGGAGAACCAAGACTGTAGTATTTTCTATCATTCATGAATAATCACTGCCAAAAATCTGGAATAATTTATCTCAGTAGACTTATCTCCATCTCGCCTTCCCTCCCATGATTAATTTTTCATTCCTCCTAAACTAATTGCTTGATTTTGGATGTAAATTTATCATAATTCCATTGCTCATAGCAAATCTGAACTTAAGTGAACCTTGTCTCATCTCAGTATCTCTGCCATGGTAGAGGGAAGAAGAATTAGACAAGAAGTCTAGAGGGGAAGTCAAAAAAAGTTACAAAAATTGAGTTTGCATTTCAAAAAATAGCAAATAAACCACATTGTTTATTTTGGATCCGATATTTTACTTAAAGTAACACACATAATACAGAATTCAACAGCAGTCCTGCATCTAAATAGTCAAAAACAATCTGTGTTGTTCTGTTCTATGGATTAGGTTCAGGTTCAGTGCTAGTTCTGAGAAATAATCACGCTAAGATGATTGTAGCAGCTTATTCTGCCAAAGATTTGCCCCAAATCTTCAGAGGCATTTGAGAATGAGAGCATACTGTTGTATGGACTATTTGGCAGAACTACAGAGGAAGAATTGTCTTAGCCTGTATTCATGGATTCCTAAGGAAGAAAGACATGGCATTACTTAATCACCTGTTTTGTTGTTTGGGTTGCCAGATTCACTTTTCTGTCCCGCTGGAACTCCAATACCATCTGTAGAGTTTAGTTTTCTGCGGAGGATCCTTGACACTGAAGGGTTCCAGTGTCGTATCTCTCATTCTGAATAAAACCCTGCAACAGACGAACACCTAGCTGAATTTGTTCTTTCCTTCATCACCTCATAAGTCTTCGATTAGTCTATAACGTAAAGGACATTACAATATACAATATAAATGAAAAGGAAAAACTAATTAAATCAATTGCTTTACATTAGTGTTAGGAAACACTACATTCCTGAAAAATAAAACATACTTAACTCTTTTCTGCAAAATTTGAACAGTTTTGCTCACCAGCTTCATCATGTTGTGATGTCAGCAGTAAACCCTGCATTTCTGCCTTGCTAGGAACACGAGGACCTACTTTGCTATGTTGAGGCACTACATTCTCATGTACTAAAAACTGTATTTCCACCACATAATTTAATATTTAATATATTGCAAAGGGGAAAAGTTAAACAAATATGAATATACATGATGACAAAATGGCAACACAGTGGGAGCTGGGAAAAAAAGCTCTATCCTCAGCACACTGATTCTCCGGTGACTGCCGGGTGCTCCATGACAGAGCAGGAACTGATGTGAAGACATCACATACAGTTGGGCATGGCATAGAGGAGAGCACAAGGAGGCAGACAAGAAAAGCTACCTGACAGGTAGTGCAGGCCTGCTGAGGTTTCCTCAGCTGCTGCAGTACAAATTTGGCAAGGTCGCCCACTGCTCAAGAGCTCTGCATCTGTGGAAGGACCAGTGTATAGAGTACTAGTCTTGCAAGACTGATTGCCCTGGCTAATTGCATGAAGGAGACAAACCAGCTGCTGTGGATGTTGTGTGTATTTGTACAAACTGCTCCTCTCAATGCCTTTTCTGCAGTGTCAGCTTAACTGCTGTAGGAGGATCAGTCTACTTTAAAACCAGGCCAGGGATCAAATTGAGCATCATTTGTAAAGGTGCCCAGGAATTTTGCTATCTCAGCTCTGCCTAGTCCCCTGCAGTTCCCAGTGCTGGCGACTCTGGAGATTTTAATGTGAACCTTATATTACTTCAGTGCAATCAGAATGAAATATTTTGGAAAGGTTCATTTGGTGAAAAATTCTTGATTTGCACTTGTTTCGGTTTGGAGTAAATCCATATTTTAAGTTCCTGGAATTTCCTGTAGAAAATACTATTTTTCAACCAACTCTACTCCAGACAGTAAGACAAGGCTTGTTGGCAGCAGAGCACATAGGAGCTTCTGTGTCACCATCTTTTAGTTTTCCTTTAGACAAACTGAAATTTGCCAGGACTGTAATAAGAAGACCCACTTACTTCAAACAAACCTTAGACTTCCAGGTCTTGTAGCTTTCAGCAATTTCCAGTCTTTGAATTTGCTAGAGGCAATCTCTGTTCTACTTCGTTGTACATAACAGCTCCACAACATTTACAGAGAAAAAACACAAAATGTTGTGGTTTCTGTTTCTTTGTTCTTTAAAAACAGAGTCATCATTTTGGGTTTGGTTGATCCCTACAACATATTCACAGGTAAGCTGAAATGTTTCCAAGAATGCCAAGTAATTACAAAGGTCATTTGATAGATTCATGAGCAGTTTCTAAGCCAAACAAGGAAGTTTTTAAGATTAACTTTACCTGGGTTGATGTTGGTGATATGTTACATTCTTGAGGTCCTTTGGGATGAAGGCACTAAGCAACTGGAACAATTATATGCAGTATAGAAATATCTGCTTTACACGTAGATTGGCAGATATTGTATTCTCATGTCTGAATATATTTCTGCATACTGGTTCAGCTCATAACTTATTATGAATATTTTTTATTCTTTCTTGCTAACATATGTCTCCTTTTATCTCATCCATTACTGGCACATGTATCCTCACAACATAATACCATAGCGGCCATTTTAGTATAACAGATGGGCAAGAAGATTATTTGTCTTGATACTTCACTCAGAAACCACGTTTTGTTTATATTTTGTATTGACATTAAAAAGCTTTTCAACCAATGTGGTTTTTCTTCTGGGTTAATTTAATTTTATTTTTTAGTGATCCAAAAAGGCATACACTTTTTTTTTCTACTTCAAGAACAGGATGATAGCACTGCCTGGGGGTTACCCGTAGCAGTATGCTAACTTCTAATGCAAATCAAACACAAAGGCTGATGAAGAAGAGATGCAAAATTGCTACTGTGCCACTGGAAATAAAACTTAAACATGAAATTCAAAGGCTACATACTTGATAATGCCAAAAGAAAAGAAAAGAAAAAAACTATCAGAAAAAAAGTTATCAAAAATAAAATAAAATAAAATAAAATAAAAAATAAAATAAAATAAATAAAATAAAATAAAATAAAATAAAATAAGATTAAAATTAAAATTAAAGAAAGAAAGAAGGAAAGAAAGAAAGAAAGAAAGAAAGAAAGAGAAAGAAAAAGAAAGAAAAAGGAAGGAAGGAAGGAAGGAAGGGAGGAAGGGATGGAGGGAGGGAGGGAGGGAGGGAGGGAGGGAGGGAGGAAGGAAGGAAGGAAGGAAGGAAGGAAGGAAGGAAGGAAGGAAGGAAGGAAGGAAGGAGCAAATTCATACAAATCAACAGGGATTTTGAGATTTATCAGACACATCTTGGTGGCAATTTTTGTACCAAACTCAGACAAGCAAAGCTGGGAATAGTTTACTCCTTTGAGCAGGAAGCAATAGAGTAGGACACAGAGCTTCTGACTATGAATATCTGTATGTGGTTTGTCTCTTTCTTCCTTTGGAGTACTGGAATTTTATGCTGCAGGTACAGATGACCTGATCTCTCATGGTTAATAGAGTTGTTGTCCCTCTGAACCAGAGGTAGGAACTTTCTTGGACTTGCCTTGTTTAGGATTTCACTTTTAGCAATCATCATACTACTCGAAATCTATACTGTGCTTAAAGTGTATCTGTTCATATTCCTAGAGTTTATAGTCCTCAATGAAGATATAAATCAAAGTAAAGTTTTATGGTCTAAGCAATACTATATCTAGAATGTACCACTGAGGGATTGATATCCCTTAGATAAACAACTGATGCTAATTCAAAGAGCAAATTGGGATGCACATTTGGGATTGCAGATTGGGATTCACATTTAAAGTCATCATGGTGCAGAAAACTCCAATTTAAGGTTTAGATCAAACAAATTTTCCACTTTCTGGATTGGAACCAAAGTCAGAAAATTTACTACCTCTGATCTCAGAAGCTCACTTACAGCATTTCTATGTAAATAAAAATAAAATCCCTTTTTGAGTTCCTTCTGTTTGTGAACATACTGAGACGACATTGCTCAACCAGTCACTGGTGAGAATTGTGGTGAAAAGTTATTGATAACTGGTATCAGTGATCAGTAACAGTGAGATGGTAAAATCAAGTTCAGATGCCAATCAGGAGGATTTTAGGAACATTTAGTCAAACTTGAAACTTCAAGTTAAACCTAAAACATCTACATGAACAATTTAATCCTACTTCTACAGGTCCATGGTCAGTTTCTCCATAAGCATATATGTAAACTAATACTGAAAACATGTAAAAACTGTGCTTTCAATAGCATCATTTCTTTCTACTAGGAGGAAACAGAAGATATTTGATTTTGTTTTGTTTCCTTTTACAGAAGAACTCAAACAGAGGGTTAAAAAAAAAAAAAAGCATCTACATTTATAAATTATATAGAGATGGTTTTTGTGGAGGGTTTTCAACATTCAGCTTACTGAGTTCTATAGTGTCGATATCTGCAAGACAGAGTGAATGAAATTTCTAAGCAAAGTATGATAAAGCAGTTAAGTAGGCTGCAATTTCATTTTCCTGATGACATCACTGAAATAGATAATAGTAATAAAAACCGAACATTTTAATATTTTCCCTTGTTTCTTTTGTACAGTTTTAGCTTTTTAGCATGCACTGAAACACACATGTGAACCTAAGTATCAGGAATATTAAACTTTTGAATGTTGCTTTTCCACCAACATGTCAATTACTTCTAGAAAGTTTGGGTTATCTGAAAATGTTTCTGGTCGATTCATCTTTTCCCCCAACCTCTTCCGATTTTCTGGATTTCCTGGTTATTCAACTGAGTACAAATTGCTGTTCATACAGATGCACTGCCATGATTTCTGATTTGCAGGCTGTCACTCCCATTAATAACCTACTAGGCTGTCATGCTGTCATTCCTTGTTGCTGCAACGATTTGTTTCAAACATAGGGGCTGATTCATGAAGAATAAAAAAAGCAGTTGTCCTGTTTTACAGGAACCTCAAAATATTTATGCAGAAAATGTGTGAAAAGCACACACACCACTTTTATCCTGAAGAATGTGATTGCCAAATACCCAACTTGTTTTCTTGAGAAGAGAGAGAAAGAATATAGACTGGAATGTCTGTTTTTTTTTTTTTTTTTTTTTTTTTTTTTTTTTTTTTTTTTAATGAAAATATAATGCTTTTAATAAAATCTTTCCCTGTTAAAATATCCCAAGTTCAGTTCCAAAGCTGTGATGTGACTCCTCAGGATGAAGTATGGCTTAAAAACTGATATCAAAGCTGATTTTAGGGATTTTTTATTATTTCTCACACTGCTTTTCCCAGAAGTATTAACGGCAACTATCTTAGTGACAAAATGGGAAAATGTATTGGTCCCCTTCGGACTTTTGTCTTTCTTTCTGACCCAAACATACTCAGCCAAATTTCACTTTCAGTGATACTGATGCAGCATCTTCACCTCTTACAGTCTTGTGCTTTCAGAAATGAGAAAACAACGTGCTCCATTGGATTCATTGCTCAGTACGTCTCTGTACCGTTGTGCTAACTGTCTACCAGTGCATGAGGATGTCTGGCTCAGTGATGGTGGGGCTGACCCCTTTTGAAACACCTTGTTCCAGCATTCGCAATTCAGCTCACATCCCCTTAGCCTCTCCAGGAGCTGGAGCTGCAAGGGGCCAAGCCCTTTTCCGCCACTGAGGCCTGGAGGTTGGCATATCTCCCAAGGAAACATGCAGAAGGAGGCTTCTGAAGAAGGGAAAGAAAATGAGAGCAAGGGAACAAGGCAGGATGCTAATGTAAATCAAAACTTGGAGGGAATGCAAGTGTGAGGGAAGGCTATTTGGATGTGGGCTGCAGTGCTGGCTCCCAGTTTCTCATGTTTCCCCTGCCATCCCCAAGCTGCTTCTCTCCAACCCAAACCTGTGCTATTAGAGCAATGTGAAAGTTTCTGCTCTCCTTCCCCTCCTCTCCCACCCCACGCTCTGCCCGCTCTGAGTTCTGCCTACAGATGGCTGCTAATGAGCAAGCTACTTTAAGATACCTACTTAAAAATACTTAAATCATTAGACTGACTTTGTACACTGTAATTTAAACTAATATTTTAAAGAGGCAGCCTCCCAATTACAGGGTTATTGTTATCTTCTGTAAGACTTACGCATTAACCCACTTGAAAATTTGTCTCTGCCAAACACCATCAGCAGCCAGTCCCAAACCTGTCAATGCCATAGTATTTTCCAAATTGATGTTTAATTAATGAAGTACTATAGCAACAGGTTCTCTCTCTCCTTTTTTAATTTGATCTCCATGGCATTATAGGAACCTAAAGCTTCCACTAGGCATATATTCCTACCGTTTCCTTGTCAGAGGAAATGTATATTCATTTTAGACTTGCAGAGGCAATTACAGTAGCCACCAGTTGCCTACAGCAGCTAATCAAAGTGATAACCTGCAAGTTCTCAACTCCCCGTGAGACAACCCACTTGCCTCCAGCTGATGAATGCCAAAAGAGCAGCATGGGCCCACCAGTAATGACACCGTCATCTAAGAAAGGTTTTTAACTAACCCATGGTTTTATAAAGACTCTATTAACATCTCATAAAAAGAGGTCTAGATAAAGGATTTTAATAAGATTTTTTTTAAAGGGAAATACCAGCCCTGATGTAAATGTCTGTTGTAAAATATTAAGCTGGTATTTGCCTGCTTGTAGCCTTTGCACCTCTCAAGTTGTGAAAAGCGATGTAGTCTTCCTCAAGTATCTCCAAGCACATGACTCACCTCTGACTAATACACCGTCCATGTCCTTGCCCCAGTCCAGCCACACCATCAAGCACATGCTTCAACTTAAACAAATCTCCAATTCCATCAGTTTCAAGAGTGTTCAGGGGTTTAAATCGAAACATATGGGAGCACTGTAGAAAAATGGGCATAATCTACCAGAAACTAATACCCCAGATTGTTAGTTATACATATTCATAGTTGTTGCATACATCAGCAATAAGGAAAAAAAAATAAGTACAAGAAAAAAGTATTTATAAACAGTTCACAAATATTTGTTAGTAGAAGACCATCACACTGGTAGGAAACCTTTAGGTTTTTCTACATCACCAGTCCCTTTCTTTTGCTGGATTTTTACTATTTAGAGCATAGTTGTACTTGGCAACAATGTGACCCTCTCGCCAATCTGCCACTGTATTAGTGACAACAACAGCATGAAAGACACACACTATATTTTCGTTTTATTCCATCAGTATATTTCAGAGTTCAGTGTATAAAAATTTAAAGCAAGGTGAATGAAAAGATTTGAAGGCTGCTTCTCAGACCTTTACATGATTCAGTGTCACAGATTTTGTAACCAAACAGAAAAGAACAGCTTTGTAAATTCATTAAGATCCTCCGAGAAAAAAAAAAAAAAAAAAAAAAGCCCACAGGACCCCAGTCCCTCCTTAAACGAAACAGCTACCCACATGAAGAAATTCTCAGTCGCTATGCTGTTCCTGTAATCCAGTTATTAAATCTGAGGTTTCTCTTTAAGGCTTCCGGCCAGGTTTTGACATTGGATTTCAGGATATTCTAATTAGCTGCAGCCCCAGAGGAGGTGTTCCTGGCTTCTTCCCTGAGCCGGGAGTCCTGGAGGAGCCCAGTCTGCAGGCTGCAAGGAGAGCAGGTTGGCTTAGTACAATTTCCTACCCATGTCGCTCTCGTTGTCTGGGGAATGGACTTCTGCTCTACCATTTCCTAGTCTCATTAAAAAGTTGGTGAGCTTTTAAAGGCTTGCAGTTTCCATTTTTTAGGACTGTCACCACCTGCAGCGGCCATTTCATGCTTTGAAAGACACACGTCATCGTGCTATTATTACTACTTGCCAGTGCTAGCACTTAGAGGACCTGAACGTGGCCAGGCCAGTAGCTCTGGGTACTTCTCAGCAGTAGAAGAAAAGGTGATCCCTACCTTGGGAGTTTATGGGATACCCAGCTCAAAGAGCGCGCCAACACAGTGATGTAGGCAAAACCATTTTTTTTCCCATACCAAATTTGAGGACAAATTGTTTGTCTTAACTTGAAAAATTAAAATAAAAAAATAAGTCTTTCAGCAACTTTCTCTCCAAACAGCACCAAGTAGGAGAGTACTCCCCAGCTGCAGTGATGCCCAGTCTGGGGTAGATAGCGTCCCCAGTGTTGTGTTTTGAGTCGGTGCTCACCCTCCTGCCAGAGCTGGGCACCCTCTGCCTCCAGAGGAAGGAGTGGGGTGAAACTCCTTGACTGGCTTCCCCAGCACCAGGGAGGACAACCCAGGGTGAGGGGAGTAAGCACTGGGGCTCAGGCTCTCTGGCCAGGTGTGCGCTCATCCTCCATAGGGAGAACTCCTGGTGATGGGGGTGCTATGCTTCCTAAAGCAAGCAGGCTATTTTAATCTTTTAGGAGATTACAATAGTCTGAAATAGCTGGGTTTAATAGGTGGGAGGCAGGTGTGGTAGATACAATGAAAAGACATTAATTAATAGATAGCCATTAATAAATAGATAGCCATCATCTCATCTTTACAATTGAATACATACCACATATGTAGGCCACTTTTGATCAGTGGCCCCCAGTACACCAGCAGTACCTGAATCCCAGAAACTCTTTGTGTGTCATACTTCTAGGACTTTTTGACTTTGTCTGGGGGCCCGTGACAGGTCTGGATATGAATTCATCTTTGTTGGGGCAGTCTATTACAAGTGTCCCCAATCTGGTGGGATGAAATGATGAAATGCCAGAAATGCCATTTCAGTAGGTTTTGTGCATGGCTGTTCCAAGGCTTCACTTAGTTCTCCAAATCTTCTTGATAGCCTCAGGAGATAAACATGAGAAACTAAGACTCCACCACACATTTTTTTTTTTCTATTTCCCCCATTTCCACCAGTGTTGAGTGCAGTTAGAACACAGTGGGAAAGTCATAAACAAAGACACTTTTTTACTCTACAGCCTTGCTTCCTGTTTGTGATAGAACCAATGACTTTCTACTCATTTTGAACAGCAAAATCATTTTTCTAATATTTTTTCATTCTCTCAGCATAACATGCTATATAGCTCGCATATCAGGAGGGTAGTCTAGCTAATGTGGGAACAGAAGCTGAGAACTACTTGGAAAGTGGGATAACATTTCCTTGAAGATTTTGACAGTTATTTTTTTGCATTTCAAACTCCAGCAACACGAATGTACACAAAGATTCAAAACTGCAAACTTCAAAATATTTCTATTTACCTTTCGAGGTAGTGGTTAGCTAAATTTTAATTGCAGGACCAAACCCTCTTCTTATAAATGATTTACATGAAATATAAGAATGCTGTATCTTTGGAGCCATGAGACAAATCTGAAGACAGTTCGAAAGTAAGAGAAGCAAAATTTGTCCTGTATAATCTGTTACAAATAATAACCCCCATGTAAGGAGCCACTTTCCTTTCTAGGCCAGCAGGAATACCTTTTGTTAACTGCATATATTTCGTTTGAGACATGGAGAGACAACAACCAACATCCTTCCCACAATTACACTTCCACAGTATAAAATTTTCTCATTTTTGAAAGTATGGAGTAAAATATTAATCCTTTGTATTTCAGATATCAACCTAAATAAGATGGTGCTCTTAAAATCTGATTTCATTTTCCTCCAGTAGCACAGAGAGATGACACCTAACAGACAATACCAGCTGTCAGCTTTATGCAACCATATCTGTAGACTTCAGACAATTATCTGTAATCAATAGCTATAGCATCATGGTAATAAAATTATAGTACTTACATATAATTACACTTACGTTCAAATACATCCAGTTCCATTCAGAGAATATATCAATGGACTAAATCTTGATAAGTCAGTAATTCTCAATAGAGAGGACAGAAGGTCAGACCTGTGTTTTCCAAGAAATCTGGTTCAGAAAAAAAATTAAAACTTTCCCTTTTACCTAACCTTTTAATATTGCCATCCTTTTAGATTTTAGAAGAAACTGTTCTCAGAAAATCTTTGTAGACATATCCCTGATAATCCTGCTCATGCTGCATTTTATTTTCCTACTAAAAAAAACTATTGCAATTATATATATATGACTGAATATAACACAGTCTATCATGTACCAATTTACTCACTTAAGATCAGAAATTAGAGGATACTCTTGGATCCACTTGTAAAGCCACCACGATGAATTTTTCATACCAACATAAAAACAGGCATGTATTATATTTCTCATTTTGTGCTTTCCCCATTCAGTTTCAATGTTGTACCTCTCCCTGCTCCTTTTCCATTCTCCTTCTATTCTTTCATTTCCTGGTCCTCTAATCATTCCAGTTTTCTCCTTTAATTTTCTCTCCTACTACTACTTTTGGATTCTTAGCATTGATGTTCAAGATACCATGCTCTGCCAAAAAGTGTTTGTATTGGTATTAAAAAGAATTCTGCTCTTCTTTTCTTTAATTTTCTTTCTTTTTACTTTTTTTTTCCCTCCACATATATATACTCTAATACCTTGGCCATATTACAGACCCTGAATTCAGTGGTTATGGGACTTTTCCTTACATACATAATGAAATCTCGGGTCCCAGTCACCCTGCTGTTATGAAAGAGGGAAAAAAAAAAAAAAAAAGACCCTTAAAAAACAAACAAACAAAACAACAACAACAACAACACACAAAAAAACGCAGGTATCTGGGCATGTTTCCCACCAGTCACCACTGCTGTTTAAATGCATTAAAAAACAGATCTGTGCAAGCAGCAACAGGTAGGAAATGAAGGTCATTATAAAAGGACTGATAGGATCAGACTTTTTTCTTTATGACTTACATGTGCAGGCTTTTGGCAAGAGTTTCTCCTCTTTCTAGATGAAGAAGCTTTCTCAAAAAGTGCAATGCTTAGGGTTAAACTTTATGGTTTCCATCAAAAAGAATAGTTATTAATTGTAGATTTTATACAAAAATACATCTTTTTGCCTAACCATCACTACCTGCAGCTGAGAAAAAGAAAGTGGTGCACGTTGATGGAGAGCCTGGTTTGGCTATGTCTACGAAGAAGCTGTTGTTTCTGTAGACATTTCTGAGTCAGTTTTGAACCAGCTATCTTGGTGAGGTCGAAGCAAGAAGACTTCTTGCCTCCTTCTGTGGCCTTTGCAGCCCACCCAGGGTTTGCTCCCTCAAATGTGGCAGTACCAGCATGTACCAGCAGGACACGGGGCCAGACTGCACCACATATGTGCCTTGTGTGTTTTCCATCAGGCTTCAAGAGACAAGGCTCTTGCTTTGTAAATTATGAGGACAGATGAAAAGAAGAGGCAGTTTACCTATGGTGTGCTTCCAAAAAACACACAGAGTGTAGGCTCCTGTAGCAAATTGTCCTTATCCTCGCTGAGAAAACTGACCCTAAACTGGCCTGGAGAGAAAAGGTCTTTCCAATTGCCCCTACATCAGGTCTTAGTATCAGATCCGCAGTATTTTCTGAAACTGCAACACAGTGCCATTATCAAAGTGGATTTAAGTGTTTAAAGCCTACAAAATGTGGACACTCTGAGCAAAGATTTCCTTTTGGGAAAATAGGTCATGTCCTGAAAGCCAAGCATAGTCAGAAGATGGTCAGCGTGTCTTAGCAAATAGCATATAATTCCTTAAGTGCTTGCTAAAGAAATAATGTACAGCCAGAGAAAAAACTAGAGCTGTCATATCCTGAAAGATATGATTTACAAGAGATTTTTATTTTTTCTTTTCTTCCTTTCTCTTTTTTTTTTTTTTTTTTTTTTTTTTGCTAACTAGAGTTGAAAACAAGGTAATCACACCATAATTATAGCTTTGATCAGTTCTCTGCTGAAGAAAAAAATGATTCTATTTAGGTCACTTGCGGATTCTTAAGTTTCGATAAACAGACTCATACCATGATAATATCAATTTAAAATCATGTGCGGTATGCACACACAAAATCTGCAGCTGTTTCAGGTATTGTCACTAATGGCTTATTGTGTATTTCACTATAAACTCTTTATAAATTATGTTTATTGTCTTGTAATTAGTAGTACTAACAGTGAATAATATCAATAAGGTCATTAAATATGTAAACAATAAATAATAGTAATATTAATGCCACCAAGCAGCAACGCTTGACAGCATTGTGTATATTCAGTCAGCCTAATAGTATATTTCTCTGCACTTCAACAGCCAGACATGGAATGGTGCCAGTCATGGGGTTAATGAGCATCTAGACAAGTGTAGAAGAAGCAAAGTTGGTTCACAGTTGGTAAAAAAAAAAAAAAAAAAAAAAAAAAAAAAAAAAAAAGGAGTGTATCCTAACTCTTCAATAATTACAGGAGAAGATGAGGACTTTTTGGATCGTTTTACCACTTCAGTTCTACAAGCCCATCCCCTTTTCCTAGACAAGCAGTGAGATTGAGCTATAATATCCAAATTGGTGGACCTAGCCAGAGTGATAGATTTGACTTCTAGATTGCATAAAGATAAGTCAGTGTCAAACAATGAAGCATTAAAAGCTAAGCAGATGAACCCCTACATTGGATACTATAATCCATTTTATTTTATTTTATTTTATTTTATTTTATTTTATTTTATTTTATTATTTTATTTTATTTTATATCATTTTTAGACAGTTCCTTTGAAGAGGGGTGAGTTTGCTTTTTTATTTGTTTTTCTAATGAGAGTTTTACACTCTGATCAGCTTTTGCTATCTGCTAAATTTGTCTGGCATTACTGGAGAGGACAGTTATGGACTGAAGGAAAACAAATTATTTTCAAACCAATGGAAACCTTGTAGAAGCATTGAATTAGGTTCTCTGTGGTCTTTGCCCCTTCAGGTAGAGAGGGTACATAAAGATGCCTTTATGCTTGTGGATAAATTTTCTTGTCTCTCTATCCCAGATGACCAGAATTTTATTATAAAACGAAAATGGAAACTATTTTTTGGAGAAAGGGCAATATCACCTTTTTGCCATTACCAGGATAGCACACTGAGAGGGCCTGTGCACTGATTAACAGTTGGCATGTGATTCTGAAATATACTGCATGTTTTAAAACTACCTCAATCTGTGCATTCATACCAGACCGAAACAGCAAAGCCATGGGATTTTCTTTTTCTGGTCTTTTATTCCCATGTGGGCAAAATGAATGATCTTTGTCCTTTCAGCCCTCACAGTTTGCTACACAGGAAGTTCATCCCTGTTTTAGATCAGGCCGTCCATAAAAGTTAGCCCCACCATCATATGACCAGAACTCCATCACTGTGGCAGGTGCTAATGGGGTTTTTGGCCACTTGGAATTAATGTTTCCAACCAAGTGACTATCTGGGGAGCTTCTAGCACAAATCCAAAAGCATTTAATGCAAAATTAAACACTTTAACAACAAACAAGCAAACAGTATTCTTTGCTAAAACACTTCAGCTATTTTGCACCCAGGCTACTTGTGACACTTTGCTGGACTCAATACAGCAACAATAACTGTAGCCCAAAAAAGTCTTGTATGTCATTCTTCTCTGCTTAAAAGCAATAGCTGGTATATAATCTCTGTTTTTGTTTTGTTGTTGGTGGTGGTGTTTGTTTGTTTGTTTTTAATCACACTTTTACTTAAGAATTCTTAAGTTCCTAGATAAGGGCTATTTAACAAATACTGTTTATTCTCCCACCCTGAAATCTCTTTTCATCTGTCTGAGGATCCACACATTACAACAGGTGAGCTCCCAAGTCCACTTCATCCACTCTTTAGTTCTGAACTATAAACTCTGGTAGAGTTCGGAGACAGCTTTAGGTCCCCAGAAAAGGTCATTCCACTTTTTTCAGATTAAATTTCTCATGCATATTCTCTCTGTTTTACTGTTTTAGCAACCTTTTCTGTACAAAACAGACATGAAACAACCTTCTTGCTTTTCTTTTCTCATATTTTGCTATTTCATCATTCTGCCCATATTCTGTTTCTCTGGTTGCAGACAGACTCATCTTTTCTGGCCCTCTTTCCTTGTCAGCCTCTCGCTTTCAATCCAGAGACCTCCTCCATTCTCTCACTAGAAATACGAAGTTAGATGTTTAACATACGGATCTTTGAAAGGGCTGGGCACCCTCTAACAGACAGTGATAGATCTTCCCTAGTTTCTATTGGAGTTGAATTTCCTTGGCACTTTCTACTATCATGCCTGTATACTTAGGGCTTTTCCATTTTGGAGCTCAGCCTTCACTACCTTTCAACACCTCTCCTGTTTCTGAGGACTGTCTTTCATGCAGTTCCCACTGCTCTTTTTCAGTCTGCTTAAAATGCTATCTTTAGCAGTCTTCAATTTTAGCAAACTCCAATTTTGTTTGAAAAACTAAATCAGACTTTAGCGGTCAACCTATGCATGTGCTTAAACTTCAGAAACGGCTGTCGCATTTGATATTCCAGGCTGCAAATGGATTGTATCTCAGTTTCTGAGTGTGATGATTGCTTCCACCTAACTAGGAGTAAAACAAAGAACAGAGTTTTTTGAATAAGAAGCAGACATTCTGCTCTGTACTGCAATGAAATCCTAATAATGCCAAATACAATAGCCACATTGGTTGCTTTTTCATCCCAAATTCCCAGTTTGAAACCCTGAGTGGTCTGATCTTGCATTCAATGCTCAATTTGAGAACAGTATCAGTTTGAGAGGAGGGCCACGGAAATAAGGTTTTCCTTACAGTTGATCAATAGAGGGCATAATTAAGGACTGTAGGCCAAATCCTCAACCAAGGTAATTCACAGTGATTTACTCCACCTGCAAATCTAGCTCCCAACATGGAACTGCTGTTGCTAAAATGTTAAATCACTCCCAATCAAGTCAGAAAAAAAAATGTATCCTGTGCTTACTTTCCCATTCTTACTTTGAATTTTCCTTAATTTGAATGCCTATCCCTCAGGAGTTGGAGACAACCATTTCATGAAAAAGGGAAAATGTAAATTTTAATACAGGGTCTGCTTGATCCCTCAAAACAGGTCAAAGTTGGGATAATTATGGTATCTGACTGATGTTCAGATGCTCACATTCCCTGATGAATCCATAACTAACTCTATGTGATGGAAATATCTCACATTATTCCTGTGTTTGCCAGCTTGCAGTGTCATTCCAGATGGCAAACACAAAAATAGCCTGAAAAATTTCTTTCCGAAATTCAGGCTCTAAAAGGGTTTTGTTAGTTCTACAACAGATTTTCCAAGATGTTCAAACTGTCCAGTGCTTAAAACATAGAACACCCCAGCAGGAGTATTTTGTAAAACCATCGTTACAGTAAATTTCAGGCCATTACTAATTTAATTACTGGGTACTTACTAAAAGTGTATTTATTTGTTCATTACTTCTCTAAGAAATCTACCCCTGCTGGATTTTATTCTTTGCTTGATGCTGCTTTCATTAGAGTAGGAGTATCTTCAGAGCAATAGAATTGTAAAGGTCTCAGTTGTTAACATGAAAGTGGGACTGCTTAAATTTGATTACTGTGTTTAATGAAGTGTCACATTTATTTACAAGATGACATGATGAATCACATTACAGTTATCATAAATCAGCTTATAAGAATGGACAAATGGTTCAATAAACCAATGGATTTACAAATCTAAGATGAACGCATTTGGTTTTCTTGTCATATTTCCCTTTTTTAAAAAAATGGCAGTGCACTATTTACTTTAGCCCAGGAGCTAAATTGGCAATTTGCTTTAAAAAAACAAACAAACAAACAAACAAACAAAAAAAAACAGAGAGAGAGAGAAAGAAAGAAAGAGAGGGAAGAGAGGGTTTGTATTTCATGTTGTATTATAACTTTCTGTCTCACTGACCAAAAATGCCAGATTCACATGGGCAAATCCAGTCCACCTCAATGTGTTCATTAACCTTAGGGCCATACATGAGTTATTTCCTTACTCTTCTAATGACTCCCGTTCCACGCCTAGCAGAAGACCTGTCCTACATCCATAGCAGATACTATATCTCCAAACAGAAATCATTTTGCCCGTTTCCTTCATTTGCACGTATGCTGGGCCTTAAACTGGGGTTCAAATTTCCCCCAAGAATACCATTCCTAAGATTAAAATAAAATTGTATCTGCTTGCCTTTTGATACTTCCATCACCTTGCCCTGTGTAACAGCAGTGATGTGAGTTGACCAAAGCCTGAAGAAAATCAAAAAGTGAATAAGCATCTGTGCAGCCCTTCTCCCCTCCCTGACCTTGGAGTCTTCATTAAAAAGGTCTTAGTTCACTTCCATACAAGGGAAATTGGCTCATTTGTGTGCTGTACTCTCTCTCTCTCTGCCTGACTTGCAGAGGAATTTGTTTGAAACATTTTTTTTCGGCACATTTCTGTTTATTTGTGTTTGCCCTGCAGAAATGCTAATGCAGGTTCATTGCATTAAACAGGCCTGATAACATCTGAGTGCACTCACATATGTGTAGGCTGAAAAGCAGCCACGTAGTGGGGAGGGAAGGGGGCTGAGGAGGCCATGTGTGTGTTTTAGGGTATGCATGTGCATGGGGGGGAAGTTTCCAAGTAGCTGAGCTCCGGCTTTCGTGCCACATCTGCATTTAGCCCTATTTGAGTGACAGGTGTACATGGATGCCACATCGGCTGCCAATATGTTATGAGACCATGGTAACAATCGCTCATCTCTGGGGAGCTATGCTGCCTCATTCCTCACTATCAGACATGAAAGAAATAATTTCAGGTGCCAGAAAAGGAACTGTGATAAAGAAAACATTTCGGCTTTCATGGCACCGGAGTTTGCCCTGAGGCAACAGCTTTGATAAAAAAAAGTGTCTCTTTCTTTACATTCACAATTAATCCATGATTATCTACAAGCAATCCTTTGGCCTATAGGATACTGACAGAAAAGTTGTTTTTCTTTTCCTTTTTTTTTTTTTTTATTCCTTGTACAGTTCACCTCTGTGTTTTTTTTTCCTGCTACATGCACCTATTGTATCACACAAATCTTCAAACCCTGCAGAAGCTAGAGACAGCTTCCCACCCCCACTTTGGGAAGTTATGTAGATATCAGACATATCTGTGTAGAATAGCTATTGTTAGCTGAAGTATTAACATATAATGTTTCTTCAGTTGTATATTTAAGAAAGATACGAAAGAGGGCTATTATACCACAAGTAAAGGTGAACCAATTGCTCTCTTCTGCATCATTCTGTGCCATCAGCCAAAAGAAAATTTCGGTGTATTTTAAGAGCAAAACAATGATCTTCATTCAGGAGGTGATATTATTCCTCTCTGCATGAGTTCACTTTCATTTGATGTTGGCTGGATTCAGTATTTATCGTGTCCACCTGATATTGCCAAGACCATGCTTCACTGTCGAGGTCAGGTCCTGCCCAAGGGATGTGCCGGGTCACATCATAAAACAAACAGCACTGGAGCTTCAACCCAGGCAACCTTCATATTTCATTGAGCCTCGGCATGCACTGGTGGTATGCAGCCTCCTCCATGAGAACTTCAATACCCACCACTTCAAGGTACCATTTACTTGCTGAAAGGACACAGATATGTCACAGAATATGAGCATTTTTGGCCAGGTGACACAGCATGCCCCACCTCATCCTGGTGAGCACCTGGACATCCTGGTCCACGCACATCCCTCACGTATCCTGAAGCATGGGCTGGAGCTCTTTTTCAGGGCTCATCCAAGAACTGTTCAGGCAATACTGTTCCTGGCATGAAGGAGGCCCAGAATCACACAAGAAAGGACCCACCAGAAATTATCCTGGGCGCAACCACCAGAAATTATCTTGGACACAAACCCCTGCGGTCCAGGCCTAGCACTTACCCTTCCCAATCTTTGTGTCCTATGTCCCAGGGAGCCTGCAGAGCCACAGCTTGACGCAGTGCTACCTTCCTTTGGTGGGGAAGCCTCCATATCATCTGAATTGTTAAGCAAATCTGCTAGTCATCTTCCGTACATATCTGAAAAATTATATACTCAAATAATTCTCCACCTAATATTTCCACAGAATAACTCCTTTTGTCTTTACCAGAATGTATTAACTTTTTTCCAATGACAAACATAGCAGCCACAAAGTAAAAAAATACGGCAGTGCTTCTCCAACAAGTTGGGTGGCCTGGGACATAACTGTCTACATAGAAGATGTGTGGGCTTTTTCCTTTTTTTTTTTTTTTGTCATCTCAGCAGACGCTTGTTCTTACTGCATGAACAGCTTAAAGAAAGCAAACAAACAAACAAACAAACAAAAACAGTCCATGGACTTACTGCGCATCTAGTATTACACACTTTCACCTGGACTTTCCAATGGGAAGAAAATTTTACATATATATAATATAACTTCACACCTCTTTGCCTCAGTTTCTTAGTCTGAAACACAGAAATATCTTTCCTTATGCAAACACACATCTAAAGATCTGAGAAAAATACCAAAAATTGATTTAACAATAATATTTAACATCACATAACAGTAGCTAATAATGAGTTCAGATTTCTCTTCTTACTCATCTCAGTCATGGCTGACTTCTTGAGCCCATCCCAACTTTCAGATTTTATAATGGTGGCTCAAGCAGCAACAAGTTGTCTTCTCCTCATGTTACTTATTACAGGTCATTTTGAGGGGTACAATGATATAGAGTGTTTTCTCCTGGTGGAGATTAACTTTTGCAACACTCTCTGCCTATGGGGTACCAGTAATTAAGCAGCTTGTGCAAGAAAATTGAACAAAAAGACAAAGAAATTACCTTGGTCTGAATTCTTCAGCTACCACAATTGTAGCAACTCTGTTTCTGTTTTTCCTCCTCATTTTTCTCCATGTAGATCTATCTGTCCATATGGATGGATGTTTCTTTTTCTTTATCACTGTGTCTCTCTCTCCTTTTTTTTTTTTTTTTTCATCAGCATGCATCCAGTTTTACATTACTGTCTTCCAACTAACCCAACCAGTAATATTTTCAAAGGTGGGTTGATTGTGGAATGGAATAAAAACAATCTGAAGGATAATAAAAAACAGATTGGGGAGATGAAGGAATTATCAAGGAGCAAAGCCCTAACATGGTATTATAAGTTATGTACTCTTAGCTCCAATGCTCTAACAAGCAGCTGCATAAAGCTAGGTAGCTTTTCTTCTCAAACAAAGCTAAGGGAAAAAAAAAAAAAAAGGCTTCTGTGTGTATGTTGGTACGTGTTTCAGGGGAAAAAAAAATCAGGACATTGTGAGCAAACTGGCTCTGCAATGGATCGACAAGGGTTTATTATTCTGAGCAGCACTCAATCAAATGTGGCCCCTATGAACAGAGAGTAATGTTGGCGAATCATCCTGGGGGCTTTTTTTTCTGTGTGTGAGTGGTATCCATCTGTCAGCTGTCAGTGCCAGTGAGAGATATACAGAGCTGTCACTTCTTGTCAGCCAGCATTTGTGCGGCCTTTTGCAGCTGCTACACAACACATACTGTCCTTATTGAAGGCCAGCAAGGAGTCTTGGAGAAGATTCTGCTGGGCAGGGTGAAAAGGGGAAGAGAGATGTCAGGACCACTGTAGGAGAACAGCCTTGACCCATCAAAGATTTTTAGCTTCAGTCTCAAAATCCTATTCTTTTCTGAATATTAATGATAATAAAAGGCAGATGGAGAGCTGAGGTAGTAGCATAGCTGTATGCTCTGCATTTCGAGATTCAAGGCAAGTCTTGCACTCCCTTTAGTACCTTTGGAATCTGTAATAATAAATATGGTGGGATGCAGGTGGTGATGCATTCCAAAGAGTCCTATGCTGCATCCTGAATGAAATGAGGAAGGGGACAAACAATTATTCCTCCAAGGAAAAAAATCTCCATCTATCACTCCCCAGATATACATACGTATACAAGATAGATGTGCGTGTGTGAAAAACATATATGCGTACCCACACATTTTAGAAGTGTTGGAGCTGCACTGGGACTGTGCTGAATTTAGGGCTAAACCGAAATTCAGGTTCCAAGGCACTGAAATCTTGCCAACTGTTTTCTCAAAATGTTGGCTCCAAATGCTGAAAATCTCATGAGATCAGCTGTTCTTCTGAGCTTCCTCCATCATGGGCTGTATCAGAACCAGCTCCAGCAAATAAGATGCCTTTTTAGTTTGTGATCTGCTGCAGATTTACAGCACTGATAAGGACCAAAAGTTTTGTGTCCAGGCTGTTTGATCTTGCATATTATCAATCACAGATGGAACTGAGATACTGTTTCTAAGTAAAGGATACGGATTTTAGAATATTATTATAGAATTGTAGAGCATTATTACAAATGTGTCTGTATGCCATTTTTTTTTTTTGCATCATTTAAAGAAGATTTATTGTTTAAATCTATAGAGGACATTTTGTTTTGCTTTACATATTTACAACTGCCCTCACAGCAAAGCTAAACTAACATGTCCAAATTGCAAGGCAACAGGATAGGAGAAATCCATATACATGGAACTGGAAAATGCTAAATTCTGCTCACCGCTTTTCCATTGACTCTACAAGTTGCCTCAAGCTGCTCATGCCAATTGTCTGCCTGTTTCCCATTTGGTGATAATATTTAATTGCCACCTTCACAAGGGCACCATGTTGATGAATCTTTCAACCAGTCTCTGAGCTTGTAAAAATCTCTGCAGGTGCAAAGCTCTCTCAAGAATATCACCAAACCAATTGAGCTGTGTGATTCCAGCTGTAGGTTCATAGTGCAAAGCTAAAAAAAAACATAGTCCTAATTCTGCTCTAATAATTATGCAAAGGTGGAAGATTAAGTGATGTTAAAACTCTCAGTACAGTGCAGCTTTGTACATTACTAAGCCAACATTTAAGCATATGATCTCATGCTAGAGATAATTTTTTTTTTTGGAGGTTCTCTTCTTCTTCTGCTGATACTTTTTCAAGAAATTAGAAATTCAGGATTAAAAATGAAATCAATGGTAAGTTTGTGTAGTACATAAATCAATGAGGTCCTGTTCAATGACTAGAGCTTGCATTTAATACATAATAATGATAACATGGTAACCATACCTATAATATAATAATTAGATATGTATAATATTATACATCCTATATAATATTAAATAGAAAATAGAAGCAATTCATTTTAATTACTTTGCATGATTCAATTACTTCACATGCAGATGAAATTTAAAATCCTGTAGAATACTAAAAAACAGTAAGTCTGGATAGTTATATTATTTAATATTTTTTACTAGGTTTCAGAAGCAGACTGCTATTGTGAAACCCAAGCAGGAAGTACTTCACTGATTCATTTTGTGCCTGTAGAATTTTATTTTTTTATATTTAAAAGATGCAAAAAAGATTTATAATTTAGCTTAGGGTTGCTTGAAAGCCTGCTCTGTTTGGTTACCAGTTTCAAACACATATGGTATAACTCATATTGCTGCAAGTAAAACAAGACTGACTGTTGAATGAGCATAACACTGTAATAGCAGAATGTCTGCATTTAGCCCTTTTAACTCAGATCTGCTCACAAGCCAAAATCAAATGGGAAACAATTAGTGCCTGTCAGAAAATGATTTCCCCCTTCCCCCTGAGAAAATCCAAAAATGCAAAAGAAAAAGAAAAAATGTTCAGCTGAAAAGTATTAATTTTGTGTTGGAGATGCTGTTCCAATAGCTCTTGGGAATTGTAGTTCATATGCCTCATGTCCCAATTCTTTTCAATGACTTAATCCCTTATTAGACTGTCTCTTGCCCTTAGTCTCCCCTACACACTTCCATGAATAATTTTGTCATATCATGGAGGATCTCACTATTTGTATCCTAGAAGATACAGGAAACCCCATAAAGGGAACCTGATCCATAAATGACAGAGGGAGTTTGAGGTTCTAAACAACTTCTGTCAAGCCCTGTCGCAAAGCTCTAACGTTTGGGCAATTTTGTGATTTGAATGAGAAGTCACAGATACAATTCTCCTCTCTGAATTAAAGTTTAAAGCTTACCACACCGCAGACTAAGAAGGCTCTAGATACTTCTCTTTTTCACTTCCTACAATAACAGTAGCTAAGATTCTGAGGCATCCTCCAAGATGAACCTCTTAAATAAACTGTAGTGAGCGAACAGTACAGAAACCATATTGCAAAAGTGCAGTGTACATGGAAGGTTACAGCATTTCTTGTGAAAGTTACAGGTATGCACAAAATCTCTAGGGTCATAGACGTGAATTCTTTCTCATGAGCCCTCTGGAAGTGTACTGCATTATGGCCTTTGTCCACCAAAGCACAATTTGCTGGATTACCACAGAGTGCCTTATAAATATTATTATTTCCTGGGGGAGAACAAGAGAAGGGCACTGCTTCAGAGATGAGGGGCATGATAGTCGTTATTGTGATTAGGAAGAATAGCAGCCTGGGGATCTTTATAAACTTAGTTATTCTTGGGTTTGGAAAATGACAAGCCTGAAGTAAATTGGGATTGAGACGAAGAAGCTTGTTTACAGCAACTTGCAGTCTAACATCTATTCTGGAAAATTCTGGTGGAAACAAAGACACTCCGTTTTTCCTGTGTTGCAATCAAAACAGCATGGTGGTCTCGGTTAAATATGGCCACTATCTGTTTTCCTATTAGTAATATATTTGTATATCCCATACCTCCCTAAACCAGACTAGAAGGACACTGAACCCTTTTCAGTCCTCCAATGTTGTTTTAATTATTGAATTGCAGGACTCTGCTTCCTTGATGTTTTGTGCAGTTGTTTATTTGCTATTGGGCATTTCCCCAGCCTGCCTACACCATCTAAATTTGAAGAATGCATTTTATTTACCCCCCAGACTTCCTTCTCAGACTTGCTTGCTGTCTCTGCTGATCCTGCCCCTGCTTACCCCTGCCCATTCAGTTGGACTTCTCCCCTAGATTCCCAGCAGAGAGCCCAACAGAAAACACAGACACAAAACAAACAAACAAGCAAAACAATTGTGTAGAGCAGAGCAGTAGGTAGACGTGGTGTAGACAAGATACAGCCCAAAGCAAGAGAAAGACTACTCACAACAGTGGTTCCACATCTAGCCCACAAAGGCTCAGTTGTTGGGGCACCAGGCCTCTTGGGCTCACCAATCCCTGTAAATGCTGTTTGGTTTCGTTGCTATTCTAGGCATGAGGAAAGGGTGGAAGCAGTCTGGAGACTGGCTACAGTTTTTCATATCTCCTCATTTTCTGGCTGGCAGAGCTACACAGGCTCAGCAAAATCAGGGAACACGGCCTAGCACGGCCAGGAGCCGAGCACCAGGCCCAAAGAGCTTGTGTGTCTCTGGCACTCAAAGCTTCACGAATAGGGTGCAGAAATACTGTTCCCCTCATTTCATCATTGAGAAACCCTCAAGTATCCTTGGTAAAGACAGAATCAGGCAATATGCAAGGGCCCAGAGTAACACAATTTCAATGTATAAAAGACAGCAAACAGGTCACTGAGAATGGAGGTAAAAGTAGCAACATTGGGTATTAGCAGGGCCACAACAGAATTTAAATAAACAATTTAATCAGGAAATTGGGATCATCAGCATTATCTTTCTGTCACCCATAGTGTCAGTTGAGGTTTCCGGTCTCATCCAGGTAACACAGATGGCGAAAGAACTGCAATGGGAGCTCAGTGAGGAACAGCCCTCATAGGAAGCTGTGGAGACACCAGAAAATAATTGCAGGGCACAATGCAATGCCAACACATATCTGATTGACATTACTGGCAGCTGAGAGAACCACTGCTTCTGGCCTTTTTCTAAAGGTAGCATTGTCTAGTGAAGACTGACAGATTTCCTTGCAATCAGGTGATAACCTTGGAAAAAGCAGAGAAGAAAGTCTGTGTCTTTCAGATGCCTTCAGAAGAAGAAAGGAGACCATATGGCAAGAATCTTTAAGACTGAGTTGATGTGTGCCAAGCTACACAGGTACACACAGTTTAGTGGGATTGACACCAAGAAGTGGGAAAATGGGCAGAGTCTACAAACTGTTAATAAGCACATTTACTTCAGGCATCCCAAAACAGGAACAAACAGGACCATTTGAATTATATAGTGCCACCTATAATTCAGTGTTGCTTAACACTTAGCTTTGTAGACAGTTTCCAGTTGCTCAAAACACTAATAAATTTTATTTACACTGGCTGACATTTCCCATACCTCAGGCTAAGTGTCTGTGGAATATTGCAGCCAAAATGTGGCTCAACTATTTCTACGTACTAGGCAGTTGTGCTTATAGCTTGGGAGCTGCCTAGCTTCATCCTTTGCATTGAGGCCAAGATGACTGATGAGGCTCAGACATGTGTGTGTCCATCAGCTGGAGACTTGGATGCAGGTTTGTGCCATCTAGAACACTTGATATTATGTGGAAGTTTAAAAGGTTCCTTTGGCATGACAAAGACATACATATTACATGAAAGCTACCCCAAGTTAGTCACAGGCCAACACCTCATCAACAATTTTGTTGATGGAACATTAAAGACAAAGGCCTAAGGAACAGATTAAGGATTTTTATATAGTGCAATATTAATATGTATTTCTTTGGTTTGAAATCCGAATTTAATCACTTACTATGTTCAAATAGTCATGGAGGGGAAAAATATTACCCTAACTTGAAAATCCTCTCTAAATCATTAAAGATAGCTCGTCTATGCACTAAAAACATTTTGCAAAGTGAAAAACGGAAACTGAAACATTAAAATTGTTTTAAGTGTACTGCAGTTATCAAAACAACCATTAAAACCCAGGAAATTCAAATTTAAGGTTAAACATAAAAGGAATCTGAGATATATGTTAGACCGTGACTTCAAGGAATAAGTGCTAGTAAGATTCAATGGTGTATTATAGAACCACAGGATCACAAGGATCACAGAATAGTAGAGGTTGGAAGGTAACTCTGGAGGTGATCTGGTCCAACCCCCTGCTCAAGCAGGGATGCCCAAAGAAGGCTGACCAAGACCATGTTCAGGTGGCTTTTAAAGATCACCAAGCAGGAATACTCCACAACCTCTCTGGGCAACCTGTTCTGGTGCTCTTTCACCCACATGGTAAAGAATTTCTTCCTGATGTTTAGATGGAGGCAAATTGACCCAAATTCAAACTCAGTGTAAGCAAATTGAGTTTGTTAAGTTAATGATAAGAAACCATTGTTACGTTGGATAGAGTCCAACTTCTAATTTTCTGAGGTTGTCCAAACAGACTGACTTAAAGTGGCTTGCATATCTTAATCAGTAGCTATTATCACTGTAGACACTTAGGTACTTTATATATATATATAAAAATATATATATATATATTTATGCCCATTTAAAAAGAAGTGTTTTGTCATTTTTGAACTTAAGCTGGGCATGACTTCATTCTATCAGTTTTTAGACATTTTAAAATTGATTTTCCTGATCTTCCTTTCATTTTATTCCTTTTAAAATACTTTTTTTATTATTAATTTTTCGCCGCTGTAAATTCGATACTATATGAAAGCAGAAGAAAAATTCAGGGATGGCCCAGTCCTTTCTGTAGAAATATTCATTTCCAGATCCTGTACATTCTGCAGACCCATACAGTTGTTATTTTTTAGTAGAATCCCGTTGATGTCATTCACAGTCTTTCCAGGTTCAAATCTGTAGTTTGAGGCACTTTCCTATTAGTCCACTCAGACCTTAATCCTCTAATACTTGAAAAAGCTAAAACAGTGTCTTCTATGGGACTCTTGGTGGATGTAGATTGACCAAAGGCAAAAGAGAAATCCCTTTTTCAGCGAGAGGCTATCTGAAGAGTTCCACCGAGTCTTTCATTTGTTTTTTTGTTTCCTTACTTTTTTTTTTTCTATTTCAAGAGTCTGAAGAAAAATGCAGACAAAAGAAAAAAAGTTGGGAATAATGTACACATATCAACTTAACTTCACTTGAAGCATATCTGAACAGCTGTCTCCCACATGAAGTGTTATTCTTCTCAGTGATTGCCAAAAAGAAAGAAAAGCCAGTGGTATTAATGTATATAGCATTCTAGATTTCCCTGGCACTACAGAAAAACAAAGAAATTAAAAGGTGGTGCAACAAATGAAAGAACGTTACCCCAAAGCAGGTTGTTTGCTTGCTAACAGAAGTGTCAGCAATTTTTCCTGGCATAGTCACTTATAGTCACTTTGAACAGTATAGAAACAACAACAGTGAAACACAGAAAAAAAAAAAATAAAAAGATCAAAATGTGTCTGTGTCCCCAGGATCTTCCTCCCTTTCCTTTACCAACAACTGCAGGATATGAATCATACTCAGTAGGGCCACCAAGCTCTAACAGCTGATCTCTACTCTGCTTTCCTGGGAAAGGAGACACTTTTTTCAACTTTCTCTGTCAACATGTCACAGCAGAAAGGAAAGCCATGCAAAAATCAAGTCAGAGCTTTCCCAGTGATGAAGCTTTTTACAAAAAGCAAATGATTTCCTTTGAATTATTACCATCTGAGCTATTTCCACGTTGCAGCTGAAGGCCAGTAGTTTGCAAGTGCAAATACTTGAAGGGGTGGGAGATCGTTTCCATTTTTGCCAGTGTGTAAATCTTGTTTTCTGCTGGCTGCAGTCACCCTGATGAACTTGGACTGAGTGAAGGCCCCACTGTTTCATGACATGAATATGATTTTGAAGTCAATAATGTAAATGCTTTCTTATATTCCACACAAGCAAGGCAGGAGAGCAGATAGTCTCATTTACTGTCAAGGTGTTTAAAATAGCCATTAGATGTGCATGTACCCTAAGCTATGTGTTCCAAAAGCTCTGCATATGTGTGTCTACTGCCTAGGTCATTCCACTGAAAAAGCTGAGAACATATGTAAGTCTCTTTGGACTCATCAACTCTAATGCTTTTGGCATGGTTCTTCATCACCCCATCCTCTTCTATTTGTTTTTTCTATTGTCTGCCCATATCATATGATCCTGTAAATACATAGAACTAACTATATGCTGTGATTAAAACCAGGAATAGTTTCTCTTGCAGTAAGTAAGGTTAATCATGCTCAGAAATGGGCTGTTAATGCAGCATCCCAAATATCTTCCTAGAAAATGTCCTATGGGCCCTAATTATCTCTTTCCAAATAAAAAGGATTGAGTCCAGCGTTTTATATATCTGCTTAGTTTTCAACTGGATTTTGCTGGTTGTTTAAATAAGCATGCTCATTAGCATCTGTCAGCTGCCCAGACTTATTATTTCGTTGCTATGTGTTGATTTGACTTATTAAGACCTACAAGCCTTGATCCTGCCTTAAAGATGGACTCCAGAGCAGGTCTGCTGCAGCAGTTACAGTCATCTGAACAGGTAATGTTAGTACCCACAAGCTCACAAAGTCTGCTGTCCTGCCCTGCTGAAGGTTTCCACCTGCAGATTTTTTTTTCTTCTATCTTGTGACTGAGCCCACAGCTTTTGACTGTTAAACCACATTGTCAGTGCTCCTGGAATCTAGACTAGCAGACATATCAGCCAAACAAGCAGCATATTCCTTTCTTCCCCTGCCCTCTTCTCTCCCCAGTCCTTGCTCCCAAATGAGAAATGCTAATATACTGTGTGATGCGGGAATAGTTTAGCATGTTTCTCGCATGCCCCAGAGCTGATGATTGTTTGGGACTATGGCATAATTCCTTCTGAGCTGCTCTCAGCATGGCGGCTTTAGCTTTGCGGGCATTATTTGGGGAGAACTGAGAGAAAATATTCCTGTGGCAGCCCATCTTCATTTTTCCAGCTTAGGGAGGAAACTCACAAATATTTTTTTGTTTGTGGTTTTATAATACTTACATATGTTTCTAAAGGACTGCTGGTGGGAAAGGCTGTCAGACCAGTGAGTGAAGGAACTACATGTCGGCCTTCCATGTGATTGTGCTATGCAAGTACTCCCCTAAAAAAGGCTGGCAGACTGTGACAACTTTCACATTCTTTTCCCTTCAAATTCTTACAAAACTTCATCAGCCTAAACAGTATCAGAGTGCCTTCTGTGGATGTTAAGTAATACAACCAATTTCTAGTTTATTCAGTTATTTTTTTTCTATTATTTCTCCCCCTCTTGCTTTCCCCACTCCAGAGGGAGCCTTTCATTTTCCATCCAGGTCCTGTCAAACATTATTATGATTGCTTTTAGTCCACTTCCTGTCTCACAAATGCTTCGGGGTCTGCTCATATTCTGGAGATGAAAGATCATCCCAGGCTGCCCCCAACTGATGGATGCTTCAGATAGGGAATTGGTATTGGGAGCATACAACCCAAAGGAGCTTGCAGGGAGCCCAATGCCACTGTGCGACAAGGGGTACCTGATACTGGGGCCAACCTGCAGCCTTGCCTTGCCTGCAGCCCAACTCAGAGTTGCCTTTTAAGAGAGGAAAGTCTTCTCTGCCAGTCAGGCAGCAAAAAGGTCTAGACTGTGTCATGTGCCAAGGTAGGGCTGAAGAGGTAAATGCTGTTTCCTAACAAGAAGTAAAAGCAGCTCCCTGTCATCTACAAAGGGTTAGCTACAGTTTAACCTGACATCTTTCCTTGAGTGACAAATACCCACCAGGACTGATGAGCTAATTCTAGCCTGAGATGAATTAGCATCCATGTACTTAACAAAGAAATGCTGAAGCAACAACCTGCTATGCCACTTGGCCTGGGACAATGAGACATCAATAACCTCGTATTTTAAGTCATTTCACCTAGCAATGTTTGCAAGCACTGTCCATTAGCCCTCCTCCAACCCCCCAATGCCACCTCTAGAAATGATGAAGTAAAATTCAGTTTGAGATCACACTTATTCCTGCATCCAAATCCATCACATATTATAGCCTCTCATGTTAGCACAAACATCCTTTAGAATGAAACTTTCCTATTACCATTTCCATTACAGAATCATTTCATCTGTAATAATTTTCCATCAGAGGCTGAAGAGGAGTCTGCTGCAGCTTTACCTGCTGTTCATACCAGGCACGATTGAGAGATACCATTTTTCTTTGTGTTTGAAACCAACAGGAGGAGGAAAAGGGTCTATAAATACAGCTGATCGAGAGTATTTTATATCTATCGGTGTGCCGTGAAGCCCACCTGTAAGAAAGCTGGAGAGCAGGGGGAGGGGAGGGGGCGAGATTTAGGAAAAATCGGGGCAGAATTAATCCTTCAGGCTGAGCCACCTCTGCGGAGCACAACTACACAGTCCTGCTGGCTCTGAGGGCCATTATTCAAGGGTTAAATGTCACTCAAATCAACCTCATTATGAACTGAGGGATGAGGAGGGGCTCGGGGGAGACACTGCTTTCTTATGCATTTCCAATTGAGCCGCTCTGGCCTGGAGATGACCCGCCACACGATTTTTAAATTATCTCTGTGCGCGCTCTGCTTGTTTTGGAAATGCTCTAAATAAAAATAATGGACTGTCTTTTAATAAGTCTCATTGTGAAGATTCCACATATCAAACAACGCAGCGCAGCTTGGAGGCAAGCGACGGGCATGTGTGATCTAGCTGGAAGAGAGACAAATGGTGATGGGAGCAACTCCATCTAGGGACCGCTGACAAGAAAATGGCATTCGCAAACTGACACATCTGTCAGGGTGGAGAATATTGGCACCTGTCACGCAATTTCAGTCATGACTTTTAATAAAGCTGCTTTCCCTTAGGTAAAATTGGAACTTGACTGTAATATTAGCTGCAAGCACGTCTTGTTTTCCCCTTCAGAGCTCTTTTGTACGTGAGACGTTTCAAATGAATCTTAAAGCTGAAGTAATGATGTTTACTACTTCTTTCCTTCCCCCCCTTCCCTTACCAAGTCTGGATTTGAAAGAGATGTTGTGCTGAGTTTTTTTTCTTTGCAAAATGTCTCCCCTTCATCTACCAATACCAGATTTTTTTGTGTGTGTGTGCGCGTGTGTGTGTAGCGCTTTTTCTCTATCACTCTTTTTTTTTTTTTTTTTTCCCTTTCCTCCTCCTTTTCAGCTGGGCTGTTGTTTGAGTGAATTTAGCCTGGGGAAGCATGTATATCATAAAAACTGGGTTGGGATTTGTTGGCTGTCAGTCAATAAATCAGTCAGAGTTTAATTACCAGGCATGTGATGGGAAGCGGTGACAGGCACCAGGTCTGTTGGATAGCATTTCTTATGGGGCAGCCGCTACTAAAAACAAAAAGTTAGGGAGTATGTGTGCGTGAGTAGACGCCGGATGGGAAGGAGGGGGAGAGATGGTGGAAAGGAGGGAGAGACATGAAGAAGGAGGAAGGGGGAAAGGAAAACTTGAGGAGTCCTGCAGCTGGAATCTGCTATTACGAGGGGGCGGGGGGGGGGAAAATGTTTCATGTTCTTAAAACAAAGACTATTATAAGCGTCTGTTTCAGGACAAAAAATAGTGTTTTTAACTGAGGCATTCCCATGTTTTGCTTGAAATATGTCAGTGTGTTTTGAGTGCTGTCTGATGCCTGTATTAACTTACGCTGCACTAAAGTGCGCCCCTTCGTTTAACACTTGCAAATATTTTATCAGAAATATTTTTTTAAAGGAAGGAAAATAACTACAGTTGAGAGAACACATCGGGGAGATGGGGCTGGAAGGAGCTGGAGAACTATTGTATTACAAAATGACATAATGTGTTAAAAGACCTTTCACAAAGTGAGAGTAAAGTTTTTTAATAAAATATGAAGGTTATATAACATTCCCAATGAGGAAATCAATAACCTTTTTTTCCCCCTTTTTTTTTTTTTTTTTCTCCCTCTTTCCCATTTTTGGAGGGTTTCCAGGATGTCTGACCATGGAAATCATATACAGTTTTTTTTTTCAAAGGCAATTCATACTTGACATGGTTTTTATTTTTGACTCGTGATGAGAGATGTCATCTTCTTCCTGTCATATGCCATGAAGCATTATGTGGAGATACCGCAGGATGTTTTGACTGAAAAGATGCTCTATTTTCTTTTAAGTATTCTCCTGTGGTGTGTCTCAGTGTGTGTTTTAGAAATCTTTTGTCCACTTTAAGGCATTATGGGTAACGGACACAAAAGTCTCTGGCTTGAGGTAGTGTAGCTGCTCCTCTACTGGCAAGGCATTTGTCCGTCAGCACAAGGGAGCACAAGGGATTTGTGAGGAGAAGAGGAAAATGATCAGCAGAAGAGCTAGTTACAAGTGGACTTCAGCTGGTGAAAATTTAGCAGAAAATAGAGAACAGTTCAAATTTCATAGAAACATCTCCACACAAACACACACACACACAAAAAAAAAAAAAGTCAGATTGCATAGGGAACTTTGCCCTATTTAGACATCTAATTTAAGCAGTGTCTTGATTCAAAAATAAGAACAAAACAAGCTGTTTTGCTCAGATAGGTGGACTCCCATGCTGACAGCCTGTTTATCTCCTTGTCAGGTTGCTTCACAGCTGCCTCTGTAACTTCATCTTTGTGACTCTGGATGCCCAGCAAGACCTCCCGGAGTTCACCTGCAGGACCTCTTCCCATCCAATTTTAAATTGTTCCTGTCATTTCTACCTGACTACACGTAAACTTCCTATTGTTTTCTCCCTACTTAGTCAACTTTTTTCACTCTTCTTAGATAGTGAACTACTCAGAGCAGAAACCTTCCTTCTTGAATGTTTGGCAAGTGCCTAGCGTACAGTGGGGACTACTATAAATGTGCAACAAGTAACTCTAGACCTTACATTTCATACATATTCAAACCATATGGGATGTGATATACAGAACAGGGTTGCAGGAGCCATCTCTTAACTGCAGTCACAGAGGGTCAGAAGAGGGAGATAGAAGAGGGAAGAAAGTAAGTTTCAGATGGGAAAGGTTACGTTCATGTGAAGACTTGCATTCAGTGAAAATTGTTGTGAATTTTCTCCCTTTAATGAGCATTTTTCCCGCTTTGCCTCCCTTTTTTCTGATAGTGGCCGGGAGTTTTTGCAGCTGAGGAAAGCAGTTTTGAAATGGATACCTTTATCTGTTTTGTGTGAACCACCAACAGCATTGGGTTAACGAGACCTCAGTCCTAAATATCTTGTGGATCTAAAGAAAAATAAATACACCTATTTAAACCTTCACCTTGGAGGTGCATGCTCCATTTCCAGCCCTGCCCTGGTGATTTTGCAAGTTCCAGGTCAGATTTTCTCAGACCAGGGAATGTCCTATGGTGTACTTCCAGGGTCAGCTTGCCCAGCCTCAGTAAAATTTGTTTAAACAGTTGAACACTTGTTAAAACAGACTCGATGGTGGCAGCAGCACCTTGTGGCTGATAGGAATTCATCCAGGCCCTCTTGCAGGGCATTTCACCAGCCTCTGTCTTCCTGGGACCATGTGAAATTTCATTAAACTGAGTTTGCCCTGCATGGGATGGCATCCCTAAATCTCAGTGCCTGAAGAAGAAGCATCACAAGGACTCTGGTGCCCAGTGCATAAAGCTGGTCCACCTCCATGCCAAACACCCTGGCAGCAGCACCAGCACTCTGTTTGTTACCAGGGGTGACTGGGGAACAGGGAATCAGGGAAAAAATTTCATAACCAGTTAAGTATCCAGCTGTGCTTCAAAGCTACATGGAAACCTGTCAGGGTTGAAGTCTTAACACAAAAATAATAATGGGACATGCAGCTCTGGAGTTGTAAGTGAGAATCAGCCTCCTGAATGAGTCACTCTGGCTATTAATGTAATGTAAGAATGTCAAATTATTGTAATCTTTGTCAGAGGTCAACCTACATTAGAACAGCAGCTCAACAGACACAGGATAAATACCTCTTAATAATTTAGGAAAGCTGCGTTTTTTTGTTGTTGTTGTTTTTTGTTTGTTTGTTTGTTTGTTTTTTTGTTTGTTTGTTTGTTTGTTTGTTTTGTTTTGTTTTTTTTTCTGGTTAATAATTGACTTCACTATCCAAACACTTGCTGCTGCCCTGCTGCTCTCTTCTTCAGGCAAGTGTGAGTGTCGAGCTCTCCTGCATGGAGTTCAGCCTCTTTGCAGACCTGCATGGAACCACTGGCTTCACGGGATCAGCACTGCTAGTTTCAGTTGCTGAGGATTTATACCTCCCATCTGCAGCTTAGAGTTTTGGAATAAAATATTTTCAATATAGAGAATTTTGACTAGCTTTAAATCACAATCAGGATTTTTTTTCTGCATTTCCACAGAAAAAATCTGGATTCCCAGGACTACTCAAAATAAGTTGTTTGCCAGATAATCACCCATGCCTCCTAAATGTCAGAATACGTTTACTCATGCCCAGACCCACTAGAGCTAAATCTGTGGAACAAATTATTGTTCCACAATTGTGTGTCACAAGGAGTGGGGAGGTTTGGGTGTAGGAATCTGCTCCAAGCCTGCCTCTGTGAGAGGGAAGAAGTATGCTAAAGGCTGAAGCAAACAAGACACAGACTTTGTATTTGTGGCAGCATTTAGAAGCAGGTAAACCTTCCCTGTCGCTCCATTTTAATGCAAATTTTGTTTTCTCTTCTTCTTGATAGCATCGGGAAAATGCACTCCCAGTCAGATTTTTTCCCCCTTTCTTTAATATCTACTTACCATATTCAAAGGAAAAGGAATTTTTTGTAGATACCATGTATGGGCCAAAGGCTTCCTTAAAAGAGTGCTACTCTCAGAGTATATTTTGCAGCATTTTGTGAGACAAAATACCTGACCTCTGAACTTAACTATGAGTGCTTAGAGACAGGAGAGTCAGGGGCCAGGATCCCACCTCCCAGTTTTCCCTGTAACTACGTGCGTTAATTGATATTTACTTAGGGAAGTGTGTGATGGCCTCTAGTGGTGCACACTGTTGGTAAACACAGAAGCATCGCAGCTTCTCTTTTCTGTTTTTTTGAGTGGCACCGGAGGAAAAGTGTTCTGGATATACTGACATGGGTGTATTGTTACCATACGAGTAACGAGACAGCCCAGTGACAGACGGGCGGCTCCATTCGTGACACTCATTCCTCCATACTCCGAGGAGGAGGGTGCTCGGCGCACACTGGGAGCAGATGCAGAGACTGATATTTAGCAATGACACCTTATGTACTACAGATTGCTTATGAAAGCACCATCATCTTCCTCTGTCCAGTACTGGGGAATGACAGCAGACTGACTTCATCATGGTTTTCTTTTCCTGCTACCTACCAGGCACATGTGCATACTGATACGCTATGCTAGGAAACAAAAATATTGATTTGTTTCTTTTCTGCTGTGGTTTTCCCCCTTTATCATGATATATTTTGATGGTATGATCAGATTAAGACCACAGCAGAAGAACCAAGACTATGGGACATTTTCTTGCAGTGATGAGATGGACTGACCCTCAACAATACAAACACACCAAGTCTTCCTGCTGTAAGTGCAGCCTCTGCCATTACTACACTGAACGTGATGGCCATTAACTAATCGTCATCAGGAAAAATATAGCTCTCTCTCCCTCCTCCACTGCACACAGAGGCACATACCATATAAACATCATAAAGGACACAGCGAGAGAGAAAAAACACACTAGAGGCCATACTAAACCACATATAACCCTGATTTGAGAAGAGACTGTTATTCAAAGCAGTGAAAGCTTTCATATACTGTATGGCCAGAGAGTCGGATGTTTTCTCAACAGTTTCCTAAGCAATAATACATAGATAAAGAGGCTGGAATCTGCCATCCCCTTTATAACATATGCATGTCTATTTATGAAGACACTTAAGCATGGATTTAGTAAGTCCAAGACAAAGCTCTAGAGGCGGCTGTCTCTTTAAATCCGTCTCCTACCAAGTGAAATTTGTGGCCCTGATGAATGGCAGAGCAGAGTCATCCATAAAAGGGCAGAGGAAAATCACACTCATTTGCATACAGTAATTATTCTCTGAATCAGGCCACCTTTATTGCTGCCAGAAAATCTACTGTCAGCATCGCTCTATAGATCATGCTGGAGAAGCCGGCAGCCGAGGAGCGGGGTGGCTCGGGATCTGCCGGCCAACCTCACTGTGGGGGCATGCTGCCTCGAGCCTCGCTTCCCATCCCATGCACATGCATCCATCTCCGTCTTCTCCTGGGTCCTGTCCCAGATCAGCAACATTATGGGAGGGCAAATGTTTGCATCCATACAGTGACAGGGTGGTGGGAGCCGTGCAGGGTGTTGGGGGAGGTTCCTGGCTCTACTCAGGTAGACTGAATACTTTTTTCACCTTTTTTCCTTCCTACTTGATATCTTCTAATGACAAAAAAAAAAGGGGCAACTTTGCACAGGCATGGTAGAATAATGGAATAATTTGGCTCTAGCTGACTGGCATTTCAGCCTGCTCATGGAAGAAGTAACAGGGAAAGGGCACAGCCATACGGCACAGGAAAAAAAAAAAAAAAAAAAAAAAACAACAAAAAAAAAAACATCAGGAATCCTGAATCAGCAAACTAGTAAAGATCGATGGGGCCACATTCCCATCACAGCACAAACGAACTTAGCACCAGCCTGGAAATCCTCCCTCAGCTCTTCTCCTGCTGTGGCCCAGCAGGCTGGTCACAACACACAGCATGGAAATAGAGCTTATAAAAGTACCCTCAGGTAACTTGAGGAACAGCATCTTCCTGTCTGGCTGTCCATCCATGTATGTCTGTGTACCTGCAATGCTGTTAAGGAGCTGAAGTCTGTCAGAGGCTCCATAGTAAAGATGTCCTTGGCATGAATCCAGTTGTGATCATACTTCTTGTGATACCAAAACCTGACATGCAGAAAGCACACATTGCCCATAACGAATCACAAAGATTAGAGCAGTATAGAGCTGGAAGAATTCTAACAGCTTTGGTGCCAGCACTGCCATTTGCCACACTCTGGAGCAGGTTTCTCAGCTACAACCCCTACATAAGAGCTATCCACTGCTGAAAGAGCTGGGAAAAGAAGATCCGTTGTCCTCATTATGCAGGACCTGCCCATCAGCTTGGGTCTGTGTTCGCAGCAGTCTGAGCAGGATCAAATCTAAATCCACATCTCCTGTTCAGGGTGGCTGGAAGTGACCTCTGAGAGTCAGTGTGGCTTTGGGCTTCCCATCAGGGTGGAATTTCTGGACATCTCTGGTGCTAACAGGACAGAGGCAGCACCCTATACTCCACTTACCCTGAGGCATCATCAATTAGCCGATGTATGGAAGAAGGTGGAGCTCTTCCTTGAAGGAAAGCAATTTAGTCAGCCATAATATCAGATAATCAAAAATCCATGGGTCCTGTGTCCACTGCCTGTGTTTTTTATTCTTTCCTAGAAGGTCTAGGCCTAGAGTCCAAAGGTGTGGGGAAAAGGTGGTGACTTCACAAACACACAGTAGGGTTGCTTGCATGTTATGTTAGCAGTATGTTATTTTGTTTTTCATAGTCATTGGGTGTTGCAAGCACTAGGTGTGAGAAAATGGAGTAAGAAGTACACTAGAAACTTCAGTGGGTGAAAAGTGTTCTAAAATATGACCAAAAAATCTGATCCGAGTTCTGCTGTAGACACAATAATAACTGATCAAAACTCTGCCTGACCCCATTGGTCACTATTTTTAGTTAATTGACTTCAGGCATCCTAAAGTTATTGTTTTTCTCTGTACTCCCACCTCTATCAAGAGACAAACTCAATACCTTTAACTTTACTTTAATTTGTGATCTAACCAAACACTTTGGACTTCAAAACAGCCACAAACAGCCAAAAAGCATTTTTCCACCATTTTTTAGTCAAGCAATATTGTAACCCAAAACGAAAACTGCCTGGCACAATACAATGCCTTTTCAGTATTTCCTGCAGGCTCTTTCAGCATTATCATACCATCCAATCATAGAGTTATTCTGGGGCTGCTTAAGTAAGGATGGCTTTTAACCTCCCAGAGCTAGTAAGCTTTTAGGGATTTTGTTAGCATACAGCATAAGCAGGGTCTTTTTTTTTTTTTTTTTTTCCAGTAAGTTAGAGGTGATGGAAACAAACTTTAACTCAGACAGTATTTGCTGTTCTCAGGCATATGAAAATTAACATGAAAATGACTGCAACCTACCACGGCTTCATGAATCTTCGTTAGCCTATTTAAAACAACATCTACCTCACAGTCCTATTTCCAGAGCAGACATCTGTCCATACCAAGTCCACAGTGACAATCAGCACAACTTCATTCCTTTGTCCCTTGGCTGATTCCTCAAGAAATGAGTAGCACGTGCCACAGGGAAAGACCTCTTCTAAAGCAAGTTTCTGCTGACCACAGCTTGTACTGCCATTGGCATGAGATAGGCTTTTCCCTCTCTGGGGCTGGCAATAGGCTATTTTGCAAAAATTAAATTAACTTAAACAAGAAGCAGAAGAAAGAGAAAAAATGGGGAAAAATGAAGAAGAAAAAAGAACTGTAAGAGGAGGGGAGTAAGCATTGCTGAGCAGTGATACTTCTTGCCTAAAGCTCTGTCAAAGTACCTGACCCCTGACAGATCTAAAGTAAAGTCATTTAAATGATGTAAGGGATATAAATTTTTTTAAGCAAGTGGCACCAGCTCATGGCTTTACTGTTTATTAGAGAACGAAGCTGCCAATATTGGCTTGCTCAGATGAGCACTTATAAAACCACACCGATATATGTGTTTGCATTCCTCTTTGGCTAAAAATTTGTCAGAGAAGAAAGGCATTAAACCTGTCACCTCAGATAAAGATCAGATGTTTGATTTCAAGCAGAAGAAAGCAAACACTCTGCTATAGACTCCATTAACTCCTTGAGTACTCCGCGGGAGCTGCGGGACAGGCCTGGCAGGCGCACTGCCCGCGACACGGATGGCTTGGGGGATGTAATGGCTACATGCTGCTTCTCTCCCTCCTCACTGCCTCTCCAGAGGCTGTGAAGCAGAATGCATCGGCTGTCTGCAGAGAACGGTGCTGTCCGAACCAGCAACTGGGTTAGTTGTTTGTTGATGGTCTCAGTGCCACTGCTGGGTCTACCTTTTCAGAAGATGTTTGTTTGGGACACTTGATGGGCAAGCAGAACTGTGATCCGCTCCACCACAGTGAAAGGTCTGGTGTATTTTAGAGATCTCTCTGATATTTATCTGATGAGAAGATGTGCATTTTGTACTGTATCCTTTTCCCCCTTAGAAATATGTACAGCTGTTGAAAATGTACACTGGAGTGAGATTACATCCTGCAGTAAAAGTCTACTACCTATTTTAATACCTGAAAGCAAACTGAAACTTTCCCATAACTAACTGGCTTAGAGTGAAGTGCATAAACTTTACTGAAGAAGAAGAAGAAAAGATATTGCAAAAATCCACCTTCTGTTTCCAAACACCTTCACACACAAGTCAAGGGTTAAACCATATGAAAGAGGGGTGTAATGAGAAGCACTAATAAATATTTTCATCTGGAAAATCCGAGCCATGCAAGACTGGGAATGTAACTATGAGGCAAACTTTTATAGTCTCCAGTTTGAGGCAGATCGTTTGGAACATTTGGACACATGTGAGATCATGGCACACAAGTGTTTGCTATATTAATCAAACAGCACAATAGTTGCCTGGATACCCACATCATTTCATCAGCTGTGGTGGCCTGTTACCAGTTTTCAGAAAATGAAATGCGACCCCTGAGGACTGTAATTGGGTGAGTATAGTAATTTAGGAACGTTCGGGGGATCTGGAAAATCTGTCCAGCCAATTCGCTTACAGCCAGCCATGGCAGAAGGGTATTTCAGCAACGAAGAGTCACGCACGGTGCCTGTTATCAGCACTGATACCCAGTACCTTCCCTTCGCTTGTTTGCCACTCGGTGCCAGTTGCGATGAACTCCAGAGTCCTAATGAGCCTAGAGATAATTTTGTTTAGCAAAGGATTAAGACTGTGCTATAGAATACTCAAAAAAAAAAAAAAAAAAAAAAAAAAAAAAGAGGAAAAGGAGGGGGTGTAAAAACAAAAACAAAAAAAAAAAGGAAAAAAAAAAAGAAAGCCAGTTCTGTGCTGGCAGAAACCATGGTGCATTTGCAATATAAACTGCTGTCTCCTCTTACACAGAATGTTTGTTGTGATACAACTTGAAACATAAAGGGCAGTGATCTCATCTTTTAGCGCAGGAGGCAAAAGCCCTTCGGGATTCATCCAAGCTTGTGGCATTTAGTTTAACCCAGTGTAACCTGATGCAGTTTTGAGGCAGGTAAACTGTGTGTGTGTTTTAATTACATCTGGGCTATGTAACCAGTCCAAAGTTTGGGTCAATAGAGTGATGAATTCTCTAGCCACACAATCTTTAATACTGGCTGGGCAGGTTATTAATTTTATTTATTTGTACTGTTAAAGACCTATATAATTTGTAACTTTGATCAATTGTTTTTTAAAAGCTCAGAAATGTTCACACACTTCAATCAATTAATTTTCTTGGGGTAATAAACTTATTGTATGTTATTTTCATAATTTATACAGGGTGAAATTTTTACAAATCTCTTATCTATTCTATTTCTAACAGGTCATCAGGGTTGCTATTTCTGTGGCAGCAGATTGCATTAGCTGCATAATACAGGAATACTAAAGGGCAGAAGAAGACCATATGCTCTATCGTAGGCCGCCTTTTAATCCCCAAAATACCAAATCATCAGCTTAATCCTTCCAGTCTACTCGAGAGTGGTCTGTTATAACCCTGAAAATGGGAGGGGGGACAAAAGAAGGTACAAGGCCAGAACTTCTGCTAATATAAATCAGTGCATTTCCATTGACTTCAGCAATAACATCTTTGGGACCAGCTGAGGGTATGTCCCATATCCTTCAGCTCGAAGGGAAAGGTGAACTTCCCCAAGTCTATTCTCCAGGTCAGACACTGATAGCACATTATTCAGGGGTAAACCAAACCATCTGAACTGTTCTGAACACTGTTAGAGGTATATTGCTGCAATAAAGTTATAAAAATGTAATATGCTTTTGTTTGGAAACCTCCTCTAAGGTCTTTTCTGAACTCTTTCAAGAGGAGTGCATCCTCCATATTGTATGAAGACAGTAAAAATGTCTATACTCTATATTTTGATCAGTACTCATCTAAGAAACGTGCTTCAAGATGGTTTTGGACTGCTACTGTTCAGTTTGTTAGGAGGCTTTTCAATTATTCCTTTGAGCGTTGCCACTCAGCTGGCAAATGCTCCAGCAGGGATGGCTGGACATTTTAATTCTGCTGCCAGAAATTACGTTCTTCTATGTTAAATCCAACTGCAGTCAAAATCCTATTGCCATTCCCTTGGCAATTTACCCAGGAAATTCATAGTTGGCCCTCTTAGATGAGAAGGTTTCTCTAAAGTTTTCAATGATCATTGCAGATACTTACTTGTGCTTCTGCAATATATAGTAACACTCCCAAGAAGTTATCCTATAACACATGATAGCATTTTGAACCAGCTTAGGCTGATTTGGCAGGGAGGCTGGGTCTAAGAACATTTCAAAAGAATCAGTATCAGGCTGCAGGGTTGTCCCAAGTGCAACTTTTCAAAGTGAATTTGCTTCTTCTCATTCAGAGGCCACATTTTAGTGGGCTTGACACAGTGCTCTGCTACCATACATAAGTCTCCTCTGAACAGGTTTCCAGTTTCCATTAGCAGTGTTACCTGCAGCCCTTTTTAAAAGAAAGAAATCCACGAAGAATTATCCATCTGATAACAGGTTGCCTAGTCTATCCATGACAACAAACACCATTTTAAATAGTCTGTGAAAATATATTTTAAAATGATCGGGGAAAGTATTAATAAAAATTATTTAAGATTTTGTATGAAGCATCTTGTTGATGAGCCTTCTAAGAAACAGCTGGGGAACAGAAAACCTGCATCTTTAACTGATTTTGTAAATACTCTCAGCTCCCATACTGCATGTTATTTTATCGATATACCCTCACTCCAGAAGGCAGATTTCACTGCAACAATCCTTTCCTACCCCTGAGGAAAAAAAAAAGAAAAAAAAAACTGAAACAAGAAGATGGGTGCATAATACATGGCTCCTCTGAGGCAGAAATTCCTACAGTTATTCACAGGTGTCTGCAAAACAATATTTCGTATTCTCTGTACTGGAGAAGAAAAAGACTAAATTTGAAACATCTCTCTACCCACTTCTGTGCACCAAGAACATTACAGCTGTGATGCATAGCACTCCAAAAGTGAAGAAAATGTTATATGCGTAACAAAAGTAACAACAATGAAATCCTAAATGATACTGAGTCTTACGCTGATCACATAAATACTCCTATTAATATAGTGCACAAAACAAAAAGGCTGATAGAAAGATGTCAGTGGAGGTGTGAGAATGGGGAGAAGAGAAGATATATTACATTGCATTAGGAGCCAGGAGAAAAAAAATCCTAATGATTTCATGATTTTTCTATTTTTTTTTCTTTTTTCCTGTAGGTAAATTTCCTATGAAGAGACTATTTTCTTAACAAATTTGCTTTTCAGAATAATGTTCTGAACCTCTGTATTCATTTTAGCCAATGAATTACTTGTGAACTGTTTGCTGGATGTGCTGGATATTTGTGAGTCAATATTTGCACAGATTATTTGATCCCCCAAGTCATATGGTATTATATTAATGGCTTTATGCAAGACCTCCATGGAACAATATAAATGAGAAATCATTTCCTAAAAACGCTTGTAGGGAGAAAAGAAATAACCAGCTTGAATGTTTGCAAGAAAAACGGCCACTGATTCATGAATCTTAAGAATTTTTGGTAAGACCTTTAGAAATATATTTTCCTCTGCTTAGACTGATATTGGTTGTGATCACACTGTCAGTTAAAAACAGCTGTTCTTGTTGAATTTACATTGTAAATAGGGATTTCTAATTCACAAAAATTATATGAACCAAAGCAAATTAAGACTTTTTCCCATTTAAATTAGTACAACATTGAAAATGCTAATTGGATACTAGATTTTTGGATGCCTAATGTAAGCCCTTTAATAAACTTGATTTTCACAGTTTTACGTTCTAAATGTCAAATCTTTTGTAGACACTCCAAGTCAGATGTAAAAGTCTAAGGCCCCTACAAAAATACAACACAATTCTCCAAATCTTTACCTTTCAATCTTCTGGTGGTTCATTAATAATAGCCTGTGTTCTCCATATGTTTATATAAGTGTATATATATATATATATATATATCATAGAATCATGGAATCAATCATAGAATCATAGAATCGTAGAATCACAGAATGGTTTGGGTTGGAAGGGACCTTAAAGCCCATCCAGTTCTAACCCTCTGCCATGGGCAGGGACACCTCCCACCAGACCAGGTTGCCCAAAGCCCCATCCAACCTGGCCTTGAGCACCTCCAGGGATGGGGCTTCCACAGCTTCTCTGGGCAGCCTGTTCCAGTGCCTCACCACCTTCAGAGTAAAGAATTTCTTCCTAATGTCTAATTTAACAACCCCATCTCTCTCACCCTGTCTTCATAGGAGAGGTGCTCCATCTCTCTGATTATCTTCGTGGCCATCCTCTGGACTTGCTCTAACAGATTTATGTCTTTCTTATTCTGGGGGCTCCAGAGATGAACACATTAGTCCAAGTAGAGTATATGTATGTATGAATGTATATTTATGTGCACATGTGTGTATTGGGGATGTATATATAAAATTAATTTTGTGATTGGCAGAATTGATACTCAGCTGATCACAGAAAAGTTTTGTGTGATTAGTGGACTTTTCCACAAGACTTTGTCAATACTAGAGCAACATTAAATATATATAGAACAAAGGACCTGAAAATCTTCCTAAGTGACATTGTCCAGGTCCTTGCTATTCTTGACCAACATCTCTTAGAGGTCTGTTCATAAATGCATTGACCTTCATCTTAAAACCAGTGACATTTCTGATTAGTGTCTCTTCAGAGCTTCATCTCTCTGATGAGTAGAAACCTTCTGTCAATGCCTGGGATAAGTTTATTTATGCCTAGATTTATATTCATTTGTTCTTGTCCCAGTAGCTTTAACATATGTATCTTGAGTGTCTTTCAAGCATGCATAGCAAATACATTTTTAGGAGCTTGGGGTATTTTTATTTTGATAAGACCTCAGAGGTTATAAAAGTGCAACAACAATAAGCTCACAACCTATCTCATCTCTGATTTGTTGCATGTTTTATAACCTACTTTTATGTGCAGAAAGTTGTAAGGAAGCTCTGAGCAATACAATGATGTGGTATCCTGACACATCTGGGCAATACAGAAACATCTAAATGAATAAAAATAATACAACCATGAATAGACCTGCTGCTTCTCCCTAGCTAATATGCCCTGTTTGACAGCAAGCAATCCCTTTCCTGTGCCCACAAACTCCCTTTTTGTTGAGGGGATGACAATGGACAATAAGGTCTGGTGCCCACCTTGTTTGGACTCTAAGGCTTTGTGAACCTGCCTTAGCCAAGAGAGAGATGAAATCTCCATCCTCACTCCATTCTAGCTGACCCTCATTTCTGCAGCACATTGATCCTCTGATGAGCTCCTCAGAGCTCATGCTTCTCCCTGTGTTAGCCACTTCAGTCTATTCTAATAGTAATTTGCACATAATTTCCTCAGTGGCTTACCAGAGTGCAGGACCCTATACTCAAGAGCATGTATGTGCTGTGTTCTGATAAATGCTCTTCCAGTTTGCCTACAGTTGGAGCAACATGCCCACTCAGAAGCCATCTGGTCCTGACCCCATTCCCTATTCTGGCCCATCCAGAATTTTGGGTAGTGTTCAACTTTTTAAATCGGTGGCTCTTATTCCTTCACTCTCATAGAAATCTGCTAAGTACAAAACCAGACCTATCTCCCCATTATCTGTGTGCATACAGACCTAGCTAAAATGTTTTCTGTCTCTCTTGCTGTATCCTTCCAAAGTCTACTTTCACCAAAACTTGGATTACCAGTGGACCCTACAGCATTACCAACAAATAATGAATAAAAACAATATTTTACTGTATTCTCACTGTAAAGTATTGTAGCCATTTTTTTTTTTTTGGATGTCAGAATCTCAGACTTCTGATATTTCAGAACTTAAGGAAATACAACTTCAGAGGGAAGTAGTTTCTTAGTTTAAGTCCTTGGACCTGTAGAGCTTTTAGTATGATGCTTTGTCCAGACCAAAATCATTCAGAGGGTGGGTGATCTACCTCAGTTCCTGCTGAAGCTGTTTGGGCATAACTAGGGCAGGGGGTATGGTTTCTTCTCTTTTCCAGATGTGGACAAATTACCAGTGAAGTGAATACACCACAGACCATAAAGTATTCCCCTTCTTTCTTTAGTGTCACCTCTGATGTGATTGGGCTAACTAATTCACTCTGAACATCCATTATTACACTGATGAGGTCTGACTGGCTGCCCTTACTGATTGACAAGAAAAAATGAGCCTTCTGAATATGGTTCTAATCTATATTCCAGACAAAGAAAAAAAGCAAGAGGAAAAATTAGTTCTGTCTCTTTAAATTTTAGAAATTACGACAATTATGCCCCCAGGTTTTTAATTTCCAATTTACAGATGTGGTGAAGTACACTGAGTCACTTGACCTCTCTAAGAAGCAGTCTTGTCCTAGCGTCCTCATAGGTATCTGTGTCCATCTGGCAGAGATATTGTAATTCAAATCTCAAACTACAACTGACTGCTGAGCTGTGAGCTGTGCTGCTTTCATGCGCCCTGTCATTTCCCCCTCCCTAACTTCAAAAGACTTAGAAAAATGCAAAGGGAACAATATCATATGGTGAATCCTGTTTACGTGGCATGGTTTAGTCATCCTTATTTACATCACCCTGCCACCTAAACAGACCTACTCACAATGCATAGCTGTCACTCAGGCTGAACCTTAGATTACTGTTAATGTTTGCAAAGGGTTGGTTATGCAACACTACACAACAGTACATCAAATACAAAGCCCAAGGCCAATAAAACTCAGTCCAAACTGACCTAAGGACACTCAGGCTTCTGCTCTGCATACTGATGCATACTGATGTATCCTATTACAGTAGAATACAAGAATACAATTCACATATTTATTTATTTGTTAGTTCGTTTATTAGGAGGCCAATTTATTCTCACACAGGCTGTCACTATTGCCTCATGTTGTCAAATACAGCATGTACCCACCCTCTATGAAACGTAATCAGGCCGGGTTTGTTTTTGAGTAGTAGAATGTTTCTTCTTTAATTTCTGTATGAAGTCACCATAGCAATTTTATAGATGGAAAGCTTTGGAGCAGTGGAGTGAAGGACAGGTGATTTAATGAACGATGAAGCATCAATAGAAAAACATCTTACCACACAGATAGGAGACAAAAATGCAAAGTTTAGAATCAAATTGACTATCATTTAGCTGAACCCCTGGTCTATTATTCTATCATGATACCATTCAGTCCTCCTCTTCACTTCTCCCTCCCCAAAACCAGCAGAGCCATCAACAACAAGGGGATGCAACAAATAGCCTGGAGCAAGTGGAGGCAGTTTGTGGGCTGAAAAACTCAAATCTGAGACAGAGGCAGTGAGGCAAACCACGGAGGAGGCCCATTTCTGAAGTTAAGTCATCCCTTCATAGCGGTCAGAATTGTCCCTGGAGGATACTGGCACCAAGGACCACCTCTACTATGTGGGTCAGGACCTGGCTGGTGCAACTCAGGCCTCAATTTGTGTGAAATAAAACACTCATTTTTTTATGACTGGCCATAGGAGAAGATTAGGAAGGTGGGGTTTGTTTGCTCCTTTACAAATACCCAGGCAAACCATATAAACTACTGACTCATCCAGTCCTCTGATGCTCATAACAGCAAACTTAGCTGGTCCACTGAACCAAGAATTCAAAAGGGAGTCTTTTTCCTCCACACATGACCTCAGCAGCAATAAAGGACAAGTGGCAACGTAATACACAACTCTGCAGCTTGACTGCCTGCTAAGGACCCTGCGCAGATGCCATCTGGGACTCAAGAAATTAAGTCTTGCATATGATGCTTAAGAAGAAAGAGCCTATGGAGAGTTTTTCAACAAGAGTGTTGTGCATTAGGTAATGCACTTTATTTCAGCTTTGAGTGAAACCGTACTTGGTACAGCTAAGGCAAAAAAAAACCTTAAAAAACTCTGAACCAATCCTGGCCTAACTAAGCTGTCCTTTCTACTTCAGACTGTGGCCTACAAACACTTTCCACTCAAAGAGGCCGCTGTTACTTTTGCAGCTGGGATCCTTGCTGAAGATGCTAGAGCATAGAAATTAAGTGATTCAGAACTATGTATTCTGGGCACAAGGAAGAGCTTCAGTGCTGAAATAAGCTACTTAAGTAAGTTCCAAACTGGGGGATAATAATGCAAATGCTCAAGAACAAGATTTGCTCTAGCCTGCTACATGTTAAAACATAGGTAGTGTATACATCCACAAACCAACCCAAATTATTGCCAAAATCAGTCCGGCATGGGTGGTAGGCAGATAAATAAAAGGCGAGATCCTCAGCTCTCATAAGCCAAGCTGTGGCAGTTCATCCAAAAAGAGGAGCTGTCCCCAAGCAAGTCCACTGGACAGTGACATGACAATTTTCCAGAAACAAAAACCCCCCAACACAAAAAAAAAAAAAAAAGGAAAATAAAAAAAAAAAAAAAAAGAAAAAAAGAAGTGCATTGCACAAGCAGCAAAGGAAGAAGCAGCTGTGTGGAAGAGAGAAGGGCTGCAGAGCAGAGTAGGCAGTAGGAAATTCTTGGTAGTTCTGACACTGCCATCGCAAAGACCTTTCTAGGTAGTTATTTACCAGCCGCTCAGCACTGTGTTGTTGTTGTTAATAAGTTATTACTTATATCTCAATAAACTGAGACATGCAGGTAATTACTTAATTAGCTGATTCCTTTTCCTCTCCCTCGCTCCTTTCTTCAAAGAGATTTTAATGTGAAAGCCATCTCCTGTGTCTCTGTGCAGTAATGTACACTAGAGCTTTCAAGCACATGTGTCACAGAATATAAGAAAAAAGCAACCAAATAATAGAGAGCTGTAATTCCACTGATGGTTTCTGGTGATAAGAAAAGCTGCAGTGGCACGGCTCGAAAGGGTTTGTCACCATAACTCCAGGATCAAATTTCCTCATATTACAGAAAGATGGCAGAAAGAGTCTGCAAAGGAGACTCAAGGAGACATATAATAAATGCCATGAAAAGAGCAATTCTTTCTGGTAGAAAAGCTTTAACACAGTCACAAAGTGCCTAATCGTGGAAGTGCTGAGTGACTTCACCCCCCCTTGAACTTCAGCAGGACACGCAGTGCTCAGCACCTCTTTGGCAGAGGCTCAGCACTTCAGAGAATCAGGTCCCAAAGCAGGAGGAAAAATCATGTTCGGAACTACATGTGGCAAGATATAAATTCCTACCTAATAAGATAAATCAGGTTATATTTAAGGATTGGCATACAGGAAAAAAAAAGATATTGGATAGGCTGATACATTTAAAACAATCCATTTGTTTTCTCCTCCAGAACAGAATCCAATGTAAGAGACATTTTGAGAGTTTGAGAGGGGTTTAACTGGCTCTAGCTTGTACTAGTCATTTGCACAGGGGTGAATCACAGCCTTTACAAATCACCTCATACCTGTTTGAGGCAAATCAAAGGTAAATAGCATCAGAACCTGTAAAAACAGGTTTTGCTCAATAAAAACTAACTTTTGGCCATGACTTAACCTTCTGCCTAGTTATTTCAAGGTAAGACTTTTCTAAAACAAAATCTCTAGTGGAGGTTTTTTTTTTTTCTTTTTTTTTTTTCCTTTTGTAAAACTCAAAATCAACTTAGGAAAAAGATCATACCTGAAAGAGTAGCCTGCAGATGGGAAGGAGGTAACGTGGAGGAAATGGTCCTAGGGATGTCAAATACCTTTTCAGTCTCCCCACAGATAGCATACAAAGTATACGCAAATTCTTTTACATTAAAGCAGAGGACTCCTGGAGAGTCCAGCCTGAGCAAAGCTTATCTCTTTCCCCATTCTCTTTGGAGTGCTGGAACAAGCAATCCTTATGCTGCCTTCAGGCTTGGAATTGCTTTTCTAGCTGGTCTTTATACAGCTGGGTCAAGCACATATGTTTATGACTTAGTTGCTGTATTGTGAAATTCCAAGTAACATCAATGAGTGAAAGTTCAAAGCAACATAACTGGAGGAAGAGCATATTTAGTTCTTCCCCTCTTAAACTGCCACATTATTCGAGAGGTCCAAGGACATCTCAGATTACGTTTGCTATGCTGTACTGCTTCAAAAAGCCACGATTGCAAAGCATCCTAATAACCAAATTTAGACCCAAAAGGATTTGGAAAGGGCAAAAAATCACTGATTCTGTCAGTTTAACTGTCAATTCCAGTTGCAGAATCAAAGAGTGTAAATTGTTTTTAAAGAGCATTTGTGGAAACAGCATTGAAATATTCCAGGTCTCTGAGCCTCTCATGAGCGCCCCACATGCAGCCTTCACAATTAGAGGAAGCTGAAACTCATTACAAATTCCTGAACATGCAGGCAAGTGGTGTCATATAGTGTTTTCATGCAAAAATGGAAATATTCTAGACTTGCTTAAAGCATGGCCCATGCTCAATGAAGCGATGTCTAAACTGGGGGTTATCTGAGAAGTTATAAGCCATGTTGTAACACCAGAGCAGGACAAGTGCTGGGCACAAACTCTGTGACATCTCCATTCTCTCTTTCCCCAAACATAAATCTGAAGCAAGTCTGAAGAACGATTTGGACAGCCAGAGGGGTCCAGGGTCCAAGGTCATAAAACAACATGTACAAGCCCAACAAAAGAAAAGCTGCATACATGAATCTTGATGAGCTAGACTGGGAAGACCTAATAAATCTAGAATCCTGTTGAGTCCCATAGGAAACTACATCATTCTGTCTGCTAGCCTCTGCCTGAGACGGGCATGGGGAACTGCCTGAAGCTGGGATCACAGTGCTGGTCCAAGCACCTCTGGTTTCTTGGCCATTCAAGCCACATGAATGTCTCTGGTCTTTATTACAAGAGTCAGAGTATTCCAGTTTTTTTCTATTTCTCATTTTGAAAGCTCTTTTTTTTTTTTTTTTTTTTTTTTCCACCTATCATATTCTGTGTATTTCTGTGACTCATAGCTGATCCTCATCATAGCCCAGTTACTCATTAGCAGAGGGCTGTTCCTCAATCTAAGTAAAATAGTTTGCATGTCCCCCTCTATCTTGAAATGCCAGTGTGATTTACAGATGCTTAAAATCCATCTTCAGGAGTCACACCTCATTTTCTGGTAATGAGCTGTAGGGTCTATGCACTGGACTGCCTCTCACTGATTGCTAAGGTGCTAACATTAAAGATTCTGGTATGACCTATAAAATCACACAGTTGTAAATAGAGAACCTTCCCACTGAGTTATCTTCATAAATGAAGTTTCTGTGGAAAGCTTTTCCAAGAACTCATGGTCCCATATGCTATATTTAAACTGGAATAATGATTTACAGTGTATGAAATAACCTCCTAAAGCTGAACTTTTGGGATTACACAGGGGACTGTTCATCCACATTCCAGGTTTGATTGCTCAGAATTTATCTTAATTATAAGGGGTTCAATTAGAGTGAAGAGAGAGGGACTGAGAGAGTGAAAGCGAGCAATGTTAGAGCTCTACACCGAATGACTGACAGTGACATAATACGATCAAGCGACTAACATGTTGTGGCACTGCATTTAAGTAGGCCCCATTCTTTGGGCAGGCCTGAAAGGTTTGCTTGGTTCTGCTGTCTTTTGCAGGTAGCACAATGGGTAAAGGGGCAGAGACACACTCTGCAGACACAGAGCGTTATCGTTGCTTGAGTAACTACAGCTATTTAAGCAACAGAACTCCACAAGGTAGAGTGACACTCTGCAGTAAAAGCATGCCTGCGGTGCACTGTGAGAAAGGATTAGAAAAATAAAAACTCCCATCTTGAACAGGAATAAAAAACATCACACCATGTTTTTGTCAAACGGATTCAGATGGTTTCCTCCAGAAAGGTCTAATGATGGAGTTGTCCCTTCCAGCCTCCTCATTGACTTATTGTCTCAATAGTTCTTCTTCCATATTATTGATCTAAAAATGTTTGATTAATCTGACATTACAGACACAAAACCCAGATGCCAAGGAGCCTACAAACATCTTGGACATAGAGCAGTGAAGTCACAGAGCAGTGGGTAGAGAACAGGAGGAAAAGACACAGATGCAACAATGAGATCATTCAGTTACTCATCGCAGGCGCACACTCATGATGTCAGAACATTTTGTACAAAATGTAGCTGGGTGAAGCTGGGAAGAAGCTGTTCTACATTGCCATAGTGACCTTTAAACATATTTTGAGGCTTTCCTTGGTGGTATGAGCACCCAGCATTAATGCCTCGCTGGCAACATCACCTGAGCTGTGTGTATCTGTCTGCATTCAACAGTGCCCCCAACACGTGTGGGACAGACTGGGAACAGCTGTTGCTGCTGTCCTCATTATTTCCATGGCAGCTGAAGATTCTCCTGTATTCAAGAATCCTCAGCTGCTACTTTTACCCTCCTCTTTTTTTTTTTTTTTTTTTTTTTTTGTTCCAAGGGGGTATATATTTCCTTTGAAAAAGCAACAGGGTTAGTAAATAAGACTGAATTCTCCCTCTGCATTAATTTACCCTTGATCATATCTTTCAGTAGCAACTCATGAGAACAACACGAGGGATGTATTTGTTCATCTACAGAAGTGGAAAACTTCCCTTCTCACTGCAGTTCTGAATAGGATATCACAGTGGATTTGTCATGGTCTTAAATGTGGGCCAGGGACACATGCAGGGACAGTGAACCCTGATGGGACACCATTTTGATGTCTAAAAAAACTGTGAGCAGAAGAACATGGCCACAACGAGGGAGAAAGGAATATGGGTTGGGACCTAAATTATCTCTTCTTCTCACACTAGCAAATAAAACATTCAGAGCACCAAAGCGTGATACACAGTCCGCAGCTTTGTGGGGGAGGCTATACAATTGATTCAAGTCCCTCCAGCTAACAAAACTCACAGCCTCACAGAGAAATTTTCTAATAAACATCTGAAATTAAAGCTCCATTGCTGACAGCAAAATTACAATTTACAGTTTAAAGACGCATTCAATTATAGTTACCCAGAGACAAAGAAGACAAGAAAAATAAAATAAATCTGGAAAGAAAAGGAAGGACTTCAAATTTGCATCAAATCTTAATCCAATAATCTGCCTTTAATTACCCATGGCAGACTCTCTCCTAAAGTGATCAGTTTTGCCTCAGATCTCCAAATCTTTTGGCCCAAAGCCAAATGGATAAGTACTTTATCACTTGAGGCTGAGAGAGCATCCGTGTCTGCAGGCTCAGTGAGACCATTTATAGCTGGTATTCTTGGCTGCCATTGTGGATTTGGTTTAATCTGCTGAGAGTCTTTTTACATCTTTGACTCCGTTTCATGCTTTGAACCAGTAGTAAGGTTTTACTGGATTACACCGTTTCTCAGGACAGAAAGAATATTTTTCCTTAGCCAACTTCTGAAAGTTCCCACTTTATCCTGTCTGCATTTTCCTTCCATTTGTGTACCCTTTGTCTGACACTGGAAAATTTGCCAGTAGTGAAAAATTTAGCAAAGGTGAAAGGGTAACAAAGATGCCTACTTGGGGCATTTTTCACTTCAGTTTTGTATGTCCTGGCCAGCTGATATATTGGTAATATTTAAAAATGTAGTGGAGAAGAAACATTCCTAGGGTAGTACCTTCATTATCTTTTTATTTATTTATTTATAGTAACACAGACAACACTACTTCTTTGCTTTCCCATCTGGGCTGTTTCCTTGCTCTTCCTACACTTCTCCATATCCCCTTCCCTAATACCTCAAGTCACAAAAGCTTTCACTCCAATTACAGCTTTCTCCTATATCCCAGCAGCTGTCAATCCTTTTGACCACAGACAAGATCCTACTCGTTACGTGACTATTGTTAAGTTCGACAGAGAGAAGAAGGCTCTGCCACAAAGGAAATACAAGGTGCCTAGACTCACTCCCTGCAGCGAACGGATCCTGGGCCATTTTCTGGCATAGTTCTGGTGGTGTGAGGACAGCTCTGAAAATTATCAGTGTCTGGGTGGGAAGGCCAGGACCTTGCCCCTGCTTTCAGGAAGTCTCTCCTTCCCATATCAAGACAGATCCCACAGGAAATACCACTTCAGGAGTCAACAAAGCCATATGAGGGAGCTACATGGATTTCCCCTTTAAAAGGCACAATTCAGGGAAACAATCTGAAAGCAGTAACACTACTTTGTGCTGGGAATCCTTGCAAGACACGCTCAAACAGTAGTCTGTTGTAAAAGCGTCACTCACAAAGGTGCCAGAAACCTGCGTTTATTGGATCAAGTCAGAGGCGTCTGAATAACAATTCCAACAATTATAGCCCTGTCCCATCTCTCTGTGTTGACATCAGCAGTTAGTGCTATAGGCTTCTTTCTCCTCCTCTGTTGATAAATCAAAGAAACATAGAAACTGCTGTCATTGAAAACACAACCGGTAAACAAAACACAGAGTTAAGACAAGCGTTAACCAAACCCCAGGACGGATCGGGGCAGAAGGACATCTCTTAACTGCTGTCTTGGAATGGTCAATGCCCGTTTCAACACAGAGCCGTTTCTGAACAGCTGCTGGCAACAGGCAATTTACAGTGGGTGAAAAAAGAGTTGGCAGGACTGGAAGAAAATAGGTTCTGCTTTCTGCTGTGCTACCAATGTCTTCTGCTTTGCCTTTGTTGAAGAGTTTTCTTTGTAAAAATTGGGGAGTGGTAGATAACAGTTACCTATTTATTACCGGTAAAAGTGACTATCCTGATACACTTTTTCTAGTACATGCTTTTCCTTCATAACACCAGTATAGCCTTTAGTGCAGACAGGAAGCAAAATCAGAATTTGTGAAACGCTAAGATCCCAAACTCAGAAGACACTATACAGAAAAATCACCATGTTTTTATACTGCTATGTGGGTACTGTTGAAAACAATGAATTAATTAATCTTTCACATTTCAAAATATTTGTAAACTAACTGCACAGTTCTTGAGTTTTTCCAGCTATAAATCACAGCACAAATGCTAACAAAGCTAGTTTCTTTCCAAAGAATTGCTAATACATCAGGTACGTCCAGAGTCAAAATTGTCCTTTCCTGAATGGGTCTCCTGTAGCAAAAGAGATCTTCATCCTTACCTCTTCAGTATATCTGCTTAACAAAAACGGAGCTGCTGATTGTAAACTGTCTCTCATGGTTAAATTTGTTCTCACTAGTAAAAGACTTTCTACCAGCTATCTGTGATGAAACAGTGTATGCTCTCATTAAATCAAGGCATCCCCAAGCTTTTTGATTGAACTGGCTTTCACCTGCTGTTTTTGCTCCCCTTTAACCGTCATTGTGCATGCAATGTTTTCCACATCCAAATCTGAAGCACATCAGCTGCCACACCTCCTGCCTATGTTGCTTCATCATGTTCTCCAGGTATCTCCCTTTTTTTTCATCCCCCTTTTCCAGTGCATCTGTGCACTACCAAATGCATTTGGCATTCAACTCCAAATATTATTTCATTTTCAAGGTTATTATTATGTTGCAGGTAAGGCATATGTTCACATACAATGTACCAAATGTCACATCAATACACAACAAGCAGCATGAGTTGGTCAGACCATGGATGAGATGCAGGAAATAGTCTGAAGAGATTAATCATCACAAGATACTTGAGACTCAGTTCAAATACAAATCAGTAATAACATTTTTCTTAGTCAACAGATACACACCAAAATAAGACCAACAGAGGCTGGATCGTGGTAGTATGCATGCAAGTTATAGCACAGTTTCTTGAACCTAGTGTTATTTGTCTCTCAGGGTAGAAGAGATGTACTTTCTGAGTATCCTGACTTGAGGGATGTTTCTAAGAAAGGACATGGGTTATACTGTGAGTGCTGTAGAAAGAACTATAGTGTAAAGCACTGTAGCATGCAGAGGGTAGTACTAGAACATACTGTTATGGTTCGCTGTACCTGTAAAATTCATGAAATTATTGGCTTCTTTCAGCTGCAGTACAGTACTTTTACAGTAATTTGTCACTCTGTTTTCAGCAGGGATAATGGACCATGCCTTTTTCTAGGAGCACATTATTTGGCCACTGGCAGCTCTTTATATTTGCCACAAGATCCCCAGTAGCTGCATGTTCCCCCTCACCCTCCCTCCTTGGGACACTGCAGGCAGTAATAGGTCTGTGGGATTAAGATTTCTTTATCAGAAGTTAATGGCATCTGTGATGATCTGTGTTAATTGGCCTGGCTACATCAAGTGTGCCTACACCATTCCAATCAAAGAGAACATAATTCCTCCACTTCTGCCTGCACACAACAACGTGACATCGCTGCAGCCAAAATCAGCAAGAAAAATACCACAGCCATTGCTCCTCCCTATCTCACCTGACACTGCCTAATATTGTCATTTTTATATGACCAGCATCTAGGAACCCAGTAATAACCTTTTCTATGGCTGGAGATAAATGTGATATAAAAATGAATGAAAAGGAAGATCAGGGAAAAAGTCCCTTCTGACCTGAGGGCTGATATTTTTCAGCTTTAATGTTCTCTTCTACCTACACCATAACATCAGTGATGAAACTACTCTTTTCCATCTTATTTGAAAACGCTAACATGCTATTGGCATTATTTTCCATGAGAAATGGTAAGTCATTAGAATTAGGAAGGAAATTGTTTTCCTGTCTGGTGACACGTTGTGAGATTTAAAAATTTTTCTCTGTTCTGCCTCACAACAAACCCTAAACATTTCTACAATCCTCATAAGAAAAAACAGGGTGATTTTTGCTCCAGAAGAGTCAATGATGTGGAGACTTGGCATCTGTCTAACATACAGTAATGTGGACAGCAGGGACTGAACCTAACCCTCTCACAGCTCCTGTTAAAGATATATTTTCCACATGACAATGTCTTTCCTTCTCTTTTCCATCTGGATTTTCACCCCGTGTGGTCATCCTAATGTTTATAAGAGGCAACCTCCCCCCAGCACCTACCAAAAGGAATTTTTCACAAAGCATTTTAGATTTGACTAACCATCACTTTTATAAGAATTTTTCTGTGGAGTATGATGCAATGTAGCACTCCAGAGCCAGAGAGCACATGGTTGTTCTGGAAAAGGTATATGATTTCAAGGCCAAGTTATTGTCTCCCAAGGTAGGTAAAATTTACACACTCTCCAGAACCAATGGAACAAAGCACAAGTCTCAGAAGGAAAAGGCCAAGTTTTATTTAAAGTAACAATGAGGAATATTGCTAAATGAAAGTGACATTTTTTTAACTGCTCAATGGCTACTAAAAAAAATAGCCATTGTGTTTAAGCTTAAAGATGGAAGACCTTTTTTTTTTTTTTTTTTTTTTTTTTTTTTTTGCCTGACACCAGCAAACTGAATTATGCCACTGTTATTAAACACAGGTAGTGCCTTTCAAACTGCCCTGGGTTATTCAGATGCTTAAAGATAAATGTGCCAAAAGATAAAAGTGCCAATGCACTTTCCTGAAATAAGATTTATCACTTCAGGAAAGGGGAAGGACTCATACCAGTCAAGTGGTGAAGTTGCCAGATTCTTCCCTGAGGTGCCATATGCAGCCTGGGTAAAGACAGGCTCTCTCACAGCTCCCAGCTTCAGCTTCTTTACTGGAGACATCTATTTATGGAAGGAGATGCTGGAAGTCATGAGAAACTAATTCCTAGTTTGGGTACCTGGATTACTGTTCTAGGGTTGTGTTACACATAATACCCTTGGTCCTGTCTTACAATCTTTCTTCCAATCTTTCTTTCTGCCAATTCTAATAAAACAGAATATTTTGTGTCTAATTATGTAACTCTGCCCACATTTCTGGGAAGAATTTTTGTTAACCACCAATACAAAACATTGAAGAACAGATAAAATTAGTAAAAGCCTTGTTTGTCTGTAAGCACTGGGACATCCAGCATCATGTTCAGCAGTTTGTTCTAAAAATCCTATTTTAGGCATAATGCAGGCCTAAATCTTCAGCCATCAGTAAATACATTCTCATTGCCAGCAACAAGCTTTTGCTGTACAAGTGCCTGCTCAACAAAGACAGGTCATCAGATGCATCCCCACCCCTGAAATTTCACATGGAACAGAAGTTCACCAGGCATAGAGAAAAACTGAGAAAAGTGGAAGTATCCATTAGAAATACAATGCTATGTTTATAAATATTTCCTGTGCTTAGTTCCTCTCATTTATTTAAATTGAAGTTGAAATTTCTAACACTTGCACTTTGAGCCTTAGACACTATCAAATTGATCACCGTCTGGAGGTCAACAAAGCTGTGTATATATATGTCTAGCTGAGCTCTGCATTAATACAGTTATCCAAACCCTAGAAGAATAAAAACTCATAATATTGCTGTAAAGATTTCTGAGCCAGCTTTAAAGCCAAGAAGTCTGAAAAGGGGGAGTTGAAATAGAGCAAAGGAACAGGCTCCTGCTTTGGGAAGCATTTAAGAGCGCCTTGGTAAAAATCTGCCCTAATGCTGACAAACTCCATGCCTTGAAGATTGTAAGCCATGAATGAGCTGTAGATTTCCTCTCATTTTTTTCATTAAAAATTCCACACACAAGCAAAGTTGCCCTATTCAGCCATGTATTGTTAAGCTGCATTTGAAATAAAAAGGAATTGAGGCAAAGGTCACCTAAACTGTATAATCATATTTATCCTGCAATGTCTGTAGTGAATTGATACCGCGAATAAGCAGAAATTAGTCTTTCAGGTACCAGCAGCTACGAAACCAGAGCAGAAAACTATGTCTGGGCACATTTTCGTGTGGCTGGCCTGCAGCAATACCATCATCACTGGGAAACCAGTCATCACTGGGTTTTGTCCTACTTATTCTTTACTACTTCTGAATTTCTTAGTCTTCTTCTTATAGGACTATGCTATAAAATCCTGGGGTTCTTGTAACTGAATGGAGGAAAGTGCTTATGCTTTGACTTTGCTTAAAATCCTTGATTCATTCTATGACTACATAAGAACATGGGCAAGTTGACATTTTAGTGATTGAGTGAAAAGATGATAATATGTTTTGCTGGTGTTATAATGTTTCCACTGTAGTAGTCTGAGATGCTGAACACTGCCGTTTGTCTACAGGCACCTTACTTTTGCATGGATACATACAAAAAGTTACATCATTCTTAAAGATGTTTCCCAGTGACCTTCTCCTATACGTGGTATGTCTCATACCCTCCCCCACCTAACAGCACTACTGGTGGCCCTGCTATAATCTGTGCAGATGTTTCTACCACATTATTGCAGCTTTATATTTGCAAGAGTCTTCTTAGAGCAGATGTTCTTTCTGTGTGTATACACCATGCTTCCCACTGCAAACACTTTTACTACACAAACAGCAGATTGTCTTGCTTCTGTTGTTCGGATCAAAAGAGAGAAAATGCCTCATTCTAATGATGTTGGTTTTCTTTCCGGAGTGCTTAATGTCTTCCCTTCCCTTCTCGCTGGCCCTGCTCTCTGCAGGTGTTTTGTCGCTGTTCTTTAGGCTCTCCATCACTTATCTTTCCCTCTACAGGGTCTTCCTAAAAATATCCTCTTCTTGAATCTCCTTTACTGCTTTCACTCTCACTTTTAGTTCCTTCTGCTGCGTCCTCCTTCTTTTATAAAAGCTGCTATGCCTTCTTTAGCTCTGCTCAGTCAGGAGCTAATTCAATGGATTTGAGTGGGAATGGCTTTTCTTGGGTAAAACAGTATAGATCAGTGAATATAATTCCTACAAATTGTAGAATAGGAGACAATATTCCAACACTGATGGCTCAAAAATTATATTTCTTTGAGGAGCCAAAGGCATCTCTTGTCTTCACTGAGACAAAAGGATTTTTGGCAAGTCTGTGTTGGCTGGATATTGCAAAAACATGATGTGAACACCCCCCCACTCCTGATTCTTAATCAAAACGCTGACTTGGAAGTGGTATAATTTGTACAGAGTCCCATAAAATTATGACAACGTTGCGTACATGTTTGGCCTTTTTAACAGTGATTTTGATTACTTTCAGAGGATAGTTTGTGCATGACCACTTCTGATTAAAAAAATATCTGTTCCCATGCTTTTAACTTCTCTTTCTTTGCACAGGATATTTCTTGGTAATATAAACAGTAATAATAATACAAATGTCATGACAATTACAAATAGTAACATTTGCCATTGAATAGTAATGTGTCATAAAGAGGAGACAATGTGGAGTTCTCTGCTGCCACAGCTAAATTTCCTTGAATGCTTGATCTAGATTGTTTAGAGCAAACTGAAGTATCCTTATGGCATTCTGCACAGTATAGATGTGACAGCATGTTGAGAGCAGTTTCTCTGAAGCCTCAAAGCCAGGGAAGCTGACCACTCTTGTGCCCTGCAGTCTCCTGAAACAGAGATTCCATCCGACTCCCAGTATCTATGTTAAAATCTTACCCTTTGCTCCCTTCTTGCATTCTTTCCTCTTTTTAAATCCTTTAAAATGTCCTTACCTCTAGCTTTTTAATAGACCATATTGTGCCATTTTGCTCACGTTGTTACCCTGCATCCTCCATGCTGTAGTTCTCTTTCACATAAATGCTGTTCCACTGAAAAATAATGTGCCACCTCCTTATACTTGTCTCAGTTTTCATAATACAACTTCTCTGTTGCTCCTCACATAGATGGACTAAACAGCTATTTGGCCAGCACAGTTCCAGCTTCATAGATGCAATATGAGATTGTTGGCACCTACTATGCCGGCAGGCTTTGCAGCTTTTGAAGCTAAAAGCTGTACTTATAAATGGCAGTCAGAGAGCCTAAAAGGTAGCTTCAGTTCCACACACTGTAAAATAAGATTATGGCAACGCTGGATAAAAGTATGAAATTATGATAGGTTGAAGCCACAGCTCACAGTTTCATGAAAAGCTCAATGATCCCCTCCTTTGCTCTTCTTTAAGCACTGTAGAATTCACAACCAATCTGCATTTATTTGGAAATCACTGATTTCTATGCCTGGTAGTCTTTGAAACTTTGTACAACTGTTTACAATTACTTGGCGCCTTGAAGCAAATAAGTTGTTCTCATTTTCACTCCTTTTCTTGCTCACAAGTGAAATCTAGCCATTCTTTAAAAGTAGCTATATACCAGTGAAATAGTAATAAAGCCTAGCTGTAAAATTTTCTCTCAGAAATCTATATAAACCAGCTCTATTACCTCTTATTAATGCATTACGAATACAATCCACACTACACATATCTACTTTAAGATTATGATGTTGTAAAAAGTGCACATCCATTTAAAAGACCTTGTGTTTAAAGATACTGGGTTACAGTCTTGTCAGTTTTTGGTGTTTTATCATAAATGTTGAAATGCATTTGATGTTTTTCCTCAAAATTCTAAATGCATTTGAACAAGGGAGATTTTCTGTGCCTACTTGAAAGGTGAATAAATTGAAGTGAGAAATTAGAAGACATATATACAAAGCCCAAAATCATCTGAAAATGGATTATTGCCTTTTTTTTTTTTTTTTTTTTTTTTTTTTTTTTTTTAAGATCTCATGATTTGTAATTTCTTTGAGTTTTGCAGACAGGATTGACTAATGAGGTTTTTTTTTTTGTTTGTATTTTTTTTTTTTTTTTTTTTTAGACTGTTGAGGCTGGCAGCAATGTCTTATCTAAAATTATTGCTGCCTTGTCATAATGCCCTGAAAAGTCATGAGACTTATTCCAAAGGCAGAATGAATCTGCAGAATAGCTCAGAATAGCTCCCAACACCATTCAATCTAGCACTCCCCTGAGCTAAGCATTAGCACTAGTTAAATATTCTTTTGAAAAATAGCAGTTGGGAAGACAGTGGGTGGAAAGTGAGGAAAAATTGATTTCTACTGCTGTCCTCTCTGCTCCATGCCCATCCAGCTCATTGGTATCCACCATGAGCCTATCCATTTTCTTTCCCAAATGTCCTGTGCCATCTGGTGGATTGAGGAGCAACAAGTGGGTACAGGTCCCCAGTTACTGCTCAGCATGACAGTGGCTTGACATGTTTCTCCATACTGATATTTCCAATGTTAGTACAAGTTTCCCACTGTGTAAAGCAGTTCTACTAAGCTAGACCAATAATAGATTTTTTTTATGTGAAAATTAGTCTTTCACAACTAAGAACAACTTGCTAGCTGCTGGAAGGGCTCAGGTAAATGCAATGACATCCCATGAGGAGGTCACCATGTTAGTGTTAGCATTTAGCTATTACTGCTTAATACTCAGCCCTCCACATAGATCTTTCCACTTGTCATCATTTAAGAGCAAAAAGCCTTTAAACTTTATCTCCCCAAGAAGTCAAAAATCTCTGATGCCACAAGTTTCATAGTTCACAATACTGATGTTAAAATAGTAATTATATTTCGCTTAGTATAAAATAGACCCCTTGTAACTCAAAGATATCTTTGAGTTAACATGATGCACTGGATACTGTTCGTCACCAGACTGTTGCTTATTTCACCAACATTACAGGGTTTGTACCACATCTTCAGAAAAATATGCTTTATGCTAAGGGAAGTGCACAAGATCTCACAGTTTCTTAGGCCATACCTCTGAGCCACCCTCATGCACCATCTTAGTTGTGTCAGCCAGAAGAGAATTAACCCCATCTCTTCAGCATAGTGCTTCCCGCTCTACCCCAGAAGATTTCCCAGTTCCTTTTTCACTGAGATGGGTGTTCTCATGGTTTTCAGAATGAGAACAGTAAAGGAAGTAGCATTTTCTGACTGCTGCATCCACATAAAATTAGAGAAAACCATTTACTTATGTGGAATGAGACTGGATTCACACAATAAACAAACTAAGAACAAAACTGATACACATCAAGAGCTTCGATTTGCTGCAGTATTGCAGGGAACCAATGAATTTGGAATATTTCTTCATTAGCACCAGCTTGTAGGGCAGCAATATTAAGAAATTAAAGTTCTGAAGTGACACCACAAGCCATATGAAATCACACAACTTAGTCCCTGATTTTTGAACATACTACATGAAGACAATACACATATTGGCATGCTACTGCCAGAAAGTGCAGTGTATTTTCAACACCAATGTGCTTAATTTGCTTCATTAGGAGATTTTAGGCCTTGGGGGTGGAAGACACTGCAAGGAACTACCCAATCTAAGAAACTGTTTTATCTAGATAAAGATTTTTTTTTGAGATCTTTTTTTTTTCTTTTTTTTTCTTTTCTTTTAAGTGAGAAGGATATGGAGCAGCTGCCTAAAGCAGAAATGCTACAAAACTCATTAGCCATAGCAAAATTAAATTAGTGCTCTCCAGATAATCCTAAGTTATTATCCATGAATCTTTGTACAATAGTGCTCCACATCGCTTTTCCTCTCACATATTATTTCTATCTTTGGTCTGTAGTTGGTGCCTTCTTAAAAGTCTTTGGCTGAATCACTGCCTAAACATGATCCCTGTAATAAGACACTGGGAGGTTTTTTTTGGTTGATTAGTTGTGTTGCTGTTGTTGTTGTTTTTTGGCTGTTTAGCCATTTTTTTGTTTGGTTGGTTGTGGTTTTTTTTTTTGTGTGTGTGTGTCTGTGTGTGTGTGTTATGTTTGGTTGGTTGCCTTGTTGGTGTTTTTTTGTTTTCCAGCTGAAGTCCTCTACTAAAACAGGAGACCCAATTCTCCAACATCTTCTACTCCATCCATTTTTTCACATCAGCACACAAAGGCTCCGGTCCTTGTCTACATTCAAGGAATTAAGATCACAGCTACACAGAGAAACTGCAGAGATGCTCTGGAGGCACATATTTAAACAACCCAATTATAGTGGGTGCCAATTTCAGGGGCCCAAAAGACCCACAAGAGTAGATATGGCAGCCATGGCTCAGCAGAACACGGAGAAGTCTTGCGCCTGCTCCCTTTCCTAAATTAATTTTGCTTTTACTGGCTGGAAATACACATTGTTCATCTCAATATGACAATGGCTTTGTAAAATTTAATGACATTTTTTAGAAGGCCAGACCTATGAACTCATTGACCCATCACTGAACTCATGGACTCCAATTTGCTGAGACCTCTGACATCTCCATTGCTCTTGGTGCTGCAGAGCTGAAGCTTCAAGGTCTTTCCCTAGTAAATTGCAGGAGATTCTTTACATCCTCCTCAATACATGGGTGAATGGTGAGAAGGTGTAGAAGTACTTGCATAATTGCCTTCTTTGGCCTAGTTGGCCATGCCATGCTTTGGCAATGTGGGCAGTCTACAAGACTACATAAAGGCAACATCTGATCCCTAGCCTATAATCAAATTGAGGCAGTTTGTTCAGTCAGAAGTCCCACAGTTCTTCCAAGCCACATGCTTTGTATATGATTAGGGAGACGACACTTGAGTTAGAATTTGAAATTAACTCTGCCATACAGATGCACTCCCAAATTCTTTCTCTCACTTCCACTGTTTGTTTAATCATACTTGCATTGACAGCCAATCAACGTTTTCCCAATTAAAGTGTTTTTATTTTAAATTGAAAATGGCTTTCCATTAAAAGTGCTTTGGATTAATTTTCTACTGCTTGAACAAAGAGCTGAAAGAAAAATTTGGTTTTCAAGACATTGGGTTAGGAAACCCCGTTCAGTTCCAGCCAAGAAACAGCTGAGAGTCTAAAGGAAACCTCTCAACATACCATCTGATTATTTTGGAACAAATTTGGACAGCTTTCAGAGAACATACAGTGAACTATCCTCAGCCATGGGAACAGAAAAGTAAAGGGAAAGGATACTTTCAAGGAAAAAAATAAGTGAAAAAAGTAATCACATAATCTTTTCTCAAAAAAGTTTTCCTTTTGTGAAACTATGATTAATCAAAACCAAAATTGCCTGCTGGGGGGAGAGGCGGGACTGGTTTTAACACATCTTAGTGATTATCACTTTTACATATTTATAAAAAATATTTTTTTATTTTAGCTGGGATCAGGAAAAAATATCTCAAAAGTTTTATTTGCTAGTGCCAGCTCGCATTTAGTGAAGATTCTATACAGCCCTGAGAAACATGCAGTTAAGAATAACAACATAAATGTGCAAATTGATCTGAAGGCAGTTTTTACGTCTCTTTCACTATACTTCTATGTGTCAGGAATAAAACATCCTCCTGATATCAAACATATACATTTATTGGCTGGTGGAGACCATTTGTATCCACAATGATGGCACAAATTGAGGTGATGGCAGCAGGCACCTTCTGCTGAAAGATTTAACTCCCACTGCAGCTAGCAAGCAAATCATAGGTTAAATGAATGCCTCTATGAAGCAAAGATGCTATTAAAACTAATATTTGGGAGTAGTAGTTACTGGAGACATTCTTGTGGAAGGTCTTGAGAAGTTTCTTTTTGAAGTTTTTCTGCAAAAATGAAGGAAGAAATTGCCCCATCTCTTTACTTCTCATTAAGAATCATTGCTTCTGAAGCAGTGCTAAACCATCTGTGTCAGGTAGCTTCCCTGGAGTTTATCATTCTAAAGCTAAAGAACATATTTTAGTCCAGACTGCACCAAACCAAAATGGTGGGTTGGTTTTAGTTTCCAAGAGAAAGGTCTCTGTACATAATCTCAGCTTTTTTCCACTTCAAGTCTGCAGAAGCTAGGCTGTGTGCCAAAATACCAATAAATTTGGTGCATCACTAGAAAAACACAGTTCCCAATATTTGGTTGATGTACATGTTGCTCGCAAGACTTACAGATTGCTTGTTGATACAGTAAATTAAAAAGTTAAAACCAAGGCCAGCAGAGAGAGCAAACCTGTCTGCAACATGCAAGTTGCTCAGTATTGTTCCTCCTGGGACCACAGTTCTAGAGAAATGTGCAAATATTCTCATCAAATCATAGCTTAAATATCAGTTTGTTTGCCAAGTGATTCTCCCGACTCCATGTTCAAAGCCATGAGAAAACATTTTATTTATTAATTATTATTTGTAATATGGGAAAACAAATGGCTATGTTCCCAGTAAGTCAACTCCTCTATCTGCATATGTGCATTTGTGCATTCCAGGAACACAAGCCTTACCACTAGCTTAGAGAGGCTTTTTTTTTTTTTTTTTTTTTTTTTTTCCCTGGGATCCTGCATTAAAACATTAGTAGTACATTACTGCTTAGCAGGTGCACAGACCCCTAGCCAAAAGTTACTTGTTAACCATGGTGTGACATTATATGGCCATAAATGTCTAGGTATTAATCACACGCTTTGATTTGTATCCAAAATGTGATTTATGCACCTGATTTCTAAGACTGTGTGTTAAGATAACAAGGAAGACTGAAGGAATTTTCTTTACTCAGACAGCTGAATCACTCCCTGACACAAAGTTGATGTAGCTGTCGGCAGAGAGGAAAGTCCTGGAAGAGCAACTGGAATCAACCATGTCAGCAATGGAGCAGGGAGGGGAAAAAGAAGGCATCTTTGAAAAATTCAAAGGTCTTCCATTCTACTCAGGGCAGGGTATGTCAACAATATAGCTGCCTGCTGGTACTCATATGCTGATTTATGTGTGATCCCTAGAGGGTACACAACATAGGCTGGCAGACTGTCTGTAGTCCAGTTTCACTGTCTTTTTGCAGTGTTATTTATTCTGTTAAAAACTGTACCATCGTGGGGGTCAACACTAGAAACTTTGTTGTCATTGCTATACCACCTGATAAAGTGGTGATTCTGTAAAACCCCTGAATCACTTAACTATGTTAATGAAAATACACAATACAGATCAAGCTTTGAGCACAGCACCTCACTGGGGACACACATATGTGTTTGAAGGGTGCTAAGCAAAGTTGCAGTGAAGACAAAGGGGAAAGCCTACAGAAGGATGTTAGCTCATTCAGCAACTATGATTTGGTTCTCTTCTATTACTTTAGGAGAAAATCTCATATGATCTAACATGTAGCAAAGCTTAGCAATGAATGAGGCTGCCAACATGGATTGTTGCAAAACCCTCCCCTCTTCAGTGCTTCATTTGAACTTCCTAATTTATAGTTTGATCTAAGGACTGAGGGTGGTGAGGCACTGGAACAGGTTGCCCAGAGAAGTTGTGTATGCCTGATCCCTGGAGGTGTTCAAGACCAGGTTGGGTGAGGCCCTGAGCAACTTCATTTAGCAGGTGGCATCACTAACCATGTCAGGGGGGTTGGAACCAAATGATCTTTAAGGTCCCTTCCAACCCAAGCCGTTCTATGATTGTGATTATATGACTGCATCATCAAGGCTACCAGAGAAAACAGGTGAAATTACTGCTTGTATCCCAGTTGTTCATTCAACATGGTAAGTAACTGGCAACTGAGCCCCAAATCACGAGAGGAAAACCCATAGGATTACACTTCAAAATAAATATCTTAGACATCGTAATTTGAAACACGTGAAACAGGATTAAAGTATATCCAGTCTCTCACAGAACTATCCAAAGACCAAACTCCATCTCACTGCATAGACTCCCACTTTTCCAAAGGTATTACTGTACCACTGTATTCCTCCTCTCCACCTAGCATGCAGAATCCTATTTACTGGTACCGATTGTATCTTCATCTCACATTCATAATGATATGCCTAGCTTTCCTATACAAGGCAGAAACACTGTTTCTGGCCTGAGATGCTGAACAAGAGAATGCATGACAAGACATATGCAGGATATACTATATCCTTCATCCTTGATTTCTACATCCCTCACTGTGACATTCACATTCTCCCATCATCTCCAAGACCAGTTAAGCAAATCACAACAATCAATTTTGGTCCATCAGATTTTTTGTGTGACCTCCCTTTTGTGTATGCGTTGCTTCCTATTAGCTAATGCCACACAATTAATTTCTTCTTGATATTCCTTTTGTGTTCAACAAGTGGTCATAGTTGTGGCCAACCCATCTTTTCAGTGTAAACCTTCCGACTCTAACATGGAAATGAAATCACTATAGATCTATTATTTCTCGGAACAGGATATTTCAATTTGCATAAAATATTCTGCACTTGACACAGTGCCAGGAAGAAACACCTAATGTCCATTCTTCATTGCATTCTTGCTGTGGCCTTAGGAACAGAAGGAATCACCAAGTTAGTCTCACACCTATTACTCCCAAGTTCCTCACTTTTCAGTCCCATCTCTGATTTACACTCCCATGACTCTTTGAGAGCCCTGTCAAGGCAGTGACCAAGATAATGGACAAAAGGGAATTTCTTACATGATGTAATTTCACATTAAACAGGATGGTTCACAGGTTGTAATAGAAGGTCAACAACAGATATTATAACCCCTAAATTGGTTGGGAAAAAAATGGTGATTTGAATCAAAACTTAAATATAGATCTGTATTAGCCAAGGTAGCTGAAGTCAAGTGTCTCCCTATGTGTCAGTGATATGCCTGCTAATAAATTGAAAGGAAGGCAGATCCCATCCTTGTTCATTTTCATAGCATAGAGGTTTACTGGAGGGGAATGGCACTAACACTGTCTTCAAATGTACAGTATCTCCTTTTAAGTTGGATGGCTATATTCCAAAGTAAAAAAATTATCTGAATGTCATTAGTCCAATGGGAATGCAGAAAATGTACATTTTGGAGACAAATCAACTTGTTAGGCAAGAAAAGGAGACCAAGAAGAAATTAATTAATTGAATGGATTCATGAGCCCCTCATTTGTTATTAATAAAACACTGAAGAAGAAAATGTTGATGAGACACAGTCATTCACCTTGGATTGGTATAACTATGCAAAAGGAAAATTCACACCACTACAGACAGCTATGAAAGCCATGTGCACAGCTTTATGTTCTGAGTTATGGATGTTGTAATAGATGGCAGACTCAATACTGTGTATGTGTACTTTGCCTAGGGATGAATTTTACACTAAAAAAAAAAAAAAAAACCAATAAGGCAGATTTGAGAGGAGAAGAGAGCTGATTTAACACAATGTATAGCATGTAGTCACTAATGGACTTTTAGTTATTCCCAAAGATAACTGGCCCCATAAAGGATTTTTAGTCATTCTTATCATTATTTTCACACACTTCAAAGGCAATCAGTCTTTTAAAGTTATTTCTTTATTTTTTTACATTACAGAGCTATATGCATCTTAGAATATTGCACAATTACATATGCATGTTACCTTCTGCTTTCATGGACAGAAGTGCCCTGAAGTAGTGACAATGGTTTTAGCCTTTCCTTTTTCAGAAGTTAAATGTCTTCTGAGTCAGCTCTTAGTTCTGCTTTTTATGTTCTTTGTGCTTTATAGGTATATTCTGTTACTTATAGCACTCTGGCTGTTGTTTGTTTGTTTTTATCCATAACATAACCAAAATTAATTTGATTTTAACCATTGCATGGTGTAGTCAAACCCTGTTCCTACACAGCTGTGTCCATCCACAAGATCTGCTGCAGTCCATTTTCCAGGGAGAAAAGTAAAAATATATAAAATATATAATTTACTGTTGTTTTAAAAAGTACTTTGGTTACTTGAAACTCCTGTGGGGTGAAATCCACTCTTGAACTCTGGGCCAGTACAACACGCAAGCATGCTGTGCTAAAGTTCATTTTGAGGATATAAGTGTGACTGAGGTTGTTGCACAGGACTGGTTCTAGTAGTCTGTGCAGGAGAGAAGTTGACCATGTGTCTTCAGGAAATAAAACAGGATTTTGAATTTCACCCAACTTTCAACAACTATGCTAATAATTCTACTGGACCCTTGCTTCACTTTTTAAAGTGATCACAGAGGAGTAAAAGCACTCTAGGTTATGGTAGAGACACGAGTTATCAAAAATACCTCCCAATAATTTTAGGGTCATGATTGTTCAAAAGGAAACAAACCCTCAAGGCAATTTTAATGAAAGGAAACGAGGTGGATTCACCTAATCCACTTCTACTGAAGCTTTAAAGACTATTCTGCTTTTTGTCTTTGCTGGAAATTGGAAGTCCCAAATATCCCCATACTGGCATGCACTGTGACTGGTTAGGACCAAGCCTGATAGTTTAGAAAAGTAATTTTGTACTCATTGAGTAAGTCCTGGCAGTATTAAGTTGCAAAAGGTAGAAAAAAGAGGGGGAGGGGAAGAGATTTTTCCATCATGGAAAAACCTCAGAAGCTTCATTGCATCTGTTTACTGCTTTATTCCTGAATTTCTAAAACACTGGCAGATTTAAAGAAGGGCCAGATAGTATTGGAAGAGATCCTGAATAGTCAGTACTAGTTTAGTGAGATCAGTCAGGCCATAAAGCCTTGCCAGCATTGCTCCTCCCTCAGAAATTTTTGAGTCTATATTTAAACACCCTTGATCTGGCCACAAGAGATGTGATAGGGCTGACAGCAAGGAAAGAGGGGCAAGGAGGAAATTAGGGCTTCCAACAGAAGGGAGGGTGGGGCAGTACTTCTAGAAAATCTGGGCTCTTTGGACATAATTGTCTGGCAGTGCATAGGTATTACTAAAACCCAGGATTATTTCCAACACTACATCATCATATCCACTACTGCTGTCTGCCAGTGTGTTAGTAGTAAATCTGAAGAGCCAGGAAAATAAGTGGAGCCTGTCTGCCTGCAATGAGGGTCTGGCCTCCACTCTGCAGCAGTCAATGTCTTTCTCAGGGAATTAAATTATCTGCTAAATATCTAAAATATTCCTGGGAGAAAAGATGCTTTTTGCTTAATTTCTGGGGGTGGAAGGTGGGAGAAGGCTGGGATTTGAAGAGGAGAACACTAAAGGTATAAATGGAAGGTAAAGCAGTCTTGGAGGTGAACGGCCAGTTTGGCATTAATACACTGGCTTCACCAGCAGCCAGTCCTAGCCTGGCATTGGTGTGCATTTTGAGCTTCTCTTTCTTCCTTGGCATAATAAAACTTCTGTATTACTTGGTAGCAACTCTTTCCACCTGATTCTTTCTGGGTTTGTCACACACCACATTAAGATCTCAAGAGTGGGAAAAGTAGTTCTCCTCACACAGCCCTAGAAAGACTTGCCTTTAGGAAGGGTGCTGAAGAAGAGGGATGAAGCAACATGAAGATGTCAAATCTGTTTGTTTGTTTGTTTGTTTTGTTGTGTTTTTGTTTTGTTTTGTTTTGTAAAGGAAAAGAAAGAAAGACAGGAGATACACCAACTTCTGAAATCTAGCTTATGAGCAGATGATTACTTTCCATTTTTAACGAGACATTCTGCCATCTGATCATGACTTCTCTCTTGCATAGTAGCACAGGTGGAAAGACAGACTGGGACAAACCTAACCCAAAGTGAGCCTCCTCTTGGCGTTTCAGCTCACGCTTAAGGATAAACTGCTAATCCAATGTTGGAAAAAAGTTAATCCCTTTGATTTTCTTTATTAGCAATCTTTGAACTTCAGTTTTCCAGATGAGTCTAAATTGTTGGAATCCCAAAATAAGACAAAGTATAATTACTGTTTATAGTACAACAAACCCAAGTTACAAGATGAATTCTCTCAAAGAGAAACCCCTATACATTTTAATATCTATTACAGTGGGTGTAAACCATTGCTATCATGAGAAGGGCATGAAGTCCATTAGAGTCCTGTTAAGGCTATTCTACAGGGCAAGTAAACTTGGAAGTTTGCATGTCCTTACAGCATGCTATAAGCTTCTGCATCGGGCCAAACAAGGTTGACAGAGACTGGGTCCAGTCTACAATGGAACAGAGAGCGCTGGAGGAAGTCTGCAGCTGGAGGCCAACCCCACTCATTGATTCTGGGATAAAGGAGAACACTCCACTTCCCTGCCTCTTTCATGCTTCACCTCACAGAGTGCAATTATTCAGGTTTTATAGGCATAAAGTGGATTTTCCCCTCTTTGAACATCTGCTAGCACAAGGGTTTTCACTACGATAATATTTTAATCTGGGGCCATATTGTGCCATCAGTTTTAATCACAGTTTCCCATTGATCCCAGTGGGGAGTTTTGCTTTAAAATCAATGTCACAATATTGCCCTTGCACAGTGCAGCCGGAAGCATTAAGGTAGGTACTGATGAGCATTTGGAATTGGACACCAGCTGCCATTATGGAAACCATTTGACACAACAGCAAACTCTGTAACATACTGGCTGTAGGTGCTGTTAACTCTGCAGGGGCCACACTGACCAACCCATTGGTTAGAATTCAGTTAATATGAGAGAGGCCTATCTTTTCAAACTTTTCATCCATGACTAGGTCTGACACTCTTCACCGGGCTAATCAGAACATTCAGAAGGGAGCTCCTTGTTGCAGGAATCAACCCCCTCGCTCTAATAGGTGCCGTTCAATATTCTTTCCAATGATGCCCATGACCTCTCCCTCAGTTTCCATGCTGAATTTGTTCCCATTCCTTTTCATTTGTTTGCACACTAAAATCAGCCTTCAATTCAAACAGCTTTTCTCCCAGAGTGGTGTTTCTTTTCCCTCACACAGGAGATAACTTCATCTCTTGACCTCTGTTTGAAGGCCAAACAAGCCAAGCTCTTTTCTCTCATTTCACATTTGCTGCATGATCCTGACTATCCTGTTAGGCAACCCCTGACCCTTATATTCACCTTTCTTAAACATGGGAGGCCACCACAGTATGAAAGACTCTGGATAAAACCTTACCACCACAATGAAAGTTATGTCTCCATAACGTATGAAAGTTTTTGGAACTACGCATGCAGGTATTTTTACCAAAGTAATTGAGAAAACAGCAATAAAGAACATTTTATTCACATCTCTTCTTCTTAGTAGGGCTGATTTTTTCTATGTAAAGGATGGCAGACAAGAAAAAAAAAATAGGTGAGTGAAGCCTGGAACTACAAGGAAGGTTTTTAATAACTATTTTGCTTGGTATAATTGCAGTGGATATTAACTAACAGCTATACTTCCTCACAGAAAAATTATGTTTTGAATAACCTTAAAATAGAACTTTCCACTGAGAACGTGTTAGTCACAGCACAGAGCAGGATTCTTGGGAATTTTTTAAGTCATCAGAGAGGAGACTCCTAGGAAAGCTACAAGATAAATGGCTTGTGGAGAATGAGATCTAAATGCCAGTTCCATGAAGCCAAAGCCTAATAAAGCCTTTGAGGGGCCTGTGTGACAAAATGACACACCTAAAGATCAATCCCATTTTCGGAGAAAAACACTAACAGATGTCATAGATGTGTGGACAATATGTTCAGACCCTTAACATATTATCACTTTCTAACACGTCACCATAAGAACCTCATAGGAAAAATTTCTCCTCTCTTACAAAAAAAAAAAAAAAAAAAAAACACATTTGCAAAATATTTCAGCTTCACAGTACAAACAAAACCAAGAACCTCTAAAGTCCTGTGTTAAAAAAAAAAAATAAAAATTCTCCCTGCTTCTACCCACCCTCAGCACCCAGTCAGAGCACTCATCCAACTACATTCTCAGCAACCATGTTCCTTCAGAACTGATCATTGCAGCATGAGACAGTCACTTGAGTCAGAGAAGGGGATCAAGCCCTGATCTCATGCAGCTGGAGCAGTGGCTTAATTAAGGTCTCCCACTTCTTGGATGTAGTCTGTGTCCAACAGACTTTGAGGCTCTTGGGGAGAGGGTTGTTCACTCCAAAACGAACTTGTGAAGCCAGAAGACTTTTCCTACCTTTGAAATTAAATTATTTTTATTGAAAGTGCTCCTGATCATCTTTGATGAGCATGTTGTACCATCAAGGCTGCCTCCTGCAGAGAGGAAGGTAAAGGATCAGCACTTTTCATACTTGCAGACTGAAAGGAAGCTTCTAGCCACATTTTACTCTATTCTCAGGAACTCTTTCATTCCTTGCTGGCCTCCACTAGCAGATCCACTAAAATCACAGGCTTTAGCAGAAGCCAGGGGAACTCTCACCATTCTCAGCGCCAGATCTCACTACCTTAACTCCAGCTGGCAGACACTTTCTCTAGACAAAGCCCTGCTGATTTTAAAGATTGGGCTCCTTCTCCTACTCCTTGCATGTGGGACAGCCCTGAATCTCCTCCAGCTGGCCAATTTTCCTGTCTGGTTTATACAAGAGGATAGACTATGGCCTTGCCTGCTCTTCTCGCCATTTGAGGGTTTTTTCTTCCCAAGAAGAGGTGTTCTGCCTGGATCTCACATGAGACGTACAAGCCTGCAGTTGCTCTGAGAAGTCCTGGCCACCACAACTATTTTTGTTTTCTGTTTATGGTACTTGTTGTCAATGTTATTCCTAAATCCTCAACTATTTCTGCAGCCCACAAACTTGATGATAGCACTAACACCACAAGTCTTTCCAGCTTAATACATTTTCAGCCTGAATAGTTTCTCTGTAGAAAAAGAGACTCTCACAACCCTTCAAGGATGTGCTTGATGCCTACAACTAATGCTTAGGGGTTAAGACTTTGTGGCAAACACCTGCCAAGTCAGCTCCCAGTGCTACTTACATAAATATGCTTTTGTTCTTAGAATGTTACACCGGGTTTCATAAAAGCACCCGTGTACAGCCATAAAAGATTTAAAAGATATAAATAATAACCTAGGAGTCATTTAAAGTTGGGATCAGCAAATTTCAAGGAAGGGATCAACCAACTTTGGTAATTTAACAACTGTTTAAAATACATTAGCAATATCTGGTTTAATCTTATTGTAATTTATAAGCTATGAGTTTTTGTAAGAAAAAAAGTCACAGTAATATAGGAATGTGATAAAATAAGTGAAAGTCTATGAGTGAGATTTTTAAAGAAAAAGCCTATCATTTTACACAATTGCTAAAGATGCGTAAGCATACACATAAACGAATGAGCAAAAAAAAATGTCTAAAAGTGTTTCAGATAACTACAGAGGGATTGTTCAAAAATGAACAGATATATTTAATTTGTCCCTTCATTTCCTATTCTGTGCAGTGGTATTAACAAAGAGCAGGTACTCAGAATTAGCACATAGACATTTTTCACGCTTGAAAAAGAATCAAGTCTGTAGCACACCCCAGACAAAGAGAGACTTGTAAGGAAGTACTTTATTGTATTCATACCTAATGTCTACTTGCACATGTACTTCATTATACTGTGTCTGGGGGTTCAGCACTTTTTTCAACCTTTCTTCTAGACTTTATTGCCACGAAGAGGTCAGCACATATGATATTGTGTCTCTGCAAGAAACCCAAGTGAGATCTGTTCAGCCTCCTACAGGAACTTGAGCAGAACCAGTTGTTCAGCTCAGCCAAAACTCATTAGCATAGAAAATGCAGCGTTAAGGAAGCTTCTGAAAACAAAGCAAGGTGAGCATACACCAGATGTGCCTCACTGAGGTTAGTTTTCAACCCACCTGGGTCAGTTAGGAGCCTAAGTCCTCATCAGGAAAGTGATTCGGGACGTGTTTTTTTCACACAATGGAGAGCAGGGCTGGCCTTTTGCTCTTGGAAGAGCTCACAACAGCTGGGAGAACACAAAACACAAGACTGAGGCTGTACCTGGAGAAGTGTTGGGTAGCTTTCATAGATGCCACGTGTTCACGTGTTGCACAGCTCTATATGGCCACAGGTGCCCAACAGGACCTGGGCAAATCTCTGTGTCCTGGATCTGCTACACAGATCAGTTTTATTTTGGCATCCAGTTGCCAGTGACAGCCAATGTGTCATGGGATCACCAGCATGACTTCTGCTTTGAAAAGTGGTTTCATAAATGGACATACATTTTCAGTGTTGCTCTTCAAAACCTTTAAGTTTAAAACCAAAGTTGGCCTCTTTGAATTGGAACCAAACTAGGATAAACTATTTTAAGCAGAATTGTTATACATTGGGGGGTTTAAATTATCGTTTTTCTCTTTCTTCTTCCTCTCTCTCATAGCAAAAATATTAATTGGAATCTCAAGAATGTAAGATATTAGTAACAGATATCACATTCTTCATGTTAAGTTCTGGTTTAAAAGTTCTTTCCGTGCTTGTGGGGCTTTATTTTATAAATGACACTGAAGCTAAATTTGGTCTTTGAATATGGTGTTTATGATTTAGGTAACCAAACAAGATTCTTAGCATTGGGAACCATGAAATCTAGGCCTACTTCTGCAAAGTGACTTTGAATATTTTTTTTCCTCTCTGACCTCCTCCTCTCTTTAGAGTAGGGAAGCTGTCTTTCTGCAACCCATTGTCCCAGTCTCAATTACAGTTGCCAAGTCTTATCACAACACAAAGTTTAATTTATATTCTATGGATAAAAAACAGCAAAAAATTAATACAAAACTGCCTTTATAAAAATAGGTTTGGGGCTGCACAAGGGGAGTATCAATGTTATTAAAGGAAAGGTTTGCATCATATTACGTGCTTCCCGTGTAAAAATAAATAAATAAATAAAATCCTTCATAGAATTCTGCTGACCTGTACTTCTGCAGCAATATAAATATCTTTCCTTCACTTTAAATAAATAACCAAATAAATGAAGAGAGAGCAGTGAAACTATATTATTAGCAAAGTCATGTGATATCAGTAAGAACAGAAGATAGTAATGAAAGTAATAAAGGATGCAAAACTAGCAGTGCACTCTTCACATTTTTAAAATGTACAAATTTGCAAGGGAATATATATTCATGAAAGCAAGGTACTAATAGTTTTGGCTCTTGTAGGGCTCAGTCTGCTGAGAACTTCCCAGGATTGGCCTCTGGTGTTCAGGGAGACACAGAACAAGTTGCTTAACAATTTTGCCAGAGTACTTCAACACTGACTTGGAAAAACCCTTGCAGTTTCTGTCCTCAATCTCTCTGAAGCAGAGTCTGCCAGTTATACCAGTCTGCAAGGTAGTTTAGTGGTGTGGACAAATGGGTGTTTTATTTCACCTGTCCTCATCTAGGAAAATTTGGAAATCATACATTTTAGCCCCTTTCAGTATTCCTGTGAACAGAATAGGCAGCTTTCCAGAATGTACAATAAGCTGATCTGCCAGAGGTTCAGCAACAAGAAAAAGCCTTGCAGCCTGTTATTGATAACTCACCCACATACATAACAAAACTGATCCTTTATAAATACACTTGTACATTCAGGAAATTTGCTTTTCTTTCTGATATTTGGAATGCTGTTGCAGAAATAAAATCCTCACTAGATGTATTCTCAGTCTGAAAAGACTGTGAATGTAAGAAATGACTTAGTTCAGCTCATAGATAATGAAGTCTTTCAATTAGAACAGTAAGATGTTTCAAAAAGAGTACAAGATGGAACTTCATTATCCTCTTCACATATCCAGTTTTTTCTATGTTTGCCCATGTATTGCCTGATTGCTCTCAACATTCCCAGACACTGCAAAGTATCTTTTCCCAAACTTAATAGTTTAAAAGTTAAAAAAGAAATAGAGAAAGACAGAATCCAGAGGGACTCCTGTGGTTTTATAAATAGTCTTTTACAAAAGATAAGATCTCATGAACTGAAAAAAAAAGGGATATTATCTCTCTAGTTCTGAGCACAGTTTTCTGGTTAATACCTTTTTGTATGCCTTTTTCTCATAAAACACAGTACTCTCAGCAAAGAATCATCCCAAATCTTGCTTGTTTTTCCAGTTTCCAAATTTTTATATGAATCTTTTTCCTTTTGGAAGATGAGCTTGCACTAATCATTTTAGTAGTTAATAGTCACATTTCCCATTAAGAGTAATCCTTTCTAAAGAACATATTTATAGGGCAAATATCCACCAGGTGTTTCAGATTCATCCTCACAACCTGGAAGATCTCTGCTGTTTATAACAGAGAATTTTCTCATTGGAAGTCTTCTCATCCCCAAATATACCCTTGCCTTTCAACAGCTATGTGGGCAGGTTTCAGGAAAGGGAACTCGGCTCATCCAAACATTAAATATTCTGTTCCCTTAAGCCATATTTCTTAAAGTTTAATGCTAAGTTAGTGTTATTTTATGGATGGTAACTACGAATGACGTAGCTGTTCTCATCCTTCTGCTCCCTGTTCTGGTTCTCCCAATGGGTGGAATTATATTAGAGAATATACTGCCCAGGCAGAAAGCTGAATAAGGGATTCAGTAACCTTTCCTAATACATATCTTGTTTGAGTTTGTACATACATAATTTATTTTTAGTGTGCATATGTTTCACCTATCTAAATGTTTTTAAGATGCCTAGATGTTGCCACTGTAGCCTCTTCTCTTTATTTAACCAGACACTTAATATTCATAGCAGTGCTAATATCTTGTGGGTGTTAGCATGACATCAGCCACACCACTGACATTTTGCACTGCTTTACCTGCATTCTTGAGTTAGGTTTCAGCTCACTTCTGGAAGTAGAAAGGCTGAGATAAGAGCAACTCTGAACATATGCATAACCCACACATACTGGGTGCATGTTGCTGGAGTCCCTATGAAATGCACAGATCATGCCCTATGCCAAAGCTCCTAAAGACAACCATGCTGCTGCTGCCAGCACCAAGGAGAGCAGAAGGAGTCAGGCAGCAGCTAATCATAAGGCAAGGACTGCTCCACTTTCAGGTGCAGATGTCACCTCTGCTGCACCCCTCCTGCCACCAGTAAGGGAACTGAGATCCCAAGGCCCTCTCCACATGCATGCACATACACACAAACATGCACTTCTTCCTTGGTCTCTGCCTCCCTCTCTGTGCCTTAGTTCCTCATCACTGAAGTGGCGAAGTTTTTAATTCAGTAAGAAGCTTTGACTGGCCCCTGCACTAAAATGTCTGTTTTGCAAACCAAAGGTACAAAATGCATTTTGCTATTAGTTCTGTTGCTCTCCTTGAGACCATCACTACACAGGACTGGAAAATGTGTGGAGGGATTCATATATGGTAATGCTGACATTCAACTCCAGGACTGAACTGTCTAAAGACAATCTCCAAACACTACTCCAATGATTAATCAGCTGAACATTCACACAGAAATATTTGATGTACTGCTCGACTCACCAAAGTCTTTTATTGTATAGTCAAAGGTTATTTGGAATTTCTCTCTCCCTACCAAGAAGAGGCTGACTGTTATTAGGCAAAATCTCGTTGGTGATCTCTTCTCTCTGGTGACCAGCAATAGGAACCAAGGTAACAACATAAAGCTATGACAGGAGAGGTTCAGGCTGGATACTAGAAAAAGTTTTTCATTGAAAGGGTGGTCAGGCACTGGAACAGGTTCCCCGGGGAAGTGATCACAGCACCAAGCCTGCCAGGGTTCAAGAAACATTTTGACAATGTTCTCAAACATATGGTTTGTTTTTTGGGTGGTCCTGTGTGGAGCCATGTGTTGGACTTGAAAATCCTTGTGGGTCCCTTCCAGCTATTCTATGATTCTATGAAAATTCAACCTGGAGGGCAGGGAGCCTATGCAAACAATATGGAGTAGTTAAATTAAAAAAAAAAAATGGTCAAAAGTAGGTTTGGGACATATATTTAAGGAAGACTGTATCCATTTTTTAAATTAGTCTCCCACAGTCACAAGCATCTAGTGAGCATGTAGTCCAGGAGTGTCAGAAGAACATGTATTCCTCCTGTCTCTATGATCCACATATCTCAATGTGTTATAAAGCATCTGAAAAAGGCTAAAAGCCACAGCTATAAATTGCCATGGGAATGTTGCCAATATGATAAATCCCTATCATAGCGAGAAATTTTCTCTTCTGTTCTTTCTTCAGATGGACAGTTGCTTTAAAACGTTAGCATACATCTTCAGCTCTTGGAAAAGAAAGAAATGTAAGTCAGACAAATACTGGGATTACACTGCAAAGGTAGACTCAAATAAAGCCCTCTTCCACTACAATTCAGGATTTCTGCTCCCTGTTTTGATGTGAAAGAACTGTCTCTTCTTAGTTTTTGTTGAATGTCTCACAGAAGGAAAAAAAAATCATAGAATCATAAAGTCTTTATTTCCAAAGTATAATTACTAATATTTTAGTCACCTAACACTATGGAAACAGACAGGTTCCTCTGGGGATCCTGAGCAGTAGGATAATGGCACTAAGTTGTAGTTATCCCCACGTTACCAGAGGTTATGAGCAAGGGGTACCAGTCACAACTCTCTTATTGGTGTCTAAAAGGAAGTTATAGGTATATCTGTGGTACAATCTGAGTTTATACACTGGGTATCTCAAGAGCATTCTGACTTTTCATAAAGCACAATAATTTCATAGTCCAAGCCTCCTCAGCACCCTGAGAAGCAAGTTCCACTGCACTCCAGCTCTTATTATGCTCATGCATATCTGTTTTCTTCCCAAAGTAACTGGCAATTGTGTACCTTGTACTGGGTTGCTAGGCCAGTGCTGAATGTAGTTGTCCTGAAGGTTGCATACAGCCAAGAAGTCTTACAGGGAAACCCATAAAACTGTTGACTTTTGAACGAGATACTCTGACAGTGTCTGAAGCTTCTTGTTTGTGTAGCTCATCACATCTTTATGCTTGCACAGTGTTTCCAGCTGCAGGTATGCAAGGTAACACTTTTGATGACACAAGAGAATGTCACTGCCATAAAATAAGAATATTTAACACCATTGTTCTTCATTCTTGTGATAAATTGTATAAGACCAGAAACCAGCAGGACACAACTGTTTCAGTGGCTGCGTAGATAGCTACATGGTAAAAATTTCCTTGTCTAGAAAAATTTCTGAAGTGACTCTCAGTCTTCTTTGGTTTCCACAGCCTTGATATTGAAATCCAGTCCAAGGTTATGAGAAGAATAGATGAAGGTATCCAGCAGATGAATTGGGTTAATTTGTCTTCAAGCCACCAGTTCAAATCTTGTTTAAAATAATAAGTTGAAAAGCATTATATGAAATGAGACACTGGTCTTACACGTTTTCTTATTTGTGAAGTGTTTTACATCACAAAACCATTAGAAAAATCCATATTATGTTACCATACTAAAGATAATTTCAGAAGAAATGCTGAAGGCTTGGGGTTCTTTAGCCACCTGGAAAGTGCACCTAGCAAAGGGTGAGACAGTGGCAAAAACATTCGTCTTTAGGCTATTTTAAGCTTAAGAGTGAGTAAAAGAGAAGGAGTCAATAGTTGACCACACCGTGCCAACCTGTCTCTCTTTCTACGAAGATGTGATTTTTTCTTCCTTTTTTTCAAATGAAAAAAAAAAAATGGCTTTGTCTTTTGGCATTTAACTTCATGTGGTTTACTGATGTACCATCAGGAGGTATGAACTTCTACCCTAATTCTTAGTGTGTCAATTCAAGTCTCATGGACAGTTATTTTAGCAACAACAATTTTGTAGCATTTCACTTTAGCTAAAAAAATACTTACTGTGTTCAGTTTTGAAATGCCAATTTTTTGAATAGATTGTTCTTAGTTCTTTCAGTCTCTTCTCTGTATGTATTATAGCTGCTCATCCACACATTTCCAATCTTTAAAAATACTTCAGAAAATATATATAGGGTCATAGAGCCAAGACAGCTCAACTCTGTTTAGTTGGCAACCATCTTACCTTCACCACAGGGATAGCTATGGTACTAAAAGCTAATAACACAGAGGTTATTTACATGGACAGCTTGCTGGAACCAGGAAAATTGCACTTACAAGAAAAGTTGGTTTTTCCTAAGGTCTAACATTAAAGCTCAAAGCTCAGTGTTGTTTTTTTTGTTGGTTTGTTTGTTTGTTTGTTTTTTTCCTCCCTTGCCTTAAACCCCAGTGGAAAACAGGCTTTTACTGTGAAAGTAATCCGACCAGCTATCTTCAAAATCTTAATAGGCAAAGTGGATTGACCTCAGTTCATCTTCATGGAGCTTAGGACAAATTGATCAATTTACTTCCCAAATAATTACCATCTGAATGTTGATTTTACCTTCCTAAGATTAGCACATTAAAAAGCCTGTATTCAGTAATGCTAATGCAATGCAGTTCTGTGCACATGCATACACACACTCACAAGAAACCCAATATATTCTTTATATAGACAAGCTTCAACTGATTCTGGATAATAAGGATTTGTTTATTCTTTTGTTGAGGAATGAAAAAAAATAAAAAAGAAATAAAACAGAAATGGATATGGTTAGAGCTGTGGAGGGAAAGACTTTAGCATTCAGATTTTTGAGGTTAGGCATTAAGATTCTATGGATGCAACAACTCTAATCCAAACTTTATCTGTTTTAAACAAGCCCATGGAAGAAAGATTGCAAGAAATGATCCATGTATCAGAGGAGGCATCTATAACAGGAAAATTAGAACACCATCCAATTATTTCATAAAGCTTGTAAGGTGAGTAGTAAGACTACAACAGAGTGTATTGATTGAGCAATAACTTTGGAAGCTTACTTTTCATAAATAGCACTGATGATTGGTTATCAAAATGTGTCAAGCATTTAGGCAGGGTAGACTCCCATACGTATAAATATTCATTTCATTGAATGTTAGGCTGACTTAACTGATATGATCAGAGTTTTCCATCTAGATGAAGACTCAGCGGTCCAGATGCTTAGTCTTAACCTAGTTAAGCTCCAGTCCCATAATCACCCTCTCCAGTGGTCATTTTCTTCCGTGGGAAAAAAATTCTCTGCTGCAATGGCTGATAACAGATTTCTCTCAGCATCTTAAGGGAAGAAAGGCAGAAAAGTTTTTCTGGTTTGGCACCAGCTAGAGCACCTTCCCCTCTGAACGTGCAGCAAATGAGGAAAGTTTAAAAACATGTATTTCAATTTAATGAGGATTTTTTTCTCTACTGTGTACCTCTCTCAGTTTCTCCTGTTTTTCTTGGTATGAAATTTTTCCATTTTTCTTTGCAACATTTTGCATTCTGATTCCTCTCCATGTATTTTACCAACATGAATGTTGTTTATATTTCCCCATTCATCATCTCCTGGCATTTGTCTCTCCTGGAAATTCTCCATGACAACTTTAATATCAGTTGCTTTCTCTTCACTGTTTCTCATAAGAAAGCCTAAGTCTCTCTATGCTTCTTTATAAAACTTTGTGAGTTCTGATTCCAATATATCACCCAAAAGCCTGTTTTCCCTCTGTCTGGAACAAATATGAGCTCTGAGGGGACCATCAAAATCAGTACAATCTGTTGAATTCTGTTATTCTCAGTCACTGTGTTATGGGTTTTTAACTATAGTTTATCCTGGTTTAGTTTGATTGATTTTTGTTGTTGTTTTGTTTTGTTTTTTTTTACAATTCCCGCAGAAAGAGTTTTGTCATGAAAGTCACAAATAAGATATGTTTCCATCCAGGGTCATTTGGTTTCTCCAGTTTATTAAAAATGCTTAAGAAATACAGGTAATTGGTTTAAAAGATTTTTTTTTTTTTTTTTAATGGGAAATGGAACAGGTTACCGCCAGTCTCTGGATCAATTTAAGCTCATGGCAATAATATCCAAAAGTTGTCAGCTGTTTGATAGCAAGAGTTAAGTCAGTTTGTGGTCTCAGTCTAGGCTTCAAGAGAAAAATGTCCATATTATGCAAAGCCACTAAATATAGCACTAATGGATGTTTAATCAGATTAAATTTAGAACAGGCATGGAAGTAGAACTAGCCTGTAAAGTTATCCTTCCACATTGGAAAGTAAGTTTGTGGCATGGAGAAGCTGAGGAGATGTTAACCTTACTAAAGTTATGGGTTGCCTTAGAGGTCTTCAGTCTTCCTTGCTTTTGGCCTGAGTCCCTTTCACAATTCATTTTATTGTGAAAAATGTACTGGGGAAAGGTAGACAAATCAATTACAATATGTTGGTTTGCTGTAAGCACTGTTGCATTCTGTGCATACATACATACAAGTTTTGTAAACATTTTTGTTCATTTGTTTTCAATTACCAAGGGTATTTTCCTTGTCTGGATTGCCTTTTCTCTTTTATGTTTTCAGTATTATTAGTATTTTATATAATGCAATAAGCTTTTTATTGTTTGTAAATAACAATCATGCATTAAAAAATGAAGAAAGCTGAACAGGTTAATGTTAAAGAATTGCACATACTCTGAACCTGTCAGTTCACCAAAATGCCTTGCACCTGGAAGAATTCATAGGGAATATAAAGAAAAGTGATTATGACTGATTCAAAGTTTTAATTTCATTATTTATATGCTTAATTCAAGCCTGGAAAATTACATTTGTATATAAGCTGAGTTAGAACCATATATATATTGCAATTCCAATAGCTTAAAAAAACATTTTCTTATTGCCTATTTTGAAATTTCAAAGCTGTTACTCAAAATAGCCAACTTTAGCATAGGATTCAGTGTGATCAGCATACTTACACCTCAGTGACTGTGATCCAGGGCTGCTAATGCTTCAAAAGACTTGCTTTCATCACCAGGTGAAATGTCTGACGATCTATGAAGCGGTTCCAAACTCAATCATTTTTCAGCCCAGGTTTCTCTGAACGTTTTAAGGGAACAGAGAACCTAAAGATTTCAGTCAGTCATGTTTCATCAGCTGGTGTTTGGCAGGGTTGCTTGCAACATCTATTTTTTTCTGTTTCTTTGGTCAACTACTGGCAGACGGTTCCCTTCCAGGAACATTGTCATTATATAGCAACAATACTGCCAGACGTAAAGCAATGCAACAAGCAGTTAAACACATCACATTAAGTGAGTTCATTTTAGTAATTCTTCCCTTATACTATCCCAGTATCTTATCAGATCTGTTTCTATATAGCCAAGCATGCTATGTGTGTAGCAAATGTGTGAAATTTGGAGCAGATAGGTTGGTCCTGGTCCTAAGAAGTAGTACACAGAGTGAAGAATGTTAAGAACCATTGATTTAGACGAATAGACTCCAAAGTGACATTTGTATTTTGCTATCATTGCTATAAATACTTTGTCTTTTTTAGGGAAAGCTTTTCCTAGATGTTATTCTAAGAGGATCAGTCACAGTGCTTTTGACCTTTTACTGTACACTACTCCATTAACATCCTGTGGAGAAATTCTCCTTATATATGTAATTGATGCATTTTATGAGACACAAATCAAAATAGATAGTCAAAAAATAGATAGTATGGAACGCAGGAAGAGCTGCCTGCCTGAGTACTTCGTTGGCATATTGCCTACAGTTGATAGTGTCAACTCAACATATGGCCCTTCAAATGCACTGATGAATCCTCTTATGGGAATAAAGTAAGTCTTGCCTGTGACGCGTTTTAAGTTTCAAAGCAGGCCAACGAATAAAGCAAGTTGTAGCTCTAGTAAGGATGAGACTTGTATGCAAACAGTACAGCTTGCCACCACGACGATTTTGTAATAATTTCAGCAGGCCAGTGTGAACAGTCTTGCACAAAACAAGAGTGATTATTAAAATAGTTACTATTTAAACACAGCCAAACTATGTTACAAGCTGATCTAGCTGGATCAGTGCTAAACTTGAAAAAGACTGTTGTTACTCTTGTTCTGAAGCCATAGATGTATCCTCAAATTAGGGAGAACTTGTAACAGTGCAAAAAAGAAATGATGGCAGAATTAAGCAATTAAAATTCTCATCTAACCTACTGAGCAAGATCCAAAAACCACAGAGTGTCTGAAATTATATATTCAGTGTTCGTATGTGACAGTGATAGAGTAAAAGAATTTGTACTAGTTTGGCTTTTCACATAGACGTACAAAACAAACACAAGTCTCCATGCCAAGAAGTGCAAGGGTATGCAGCAGAGGACTAGAAAAACAGAGGCAGCCTGACTGCCTACTCATTTGAATGGAGTAAAGGGATGGGCACCTGACCCAAAGGGTACAGAAATGTCTGAAATAATGAACCAGTTTCCCTTTTTAATGTAGCTTTTGTTACAATGAAGCAAACACTGTTGTAAAAGGATTTTCTCTCCGTTATTTTTACCGCTGCTTCTCATGGTCCTTCCAGGCAATGAATAAAACTTGAAGGGCAGTCTGGTGCACAAATGTTCTTGTTATCTTAAAGGGGTCAATGGTCAAAGGTGAAAAAAATTCATAGAGTAGTTATGATTAAAGGTAGGTTTTTAAATGCTTTTGATAAAGGCTTGTAAAACAGCCAAAAGAGATCCTGCAATTTTAATGTTAAGTGGCTTTTGTATTGGAAAAATGCCCAAGGGCCATGTCTAGCACGGTCACTTACAAATGACTGATGGGAGATCAATACAGACAGAGTGGGGATGCAGCTTTGTCACTGGGATATGTAGTTAGTATGTGATTAGCCTTAAGTAGCATTGACTTGGATGTAGATGGGCAGTAAAGTGCTTAGTATCCAGTCAGCATGATAGCTGCTTGTATACAAAAGTTAATGACAGAGGAAAACTACATTATCATTAGACACCCAAAGGGGCTCCACACACCCATTCAGGGATTTTAGGAAAAGATCAGCCTGACAATGAGCTGTGTAGAACTGCTAGTCCCAACAGCATTAACTCTGAATTTGGCTTTCCTCCATGACGAACAATCCCCTAGGACTTGGTAAACCACCTAGATAAGCTCTGTGTGCAACCTTATTATAAGGGAATGAGGAGCCCACTATCCCTTTCTCAGAGGCAGAAAAGCCTGTAAAATAAGCAAAAATAGAAACTAAAGAGTGGAGAGAGGAAATGAGAAAGGACTTTGAGGCTCCTTTGAATTATTACAGAATTCAGGAAGGTAAGATCCTCTGGCACACATAACATATTGTCCTGAGTGTCCTCTGTTCCTTAGTGTGGGGGTCATTATATTTAATCAGATCCAGAATATCTCACTAGGCATTTCACTTTTCTTCTCCTTTTGATCACGTGCAGTATTGGTAAACAGGGATTTAAAAATTTTTTTTTTTTTTTTGCATTCTTGTTACAGCATTTTGCTAACCAAAGAAATATCACCTTCTTATTTCACAAATGCACACACTTGCATGCTATTTTCAAAATATAGACTTAGTGAAGGACCCATATTTTTAACGTAAGAGTCTGAGGTGTGCCCTGATTTGCCTTTCTGGAGGGGCTTGTGTTTCTTCTTTCTTCCTATAAGAGCTCTCTATTGTACCTTTGTTGGACAGCAAAATAGCCTAAACCAGATGCTCTAAATCCTCCTTGATATCAAATTATAAACTCCTTCATATGTTGCTCAAAAAAACACAACATCTTTCTGAAGAGAGCAAACCTATGTAATGGAGGACAAGAATTTAGATGTTTCAAGTGTTTTGATTAATATTTACTTCTTTTTTTTTCTTACATGGAAAAAAATAAAATCATGCTCTGAAAAAACATCACCTATGCTGTCTTCTATGACCTCTTATCCTCTACTCATGGTATTAAAAGGCTTGCCTCAATTTTAGTCACACAGAGTAAACTGAAATTATTTCAATGCTAACCTGATATTTCCAGGGCCATGGTGAAGCCAGAAGTCTGTGGCCTAGGGCCATCACATGCCTTTCTAATGGACCCTCAGTACACAGTTAATTATAGGGAGAATTTGGATATCCAGCTGCCAAAAGCCACTGTAGCACAGCACCCAACAGAAAGGCTCCACACTCAGGATCTCTGCTGCATTCAAAGCTGGACACCTTTTACAGGCTTCCCACATGAAATGGAGATGACCCAGAAGAGCCCAGAAGGCATAATGTTGGACAGTGCATGCATAACATTTTGGGGAGGGGCAAGCTTTATAATACCATACATGTAAAATCATTACTCCTCTTATTAGCAAACGATAGTGCACATATCGTCAGCTAATTAAAATTGGGCCTAACTACTACTGGAGCCATAACCTGGGTCATTGATTCCCAAAGCGTTCATTCTTTTAGTAAGCTAACAGACAAGCTCTGTAGTTCAAACAAGGCAAAATCCACGCTATAGTTAGTCCATCTTTTTCAACTGTCTGAACTCACCATTGACTAAAGCTCTTCTGAGGGCATTGAACTGACTAGTAGCTCAGCTTTTACAATTGTGGTTATTTCTTGCCTGTTTGTTTGCTCCTAAGTGAAATCTAAAAAGCATTATTTATTAATATTTACAAGAAGGAGACACCATTTCTTCTCTGAAGAGTCTAGATGAACATACTTAGAAGACAAAACAATCTATTCTTCAGATTACTTGGTACAATTTATCAAAACTGAATAATTTCCCCAGGCAAGATTTGGCTACTTATCAAATGAAGCATGGTTGCCCAGTCATTTTCCAGTAGGAACAGTAACATATTGGTATCTTTTGAAGTGTTTTGTTAAATGTGCAGTCAGCTAACACTCAAGAGTAAATATACAGCCACAGCTGAGGCCTTCAACTTGACATTTCCTGGTTCACAAGTCCCAGACCTGTCACACATTTCCTTTGTGACCCTGGACAAGATATTTAATCTCCCAGTCCTCCATCTGTATAACAGCTAATATATTAGTTGTGTTTATTGCTATAGACTGTGGAACAAGAAGAGCGTCCAATTACAAGTATGTTCAGTGCTGGATATGATGGAGATGTGTTGATAGCTGAGGCCTGAAAAGTTGACATAAAAATAAAAATAAAAAAGGAAGAAAGAAAAGAAATCAGAAATCTCAAATGATATTTTGATATTTTTGGCATGATGCTTTCTGAACATATTTCTATAGTCTTCTTACCCAGACCTTCCTTACTTTTGAAATCTCATAGACCCCCCCAAGGCTAATAGGGCAGGTGAGGCTCAGTCGAAGGTCTGTTTCCATCTCCAGAGGTCTCTGGATGTATTTAAGAACAATGCTCATATGAACTTCCAGAAATTCATAGCTTTTGGAATAGTCCTGGAACTTTACACCTTTGACACAGTGAGGGTGAATCATTAATTTGGCTCTCAACTTCTATGGAAAGTATTCAATTTGTTTGCATGGTCATATATTTACCACACCAAGACTTTGTCTCCTAGAAGTATAATGCTTGCCAATGAGTTGTTTCTCATGACCTGAGAAGCTAAGTGATGTCTAATATTGATCAGTGGTTCATACATTAATGGAAATAACTAAATTGAAAAAGAACCTCTTTATACACCCAGTGGCAAATTGTATCTGTTTGACTGGAGAGGGCAACCTTTTATTGAACTGCATAGTGGTTTGCTTTTTAGTTGAGTTTATTCCTTTCTATAAAGGATTTTTGGCTTTCTGAATTGTTCCACAAAAGATGTATTTTTTCTCTCTCCTCTGACCACATTTAGTACATGCCTATCTTAATAATGACTCTCAATTTACCTTCAATCATCCCCATGATGTAGGAAAAGACAATCTGAGTTTTCTGTGTCAATGAAGCACAGTGCAATAGGGGATTAATTTATTCCTGCAGACAACAAGCAAGACTTTGCCCTTTTCCTACAGCTTTTGCCAAGGCATGGAAAGGAAAATGAACTTCACAACAAACCTTTCAGGTTAGGCTGCAGCAGAATTTTTCTATTTCTTCTTTTCATTAAGTGATACTCATTTCCAAAGTAATGTTGCCTTCCTCAGTCCAAGGAGAGGTTCCTTCACCTTGCACCATAGCCATCTCTCCTCTGAAAGAATTATACAATATTGGAAAATGTTGCACTAGAGTGTGAGTTGTTCTCATCCCAAGTCCTGTTTTATTATCTCTGTCTGATTTTACATCAGCATGCCTACTTCAGCTATGTTCTTGTTCCACTTCCTTCCAGTATATTAGCCAGCATCACTATGCTGGTTGACAGGAAGAGAAAAATGCAAGCCGTATAGGGCAGAGCTAAGGACAGGATTTAGGCTGGCTTAGAAGGATTCAGGTGATCCTGACATTACACAATAGCCACAGGCGATTTTTCAGTTTAACAGCTTTGCTTATGAAGGGACACAACAAATGGAGTTTGTGCAAATTAAACTTGAGATGAGTTGATAGAGCAGTTTTATTGCTCAGGAAATGACTGCACTCTGCTTGGCATCAGTCATTGCCTCCCAATCCCATCTTTGAAAGATCCCAACATTTTATATTTATTTACCAACACAAATTACATTGGCAGCCAGTCACTTCAAGCAATCTGCCTGGTCTGGTACAGCCAAGCATACAAGGTTTCTACAAAGAAAAATAAAAGATCTGTTCTTCCTACTGAGAGGGTAACACATATAGCATAGCCCAGGCTGTTGGTCAGCCAGCTGGCACTGAATTACATCACACTTTTTAAAAAAGAAAACTCCTTATTCCGCTAATGCTTTCAGTGGGACTAACTATTACAGAAAACAATTATTGGCAATGTGGTATCTTCAGCTATACTGATTCTCTTTCTGTCTTTAACACATTTTTTGACACAGCACTGAAATATGATGAACTGATACGAAGATATATCTCTGTTGTGGTCAAGCTGTGTTCTCCTCATATTTGTTTTGATTCTAACTAACCAAAACAGCAGACAAGAAAAGGTCTTATTCTGGATTTATATAAGAATAAAGCAGCAAAACTAAGTAGAAAGATGTTCTTTGTTCTGTAGAGCCTCTCATTTCCATAAATGTTTTGTGTGATATATTTGGTAAACTCCCATTAACACTCATTTCCTCTGTCCCATGCAGAATTGCTGCCTAGTCATTCCACAGAATAGAAAAATAAGAAAAGTGTTGTCACGATTCATATCTGAAAAGCATTTAAGAAAACAGGCAATTATGGATTTATGAGGACATCTGACTTTTTTTAATTTAAAAAAAAAAAAAAGGAAAAGTATCTACAGGCAGGCTGGTGCAAGGGCAAGGCTTATGGCAAGGATACCTTAAGTAACTTATTTAAAATGTCAGATTTCAATTTCCCTATCAGTAAAACGTGGTAATAATGTATAAAAGAATGCTATGAGGATTAGTTAATGGGCCAGTTTCTTGCCCTCACCCTCTCTGAATGGCCCTGTGGACATCAGCAGAACTTACTCCCATTAAAAGAAAGAGTTGGCTCAACACACGTGGTGGCTCAAATCCATGAGTTGCTAAACTTCATGCAGATCAAAATGACAACCACTTCTTAGTATGAGTTGTGAGTTTTGCTGTATGTTGTCAAGCTCATCTCACAGTCACATCTCATTAGACCCACAGCCTCTTTTTGCAAGCACTTCATCCTCTCCAGCTAGTAGGTACTGGCTCAGTTCAAAAGGTTAAACTGCTATTTCCAAAGGATTCAGAAGAACAAGTCTTGACAAGTAAGAGAGCTGCAACTCCTTGATAAATCATGCACAACACTCAGTCGTGGGACCTGCAAAGAACAGAATTAAATTGTGATCACGTTGGCCTGTGCTGATTCATGGAAATGCAATATGGAAATCATTGTTTTAATCAAGTCACACATGTTAGATCTTTTTGTAAAATAAAAAACTAGGGTGGGTTGTATAGACTAGGCATAAATACCAAAGAAAAGAGAGGGTCTGTGAAAATCAATCTCTCCTTTATATACTCCCAAATTATACTCATAAAAAAGAGGCCTCCAGCAGCTCTGTCAGTCACGATAAAGCTATCACTCTGAGATTTATTACAGGTTCTCTCCTTGTGGTTTCAATGGAAAACATCCTACAGGTGTGTTTGCATTACAACCAGAGATATATGAAGATTAATTACACGTCTGAGTGCTGAAATTCATTGACATATTTTCAAAGATTTAACCTGCATTCAAAGTCAAGTCCTAAAAAGGGGTACTAGCTAAAACAGTCAGAATGGGAATAAAGTACTCTCAAGGATCAAAGAGTAATCACCATTTAACTCTTGGACACAGGAATGTAGCCTGAGTTTTCTCACTGCTGCATTAAGGAAGCTCTGTGCTTTGCATTTGATCTCCTTTGACAAAATCAAAATTCTACATTATTCACTTTAGCTTCCCCCCAAAAAAGAGGTGTGTGACCCAAGACCATCATTTTCTGAACTCTTTGGGGTCCTTATCTGGGACAGCAGCAGTCCCATGCTCTTCTGTCTACACAGAGAGGCAGAATTTGGCTTTTAGAGAAGGTAATTCAATTGTGGCTGTTAGGCCACACTGCTTAGATTATTTTCCTCTGCAAGGACAAAACACACACTGCTTAATTTCCCAGGATGGGAAATTCTGTTCTTTTCAGTGTCCTGGTCTCTCTCTCTCTGAACCCTCAGCACGAGTAGAGACTGGAGTTCACTCTGTTGGGAAAAAGGTAGGAGAGGCAAGATGTTGCTTCCTTCAAAGGACAATAAAATTAAGCACAGTCCAGTCAACACTGTCCTTGTCATGAGCTGTAGAGTAAACCTGGTTAGAAAGGGAAAATGTTTAGGGTTCACTTTGCCATGGGGCTAAATACATAAAATAGCAATCAGCTTTGCTGTAAAAAAAGCTGCTATGTGTTTTAAATCCACCATCTTGACAAACATCATCTAAATAAGTTGCCGCAGTCCAAATGTATTGGTCCTGTCATGAGAACTGAAGGTAGACCAAAAAAGGATTTTGATTTACTGCTTTTCAAGGTCTTAGATGAACAACTATAAAGTGGTGTTTTTTATTTATATTCTTGCAATTGATACTAAAGTAGCACTTAGGCAATGAAGTATATAGGTTGCAATTGAAAAAGGAAAAACATAATCCCTAAACATTGTATATCTTTGTCCAAGTAAAGAAATGAAAAATCTAACCAACACTGCCCAAAGTTTCTGGATCTTATTCAGCAGAAAGTTAAACTTCCTGAGAGCTGAGCTGGTGGGGTGGTACGGTGGAGGCAGCATCACCCTGGTGAGAGAAACAAGATGGGGTCCACTGCAAAAACTCACACGCAAAAGTTCTTGTCTCACCACCTCCCTCCCCATGCCTCCTCACTCTTTCTGCCAGGGTCGGAGTCTTCCTACCCATTGAATCCTCTGAAAATGGTACAACTAAACACCCCCTAACACACCCACCCCTCCAATTCAAAGCATCAGTACACTTGTATCAGCAGGGAAAGAGACTGAGTAAGTCAGATAGACAAGAACAAAGCTCTGCAAGACAATCAGTTTATTTTGAAAGATATCTTAGCACTAGTCAAAAGAAATATAAGCAAATACTAAGAAAATATTTTTAGCTACATGGAGGACTAACAACTTTTAAATTCCAATATTAATTATTTTTCTTTTGTTATCTTCAGAATTACAAGAAACTATTTATTTTGAAAAAAGATGTTTGACATTCATATGAGATGTCAGAATAAATTTTTCCAAGGGTATCAGCAGAAGACATTTTAAAATAGGGCTACAGCAGCCAGAAAAGTGATGGGTGAGCTTAAGGCATTTTCTGGGTCATCCTACATTCAGGGCCTTTATCTCCCTTACATTCTTTTATTTCTGTGCAGCCACAGCTTGCTGCATTTTCAGGTTTGATTTTCTTTCTCTTACCTGGAACTTGCTGCTGTTGCCACTACCTACTCCTACGCAAGAGTAGTCACTCCTCCACAGAAAGCTGACATTCTTTAAAAGAACAAATAGCTGTTAAATTGGACTACTACTAATGATTAACATTTGTACTGTTACTTAATTTCTTTTCCTCTCAGCCCTTACTGATCTAGGAAATTTAGATGTTTTCTGGAGACTACATTAGTAGCAAAGTTTTCACATGGCAGGCTGATGAAATCCCCTTAATGAAGAAAATTTTGTCATTTTAAAAAATAAATATTAAATGCACCAGGTAAGAAGAAAGGCCCATTGAATTTCAAATAATGACTCTGAAACCACATTTGTTAGTGAAAAAAATTGAACATAGAAGTTACTGATCAAGGTTTATTAGCACGGAACTGCAGTCAGTATTGACAGAAGTCAAAACTCAGAACTCAAAACAAGAGATACACAACAGCTTTGCAAGACAAGATGACAGGCATCTGACAGCATGAAGCCAACAAGTAAATCCAACATGTTAAATTTCCTCGTCCATTTCTGAGTTAAAATGCCACAGGAAAAAATGTGAACTCTTACATGTGGGTAGCTTTTGATACTTCAAATGATTTATAGAAAAAAAAAAGTGTCTTATTCAATCTATCAGCTCTCTTAGTCATTAAATCACAAGTGCACATTTTACACTTTTTGCAAGTGTTAACAGAGTTCTCAAGTCTCACTCAGACACTGCAAGCTTTCCTTCTAATATTACCTGAAACAATCCCTGTTATAAGAGGACTGGCTCTAGAGGACCCAATGGATGTCACTTTTATGCCAATTTCATAAAATTTATGGTGTTTAGATACAGATCTTTGAGGGACACAGCCAACTTTAAAAAAAAATAAAAAAAATAAATAAAAATGGATACATGTAAGTCCAACTTACCAATAAGTTTTATTAAAAAAAAAAAAAAAAAAAAAAAAAGACAAAGAAATATAACTGAAAGACTAAAGACAAATATTTTTTCAATATAACATTGCACAATTTTCAACAGAATTGCATTCGGCTATATTGTTTTGCCCACATAGTAAAATTCTTTGTTTGATGTTGATCTTTCACACAACAGAATGGAAGGAAAATGTTTGTCAAATTAGAAAATTTGATTCTAAAAACTAAGCACTGGCAGAGAATTTCCAGGACTGATTTGGGACCTACTATGTTTATAAACATGTTTATAAACACGTTTACAAAACAAGACATTGACTTAAAATCAGAAGATTTTAAAAACAATCTATATTGTTTTATTTTTCTTTTTGTCTGGGACTGAAACTTTTCTTTCATATCACCTAGCTTTTTCACTATCATTGAGAAGCACCATATATTTTAATAACAGAGTTTTTCAGGTAATTTGGTTGAAACAATTAGGCATATAAGAAGAACATCAGTTATAACAAGATGAGTGATAATGTAATAAGAGATTGAGTATGGAATAATCTGAAACCACATTCAAATTATTTTTTATTAAGTTGCATTTCAAGCAGAAATTTGATGTCCCTTTAACACAGTAAAAGGTAACTCGGTTTATAGCTATTTAGCAGTTCCTGTATTAGCAAGATAAGGTTATATAGTATTCTTATACTTTTAAAATCTCTTTGGTCAGGGCAATGAAGCATAATCCAAAAATATACAATAATTTATAACTGTCTACAGCAAGGATTATGACTCACAGAAGTTTGGATTTTTTTCTAACTTTTTCTTTTTAAGAAGGCTCAGAAAAAAGAGTATGTCAGTGACTTCATTTACAGTTAATCAAAATTGTCCCTTTCTCAGAAAACCTAAAAATTTGTGATAAAAGTCTGACAATTGGAGAACTTGGAAGTAAAAATTTCATGTTTAGTTAATTTTAAAGGAAGTTATATCTCAAACGTTTATTGATAAACTAATTAAGTAAAAAATTAAAATATTCTTTCTCTTTTTTGCTTTTTTTTTTTTTTTTTTCTTTTGCTGGAAGGAGAGCAGTAGTAGTAAAAGGAAATCCCTAATTCTTTGGAGATTAAGTCAAGAATTCCAGACGTACATAACACGTCATCTCAGAAGAAATCTAATACTGCTGGTCAAAAGTCAAAACTAGACGTTTCTGATAACAAAATCTTACTTCCTAGCAAGATAAAGCCAGTTGCCTTTGCTTCCTAGTAATATTCTAATAATAATAATTAAAAAAAAAAAAAAAAAGATCTCACACACCTTCCTCAGACAACACTTTCTAATTTCATTGGAGGCTTTCCTGAATAAGAATTGCAACATCTGGCCAACACATATGAAACTTGTAGCAAACAGTTGCATCTTGTCTAATACTTAGATTGCAACCCTTAATGATAATTTTTTATATACATATATTTTCTCTTCCAGTTTGGGAAGTGCATAAAATACCTAAAAATATTTACCAAATTCATAGTCATTTGAATTCAAAGGGGATTGAATATTCCATTTGGCTCATCTCTAGCTAATTTTATATTGAGCACAATAAAAAAATAAAAATAGAAAAAATACAAATAAAAAAGGTAAGGCATAATCTGTAAAGCATACCTGAGATTTTTTTTCCCCTAAATTTTCACTTCTTTACCTGGGAGTGAGTTTTGCTATTAAAAACAAACAAACAAACAAACAAAATACAAAAAACACACACACACACACACATTTTAGTATTTCAATTGTATATGAGGTGGTAGGAAAAATATTCAGAGATATGTCTTGAACAAACACAGTCTACACTTAATCTCAGTTGTGTCTTGACCATATCTCAAACAGCAGAAAGGTCCTTGCAATATAGATGTGCTGGAATTATTTTGTATGCATAAGGATCTGTTTTCCTGGTCAAGCTAAGACAGTGGAATGATTTTTTCAAGGGATCTAAGGATAATGACAAACTTCACTATTTGCATTTCATAAAGTCTGCCTTTTTCTTTTACTTTGTTTAGCATGAGTATAGAGCACCATTTGTAGAAATAAACATATTTCAAAAGGCCTTTCAGAAACTAACATCCATCTCACTATACTTCTGCCCCTCACGAGGAGAAAAAGAATAAGTAGTGTCCATGATGTCATTTAATGGAACTAGTATATCACATGTAGAAACTATGGCAAGTAAGCAATGTGAAAACCTACATAAACCAGGACATGAATCACCTGTACATTTTTGTTTCAAGTACTAGTAAGCTGTAGTTACATATAATGGCATCAATGGTTCTAAACTCACGAACAGACTCAATATCAAAATAATTTTAAAATTTCCATCCCCTAAAGGAATTGTTTCATTAGAGTTGGGTCTGTAGCTGCCAATTCAAACATGACTGGTGATGTTCTCAGGCACTGAATTGTTCATATGTCTACACCAGTGAAGTCATTAGAACATTTGGTTTCTGCCTGGCCTATCCCAAGGAACCAAAGTCTCCCTTAACCTTTTCCAGATATGGTTTTGTCTCCAAAAACTGTTGTGGCATAGTTCACAGGTAGGAACCCAGTTTTAGAGGCTTACTAGTAGACAGTTCACTAACAGACACTCAATCCACCTCTATGCCAAAGAACATACCTAAACATGTCCAGTTTACCAGACCAGACATAATCTATGTACTCCAGACTAGAAAATATTTTTTTAGTGTTAACACAAATCCTAGCAGTTTTGCATGTTATGGCCACAAGTCCAGCTCCTCATAATTTGCACACACAGTCAGGAGCAAATCATGCCTATGATGAGTGACATGGTAGCAGCATGTACCTCATACGTGTTTTTTTGGCAGAGCATTAGAAGAAAAAATGCCATTGACAATTGTCCCTCTTTCACACTTTTGTGCTCTGGATATTTCTGAACTTTGCAAACATTTAGGACAGCCTAAAATTCAGTTACAGATCAGAACAAAAGCATCCTACTGCTGCTCAAAGACTTAAAGTGTTCACAGCATTTAACATGTTTTGTACCTGCTTGCAGAGTTTCTGCAGTTCCTGTGGATGCATTACAACTGCATAGAATTTTGCAGTTTCATATCCATGGATTCTGCAATAAGATAATCTATCAAAAATAATAATAAAAAACCGATAACAATAATTAAAACTTTGAAATTAAAATTTTGGTACTTCTTATATATCTCCACACAATAGGGCTGGCACTGGTATAGTACTGGTATAGTAAGCCTAAAACTTTGACATATATACAAACACTGTACAAATGAGGTTTGCAGGATAAACTCATGTTATCCAAAAATTTTGATGCTTTCATTTGCATCTTACACATTTCTATGTTAAGCAATAAAAATCATTTTAGATACAATTCCAAACATAGCTAAGGAGATCTGGAGGAGGAGGTTTTCTCACCCAGGTGTTAGTCAAGGTTTCAGTGGGGTAACATCGATGTATATCAGGTGAGGATCTTGACTAACAGTTTAAAATAATGGTATAAAATAAGAAAGAGAAAAAGCAAAATGATGTCCAGGTTACATGAATTATTGCTACTATTCTTTTAATGACTGTAGAGAATGCTTTTCTTGATGATGAGGTAACTTGTGACTAGCCTGAATTTTGCAGATGAAATCAGTATTACTCCTGGTACACAATGAAAAAACTTGCTGATAGTAGCAGTATGAAAGGAAAAGCAGCAGGAAATGGGGAAAATGTATAATTTGTAGCGATTCAAAACATACATCAGGGTTTAATATCTACTATTTCAGTGCAGATGCAGATGCAGCATTTAAAATTTAAACAAATCCTTCAGAGGCTTCCAGATATGTTACAATCTGTAGTTATTTTGCACACATTTCCACGTTCTCAAAAAGTAAAAAAAGTTATTAAGAAAATCAAAACTTCACATAAACTGAATCCAACTGCTTCATCAGTTATCTCTGTAGCAGTGGCATATTCCCTTGAGTGTTTCAAAGCCGTAGGAACAAGAGAGTATCTCTTGGTAACTCCACAAGGTACTGTATTTTATTGGTCAGCAATGCAGAGTATATATCTATACATCCCTTTCCAGATACAATCAGAGATGCTGGCAGTGACCAACCTCTAGCTCTGTGAAAAGGAACCCATCCTCTGAGGGTGAAGGATTCTCATTTTCTGCCCTCTTCTTATGTAAAGTACAAATTGCTAATGCTGTCCAACGTGATAACATGCTTTTGGTTTTGTTTAGTCCTTCTTGTAACTGTTGTGCTTTTTTTTTTTTTTAATCTTTGTTTTGTTGTAACTGACTAGATGTGTGTATATATATATATAAGCCTACATACATCACTATCAATCAGAATTAGAAATCATTGTGATGGGAGTGTTTAGAAGATTGATAAATCAACTTTTAAATAAAACTTTAGCTGACTGACAGTCATTAATGTCACCCTGTGCCTGTGGTTCTTACACATTGCCACGACATACCTTTACATACACAAAACTATCAGTCCACTATATTTCAAATGGGCTGTGAGTATGCAATACCAGGGAGCTGATGTACCAGTGATTCCAGTACTTGGTAGTTGATGGTTGAGGAGGTCAAAGCTGTCAGGCTTGACAGCCCTTTGATGGTAAAAGTTCCTCCGGATGCCCGATGTTTTTTGCAGCTTGCTCCTCTCCCAGAAAGGGATCCCATCTGCTCCCAGTGCTGCTTATCTTGTTTTTGGCTTTGCCAGCCATCCTTCTGGGATACTTGTGTACTCAGCAGGATATCCTGCCCATTTGCTGTTCCTTGTGCTTATCGTGGTCTTTGTTCTTTATCTTGCAAGTTCTGTTACTTGGGTTGCTGTTTACATGTTTTCCATGCATACTACTTGTAACTACACCAGGGGTTTTTTTTACTCTTTGACAGACATATTGTTCACTTATTTATGTGAAAAGCTTATATGTTGTGTTTGGCTATGCCAACATACATATATATGTATGTTGCTGGCTACACTGTTGTAGTATGCTCCTCTTGGAATTCAAGGCAAGTAAATATGAATTATATCCTAAGTATGACTATAACTACAATGTGTATCCTAAATATAACTATGACAATAATTCATAGGTGTCTGCTTTGGCTACAATGCCCACATCTGCAAGATGGTGAGGTGGTGACCTGAGGTAAAACCATTCTCTCTGGCAGAAATAAGCAACCCAAGAGCTGTTAATTAGACAGATAGAAGAACAGAATAATTAGTACACTTCAATAGAATGCTTTAAAACAACAATTACACTTGTAACACCACTTCTTTTAGTCAGTACAGTCTCACTGTAGTGGTGGTATGCACATTTACTGAAATAAAATCTCTTTCAGGTCAGCAAAATAGAGATTATGTGAAGATGACATTATACAAGGATTCACTATTCATAAAATGAAGTTATTCTCCCTTGTGCTGCAGAATCTGTTAAATTAAAGAACACAGTGGTTAGTATCTTTGATGTAGAAAAGAAGGCAAGAGAGAAGAGAAGGATAAGTGTTATCAGCCTGTCTAAGGGAGAAGCAAAAAAAAAACAGATGTAGGAATAGACTGATTTTGACTTAAGTAAAACATTTTTTTCAGCCTTAATGAAATGATTTTCTAGACCTGATGTGCAATGAAACTAGCAGCAGAGGCTCTCTGCTTTGATACAGACCAACAAGTGAGAAATTACATGCAAGTATGTTTAGGAAACCTGACATGACAGCTGGTTACCTAGTCTCTCTACTCCACAGATGCACTTCTGCACTGGGGAAGAAAAGGCATCAGTCATACTCTTCAGCCAGAAGGCAAAGTAGGATCATGTTAGGAAAAGTTTTCACGGCTTCTGTGGGAAAAAGATAAAAAATAAAAATTAAAAAATGGAAGCCATGCCAAGAAAAATTGGATGCTGAGAAAAACCTAGAAAAGCCTTTTTGTGAGGAAAGTTCAATTCTGGGGTTACTGATGGTGCTTGCTGAGGAGAGCTTTGCAGGAGCTGTGCCGGGAGACAGGACCACCATAGCCCCTGGACAGAGCAGGCCAGACCATCCGCAGTGCCTTTCAGCTAGGGCAGGCAATCAGCTGTACTCGGTAATCTCTTTATCATTTCTTCCTTGCTTAAACAAACTCCCTGCAATCAGTGACACAGAAGGGAGAGGCATCAGCAGCAGAAATCCAGGTATGGTGAGGGGGGTGTTGGGGAGGGGTTAGTGAAGGTGCAAGAAGAAGCACAGCAGAGCATCTGTAGCCTTCCCATCTGTCTCACATACAACAGCGAGTCTCTGAGGCCTCTACTCCCCCAAAAAAGCCCTGCTGTGGGGATTTGCAGTGCACATCACCTCATGAAGGTCCGAGATTCCTATTAGTCACAAGGAGCAAAATGACGAGAGGTAAATTTGTCCCTGGTACCAACACCTGCCAAAGGATGAATGAACACTGTGTACGTCCTTGGGCCTCCTTAAAAGGCTTCCACTGACAGTAGTAGGAATTACTGACCTACCTCCAATATAAACTTGGCCTTCGTGGAACGAGGGATGTGTAATGCGTACACTGTGACTGCTCTACTGGTGATCTCAGTCCTGACCCAGTGGGTCTAGTCTGAAATTAGTGGGCTTCTAATTGCTTTTTAATTTAAAGCAATTACAAAAGGGGGCACTACCAAACGTCATTTGTACTTGTGGGATCACATATGGAGTTTGACTGGGAAAAGCATACTGGACAATATTTTCGTTAGAAATTTTATTCTACCCACAGCAAATGCTGGAATGCCTGAAACTCAGAATTTATATGGCAACATGTATGGGCATTTTTATGCACAGACCTTTATTTTGCTTGGAATATTGAAGTAAAAAGCAGGCTCAACTATTTAGACTGGACTGAAACTTATGATTCATGTTCTTAGCTCTGTGGCACTGTTCTTTATTGTTTTAGCCACTTAAGAAGAGACCATTGTTAAAGGTTAACTGAGCCAAAGAGGCATCTAGAAAGAAAATAAATTCCTGATGCCTCTTTATCTTCCTTCAAAATTTACAGCAGTATGGAACATGACCTTGAGAAGTCATGTTAACTGACACAACCATGGCCATGGCTTGCGGTCATTGCAGACAGAGATAAGTTGTGTCCAACAACCACTTTGCAGATTGTGAGTCAGTTCTTGCTAGAGTAAGGTTTTTCCGTGATTGAAACAACACTTTGTCCCTGCCTAGACATACTGTGCAGTCACGGTCATTGTTGCATTAGTTAATGTGACTTCTCAAGGACATGTTTTAACTTGTCATATGGTTCCTGTGAAATAAAGCCCGGTGAGAGGGACATCAGGAGAGTATTAGCAAAGTATGGGGCCAGCTCCATCAAAAAGGACAGATTCTCCAGCAGCAGTTCCTAATAGAGAAGTGACATCTCTGCATTGCCACTTCAAGCCCACAGTGCTATCTGAAGTGACATCTCCATGTTGCAGCATGAAGCCTGCAGTGCTATGTGGAGTGACATCTCTGCAGAACTGACTGAAGCCCATCTTAATTGCAGCTCAGTCTCGGGAAAAGAGTTTTAAAAAACATTGCTGGAAACCTTCAGAGAAGGGCAGGCACCAGTTAGCAGCACTGATTCCTGAGTACCAGAAAGCTATTACTATTGTTAATGAAATAATAATGTGCCATTTTTACCCCCAGTTATAAGAACAGTCACCTTTGATAATAAGAACACATTGCTCTGTTTATCTGAGGGGAAGAAGGTGCTACATTTTTCTTCTTGCAAATATGTATCAGGGAAAAAGTAAACATCTTCCCTGCACTAAAAATTGTTCAGCTCTGTTAAGCAAAATTAAACATGAGGCTTTCTTCCCTGAAGAAAATGTTGCCCGATTTCTATCCATTCAAGGCTGTGCCTGTATGGCTATGCCTTTAAGCAAACAGTCATAAGCTCATCCTGGGCTTGGCATCAAGGCTCATGGGTCCACATCTATCCTTTACAGAAGAGCTGCTCCCTTTCTTTCAAGGCCTCACTAGGGCTTCCTCTTTAATTCTGGCTTTGATGTCTGTTTTCCCGACATCCCTCCCCCCCTCCTCCCCAGCAAAATAGTCCAGCAGACTGAGAACAGCCAAAAGAAGTCCAAAACATATCTGCAACAGAGGTTAAGACTTGAGGGTCATTGAAAGATGAACAATAGTTGGAGTGGAGGAGGGGAATGATAAAGCAATAGTAGGTTTCCATCAGTTTGGTTTCCAGCTTTCACAGGAGAAAGGGCAAGCAGGAGCTACTCCTTCTCAGTACTAGAGGGTTGTTTATTTATGTATTTGTAGATCGTTATGGGAGGGCCAGGAATTAAAGTTTGAACACTAGCCAATATTCTCAGGTGGCCAAATTTCCAGTGCTTGACTCAAGTTTTACCTTAGTTAATGATACTTGTGATGAAGTTAAGATTTTTCTTTTCTGGTTTAAGACACTTTGGAAATAAAGAATGAGAAACCCATGTAGAGCTTGCCCACATCCGATCTCAGTTACTAATAATTTGTTTTCAGACTTGTATTGTTATCCTTGAACTGATTTGATTTTTATGTTATCTTGGTTCAGTTAACATGTTTACTCATGGGTTATGTTTCTGGGATGTGCACTTCTAATAATTCTAAAAGTAAGGAAAGGAAAAGTTTTCCCCTTTCTGAAATTCTCTTTCTGAGACTGCTTTACAGAATCATACTTACACCCTTCTGCTATACTAGTGGAAACATTCTCTCCAGCTGGAGATATTAAAAATTGTTATATTTACTAGGAACCTTAGTTTTGTTTTTCATATATGGGACTGGTTCAAATTGGCAGTGACAGAAAAGTTACCTATTATATAGTACAGGGGAATTCAAACCTGCTGTAACAGTTACTCTCTGCACTGACCTGATGCAATTTTAAGGGACAAGGTGAATACCCATCAGTAGAAAAATGTCATTATTCACCACAAATAAACAGAATTACCTGTTCTTAAACACTAAGGTCATCTGTTTCACATTCTATCCACCTTGGGCTGATTAGAGCAAATTAGATTCTGTGGTGATTAGCTCAAGACATTTGCTGAAAATGTAGAAATTCATTATTTGATTTTCTTGCAGTAATTCTCACAGAATTTGTATGCTCAATGAACAATGTGGAAGTACTTAACCTTACTAGGCCCAACCCTGCAAAGTTTTGTGTGACTTATGCTGAGTGGTCTCATCAGGTTAAATGGGACCCCTCACATGAGTAAAGACTGCATAGTGGGCATAATGGGAAGATGGTTTTACAGTCTGTCAACAGCATCTTTTTAGCTGCTTACATCCTAATTTTGCAGAATTCAGAAATTAGCAGTTTTCGTTGCATCTTTTCAAACTTATCAGGAATGAAGTTGTAAGACCAACATTGGACAATTATCACTTTATATTAGAATGAGACTACAGTTAGACATGAGAGGTCAGGGGTCATCTAAGTCGGTCCTTTTTCAACTTAAATTTCATTAGTTTTGCACATTACATTTGTCAAGGCTACATTAAAATAAGTCCTAAATCAGGTCATCTATGGAGAATGTGGGAATGAACCCATAAGGTGAAGGTTTCTATTCTTTGCTTTGTTGTTCCTTGCCACATGAGTTAGGGCAAATCATATAAACACCTTTTTCAGCTGCTAAATGACAAAAATAATGTGTAATGTCCTCTGTGAGTTTTACTTCACTCATAGATATTAAATGTCTTCAGAATCTTAGCTATACTCAAGAGACCTCTCTATATATAACCTGTATACATCCAAGAAACAATGATTTATTAACAGTATTTTGTCATTTCTTATGTCATCATTTAAATATATTTCCATGTTCCACTACCTCAGGACCATAACCATTGACTTCAATGAGATTCATATCTGTGCTTCACAGGTGACTGCCTTAAAATCAATGAACGTTTAAAAAATTCACATTCCTTCAGTATGTTTTCTGGAAAGCTTTTTGTTTTTGTTTGTTTGGTTAATTTTCACACCTCCATCAGAATATTTACTCTTATTAAAGATAAAAAAGGACAGGAAAAAAAAAAATTATCTATGTCACAAGAAGCTCTCTGCATGAAAGTCTGTATTGAAATGCTGGAATCTGAATAGTAAAAATAATTTCATGCTTATCAGGGCCTAGGATCCTATTTATGGGAGAGTGGACTTTATTATGCAAATGTTTTGTAAATATGGGGAAAAAACATTTCCCTCTCTCATTATTTGGATAGCTGTGGTCAGTGCTTGCAAGATTTACAATTTTTAACAAAGAGGTTAGACCAGACATCAAAAAGAAAGCATGTTGCTTAACATTCCACATACCTCAGATCTTCTCAGTAATGCTGCCGTTACTGTGATGAATGTGAGAAACAGTGATGCCTCCAGCTTTGGAAACCTGTGTTTTCAAAGTCTAGATGGGTTGGGGGGAAAAAAAAATCAATATACCTTCAATCCAGTACCAATTACGTAATATTTAGGAAAGGCACAGCTCCAATCCACATTTCCATACGTTCTTCCTAAGCCAGACCTATTATGGAGAGGTTGCCAGTGATTTAAACTCAGTTGTCCAGTATGCCACAGTGTGATTGCAAAGATTTCCTGAAGTCACCTGAATGCCTAGCAGAACAGTAACTAGAACTCTGTGTATGTTGCCTACGGTCATACCAAACCATAAAACTTTCTTATGAATTGCAATTAAATATATTCATTTCAGGCCTGAAAGGCAAACTGGCAAAGCAGATATTGAACTGCTTTACAAATCAGAAGTAGAATTGCTGCATGTTTGACCTTTTGGTTTTTGTCTGACACCATGTTAATGCAACTACCCAGCTTTAAAATTTCAAATTAACAAAGTCAAACTATTACCTTTGCTGCATCAGAGGTGTGGGCAGATCTCTCCATTGCACTTAATTGCACACTGTATGAGTAAAACATCTGCAGGCTGGTCTGTGCAGTGGTGTCCGATCAATAATCTACAAATAGTAAGAGTCCTTTCACTTCAAGGTAAAGATGCTCTAGGTTTGTGCATCCAGGGATTTCCTTCATTACAGGTGAATTCAAGGCCACTCTGAGGGTCAGCACCAGGAGACCAGACACTACGTAAATTCCCAAAATGGGGATGAAAAAAGAATTAGTGGCACAATGACTTGTTACTGGATGAATTTCCCTCTAAACGGGAACTGCTTCATTAGCACATACCCTCTCCTTATCGCAAGACTAAAACCAAATAAATCAAACCCTGGCTAGACTTAACCAATATTTTTTGTCATCATAATGTCTCTTTTTCAAAAGAGTTAAATGACTCAAGTTCATTTTAATAGGGAGCAATGAAGAAATTATAGTTGTTTCTATTCACACATAGCTCTAATGGGAAAAGCTTGACAGTAACTGCTGTTGCAAGAAATTCCTAACTTTTTCAGGAAAGGCACTGATGTTCCTACATGGGTAATTACATCATGATTCTGTGATTTTCCAGGAAAAAGAAAAAAAAAAAAAAAAAAACTTTGTCCACCAGATTGGAAAGGGCTAAGAGAAAAAAAAAATCTTCAGGTTAAAAAGATTTATTCAAAAGTAAGCGATTGTGATGGAAAGAGTAGATTACATCATTCATTTCCATAGCAACTAAACTTGTAAAATAACAAGGCTACTAAACTTGTAATATAACAATAAAGTTAGCAGAAGTTATTTGAAATAGTTTCCTTGATAGTTGATATACAACTCCAGTGAAAAGATGAGACAGATAAATAGAAAGATTTGCTTCCTCTATTCAGGTTTGATTCACTATTTGTCTTTCTTCTTGATTTTTTCCCCATTATACTTTGAACTTCTTTCGAACAAAGAAATACCCCTTTGTCTCTTTGATAACATAAAAGCAATTCACTTTTTTCTTTCACTCTTCCTTGGCCTCTCATTCTCCCTCCCCCATCCACTTCTGCCTTCCTCTTTCTCTGTTTTCAGCTACCTTTATCATTGTCTCCACCAAAATAAAAATTTTTAACATAGTCAACAAAAGAACATACGTAACATTAGAATTAAAAGCCAAGTGGTAAATCCCAGAATAAATATCACAAAATACTGGAATGATGATTGTTGAGGAAATCACACTGACAATCTGTATCAGCAAGTACTTCTTCAGTTTTACTTTTCCTCTCAAATGCTACATTATTCTTCTTTAATCAAAGCTGGATTTAAATGTTCTTGCAGTCTAAAAGGAAAATGTTTACCTATTGGAATCAGAGTCTTCTTAAAATTTCAGCTGCACGAAAGCCTCTTTTCACATACAAGAAATATAAATATGTTCTTTAAGTCCAATAGAATTTAATGTGACTTCTCTCAACATTGCTACTCAGTAGTACAAGTAATAGTAGGTTCAAACTTGTTGAGAAGTGCTACACCGAAATAACTCCTAGAAATGTTATGAACTTTGCTTTACAGCCAGCGACTTTTTTTACAAGAAATGTGGAAAACATTAGCCAAAATTGTGTTGGTCTGTACAATTTTATTCTGTTAAAGACAGGTTTTATGATACATTTAGCCTTTTAAATGACACTAATAGTCTCTGGAGACACATGGTCTTTCCTGCAGTTCAACAATTAAGTCTATTTCAATGTTATTTGGATAAGTTGAAACAATTCAGTTACTGTATGTCTGCTCAGTGGCACGTACTGTAAGGCTAATGGAAACCACCTAGAGTTAACTAAATAATAAGGCTTTAGCCAGCTTTAGACATCTACCTAACTTTTGGAGGGAAGGTTGAAAGCTGGGGGTGAGGTGGGGGTGGGGGGTGAAGGGGGTCATTTTATTGGCAGAGAAAGCAGTGTATTTTTCATCTCTCCTTCCACACATATGCACCCCTCCTCCCATCCACCACCACACACACACTTCAAAAAAAAAAATGCCCTAAAATTTACACAGGTCATAAGTCTGACTTGATAATGAGCATGATTAATCACAATTGTGTTTCTGTTTTTCCTTTCTCTTTCTACTTTTGAAATGTGTTACTTGCTAAATTGTACTAGCAAGGTTTTTAGATGCGTATGTATAAATACACATGTAGTCTTTACACATATATATACATAACTATATATATATATATGGCATGTTCCAAATTACTCACACTTTTGTGTAGTAAATGTATGTTTATATAAATTATCTTATGTTGCTATGGCTAGACTGCTTCCGCTACCAAACCAGATCTTTTAGACCTAGCTTAATATCTCTACAGTGAGCTACTATGTAGACGTATCTGTAATCAGATTTTTACCATATGATAAAAAAAAAAAGAAAGAGTGAGAGGAAGTAATTAAGAGGGCTCCAGATTTAAAAACTTGGCTTTATTTCAAATCCCAAACCTTGGACTAATCAAGCACAAGAAGGACACAAAGGTACAGAGAGAGCTAAATTAATCACAGGCTAAACTGTTTAATAGCTCTCCATCAACCCACACTCAGGGTGGGAGAAAGAAGCAGAACTGTACTGATATAAATCTATTTCCTACAAAGCTGAATTTTCCTCAGATTTTTGGACCTTGAGAATCAAACTGAAATTCTTCTTTTAGTGCTGATTTAGACTATGTCAGTTATTTCTCTGGAGTCTGTTAAATGTGTTAAATCTGTGAGACAGCAGAAACATATCCTGAAATGTTAGATGTTTTAACATAGGACAAAACATGGCCTGGTCTGTGTATGAACTACATGAGGATGCTTATCTGATCATGTCATACCACTGAAGATTCAGCATGAGAGAATAATTGCAATCCAAGGTATGAAAACTATATGCACCATGTGACCATTCAGATTTGAAGAACCTGAGAAAAGTCAAGAAAATTTCACAGAAAATAGACACATTTTTCAAAATGATTTGTGCTACCAGAAGCTTGACTCTACAGAAACACATGCGCACAAATGCACACAAAAAGAAAATGTTCGTGAAGACTATTTCAATATTGCACAAAATATTCAACTGTGGATGCAAGGTGAAGCAGTGTACTCTCTGCAAGTGAACTCTGTCTAGAAAACCCTCTCATCCATCAGGATCAAAGGTGGAGAGCTTTTGAAGTGGACATAGTGGCAATGGACAACTCCAGAGTATCCTTCAATACTAATTTATCAAGTACTGACTTAAAAGTCGCTTTCTGTCAAAAACAACAGTAAACCACAGAAATGAGGTAGGGGCCATACACACATACCCACATTGATGCCACCACACTAGTGGTGGGAGTCTCCAGACTCAACAACACAAAAAGCTGCAAACATACTGGGCTCCAGATGAGATGGGCTGCTGCAGAAATGATGCATTGTCATGTATCCAGAAAGCCATAAGATTCTACCCAAAGTATCTAAATAGTAGCATACATCTAAAACTGATAATCTACCACCAAATTCGGTAGGGTTGCGGGGTCTACAGTGCCACTTTCAAGGACTTTCCTTTCTCTTTAAACCCCTCTAGAAGAGATCTGCTGTAGTGATGACCCTCCAGTGAACTGCCACAGTAAAAAGGTTTCCTAAGAAGACTCCTGACAAATAACATATGCAAGTAAAGGCATTAACTATACTGAACATTGAACTTAGGGGTAGTCATCACTGAATTTGACCTAGGAATGATGAGAATATTCCATTATAAACAATTAGTTCCTTTGACTGGAAGGTGTCTTTTTACTAGAGTTAAAGGGTAGCAGATTATGAGGTCTGGATTCATTCTTCTGCATTTATTTTAGAAATTCAACAGATAACAGGAATACAAAATAAGGTCTGCAGAAGAGCTTTTCTTTGATCTAATACAAACAGACTACTATTCTGCAAGCCGCAAAGGTACATTTTAATTACCACAGTGAAAGCAGATGTAAAATCAATAAGGTGTTTTATTTCTCTCATTGATATGTATAAATACTTACTTTACAGCAAGGTTAAGCTGAGTTTTCTGTCATTAAATGTAAGGATTGATGTAGGCCATTCAAACCAGGTTAAAGCAGCAGAGAACAGAGTAGCCCTCCATGTCACACCATCACCTGAAAATATTCACCCAATGTTTCAGAAACAATTTCCTGTGCTATTCAGAAATTTCACTCATCACCCAGTTAGGATTGAAGGCTTTAATGGACAAAACTTCATTACAAATAACTGTGTCAGCCATTTCTCTATTTATACAACTGTGCTTGCTTGTCTTAATTTATGAAGTAGTTCAATTACTATAGAATTTCTTGGGGATGTCTCATTTTAATAGAATCATTAATTCTATGCTCAGAGGATGTATACAAATTGATGGTCAGTTCCTGATCTTCATTTTAAGCAGACAAGGATACAATTCAGAGCCTCCCGCTGAAACTTTCTCAAACTTTGAGGAAAATTTCTACTGCATTCATAAGTATAAAATACATTGGTTTTTGCATTATTTATTTACTATTTACTATTATTATTGTTTGGAGCAGGAATCAGTCACCTGTGGTCCTTGAGTTAATGCAGTTCCTTCCTTCATACTGATTCTCATTTGCATAGGAGAAATCAGACCCTTTATCCACTAAAGTCCATCTATCAAAAACACATTCTAACGTCAGTGTGAGATTTTTGTTTGGTTTTGTTTTGTCTTGTCTAATTTTGTTTTTATTTGTTTGTTTAACTCTTCGCTGAAAGTATGTAGACTTTGAAAAACTCCACAGGTAGAAAGGCTGGCCCAGCCACAGCACTGATTAGCTTGAGACATCACTGGACTCTACCTCTTCTAGAGATGTATATGATGCACTAGACAGAACAATAAGTCTAAAACTTCAGTTGACTTTGAACTTAAACATGGTCTACCACTAAAATAAAACACAAAGTTTGGCGTTTTATATCAGTAGATTTTTTTTCTTCAGTTTTCTTTGTCAGAAGTTATTTCCCTTCCTGACAGTGGTTCTGGAAATATGCCTTCAATGCTGAGAGGCACACAAATGCAATAGGTGCCACGCAAGTACTACTGATTCAAAGCCAATTCCACATTATTCACACAATTTTATGGCTTCACTTAGAAGTTCATTTAAATGAATATCTCACTATTGACAAGGCTCTGCAACTGCACCATTATGCACATAGTGCCCAGATGACAGTCTAATCTGCTCTACAAAAATCTATACAATATTTCTCCTGCTTTTTAAGAAGTACTTGCTGTATTTTGAAATTTCATAAACTTGTTTTATGACCTGTTTTTACAAATTCTTCATGTATCCCATTGTGAGGGTTCTTGGAGAAATCTGCAGGAAAGAGGTACTTGCAGTGTCTGTACAATGATGTGCAGAGGGACCCAAACTACAAAACATCTGGTTATACTGTATAGACAGGGGAACCATGGAGGCAAGTTTGCCAGTAGCAGAATGTTAGTCTTGAATAAATTAGAAGGGAGAGATCATTCACATGTTCTTTTCTAGCAAAATTATATGAATATCAGGTTAACATGGGACAAGAGCCCAGTGAGAATAGAGCCCTTATGATTCAAAATGCAGAAATATCAGAGGCAACATGTCACAGAAATAAGGAAGAGCAAGCATAAGGATGTTATGTGGTTTTTTTCTCCTTTTTTACTGCAGTCACAGAAGACAAAGTACCTTATCAAAGCACATGTTTTAAGGGGCCAGTTTTGCATCTAATGAAGTCAATGGAAAAAAACATCGAGTTCAATGATGCAATATAATGTCCTTAATGAAAAAAGTAATCTCATGTTAGGACCTACTTTTGAACCCATTTAAGTCAATAGTAATCTTTCTTTTGATTTAAAAAGTGCCATATTAAAATACCAAGTATTCAAAAAGAAAGATATCTAGAAGACCTCTTTACAGGAAGTGCATCCCATCTATTAAAAGTTTAGATTAAATCATATACAGACCAGTGCATGATCCCACAGGTACGGTCAGACTGCCCATGTGTCTAAAATAATCCTGGGCTCAGACATTGGCAGGACAATTGTATCTGAGTATCTTTATGTTTAACTCTTTCTGCCAATAAAATTCTCCCTGACATTTATAGAGCCTGCCATTTTGACTTACTGTATGCTTATGTTAAAATTTCATGGAAAAGGCATAATTTCTTCTCTCCCTGTATATATTCTACCTCAATAAGGAACAATTCATTCTACTCACACTTTTCTTTTTTAATATCACAGTAGCCCTGAGACCAGGCAGAGAAAATATCAACCCAAATGTTCGAGGTGGGAGATGCTGGCAGTGGGGGAGGACATGGAGGGAAGAATATTGTGAAGGGAAACCACTGTGGCTGGCACTTTTTTTAAGCAAGAGTGACTGCAGGGAACATGGCTCTTGGTCTGAGTTCAGAAAGCACAATTTGGGAAAGAAAGGGATCAGTACTTCTGCTGCCAGGGTCAAGTTTATCTCCAAATAAAAACAGAACTGTTGGCAGATTCAAAAGCTCAGTGAAACTTTTTTTGCTCCTGCTCTGGACAAACCTGTAAGTCAAAAAAGGCAAATTCACATTGACAGGTATGAATTTTCTCGAAAGCGGTAGGAATAACACAGAACATGAAAGAAAGCCAATAGACTCCAGTTATTTTTGGCCACTGATGAGAAGACATCATCTCCCCACTACGTGATGGGAAGGTTCCCAGCCAGCTGGGCGCTCTCTGACCTGTGACAGTGGCAACTGAGACTGGGTCTCCACGTAGATACGCTCGTGGTGCACATCAGATGTGACAGGTCCCCAGCACCAAGGGGAAAGGTGACTACATGGGCGCTTAAAAGGGTAAAATATTTAACTTAGATATGAGTTTCAGTACTTCCCCCTCTCTGGTACTAAGCATAATCTAATCCCCTCATAATTACCTAACTACTCAGAGGATTCAAATTATTTAATGATGCATCTGAAACTTGGAGTGCTAGAGGTCAGGAAATGCAGTTTCTTCTATCACTAGAAAATAAGAGAGCAACCAAGCTCTTGGAGACCTATGCAGCCTATAATGTACCAGAGACAATAGAAAGAGGAGAGGGATTATTCCTTCCACATAACCCCCCAGTCTGCTGGCACTGGAATCAAAATGTGGAATCTGAATTTTAACTGAGGCTTAATCTCCTGAACAAATAAGGAACAGAAGCATCCCACCAGCAAAGTCCTCCAGCAGAATGACCAGAGCACCCATGGATATGACTTAACCTTGCCTACCCGAATGACATCCCCAAGCTACACTAAGCATGTATACACTTAAGCAGTCTATGCTTTTCATTTTAGATGGGAAATTTGGAGGCAGGGACTATCTTCTTCCATATATCTGTACAGCTATGCAGCACAAAACAGGCCCATTTAACATCAGGGCAGAGAATTCATCCTTTGATGCATATTTAATATGTCAGTAATACATCAATGTTAGTTCAGTATATAAACACACATATGCTCTTGGACAAAAGCATCCATGCATCAAAACTCTGCATCCGTATTTTAATGTATTTAATTAAGAGAGAAACCCATTATCACTAATTATAGTTTATATTTTCATAATACTGTTTTATGGTTATTACCTATTCCCTTCAGTTCTATTTATCTATAAGCCTTACATGCTATGATGCTATGACATGATCTAGAGAGCTCTTCAGCTCTCCAGAGTTAAAACAAAACCTGAAATCAGTACCTAGACTGATCTTAACAATTTGACACTGAATACTCTGCAGTATCCGGAATGCAAACTGACTTTGTCTTCTCACACATCTGCTTGCAGATAATCTCATCAGGAATTTCACATATGATTTCTCATTTTGTGAAACCTACACATGCACATGTGCCCACTCCTCAGGAGGCTTTCCCGGCATTTTCATGAAACCCTTCATAACAGCAAACATCACTGGGACAGAAAAGGTGGTGTAAAGATTGGCCAGAAACTATTAATTGTTTTTAAAGCATATTTTTGTTTATTTAATTTTAATTATATTTATTGATTGAAAAGACTGAGATTGAGGTGAGTCTTTCTTTTAGTTTCTAATAGCACCTCCAATAAGAAGCAGTATCACTAAATCACTGCAATATTTCTTATAAAGAAGATAGAGCTTTTAGGCTAACACCTTATTAAACTACATTTACCAGTGCTTTTCAGAAAGATTTTTCCTTCCCTGATCTGCAATGGTTTCCAGGCAGGATCAAATACTGGATACTTGCTTTGTGTCTTCCCTGGGGTCTGCATTGGGAAAGGTGTCTTTGCTCCCGGCTCACCACAGTAGGGATGTGGGGTGAAATCCACCCCATTCCAAGTCCACATAGACTTGATCTGAAGCACAGCCCTTTGATTTTTGTGAGTGCTGCTGGTGGACCGCTGCAACTGCACAACTGCACCTTGGCATCAGACCAGCATGGCACAGGTTCCTTGGACGTGTCACAAGAAGCAAAGCTGCCTCCACAGAGATCTGCCAGGTCGGTCTCACAGATTTTTGACATGACCCACAGCTTTAGCTGGGGTGGTCGCACTGCAAAATGCTTCAGTTTTCCTCATCTATATTGTTCCCTTTACTTTTTTCTCTGGCTGCCAGGGCAGACATCAGGCACAGAGGAAATGGGGTAGGATTTCAGCTGTCAGTTCAACAGTGCAGAAATAATACAAAAATAAAAAAATAAAAATAAATAAATAAATAAAAATAGAAGTAGGACTGTAAACTTTTTTGTTTTATCAGGATTTGAAGCCACTCTCTCTTGATGAAAATTTGTCATCAGTAACCACTGGGAGGTTTTTTAAGGACTCCAACCAACTCACACAGACTAGAGCAACTGCAAAATAATTTAGAAATATTAAAACAGATCGAATATACCTCAGTACTCACAAATAATAATGGTAATTTTTGAGTGACAAATAAAGCAATAAATGTTAGCATATGTATGAAAGTAAGCAGAAAAATATCCACCCGTAATTCAAGTCATTCTGCACTGTGTCTTTAATGAATACAGAGGTAAAGATGACTAGTTCCACTGCAGCCCTGTTCACGTATGCTCAGCCTGACCCTCTCATCTTCTCGATGGTAAAATAAATTTTATAGAAAAAAGAATCAAGGGAATCAAAAAAAAAAAAAAACAGGGGGGGGAGAGAAAAAAAAAAAAAAGGATAGACAAAGACACTAAGAAAGAAAAGAAGAACTATTGAAAGCCTGTGCAGACAAGTATGAATCAATTATTCTAAAAAGCAGATGTAAAATGAAGCTGCTTAAACATATAAGGCACTTCTACATTGTATTCAAATAATACTGAAATTATAGAGCTGTCATTCGCAGACCTGTCGAGGGTGCCTTTCTTACTACATTATGATTTAGCGTTTCTCTTGGAAGGTTGTAGCAATTTTGACATTAGAGTCATTGGACAGAAAAACCATAAAATGTACATGAAGCACCACCTATCTTTTCTGAAGTCTCATATAGAGCTCCAAGAACTGAATTTTTCACTAAAAATAATAATAATAAAATATATATATATATATAGAATGACCTGAAAGGAAAGTATTCATGGAAGTGCAGAAATGTTATTCTCGAGAGAGAGTGCATGTCTGTAGAACAAATGTAGCTGTGAAGATTTAAATAATTTGATGGCACATAACCTAATCTGACATGGCAGCAGGTTATTTTACAAATTGTGAAGAGCTCTGCCCACCAGTGTCATAATAAGAGCCTCTTTGAGAGACAACTCAAAGATACAGATTTTTTGGAGGCAAACATGCAGGTGACAGAAATGGAGATGGAGCAAGTGAAGGAGTTCCTGCAACATGCGCAGCTCTGGGTGAGGCAGTATATACCACATTTCTTCCCAGATCCCTGTGCAGCCAGTGGGCAGATCAATCCTAGCACTAACAGTAGGACACAATTTCATAATTATTTAGCAGACTGCACCGGGCAGGGTCCTGTCCTGCAGGTGGGTGGATGGGGGTTCTCCCCGGGGTCGCCACAGCACAGCTCACCTCTGCCCTGTGCTCGCGTGCTGCTCTGGGAGGAGCTGGGTTATGGATAAAGGTGGCTCGGTCAGGGAGCCTGAATTGCTCCGAGGTAATTGCTGACCCTCACAGGTCTCATTATCTGTTACAAGCTCCCTAAGACAGCCCACGGGACCAATCCTTTTCCACACACGCATATTGAAACTTTCATTGCAGTTGGTGTCATGGCTACAAGTGTTGCAGTTGCTTTCCAACTGATCAAAGATATGCTAAGAAGAATGAATGCTGAACCAGCTCTGGACATGAACAGATATATATAGATATCTATATTTATATTGATATCAATATCAATATAGATAGGCATGCATGCATATCATTTAAATACATGAACTGCAAAATGCTGATGAACTAGAAACAAATGCAATATATTTCAGGGGGCATTTTCAATCACTTGTTCTGATTGTTAAAATTTGATGAGATAATCCTAACCATTTAGCTCTAATAAACTCACAGTTCATGAACAATGGCTGCATTAAATCTATTGTCAACCGCAGTAACACAAGGAGCAAAAGCTCACTGGCTCTTCTCACAGCATTTGTTTTTATTCACTCAGTCTCTCATTCTACATCAGCTGCCATCTGGACAAAATTCAGAAACCAAGACACCTGCTTGAAGAATAAGATGCTGATCAGATGGAATGGGCTGGGGCTTTATCTTGAGAGCAGAAATGTGAATTGTTGGTAACACAATCACTTAAAAGGTTTGTAAATTATATGCCTTCAGCTCAGCATATGGCTTATGTGAAATATGGACTTGTGAACTTTTCACAAAACTTGGGCTCAGATGATATAGTGGTGGCTGTTTTATAAACATGTGATAAGTAAGTACAACTTTACATGTATACACACAAAAGAGAGCGTCAATGTCTTTCAGCACCCTTTTAAATAATGTTACTATTTTGTGTTTTCTTAGCAGCATATCAATATTTATTTCACCCAAAATATACAGGCAGCACTCACAGTACTTCTGGAAAAGCAAGTCAAGAAAACCCGGGACCTTCTGGCTATACTGCCCTGGAGTGGAAACAAGCCCCTTCATTGTGCCTGGTCAAGGGGTACTGACACAAGTCCTACTTGGGCTGGGCCTGTCTCCCCATCACAAAAGGATAATTTCTGTAAGGATGGGTAGGGTAGGGACAAGAATATCCTCTTCTCCTCCCCTTGGTTTGCATTCTCCACTAGACTACTTTTTATATGGCTTATCAACTAGGAGGGTAGGAGGCCTTTCCAAATAAAGGTTGAGATGGCAGTTAGAGATGAAAATGAGAAATTTTCATAGTGCAGGATTGTTATTTTATGTAGGATTGCTGTAAAATACAGAAATCAAAGCTGAAAGCAAACTCTGAGTAAATTTACAAACACATATCTTTGGCTAGTACTGTACCTGTCAAACAAAGGCTTTGTTGAGTAGTACCACATTATACGGGCTTTTTTGATGACACACCAAAGCCTGAAACTGGGTATTGCTGTCATCAGAGCATAGGATGCTGCTTTGGTCCCTCTGTGGATTATGCACAAAAACAGATCTGCAATATCCACTGACCACTTACCTACACACTTCTTCTAGAAAGAGATTCATAAAGACTGTCAAAGCTTCAGACTCACCTGAGCAAAGATAGGAACTTGGGTGAGTTATGGAGGGCAGGAACAGTGAACAGCTTTCATCTTCACTAATGAGTTTGTAGCACTATACAAACCAGTTTGCACACACAAATGAGGACACTGTAAGTGTACCAAGCCTGCTTTTGGTGACCCTCTGGGATATACATCTGTGTAGGTTTCTCACATGTCATGAAGGGATTTCTGGGTGCTAATAGTAAACCAAATCTGAAGAAACATGGCCTGTTATTGCCCTCACTGAATATAACTAGTGCTGCTGAGACATTAATGAGTGTTGGCTTTTATTTCCCTATTTTGAGGAGAAAAAAAAATACTGTTCAGGACTTTGGGAAGGGGGAGGAGGGTGATAGAGATTTTCAAAAGTTTGTTCCCCACTTTAATGCCAAGTTATGGTGCTTTATAGCAGCCAGCTTTTCAGTGTTAAATAGTCTTCTGCAGCCTCATCCTTCTGCCTGCCTACAAGAAATAGTGACAAATTACAGTTGGGGGGGAGACTGAAGAAAGAAATATTCCATTTTTAATTGCCTTTTCATTTTCTTTTTATAGCCATGCTTAAACTGTGAGTTATCAGAAGCTGTTCAAAGTCTTTTTCTTTTACCATTTTAAAATATATTCCTCCTAAAGCCAGATGAAAAATACGGTTAATGGGGTTTTGTGACTCCCACAAAGTCCCCTACAAATTAAGGGACTTTGAAAAAATGTCAGCTGCCCAGTTCCGAAGAAAGAAAAATTAAACAATAAAGGCTTATCGACTTGTTCCTAAGAAGATAAAGCACTTATGAATGAGACCCTCTCATACTCTCTGGTTTGTGATCAGAGTCTTCAGTTTCCAAGATTCACAGAAAATATTCTGATTAGCGAAAAATATGCCCCGATTAAATGAGTTTTAAGATTTTATAACTGAATCCCATCCTTCCTTCAACCTGTTTTCATACAATGCACTGTCTCTTTCAGTTGTGCTGCTATCACTACCAATTATAACCAGTGCCATAAAAACATCACATTCATGTAGATCAGCTGATTGTGCCAAGTTCAAGAAAGGACAGGAGGATGGAAATGACAGCAGCTTCTGCTGGCTCTGCTCCAAAGTCCCTTCAGGCTTGTTGTTGTTTCTCTCTGTTGCAGACCCCAAGGATTTCAGTTCCACAAAGATATTAATGCCATCCCTCTCTCTAAAGGGCCTGACTCCCAGGCTACTAATGCCCTTGAGGGTATTTCTGTTGACTTCAACAGGTCATCTGCAGATCTCTTCATCTTTCATGTCATTCTCTTTTACACTATTTGTGATCTTTCTGTCATGTGTCAGCCTGAGCAAAAGCCATAGACAACAAACCCCAGTTCCACTATCATATACTCAACATACACACACCACATACATATAAACTGCAGGATTATGGCTGCCTTTTTGCTGTGCATGTGACTTGTACATGGCCTAAAAGGCCTTGGAGCCAAGGGGGAAAGACACCTGTGGAAGACTTAAAATTTTAAATTTTCTGACATGTGGAGCCTCTGCTCATTGCCATCTAGAGAAAGGGAGATAACACAAAAGGCAAAGGAGGGATTCTACTAGCTCTGCCTTGTCCAAGTACGTTAAACTCCAAGTACTTCCAGTACTTGAAGGGAACATATAAACAGGAGGGGGAAGGCCTGTTTACATGTGTTGATAGTGATAGGACAAGGGGGAATGTTTTTAAACTAAGACAGGGGAGATTTAGGCTAGAAATTAGGAGAAAGTATTTCACTCAGAGGGTGGTGAGGCACTGGAACAGGCTGCCCAAAGAGGTTGTGGATGCCCCATCCCTGGAGGCATTCAAGGCCGGGCTGAATTCAGCTCTGGGCAGCCTGCTCTAGTGGCTGGCAACCCTGCCCGGAGCAGGGGTGTTGAAAGTGTATGATCTTTAAGGTCCTTTTCAACCCAGGCCATTCTATGATTCTGTGAAACAAGGCATCTTTCTAGAAACTTGTTAGATTACTGTTCAAAACGCTGGTGCATTTCCAGATTTCATTTCTTTGGAAACTGAAAACTGTTTCACCTGGAAGATAATGATAACCATATCTAGATATCCATATTAATTAGGATGATATAGAAATTGAAAATTGGTTTTAAATGTTTTACTCTAACTAGGGCCATTAGGAAGAGTGTGCTGATGAACCCAGAGTTTCAGCTCTTCTTATGCTGTGCAAAGGAAAATGAGATTTCTTCTGTCACTCCTTTTTCCTGATGTTAGAAATGTGAGGGCAATTTCATAAACAAGAGAGTGGTCACTTGCTGAAAGCAGGACCATTCTCTTTTCTGTATGAGCAGCAAAAGAGCCTGGCCTAAAGTATCTACTGCAGATTTAAAAAAAATCCTACATCACATTTAACGACAAATAAAGCATTTTGATCTTATTACTTTACATCTTAAATAAATAAATAAATACATCTAACTTCAAGGCAGTTGCATCAGTATTCAACCATCCTTCAGGCTCTTAACCTGCCCAGTGCTGTATATTTTTAGCATTTAGCTGATTTGGTGAACTAAGCTTGACAACACTAATTGCTGCAGGAGGCTGACGTGGAAGAAAGTAGTCACATTCTTTCTTTAACATGGCACAGTCTTCCATGACCCTGCAGAGTGACACAGTGAACTCAGAATAGTAACCAAACGAAGTGAATCTTCCCAGTGCCAGATAGGGATCATAGAAAATGATGGATTGTCTCCAAATTAAAGACAAGAAGTTAAAAACTATGTGAAGTCTGGAAAGCCAGCTCATGCCAAAGGAATAGTTGCTTTGATTTAATTGATGATAAAAGAAAACCCAGAAGAAGGGTAAGTTTGGATGACATTCAAGTGTTTGTCCTGTGTTAGGAGGAGGGTAGAGATACCATCTGCTTACCTTTGTTGCTAGAACCACAATGGATAAGTACAACTATGAAAAGAGCCTTTGCTACACAAGAAGAGGCCATAGCCAACAGTCAAAGATTTGTAGTTTCATCAGGTGCTGGCCTCTCCACTAAGGCATCTCCTCTGCAGCTGCTGGAGGAAGGCAGAGCTAGCAGCAGTGGCAAGCAGCAGGAGGAAGCTCCCTCCTCCCTTAGGAGTGAATTTTCCCCATACACATTCTCTTCCACATGAGAGAGAAATACCAAAGCAGAGCAATAATGCTTCCCTTGTTCCAGCAGAAGTAATTCTGGGCCCATTGGTCTATTGACATGTTGAAAGTGATGCACAGAAATTCTGAAAAATGAAGGTGTGTTTTTTTCCAAGGTGGTATAAACAAGCAAGGAAGCAGAGAAGACATTTTCTAAGCTCTGGGAAGAGAAAATACTTTGTCTTCTCAAACAAAACCAGGATTAAAAATGAGCCAGGCTTCCTTCATCTCATAAAATACCTGATCACTACATCTCTCTCAGTCCAGTACAAGATGCAGGAGGCATACAATCACTTTCCTGGTCAAATGCTAAAGAGTCATTGTATATAAAATGCACAGACAAGCAGAATAGGTTTACATAATGTTAATATAGACAAATGGCATGTACAACATATCTAGCTGCAATTTAATTAGATTAATTAGATCAATATAATTAGCAGTGCTATATTACACTATCAAGACTTAGCCTTGCAAAGAACAGTGCTAAAAATGGTTTACAGTCTTAAAGCATTGTAACAGTGCATGCTGTATCCATGCTATCACGCATCAATATCACCACTAACACACTGTTCATAGTGAGAGTTTATAGGACACTCAAGAGACACATAAAACACTACCCTTGCAGAGGAAAATTTTGATAATGGAGTCTGTGAAATTATTTCAACTGTTGAAAAGAGCTCACTCGAACTTAATTCCAAACTACAGCATGGTCATGATTATATAGCAAGTTAATTTAACCCATCGAGGCAGGGGTAGACATAATGAACAAAACAGATCGAGGTAGCAGGACTTAACAACGAGCATTTTGCTCAGAGTTCTTCATGAGTTTTGTACAAATAATAAATCACAAGTGGCTGTTTAACTATTGCATCATCAACTTGGACATGGACTAGATGTCACACTTGGTGAAATCTCAAACAGTTATTCTTGCTTTTAATAGTGATTTTGCATTAAACAGGGCTGTGGGATTTTGCTAGGACATCTAAACCTCCAGAGTGGTAAAAATGTTAATTGACATCTGTAAGTGTGCTCAGTATGCTTGGGCTTATAACTCACCAAACAAACGATGTATGTGTAACATGTAGAATCAACTACTGTGATGTTCTATATTCTGGAAATTTCCTTGCAAGGAGAAAAATAAATAAATTAAAAAAAAAAAAAAAGCAGCTTGTTCAAAGTACAACAGCCTCTAAAATTTAGCAACATGAAGTCATGAAATGATAAATTAACCAGAATTCATGTCTGTGGATTTATTCCACTAAACAGAGAAGCTAATCCTAACTATTCCATCTGCACTCTTAATTTGATACTTGCCCAAAATTTTACTAAGATAAAAACTGGTACAATAACTACTTAGGCTAGAACAAGGCTTTTTCTCTTTGCATTTACACACACATAAGAATAAATTTGCTCATGGAAGAGATATAGTAACAGCCCTGGTGTCTGCTGTCTATGTACTAGATACACAGACAAAGCCAAAATGCCAAAATGCATATTTCCTTTAGTGGTGAGAGACAGCTGAAACTATATGCCCATTTGACCCTGGAGTACTGAGGAAATAAAATCGATCTATTTGGTAAGGAAGACCAGATAGTTCAGTTGCAACCACACTCATCTCCCTAGAAGACTGAAGAGTATCTGAACAATCTGGTTTGTTTCAATCTACGCATCTTGACTGACCACAAGAATTAGGTCCCAGCCATCCTCAAACTCATTAAAAGAGCAAATACAGAGAGTTTAGATGTGATTCAAGTTTTCTTAATAATAGATGCAATTAAAATATGTATATTGTTCTGTAACTGTCCAAGGAAGTCCCATTTTCCATAGTTTTCAGGGTTCTACTGTTCACCATTATGAATATAACATGGTTTATGCTAGCGGTACTTCAAGCCATCTGTTTTGATCATAGTTTTTGTGTCAAGAAAAAGTTATATGCATTATAAAGAGCCCCTCTGCCTGACTGTTGGGAGTTTACATTAAATGCTGAACTGATAGAAAAAGCATCATTCTGGCTTTAACTATCTTCAGTATCATATTGGATGCGCAATAGCTGATTCTGACTTCGGTTAATTTTGCATCATTATGACCTACAGTCTAGTCTTCACTAGATACACACTGCCAGACAAATAGAATAAAGCGCTGAGGATTAATATAAAGAATGTCTTGTGTCTTGAAATAATCACCTATGTTATAGAAACTGTGAAAGCTTAAAATGAACATTATAGCTTTCCAGGTTTTTTAATGTGATGTTGCTTTTAGCTTCTCTGGTAGAAAACTTTGCTTGCTCAGTTTCTGCACGACACATGCAGAAGAAAGTAGTATTGTTTTCATGTGTGAGCACAATTAGTAAAGAGCAGGTAGTCCAGCTGATATTAAAAGAAAAACTTGGGAGCAGAAGCCATCTATGCGAGTTTTCCATTTTGTTACTCTCCTTTTCAAATAGCTAATGTAGGACATTCTGTCACACACCAGTTTTTTATGGAATGCATATTTTATGACAACTAAGTGACAAATTTGTCTGAAATGAAGCTATTCTTTGAAGAGTTAATTATAACCTGTGTAACATTAAAGAAAATCAATATATGTTTGGAACGAGTCACCATTGAATCTTATTCCAAACAGAGGAAACCTATTCTAAAAAATAAAGCTCTAAAAGTTCTAAAATTTAAAGCTTTTGTTAAATTAACCTAATTTTAGCGTTAAATTGTTAAAAAAAAAAAAAAAAAAAAAAAACTTTGTCAATATGTCTGTTTAATAATCTTTTTGTAGAGTAACATTACATAATCTGCTTGTATGATGTTCAGCTGAAAATTTCACATTTAATACTGTTTGACAGCAAAACAATAGGCCAGACTGGTCTAATTGCTGAACACCTTGACATATGTAATATTTGGACTTTGAAAGGCATCGCCAAATGTCGGGTATCTGTTCCAATCTTTCAAGCTTGTTCAAATAAATAGACAAAGCTCTAAGAATTTACTCTGGGAATTGCTCATGGAATAAAAAAAGAAAAATGCATAAGATTTTTCCCATCCTTTCCAGAAGCAGGGTGTTTGTCTCAGATATCTCTCAGTAATTTCAGCATACAGGTTTGTCATTGTTGTTTGTTATAATGTATTCTATGTGCTACAGGAATAGTGTCTCAGTTCTGCAGCTACAGTCATCAGGAGTAGAATGAACTACAATTTTAACAAGAAATAGCTAAAAATGTTTTGAAGTTGACCCACCCTTTTCTAAGAATGACTACAAGGCTTAGAAACATACCTTAAATATTTCATTTGTACAAACTGGCAAAATATTAAAATAATAAAGCCAGAATATATACAGTACTAAGAAAGAAAGATATTGAAATAGATTTTAAAAAACAATAATAATTAAAAAAAAAAAAGTTAAGGTTTATCATATTCATTGGTTTTATAGTTCCAAAAACAAAGTTTGAAGAAAAAAGAGGACAAGTCTAAAATAATTTCCCACTCTACTTAGGGGAGTACAACTTTTAGTTATATGTGGGTGTTAACTTAACAGACGATTATCTGTAGGTATCTAGAATCCCATCTCACCTGATCATACTTCGGTCAAATAGGCTCTACAACTGTGTGGTCATTTCAGGAAAATTGGTTTTATCACAGTATCTGCAAAGAAGCCCGAGGTGATGTAAAACCAATCCATTGTAAAATTAGAGGCAGATTATGATTGGGATTACAGGAGCAAATCGATACGTCATCTGCATACAATGAAACTATATTTATGGGGTTTGCTAATTTCATTCCATGAAGCAGTTCTTGGTTGCTGAAAAATAAGGCTAAAGGTTCAATTACAATTGTAAAAAGAAAGGAGGGTAATGGACAGCCTTGTCTAGCTCCCTGGTGTCATTTTAAAAAGGGCGAGTTTAAATTGCTAGTATGTACACACCTGGTCGGGATATTACACAATATTTTTAATCCAATTTTTATGAAGGTCTTTCTAAAATGAAGAGTGTGGGGTTTTTTTGTGTGTGTTTTTGTTGTTGTTGTTATTGTTGTAGTTTTTCCTATTGTTGTTGTTGTTGTGGGGTTTTGTTTTGTTTTTGTTTTTGTATTGGTGGGGTTTTTTTGGTTGTTGGTGGTGTTTGGTTTTGTTTTTATATTTAAGAACAGTCAAAAATATTTCCATTTTAATGAGTCAAGAGTTTCCCAGTCAGTTGAATGGACAAACCTACATTGTCAAATTCTCATGGTGAATAAACATACAACTTTGAATCATCCTCAGTGAAGTACAACGGAAATAATCCAGATTGATCTTTATGGACAAGGTTTCCTAATGGAAATCCTTTGTGATGAGCTGAAGAAGTGCTTCAGCAGGCCTCTGCTCCTCTTTAAACTTTCACTTAAGGCTTGCTAGAGATTTGAGTGCCTGTATGTGCACTTTGCGTGCAGAAGTGTATTATTTCAGCAACAGTAAATTAATCTAGTCCAGGGTTTAAAACAGATTTCCAATGCAGCAGATTCATAGGAAAGACAGTTCATTGCGATTGTCAAGTTGTATAATAGTATGTTTTTTGATTCAAATGTTCAGTTAAACACTTCCAATCACAGTTCAGATGTGTATGTATGATTTCTCAATGAATGGTTACTGGCAGCTCATCTAAGCGTGTTACTTTTTCCAGTGTTAGGCTTTAGTAGTATTTATTATTTCTTACCAAGTCTAGGGTTACACTTTGATCTGGTGAAAGTTTCAATAAAGTGCTTTTGTTTACAAACTTTATCTCCTGTTTAAAGCAACTTGGAAGATTAGAGCGTCTGACAGTGCTCTTTGAAAGTGTTATTTATGATTTCTAGATCATGTGTCAAAGTTTGAGACTTTAGTTTTAATAATTGACGCAGCTTGGGATACTTCATCTTATTCTTTACACAGAACATGTGCCAGCAGTTTCTCATTTGTATTCTCACTGGTTTACTTTATATGAAAGCTTTTCTGCAACCATGATGTGTTGTAGTTTGTTCACTCTTTGTCAGCTAATTCAGTTGAGGTTTTTTTTACTGCACATATTAGTATGCATTGATTTTTGTCATTTAAAAACTATTATTCAAAATTACTATTGTTGTATCTTCTCTTTTTTTGAGGTCTGCACCATTGTTTATTGTGGTTTTTAATGATTCCTGTCTTGGATTTTATAGCATATTACTACCATCACAGAATCAAGTTTCAAATTAATATTTTGGTCTGAAAAAAAAAAAAAAAAAACACTCCTTTTCTTTTTTCAAGAAGTGTTTGATTTGTTCATGCAGTTTCTTGCTTGTGACAATTGTAAAAGGAGAAATTACTGCTCCTTCTACAGTGGGAAAACTGAAGATTTGCTTGGTCATTGATGGTGAAGATTTTCTGTGGAGAAGAACCTACATCCATTTCCAAGATAAATACTCTTAAGGTACGTTGTCTGCAGCATCCCCCCCACAGTGGGCACAGGACTATCTTCCAAGTACTGCAAACACCAGGCTGGTTTTGAAGAGTGAAATATCAAAAGAAAAGTCAAAACTGTATATGTAACTCTTGTGTGACATTTTCACTTTGGCCTCATTTTTCTAAAAGACCAGAGCATATTGATCCACTTCCCGTATCTCATTCATAGGCAGCCCAAGACAAAATGAACTGAAATGCTGTAAGCCAGAGACAGCTAATAGGCAGATCACTGAAGTTAGTCAATCACTCCAGGCAAATGAGCATACGTTTCTTTCTAGCCCCTTAAAAAGGAAGACTTTCCTCAGCATTGCCACCTGTGCACTTGTGAGTGACAGCACTCCCAGCTGAAGTTTGGATCTGTGAATCATGCTGATTATCAGTAGGGTAAACCTTCAACAAAAGGTGAGATCCTTGAAGTATTCCCTTTCCCTGTGAAACTCACCGTGTCTTATCCACAAATAATTGGATCCAGCTTCTTTTCATCCATGTACTTTTTTCTCACCAGCACTGGGACATCTGGGCAATAACATTGACTGCCTCTGCAAAAGTAGACAGGCAACTGTGCGAGTGCTCTTGATGATAGATCCCACAAATATGTTTGCAAAGGCAGAAGATGGGATTGAAAGCTACGTATCCCATGAGGGAGGGTCTTCTGTTATCTGTCCAAGAGGAACATGCAGAGCCCACACAGAGCTGCACATCCAGGCCTGCCAGGTCCTGTAAGTGAATCAGCTGCACCCAAGGGACTGGTGGTGTTGAAGGCTGTTGATGGATCAAGTAACAGTAACATACACATCTTCCCTCTCTCAGTGGCCATAAGAAGCTCACCCACCAGGATCACTACAGCTGTACATCATGCTGTACTCCAGACTGATGCCTGATTATGGAAAGCATTGGATTTGGCAGCTGGAGTACTCCTAGAGAGTCCTCTACCAGTGTTTTGCTTAGACATGAGAGTTTATATATCTAAAGAATTCATGTTTCACATACCTGTTGAAGTGAAGATAGATGGCAGAAAGAGGTCTAAGAAGCCTTATGTGCCCTAGTTTTCAATCAGTTCTGAGGTTAGCTTTAATATAAAAATCTATTATTTCAAACCTTAAACTTTCTGTTGGAATTTTAACTTTAAAATCAAAGGTTTCTTTCTCACAAGTGATTTAATTTCTTTATGGATTGTTGTATTAAAATAAAATCTTCCTGTTGATCTTCTCCCTCTTTTTATGATCATTCTTTAAGCACAAGGTTCTTGGTCCTGTACAAGAAACAGACAGAGAAAAATAGAAAAATTATATATATATATATATATATATTTACATATATATATATAATGGACTTAGAGATAAAAAAGGAAGGAAAGCAGGACAGCAGCTTTATTATGCATAATAGTTATAACGAATAGGGAGAAATGGTGATGCATTGTTTGTTACTGCAGTGACACACACAGTAGTAATTGCACCGTATCATGGGAATTATTGAAAGATCTTGTAAAAAAATTCACCATATCTCATGTATTAACTGTCCACATAACTTCCACTACAACTGCACATTGAGAAACAGGCAAGTAAATTCAAAAACTTGAGACAAGAGGTCCTGCCCATAGAATATGAGAGATCATAGAATCATGAAATCATAGAATCACTTAGGTTGGAAGAGACCTAAAGATCATCAAGTCCAACCATCATCTAGCACTACAAGTCCACCAGTAAACCATGTCCTTAGATGCCATATCCACACATCTCTTAAATACATCCAGGAACTGTGACTCCACCACTTCCCTGGGCAGCCTGGTTCAATGCCTAACCACATTTCCCATGAAGAAATTCTTCCTGACATCTAATCTAAACCTCCCCTGATGCAATTTGAGGCCATTTTCTCACATCCTATGAACACCCTTAAGTTGTTTTTCATATATTGATGTTCTAAATTCAAATTTCAAATCAACAGTAGTTCCCACAGAATCTCAAATTAAATGCAAAGAAATGCTGGAGGTCTATAATTTATTTCTGCCATGCCAAGGCATCACGTATAGCTGCAGATGCAGTGGTAACCAGGTACTGATATGCTGTTTACAAATACTAACAGGCAACCATGAGAGCACTAGGAGAATGCTAGATGTTCAATTAGCATAGGACAGGGTCTGTACCCTATTTTTATTAATGTAAATATAACTGATTAAACCAGAGGGATCATTCTAATAAATAGTTCTTGTTTGAGCAGGACATTAACTGAAGGAAAAATTATATGAAGGCTTAGGGTTAGGATTTGATTGAAGATTTTAGGCTACTGAATCTATTTAGTAATTAGATAGGGACTAAAGGGAACATTTTATCTCAGAATGAATATGAATTATTTGTTGGGACAAAGAGTGAAAGTCCCGGGTGTCATGCTTTCGTCTACTTATGGCAAATGGAGAAAACTTGGCTTCCTAGCAGTGGTCAGTAATCAAACGTGAAAATTCAGTCAAGTTAGTATTTTATCAATTACAAAGCTTTTTAACATATTGTTTTAAAATAATTGAAAATAAGCATCAGTGAGAATAAAGTCCTCATTTTAAAAATGTTTCTGCAGCAGGAATACCTAAACAAAATACAGCAAATAACTATTCTGAACAGTCTCTCAGGTAAGTGCTGATGTTAATTACACCAAGGTTCAGAGCTACATCATTTTCTACACTGTATTTTTCTGTTTTGTTTCCAAGGGTAATTTCACAGAGACAGGGTCAAGAGAACCATCAGGAGAGGCCAGATTTGCACAGGACAAGGTTTTCCTCACATTCATTTCTATCCAGTACTGGATATACAGAAAAAGATTTTTTTAATCTGCAGTGTGGAGAAGGACTTCTTAGTTCAAGGTTTAATTGTGTTTGATCATTTACAAATGCATAATTACAAACATTTACATCTGGAAACTTTGCAGTGGCTTGTTCAGTCAGGCTTGCTCACCATGCAACAAACAAAAGAATGGCAGGAAGTGACCACCAACTTGTTTCTTCAAACACAAATTGTATCTAAAAAAAAAAAAAAAAAAAGACAAAAAAGCAGTTTTAGCTCTCCAGAGCGTGTGCATGATGGTACAATCTACAGAAAGTAAATTGTTATATTCAGCTGAGGGATATCAACACTTTCGTAGGTAACCATATTTTGTCATTAAATTTGTTTTCCAGGGTTCAAGGGATTTGATACTTATTTTTCTTTTGTATATCACTTTAGAAGAAACCAGAATCCATGCAAAATCTAATTCTGAAATTGTATTCATGATTCAGAATGCATGAATTTGCATTTGTCATGTATTAAAGCACTATTCTGAAGGATCAAAAGGACTTAGATTTTGGGGGTGTTTATAAACAAGGAATGGAATGAACTTGTCTTCCAGCCCCAGTTTGTTGGGATCAGCCTCTCCAGTGAAGTATACAAGAATCTGAACCTTCACATTGATCCTTTCACATCCTGTTGATAAAAGAGGAGATATAAAGTAGTGTGATTTGTATATTTGCTACTAAAAGCACTCATCCTACTGTTAGGATACACAAGCATAGGTACCATGGTGAAACATCAGCACAGCCTTGTCTAGTATACTTGAACAACCTTTGGGCAAGGAAGGCATCTGAGATCCTCTTCTGAAAACCTTCATGGGGAAAAGATTAAGGACACAAAGAAGAGGTTGTTTGTAATATTTCCATCTGAAATCTGGGAAGCATCAAATGGTGCTATGCAAACTAAGCCAAAATTCCAGAGACAATCTTGGAAGTAGGTTGAGATCTGCCATCTGATGTTTGTCTCAGCACCCATAATTTGAACTGAAAGTTTCCGGAGCTTAGGAGTGCTGAAAAGCCAGGCACAAGTTGACTACATTTAGATGTTTAAAATAGATGCACCCAGGAAGATGATGAGCTTTGCAAATTCAGGTACTTAGGCAGAAAAAAATTCCAGCCATGACACTTGTGTATGAAGGCAATCTTAGGACAGGAACCACAGCCAAAAATGAAACAAAAGAAGCAAACACAGCATGAATTCTGTCTGTGTAGAAGATTGATCTCCAGAAGGGTGTGTGGAGATTTCATAAAATTCTTAACATATTTTTAAAATCTATTTGTTAAGAAAGTAAAAAAAAAAAAAATCCTCTTGGTCCCCCTTATACCAAAATGGAAATTGAAAATGATTTTGGATATGGGGTATGTGACTATTACAAGCCTCCAACAAACATACAGCTAAATCAATCAGCTAAAAACATCATTAAAGCAAAACAGGCTGTAAGTGAAGTAGACAAAATTTGAAATATCAGGCAAATGGAACAGAAAGTAGCATAACAGACAGATCAATTTAGTGACTGACTAAAACTCAGTTCTAAAATAAGCTGAAGGACAAGTATGGGTAAAAATCCTTCCTGACGACATGGTCCTTTCTTCATGATCAATTCATTCATCTGTGCTGCATAGTGTTACACAAACTGGTTGAGATTAAAATCTTAAAGCTCTTTCTTTTCTTTTTCTTTTGGATTTGTCTCAACTGGCAGCTTATTCGAGGTTATTAATCAGATCTGATTCATAAGTCTCAAAATGCCATAAAGAGGGCTCACATAAAAATAAATAAATAAATCATGTATATCATGCAAACATCTTTCTGAGGATGACTGAGAGAACTGTAGGTTGTGCCACAGTTCTGTTGCTTGCTGTGCTGCTGTTTGCTTGCTGTCACTGACTCCCACTGACTTCTCTGAAGCGGATTTTCCATGGAAATCCTACATTTTTTTCCTCTTTTCCTATCCTTAGAAAGACAGACCTTCAACATACCACAGTAATGGAAAACAGTACTTATATCTAGGTTGTGTTTTGTTTGGTTGGTTTTTTGTTTGTTTAAAAAAAAAAAAAAAAAAGAAAGATTTTATGTCAGATCACTTTTACTTTTCACCAAGCATGAATCAGCTATCAAAGGATCAACAGTCTTCAGGACAAAAAGACCTTTTCTTGTGCAATTTCAATTTCTGGACAAAATAATCTCTGAGAGGAATACAATAAAGCCAGTATGGAGATGCCATCCATGCTGAAGGCTTTTCCAGAATCCTTTGGTTTTCTGACTGAATGTGGAAGATAGGCGTGTTATGTCAAGTCAGTTCAGTTGGAACCTCAAGACATCAAAATACTGAGCTCCAGACTGCAGAGTCTGACCCAGATAGCTGAAATATTTTAAAACATTATTTAAAGACTTTTTCTGAAGGTAACAGCCCTCTGGCTTAAGTCTGGAACAGAGCTCATTTAAAAGTCAGCATTTTCTAGGAAAATTTGTTACTTTTTAGTGGTAATTCAAATACTAAATATTTTCTACCAAATTTATGAACATGTTGATGTGGAAATACTCCTAAGTTGCCACAAATATATATATATGTATATATATATATTATCAGACATTGTGTGTTTTCCTTTCTTGTTCTCTTCTGTTGGTCACTTGCAGACAGCTTTCACCCTCAGAAAGTCATCATAACCTTCGCTTTAGGACAATGCAAAGGAAGGAAGCATTGCGCAATGTATGTTTTTGGCTACAGTGCACCAGTTGGAAATACATTGTATCTGAGGAGCCTGTCCCCAAAAGAGAATGGAGGCAAAAGAACAATAGCACTGCAACTCTCATGAAGGTTTATTTCCAATCAAAATACATAGCTCTTCAGCCAAAGCTACACAACTCTGTGACCTGTTTAAAGCATATATATATATGCTTAATTTAATTTAGAGAAATTTCAAAGAAAATTATCATCTTTAGCAAAACTAAAAATATCTGTTGAAAATAATATAAGAATTGAATTACTAGAATGCCTTATCTTTTCAGCTTTAAATACTCACAATATAGAACTATAATAAATATGATTAATGCAAGTATAGATATTTGTAGAAAAGGTAATAGAGGCTCAAATAATACTCATACAGAAAGTTTCATATACTTAAGAAAATATCCAGAAATCACAAAAGATATTTTGATATTGCTTTATATGAAAAATATACAGATGTAATTGTATAGTTTCATTTTTCAGAACAAATTAAACTTCATAAAACAAAAAAATCCATCTTTTACCTGTCTATTATATAGTGTCATGAAAGGTAAGAAACGCTTTATCACTGTCAACATGAATATGTAGCTTGTGCTTTTCTTCCTCCATTTTAAGAATAGTCAAGAAGGAAAAAAAACATTGAAAAAAAATATAGAAAAAGCCATCTAATGTAATGTGCTTTATACTGAAAAAGGTAAAAGGCACATTTTGCGATCTTCTGGGTGAACATACTCTTGAAGTTTTATCATATAAATCTGAAGTATATTTTTAAAAAAAAATTTATTCCATGCTACAGCTTGTAAATCAATCCAAGTTCTGCTTATTTCAAAATACTAAGGCAATCTTCTTTTAAGTATTTTCTAAATACATGTAAAATCTGAATGTTTTTAGTTTGAACTGTAAGTATTCAACAATCTATTTCAATTTCACAATTCTATTCAGGTTTCCTAAAAATTCCCCAATATAATAATAATTCCCCAAATTATTTTGATATATATGTATTTTTTTTAACTAGGGTATTAAATCACATTAATGAAATATTCCTGTGTTTGCATCCACCCAAGGTCACCAAGTTCAAATCTATTTTTCTCCATTTTCTCCATTGCTTCAAACTATTGCTGTCAAAAAAGGCTGGGATGGTTCTTCATCATAGAAATGCAGACACAGTAGAAAGCATAACACAACTCTGTATGATCTGGAATAAGTCTGTGATGCTCTGATGTGGGTTGAAGCACTCTTAGGAGAATCACTGGAACTTTGCATAAATATTTTATTTTTTTGTGTGTTGTTGTTAGTTTGTTTGCTTGTTTTTCCTGAATGGTGGAAAGATTTCACGTGTATCATTACAGCTTTACAACAGTAATTTCTGTACATCCACCTTATATAGTATGTTACTATATGTTACTATTATAGTTAATGTTATTATTACTAACACTAACAAATTCACACAATCACACACACACACACAAAAATAGAATATCTATTTCCCTAGATATGAGATAAAATGAGCATAGAGACTGAATGGTCAAAAATGTGGAGGGTATTGCTGTTACAACTAGCTGCAAATACTTCTGATAGAATCATTTTTCAAAGGAAAATTCAAAACTGTCCAAAATAAGTTGCTCTGAAAACTTACATGGATTTTTGCCAAGTTTTTGTTTCAGCAAAAAATGAAGACAAAAGTTACAGCAATGAGGAAAAATGTACTGTTTGGCTATCTTCCAAATGAATCATTTCAGATTTTTAGTGATGCAAGCGTGTGTTTTTCAATACAAAAGTATCAAAAGAAGAGACTGTAATCAAAGGATGTGATTATTTCAGAGAGACATACTTTGATTGATCGGCTGTATTTTCATGTAAGTGGAAGAAAGGATCTGATTTTCTTTACTGCAGTGATATGTAAAGCTTACATCTGTCACATTTTCTTTCTTTCACCTGCGTCCTTCCAGGTAGATAGCAGAATGGCAGTTTAGGTTAAATGAGTGCCACTGAAATTCTTCTTGCACAAGGTGATTTTCCTTTGTGTGGAAACTTCACCACCAAAATCTTCTGTGAAGACAAGTTGAGGTCCATGATGCCCAAGATATGGCCAAACAGGTGTGTATATAGCTTAGTCTACAAAAATCTCAGTAGATATTATTTCCCAGGGATGCAACTGTAGGCCATGACGTTCTGTGGAAGGTCCTGCTCAAGTAAACTACTTTCACAGGGTACATAAAACCTCTTACCCAGTAACATCGTCAATGGCTCTGAGAGTTTCTCAAATGTTTTTGTACATCTGCAAGTTAGAAAAACATGTACATACTTCAGTGAAGGATCATCCTGGGTACAAATTCAAAAGCTTCATTTCCTCCAGTGCATTAAAAAAAAAAAAAAAAAAAAAAAAAAAAACCAACTTACAAATCTACATTCAAATGGCTAGGGAAAAGAAATAACATTAGGAATAACTCCTGCACAGATTTTTGGCTAGCATCAGTAGTTTTGTCTAAGGACATTTTCTGTCTAGTGCCGGCTGCTTGTTGCTTCATAACACCTGACAAATTCTAGGTTCCTAAAAGCAACCATAAATGTTTTGTGAATTGCTTCATTTAACAGGGAGTTCTCAGGACCTCACCCTCGTATTCAGTGTGGTTCTGTCTTTGCTTTTTACCTTATCTCTTTTTTTCAAATACATTTCAAGCTCTTTTTTTTTTTTTTTTTTTTTTTTTTCTCATCTCCCCTCTCTCTTTTGACCACAGAATAGATTTACCAACTGTAAGCTGGAATTTCCCCAGGCATGAGAACTTCTGGAGGGAGCTCTATTTTGGGAGGGCTAAGGCATATGGGAGCAGCCCTTACAAATCCAGTGCTTAGAAAAGAAAGAAGAGAGTAGAGTAACTAGAGATTTTGTGCAAGTAAAACAGGATTACTGAAGCATCTATTATATAATCACTCTTCAGAATTACAATATCATATGTTTTGAATAATAATCATTCAAGAGACCAGAAACAGCACCTTTTTTTCTCTTTTCTTTTTTCTTTTTTTTTCTTTTTTTTTTTAAGGGGAAGAATGGGGAAAAAGAACATATAGTGAGAATCCAGTTGAATACCTTGTGAGATTGGCTTCAAACGCTAGCCTTCAGAAAGGCAAGATATCAGCACCTTGTCTGTAATATTTTGCTGTGTAAGTTCTATTAAAAATGAGATAGCATATTGTAAATATAAGATCATGTGTTCAATCATTGTGTCAGCACTCACAGCTTCTAGTTCACCCCCAAAGTGCAATATTCCAGATATTATAACAAGGCTGTATGGTGCAGGCTTCCATTGCTCAGAAATGCTACCTTTTAAACTAGAGCATGTAAATGAAATACTTTATGCTACAAAACTAACCTTAGGACTAGTGTAACATAATCCTGATTCACTGCTGTATCCCGTACTACTGAAGGTAGAAAACTTAACCTGCACTAATGAAAAATATCAGTCCTGATTTCACCAAGCACCTAGACAGGCACTTAAATAATAATTTTGTGCTTCTAGCAAGATTAACAAAGCAACACTCAAGTCAAAATGAAAAACTCAGAAAGCTCAAGTTACATTAAATATTTGCTTATGAATAGCTCCAATTTTGCTTTGATTGTATGCTTGAAGTCCACTTTCCTAGAATTCTATAATAATTGCCTGTATAATATTTGTTTTGCATGCAACTAGGGAAATGAAGTTAAACAATCTATTTTCTCTACTATCTTTTAGTTGGTAGTCATAGTAATACCCAAAACATATATTATTTTTGTAGGCTCTCTGACTTCTTCAGTTCGGCAATAGCAAAATAACAAAAGCTATATCAGAGGACATTAATTCTAAAGCCACACAAGCAGAGCTAATTTAGCTATGTGGACAATATAATTGTCAGGAATTACCCTGGGAATCCTTGAAGATGCTCTTAGGATCTCTCACCCATTCCTAGGACAGCTCTGATTAGCGTTTCCTTCCTATGAAATAGTGTTCAAATAGAAAGGGAATCCTCTTGGAGTCCTCCTTCCAATGTGATACAGTCTATCCTCTCACAAAACAAGAAACTGGCCTTGAAAAATGATTGCTTTGTTTGCATCAAGGAGACATGTTAGGTACCTAAAATTTTTACTCCTGCAGAACTATAATTCACACCTTGTTTAAAATGCAGATGCCTGAAAATGGGCCTGTAGCCATGCTCTACCCTCGTCTAACCGGCATTCCAGATACCTTCTTAAAAAAAAAAAAAGTGGGGACGGAGAGAAAGGCAGAGCCTTGAAGGACAAAAATGCTGATGATTAAAAGGAACAGTATGACCAGTGTATGCTTACAAGTTATGTTCCTTTTAAATAGCAGGTTGTTGGGAGGATTTTTGGAGATGGTTCCTGGCTTTTTCTTTTTCCTTTACTGCATATAGCCTACCAGCTGTTTAAGTCAAAAATATGGTCATCTGCACTCAAGCCATGACTGTGCATGAAAATCAAGGTTGGACAAAGTAATATACAAGCAGAACAAAAAGAAAATCTCTCCCAACTAAAATCATGTCTACTGTATCATCACTTTTCCAAACAGACGCTTGTAAAAAAACTGTTACTTCCTTTGCCTATCCTTTGCTGATTTACAACAGGCAGACTCTAGGAACAGTTCCTCCTTTTATAGTATACCAGTTTGGTTATGGGTGCTCAGTGGTCCATTTCTACACTTCTACAACATTTCTCACCCTGGACACCAAAAACATAAACTTAAAAAAAAAATAAAAATAAAAAGCAAAAAGTAGACATTGTGAAAGTTTCAAAAAGCTGTATGTCACTAAAAGAATTGTGCCCAAAATCCTGCTGGTTCATCCCACTGTAAGCAGTACTACATGCTACTTGCATTCTCAATGTGCATCTCAAGAGGTATTTGGGAGCAACAAGGTCACTCATATTTTTCATCTTTGTTGCAAGACTTATCCGGAGAATTTCAGTGTTTCAGCTGTAAACATGATTAAATTGCAGCTAATGCATAATAGGTGCATGTCAGCGTATCTTTGTGTAAACTTGTTATTCTGCTATTCTGTATTTGGAGCAGTGACAAATACATTTTATATTCCCAGTCCCTCAGAGCAGCTGGGTTCCCACCTAGTCTGAGCAGATCATGGCAATGGGGGAATGTAGATGAGAGCCCTCTGCTCCTGCAGCCCACAGCCTCAGTAAAGGTGACAATAGGCTTGCAAATATCTTGTGTTCTCTGTTTCTCTCCAATATATATGCCCCTCATTGCTTTTGTAGCACACTGTAGCATAGTCCTTCCTTCCTAATTTTTTGAGGTAGCATGAGATCTCTACTTTTCTCAGTTTGAAGCTGTCTTTATTACATACCATCAGGTAAACACAAAATGTTTTTGGAAGATCACAAGATGCTCAGATAAGACCTACATGCCCATCTCTTTGTATCTAGACTGTGTCTCCTTGTGCAAAGAAAGTCCCTGGTGTTTTATCATGATGCAGTTACTAAGTACATATCCCTGTATGCTCCCTGACAGGTTGGAAGAAGAGACGTTTCCCAGAGTCATGAAAATGCCCTGATGGACACTTCTGGTCAGTTTGTCCTCTGCTGGCTAAGCAAGCACATTATGTTTCCAGCCCTTAGTGGCAGAGCTACTGGTAGAAACCTCTACAGTCCCCAGATCTCCTGCTAAACAGAAAACACACCCATACAAACCAGTTTTCTCTGACAGATGCTTCTGGAGCCATGTTTTGGTATGGCATCCATGCAAACAGGAAACCCCCCAAAATGTAATTCCCTGCCTCCACACAGCTCCTCAACAAGAAGGCATGTGCTCTAGGCCTCTTGGTCTGCTGAGCTATACCAAACATCCATCCAGGCTGTGATGCCTAGAGATATGTAAGCATTACCTGACTTCAGATTTACACAAGTACTGCTGGTCTCCTACCCGAAAAAGGAGACTCCAGTTCCTCAGGCAGGTGTGGATATAATACTGTGCATTAGAATGATATAATACTTTGCAGACAGAAGGACATTCCTTCACAAATGAAGGCTTCAGAATACAAAAGCAATCCTATATGTGATGGGCTGCAACAGGTGAGGACAAAGCATGAAATAAACCTTTAAGCTAGCTATCTCAAAAGAAGTAGATATATTACACAAAATCTTTTCTCCATTCATTGCTGCATCTTGGAAAAGCTGCTGCTTTGCATTTTACTTTTTAATGATTCCACTTTTTGTTAGGAAACTGGACAGTAAAAGAAAAATATTAGTGGAAAAAAATTGCAAGTATCCCTGCAGCTGAGCTCCCCTGTAGTGTACTCAAAACTTGACCAGTACATCTGCTTTTCAAGTCAGAGAAAATCCTCTGTTCCTTACAAGCAAGTTAAAATGGCAAATGAGCTTTGGGAATCAAAAACACAGCACCACAAGCATTGGCTAGTGCTGGAATGTGAAGCAGAGTCCTTGGGAACAGATGGTTTAATACATCACAATAAATCTCTTACGAGCCTTTGCAACATAGTACTTCAGATAAAAATAAGTTTAAGTTACAATCTGTGAACAAAATGCTGTCCTCACAGGCAGAGAGGAACTGCTTTTGACGTTCCTGAGAGTTGCAGCTCCACTTTAGAAAGATTTTAATTAATTCGCATTTTTAAAGGAGCTGATCAAAAGTCCCTTCTCACCTTATTTCATAATTATGAAATTCAACCCAGAAGACTACTGAATGAGTCAATACCAACAAACCCTCAGATAAAAATATGCCATTCATTGTTTATCCTGCTCACCCAGGACACCTGGAACAGCAGCTCATGATCCACCTGCTTCACAGACATTAGAGAGTGCAGGACAATTATCACAGCAAAGGAAGAATGTCATTTGAGCTACAAGCACTCGTGTTACATACAGCTGACACATCAAAATACCTGCCTTGAGCAACCGTATTTGCATAAGTGAAAGAGCTACAGACCATGACTGTCAGAAAGATGTCATGTCAATTGGACTGTGCTTCCTTCTTCATTAGGTTTGTATCAGAGGCAGTCCAGGGAAGGGGAAGAATGAGGGGAAGAAAGAAGGGTTAGATATTCTGGATGACATAGTACAGCTGCAGTTTCCAATTTCAACAACTTAAAGATCATATTTTTAGAATTATGAACTTATAGGGGACTAGGTACAAGATGGTAATTCCTTGATCTAAGGAACATTAACATTCATTTCTAATTCATATAAGTTGGCACACATCTTCAATTGCATCCACAATGTTTATTCCATCATTTGCTTCATTTCACATGAGTTCTTTCATTTAAACAATATTCTTGTGCAGTAGGGGTGATGGGTCCTAAGCTCTCTCCAGTGGTATCAGCAACATCTTATGTCTCCCTTGGAGAAGTTAACAGTGGGCAAAGAGTTTGTACCGCATAATTTATCATACTCATGAATGCAGTTCATGAACATATCGCAGCTTTTACAAGTTTGTTTTCTATTTGAAGCTGTCCAATAAATGTTTTGTGCAAACCAATTTCAGCCTACAAATTGCTCATAAACTGCTCACCGTGAGTAGTACTCCCAGTATTTGCTACTTGTAATTCAGCAGTCAGCCTTTGGGATTGGTTGGGCCGATCCCATGGCTTGTTTTTCTTTCCTGAACATTGAACCAATCTTGCCAAACTCCAAGCAGAGGAGAAAATGGGAGGTTGACTAGGTAATAAACCAGGATACGGTAGGTTTAATGCCCAAAGGAACTGGCAAAAATATAAAGGTCAGTAAGGAGAGACTAGTAAATGTTTAAAACAAACAAACAAACAAACAAAAAAAACAGTGTCAGCTTAGACGTTAGAGATAGAAGAAAACGAAGAGCAGTTCCCAGTCAGGAGCTATGAGCTACATTTATTCTCTCTGTTCTTTATTTGGCAGGACAGCCCAGGCCAAGAGGAAATTCAGGCTTAATCTGGCCAATTACCAAATTTTCAGTGATAAATAAAGCCATTTCATTTCATCAAATTTTTAAAGTTACATTTGTCACTACTTGACATACAATAAGACTATGCGCTTCCTAGATTATTTATTTCAATCATCAGTTCAAAACAGCCAGGTAGGAAAGCAGAAAGGTTTGTAGAATATGGACACTAACTTTTTGACACTTCTTAACAAAACAAAACAAAACAAAGCAAAACAAAACAAAACAAAAGAATCTGAAAGTATTCTTTGGCCTGCAAGATGTGTTGATATTGTTTGAAAGTGCTTCAGACTCCACTTTACAGAAAACAGGAATACCAAGTATGGAATATCTTCTCCTACTTCTCAAATAGTAATTTTAGAACTGTGAGGGGAAAAAAAAAAAAAAAAAAGTTATTTCTCCATATTACACATAAGCTTGATCACAGTGCATTTTTTTTTCCCTTTGCCTTAAGGCAAAACAGAAATTTTAGAGAGGACTGAACAGGCATCAATAGTTGGTGGAGGTATGCAGAAAGGCAGGAAAAGGACATAAAGGTATCATTGGTAACACAGAATAAGCAAACAGGGACTCAGTAGGAGAATTAGCTGAAATGTAGGTCAGAGCCAAGGTCTTCAAGTCCCTTGAGGCTAGCAAAGAATGTCTGAAACCACAGTAAAGTAACACAGGGGAAGTGTTTTTCAAGGTGTGATTGTGCACATGACTACTAATGCTGAAGGAACTTGAAAGAATCAACAGTATAATGTAACTGTAATTTGTGTAGTGGGTATTGCAGGAGTTAAATTCTAAAACATTCAGGAACTTTTAATTCAGCACAGAAAATGGTGTTTAACAGGGTCCAAAGGCATTTTATTTCAGCCCTGAAATCAATATTGGAAGAAAAGAGAAATTCAGGCCATGTGAAAGGAAATCCAAAAGATCTATGCATTTGCTTCACTTGCGATGGGTGGATTTCTTTTGAGATTGGGTATGCTTACATGATGCCAAGGCTTCTGCAGCTGGCTGGGTTGTTTGTTGCTTCAAATACAGCAGCAGCCCAAAGCTTCCCAGAAAAGGAAGGGCTCATTCACAATGCAGACCTCTAACCCAGAATCTGCCCTGGACTCAGATGCGTTAAACACATCGTATCCTGCCAGTCATGGACAGTTAGTTATCTGTAAATGTTAGGCAGATGAAATACATGTTGAAGAATAAAAATAATGCCCAGAAATATTTTTATCTGGTGGGATGAGATTTGGAAGAAATCATGACAGTTTTCCAATCACCAGTCATGAAGAGAAAAAAATCAGCTCCAGCAGAAAATTATCATGAAAAAGCTTGATAGCCTGGAAAGCCAAAGTTGAGAACTGAAGCAAGTGTGAAGTAGAGGCAATACCAGTCATTACTCTTCCATCAGTTAGTGGCAATAGCACTGAGAAGCCAAATATTCATCACCTCCCACCATACAGGTGAACTGTAATTTTGCAGCTTGGAAAAATGTCATCCATCAGTTGTACCTTGCTTTTCAATAGGTAGCAAAATACTGCCGTCATGTGTGGGCACATACCATAATGTTTTCAATGCGTATCTTTGCACAGATAATTTTATTCTGTAGCATCCAGAGAAATTAAATGAGGTCATATGTGAAATACAAAGTGTTATGTGAAAGCCAGCAACACTTGATTGCATCACCGCCAGCAAAACATCATACTAACAGCAGTAATAAAACCATTTGTCCAATATTGTTGGATACACACATTTTCAACTCCTCTGGATGGTAGTTATTGTTCAGAGACTTCTAAAATAATAACACATTCTGCATGTAACTCTGTTAGGAGGCATAAATAGGGAAGAGACGGATGATCTTTCCAACTTTCACTCACTGGAATCTTCTCAGCACTTGGTTTCCATAGTCTATCCATTTCATCTGGTCACTTGGGATGTCAGCAAGTAGTGATGATACAAGTATACAGTCAGATGCTGCTATTTACCAAGCATCATGTTACACCTATTGCTTGAATAAATCTGAACAGCATCTTAAAGCAAAGGAGACACTGCTGCAGTAACATTGACAGAAGACCTAGCTATTAAGCTGTCTACAGAGTCTAGTATCAGTGAAATGTTTGACAGCCGCAGGGACAAATATGTATTAGCAACATTGCTTAATCCATGTTTCAAGGGCAGAATTGAAACCATGACTTCACCCTATGCAGGCACAGATTGCTGGAAGGATACTGTCATAAATAATAGTGCTGGAGGCCATACCATTATGCACCTCCTCTTCTCCCTCATCCTTCCACTTAGCTCCCCTAGGCCAAGTATATCTCATAAAGCAGAAGATGCACAAGCTCCTGGAACACCAGAGAGTGCAAAAGAAGTAATCACAGCTATAGTTCCTAGGTCTTCCTTTATCAGCTCAGAGTGGGGCAGTACCTCCCAGGAAAAACTCAATTTGTCTGTATCATGGGAAGAATCTGTCCATTATGAAAGGTCTATAGGTGTCATGGGAGACCTTTTCATATGCTGGGAAGTGAGAAGTTGACTTTCGAAAAGATATGCTCTAGTTCAGACAGGAATTAATTCGGCAAAGCCTATGGCCTGTGTTAAGCAGGAGGTCAGATTTGATGATCACAGAGGTCCCTTCTGGCTTTATAATCTATAAAGGCCAACCACTTTAAGGGGAGAAAAAAAAAAAAAAAAAGACAAAGAAAGAAACCAATACTGGTATTTTAAACCTCCAAATTCCCCACCATCCAATATGTTCTCTGATTTCATTTTAAGGTATGTTTGTGGCACTGAGACATATCAAAGAAGTGGGCTTAATAAAAACCACAGCATAGAGCACCTCTTTCTTAAGGGAGTAATTGGAAAAGCTTAGCAAGTTACACATGCAACATGCAGGTGACTCTCAAAATTAGCCTAATGGAGGAGACTGCAGAGGAATCCATCAATCAACATTCTTACAGGAAGGCGAAGAAACATATTACCAAGTGTTATGCTTGTATTCCTATTCCCTTTTTCCTTCCCAAACATTATATAAAAGATTTTCTCTGCTCTCTACCTGAATAATTTGGCAGAAGGTAAGAATTGTGCAAATCTCTGTTCTGTGAGAGCTTTTTCTGAAGCTTTGATTCACCTGGGTTCATAAATCTCTAGGTTTTGATTTGAGGTTTAAGGCCACGTAAGCTACAAAACTGCAAACCGAACTCACATTAGTAGCATGCAAAATTGCAAAATTACAAAGCCATAAATGGATTTACATTTGCAACTTAGGAACAATGGTCTGACTTTCCCATTTGTAACAAAAATCTACAGTCAGGCACATATTGCTGTACATCCACGGCACTTGTGCACACAGATAAACATGCAGCCGATTTACTTGCTGGAAATTTGTAGTGAATCTAAAGAGTGAAAGCTCATAGAAATAAAACAATTTGGAGAATATTCTTTCTCAAAGCACCCTTCATCTTAGGCTTCTAGGGTTTTTCAGTTTTATTTTCTCTTGTAGGAGTGAATGCTAAATCAAATAAAATCCACACCATGTAAAACAGGAAATCAGTCAGACTATTGAGACTGTAAGGCTTGTGTTTATATCAGAATATTTAAACAGAAAATACAAATCCCAGATTTAAATGCACAAATTGAGGTAAATTCAGCAGATACATTGGGTCATTGGGTAACCTTTTTTATTTTTTTCTGCACTAAGAAAAGGTCTTTTCAAGAAAAAGTCAGGAAAGAACCATTGTACTGATATCACACTTAGTATTATGTTTATATATCTTCACTAAAAGCAGTGTAAGCAAACTGCATTACAAAAATAGTAAATTTATCTTCATTTGAAAGGGAATATTTTTGTGAAGGTAGTCATGGTGGCTGAAAGGGGCTATTTCACTTTGATACAAGTGATTTGGCAGGGGAGGGACACGGCAAGGCATTTACTTCTCATTTTCTGTTTCACACCTGAAATGCACAGGAAAAGGTCTATCTCACTTTTGTCAAAGGACTGACTGTTGAGATCTTCTCTTTTTATGTCAACCATACAGATGTTCCATCATTATTGCTGCAGAGACAAGTATGTGTCTGTTCTCTTTTTATCATCATCATTACTGGTTATTCTGGATGACAAAGAGGAAAGCTAGGCTTGAACTTCATTGTCTTAAGTGTTAAGCTTTGGCCTGAAACTAGGGCCCAACAAGCCTATTTCATGTGTCTCAAAACAGCAACTTTCAGGTTAGGTACTAGAAACTAGAAACTACAAAACAGCAGCAGTTAGAGATACAAAACTGTGGAAATATCCATATCTAGAAATGGTCCAATTTTCAAAGGGAATTAGGAGCATAACAATGCAGGTAAGCAGAGACAGTTTTGAAAATCCCACTCTTAAAGACTTTTTTTTTTTTTTCCCATGAGATACATGAAAATTAGGCACATAGAGCAAGATCCTCAAAAAGGCTAAACACTTTTCTATCCTTTTTTCCAGCTTTTTTTTTCAGCTTTTCTTTTTTTTATTTATTTATTTTTTTATTGTGCTAATGCGAAAGACCCTGCTGAGCTGGGTAGGGGTTCCTTCACCCCCTACCATCCTTAAAGGACACCCCATAAAGAAGCACCATTGTTTCTGACTATACAGATCTCAGTAGTTCCTCCTGTCCTAGGCAGGATTGTCAAAACAGGTAATCCTTGCTTTTAGACGTGGTAGTTCATGTGTAGCTTGCTAGTGAAACTACTACCCCATGGCTCCCTGCGCCATGTAGTTTGCAAGGATCACATTCTGTCTGTCGCATCAGTGTTCAAGGACTCTCTTATGCTACCTGGTGCTAAATATAGGGGGAAAACAGACTGCATACGTAGACTAGATGGCACTGACTGCGCAGAAAGCAGCATTATCCCCTGACCCAACTCTGCAGAGGGGAAGAGGAAACATGAACATTTCTTACCTGAAAATGCAGCCTCATTTACCACCTCCCAGTCACATGCAGGCTCTGAGCACAGTCCTACCCTGATCTCAAAGATACACACACACAAACTTACAGGCAGACTATTATGGTAAGCAACTCTAGTGTTTGCCTTCTCTGTCACCCTCAAGACAAGTCAGTCCGGAGGAAACTACTTTGAGATTCCTGCTGCAGCCAGATAGCTTCACGACCAGGACCCAGTTAGCTTTATGATCATCCATCAGCAGAAATTCAGGCACTCTGAGGCAGGGACTGTATGTATCAGAGACACACAATGGGTACCTTTACTGCTTCCAGGGTCTGGCAACGAAGCTGCTGCAGTTCTGGAGAGGTGGATGAAGTTTCATCAGCTAGACAAGGGCACCAAGAAATTTCTGAGCCCTAGGTCTAGAGCCTTGCCTTTACTAACAACAGTGAGAATCCTAAGGCAAAGGCAATGGTCTTTGCTGTTGTAATTTAAACACTACATTATTTATTCTCACTTGGAACAGAGCTACTAAACACAATATTTAAAAATTACTTTGTCTTCCCATATGAGAGCTCCCAATGGTTTTGGACCTGTGAAGCAACATTGAGAAATATCTGCCAAAAAACCTCCCTCGAACCAGGAAGCATTAGGAAAAAAGTATCAGGAAAGCCTAATCCCTCAGTATTTGTAATTCACAGAAGTTTGGCTGAGTCTCCAAGCCTCTGGATGCTTATGTGAACTGGAATCACTGATCTTTTTAAAAATTCACTTCTCCCTCAGAAGCACTTAAAACACTCCAGTCTTGCTGCTTATTTGAACTTAGGTAAAATCTAACAATCTCGTGTCCCCACCATAGCTTTATGCCACCAAAGGCACAGTTATAGCACAGACAGGCTCCTAGCTGGCATGGATAATCGCAGACCTCTGGGCATGGACTTCAGCTCATGCTGCGAGATCTCACCAGGAATCTCAGGAGTGTGCTCAGATCACTGGTCCCTGCTGAAGGCCATGCCAACATGTGTTCACGTCTCTTGCTAAAACTCAGACATTACAGGCTATTCCACAGCTTCCTGTCCAAGTAACTCAAAACAAGTGGATCACCAGGAGTAAACCCAAGTTTTTTGTGATTGTTAAGGAGAACTAGGTCTTGGCCAGCTGTGCTCTAGCATCATCAGCCAGCTTCGCCTTCCAAGAGTGGCAAAGTTCTGGCAAAAATAAATATATAAATAAATAAGGGAGCAATCAGCAAGAGGGAGGCAAGCAGAGGAGAAGACTTTGCCCAGGGGCAGGCTGAAAGGGGCTGATAATGAATGACTGATGATAGTTACCTGCAATTTTTTACTTCCTGCAAAATGATAGACGCTGGCCAAGTCAGCCCCGCAGTGCCAGAGAGCTGTGGAGCCAGGTTGGAAAGCCAGCCCGCCAGCAGACCTCAGCCTCCTAGGCAGGTGGATGGTGGCATGTCCAGCTGCAGGAGATGAGATGCCCCAGCCACCCACAGGGCACCTTGCATGCAGCAGCTCCTGGTACCATGGCCCCTCAGCAGGAGCGGCCAGGGGGAAGGAATGGCAGGAGGTAGGGGAGGAGGAGAAAGCCATGTAACAAAAGTGATTAATGGGTGGGTGATGAGAGGAAAGTTTGCATATGCACTTGGAGAGGGGAAAGGATGTTCACTAGCTTCCTCCATGACAAATGCAGGCAAGAAACAGGAAGGAAAGAACTATTAATCAGTGGCACAAGCAGATATTTCTTTTTCCCTCAGGAGGAGCTGGCCTAGGTAAACTGCTCAGAGCAGTTGTTTCCAGCTTGCCCTTTTCAGCGTGCCACTCGGCAGACCCCACTGCTGTCTGCCATGAGCCAGCACTCTTTAAACCCAGCTTCTCCTTCATCTCCCCACACAAAGAGGAAAACAGTCCTAAAGACAATGTATGAGTAAAAGCCCTCATCTTCTTGTTCCAGCAAATGTTGTTATTCACAGTGCACCTTACAAGCATGGCTACCTGCCAGTCAAACAAATACCACTCTACCGAGTCCCCTAAACAGCCATCTGATCCTTTCCTAACTGTTGTTTAGAGTTGTTTAGGGGTGCCCATGGAGTGATGATTAACAGCTCCAGGCACTCTGCAAGCACTTGGAATATGCATTTCTTACTAGTAGGGACATTTTTTCCTTCATATTTTTATTGGTTGTGTTTTATTAGTCACATTGCTCTTCAGCCTCCCTGCAGCATTGGCAGCAATGCCATTAGCCCAAGATGAAGGTGCACATCCTCCCTTCATGGCTGAGGTGAGGTACCACAATAAAAGCAATATCAATAAACAGTACATTGCAGAAAATTAATAAGCGGTATACTGATGAATTGTTGGCAGCCAGTAGTGACTACAGAATAGGTAACATACTTAATATCAAGTCATTTCTTGTTTTGGTTTCCAAGAATGTATTTAGGAGTCTTGATAGCGTGCAGTAAAACAGACCAGGGAAGGTATACAAACATTAAGTGAAGTCCAAGCACATTAATTACTTAGTAAGTGCTTGTAATTATCTGACATCTAGAGCACCTTGCTTGATCTAACATTTGTAGTGTTACTCCCTTGCATCAGTCGCAAAAAACGTTGTAGAAACATTGGTGCTGTGTGATAAAACATTCCACTCTTTTACCCCAGAATCTCAAAGAGCCCTACAGCAAGCTGAGGACTTACTGCATGCCAAAAGGTAAACCTTTCTATACCTATTTTACAGGTGGGCGAACAGAAGCAAAGACCCCCAGAAGGCCTTACAAAATTATACACTGAGATAGAAATGGAAAGCATCATTCTGCACCAACACTCTCATACAGGAATAAGGACATTCAGCTTTTAATTCTTTGCTTTATCTTAAGGTTCATTTCAACATATCTAAAATAAGGATAGTAGTACATGTTATCATACGTGCAAAGATCCTACACAACACAAATTAACATGTTGTCCACCAAAAAGGCACTTCCATGTCACTAGTAACAGAGTTAGTTTGTAAGCCACAGACATCACTGTGTTCACTGCATACAGGAGGGCAGTTTTGGGTGGCAAATTCTGCAGGGTTTAGGACAACCTTTCCTTACACACAGGTGCAGAACAGAGCATAGGTAGGATCTGATTCTGCTTCATATTTCTAGATGCTGCTGCAACCCAGCCATAAAGAGCACAAGCATGCACGCAGCATTCTCCATGTACAATAGCTGAGGCATAAAAAATGTAGAGAACATCATACACCACCTCCAGCTTTGCAGTGAGAAATAAGAGATACCACTATACATGACTTTTTTTTTTTTCCAGAACTTTCTGGAATAGTTTATGGCTCACTGTTTTTATTGTGTTGTTTAAGGTTATGAAGAGAGAAATTATATGGAGGACAGAAAAGAGGATTAACATATATCCAACCATGCTATTTAAATAAATAAATAAATAAATCAGAATCACCTGATCCTTACCAGAACTTTCCTGAATAAATTGTTAAAAAGGAAAAAGAAAAAAAAAAGTACAACATCCCATCCAGATGGTAGTTCCAGTGCTCCGTGGTCAGCCTGTTTATTAATGAACATCTGTTTTCCTTACAAAACAGTGTGGACTTTCTACTATAAATTCTCCTTTCACATATTTCTTGGAAAATGACATTAGGAGTAATTCACTGTCACATAGATAAGCCAAATTTAATTTTAATTTTAGATATTGCATATTAATTATAGCATTTCTGTCACTCACTAGATTATTGATGTATTTGTAAAACCTGTAGTTGAATATTGAAAATCTAAAAATATGACTTTGTCTTTGAAGATGTTTGGCTCCAGTCCCCCTAGTTGTCCTTTCCTTTTAGCTCTCTGCACAACTGGATGAACGTTGCTGGTGGAAATGATAATGGACATCAGACTTCAAAGCACTACAGATATAGTGCTAGAGTTCCCTGAAATAATCAATAGACTTCAGCGCATCACTGTCTGGTCATGGACACTTTTTGAATAGAAAAATGGCTTAATTGTAATTCAAGGTAAGTTTCTTCTTAATTTTAACCATATCTTACCATTTACTGAATTCTATACATTAAATTATACAGAAAGACTGAGATTTGGTAATCCGAGAGGCAATTAAAATTTGGAAACAGACCAAAGCTACAAGTACATCACCATATGTAGGGCAATATTTTAATTACAAATGAGAACATGATGGAAGATTTCAGTCCAGTCTCAGGATTTTGAAACACCACAAACTAAAGACATTGAAAGGGAATGTTTAGATGCAAACATTTTAAAAATAAGGTTTAGATTTAAATGCAAAAAGCTTTAGTTTTCTATTAATGATATGCATCTTTCAGCACAAGAGCTTAAAGATCTGGAAGCTCTTCTAGAACATTTCTTTTCTCAATACAATGGCTGTTTTTAAACCCCAGTGCAGAACAATAGTATTCTTACAATATCTTTCCTTTTGTGCTCTGACATTGCTTTAAGAAAGAAACAAGCTTGGACTCGGCTGGTATACCTGCTTATGCAGAAGTTTCAAAGCCATAGACAAGTGACTTCTGTTTATTTTAAACAGAAATATATGTGTACCTGTGTGTGTGTGTGTGCGCATCTGTGTGTACAACTGTGTCTTTGTTTCTGTGTTCACCCTGATATCCAAGGTACACGGCTACCTGCTGTTCAGTGGCTGTGATATCACTATGATACAGGACAGATCAAAACTGTGTGAATAAACAGAATACTGCTGGAAGCTACCGTTGCTGGAAGCCACAGTAGTGAGGGCAGTGAAACTGTGCTATTTAGAAACTATGGCTCCTTGCTAGTTTCAAACTATGCAGCATGGCTAGTATAAAACTAGGCTTTCCACATCCATCAGTGTGGTGACCATTACAGTTAAAAATTACAAACAAGATTTTTTTTTATATATTTTTTTTTAAAAAAGGCAACTAAGTGAATGAGGTGAAAGCCAGACATTGACTGTGTTGTCCATCCTGCAATCTGCTCTTCCAGCAAGAGCACGGATGTTCTTATAGGACATAGGTCAAAGCAGAGCAATACTGACCTCAGAAGAGGAGACCTTGGGAAGGGAGTTTGGCTTTCAACTGAGAATGTGGTTCCCCTTCTCTGATTGCTTTCTGTCAACGGTAATTAAGATTGCCATGGCAGGAGTTGACTGACCTCATACAAGCAGGGAGTGACCTGCTGGAGGCCCCAGTGGGCTCAGCCACTGGGCAAGCCCTGGGCACCCCACAGCAGCAGCCGGGCAGCTCCCACCTTCCCCATCCAGTTGCCATCCACTCACCTGGGAGAATTGCACTGTCCAACAATGAGCTGCTTGGTCATGGATAAGAGCCCAACCCCTGGTGTGAAGTTGTTGCCAGAGTAGCTTTGGCATCCAACCCTTCAATCTGAAGTGAAAGTGCTTGTTTAACATGCTTATTTAAAGACCCACATGCCCCAACCTGCACCTACAGAGACCTAAGGAGGCAAAATCAAGCCTGGATTGCATTTATCTTCAAACTACGAGCACAAAAGAGGGTTTAAATATCTGGTCTTAAATGCTCCTAAAACTGCAAGTGTAAAACCACACAGAAACATGCTCCCTGAGGAAGGCTTGCAGCCGAGTCACGGAGCAGAAACTGCTCGGGTCTGTTCCAAGTCCTTTACAGATGACACAAGTCATATCATTTTTCTGTGCCTCACTGCCACCTTTGGACTCCTCTGTTCAGGAAGTAAACAATTTCCAGAAGGAATCATCTCTGACTGTGTCTGTGCTGCTCTTAGTTCAGCGTAGCTCAGCTGAGGAGGTATTGCAACTATCTGTTTCTCTGCTGCAACAGCAAATCTCTAATTATAAGCTTAGTTGAATGGCCTCAAAAAGGGGGCAGAGCATCATCTTCTATGTATATACATTTAATACAAATGGGGCTGGGAGACAGAATTGTTCCAGTTAGCAGCTTTCAGAAAAAAATTAAACACAATAGAATATTTTGGGATTTTTGGAGTGAGCTCATGACACCTGTGCACTGCTGCATCTGGGAGACATGCATTTTAAGCCCCAAGGTTCTTTCAAAAATCCTGCCTGCAGTAGTTATCGCTGTTTTATCGCCAACTGAGGGATCCCTTTCTAACCTTAGGGGAAGTCAGTGTCATCTACTGGATAACGTAGTGGCCTGGAACTGCACAGACTTGCCTCTAATCCCAGCTCTGCTGTTGGTTGGCTGAGATGACCTTGAGTACATCACCTCCTTCCTCAAAGCTCTTACTCCCCATACACAAAATGGAGACCCTGACAGTTACTTCATTTTTAAAGAACTCGAAGATCTACTGGTGAAGATGTCTTAGGTAACAGCCACATATTATCATTAATAACTCATGCTCCTTATGCAGTATTCTCTGTGCCAAAGATGGAAGTCATTCAATTTGCAGAATCTGCCATTAATTGCTCTCTTGCTGTTAAAAAAAAAAGAAGAAGAACTTGAAAAAAAAATTGTAATAGGAGTAGTGGCGGCAAAATCAAAACTAGCTTTCATGTGAGACTGGTTGAATTTATTATTGATGCAATTGCCTACAACAGAATGAATGTAGGTCCGCTGACCCAAGGAACTCCCTCCCCATACTCTTTCAGGGTGTCCTAAATGCTCTTAAAAAGGACAGAACTCTTCAGTTCCTCAATCACCAAGTCTCTAATTAAGCTGAAAAATATTTTGACCCTTTACTCAATTTCAGTGTTTTTACTCAAAATAGCAAAAGGTATTCTAATTAAAAGTAGATTTTATGATGTGGGTTTCTTTTTTCCTTTTTCATTGGCACCTTGAAATTACAAGGTACCAGGAACCTGAAAAACAATGTGGCCTGTTTGCAGGCTTTTTGTTTTGGTTTGGTTTGGTTTTAAACGAAGAAGGTTACAAAAAATAAATCCTTGTGTGTACAAAGTGAACATTTGGTAGGTAAGGTGTAAGCACTTCTTTTTATTCCATAATTGTAAGAGAAACGTTCTTTAATGTGCAGTAATAACATTCAAGCTATGCTATTTTGCAACAAATAATAATACACACCAGCATGGGGCATGATAGCTAACAAAGTTTTTCCAGCTAATGTATTGCCCACATCTACCTACCTTATTTTCCAGTGCCTTGGCTTTTTAATCCAGCCTTTTTTGATGGAAATCTGAGGCTGAGTGGAGCAGTAGTTACTTACCTTTTTAAGGAAAGAGTTTGAAGCAAGACTGCTGAGTATCTCAAATCATTTCCATACAGAGCAGTGTATAATAGATTTCTTTTTCTTGTTTGTTTGAGTCAAATAATACTCAAAGTACAGAAAAGCTGGAGATGTGACTACTTGAATCCTTTAGTCCTGAAAAGCCCTAAGTTGTTTCCAAACTTGCACAACGTTATGCAAACAGGGGGGGAAACTGTCAGAAAAAAAATGCAGAGGTCATCAAGACCCAGCAATGTGCATCAGTTTTGCTCGCAAATGAAGGAATAAATTTATCATTGCAGACGTTGCATTAGTTACCGTAGACATGCACCATTTCCAAGATTTCTCGGGGGGGTGAGAATACTGAGTATCGGAGCCAGCTTCTCCATTAGGCTTTTAACCGCAATGCTTCCTTGTTTTGTCGATGAGGAGTTAGATTTAGAAGCATAGGGAGGGGAAGCAAGCACACACAAAAAACACCAACTCTCTAGCTAAATTAAACTAAAACCTAGGTGAAGCCTCAGTGGGAAGCCTGCTGCACAAATTGGATCTCCAAATGCAGAAAAAATTAATTATGTGATGCACAGCAATGAAGTAAGCAACACCTTGAAGTTAACTTGGGCAGAGCTATTGATTCAGCAAGAAAAAAAAATAAAATCACTTTGCTTCACCCTCTCTGTTGTTCTAATGTTAGTTTGGACTGTTGCCTGACCATTTCCAGATAGCATTTCATTCATCTGCAGCTGTTCTAAATGTGCACTCTTCCCCAATAGTTCAGACAAAAACTGATCCCATCTGAGTTAATATGTTGGTTTTGTGGGGGAAATACTGTGTGTGCAAAAAAAAAAAGAGCTTGCTGTAAACACAGTAGAACAGACTTTGCCACCAACCTGGAGCTCTGAAGTGGACAACTCTCAAGGCCTCCAGGGCAGCAGATAGAATTGCTCATGCAGTTTTGCCTACCTCTGCTCCAGCCGTGCCAGTAAATCACTAGCAACTGATGACTGTTCTCCAACCCAAAGAAGTCTCATCTTGCCCCGTCCTACAAAGTTTTCTACCATCTCCACTTCTACGTGCTGTGTAAATGGGAATGCTGTGTAAGAAAGATGATTTGGGTTGTGCACAACAGTGATGCAGGGAGCACACAGTCTACCTGACTGCAGTAGATTGCCTGAATTTTAGAGAACTATTTTTAGTCTGTTTGGTGGTCTGAGAGAGGGCCTTCTTAACAGCAGTGCCCATTTTGCTGTTCAGAAACCCTGTGAACCCCATAATTTTGCTGACCAAAAAACTTTCTGTTTCAGATTTGCTCTGCTGATCACAATCAGCCCCTAACCCAGCACTGCTCCGTACTGAGAACTGGTGCTGCTAGTGCACACAACACATGCCTCTGCAATCATTGTTGCCTCCTCGTTCAGCCCCAGTCAGCCAGTCCTAAAAGATTTGGATCTGGGCAGCTTTAGCCACCCAGGCATCTTTTCAGTTGAATTGTCTTGAATGATAGACCCCTGAGTTACCTGGGAGGAAGCACAGCCACAGGACTCTCTAATTGAGGGGTTCCTGGTTCCAGACTTTTTATTTCCCTCCTTAGTTTAGCAGAGCCAAGATTTATTGACCTTCAAGTCGTGCTGCAAAACCTTGCTGTTGTTCTTGGCTTTTCCTGAGGAGGCTATGGAGGCAGACTGAGGCACTATGGAACTTTCTGCTGGAGTACTTTTTCAGATGCTGAGCTATTAAAGTCTCTGTATTTTATAATGATTGCTGTTGTGTCTGAAGTTTCAGTCGACTGCCTTTATATAAACCAAAAATAATCAATCAATATATTGTTCTTTATGAACAATGATAAAATCCCATTATTTGTTAGTGGCTCATCTTTTTACTTCAGCTTCCACTGTTTTACAGGAACATGAAGAAAATTAAGATACATTTAAAAGAAAAAATTTACCTTTTGCTTATTTGGCAAGCTGTATGTAGAAGGTTCTAAACAACTTTCTCTTTTTGTGTCCTCTACTTTGTAACAATGAAGACAAAGTAAAATTTTCCACTGTCTTAATTAGGAAGAAAACAACTTTGTTGCAGAATGAAAATAAGGCATTCCTCCCCTCCCCACCAGCACTGCAGAGTCCTTTCAGCTGACTCACACAACAGGCCTGGAAGAGCATGATCTCACTTCGCAGAAGGTCTTAACAGCTGACATCTGGCGGATTGAAGTGTGTCAACACTAAGGCATTATTCTTTAGGGTAGGAAAAAATTTACAGTAATGAGGCTGGGATGAGGATACAAAACCCTAGGTATGGTGATGTATTATTTCACTTCAAGAAGAAACAAAAATGTAGACTGATTCCCTGAAAAGGTTTCCTAGGAGTAAAGTCTGTTAGACTGTGAAATAGTTTTAGAACAGAGAGAGTCTGCAGTAAAGGAAAAAGAGAAGTAGTCCAAAAAAACATGAAGCCCATTGAAGGCTTCTGTGGCATTTACTAATTCTAGGCAAAAAGCAAACTGAGAGATTTGTAAGAGGGGTGAGACTCAGTACTCTAGCTTTCAGATATCTTGGCACCTAATGCAAATGCCAGCTACAGGTCAGGTGTCAGTAGTTGCCTACAGATGGAATTCAAAGAATCTAGCATTATCAGCCAAAAAAACTAAGAGAGCTTGAGGGATTTTTGCCCATAAGCAAAAGAAGTGGCATTGAACCTGCTTTTCAGACAGTATTGAAGCTTGGCATTTCTTTCCCCTTGGGATATGCAGCCATGTAACTCTCCTTGGAGCATGGATGTCCAAGAAACAAATAAGAAATCCAAGCTCAAATCATTCCTTTGCAAGAGTGGGGTTTGACTCTCCCACATCCCAGTTGGCTGCTCTAAATATCCTACATTAATTAAGCCATAAGAGTTTGGTATAATTACCTCCATATTATATTTTCTGAGCAGTTTAATGCTTTCAAAGCATGACTACCATATTAAATCCTAGTTGCAGATATAGCATGTTAGTCCGATTGGGCTTAGGCACAGGAAGAGCCCAAAGTGCCTTCACACTATCAAGACAGCTGATTTTGCATACGGTCAATAACAGAAATAGCCAAGAATCTACATAAGAAATCTAAAGGTATCTCCAGAACCAGAGAAGAGCTCTGAGTATTAATGTCAGACATAAATATCTAAAGAGACATTTAGTCACATAGTTTCTCTCCCTCCCAAAGTTACAACAGTAGCAAACAAAAGCATAAATCCCTGAAACAGTATTGCTTTCCTGATTTCTACTTTCAGCCTCAACGTTTGAATTTGGATTATCCATAACAGAGAATTTTCCCTTGATAAAAGGCTCTGTACACCCTTGAGCCATCTCTGACCCTCTGTCTCTCTGAACAGCAAACTCTGTGGCCATGCCAAACACCTTGACAGTAAGTACTGTTTGAGCTTCAGTTTCTTCAGCTCAGTAGTTTCTGCTCCAAAGGGGAAGCAAACTACCAGGAACAATGAAACTAGTTTTCCCATCCCTAATGCTATGCTCAGCACAGGGCTTTTCTATAACACAATGCTTCTCAGAATTGGTTTGAGACCTGGAGTGGAAGTGCATTACATGGCATTAAATATGAAGTGGACTACGAAAGCAATAAGCATATGACCAACAAGAAATTTGACTGGTCTTAATATATGATACTACATCATTATGACTTCAGGTAGCCAGTTCAATTAAATACAGTTAAGTGCTTTAGTGACAAAAAACAGAAAAGTTAGTCAAAGTTGTCATTGACTTTGATGTCTATTTTTAACACACTCAGTCCCTTGGTGCAACTAGGTTGTTGCAAGTTAATTAATGACTGCTTAAATGTAAAGAGCTTTACATTTCCTTTCATTTAGGAAACACATTACATTTCAAGGGAAAACAGAAAGCTCATCAACCTGAGTTATCCAAAATGATTCAGAGCAAAATGTAGACACTGAGACAAAGCCCACCATTAATATAACAGAACAAGGACATTGAGTATGACTTTGTTTGGAAAGGGAAGCATACCATTCCCAGTGAATAAAGTTAATCATTTTTGTAGGCCTTTTTTTCTCTCCATGAGTTACCTGTTAAGTCCCAGTTGCTTCAAGTTTGCTTAATGTACCCCTTGGATTCTTCATAAACATATGGCACAAATATTAATGAGTCACTGTTGCCCCAGTGTAATTGGTCATCTAACCAAATGGCTCTGTTTGCATTCCTTGATTGGATTACCTCATTTTCTTTACAGAAATGTCTAAAAATTAATTGGAGCTTGGTTTCTTTCAGGAGGTTTTTTCATTACCAACACCACCTTCGCCCAAACCACCTACCAACTCCTCATCCTTAAAATGATTTCTCAACCCCTATGTTCCTCTGCAACAAGCTCGTTCTCTACATCCAGTTAAATTATCAATCTATGGTAATGAGGATGGAGGCTTTAGCCTAAAAGACTTGTGAATTTTATTTGTACCCTTACGAAAAACACTTTTTTTCTTTAATAACTTCAGTTGCTCAGCTAAATATTCATAAATAATGTACCAGAAGACATTGTAAATGGCAACAAAACAAGGTGGGATTTTTTGTCGTTTTTTTTTTGGTGGTTGTTTGGAGGGGGTGTTTGAGTTTTTTTGTTGTTGTTTGTGTTATTTTGTATATTCATCCTGCTGGAGGCAAAAGGAACCCCTAGCATCTATAAAGATCTGAACCATACATTCCTCCTAGAGTTAAATGCTAATACTTTTAGATAAACTGAACTTATTTATAATAACACCATCTGCAGGATTCTGATAGTGTTGGGGGGAGAGATTAATTTATCTTGCATTTTAAATAGAGATGGCCGCTGGCATCAAAATCCAGATCTAGCTTTTAGCCACCCAGTTGTCAGATAATTCCACATTCAGGGTACTGCATCCCTCACCAGAATGTTTCCATAATACCAATGGACATGTACTATGAGGTGATGTAGTGGAAGCACAGAGCAGTCCCTCCTTCTCCCCAAAGCAGGCAGCATGTCCAGATGGATCACAATGCAGAATTCCCCCAGTAATGATCAGATCTAAGAGTTAAGACTGGATTTAATTTCTAGGTTTTTAATTAGCATATCACATGGCATAAGCATCTCACCATATTTGTGATCAATTGAGTAGGTAGCTTTACTTCTGGAACAAAGGCTTACAGGCCCAGGAAATCTCCACTAAACAGACTATTTAATACATACATACATACATTACCCACCCTAAACCTGTTGCCATGCCCTTTCTTTTGCCTCACTTCATTCAGCATGACTTGTACAGCGTTACCAAAGGAGATGCACCTAGGACAGGAGTCCACATGAACCACTGTGCTGCATTGTCCCTTGCTCAGTATTATACTTCATACGCTACAATTTTATTTTTTTTTCCAAAGTATTGGTTCTTGTAAACTTCATAGCTACCACAACAGTAGTGGCTGAAATAAAAGTGGTTGGAAAAGAATGCAAAACAAAGTCCTCTGCAAAAAAAAAAAAAAATAATTAAATAAATAATCTTCAAACAACACAAAGCAACCTGGGAATTAAGTGTTCCATGTGATAACGCAAGAGAGACTGGTTACATGACACCCTTCAAACTTCACAGCAGCAGCCTATAGGTAAAGGAAAGGAACTCTGAGACTTTAGGTTTTGTTTCTAAGTCTTGCTGTCTTTCACATATCTCCTCCTCTACCCACCTGAACAGTGACTGTAGATGGTATATATCTGGTTAACGAAATCTAAAATGCAACACAAATACTTGCAGCAGATAAAATTAACATTTGATTCCATCTATAACATTTCATTAATTCCAAGTTGCTCAACCATTTCCTAATGAACATGAAGAAAAGTTTTATTTGCCCTTCCAGAAGAAATAAAATACTGGTTTCCCCCCATGAAAACCAAAATCTGTCTTGTTAAGACAAGCCCAAACGAGTCAGTTATCACATACCAACATCTCCTTCCTGTGACCTTTTAACTCATTCATGACATCTCAGCCTGTTTCATTAAAGAAGTCATATTCAACCTGTAAAGGAAGGAAAAAAATGTCATGCTTCAGTAATGAATTACTGCATATGCACAAAGTGATCTAATGAAAGAAGATTCATGAACACAAGCTCTGGTATTTACTAACTTCTAAGTGTTTCTGTGAAGTTGTAAACCAATATTCTTTTAATATCAGTTTTTCACTTAGTGCGTATGATTTACAGGTGTGATAAAACTGGGCCTACAAATAAGTTGCATAAAATTCTTTACATTCATCTCTTAGTTGAACATGTGGGTTGCACAGGAAAAATGGCTGCTGTTTTTGCCAGATAGGACACTGTAAACTTATATATAGGATGCATGCTTTGGAAACATATGTAAGCTAATTTATGAACTGGAAGCAATATAATCATGTTAGTGTCACCAGCACAATCAAGGTGAATTTGCTCCCAGTTGCCTGAACTTCATTCAGGTACCTCCCTGCAGCACTCACCACAGACATACTGCACAGCTGCACACACCTTCTGTGGCATGCTACAAGGTGTCTGAGCAGCAAAGCCAGTAAATATATGCAATTCTGTAAGAAGAGGGATTAAAAGACACTCGAGAAAGGATTCTATACACGTGAGGCAATATCACGTATGTGTGAGTACTATGTGTGAACTTGATACATGTCAGGCAGCACCATGTAAGGAGTGTGTGTGCCTAAGAATTTTCTCTAAATAGCCAAATATATCTGTGTATCCTGGCCACTCCACCCCAGGCTTCCACTCTAGGTCTCCTGAAGGCACAGATTCAGAAACAGATGTACCCCCATTTATTAAAACACCACATTTACAGGGGGGGAACGGGATTAAATAACAAGAAAACCTTCCCCTCTTAACACAACAGTCTTTAACAATCACTGCTTTCTAACTCTTAGAAAAGACAAAAGCCTTTCTGAGTTGCAGAGTAAATGAAAAGGATGCTATGGAGAAGGGGAGTTCATGAGGATAGCAAGGACTGGAGGCAGGGAAGAGGAGTGTATTTGTATTCATCACTCTTGGTGTTATGCATTACTGTTGCTTTAGCTTGGTCGAAAATGTCCATGCAAAAGGGTTGGGGGAAGCCTCCTTGTCCCCCCTCCTGCCATGGAGCCTGGCATGAGGAAGGATGTGCAGGAGGAGCCTGGCAAGAGGCCTCCGCATGCCAGGTTTTGACTATGTGAGCCCAGGGAGAAATCCACAGGCGGCTACGGGGAGGTGAGAAATCACTCCTGACAACACATTTTACCTGGCAGTCCGACATTGTTTATCAGCATAATAAAAAGTGCCAATATTTAACACCTGTCTAAAATATGCAGTAATAATAAACACAGTTACAGGGCATATTATGGTCAATGATGAGATATTAATTTATACCCCTGGAAGGATGGGAGGAAGGCGAAGGCTACAGTGCCTTACAGGGGGGTGAAGCTTGCTGTAGATGAGGCCAAGGCCTTTTCCTCTCTGATGAGAACAAATGGAAAATTGCATTTTTTTTTGTATTTGTTTGTTTGTTTGTTTGCTTTTTTGTTTTGTTTTAAAATAATATCCCTGTTTATATGATCAAGTTACAGAAAACAAATGGCCAGGATATTACCTTTCAGCTCCTGTGTCAACTCCTAATATCTGCATAACAGCATGTGTTGATTTTGCACAGAATTAAAGATAAATTAACTGGTGTGTCGGGGCAGCAGGGGCTCCCCACAGGGTCCATCAGAGAAGGGCCTGGCAACCCATCCCCATTCCACCACCCCACCAGGATCAGAGCAGCTGGGGACACCAGAGCAGCCCCAGTCCCAGGCACTGGGCACCCTCCTGGGGAAGGAGAGAGGCCAAGGCCAAGCCTGGAGGCAGACCCGCAGCTAGGCCTGGCAGGGCAGGGCCCATCAGACAGGGCAGGGCTGTGGGTAACTGGAGGCCAGCCCTGCTGGGGCCTTGCTGGGGCCCGAGGGCTGACATGGCGGCCTGGGCCATGTGGTAGACACAGGGACCAGGCAGGGACAGGCAGAGCTGGCAGTGCCTCAGGGCCATGGTAGCCAAAATAAATATCAACATGCAGCACTGTCTCATCAGCCTCTATGTCCTTCACTGAGTTTTTTCCCTTTTCCCCCTCCTAGCTCTGAACAAGAGCTTGTTTAGGATGCTTTCTTCTTCTTTCTTTGGGCTGTTTTTTCCCCTGAGGAGGGTGAGAAGCCATCCAGTGGCCACCGCTGCTGCCAGCACCATCCTCACAGAGAAGGAGGAGAGGCCTCAGGACGTGCACAGCTCTGTCACTACCACTCATAACCCAATCAAACTCAGTTACCTCTAGTGCAAATTTGGAACTGTGGGCTCACTGCCAAGTAGCAATATATAAATTCTCTGCGCACAGAAGCATTTTTACCTACAAAAGCCAGGGAGTCACTTTCCATTCACGAATAAGGGCCTTGTGAGCACCTCTGCACAACAGAAGCTGCAGGTGGTTGTTACAAAAGATGTGTTTTAATAGACTTGTTCTATTTTTTAATTTGGAGATGCAATGCATTGCTTTCAGAAGAATATCTTCCAGGGCTGTTTTTCACAGTTTTGTTCTGCAGTTTATACAGAAAATTGCGATGGTCAATTAGGCCACCCATGTTGAACATAACCTTGCAAACATCACTGATTATCTGCATAATACAGAGAACTTATGTTGTATTTTGCCTTTGGGTTAACATCATCTGTAAAAACACTGTCATTTGAAAAGGCCAGACTGTACATAGAGTGGTAAGGGCTGGCACCGAGTCACTCAACAACTGCATGTTTTTCTATATTATGGTACTGTTTAAGAATATAGTTGGCTGGGAATTTTTCAACAAAAGGCTTATTCTTGGCCATGAAATTTCAATTAGCTCAAGCTTAATTTAATGTCATGGCCATCAATGGGGTTCACTAGTTTCCTGAAAATGACACAGCACAAGAGTATATCATAGGAAATAACCATACACTTAACTATAGTGAAAGAGGTGGACAGCTTCTTACCATGCCTGTGGTCTTCTACAGACAGCTCTCTGCCTATAACTTCAGACCTATGATGAAAGGGGGAGGTAGCCATATATTTTAAAACACCCTTAAGTACAGCAGCAACTGAGCATTCCTCACTGCCATGCCTATGCATGCAACCATCTAGGATAAGACTGGGGTTTCACTTGCCTTGCCGTGCAGCATATCTGGGAGAGGAATGTGGATGGAGAAGCACACCTTCCCCTGACTTGCTGCCCTCCTGCTGCAACACAAAAACAGGGTCCAAGTGCTCACGTGTGGGAAAGAGGAAAAAAACAACAAAAGGAAAAGGTCCTACTGAGTGAAGAGCAGACCTCCTTGGGCCACCTGCAGGATGAGCACGGGGCTGCTACAGCATCTAAAGAAGTAGGGGTGCACAAAGAGCTGGCACAAGCTCTTTTCCACATACACCCAGGGATGCACAGATTGGCAGTCAGCCATGTTATAGCAAATACAAAGTCACGTGTAGATTTTAGCAGAGCAAACAACTCTTAGTAACTATGTTAAATAGAACTTATATTCCAATATCTGTGGCCGGAGAAAGATCTTCTAGTTAGCACCGTAGAGCACAACAGAAATTCCCAGGAGAGAGAAACCCTAGGATGTTCTTGTTTAAATGTAACCCCCAGTTTTGCTGATGGCCCTGTAGAAAGACTGGGAGTTTTCTGTTTGCCTTCGGCTTTTGGACTAGAAGTACTTTTACTGCAAGTAGCACTAGAGAGCAAAGATGCAGGAAAACAATTATTTTCCTGTCTGATTATTTGGGGAAGTAATTAGACCTATGCATCACTTGCCTGCACATTTGTTCCATATTTCCATAGCATAATATGTGGAGTCATCCCTACAAATGAAATAAAGAAGACAGTCTCCCAACTTCAGGAATCTGAGGGCAAGTCAGTTCTAGAAATCCCACGTGGAAATTTTCGTGGTCTGCCACATGAAGTCAAACACAGGATTTATTTCTCCCTCCTTCTCCCCTTCCTTTAGTTGTATCAAGAGTTATTTAGAACTGGTCTGGTTGTCTACCAAACATCTATGCTCTTTCTCTCACGCAGACATACACACATGCACCCCCACACTGCCACACTGGTGTGTGCATACACATCTCCAGCTGTGTCCTGGAGGTTCCTGGGAGCCTGAAGGGAATGCTCATGAAACATGACTTTCACAGATTCTCAGTCCATCTGGAACACTAGGGCAGCATATGGTGGGGCAGCACAGTAACTGTTTGTGGACATGTCAGACTATTTTTATCTTGTGTATTACCTGATTAAGGTAAGAGAAGATGTGCTGATTTAAGCTCTTTCTCCCACATTAACCCTCTCCAATTTTATTTTTCAATTTAAAAAGAGAAGACATTTTAGCCAGCCCTGGAGGGATAGTATTCCCCAAAAGGTACAAGAATGTTCACATAAACATGCCATTGCTGATACAATTATACCAGCTTAGCATAGACAGAGATTAAAAAAAAAAAAAAAAAAAAGGTGTGCAAGAGAAGAATGTTTTTTAATATAAATTGTAGGGTTATCCCTGGGGCTGGAGAAAAAGGTACAGTTAAAAAAAAAAAAAAAGGATTAGGAAATAATAACTAAAGCTGCATGCTTTATTACTTCAGGTAAAAATATCTTATGAATAATATAATCATTGTCTCTGGTTATTGGGTATGAAAAAGATAAGTGTAATCAGTGTACTGTAATACAGGAACATTAACACTTTCACATTGACTGGATACAGACTTAGAAATGAGTTAAGAATCACTGGGTCATCTAAGTGGAGGATTATTCTACACACAGGCCCCTAGGTCAATTTAAATTATTTAATTTATCTCAGTGACCGCAGGGGCCTAACCATCCCTGTGCCTGCATTTTTATCTTGCAGTCGTGTTAGAATAGGTTTAATTCTAAGGGATCAGAAAAGCTAGGCTAACAAGACAGTGCACCAAAATGCAGGCACTGGCTCTTGTAGGGTTAATAATAGAACCACGAAGAGAAATGACTCAAATTATACCAAGGACATTTTATTACCCAGCAGCCTTAATCAGTTTTTTTTTTTTTTTTAAACACATTATTATACCAAGGGTCCTTTCAGTGCTCATTGGCTTGTTACAAGCATTAAAAGAGGGGACGATGCATCGCAATTAATTCCATGTCTTACTCTGAGTCTCACTGATTTCTCTGAGTAGAGTTGGGAGGAAGCAGACAGATGCAGCCTACCCTACTGCTGAAAGCTGTCCAAAAATTACCAAGAAGGAAGATGAAGTAAGTTTACCACCACGCTACATTGTCACTCATTACTTTCACAGACAATTGCAGTCATTTGACCATGGGACATATTCAGTGCCAAGGCATGCAAGGTTTTCATAACCCACCATCCAGCCCCACTGCATGTGAACACTAGTCTGATTTCAATAAAAGGTCAATGTATCTGATATTCCCACTGATGTGTTTTGGAGCTATGAAAATTTAAAACTTTGGCTCTTGCACCTCTAGTGAAATACTGTAAAATAATTGCTATTTGGTAGCATTTCTGTAGAAGTTTCAGCTATAGTGGCTTTCGAGCAGAGAAAGAAAGAAGAGAGTGCAGTAGGGCCAAATGTAAGATGCAAAAGCACTGACAAAACAAATCAGGGAATAGTTAGTGGCTAAAGTCTGTAATGAATTATTGACAAATATACTCATGCTTCAATTTGAATTTAAATTAAATCAGTTACACAACCAACTCATCTTGATCCCACAGATAGGAAAGATTAAAAACTCACTTTAAAATAAAGTACAACCCTCTTTAAGAAACCAAATCAATGACACCTGGGGGCTGACACAAAACACAACCAGGCTGTGAAATTCCCAAAGGCCATGTGCTCTTATTTTCCAGGAAGTTAGGAAATACATATTATCCATTTACTCATACTCAACAATAGATCAACATGCTTAAACTTCTCATTGGTTTCACTTTTGAAGTGAAGGGAAAATTGTGGTAGATATTAAGGTACTTCCCCTCACATGGTGCTCTTTGCACAATGATATGGTAGGATGTTATCACATCTCTGTGATCCCTTCAGCTGTGAAAAGCCTCAGCTAAAGTAATCGCAGTTATTGACCAAGAACATTTTTTTTTAAAATGAGAAAATACCTGCACTGAACATATCTCTAGGATGATATTTAAGGATATTTAACAGAGAGCTGACAGCTACCAGTGCTCATTTTGTGAAAAATTATGCCACCAGTTTTGTCTTTCAGTAACAGCTGACCAAGAACCATTCAAGGCAATGTTAAACACTCTGTGGAAGTTTTCCTACCAGGAATAAATCAAAAGTTGGCATACATTGTTTTGCAGATTCAACAGGGAAACTATGCCCAGTGAGGCAAGTTGGTTCTGTAAGGTTTTGTTTCTTCTCTATCCAACTTTTTCATTTTTTTCAGTTCACTTTAAATTATAGGCATAAAAAAATCCCAGAGAAAGAAAATTTACCTGAAACAATCAACTTTTATCTATTAACTGCCTGCAAATCTGCAATAGCTCAAGGTTGTCTGTTGAGTGTATCTCAGTCTTGACATACTCAAAGCAAATTCAAAGAAGATATCCTCTTGGGAAGCTTAATTTTATGCCAAAACTGGATGCAAAGAAAGAGTTACATCTGCTCGGTTGTTTTTGTTTGTTTGTTTTCCAAAGGGCAAACAGGAAACAGACAACTCTGCAGTGCCAAGGAAATTCTGATCTGGATAAAGCTTCTGCAGCTTTAAGTCATGGCAAGGTTTCAAATTGGTTACAAATATTAAAAAATGCAACAAAATCACAGACTTGGTGTAGGTTAGGAGAAGAAAGATTTTTTTTTTTTTTTTTTAATTAACCACTGAGAAGTCAGTCTTGACAGCATTCCCAGAGCTGGTACTTTCCGCTCTGACTGATTAGCCTAGGTTACTTTCAGTGGTTTCATACAGCATACTCTTTTTAACATGGCAACCCTTTCCACCAATGTCAGAAAAAAAAAGGGTTCTAGTCTCCATGTAGAAACCTGTTTACATGCAGATTTAAGCAGTCTATATATAATGTTTCAGAGGAAACTCAAGGTGGAAATTGTTGAATCTCTGTATGCATTACAACATGAACCTGAAATAATAGTCATTCAATACAAGTTAGAGCTATTTATTTACTGCTTATTTTTTCCTTTAATTGGAAATTCACAGCATCAATTTTAAAAATAAAAACATTCTTTAACAGATTACCTTTTAGAACATGTTTAAACTTAGAAAAAGGTCCTACAAGATACTATGCTTCAGTCAGCCAGGTAGAAGAAAACAAACAGATACTTTAGAGTTGATAGGCACCAGAAAAATTCAGAGAAATCTGGAAGTCTTGAAACAAAATCCTATAGATCAGCGGCAGAGCATGTTAGTTGAAAAACATTAAGGCACCTATTGAAAATGATTCTGAAAGCATTTGTAGGTCAAATATTCCTCTATTGTTACTCCAAGGTGCTGAAGAGAAGCAAATTGTTTTATTTGCTAACATTTTTTTTTATTGGTCAACAGGCCTAGAAGTCCACAAGTATAAAACTGCTTCTTCCAAAACATTACAGAAAATTGTTGATTATTACGCCACTGCAGCAATGCTCCTTGCCTCAATCAGTATTTTCTTTTTATTGAGGCAATGCTTTGTTTTCCCTCCCTGAATAAGCAGCACACAACCAACCTCTCCAGCAAGACTTCAACTTTACTCCTCTTATCCCTCAAATTAATGGTGGAAAGTGAAGTTTGTAAAGACACTAGAGCTCATAACATTAGAAACTCTTGCCTGTGTTTGCAGTTCCCCATATGCACAGCCTCATTTGCTGCTCAAACTCAGTAGTTCTAACAGTTACCTATGCAGATCTTACTCTAGAGTTTGAAATTCCCCACCTACAATATATATAGTTAGTCTTAATAAATAAATGACTTGGACCATGCATTATATATCATTCAAATCCATGAGGACACAAATTATGTATAATACATTGGCTGTGTAATTTATTTATTAAGCAAAACGTGAATTTTCCATGCTTGTGTTTTGAGGCACAGTTTGTCACACACAGCTAAATGATGTATTCTTATTAGTCCCACTCAATTACCAAGTCATCCCTCTGTGCACTGTATATTTGTTAATGATAGTGCCACAACGCTGCATCTACAATACCTGTGATTTTAGTGATTCATAACCACTCACTAAAACTGTGAAAATGATAAATTGACTGCTGTTGATTAAATGCCGCCAACAGTATGTTTCGTATGTGTTTGTCGCAGTTAGAAGTTAAAGAAACAGCATTGCTCCAATCATTTAAATATCTAATTAAGCAGAGCCCTGGCTAGATAGAAAGAGCTTGTTGGAATGAAATATCATTAAAAATAAAAAAAATAAAGTATAGCCTTGATTTTTGCATGTGTGTACATAAAGACTTTTCATCACAACCCTGCTGATCATAAATATGTCATAAACAAAACAAGACCAAAAGATAAAAATTAAAAAGGATGAAAAACTTAGAACAGAGTGGAGTCCTCCCAGACTTACTGCACAGCTGCATATGGTTGATTTGATGGCCTTAGCTGATATCCAAGATTAGCGTGAGACAACAGTGAACTCCAGTAACATATAAGGCAGTCCTTGATGACAGCCCTTAAGACTGGGGCAAATAGAGTGGAGAGGAGGTGATGGGGGTGTGGGGAGAAAGCTATATTCCAGTAAAGCAAGCAACACCTCTCAGCCTCCCACTGTAGGGGAAAAAAAAAATAAAAAAAAAAATGTTTGCACATTTCTAGCAAAGGAACGGCAGATGAAGGGGAAAGCATCTCTTTCAAACTTAGATTAATTATCTTTATTGCTTTGCTTAATGCTTTTTTTTCCCCCTTTAGATTAATCCTGTGTAGAGTTCTCAAGCTAGTACTGGAAGCACAGTGGAATGAGACCAAGAAAAGTGGATGTTTCTGTGCCAACAATTTGACTCCTATCTGAGGATGCTGGAGTAGAGAGTAATAAAAATAAAGACTTGCCAACTTATGGTCATCTTATTAAGATGAATTGGAAGTTTTTTTTTGTTTGTTTTTGTTTTTTTTTTTTTTTTTTTTTTTTTCCCTCATTTTGAATTTGGAGCTAAGCATATAGATGCCAGAGTACAGTAGAAGGTTTCTGCCCATTTTTTCTTTTTTTTTTTTTTTTCTGTCTTAACCATTCTTCACACAAGCAAAGCTTCCAAATTTCTGTACGTAGGTAGGGACTTTCATTTCAAATCATTCTGCACTCTCTGTGCCCAGAAAACTGAGGAGTTGCACATGAGCTGATGCAGGTATGTGATATGCACGTATGTTGCAGGGACAGCATTACTGAACAGGAAAAGCAGAGAAGGGGGAAAGTCTGACAAAGAGTCTATGTCTTGTGTAGTCCATTGTAGGTTTTTTATTTCAAACACACAGACCATGTCATGTCTAAAAATGTTTCCCATTTAAAAGCTGCAAAGAACACATATATGCCATTTATCACACCTGAAGGGTGGAGGTTTAAGCCAATTCTGCTTAAATTTTAATTTATGTCCACAAGGACAGTAAATACTTCAGATGTGATGCTTACATCACAAAATTACCTCCTGCAGCAGAGTCTTACCAATATAGCATGTATGGTCTTTTTCATTTTGTATGCAAATGGTCTTCTCTCCCTACAGAAAATGTGTCCCCAGCATTGCACGTGCCTTCCTACTCCTGTATCTCTGGTCTCCCAGTCGGGGTTTTATAGAAGCCAGTAAATTAGGAGGAAAGGAAAGATATTTGCCTTTCCTAAGAATAGCTTCCTACAAAGGGAGCAAATACTAATTATGATAAAGAAAGCTCCAAGCTGTGCAACACTGACATGGAGAAAATAGCCTTCAAGGTGGGCAGCACTATGGTTAAAGTGGCATGCCTAAGTTAACAAAGAAAATAAGGGCTACAATTGTAGCTTACGCTGTGTCCCTCTGAAATTTAGACTAATGCCTTATTTCCAGATCAACAAATCATCCAATCCTCTTGTCAGTTAATGAGTCTCTTAAAGATACTTTGCCCTTAAAACATTTTTCATCTGTAGAACTGAAAGTGCCTATTCCTCTTTACACTGTAAACTTACACACCACATTATTCAGACCACACAGACTAGAATATTAAGTGTTGTTCTAGTACAGAAATCTTGAGCTTTCCCCTCAAGTCCAGCAAGTAGTGGTATTGGATAAATCATTTACCTGAACCATCTAAGTCAGAAATGAGAATCTCCATGCAAAGTCCATCCTTACACATCCATTAGTAGGAGTGTTTACCGAAAGATAGCAGAGTAGAATTTGTTGCTCCCTGCTAAGTTTCAGACAGCAGCAAAGAAGTTGCAACAACGTAAACTATCTAGAAAGTGCAGCAAAACAGCAAGGCCTTCACTTGCATGCAACTGTGCTGTCACACCTGCCTAAACCAAGCAGTTCTACAGCTGGCTATGGGTCAGAAGGACCAGTCTGGCTTTTAAGTTTATCATTTAGCTACATGCAGAAGTGCAGCACTGTGCTTAGCACTGGTTAATTCACCCCATCAAGAAAAAGGAGCCTCTGACACAGTCTATTGCTTTTTTAGAAAAGACTCTGTGGGTGAGACTTGGGTCTATCTCAGTAAATATTTTAAATAAATAAAATGAAAAAAAAAAGATTTAAATAAATAAATAGAAGAAGAATGGAGTAGAAGGAAAGAAAGAGAAGAATCCTTCTTAATCCATGCCAGAATGGTCAGAGGATTTTCTCAGTACAGTGTTTCTACTACTACCTCCTCCATCTGAAGCTCTGAGCAACTTGGAAAATCTTCATAAATAATTTCTTCGGCAGAACTCAATTCCTTCAGTGCTCCAGAAGATAAGTCATCCTTGAAGACAAATATACAAAGTACCTGTAAGGAGATGGCAAACCACTAGAGACCTTCAAAAGCCCTTGGAAAAAGCCTTCTCATGTCAAAAGAGCAAATAACACAACCAAGTTCAACAGAAAACTCAAGAACATGAGCTTATAACCACCAGAGTCTCACTATTAGCTTATTCAGTGACCTGCCTCAAATACAGGAGAAATTTGACAAAAAGCACAGAAAGAGAAAGAAAAGGCAAGTAAGCATCCAACCAGAAAGAAAACATATCTGGGCTACATCAAGCTGGGGAGAACACGGGCAGCTATTCATGCACACCTGTGTGTGCGTACACATCAGCCAGTTGTGTATGGAGAAGACAGGCAGAAAAGAAAGCCTCAGGGTGCTGGAAAAACTGCTGCTAGGTTTAGTTTGTTCTTCCAAGTGAGGTGTGTGCAAGGTAGCATTTGAAGCACATCACCTAACTGTACAGCAGCAGAAACTTTCAAGCAAGTACAGGAAGAAAAAGCAAGATTTTTCTACAGGTCAGAGACCAGAGAGATCAGGAATTAATGTCTTTTCATTGTTTTTTCCATGCTTAGCCCAACCAGACCCCAAATATAAACTCTGAATCTTGCAACAATACAAATAGTAAGCCTATTATGCACCAATGGAGAAGGGACCTGGAATCATGGATGTATGTCTAAAATGGGAAGAAAAGAGTGTCTATCACCAAAATAATAAAAGTGGCTTGATTTTTCATGACAGATTCACTATCCCAGCAATTAAATACTTTTAAACGGCCAGATCTCATGTTACTTTGCATCTGAAAGCCCACAGGAAAAGAATAAATAAAAAGCACTGCGTAGAAATACCACACATTAATACTTTAAACACAAAAATCTATACTATAACAGAATTCTAATGAAACTTACCTTTTAGACAAACTTCTAAATGAGTGTCAACTATAAACAACTTGGGGAAAAGGGAACAAAACCACAGTTTTGTCAAAATAAAGACCCAAAGTATTAGGTGTCATAGAAAATGCACGTCATTCTTCCATAAATAAAGTTGCTAAGCAGATTTACTGTGAAACAATTTATGCTGTGTTATGTAAATCGCAAAATTCTTAAGCCTGCTTGCTTGTAAAGAACAAACCTGTGAAAAGAATCCATTTTTACCATCCGTAACACCATACATTTAGCAGGTGTCTATTTTACCCACAAGATATGCAAATAAATACATAAAATGCCAAATGTATCAACTATTCTAATAGCATTTTTTCCCCTCATTATTTTTTCCCTAAATAAATGAACAATTGCCTTATTAGACCTAGATGGATGTCCCTTTCCAATTTCTTTATAATCAAACAGGAACTTGGCAATGAACCAAAGTGTTTACTCTGCACAGAACACAATGTTTTAGCTACTACTTAGCTAGTCCTCCTGTAAAAGAGCCCTATCAAGGACTCTATCAAGTATACCATGACGTATATTCATTATAGAGAATAAGCTTCTCAGCTGGCCTGTTTCCTACCCACTTCCCAGGCAACACTAAAAAGTCAGGTTAGAGAACCACAGATACTGCTGGTTAGAATCAAGGAATCAAATTAGAATACCAAGAATTCAACCAGAAGGTCAAAACTATGAGTGAACCAAAAGACATAAAACAAAAATCTAAACTTAAGAGGTTGGAAGGAACATGGAATATGAAGAGGTGACAGGGTGAAGGGGAAGAGAATAGGATGGAAGTGAGAGAAAAAGATTCAAAAAGCTAAAGTGAACAAAAACTGATTTCAAGGAGCTGAAAGCATAGCACTGAAACAACAGAAGCCAGAAAGTCCATTCACTTTCTACTGAGTGGAATGATGGGAATGAAGGCAAAGAGACTTAAGAGACTGAATGAAGTGAACCCAGCTTTTGTTTACAGATAACAAGTGCTGAATGAGTAGGGTGACTACAAGTTACCCCTTGCAGGGCATGGCTCTAAGTCACACTGTAGCTTTCAATATCTATCATTAGCTGTTAATATTAAATAGGTGATTCCCTGTATTTTCTGATACTAGATTTCCTCCCTCAATCAGAAGGGAAAATCTCAATTGAAGCTTTCTGTGCCCACAAATTTCAAACAGTTGTAACTGAAAAAATAAATCCATCTTTTCATTCGCTCCAGCTTATAGGCCCAGTATTTATTTTCCATGTACATCCACAAGACCAAAAATGTCAAATGTTCAAATGTCTCTGAGAAGAGTGACCACAGTCATAACTGGACTGTTCTGAAACCAATGAAAGGCTAAGGAGATAATTCTTCCTTACGTGCTTAGCCTACACACTGGTGTCAAAAAGGCACAGGTTGAAGGTAGGCAGAAGGCACATTTCTGACATAATGAGAAATAAAGTGCCTGCAGTTTAGTTGGTTGCCATGTCCTCACACATTGGTGATGCCAGCACTTGAATTCAGAAATAGCCCATGCTCTTCTGCCTTCCCACATCTTGGAAATGAAGAAGCCAGGCAGCAGAGAGGCACAGGCAAAAAGGGCTCCCCTGACTGCCCACCGTCCAACTGTAGCACACTGATAGAGCCTCCCAGTTTGCAATGCGCCTAGGAAATCAGTGCCACTGCTAAGCAGAGACAAACATGACCTAAATAGTAGAAGCAATCAGTTTTGGGGTTGCTTTGGATTCAAGTGTTTTTCTTCTGATCTTGTAGCTGTCTTCTACTATTCCCCATTATCACTCAGCCTCTGTGATATGAGCGTCAATGGAATTTTCCCCTTGCAAAACTGAAGCAAATGATTATGCAAGGTACTGTAATGAAGTTAAGTCTTTCCATCAAAACATTGCATAGTTGCTGATGTAAGATGATTTTTAAGAGTTGATCCTTTTCCTTTTTTCTTTTTTTTTTCCCTCTAAGTTTAGCAGTTCCTGAAACTGTTATGGATGTTAGATTTCTAATTATTTTAGTTGTTTCTCACTGATCACTAAGGGTGATTGGCTGGCAGATGGTACCAATCAGTCTGAGTGCAAGGATTTGCACAGTACAGTATTTCCAAAAAATGTGTAGTGAATATTCAAGACTCTGTCCTGACTGTATACCCAAACTAGTCTATCTGATTGTCTTCTGCTTTCAACCAGTTCACCTGCAGCAAAGAAGTCACTCAGTTTCAGACTCACTCCAGGTAAAATTTCAACATGTATGAGAACAACACTACCAACTAAGTGGGAAATGTTAATTTTTTGTTTATTAAGAATTTTCATTTTTATTAATTTACATCTCAATTGACTTCTGTCTTATGTTTGTTCCCATTTGCTCTCTGCATGCAGGTAAAGTTATTGTCTCTATTTTTTCCACCAATAATTCATTTATATTTATGGAGTCAAAAGGCTTGATTTCAAGTTCTAAAATACAATAGAAACCAAACCTTATTGTAATTATAGCAGAAGAGGCATGAGCAGATATTATAGAGGAAGAGGGGTATGAAGTGGAAACCGTGAGAGAACAAACAATAAAGAAAAAAACTAATTTATCCCTCAAAAGTTTGTTGGGCTGCTTGGAGAGGTGAATGAGGTAGTATTATTTATGCCTTTTCATTAAAATTGATTTAAGGGTGTTTTCAGTTAACATGGCAAGCCTATTTAAACAGTGTGTTTTCTTTTTGTATTGCAAAGTATCTATTAGAACGACTCTAAATTCATATAAAATATTACGTGTATTTGGTGGTTTGGCCTGCATAAAATCTTAATGGAAACAAAATAGTAGCTTTTTTGGCATCAGTGCTTTCAAGGCATTCCTGTTTACAAAGACTCTGACTTTTCTGTTTACTGATACCTTCGGGTCTCATCTTCCAGAAAAAAAAAATAAAAAATGAAATCATCAAATAGGTATTTGGTCTTCCTATTTGCTCAGTTTAAAGTACAGTTAATACCTCATTAAAAGCAAAAACATAAAACTAAGCAAACAAAAAAACACCATACATTTCTGGTTTGACTGCCTCCAATAATGCAAAGTTATAAAAGGAGTCTGTCAGTTATAAAAGGGAGTAGGCTTCACTTCTAATGCGAGAAGTAAACTTCGATTTCAGGGAAAATTTACCCTGAGACAACTGTATTAGTCAATACATAAAATAATGACAGTTCTTAGGGAGTAAGGGAATTAGAGATTACTGATGTATCACAGCCTGCCAGAATTACAAACACAAGGACTAGGACAAATTTTGTTGAGCAATACGTTCAACTTGCCTGGAATTTCTCTCCCCACCCCCACAAAAAAAAAAAAAAAAAAAAGCAGGAATGACTTTACTTGAGCTGTTTGGAGTAGACTTAGCAAAATGAGGACACAGAAGAACTACAGAAACCTCAGAACTGTCCACTGCAGTTTTAATGGAGAAAAAAAAAAAGAGTAACTAGTACTTTTTTTTTTTTTTCTTTTCAGAATAGTTTGGGAGAAAAGATATTTTATTTCTGGTTTCCAAGCCTTTGGAATGCATTTTTTGACCATTCTTTCCCAATGCTTTTTCTTTGAAAGCTAAAAGCTGAGAGGATCACCCATAACCTGATTCCAGAGTTGTGGATTTAAAGTTCACAGAAAGCCTCCTACTCTTCCCCACAGAAGACTAAAAGTTGTATAAAAATACAGATATTGAGAGTTCCACAAGTCTCATGGCATATTTGTTCCCAACCCAAACCAACAGAAATGCTAAATAGTACAGGAGCTGCTCTATATTCAGATAATTTTCAGACATCCCAAGTGAACAAAAGGTACCAAAACAAAAATTTCAACCAATCATCTGCCAATATATGTTGAACCTTTGTAAAAACAAGGCTAAGAAACTTAAATAAAAGTTACATTTCAGTGCTTTTGTTATTCATTTTCCACAGCTCTGTATGCAAGTTCTTAACTGTGCTGCCAGAATAGACCGATGACATAATGCAATATAAAGTTATGCTTTGAATCTATTTTTGGCACTGTTCCATGCAGTTCTTGCTCTGTTTCCTTAAATAAAAAGTACATTAATTGCTGGGATGCATTTTTAAGCAAACACACTGTTTTGAGCACTGCTGCCTTCTTGATAGCAGATTTCAGTCTATATTTCAATTGCAATCTATTGAGACGCACCACAAATCTGAAATTTCATAAAATCCAGAGTAAGGTCACCAAATCCAATTTCAGCTACATAGGACAGGAAACCAAAGTATTTCCACTGTGCAAGCTATTATAAATTTCTGTCCTTTGTAGCTGAAATCAGGATTTGGACCACTGAATTTATTTTCCCCATTTGTCTCCTGTGAAACCCAGTTCTGTATAGGCGTCCACAGAAGAGGCTGGTCTGTTCATTTCAGTTGTTTGAGCTACTTTGCATCAGTTTTAGTAAACAACAGCATGCCTTCCATTTTTCCTCCTCAGACATTTTCTTTCTTCTTAGAGAAAGCTTTAAAAAAAAAAAAAAAAAAAAAGTAAGTGCTTTCTTCGTTGAGTCTTCGGCCTTACGTAGTGGCCTGTCCTCCCAGTGTCCTTCCCCAGGCCCCGAGTCATGCATCACTCATCTTGTCACATTGAACTCCAGATGCTCCTACCCTAGAGAATGCTCTGACTCTGGCAATTTTTCTTCATTCTCACTAACAATTTGGTAATGAAATATTGATTTTTAGTTAGATTCATATTGATGCTATTAGGTTTGCATTGATAAATCATGCTGGCCTCCTGTCTGAGAGGCTAGAAAGTGCTACACTGAACCCTGGAGATTACAATCAACTCATTGATGTGTTAATTTGATGGATTTTTTCGTTCTCTTAGAAGGAGTAGGAGGGGTAGGGGAAGATTTTTCAGTACGGCTGTTGTAAAGTTTTCACAGAAAAATCAGGGACAGTAATTGTGGGTTTTTCTACACACATTTGCTTTAAAACTACCTTTCTGCCTATTTGTCCAGAACATAAAAAGAAAGGAGGGGGGAGAAGGACTCGGGTTGAGAGGATATGACACACCTTGTAAACAGAGCTCCAGACTCCCACATGGAGTGGAAAAAATAGGCACAGTTAAATCCCAATTAAACCGTTCAGAGGTTGCAGTCAAAAAGCATTTCCTTCTGCTAAACAGGTCTTCATGTAGAGCTAAAACCCAGGTGAGGTGAACGTACTGTGGCAATGGGCACCCCCTCAAGCTGGCTCCACTCTACCTGGAGAGGTGGTGGTGGGATAGCTCCCCCCTTCTTCCTCCAGCAAAGTGCCACTTAGAGAGCCAACCTCCACATGCATCTGCAGCCTATTTAAAACAGCCCCGTAGCTTTGATTTATGGTACTGTGCAAATGTAATGCCTGTCATTAAGGGACAATACGTGCCTAACCAAAGGATTACATTGTGATTTCCTTCAAAGGCACAGCATTTCAAGGGGGTACAGCAGCAGCCACTACAGCACGGGGGGAGGGGGGGGGTGGGGAAGGCTTTTAGAGAACACTTAAGTCAAAATTCACTGTATCATTATTTGGTAAAGAAAACCATTTCACATTTGGGCATTGCTTTACTTATTTTCCCTGAAAGCCTATCATCCTCCCCTCCACTTGCATCCCCCACCATGCCCCTCAGCACCAAAGGACAGTAGCAAAGCCCGTTTGACAAGAGACCAATCCTGTAAGTAGAATAGACCAAAAGTCTGTTTCATTAATAAAATCATCTCCCCACTGAAATAATCTCTCAAATCCTTAAACTAGATGCACTTTTTTTTTTCCTTTTAGTATTTTCATCCTTTTTTTCCTGCCCTTTTAGAAGAACACTGGTGATCAGACTGCCAAATCAATGACATCTTCACCGAGTCTGAATACCACACAGAGCCTACGTTGGACCAAGGGGATTACCAAAAGAGCCTCATGAGAAGACAGTCCACCTACCCTTGATTAATAATTATTGTATGGAGTTGGGGGGGGAGGGGGATTGATTTGAAGAAACTCCATTATCAACTCGTCCTGCCCTTCCAAGAGGCTTTGCTACTCCATTCAAGGTTGAACCATTAAAAATAATAAAGCCACTGCACATAGGGCAGTTTATTATTACCTTAGCTATTCTGTTTTGGTGCCAGCTGAAAGAAGGGAGAGGGACTTGGAGAAAAAAAAAAAAAAAAAGCTTTTTGTGCCAGGTGGAAATGGGCACGTTTTTGCTGGAACCTGATTAAATAAGCCACTTATGAATTAGGACATTTTCTAATTAGCTTCACTTCAAGACTCTCACAACCTCCCTCTCCTTAGTCTCCCTCCCGTGTGAAAACATACAGAGTCCTGTCCTAAAGAAATATGTCTTGGTACGTAAGGAGGCAATCATCTGTACCTTGAAAAGATGATGTCAATGATGAAACTGTTAGTTAAATTCTGTTGTACTATTGACATCTTAATGCCACAAACCCAGCCGGTACGAGATCAGTAACTTAAACAGCTGAGTTCAGATTAATCTCTTTGAACCTCGCTGCGGAGCTGAAAACTCTGTTTGACAGTCTAAACGGCCAACTTCATCTTCTTCTCCCGGTTATACAGTAGGCTAAATGCTACAAAAAAAAAAAAAAAAAAAAAAAAAAAACACCCTGTTAATGCAAAGAGGTTTCACATGTAGCAAGGAAGTTTAAACTCTGGCAACCATTTCAAGCACAGCTCTGTCTCTTTGCACACATGTAGCAGTTTGCATTACCACATATGCTGTTAACTAATTTACTCATTTATTTAGATTTTTACAGCACTTATCCCATGCTCCAAGTGCTTTTAGAATTATTTAAACATTCAGTGCAACACTTAACATTTAAATTTAGAATACTTAGGTTATGGCAGAACAATCAAATTTAAAACTAATTGACTCTACCAAAACACCCTCACAGAAAACCCACAGGGACTTAAAGCTTTAAGCCCAACTCTATCCCAAATGTCTACCTGAAAAAAAAAAAAAAAAAAAAAGAAAAAAAAAAAAGAGGAAGAAAGGAAAGGCAAGCAAGCCTCTGTGCTTCTGCAGTTCAAACCAATACAGACTCTGAAGACCAGGAAAGACAACTACGGTCCAGGATCAAAAACCCATCAAGAAAGCACCCTGCCAACAGCTCTATTCCTTTGAAAGCCAATTCCAGCCATTCTGTCAATGGCTGACCACATCCCAAACTACTTCATCGGGAGTTATAAATCTGTGTCCACTGAAGTCACGTCAGCTCTCTCCTACGAGCACAAGGTGGCTCAGGGTTTATACCCACAGTCAGGCTACCATGGCTAAGCAAGTTACCAGAGATCAGTTGAACCTAGATAACTCTCTTTGAGTGCCCTTATAGCCCATCATAAATATGAGATAATTCAATTTAGCCTGCAACGAAAATAGATTAAACTAAGTCATATCACCTTACATTTTTCAAAGGCGAAGAGGACACACACGGACTGTTTCTGCAGCTTAGCTGATGCATGGTAACCTGCTAAACTGCAGTAACTCAATTGCAGCTCTGAGCCCTAAACTGCAGTCACTCAGAGGGACCCAACTTCTCGACACTGAAGCATGTCATTTTTTACTAGATTTTTTTACAGTAACCTCAACAATTGCAAGTGACCACAGTAAGAGCAAAACTCACGTTGCATGGTCTAACTACAGGCTAATTTAACTAGACATGCAAATACTTGTGCCAGGCTGCTCATTTGAATTCAACTTGAAGCTTTTAGGTCTTCTACTCTTACTATTGAAATGCTCCCACTGCTGATTTAAGAAACTTTCACGGGCCACATGGTGTCAAGAGATAAATGCAAAGCACTTGAGAGAGTGCAGAGTTTAGTTAAAGCCATGCTGCAGTCACAATATGACAAGAAAAAGAATTGCAGGAATAGTGGGAAGAAATTAAGAAATAAGATTAAGGGCTAAGCTCTGGAAATTGTGTCTTTTCTGACTGATTATGTAATATTTGGTGATAATTTCAGGGACTGTATAATTTCAGGGACTGTATAATTAGGAATAACATGGGGATCTAGAGGTCTGTATTTTCTACATGACAAAGCACAACGAGAAGGTATGTACTACATATAAACAGTAAATGATTTTCTGATTGTTAGCCATTTTCCTAATTATTTCTACATCACACTTCCTCAAAACGTCTTAGATGCACTTGATCCAATTGACTGAGGTTTTTATATCACCCCTAACACTGTAGTATTGGTTTGCTTCTATGCAGTTCAAAGATAAAATCCCTTGTAAAACTGCCCCTAGAAATCTCAGGTATCTCCCACTTGATCTTTGCAGTTCTCATACTTTGGACCTTATGTGCACAGACCCTGTCTCTCCTCTTCTTTGGGCCTTTCCTGTTTTCATCTTACAAAGCACCAGTTCACCTCAGTTTCCAGGTCCTGAACAGGCTGGAGAAATGGGCTGGCAGGAACTTCATGTAGTTTAACAAGAAGTGCCAAGTCCTGCACCTGGGTGTAGTCATCGCCACCTCCTGCCCGAGACATGGCCACCAGAAGAACTCCAGCCTTTTTGTTTCACAGATGGCATGGAGGTAGCTTCTAGGCAGGTGTTAACTTCACTCAGAAGTGAAAATCTTGCAAACTGTGGCAAATCATAGCAAGTTTTCAGTGAGTTTAGCCCTGGCAACAGATGAGACCTGATGCCTCCCTCCACAGGGAGCAACAGCGCGGAGTGACATTTTGGCCAGCCCATCTCCCACCTCCTTCCCTGAAGATGGCGTCCCCAAAATGAGACCCTGGGCTCAAAGATGACACTGGGTCCACGGGGTCAGAACTAACCAGGAGGTGTCTTGTGGTTTGCCACTGCAGCTTGTGCAACTGGCCTTCCCCCAACCCGACCTTCCCCAGCCACACACCACAATTAGATTTTGCAAAAAGACAAAAACTCTCTTCCTCCATCTCTCCACAGGGGGTCTTGGGGAGGGGGCTGCTGAGAGCAGTGATGGGAGGGGGTAGAAACATCATCAACATGCAGCATAATTTCCTGCTTGCCAGCATATCTTAAATTGATGTGGCCAACAGCATTCCTGGTGAATGTTAAATTAATTTGGAAAGTCTTTGTGTATTGTTCCTCACCATGAAAAGCACTCATCACCTCTCACTGGCTATCTGCCCTGCCTGGGAACAGGGAGGGAAGCTTAACAGGCCACAGCAAAAATGTTCACAAGGCTGCAGCTTGTGGCTTAGCGCGAGAGCTGGGAAATTCCCCTCACCAAGATATCCAAAATATTGGGCAGCAACGATAGCTTTGTCTTGAACGCAGAGAATTCAGAATTTATTAATGCTGCTGCACCAACTGTGAAAGGAAGATTGAATTGTCCTTAAAGGAAAATAAAAGTAAATAATGATGTTCTGTTGGCTTCAGACTTACTTAAAGCCTGCTTAAAGGTTCAGTATCTAAAAGCTCTCCAAACTAACAGCAGTATAGGTACGGAAAACAGTATTATTGAAATGTCAAAAGAACCAAGAAATATTTAAAAACCTAATAAATCATCTTCTGATTAGCTCGAACTGAGCATGTGAAATTGTACCGGGTTTGCTTAAATGCTATAAGGAAGCAAGAATGATTCAAATTAAATTCTGTAGAGCAGGTTTCTTTCTTTGTTCTTTTAAAAACCACTATATTGTCAAAATTTGATTCTATATTATATTTAATTTCCCACTGCTGTTTTACCTCACCATAGATGCCTCCAAGTGTAGCCAGTCTCTTTTCCAGTGCTTCTCAACTATTAGCTCTATTTATTTTTTTAAAGTTATTGAACTCACTCGCGGTCTCCCTCTGCCTTATATTTCAGAGGATGCTGTTACATATTAAGCCATTCTGTCTTTTATCCATCTAATAATTTTGATTTTTTGTTTCCTCCTCAGAATGGATTTTTTTATTATTAAATCCATGTTCTGCATCAGCCCACTAAGTTGAAGACTGACCTGTAATTTCATTTTGCTTTTAGGCTTCCATTTCCTTCCCTAAAAAGTATTTTTGGTATTTCTTTTCTAATTAGAAGTGCATCTGAGTTGCAAGGAATCCCTAATCCCTTCAGCCTCCTGAGCACTTGGATCCAGAGGTTTGAGCAGCCACAGCCAGACTGGCCAGCTGTGGAGCCTGGAAGTGGATCCTGCCTGTAACTCCAGCGGCCTGAAGGTCGCAACTTTGGGAACCAGAGTTTCCATGAAAGTCGCTATTTAGAGAGAGACCAGCTACTTTATTTTTAAAAGCTTACAGTACACTAACAAAAGGAGCACGACTCTGGTTTTCCCAGCAATTACCCAATTCCCATGTAAGAGAGAAAGGTCTCCCGGTTCATCCACTCAGGAACTAGAGTATTGCCTCATAAAACAGACCAGAACTCCCCTGTTATCACTCAACTTGTTCACTGAACTTTAATTATGAGATATCACAAAAAGAAGCACTTTAAAAACAGATTTTTAAGACTGGCCTTAATAATACTCATACTGCAACAGTCAGTGACCAGATAGGGAGACAAAACAAAATGCCCAAAACATTATTTCCATCATTCTGCAGAATGGGGAAGTCTCCTCATAGCTGAGGGTCCAAGACACAGGAACAGCATGAGCTGCATTGTCATTCATCTTATTGCTCCAGTCTGCATTTGCTGCCTCACCAATTCAAACATACAAATCAGAGTAGAAGGTGACTGTTCCTGACCTCAAAATTTTCACCACATCTACTGAAGAGGAGCAGCACGTATTAAACATACGTGTTTAATACGTTCAATGTATTAAACAATCTTTCCCACTCATTCCTCCCCCACATTGCACCAGCACAAGCAGATGTCTCCTCCAGAGGTATTAGTGGGTTTGCTGGCTTTTCTGACCCGTGTTTCAGGTCATACTGTGGGTAGATGCCTGTTTCAAGCAGTTTTTTCATTTCCTGTCTTGCAGACAGAGCTTATGCTCATCCCAGACCAAGCAACAAAGTTGGAAAGATCACTCTCCAGGCTTTCCATTTCAGACTCCTTCAGATTAACAGTGCCTGACAGCTCTATCCTAAAATGGACTCCTCTTTTGCTGGTGGAAGCCAACATGCACCCCAGAGTTCACATTCCCAGGCAGGCAGTACGGACTAAAACTGGGAGAAAGGCAGTATCTCCATTTGATAGAGAGAAGAAAGGCAGAATGATAAAATGACTTGCTTAAGGGAGGACCAAGAAACAAACTCTCATCATCTAATGTCCAACCTCATGCCTTTAAGGTGAAACCTTATTATCCATATTTGCCGACAAAAAAAAAAGCAATAGGACTAATATTAAAGGGTGGAGAGAGGTCTAATTTGAACAATCCACTCATAAAGACACAATTAGTAAAAGTACCACAAAAGAATATACCTTCCTGCTTTCTTTTTTCCAATTCCACATCAAGAGTTCCCAGACTAGGCCTACCTCATTTCAGGTGACCAGAAATGCAAGGAAGCATGGATTTTAACACCATGCGCTATCAGGAATAAAGATCAGAGTGACAGGGAGCCATATTCATAGCTTAGTAAATTAATTAATTAACAGTTACTTGCATTTAGAGGAAGGGAATGGCTACTTAAGTGGCCTGCTTAAGAAAAGACAGTTTAGCAACCTTATTGATTTCCTGTGTACACCTAAGCGGCAGTAACAATTTTGCTTCACCAGTGAGGGCCCGACCTTCAGCCCCAGGTTTGCCTTCCCAGAGCATCCCATATAACACCAAATGATGATACATGATAACAGAAAAAAAAAAAAAAAAAAGAATGATCTTAACAGGCCCCAAGTGCTTGATGGCTTTCAGTAAATGACTTCTCATATGCAGGTTGCCAGACTCTGCTTAAAATCAACAATTTAATATACTGCATTGGCATCAGCAGGCAAAGGCCTAGGTAAATCTCAGAAAAGATAATCTGTCTCAGGACTCTGGTATATCATTCAAATCTCTGGAAAAATCAGTATATCATGCAATAAACATCTCAATCCTTTCTTTCACAATTAGATTGCAAGAAAAATTAGTTTGTTTTCTGCAAAATCATTAATTACAGGAGGAAATAACTGCCATTTTAAATGTGTCCCAGGTTATATATATATCACTAGAAAATAAATTAACCTTGACTTTTTTTCTCTTTTTCCTTTTTTTTTTTTTTTTTTTTTTTTTTTTGTTCTATCAATTTCCATCTGGTTTGCTTCCTTTTTCTAACCGGTAGTCCCAGAAACTTTATTCCTAGCCAAATTACACCATAAACTTAGGCTAATGAGTTCTGCCAGGTGTTTCACTGAAAATTAGTTATGTGTGTGAAAGACTTTTTAAAAGACGAGTGTATCAGGTACAGCAAGGTGGTAATAGAAAAGACTGTGACTGCTTAGTGTAAAATCCATCCCCAGCCACTCCTTCCTGCATAAACCCTGCCCTGGTCATGGGGAAGGCCGTGCCCACTAATAGTCAGAGAGGGTGTTTGCCATGATAGCTGATTACAAGGAAATGCAAACTAAACAGAAACCCTGAAGATTCTCTCCAATGGACCTATTTCAAGAGGGTGAGATGTATATTTCTGATATATTTTAAGCATTTGGAAGGGGAAAATTCAATCACTGCCATACATATTTTCCGTCCCTGTAGTTTTTGTGTCAGATCATCTGGCCTGGGTAGACTTTTTAAGCAGAGTGTTTTCTGCAGAGTTAAGCCAGAGATGGAGAGATTTCTTTGTACCCAAAGTTACATCCCCTTAAATGAGATTGAATGTGGCCTCCTGAACATGCAATGCCTGTATGTTCCCTTTGTATGTGAATCAGGTAGAGGTCCACCAGCCACAATAACTGGATTGCAATCTTCTAGTAATTATCAATAGGCAGCCTTTCCCTTTGTGCATGCTTGCTGGGAAAAGTAGTATTTATCTGAATAACCTCTATTCAACATTTTAAAATCTTGCTACTTATTCAGATTAAATCTTACTATCATTGTTTCTAGAAGCTATCAGGTATTGTTGGGAAAGTAGTTATCTTGCTTCTCCAGTCTATTCTTTGCACTAGAGATATGGTTTTGTGGAGTTGCAAATCAGAATTAAAAAAAAAAAAAAGAAAAGAAAAGAAATCATCAATCCGTCAGGATTTCACAAAACCAGCTAATAGGTGACACAAATAAGATACATTTCTTCAGTAAATGAATAGAAAACAAACAGAGGAAATGCTTATCTTCCTGTTTTAATATGTTACTCCACTTTTTTCTAATATTTAAAATATGACCACCTGCAAAAGATTATCAAGAGCCTCTGTGGATTTACAGGAATGCTCACAGTACTTGGAGCAAATGAGGTGCTCTCGCTAGCACACACTACTCGCTGTCATTCAATGTGCTAACAGCGAGAGACAGGACCATCAGCAATGCAATTGTTATTATTTGGTAAAGGCTGGTGGTGACTTATGAGTTTCAGAATGCAGCTTCTTCATTTGTTTAATGTCGAGAGATTACAGTTTCCATTTGCTATGGTTTTATAACATGCAGGTGGGAAAAATCTCTTGACTGAAAGCCTGTCGGTAACTGATGCCAATGCTGAAATATCCCTGCTCAATCCTTGCAAAATGAACCTGTGCCATATTCGGGTGTGACACAAGGCACAGATCCTGCGACTGATGCACACTTTTGGCAGTTGCCATGGGTGCCCATGGTCAGGGCACCCGAGCCAGGTGCTGCACCCCATCAGGGAAGAGCCAGGTGGGGATCAACCCATGTTAGTGATGAGTGCTGCAGGCTCAGCTCAGCTCCTGGCCCTGCTTTCCTTCTGTCTCTATGTGGGGAATAAATAGAGCACTTCCAGATATGAGAGGGGTCCTGTCCCGAGGAACTCTGGTGGCCTGGAGAAGGGATCCATCTGTACATAAACATTTTAAAAGGCTAGGGAGGATTTTACAGATTGCCAAACAGTGGGTTTGAATTGCAAGATAATTGAAACATGGGTCCTTCCAGCCTCTTTCTGCTGCCTATCCCCAGCCTGACAGCATGGTACCAACTCATGCTACCACATGCCCATGCAGTACCAGCCTCCTGGCTCCCAAAAACAGGGCTTTGCTTTTGGGGGTTCAGTTTGAGCTGTGTCTTCAATGCACCAAATCTACATTGCTTTAGATCAAAACCAGTCTGTTAACCAGGCTGGCAACCCCAAATCATTTTACACTGGAAAATAAACAGGTTAAGGGTGGGTAGGCACTTATAGGGGAAAAAAAAGAAAAAAAAAAGAAAAGAAAAACACTTCTCCACTAAGGAAGGTTCTTTCTTTCATCATAGGAAGACAGAAATCAGACTCTACCACCAGCCTAAGCTCAGCACAGGCAGATAAGGAAAATGTCCATGTTGAATGGATCCCCATAAACATCTGCAGAGCATGGGCGCACAGAGGTAAAGACTCATAATACATGGCAAACCACATGGCAAGGACGGTTCAGGGGCTTACGGTTGATGCTGCTTTGCAGACTCCGATGGGTGCAAATGGGCTTTGTACTGTACAAGTCCTGGTTACACGATGACTGTGTATTACATCATTACTGTGACACAACAATAGGATTCTGGAAGGGTGGGTGAGTTTGGGGTTAAATTTAACAGCTCTAAAAATAATGGTTCCAGCTGAATTCAGGTTCAAGAAAGAGAAAACTGGAGGAAGGGCTAAGAGCAGGGTTAAGTACTCGGTGACCCTCCCTTTCACCAATGTGAAATACATGTTTTAGCACTGCTTGAAAAATTGGCTGCCCTGAGTTCCTGATATGCCATGAGTGTGAGCATGTAGGAATAAACATAACTAGGTTACAGGACTTTGCATCTTTCTTTTGAGATCTGAGGGTATTTTCCAGCTCTGCAACACCACCTCATCTACCATGGCACAAAATTGGGGTGATGTTGGGGCCAATCTGGGGGACCATTGATCAGCCTAATGAAAAAGTGTCCACAGTAGAGTAGGGGTCCAAGCCAAAGCAATCTGATCCCCTGACTCCTGTGAAACTCTGGTCCAGGTGTTGCAGCTGTAGCTGATCTCAACTACAAACCTCAGGCTCAATCAGAGGTTAATCTTAGCCATATCAGCATTAAAACTTCTATATACAGGCTTTGTTTGACTCTCCTCATCAGAGCCTAGAAGTGCAGTGTACTTAGCATGGTTTTACTCACCTCTACAGATGAGGGAAAGTAGTTATGAGAAGGGTCAAAAATCATAGTCAGCTTTCACAGCTTTGGCTCAGTCCCAGACTAGTGTGCAGAAAACAGTTGTTTCACCCAGTGAAAACTGGCATTTTTTTCCTTTTCTTTTTCATAAGAAAGCTTCCTGACTATTGCTGTTTGTGAAGGCTTTGGAGGCCTGAACACCCACATAAACACACTGGTTTAAGATGCTGCTAAAAGATGAGATCAAAGTCTGGATTCTGGAGGGGGACTTAATGTTTTACCTTGCAGACCTCGTTAGCAGGTGCCAGTCTGGCCTTTAGAGCACAGGTGATGCCCTCCATTTAGTCACGGATTGCATGTTCTGGGACAGTGAAGCCCATCAGAGTCAGCTCTGAGACAGGGAGGACAACAGAACAATTTATCTGCATGCTAGGAGATGAAGAGGTCTTCCTGCTAATTTTATGACCCTCAGTAAAAGGGGTAGTTCACTTCTGCCTTAGAAAAAATATTCTTTTTCATTAAAAAAAAAAGAAAAAAAAGAAAGTAAGTTCATAATACGCAAAGGAAGGAAGAAAATATGGCTTAACGTACTTCCTTTTTAAGCTAGTTTGAAATGGACTGGTTGCCTATCCCTTCCCCCATAAATAAAATCTGCACTGTGTGTTTAATTATATCTTACATTTATTTTAGTCTTTGTTTCCAAAGATATCCCAAGTCAAAGCAGAAAAATCACTTCACCCATCACTGAAATTCAGTCACCTCCGGGATGAAGAATGGTAGTCAAGGGGACAGCTAGTACACAGTTACCTTGGCCAAAAACCCAGGTGCAGAAATCTGCTACCACCAAAAGTGCCATGGGACCTTGCTTTTAAAGACTTTCCCACAGTAAATTAAATGAAAGTGTATTTATCAGCTTCAGGAAAATGAAATGTTGAGTTGACTCAGCCAAGCCTCAATCTCTCATTTTGTAGACTCTGGGCATCTCAAGTGTAATGCAGAAAACATTGTGCTCCCGCACTTATAGCTTATGGCAACAATAGAAAACGTTGCAACAAACCAGTCACCAGGTAAGACTTTGAATTTCTCCAGCAGTTGAGCGTTCCAAAACCACAAGGTGATGGCAGATTCAGAGCTCAGATTCCCTCTGTTACAGACTATACATTTGCTCATCCACACCCTATTACCAATTCAAAAACAAAAAGATTGCTTTTGTCATCATTGGGACCGAGACTCATTTATCTGGCACAAGATACCTATGCAAATAACAAACATGTTAATTAATTGCTAGTTTAGTGCAATATTATTCACCACATCAAATGATCCATCTCCAGTGTTGCTTAGACACTTATGCACATACGACCCTTCTGAACAAAAGGTTTTCTTCTTTCAATAAGTTTGTGAAGGGGAAGAAACATTATAATGGCCTTTAGAGCACACTTAGCAGAAGTACAGATAATGGGCACTGTGACATTACTGGTTTTTCTTAAACACACCAGACTTTTCCTTCAATTTTTTAGGCCCTGGAAAGACAAAATTTCATTGGAAAAGCAGATTTAATAAGTGATTAGAGGGTAATCATTGTTCTCTTGTAATATGTAAAGGGCAATTTTGGGTTCTGAGGTAGTCTGTGGGTCATGTGAATTTAATTGTCATATACAGACTTATACCACATTAAGTGTATCCCTAGTGAAACAGCAGAGTTGTAAATCTGTGATATATATATATATATATGCACTATTTTATAACAGAGCTATGGGAATAGTCCATTACCTATAAAATAAAGAAACAACGTTAAATATGCCAAATCAATTTCCTCGTGAAACCAGCAACAAATACTTAGCTAGTTACTGCAAGAGACTCCAACATCCAGCTCCAGTTCCACACACTGTCCCCATTTCCACCATTTTAGCTAGTGCTTGCATTGCCAATATAAGAAGTGTCAAGTCAAAGAAGACATGTTGGAAGACACATCAGAATAAATCAAGTGTTAAGTTTCTTTTCCATATTTCTTGGGGGGGGGGGGGGGGGGGGGCGGATTTTACAAGAAAGGGAACTAAAATAAACAGATAGGGACCTCAAGATTGCCTATATGCAAATGCAATGCTAACCATCTTGTTTATAAACTTGTGGGGGCCTGAGGTTGAAAACTTGCCCCATTTGAGGTCGATGGGGATTCTGCCATTCATCTAAATGAGGATTATTCTGAATCCACTTTGTGAATTCGCTGCAGCCTGCACCATGACTCTTAAATTGCTCTCCTAGTACCAACTTCCTGCTCCTTCATTAGTCTGTCCTACTCCTGAAAGCAGATGCAGCTCAACTCTCTTCCCCAAAACTTCCTGCTCCTTCATTAGTCTGTCCTACTCCTGAAAGCAGATGCAGCTCAACTCTCTCCCCCAAAACTTCTCTCTGTTGCCTTCTGGAACTCTTGGATGATCTCCTCCTTTCTGAGTTACAGCTTATGTAGAAGGGGCTTCGCTAGATAACATAAAAAAGAATTTTTCAGATGCAGCAGCATACCGGTTTGTCAAGTCCTAAGATAGGAATTTTAAGGACTGCTGAAAGGACATTGCTGAAAAGACAACATTTGCCATTTCACAGTGATTATGTTACTGTGATATCACCAGTTCTATATACAGAAAGATATCCATTACCTCAGGTATCTAAAGCAGAATATGTGAGAAGTGTTTGCTGTAATGAAAGAGAGTAAAGAAAAGTGAGTGAAGAGACGAGTGTTGTAAAGAAAAAAGGCCACAGTGGAGTTTGAAATCTAGTATACCTCTGCTGCCTTAATACAAAAAAAAATTTTTTTTTTTTGCATTATTGTTATTCTTTTGGCAAAAGGCCATGTGCTAGGGCCAGAGCTGTAGTCAGGATTTTCAGCCTTAACCCTGAATTTCCTGGCTTTTATGGGTTTAAAGCCAAGCTTTTATGTTACTCAAACATAGCTCTATGTAGCAGAATTGATTTAACAGTGTCCTTTAGCTAAATGGAGAATTTCCATAGCAGTTACTTCAAGGGTTTTAGAAGTCGCTCACCTGAACTCACGGAACTCCAAGGCACCCTTTCAAATGTGCCTCCTGATAACGTGCTAATGCCTGGACTTCAGAGGCAGCCAGTTTCATTGAAGGCCTATGCTAAATATTATCCATGTAGCAACAAAGAAACCTCCTGCTTACTCTTTTATACAAACTGAAAGTGATTTGCAGCCCATTGTGTTTGCACAAGAGGACAGCAACACCTACCTCAGGCTCTTCATCCAAGTGGATGAAGAACATGTTTCCAAGTTGAAGCTCCTTGAAAAGAAATACCAGTTTACCAAGACCGCATGTGGAGACATGGGGTGTTCTCCCAGCATCGAATAAAGCACCACGTTACGTACATTGCACAGGACAAGATGAATACATTACAGACACGTAGCTTTAGGTAAAAGGGGAACTGATTTACTATTTGGAATCTTCAGTGTTCAAAAACCCTTTATTATTATAGGCTGACCTACATTAAAGTTTCCTTTCCTGTTCTAAGCAACATTCTGCAGGCAGAGATAACCATTCAAAAATGACTCTGCAGCAAAGAAATGACTTGAACTATGGTGCTACAGATATTAAGTATCAGAAATGAGCAGCTGGCTATGTTTTTCTTTTGACAAACCTCTTATTTCCTTTTCTCCTGGCTTTTGTTTTGTTCTAACACCTAGTTATGTATTTTGTGAGCGTAAAGCAATCTTCCACGCTGCAAGGCTGTGTGTTTTAAACACCAATCATGATTCAGAACTGTAGCGTGGAGATTTGAAGCTGTTTTTGGAGCTGATAATTATTGGCTTTGGCTTCTCGTTGCTTATATCTGAAAACATAAGCCTCAGTTAAAAAGGGAAGGTTGTCCTCTGTAGAAACAATACAGCTAATTCAGGAGTGGCTTAATACTTTAAGTCAACTAAAAGTACTCTATAAAGTACGTAGACATGAACAAAGTACACACAATCAAATGGGAGCGCTTCTAGGTCTATGCACCTGATTAGCTAAATCCCATAAGAGCTTTCTCCTCTATTGTGGATTTCCAGCATAGAAAAGCTTGGTTGCTTTTATAAGTAATGAGAAAGTGGGGGGTACCTTGTCCTCCAGGAAGATGGAAGGAATAAAGGGTACTCTTGTAAAATGTTATAAATGTTGCATTTAAATAAAAAAAGTCTTAAATTGCGGAGCTGGTCCATGTAATAGAAGGATCAGTAATTTTAAAAGAGTGCCAGAAATGAGCCAATTTCACAAGCTATTTGAAGGATATTTTCATGTAACTTTTGGCCAAAGCAATGCTCCAAAAAGTCTGAAAATTGAATCCTAATTAGTTACGAGGATCCCTCTGGCTCAAGTTGACTATTATATTGTGCTTCGTGCTCCCGAAGCAGATGAGAACCATCACACCTTGCCAACATATGACAAGGAAAAAGGTAAACTCACCATGCCATTGCTTTCAGAAGAGTTTAAAATCAAAAAAGGAGAGAAAATTACACAAATCTTGAAAGAGAATTGCCATTCTTTCCACATAATAACAGTCATCTGGGATAATACGCCCATATTTCACTTGTCAAAGCATGCTGTTTACTATTTGGTCTTTTAATAGTGAATTTAGCGAACATTAAGAGACATTAAGGCAAAGCAAGCATTTTTATGTTATATCAGCTCATTCCCCTGCCCCTCAATACACAGGTCTTTACATTCCTTTGTGTGTTCTGAAGAGACCCTATACATCTTTCCATATAGGTTAAGCTGACACTGCAGGAATGAACATGACCGATTTAAATCTTTATTAAAAATATAAATGTCTCAAATACTAAAACTACCTATTCATAAGACTGAGACTTTTACTCTCACACATGCTGAATAGGCTTGGGGGTTGCACAGGGGGCAGTAGCAGTCTTTTTGAGGTTTTGGTTAGTTGTATTTTTTTCCTCCTTTCTGAATTTTATCTTGTTGTTCAACAAGAAATGAAATGCTAATCTCAGCTCCACCTCTATTGGGTCATCTTCAGGTCAGCAGATTAGAGAAATCAGTGGAAGAATGAAGACAGTCTACTCCAACTGCAGGGCAGGACAACCCAGTTATTAATCAATCTGATGGCAGCATTTGAACAATGACAGTCATCTGTCAGAAAGCAGGAGGTGGCTCCTCATTAACACACTGCTCACCTGCCCTGAGCTACAACTCTTTTATAATAATATCTATCATTCACCTCCAAGGTGTTGCTTCTTTCTTAGGCTACATGAAATAACAGACTATTTTCTGCCCTCTCCCTGGTACTTCATTTTCTTGAAGCTCACTCAGCCTACATTGCCCTACAAAAAAGAAACTAAACAAGGAAAAATACCCAAAAAAAACTAGAGAGACCAAAATGACTTCTAAATAATTATTAAGACTTTCAAGCCTCCAAATTAAAATAAATAGACTGAGTTAATAATAGCCGTTTTTAACACCGTTAACATACCACAGTTATGTTATCAATCGGCCACTTTCTCCTGACTAGCATGTCAACCCTTATTTCTGCCAATCTGATTTCACCACGACCGTCCCAGCAGGTTCTCTCACACCAGCTTTATAATTGGCACATACCTTTTAGAATTACTCTGTTTTGCTCCGCCAGTTTTCATTCCACGTGCAGATGTCCAAGCCAACATAATATCTTACGCAAATACTTCTTTCATAAAATACTACTTATCAACATACATATTTGTTATTAGATGCACACACACACAGAGGAGGTCAGACACGGGGCTGAAGACTAACCCAACGCAACACTGCATCCGCCATTATCTGTGTTTAGGAAGGGGCTCACAGCAATTTCCATCAACCTCCCTGAAAGTCTGACCACAAGAGAGATCATTAAAGGGAGGGGAATATACAGGTAATGTAAAATGAAATTCACCCTACCAATTGTGTTCCAGGTTATACACTGGACCAACAAGCTGCTGGGGCACCTGTAGATTTCTTGCTCCCTTGCCTTTGATTCCAGTGCTTTAATTACTGTTCACTCTTAAAAACCTCATCAAATAAAGAACTGGGCACCTATGTAGCCTGAGGATTTTCTTTAAAGAAAATCCCCACAATGTTGGTTATAAACACACTGGGTATTACAGTTTTAATCCAAAGGTCCTGCTCACCCTATAGCTCCACATGGCCTCCTTCCTCTCTCTTCTCAGCAACTTCCTCCACCTCTCAGCCCATAATCTTCTCCTCCCTGTTCCTGTACCCCACCCTGCTTTTGATTTTTCACAGGTTATTTAAGGATGAATTTACACATAGCAGAAATCTTAAAGGGCTGTGGATTTTCTGCAGTGGAAATTGTAGCACTTCTCTCAAACCTAGGGCTCATGAAAAGGGGTTCCTGATGTGATGTTACCCCACATGAGGAGGGTCAATTGCATCAGCAGTATGAGACTATTACTGACCAGATAAAGGATGGTGATGCCTCACACCAACCAAGATCAAAAGCCTTGGTGCTGGAAACAAGCTGGCTGGAACCGAACACATCCTGAAAGCTTGCAACAAAAATGGGTGAGAAAAACAAATGTCAGAGAGAACTTCCAAGCCCACCAAGCAATGATTTTGGTGCCAACATTACAGGAGAGCTACCATGTCCTTTCTCTGAATTTATTCCCAAAGGGGACATCTACCCCCAGCTGTTAGTAGTCTCCTGTGCCAGCCCCAGCTGCAGACAAACCACCTTCCTCACACAAGCAAGCCCCAGAGTGGACAGGTGAAAAACAGAGAGGCAGCAGCAGCTTAGCAGTCATTAGTAACAGGTAGCACCTCATCCACACTGCTTTTGGAGGATGACTGCAGCACGGCACTTGGAAAGGAGGGAGGAATCACAGACTCCAACTTCCCAGAAAATGCCGAGCCAAACCCCATTGAAACCATGTCAGTCTGCTCAAATGGGCTGGAAATGTAGCAGAGCTACAGAAGCTCTGGTATTTCTGGCCTCCTTTCCACTCCTACAGCAAGGACAGCATCTCACGAGCTGTCTAAGCTGCTTCCCGTTTGAGTCAGGCATTACTAGGGCATAGTGAAACAGGCAAGAAGTTAGCTTTGCAGATGTTTTCAATAATTAAAAAAAAAAAAAAAATTCAGATATGGGAGTCCAGATCATTTTTGTCTCTCACTTAATTGTTAGTAGGCATGCATTATAATTTCACTAAAAAAGTGCAAATTTGTATTTTAATTTTGGCAATAAATCAAGGTAACTATGTATTATGCTGTTTCTTAACATTAGGCACTAGCAAAACAACAACAAAACTTACTGAAAATATGCAACAACAACAACAAAAATAGCCAAACACAACCACATTTTAGGAACACCAGGACCACAGTCTTTCTGTCTAAACTCTGTTTGTTTAGGCAATTACGTTGCCTGTTACTTTCCCATAATGTGCTCCTTTTAGCTAGAGTGCTCTGCAGATGATTTGATGCTGCTAATGCCTGGTTCTCTAGGAGGGGAGAGGAGAAAGGAAATGTTATACCCGAACTCTGACCTCAGTGGATGGCTTTCTGGGGAATGCACTACACTAATTGTCTTCTTTTTGAGCTGCAGTGGATGTAATTGCATATATAGGGCCTGTGTTTTGCTTGTGTTACTTTTTACTGTACAGAACGGTGTGTCCACAGTGGTGCATTAAAGCAATAATAATGAAAATAGTATCCATCAAGTCATTTCAGTGCTGTTACTACGCTGGGATGTGACCACCCTGCAAGTCCTGTGTGGTTACAGCTCTGAAGCTCCCGGGCTCCCCCCACCCCCGTGCCATTAGCCCTCTCCCTGGATGGCAAGGAAGCAGCACCAACCTCACGATTCCTGTGTCTGCAGCTTGCTTTCCACCTAAAGGAGTATTTGGCAGCGTGGTTAGTCCTCCCTCCTCTGCTATAGTGACATGTGTGTCCTGGTGTGTGCACATCTTCAGTACGGCTGGAACCAGAGCATCATCACAGAGAAGCAAGCAGGCCCTCAGCTGCACCCTCCCATGAAGGAGGCATGTTACAGGTGAACAATCTGATATATTTAAGTAATATACCAAGCACTAGCAAGTGAATTAGTTTCAGACTAATGAAGGTGGCCGAGCTGTTATTGAATCTTCCTCTCCCTCTGCAGACATGCCTGCAAATCCTTCCTGGCTGGCTGTTTGTGCAGGAGGCCCCTGGAGCACGTCAGCTGGGACTGATTTCTTCCCTCACAGCTTTTTCCTCCAAATAATGCTTTTTCCCCAGGAAAAAATAAAATGCTTCATTTTATTCTTCCTCTGACTCTCATTTCCTCCTTCTCTTGAACTGGGCTACTGTTAACATTAGTTCCTGACTAAAGTGATGTGTCATATTTTTTTTCTCTCTGTGAAAAACCCTATAAATAAATTATTTGTAAGTGAATATCCACCTTTTTTTTTTTTTCCAATATCATATTCCTGACTGAAGTTTCTTTATTCATTTGATTCGGAAATTCATATTATAATTTATTTTATCTTGTATTAATTCTGTACAAGTTTTACTTCATTTAAATCTCTTTCTACGTACGCTTGCATTTTTTGTGCTGTGTATCTTTTATATAGTTCAATATACACATCTAGTCTCTATATATGAATAATAAGAATAATATATCTCCCTCTTATGTTCTTCATATATATATACATTTATGTATACATGCATGTATGTATATATGTATTCCTCTGTATACGTGTGTATATATATGTGTGTGTATATATATATGGATGGATGGATGAATTTTATATATATATATATATATATATATATATATATATATATATAATTGCCCAGGCTTTACAAACGGATGCCAGCAAGCGAATACCTGTCTATTGCTCTGTCAAATGTGACTCACTGGGAAAGCTATTGGGTTTATAGAAGAGACAAACATTTCAGGCACGCCATTCTGGGGTAATGAAGCATGGCAACAAAATATACCTGTGCAACATTTGATAAAGATGAGCTGACACACCAGTCCAAATAGGTTCTTTTGTGTGTCTGCACGTGTCTACCATCATTGCTTTCATCTTAAAACAGGAAGGTAGCAATAGCAGCAGCAGCTGGCAGGAACCACAAGAGGAAGAGCAGCTCACACAATTAAACGTCGTTTACCTCTGGCCTTTATTTCACTCCTCCCTCCCCCTAATTTATTATGTGTTTTCTCCATCTCTATGCAAAAAACATGGGCTCAATTTTTCTTTCTTTCTCGTGCTATCTAGCTCTCTTTATAGGGGGACTAAACAAGACAATAGGCAAAATCCCATGGCATTTAGCTTTGGATCTTAACTTGAAATGCTTCTTAGTGGGGTTTTTATGGCCTTTATTGTTCTTTGATTAATGTAAAGTAAAATTAAACCCTACAGTTACACATTAGTACATCAGCTAGAGAGAAGGCAGAATTATGCTGTGCACCTCGCTGTACAGAAAACACCTTTTTTTTTTTATTTATTTTTTTGCTTAATCTTCAGAGCAAAGGAAGGGAAAAACCTCTCCTGGTGGGGGGGACCTCCGAAGGGAAGGGAAACATGGATTTCAGCCACAGTGCTGAGCACTTGGAGCAACCCAGTTAACACCATGCTCCTAAAGAGGTGCTGGGTAACAGCCCTTCCATCGAGGTCAGCAGGAGTTCTCGTGGTACATAGAGCCCAACAAAGAGATCTCGAGTGGTCTGCCTGACCCCCAGAGATTTTGCATGCAAGGGGCATGGTAACTAGAGATAACCAAATTTTATGGTAGGTGTTATTATGTGGATCCACACTAGTTTTTACCAGAGAGACAGCTGCATAAATCTTTCTCTGAGGTTTAATTTAGAACCATGTTTTCAATGTGTAGAGATGTTATGCTTATGTGTATGCTTGCAAATGTTTGCATTCAACATAAGCGAAAGCTTAATTATGTATAGCATTTTGGCTAACATCTTCTACCAAACAGGCCAAAGTCCTTCTACTATATATATTGTGTAAGGCACTTATGCTGTATTAATTTCTTTATTAAATGTGCTCTACCCTCATCTCTTCTTACACACAATCTTCTTGATATATGTGATTTTTCACTTTGCCAGCTGGTAACTTCATTTTTACTCCACGTTTCCAGTGGGTCTTCTTCATTTTCCACAGAAGTTTCTAAGCAGAATGCAATAACAGTTCAGCTGAAGTAAAACTTTCAACATTATGATGCTGGAGCGGGGTTTGAAACCAGACACAATGTGTTTGGCCCCTTGTAATCTCCATACTGTAGCAACATGTAACTGAAAAACTGAAATGGGTCTTTTTTCTTTTTTTCACTAGTAAAATTCCTGCTAAATCTGAAAGATGTGTAATAGATTTGGCTTCATGTTTTCCTCAGAGCAGGAGTACTTTTATTATTTAATACAAGTCACTGTGGTTGATAATAAATGCCTCTTAGCATGCTTATTCCTTTCAATTTTCATCAGTAGTCAGAGCCTGGGAACTTCAATTTCAACCTCTGATTGTCCCCCACCTCGCACCCATCTCATGAAATCTATTGTATCTTTAGCCAAGTTCACAAGTTAAATGACACATATGTGGCCTTTCTGTTCATTTTGTCTGACACTAAGACAATTCAATTGATGCTCAGCAAAAAAAAAAAAAAATCCCAAAATTACAGAGCATCTCTGCCAAGGGTAAGAACAGGTCAAGAGCCAAAGGAATTTAAGCAAACTGTCTTTTATACACAGGAAGCAGTTAACATATGGAATAAAAGAACAGGGATAGCAATTGATGAAACATTTGGGAGAAACTTAGATAAACAATCATAAAAAAGATTTAGACAAGTACTTGGAGTAGCCAAAAAAATAAATAAAACTAACATAGAGCGCACAAGTCACTTCATCGTCCTTCCACTCTAAAATAGCTGGAATAAAATGGCAATGAGCAGATAAACTGCAAAATATCATTATGATTTAGTACCCATTTCTTTCCATCAGAGCCTCTATTTTAATTTTCATTCTTCCAATTTACAAAGTAACAATAAAATACCCTTTTCGATTTATGGCAATGAGACCCTTTTAATTGAATTTCAGAAATGAGTTGATTTGACTGATGGGTAGGTAATGGGAATGTACTATTTACAGTGGGAAATGGATTTCTAGTGGAAGATTTTGAAAAAGCAGAGGGAAATAGCAGATTTTGGATGGCTTACATACATACACATGCATGCACACAAATATATATGGTGACCCTGAGGTAAAACAAGCAATATTTTTGTTTTAACCTAAAGACCTCTACCGAAAATGAGAAGTTCACAAGCACTTAGACCATTTATTCCAGTAACAGCAAAACGTACAGTCACTATGACCTCATTATAACTCTTACTTTTTCTCACTGTGCATAGAGACATGGGACTGAGTGTTTTTTTTCTCTGACTTTTAAGCCAAAACTGGAAATATTGGCAAATTATGGGCCATCTCACTCTGCCCAAGAGTTAATGTGGAGTAGCCTACATCAGCCATCACTCTTTGCATTGCAATGGCAAAGTTCCAGCTGACTTTAATGGAGCCAGAATTTCACCCCAGGTGCACTATTACAATTGACTAAGGCCTGATATATTGATTCCTGAGATGCTCTGGATTCCAGATGTGGATCTCATAAAATTGTAGACTGTGGTGTGTGTAAAGCTTTTTTTTTTCTTGCCCGTTAAATAAATAATAATAATAAAACACAGTCCTTATAAGCAGGGAAAGGGAGAATATGCGCTGTTTTTTTCTCTGTCTTCCAAGAAAAAAAATCCTTCTTCTTTCTCTACTACTTATGATCTCACATTTATATAGCAGGAAAAAAAAAAAAAGAGAGAGAGAAAAAAAAGAGAAAAAAAAACAGCCAGTGAGCTGCATCTGGTTTAAAATATATGTGGAGCTGGGCCCATGTGTGCCTGCTGAAATGTTATCAGCAGCACCTACAATAGCAAGTCTAATCAGAAGCCAACTATGTTAACAGACAGAAAATTACCCTCAAAAGTCAGGCAGTCCTGGGGACCATAACAAGAATACAGCACAAGTAGCCTTCACTTGGAGAAGAACATGGGACTATCAAGAAAAGGATGGGGAAGGTGGAGGGATCTCCAATAATTCTAAAATAAGCCCCGAGAGACCTAGAAATGACAGGGTACCATGAGCAGGGCAGGTGTTTCCCATCCTGGACCTGTCTTACCCTGGGGAAGGTAGGGCTTCTGCACTTTCATAACCGGGTATCTGGTCTGGATCCTCCACTTGTCCTTCCTCTTCTTCTTTGTCCTTATGGACATTTGAGATAAGTCCACCTAAATCTATCTCCACATCTATAATGAGTCTGGGGAGAACAAAATAAAATCTCTGTTCCCAGTAACAAGTTATGGTGTGACTGTTTCTGCTCAGTAAGGAAATAAGGACAAAATCTGAGCCTTTCCTATTTCCTACTCCACTTGGTAGTACTGTGGAGAAATGTTCATGCCTGGCAAGACAGAGAAGGAGAGATAGAGACAACAGAAAAGCACAAAAGATGTACAATGTGCAGTCAGTTGAGTTACCCCAGTGGTGCTGTCTCACTTCCCAGGGTCTGGGAATCTGGAACGACTTGAGAGCAGAAGTATGGGAGCCCAGGCAGGGACACAACGCTCAGTGCTGCAGCAAAGGCAGGTCACATCAAGTTTTCCCACAATGTGGCAGGGCACATATGTCCTGCACGTAAGTTAAAAACAGAGATGAAATAGCAGGAAAGTAATCCACATGTATGAGCAATGAGAAGGATGCAATGTAGGGTAAGCTTTCTAATATTTCCTAGCTAGGATGTGGCGCCAAAAGCAGAGAACAGCAAATGAAAACAAGCAAGCCAACCAAAAATTAAAAAAAAAAAAGAAAAAGAAAAAAAAGAAATAGAAGGGGGATGCCTGATTTTGGGGTAGCAGTAGCTGGGATGGTAGAGCCGACTCTCTCTCAAGTCACTGTGTGCAATAACCGCAAAAACAGGCTGCAGATTATCGAGTGAAACCCCTGAAATGGTTGCAGGTGTGTTAGATTTGTTTGAAAGACAGAATGACAAAGGGGGAAGAGGTTTTGTGGAGCTACATGGAGCACAGATTAAAAACAACGTACTATATTAAAAAACCAACATATCCACTATATACACTATAGAGGCATGCCAGAAATAAATGTAACTATCCCTGTGTTTTGTGAGCAATATAGAGCTATTTTAAAACTCTCTGAAAAGCAGTCTGTATCCACTGTATTAAAAGGCATGCCTGGTCTTGTATTTCTCAACAAAAGCCCCTGTTTACAATTCCTACTGTGGACACAAAAAGTATTTTGTGTGAATCTGTGTTTGTGTGGAATTATCAGATGCATCTGCCCATGGAAGGACAAACATGGACAAGGTCAAAGGAAAATATTCTTTAGAATAGCCCTTAAGCAGGCAGAGGAATTAGGCCTGATTTATGAATGTATTTCCACAATTCACTTGAAAATTTGTAATGTCTGTGCAGCCTGGCAAGAAAAAAAGGTGAGGGTAATGTGAAGGAATGCTTCTATTCCACTTTATTGTAAAATTATCCCGTGTTACCTGCTCTAATCCCCTGAAAACAAATTAAATCCTCACTAAGCTGACTTTAAATCAATAGTTTCATTTAAGAATAGTGTGACTTAATAAAAATAAAAAACTAACTGGTCCAGCCAATTTAAGAGGGAAATAAATCATTGCCCAAGGAAAAAAGCAGATTTGACTTGTATATGGGCCGCAGTTTTGTTGAGGGGACTAACCTGCTGTCTAAATTAACTCAGGGTATGTTACATATCTCATCAGCCTCATTCAGAAACCTGCTCCACTGTACTGGGAGAGAAGATTGCCAAAAAACCCGGGGATGTTATGGAATGAGACAATATTTCTGAGAACACTTAGTAAATCATGTAAGAAAACAAGTCTTTGAATCGCCCTGAAAGATCACCTCACGTTCCAGCATCTCCCTTGTCTAACTTGTTGGGAGAGGAGGCTTGTGAAAAAAAAAAAAAAAGGATGCCACACTTGCAGCCAGGGGAAAAGCAAGCATAGCTGCATTGGAAGCAGGAGCAAAACGAGCAGAGCGATGAACACACCAGCAAGATGCCAGCTGTTTAATTCATTCATACAGCAAAACTAGTTAAAATAGTAACTTTTTTTTTTTTTTTTTTTGGTAAATCCATTGATTGAATTATCCACACAATCTTTACAGGTGCGTGAAGATATTATTTCAATGTTATTAATTGTAGATTACATCTATCACTAATTTACTTTATACCTGTTATGAAACTTGCCTAATAAAGTTCTTACAGGTTCTGACTACTAGAATATAAACAGAGGCCACGATGAAGCATCTTGCTCAAATCAGTGCAAGTTATGCATTGCAAGTCACTGACAGCAGAATCTAATAATCCTGACTCCAGTTGACTTATTCTAAGTGTTCCCAGATGAATACCTTTCTCTGTCATTTACCACATTTCCAGGCATGCCTTTGACCACTGTCTTTTAAATAACCTATGTAAGAGCACCCCACAAGTTTGCAACAGAGGACAGGACTTGCTTCTCCAGAATCTCAGGAAATGCTTCAACCATACACCTCTCTTGTAGTCCACAGTGACCATCTATGGGAGATGAGAAGATTTCAACATTTGCCTCAGACATCCTATACTCAAGGAAGGAAGGGAGGTGATTCTGTGAGCTTACAGACCTGAGGTACAAGGACAGTGGTCTCATGCTGCACTCTGATTTGTCTGATTCCCTCAACACAATCCCAGACAATGTTAATGTCTTCATCTTATCTTCCTCACTTACAGCACTCATGCACCAGTGTTAAGAAACACTGAAGATTTTGGTGATAAGAACCATAAGAATTCACATGACAACTGAGGGAAAAATTTAGAGGGGTATATAAATGCAGAGTATAGATTTTAACCTTGGCATTCTCGATGCTATATCATCAGTGCAGACTTGCCAACATTGGCAGACCTGAATATAGCCGAACGTAAAGCTACTTCACAGAAATGTTTCAGTGGAGAATGAAAACAAAGACTAAAACGTCCAGTTTCATGGAACTGGGGGAACTGTTCATTTTCAGTTACCTTTATTCTTGAACACAACAATTAACATAATAAGTAAGGGTTTTATTATTGTTATTAGTTAGATAGTTAGCTTTGTAAAAAAATGCTTAAGAGTACCAAGGTTTGCAAGGAACCTGAAAGAGAATGACTTGGAAGGCTCCAGAGGAAACAGAGTGTATTGCAGAGCTAAAAGCACCCAGCTGCCCTGAACCTGTCTGACAGAATACTATATGACTGTGTGTTTAACAGGTAGTTTGAGTTGCGCTTATCCGTATTTGTATTCCCCAGTAAGCGCTCCCAGGCTTTGCTATCCCACTGTGATTTTGAGATATGAGGTCTTAAGGAGAGTTGGATCAAGTAGTGTCTCACAAGATCATCTGCGCTGGGCCTTTTTTTCTTTTTTTCTTCCGCTTATCATTTTTCTTATCCTTTCTTGATTCTGAGCCTGCCTATTTATTTGTTATAGGGATAACCATCTGTGTTAGAGCTAGAATGAAGGATCACCGTACATGTTACATTTGTATTTGATGGACTCCTTCTTGCTAGATAAAAAAATAGTATGCTGTTGTATACTGCATCCGACTAAAAATACAGAAGTTAATTTTCTTTCTGGCTCTGAATTATTTAAAGATGAGCCTTATATTCATGAAGATTTATGGCCGCATTCTCCTGTGGAAAGGCCTTCAATATCTTCTCATCTTTTCATTTCTTTTTTTCCAGATTCTGTGAAGAGAACATCTCATATTGTCCAAATCATCAGGTCATCCAGTGCCAAAGTAGTAATGTTTTCAAAGCACACTGTCCTTTTGAGCTCCTCAACGTCTTCTAAAAAGTCAAGATCTCCAAGACACAAGTAGGACACTATTAGAAATTACTGTCAGCTTTTGGAAAACTTTGCCTCAAGCCATGGGTCTTGACTTTTCTGTTTGCAAACCCCTTTCTGTCTTGTCGGTCCTCCTCTTGTTGTAAAGGTGAATGTTCAGCAAAAGGTGTCTATTTTGCATGTGCAGAGTACCTTCAAAGCAACTGTTGCATGCAGTAACTTGTAGCTTACATGTGCAAACTCAAACCTTTTGAAGAGAAGAATGTGAGGAATGTAAATCAGGTCAGAATCATGCTGACAAAACGATAACACTCACAAAGCACTTGTAAAGTTGTACAAAAAGTCCAAACCTTGAAGCTGAATTTCGAATACTTGCCCTTTAAACTCTATTATAAGTTTAAGGCAAACCTTAGGGCTTCTTAACCTTCAGTTTTGACAAGTGAGTAAATTACTAGGAGAATATAACTCATTGGTTTAACATAAAGGGAGAATAGGATGGTATGTAATGACAATAGTAAATGACACATTACAGACATCATTATGTCATTATGGATGATATTGTCCTGGGGTGTAAGTTTATTTATTTATTTTTCCCTAGTATAAAGTCAAGCACAACTTCACCACTTAAAAAGAACTAAATACATAATAATGATATTATTAGAACTAAATACTAATAATAGTGCACAGCAGTGGCAATGGTAGTGAATATACCATACGCCCACATGATGTATACGGTGCATATGGAAAAGAAGCAAAGAGTTACATCACATTTTAAATCCAAACTGTTGCCAGAGCCTCTGCCTTGTCTAAAGGTCTACTTGTCAGTTGAAGGATTTTTCCTGTTTCAAAATTCTAGGGTCCTGGTATTTTTAAAGAGCATATTGCAACCCAACGGAAAACTGTGCGCTTTATTACTTGCCAAGGCTTACATGTCCCTACCCTGGGATCTCTTTCTCTCTCTTTTTTTTTTTTTTTCTTCTAGATTCACAGTTACTGGCTGCCCTTTCAAGATACACTCAGTTGTTACTATCTGTAGTACACTGATGAACCATTTGATGATGCTACTTACCAAACTGGCATAACTTCATAAATTAGAGTTTGCAATCCTTTCACTTTTGTATTTTATTCTCCCTGGCACATAATGCACCATAACATTAGTATTTAATCTAGATACCGTAAACCACAAATGCTCAGATGTTCCTCATCACCTGGATGATGAAATACTTACTCAAAGTTTTGTAAATTGAACTGTGAGAGCTGCAATCTTCCAAAGAGCTTTGAGGCAATCCATGGATGTGATCAGCTGGTGCATTCCATGGAGCAATGCTCTCTCTGCAGGTGGGCATCTCAAGGGAGGTTGTGTAGTGACTGCAGTAGCTCAAACACCCATTGCCATGACAGAGAGGGTCTTGTGTTACTTTCATGTGCAGAATTAATCTGGGGCTATATTTGCAGTGCCCAAATAGCTTCTACTATGAGAGATTTGGGGGGGCTATGAAAAATTTCCCCTTAGTAAGTGTGTTTATTGTTAAAGTAAAATAAACAGATGCTCTGAATCTTTAAATAGCTCCTTCTTTTTTATATTTGTTTATGGAATTGTAATAAATATTAGGGGTTCTGGATTTCTTTTTTCCCACCATTTTCCCTTGACATTGCCCATCATATAACCAACTATATGTGGACACTTACCAAGAGACCAAACAAAGAAATATAAATCTCTCTAGTTCTTGGTAATCTCATGCATTCCTGGCTCCCAGCTGATCTATCAAGAGGTCATTTGGTTGAAAGCCAACTTGCCAGACCTTCCTCCCTTGTCACTGTTTTAATTTCCTCTTTTGCTTGCTTTATTCTCAGTACTGGTACATTTTTAAAAATAGCATTTGCATCTTTACAAGGAATTGCATTTTAAAAAAGACATTCTTGGGCAGCAACAAAAAAGACCCTCTGTCTCTGAGGATGTGTCTTGACAACTTGTTTTTAGTGTTTGGGAACACATACCACTTTGTTCAGTTCTTCTACACAAGCAGATAGTTTCAGACAACTATTTAATAGTATCCCAGGGAAAAAGAAAAAAAAAAGGCAAAGGGAACACAAATTATTGGCTACTTGTCCCAAGTCTCGATATTTACTGTAGACAGCAGTCTTCTCCCTGTCTGATCACAAAGGTATTTTAAACATAAATGCAATATCTTCTCTTGCAGATTTACTTGTCTATAGTCTGACTCAGGGGGAATCAGACACAGGATGGGGGGCAGCAGTCTTCCAACATTGCAAAGGACAAACTTCTTGCCTGGCCAGTTTTCTTTTAACTTTTCTGAGTGAGAAGCACATCTTGGCCTTGATTGCTCTAACAGCCCAGTTTTGGCTCTCAAGTCTTTGGTCTCGTTCCCAAGCTGGCTGTTGACAGGCTATGGAGTATTACATACTGGTTTTAATCTTCAGGAAACATAAAGCATACATAGCTGGCTCCAAATCACCAGCTCTCCCATACCACAGAAGAGGAAAGACTGGGTTTCAGGGATGGGCTAGAGCAGGGAGGGGTGGGAGCAGGGGGACGTCGCTCAGCATTGCATTTAACCCCAGCCAGTGCCATTCTCCCACTGAGAGAAAATTACTTGACCAATGTCTCAGCTATTTGAAGCTAGGCCAGAAGCTGTTTGGTCTCTACAAATACCTGAGTAGATATACAAAAGACAGCATAACTTGTCTGTTTCTTTGCACAACCACAAATATTTCCACTTACATGAAGTTGGTGCATTCGATCCAATATCATGTTTCATATGTACCTGAGATTCATCAGGAAGTCAAAAGAGCCCTTCAGGCAGAAAATGGCAAAACTTTTTTTTTGCAGGTGATGTGACCTCTCTCTCCTCTTGAGGCTTTTGTTGCTATTGTCATTCTTTGTGGTGAAAGAAAAAAAGCACAAAGAATCCACTGGATTTTCTGTCTGTCTGCAAATGGCAATGCTCTACTTTGCTCACATTCAGCCCCAAATTTGGGTGGTGTGAGCTGAGCCTATCCCAGATTCAGACCCATTTCTGGAATATGTCCATCTCCAGTCAACAGTTCCCATGCCCAGGGTCTATAACACCACCAGCCTAGGGAAGATCACTGTCTTCTCCTTTGACAAGTCCACAAAACAGGAACTCTTTAGGAAGTTAAGAAATACCCTGTATCTAGGGCAGATTTGGACAGAAGAAATGCCTGTGAGCACTTGCAGCATCACAATACGCTCTGCAACATAACCCAACAACTGGTCCAGCCTTTCTGTGATTAGAGCAGAGTAATCACGGCCTCCCCAAAATCCATGCCGGCTCTCCTTCAGCAGTTCAACACATGAGAAGAAATTTCCTGGATTGATTTAAGTCTCGCTGTCATTTGATAGCTTTATGAGGAGGGGTGAAGGGGTACCCATGGTTTTTAGGGCAGTCCTGGAATAAGGAGCAGGGAGGGAAGAGGCAGAGAGCTGTCAGATTAGCTACATAGAGGACAGAATTTCCTAGCTGAAGCCAGCAAAAAAACTTTCAGATTTTTACCCTCCCGCCTTTATATTATGGTATTATTGCTCCTTATAGTTTAATAAGTTTCCACACTGTTGTGACACCTGACAGCAGCACCTGTGTTGGTGGATGAAGCAAAATGTGAACAATGCATTGTTGACTGTAACAAATACCTGTCAATTCCAGATTGACAATTTCTACTTAAGCTAATTTACAAAAGGAAAGGTAAAACACCCTCTCCCAGGGTATTATGAAAAGAAATAACGAAACATTTGATATATGCTTTTACAATTAGAACAAAACCTAAAGCTTTAGCTTAACAGTATAAAAGAAAATAATAGAATGAAAAAAATTAGTATGTGACCTGATTGACAGTTGCTACAGAAAAAAAAAAAATGTTATACATCTGTGTATATGTTCTTATCTGTAAAACAAACGTATTCATCTGAAAACTAGGTGAAAATCTTCCTTTTTCTCTTCCAGACTGACCTGGAGGTGCCACAAGCAACCCAAAAGCTGTGGTTTGCAGGTGATAACAGTGACCTTGGCCTTTAGGACCAACCTGCTGCTGATTCACCATTTCAGTGAACACACGGCCATGTGTTTTTTGTCAGTGGAGCTGGTGTGTTTATAGCATTTAGCTGAGCAGAGTGTGAGCTCTCCTGGAAAGTGCCGAGTGTGCTTGGAAAAGGGAGATTCTTACCGGTCCCCTCCTTCTCTTCTCCCCTTTTAGGCACTTAATGCTGGCATTTGACTTTCTTACTATGCTGACCAAGCTCAACTGAACCCAAAAGGGGTGGAAATGCTGTGGAAAAAAACTTTACCTACCTTCCTACAAATCCTCTGTAGCAGCAGGGACAGTGGCGTGCAGAAAGGTGACCTGGAAGGGTCAATGAGCCCCCTTCCCTGCTGCCATATATACACCCATCACCACCACGTGACCCAGGGTAGCCCCAGACCCTGCAGGAGTGTGCCGCACCTAATGGGCCTGCGAGCCAGAGGCTGTGTTTGTGGGATGCAGGCAGACAGACGGCAGGTTTCAAGAGTGCATTCTCTTAAACACATTGTTTCCCTATTTTCCACCTTCAGCAACTGACAAAATGGGACTTCATTAATGTTATTCCAGACAAAGAGCGGCAGAGGAATGTAACTTTAAAAAAGCCTATATTTTTTAAATTGAGAGAGACCAATTACAAAAGCTATAAACACTTTAATCATTTCTCTGAACATGTGGAAATACATACATTGTGAACCTTTTTCATAGGAAATGCTAAAATCCTTTCCTTAATGGCACATTTTCTTAATGGCTTTACAGTTTCTCAGTTCATTTCAAAGGGCTGTTATTTGTTATGTGGACATAAGTTTAGCTTATGGTCTAGAATGCTGAGAGATGTTTGAAAGAATTATCTGGTGGATGGTGGCAGCTACTTTTGCGTTGCCTTCTGTTCTTGCTTTGAAATATAGGGGGGGAGAGAGGGAGGATACGGGGGGGCTGGAATGCCTGTCCGCTAAATATTCCCTATAAAAATGTGGGGTGAAATCCCATCCCCAGTCAAATGAGGAATGTATTTCACATATCTCCAACTGCCAGACTTTATCCAGGTATTTTACTTTATTAAGTACTAAAGTAAAAATAAAGTTTATAAAAAGGGATGTCTTTATTTTTGCAATGAGATATTTTTACCTTATGCTCTGATTCTTTGATCTTTAAGAGCATAACGATAGTATGTGCAAGACTGGAAGGAGTAAAAAAAAAATAAAATAAAAATGTGTTGTATAAAAAGAAGTTATGACAGAGGATTTGCAGTTGATGAAGTCAGAAATTAGAAAACTGATAATTTCTCGAAACAGAATGGTCTTTGTAAAAGATGAAATGTGGGCTACATGAGTGTCCTAGAGTGATGTGGAGATCTTGGATGAAATCCCAGCCCCGTTGAACTCAATGGGAATTTTTTCTTTCACTGAAACAAAATCAAGTTTTCACTTGCCCCTTTCTTTAAAGACATGTGGAGACACAGTGGAATTTCTTCTTTAGAAGCAAGTCTCGTCCAGCCTAGGCATTTGCACTCTCCTCTCCTGCCCTGCATCATTCTTCCATGTCTTGCAGAGCTCTAAGCTTGAGCTCCTTCGCCACCCCGTATCTCACTAGACACTTACCAAAAGCCTCATTTACACAAATTGCAACGAATAACTATTGACACACCTTTATCGTTGGTAAGCAGGAACTGTTCCACTGACTCTGAGAACATTTATACAGACTTGAGAAAACCCAAATGAAGTTTTCAGAGTTCCTGCAAATCACCTCTTGTTACAGTCCTCTTGTCCCATTTCAAGACTTGCTGGAAACAGGAGAAGATTTCAGTGGTCTTCTGAAAGAAGAAAGGTACAAAATAAATAAATAAATAAATAAATAAAAACAGTACATTTTCTTGGAAGGTAAATGGTTAAGCCAATGGTTAAAACGGATTTTCCATTGCTTCAAAGCAAATAGAGATTTCTAACATTATGCCACACAGTGTGTATATGAAGCAAGAACTTCCTCAGGACCTAAAGTGGGTGCTTTTTCCTCAAGCCCTTTCTTCCTCGGGGCACATTTCACCACCCCATGCTCTGTTTTCTATTCCACTTTAAGGAGGAGGGATGCAATTGCCTGTGAATCCTAAATATTTGGAGTCCTCAGCACTTTAAACACAACCTCTAGGAGATTGCTCCACATGCTCTGCTACGGATATTTTTCTTATGCTTGTTGACTGAAAGGGTCATTGCTCTGTTCTGTTCTATCACAAATCCAGATATTACACTAACACATCTTCTGAAATGGCAAGGCAAATTTGACATGACTTGTGGGATTCCTCCTGTGAGGAGTCACCACTTAGTCCAAACCACAGAGATTGGAGTTCAGCTGATGTGGATACAAATCAGTTAAAAGCTTTTTTTTCCCTACTCTGTCTGATTTCACAAACAAGGAAGACATTTTTGCTGAAACTACTGAGCCTTTACCTTTCATTTTGTTCCCACCACTACCACCACACACACAGGTTGTTCATCTGTAATTTGGTAGAGGGACATAGACCCCTCCATACTATGCAGTAATGTGAAAGACTATAGCCCATATTATTATTATTATTATTATTATTATTATTATTATTATTATTAAATTATCACATTATCTATTCTATTTGCAGACTGCTGTCCTTGCAGTACTTATTCTAAGTAGAGGTAGATGCAAATCACCTCTACATTTGCACCATGGACTGTCACTTGTCACATGCAGGCTTTCCACATGCCCAGTCAGCTCAATTACATTGTTGACATGACAAACATTACCCAAAAGTTTTAGGATAATTTGTATAATTTGTGCAATTAATCTGCAGTTTACACATTGCACAGAATTGCTGGAATGTTCTCACTTACTCGGGGGGGGGGTAGATAAATTCACCGAATGTCAGCCTCTAAAGAACATATTCAAACAGCGATGTTGTTCTGTGCCTGTGGGGGAGAAGACTGATCCTGGCAGCCAGATGTCTACCATGCTTATACTCAGAAAAGGCGTGTGCGCATGTGTGTGTATGTGCATGTATGTGTGTGCACATGTATGTGTAAAAGAAAGACAGCCCTGGAAAGGAAGATTTCTTTCTGTTTTTTAATGGTAAAGTTTAATGATGAGATTCTTCCTCATATTGAAGAGGACCCACTTAGAATATATTGAATTTGCCTTCCTTATCCAGCACAAATTATTTCTGTTTTAATCCCTGGCCTTGCAGTAGGGCATTTTGTTAATGTTTCAGTCCAATGACTAGTCTGATCTCTTTGCAACAAACTGGGAGGTCTGCAATAATTCATGTTGTGGTTCTTCCCTGTAAATTTAAAGTTGGATTCCACGTTTCAACTATAGGTTGTACAACTTAAACAGTATAACTACTGCAACCTGAACTACTTCAAAATAAGATATAAATAGTGCCTGGAAAAGCTTCCTCCTAGTCATTCAGATAGCCTGGGACTTTCTGAGGAGAGATGTGGCTGGAGCTGCATGTATGTGGCTCATGGAAATGTTGCTGCACTGATGGGTGTCACCTGGAGAGAGCAGGGACTCTGCAGAACATGTGGGAAGATCCTTGTGCCTTCCTCCCCTGGGGAAGCAAGGATGGAAAAACTCTCTGAATGAAAGCTTAGGGAGGGAAAGATGTAAGGAGCTCCATGCAAACCAGAAATATGCACAGCTCACACAGTAAGAGTGAAGCAGCAACTGGACTCTCAGGAGGACCTTTAGCTCTGAGACTTGACTGGGCTTTTAGAAATGCAGAGCACAACCCACTGGTATACAAGAGAACACAGAGATACTCATGTCCAAGAGATCTACATAGACATCAAGAAGATCGGATGGCTTTATTGTTTTCATTAACCGGTGTCAGATTTTAATGCCAGCTGAGGCACATGCAAAGGAAGGATTGACCTTCTTAAGATATAGCACCTGTGTGATTAGCTTTTCCACCCACCCGGCTCATGACCATGTACCAACATGGCCATCTTTACAGTACTACCCAGGCACCACAAAATCTGTAATTTAGTTCTTCTTCCTTTTGACACAGTTTCCCATAGGATCCTACTGGACAAAATGTCCAGCATACAACTAAACAAAAACATCATACGATGGGTGAGTAATTGGCTGACGGGCAGGGCTCAAAGGGTTGTGGTAAATGGGACCATATCTGGCTGGCGGATGGTCAATAGTGGGGTCCCTCAAGGCTCCATTTTAGGGCCAGTCCTCTTCAATGTTTTTATAAATGATTTAGATGTAGGACTAGAAGGTGTTTTGAGCAAATTTGCCGACGACACCAAACTTGGAGGAGTTGTGGACTCGGATGAGGGTGGAAAGGCCTTGCAGAGAGATCTGGACAGATTGGAGAGCTGGGCAATCACCAACCACATGAAGTTTAACAAAAGCAAGTGTCGGGTCCTGCACCTGGGACGGGGCAACCCTGGCTATACGTACAGACTGGGCGACGAGACATGGAGAGCAGCCCTGCAGAGAGGGATCTGGGGGTTGTGGTTGACAGCAAGTTGAATATGAGCCAGCAGTGTGCCCTGGCAGCCAGGAGGGTCAACCGTATCCTGGGATGCATCAAGCACGGCATTGCTAGTCAGTCGAGGGAAGTGATTGTCCCGCTCTACTCTGCGCTGGTGCGGCCTCACCTCGAGTACTGTGTGCAGTTCTGGGCACCACAGTACAAAAAGGACATTAAACTGTTGGAGAGTGTCCAGAGAGGGCAATAAAGATAGTGAAGGGCCTAGAGGGGAAGACATACGAGGAGCAGCTGAGGTCACTGGGCCTGTTCAGCCTGGAGAAGAGGAGGCTGAGGGGAGACCTCATCACAGTCTACAACTTCCTCACGAGGGGGAGTGGAGAGGCAGGTGACCTATTCTCCGTAATCACCAGTGATAGGACCCATGGGAACGGTGTTAAGCTGAGGCAGGGGAAGTTTAGGCTGGACATCAGGAAGAGGTTCTTCACTGAGAGGGTGGTCGCACACTGGAACAGGCTCCCCAGTGAAGTAGTCACTACACCAAGCCTGCCTGAATTTAAGAAGCGATTGGACTGTGCACTTAGTCACATGGGCTAAAATTTTGGGTAGACCTGTGTGGTGTCAGGAGTTGGACTTGATGATCCTTATGGGTCCCTTCCAACTCGGGATATTCTATGATTCCTAATTTCTACAAGAGGCACTGAAATACTATTTTACTCATTTCACAAATGAGGAGGGAAAAAAAATAAAATAAAAAAAAAATAAAAACTGAGAAACTAAGCAGCCAGAATCACCCTGGAGATGCACCCAGGATGAAAGAGGGTGCTAAAGTCCCTCCTAAAAAAACAGATGAGCCTTTTTCCCCTTGACATCTGTATATGATTTCCTAATATTCCCAGAAGGGCAGATGCTACAACAGCCTTCTCTTCCACCAGTCTGAGAGCATGCTGGGAGGCCCTTCCACTTTGTGGGTTTCAGGTCACATTTAGCCTAAATCCATCTCTTTGCAACCAAATGGAGAAAAACCTGTCAGTTTTGGGGAATGCACTGGGAGGTGAGGGACACTGAATGTGGAGAGAAGAACAAAAGAACATCTGCTGATGCTCACCCCAGGGCAGGAGAACAAAGATCACCCTTTTTCAAAAGTGATCATACTGTCCGGGAGCATAAAACAAAATAAAAGACAAACCATGATTGATATGTAGATCCTATCACTGCATAGACCCCCAACAACAGAGAAAATGTGTGTTTATATTTTTGTATAGCCCTTTTTATATTTCTCCTTCCGTCCCTCAGCACTTGTCTTTGGATTTCAGCTTACTTAGCAATCTTTTTCTTTATTGTATTCCCTACAGTTTGGATTCTGGTTTATGTTCAAGTTCTTGTTTTACTAGAAATGCTACATCCTGGTGGAATTAAAATCCAAATTGGATTTAGGAAAGTGCCTAATTTGGGCTCTAGTGTCCCAGATGTTGGTTAGGTGCTGTGAACACTGTAAAATCTAATAACGTTTCTCACCTTAAAAAAAAAAAATAAAAAAATCCATTAATATAACGCTAGGAATGAGACGTGCTGAGAGCCAATGGAAGCCAAAAGAAATCTGAGTAAAGGTTGCCAAAACGCTTTTTCTCTCCTCAATTCCCAGCTTCTCCCTGGGCTTTGGATATTGCAGCACATGTGAAAGGTTCCTATGACACTCGAAAATGCTATACAGTTGTGATTTCATAGAACAAAACAAATAGTCTTACCTCCCCTAATATTTAATCCAGATTTGTAGTTTTCCAGTGCACTGCTGTAAAATCACCCAGTGCTGTGGGGTCCTTCAGCAACGCTGAAGTGCCAAGCCTCAAGATGGCTGAGTTGAGGGTTATGTTTCAATTTGGCAGTGTAGCACCATTTCCATAGACAAATTAACATTGTTTCATTTCATTTTGACACCATAATGTCTTTTCCATAGACCCGCACTGACACCGTCGTGAAATCATTGCATCCCAATCAAGTGAATGGGAAATTAGCACCGTGACACAAAACACACCGAGAAAGTAGCCACAGCCTAGTTTATTTGTCAAACTGAAATACCTTGGCCACATTCAAAAACATTTTCTGAAGCACTGAAAGAGCTGAGTACAGGAATTAATGCTAACAAAATGGGCCCTATATAATACCTTGCTCTGATTTGAGATTTAGGAAACCTTCTAGAAACGAACGCCACCCACTGCAGGCTTTGCAGGGCAGGGCTCTTCCCCTTCCTCTGTGCCCACCTCCCTTCCAGCAGTGTGCACCTCCCTCAGCATGTCCCTGGTAGTGGGTCCTACCTCTGTGTCCCCAACAGCTTGGTGCACTCAGCGTGGGGACACTGGGAGGACGCTGCTGGTGTTATTTTGATCAGACCAAACTGGGAATTGCCTTGGGGTTTCCAGGGCTTGAGCTCGAGATCCTCAGTAAAAGTGCTACTGTTAGAGCTGAATTTGAAACCACAAAAATCTGTTTATAGAAGAAATGTCCTGTTTACTTAGATGCAGAACAAGCAGAAAAAAACACTAGCCCAGATCACTGATTCTTTAAACTTTTTTTTTGCTCTCAGACCTCATTTGAACAACAGTAAAGGCATTCATGTCCCAGCCTAAGCATATTAAAGGGGTCGCATATACAATATTCATTCATGCCAGTGATATATTTAACATTAGAATACCAATGTACATACCAATTTCATTTCTCTTCCTCCCATCCACACACATATACTAACATTCAAAGAAATCAAAATTGCACAGCCAGCACTCAAAATGTGTAAACGTACTCTGTTTTGCCTCTCTCACATGTACGACAAACTACAAAAAATCCATTCCTACCACCGCTCACCTTTTCCTTTTGCACCAGTGGGCCTCTCCCCACAACCAGCAGCTGCTCTCTACCCATTACAGCCCCAAACCCTTTCAGCCCTTCCCAGAGCCTCAGAGATTTCCTTGCCTCCCTGCAGATGCTTCTCCTGCACATCCTGCTCCTGCATCCCCTGTCCCTCCTGCCCCCCGGTACCCCCCTGCTCAGGTTTTCAGGCAGTTGCACTGAGGGAACAAGGGGACAAGTCTTCTCATTCTTCGTCCCGTGGCTGAAGCATGCCTCTGGTAAGCAAGAGTTATAACCACAGGCATGTTACTGTACCTGCGGTAGCCACAAGCAACGTAAGGAAGGTCCTGTTCTGCTAGGGGTAGGACACAGACTGCTGCCAAACTTCAGTGCTCCTCTGCTAAACATGTGCAAGAATAAGATTTTTATAGAGGATTACAACCCAATGAAACATGGGCAGATTTTCACATGGGATTTAAGCTGTAAGAGTATCACCCTCCCACTTCATCTGAACCTGAACCATTTTTTCATGTTTCTTTTCAAAAAAAAACAAGTCTGAGATAAACAACTGTTTTAGAAATGTTCAGTCCAAAATGTAAAATTATAGAAACTGAAAACACATCATAATAATGGTGATGTATTCAGCAGCCTTAGCTGTAGCCTTATAACTGACCCACAATGGCAAGAGCCTTGCAGATCATGTTTCAACACAGTAACTATATACAGATCTATGGACATGTCTCACCTAGGACTCAGAAGATTATCCCAGTCGGTAATGGGATCAGGAACTCTACAAGTCCCACTGCAAGAAGAGTGTCTTCAGGGCACTACAAATACATGGGCTAAAACCAAAAAGGGCTGAGGACAACATAAGAATTAGAGTCAAGAAAGTAAAACCATTTTGAGTACAGAGAGAGCAGCTGGGCTTAAACATAGACAATATGTTTTACATGTGTTCGTGTGTCTAAGACTGGAACATAAAACAAAGCTAAGCACTTCAAACTAGTGCAAGCACATGCAGATTCTCCTTCTAGGGCTAGATCCTCTATCTCATCAAAGCCTGTGTCTCCCAACCTGTGTCCCCCAACCTGCAGGTATTTCTAGGGAAAGAGATATCAGAGGCTGTGATCTGGACTTTGCTGAGTTTCAAGCTGAGCCTCAGAGATCTCCACAGGGACACGGATGACCCAGTCATCCCATCTGATGAGGAAGTATCCTTCTGCTGTCCCTGGGTACAAGGGGACCCTGGCTTCTGTAACCCTGTGAGGTGATAGCACCAAGTAACAAAGTCGTTCTACTTTGCTGCAGTCACATAGTTTGGGTTTTTTTGAACCCAAAACATCTGCACCACTTCCCAAACTCTGTGATTACAGTGGCTTCCTTCGGGACTTCAGTTTAGTAAGAAGACACCCTCAGGTAAGGAGAAGGTAGTACTTCCAAAAGCAATGGTCATTTCCATTTTGTACTTGTACTTGCTATTGAGCAAGCAGGGCCACAGGGACTGGTTGAGTTACCAGTTTATTTAACACTCAGTCACCTCTCCATGGACCCCTGTCTATGGGATAGTCCTGCACAGGCTTCATCTGTGCTCCCTGCACTGGCCCCAGGCATGTTTGCTCACTTGTGCTCATAGAAAGGGAAGGAAGAGGCACAAAGCATGGGTAAAAGAGGGAAAATAAAGGCATAATTTGTTTCCATGTTCAGCTACAAAGCAATTGTGTTTTACTCCTTCACATACCTCACTGCTCCCCACTCTGCGTTTGTAGGAACTGCATTAAATTGAGCCCAATTGACCTCTTTAAAAACATCTACATACAGCCTTGCAATTTTCAGTGCCTTTTCCTCTTTGATGTGCCTATAGTTTCCATTTACACTATGCAAGAATCTCAGATATTCATGAGCAAGCAGCTGGGCCAACTCGCCCATCACTTCTCTCTCTTCTGCGCTGCCCTGACAGCATGGAGCAGATGAACTCTAGTGGGTATCACCCTCTGGAAGATTTCCCTCGCCTGATGGGAACCCTCTGTTGTCATCAGGCTGTTGGCCGAGGCACTGACTTGAGAGGAGTTTACCTCTTCCCAGCTGGCATCAAATCACTGCAACAGCCTCTTGGGTCTTCTGCAGTAAGCAGGAGTTTGGGATTAAACTAACTCCCATCCTTCTTGTAACAACAGTATCCAGAATCACATTTGTCTTACCCATCCCACCCTGAGGGTGCCTCGCAGGGCGCAGAGCTCAGGTAGATTCACCCATCCCAAATGCCAGCGCTAAAAGCCAAGCACACATTCCCTTTCCCACCAAGCAGGGAGTCCTCAAGAAGCAGGCTCTGCCCATCTGGTACCATGCTTGCACCCTGGATTGCTTTCAGCCAGAACCATGGTCTGTGATGATCCGTGGACCATTTTACCCTTCTGTAACCTTTTTATCCAGCACTAAGAAGCCAGAACAGGGGCACAAATCTTGCTCTTGGATCTTGCCCTGACTGCTGTACTCCAGCTCCTTCAAAGAATCTGGTGGTGAGAGATTAATTAGGACTCTCTAATTGTAATTCCCAATTCCTCCATTCATTTACGTTGGCAGAACTGTTTTTGGTTACATTATATTCTAACTATTTTGCATGGAGAACGCACCACAGAATTCCTGCCTGGCTGGATCATTTTGAATCGCCTTTCCAGCATTTTTTTTTTAGTCTCAAGTTTATGCTTATTCAAATTCTAGTTAGTCTGTTTATCAAAATCCTATGTGGAAAATATGTTAATTGGCAGAGAAGCTCTTTTTTTCATTGTCAGCTTGCTCAGCCTGGATTCCTTACAAATGGAGCTGCAGTTTATTTTACAGGATACCTCACAGCCCGCAACTTCCTCAGGTACCAAGTGCGAGCCCAGAAATGCGTGCAGCTGACATCCTCCCGTGCTCCAGCTGATTCACGGGTTGAAACCACCACTGTGATAACGCATTGCAAGGACTGCTAATGAGCAAGCTTTTTGGAGCAATGCTGTATGCGGCTACGTTGCTTTCATGTTAAGAGCTAACAAGGCTGCTGCTTCAATGTAACTTCTCCAAAGAGTGACACTGGTCTGTTATCCAGGACCCGTGCTGTTCGTGGTGACATTTGGCCAGTAGCCTGGCTGCAGAGAGAAAGAGGAAGGGTGGCAGGGGAAAGAGAAAAAGAACTCAGGGCCTATTTCAAGGCCTAAAACGTGGACAGGTTTGGTGAGAGATATCTCGGAGCTGTGCAAGGTAAACATGGTCTAAATCACCTGCTTTAGGAAGATAAGTACGCTGAGTTCCCTAAGCTAAATGTACGCGACTGCACTTTGATTGAAAACTTTGTGATGTGAAGACTGAAAATCACAAGGAGGAGGCAGGCAGCATTTAATCTCCTGTTGGATGACGATTCAAGATAGACCAATAGAGATACCTGCTGCCTGATAAACCAGTCAATACTGTAGATGGTAGATACCTGCAGGAAACAGACACAGCGGGGGGGGAGGGGGCGGAAATTCTCAGTATTTTTACATTTTCCGTCTGTTCTCAGCTCCCTGCTAAGCAAAATGAGATTTGTATTTTCCTGCATTATCACACTTCAGATGCTGCAAACATCCAAATAATCTTTTAAAGGGCGTGTTGTCTAAGTTAGGAGTAACGTTTATACCAATTGTGTACACAAAATCCAGGGAATTCCTGGTGCCTGGCAACTCTGGCATGATCCCGCCAGGATTCTTTATTACTTTTTTCTTGTATATTATGGAAGAATCACTTGTCCATCAACCTATTGCAAACTGAACAGTGTTGTTCTGTACAAACAGCAGGTCTTTCCAGCAAGCATACCTGTCTGTGAGACAGGGGAAAAAAAAATTAAAAATTAAAAAAAAATAAAGCATGAAGTTTGAAAAAGCATGAGGAAATCACAGACAAGTAGAAAACACATTCCACACTTCTCTTTGAAAGGATTTGCATAAGTTGGTTTGTACATATTCTCACTGCAACACTTCAGTTTTTGTGTGCACCTATCCTTCGTGCTATGTTTGTTATGAGAGCTAAGACAGCCGGCTTTCTAACAGCTCTCTGCTGCTGCTGTCTTACTATGATTTTCCTATCTTTTAATTAAAAGTATATTTCACAGCCAAGCCAAATGCTTTATAATAACAAGAAGGAAACACAGAGAAACAGCAAGGAAAACTTTTGACCTGCTGTGGACTGAACATACTTCTTCTTGCCATGCAACAAGACTAAATCATCACATGTGCTGCTGATGGACATTCATTATTATTTCTTTCCAAACTGAAGGCATATTTCATTTTCCTGAAACCTGGATTTTCTCCAGATTTGCAGGAAAATGTTGCTGCCATTGGAGCTTGTTGCTGTATGTCACCACCTGCTGGCAAATATCAGTCGAGGGTTTCTATCTTGATTGCACAGATGAAACAGTGTAGACAAGGACTTTTATCTTCCTTGATAGAGACAGATAGGTGGCCACAAAGAGAACATATGTTATTTAAACAGATTTTTGGTCTTGAATGCATATATTCAGACCAAGCCTGTTTGTATAACATGCAGTCTGGATCCTGCCAGCCATTACTCAAACAACTAGTTCTTAATAAAGGAGAATAGACGAAATTGCATGGAAAAGGTTACCAATGTGGGCAAGTGTTCACAGACTCCCCTGGTTCATAGACCTGAGTTTGCTAGGAAAATAAATGAGAGTTTAAAAATGCATGGTATAGGCTTTTACTGTATTTAATTAACAACAACATAAAGTGAAAACCCCCAATAATCTTATAGATACAATCTCAGATTTGAATTTTCTGATCTATGCTATTTATTTCACAAGTTTAATGATGAGAGTTTGGGCTTTTTTGCCCTCCCCCCCCCCCCCCCCCCCCAGATATTTTTAGAAATAAGTCTTTTGAATATGAAAGCATATTTTCAAGCTCCTAGTATTTATTCTATCTACTCTAATAGGTAAACGTGCATTGCAGTGTGGGCACTAATGCTGATAATTCATATCATTTATCTGATAGATCAGGAGCCATTATGGCCTGTTGTGTAAATTCATATTTTGGCACTCTTTAAAAAGTGGATTATTATTGACCCAATAGACCGTAACAGCTCCAAAGAAGCCATTACTGTCTATTGTGTAAATCCTTCATGGTGCATGTTTTATTGACCCTTTGGAGCCATCATGGTCTGTCTTGTCAATCCAGATGCCATGCATGCGTATTAGGGCTGCCTGCGTAATATCCGTATGAAATGGTAGTTACATTATTGATGTGGGCCCCTACAAAATTACATTTTGAGCCACATTAGTGAGCTATTTTTTCCTCAGGTTCCAAAATACCAATTGTTCTAGTTCACGTTCTGAGCTAAAGATCAGGGCTACAAAAATCATTTTGAAATAATGAAGCTGTTACATTTTTTTTTTTTTTTAAAGAGTGAACATCCAACTTGACTTAACCAGGGAAAACACAAAAACAGCCATAGGCAGTCAGATCACAGCCTTCCTGGTCCAGGATGCTGCTCACACCAGACAAGGTTCCTGAGGAAGAGCATCCAACATGCTGTTGAGCATGACCATCAAGTCGGGCTCTTCACCTCTGCTTGCATCGCCTGTGCTGGTGATCCACCTCTGGCATTGTCCCTGAGGCACTGGATGATAATTTCATCCCAGTTCTGCCCTGAATCAACCAATCCTGTCCTTTGCTCTCTCCATCTTGTTCTCTGTCCCCCCACCCTTACCCCTCCCTGCTGCATGTGCCTGACTATGTGGGACAGATCTATAAATTTAGAGCAAATGAAATCATAGAATCATAGTATCATTGAGGTTGGAAGAGACCTCCAAGATCATCTGGTCCAACTGTCCCCCTACCACCAATGTCACCCACTAAACCATGCTCCTAAGCACCAGGTCCAACCTTTCCTTAAACACCCCAGGGACGGTGACTCCACTACCTTCCTGGGCAACCCACTCCAATGCCTGACTGCTCTTTCTGAGAAGAAATTTGATCTAATTTTCAAACTGAACCTCCCCTGGCTCAACTTGAGGCCATTCCCTCTTGTAAATGTCCTCTCCTCCCATAAGGATCCACAAAACCCTTCTTGCCAGACAACAGGATCAGCAGTTTCCCTGCTCATGGGAGAGGCTGAGCAATAAAATGGCTGTGGTGTTAGACAAATTGCACAAGGACCAAGCAGGTGAACATGTTCAAGTGAAAGTGCTCAGAAGTGCAGCATGCATTGAGGTACCTGCATCTGAGAACTTTAATGAGAAGCAGAACCCAAACTTTCCTGGGGGAAAATCTGTCCTTAGGAGGTGCCTGCCTCTGCTCCCAGGCTGAAAGTGTTCATTTGGATAAGCCAGATCTTGCAAACTCTTTCTGTCTGGCTCACCATCAGCAGGGGAGTGGTGCAGACACAGGGACATGTGTCCCCACACAGATCTCCTCCCCACACTTCCCCATCTACCTCTTCTATGTCCTCCAGCCCCACACCTCCCTAGCCTTCAGTCTTGTCCTGCACCGCAGGCATCACTGCACCAGGCACACATCCACAAGGTAAGCACAGTTCCTGGTCAAGCCCACTACATGCAACTGGTCTTGCTCCTTTCCTTAAATGATTCCCAAACAAAAACCACACAGGAACAACATAATCTGAGCTGCTGCAGAAGGAAAGTCTTCCTGAGGCAAGATCAAATTGAACTGCACAGCTAGTGGGGCTAAGTTCAACCTGGAACTGCCTGAATGCTTGAATTATTCCTATGCCTGGCATAATAAAGATCTAGTGTTGGCACTGGTTCCTTGTCTTATACATTCATAAATATTTATCCAAATATTAATGAGCAGAAAACAATTTATTTCTTTTTTTTCCCTAATTGTAACATCAATTCTAATATGTTTTGTTACTTAGTCACCTCACAAGTAAATTGATTTTCTTATCCACCAATAGGTATTTAAATGTTTTACAAGTGTATGCCAGGATTCTGAAATGAGAACTGTGTTTGGAACTCACAGCAGGGCTGGTACTTTCAGATTTCTTATTATTTTATTTTGCTAACAGTTGTAAAGTACAGTTATGTAATAAAAATTCGGCATAAGGAATGGGTAGCAGTTTCATGCAATGCACATCTTTGAAGTCTTCTTCCAACAACAGACAGCTGCAATCTATGCGTGCAAAATGTATGGCATACTACAGAAGAGCATTTGCTCCCACTCTTCCTCTGCACACATTATTTTCTCTTTTCACACACACACACACCTACTGCATAATATTGACACAATTCATGATTTCCAAGTGTACGTGTGGGTGTCTAGTTTCCAAGATGGCATTTGAGAACACTTTTTGAAATTTAGTTTTCAATTCAGCAGCTTGCTAAAGCCCACGACTGGCTCAATGCATACAGACAGTCCTAGCAAAGTCAACTCCCTGCTTAATCACCTTGCTAAACTGGGGCCTCACTTTTGCTACATCTCAACAACTTTTCATCACCCACCTAGCTAATGAGAGATTTGGGTAATCCGACCTTCCATAGTAACTGATTTTTTTTCAATGTTATGACTTGTGAGAGCTGTATATTTCCTTGGAGGAGAAGATGAAGTCTTTGGTCTATGCAGCTCACTAAAGGAGCACTTTATTAGTCCAGCATTTCCTAGTGTGTGGCTGGAAAATGTATCAGATGCTCACTGACATCCTGCTGCGCGTTAACGCCAGGGGACCACAGCAAACAATCCCTGGTGGTCGTAGGAATTGGGCAAGGGACCCTATTCTTCCCATTATCTTTCTAGGCGGGATGTATGGGAGATGTAGCTTCTCTGATATGAACAAATTTACATGAGGGTCATATATTTCAGGCAGTCCAGAAACACTTCTCCATGCCTTGATGGTTCCTCGGAAAGCTACCCCACCTATTCCATGTAGCTGGGCACTGGAACAGTTGCTTTAAAGCTATCCCAAATGAGGAAAGTGGAGTTTATACGTCTTTTCTGTTGACATTTTGTCATTTGTCACTTATCCTGAGAGTAATTTATTTGCCATTTTTCTGACCAAGAGAATAAAAAGCTCTCCTGATTTAGTAAAAGTATGCAAAATCCTTTTGCTTTTTCCCTAATACAATTAAGAAGAATTTAGGTAGATCTAATATTGATGAAGTTCATATACTGGACACAATGTTTACCAAATAAACACATTTATTTTATAAATGGTAGCTTTACCTCTTTTCTAATCCACTTATTTTTAGAGCTAGGAATTGATTTGTTCAGATGTAAGAATAGCCTCTCTACCACCAGCTTCAGGGGAGTTGTACTCAGCATACGTTGGTGTAAGCATAGGCAAAATTTCAACCCATCATCTTGGTTTATCAGTTGCTTGCTTCCTCCTCATGGATTTCTGAGGCAAGAGACAACTGGCAATGCTGCCAAATGAACCCCTGCAAGGAGAGGATGAGGGCTCAGAGCAGCAAAGCTCAAAGTCTCAGACAGCCAGGTCTCAGCTGAAGTCAGGAATAAAGACTGTACCTTCTGGGAATATTCCCTACACCACACTGGTCCCCATTTAACTACAGGAAGCAGGAGCTAGACCAGGCAGCTGGGCATCTCAGCACTGTGAAGTTTGTGCTCTTCTGTGTCCCCACTGCTGCAATGCCATAAAATTCCCTGAAAGCCTGCACCACCCATCATCACAGTTTTGCAGGGCTGAAGTAGAAACTCCCAGGGTCCGACAGCCTTCTGTTTCAGCACATAGCCTTATGCTTGACTTTTTTTATATGCAAACAATAAATGCTCAAGGTCTGGATTTTTGTATCTGTATTGTGTCATTCCATTTATGTTCAGAAGACCATGAAAAAAAAATGGCTTTTGACTGTCTTTCTCAGAGTGTACAGCCGATGGGTTACATGAAACAGCAGGGCCACTGTGAAAAAATACAACCAAAATTTTTAGCACCAGGATTACCTCATTAATAAACTCCTGGCCGACTGAACACACTGGAGCTGGAATTACTGGAAGGATGGGAAAGATAATGATTTACCTTCAGACTTCCCAACTGCAGCTGGCTCTGAATCCTGCCACAAAAGGCAAACAAACAAAACAAAACAAAACAAAACAAAAAAGAAAATATTTGATGACTTTGACTTTCTGTTTTTCTGTGACAACCAACATCATTTATGACCCATTATGTAATGACATGAGCATTATATATTGAAAAGCTGTCTTGAAAGACGTTGTAAATAAACATTTCTGGTTTGCAAACAGGAAGCCAGAAATATTACTGTGGAAGCTGAGAGGATGGGGTTAGATTCTTGAAATGCCAGTGATTTGTTTTTCCTTCCATCTTTCCCAAGCTTGTGGTGCAGTCATATTGTTATTAGCTAATGCATTTCCTTTTCTCTCCACTCCCTTAGCTAAAATATAACTAAATAATAATAATAATAATAATAATAATAATAATAATAGAACAGCAATAGAAAGAAAGAGAGAATAGACAGACGCAAAATAAGAAGTGATTAAAAAAAATGAATGAATTTGGGGTATAGAGTATTTGGGGCTACGGGGGTTCAAACCAAGAGGAAGGAGTCCAACATCCAATAGCGGCCCATCTTAGACATTTCAGCAGAAGGCACAAAATCAGCAAGAATAAATTTTCCCATGGGGAAGCACCTTCGAACTCCACATAAAAGTGATGTCTGGCACCATGCAGGGGTGAGTTTTTCGGGTATGTGTAGTTATCCTGATAATGGTGAGCATAAAGAGAGAGCTAATAGTTTTTACTAGCCTAAGTATTTTGGGGAGAAAAAAAAAAAAGCGAAAAGGCTTTGGGGGTTCAAAACTTTTCTTCAGGACTGAAACTTCAAGCTAGGCTTTGCCGCTTCCTTTCGTGATGTGAAGAAGAACTCGTACACTCAAAATTAGTCTGTTTTTTGAGCTGTTTCTCAGCCCAGTAACTCCCTATCAGCCCTTATGAACACCAGGCACTGCTGCAAGCTCCCAGCAGCAGTAGGTTTCAGACAGCCCCGCTGCAATCCTGGCTCGACTCTGCTGCCCTGAGCATGGACCAGGAGCTGACACGGGAGCCGCAGCAGGCTCACCAGCCAGTTCCACCAAAGGAGGATCAGGCCCTTTCTCCCTTGGACGTATTTCAAAACATCCCTTTTTTTTTTCTTTGCTGACTGCTCATAACAGTTGCCTGGTCCAGGCATCAAATAAACACTGGCTTTTATATGCCGGCACTAGTGTTATTGTGAAGGAAGTGTTCAGTCAAACAATACCGCTGAACAAAATCTTTTCTCCTACTGATGTCGTGTGACAATTTTTTATTTTTTTTTTTCGCTCTAACCTGAATTCTAACCCATTTTAAACCTGCCATTTTTTCACACATTAATGGGAAGATATTTTTTTTTACTCTATTCTCTGCCTTTTTCCCCCCCTTCAGTAGATGAACTTTAAATGCAATAGTGTGCTCATCCTGAGTGACCCTGCCTGCTGGGAGTAATTGTCTAGAGGAGAATAGAAGAATCTAAGAGCTTTTGTGAAAGGGAATAGAGAAGACAGACTTTATTATGATTCTGAATCGTAAGCGCACTCTTTTTTTTTTCGTTCTCTCTTTTTTTTTTTTTTCAGGTTCTAACAGCTGTTTCCCATCACAACCGGTGTTTGAAAGACACAGCAAAATTGAGTGTATCAGTATCACAATTAGTTTCACAGGCGGCTAATAACTTACTTGCCAGCCATGCCTGATTTAATCAGGACAGTCCTGATTTATGGTTGTTTGTCCCAGTGTCCGATTTTCTCTGCCAGCTCCATCACAAGGAGATGCATGCAGCCTGCTCCTGCGCGCCGTCAGGGCCACCGGTTCACGACAGTGGGCTGGCTGCACTGGAGGGGAAAAAGGAGGAGGCAGCTGAAATTAGAGGTCTGGAGTCCTCTAACAAAACTCAGGGAGCATATCCTTCTTGCTGTGATAAACGGAGTGCCTCGCACTGGTGCAGGCATGCCAGGCTGTCTTATGTGGGCTTGTACATTTATCAAGGTATCTCACAGTGGCCTGCTACCCCCTCTTCCCTTGTGACCTGGAGGAACCTCCTGGGTTAGGGTCAAGAGGTGATTTTAGCAGCACATTATCTCAAGCCTGCAAGGCCCCGAGCTGCTGCTAGTGAGTCTTCTGTCAATGGTGCCAAATTACGCATGGCTCATTTCTGCAAAGTGATCTACTGCTGATGCTCACTGGGGACAGAGCTGAGACCGTCCAACTCATTTTTCTTAGGACTGCAAGCTGGCCTGGAAGAAGTCCCAGCAGTGAGAGCCCAGCTCATGCCTTTCTCACTCAGCAACTCTACTCTTGAAGTTGAAAAAAACGTCCATGAGAAGCTATTTGATGAATCAGTTGTAGCACTTAAAAGATGAGATCTGAGATAGTCTAGTCTGTAGACACAAAATGGCAGGAAAAAGAAGATAAGATAGGTTTTTAGGAAGCTTTTAGCTAGGCTGGTGATACCACTGTCCCTCTAATTTATAAATATGGGAAATATGCAATATGGGAAATATGGGAAATATCCAAATATTTTTCCTAAAGAACCAAGAGAAGTTAAGATGTGTTACAGACAGGCATCTCAACTGACACCTGCACGGACCTTCAGGGCTGTATTCCCTGCAGTTCCATCTGCAGATCAAACCTCTCCGTAGAAGTCTCTTTGCTGTGATGTTCACAGGACCAGGACGGTGATTAAGCCACCACTGAGCTGAGACCACTACCCACAGCTCTCTCTCTTTTACTTTGTGATCCCTAGTCTGACTTTTTTCTCTGTTTCTCACTCGTGGTTTGTTGTTTGTTTGTTTGTTTGTTTTTGGTTTGGTTTGGTTTTGCCTGTATTTCTAATGTGGTGAGGAGACTGATGTCCAAATCTTTGACACCAGCTTCTAGGTGCCACTACCCTTAGGGATGTCTAATTAGTGCAGCGGTTGCACATTCATGTCAGAGGGAGCTTGTGCATCATGATTAAGGGTGTTTTCAACTTGTGAACAGAGGTACCCTGCTTTAGTTTGAAAGGCTGTCGTGGAAAATCCCTCGTGCCACCTGTTTTTAAAGAAGTGTATTTCACGTCTATAGTTAGCTCTGAAACATGAAAGACAATATGGCCCTTGTCATCACCTTCTTAAGTTGGGAACCCAGTAATCTCAGGCCCCATGCTTGAAAGGGGAGATGTAAGCAGGCACTTTGCACCTTCCTTATGCGTACTGGGCAATCATGCTGCACGGGCATTGCTTGGGGTCTCATGCAGCCCTGGTCCTTGCCCTGAGGAACTCACAGTTTGGGTAGAAAAGCAAAAAAGTCTCTGGGAGACTAGAGAGGAGGAGGGTTGTTTTTGTTTTGTTTTGTTTTGTTTTTCTTATTTTCCTCTTTTATTACCTTCTGTAGAGTGTTTGGTAATAGAAGAGAGAGAATACAAGCTACTCAAATCAGAACAACTAACCAGGCTACAGGAGAAGTCATTGCCTAGTTCTCTAGGTGACAAGATAACAAGCAGAGGCCACAGCACATGTTTTTCTCCAGCTGGAAGAATCAAATCTACATTTGCAAGCCACCATCTCCTTATGGAGCAAGAAAGGAGCAGTTGCTGATTTCACTCAATTTTAAACAGAACCAAAATGCAAATCTGCATTCCAATTTTCGAGCTGAATAGAAGAGTTCTTGCACAATACCTTTCACAGGAGGTATTCACACAGCTTAAGCTGGAGTATTTCCCTCCACCTCTCAGGTTTCCTATCAGCTGTTTCTAGCCGGCCACACACTTGGTATGGAGACATTCTAACTTGCCCTACAGCAGGATCCAAATTTTTTATACAGTCTTTAGTGGAGAACTTGGGCTTTCCCCAGAAGCCTCTGGAGGGGTCTCACTCTCTTCTTTCTTTCAAGTGGAAGGGAACCGAGTCGGTCTGGAAACCTTATGTGAGGCAGCAGCCTCAGGTTTAAGTTTTACAATGGCTAGCTTAGGTCTTGAAAAAAAAAATATAAAAAAAATTAAAGATGGGCCTGGCATGTCCTCACAGGCAGGTACCAAGGCTTTCTGCAAGCACACGGGGGTTTGAGTGCTGACATCTCCACCCTTTGCAGCAGGACATCACCATTTTCCCATCAAAGGCAGTATGAAGTGGGGCTGGAGCCACAGTGACTCCAGTAAGAAAGCTGCACTGGGGATTCTCTTTTCTTTCCTCTGTTTACACAAAAGGCAGACCACGTTCAATGATATCAGCACAACCCAACCATGATACTCATTGAGCAGTTAACACACACACATACAAAGAGAAAAAGAAAAAGAAAAAGTGACAGTCTATCCATCTCACTTGGCATGTTTATATGTCCTTCTTAACCATAAAAAAGAAGGCTGTTTACAAAGTGGAGTGTCAGTAACATTGTGTAAAGGAACACTTATCTGAGAAACTTTGATCTCGTCCTGAAGCACCATTACTCTGAGACCGAAGGGCTAATGGCTCTTTGGGTGGGAGAGAAAGTTTTTCAACAAGAAAAGAAGGAAGTTTATTGTGCTATCTAGTGGACACATTTAGAAAATCCTGCTCCTCAGAAATAAGTTGTGGCTGTGTCACCGGCAGCCTTATCCCGCATTGTGCAGGCTGCTGAATGGGGATGAAATAACAAGATGCTGAGGTCTGGTGTAATGGGATAGTGGGGAAGTTGTTACTCTAGGGCAGGCCTGTTATCTCACTCATTTAAGTAATGGACATATTAATGGAGTTGAGAGCTAAACCAGACACATAGCCTGCCTATTGGATCTAACGTTTTCCATTTCCAGACTCTGGGCCACATTTTACGATACTGATTCACATATCTAGGCCCTACTTGAGTGAGTAATCCTATTGGCTTCATGAGCACGAGCAGAACATTGGCCTCAACGACAGGAGCAGAAAAACGCTGCCAGAAGAGTAATGGGATCAGATCCTAAAACATCTAGTGATGAGTTATCATGAAAAATAAAAATATGAATGCTTTTTTTGAAAAGGAATTGCAAATTTCTGTGATCCAAAAAGTGGGTTGAAAAACACATATAGCACTCAGGTAGATTCGGTTTCTGATAGGCCAGAAATTCCATAAGAACAGCATCATTTACTCCACTGCCTTTGCAAAAACAGCATGAAATCTTGGCTTACCTCTCTTTTTATTATTTTTTTTTTGCCTAATTTCAAGTGTACCAGACCTCCCTACGATGTCGAGGTTCACTCGATGCTTCACTATCATCAAATATTGGGGTGTCTCTGATCTCTCCTGCAAACGTATTTCTCTTAAAAAAAAAAAAAAAAAAAAAAAAAAAAAAAAAACTGTTAAAATGCACCAACAGATTGAAACTCAATCGCAGGGACCTTCACAACAAACAGAAACAGCTCCTCCTGAGGCTCACACATCACTGGTCCTAGCTTGCATCTGTCCTGCCGCTCTCCATTTTATTTCTCCGTGCTGCCGCCTGCACTTTTCAACTTCTTCTATCTGTCGCCGAGCCCCTCACTCAGAGACTGCTGAAATCCTTGGGAGCCCGTCCAATACCTGCCGTGGGCTTTGGACCCCGCCGCTCAAGTTCTGCCCTGCAAGCACTTAAGGCTTCCCGTGAGGTGCCGAACAACCCCATTAACTAATCTTGTTAAAAATATTACTTGCCAGCCAGCCTTTGAGCCGTTGTGCCTATCGTATAAACGTGTATTTCTCTTACAAACATTCCTGGAAAGACAATCTGGAGATAAGCTGGAGCTGTCTTTTACAAGTTGCTTGTCCTGTTGAAACAATTAGCTTGAAAAGGCAGACTTTAAAAGATGAGGGGTTTGTGCCCGTGAAAGAAAAGCAGTGGCTTCAAAAGGGTGTGATTTATACGAAAGGGAAAAAAATAAAAGGAAGCAGAACAGTTAGGCTCAGTGAGTTTCCATCCTGTAGTTTCCTGATTTTGGTGGGCTATGAAAGACTGCGGCCAGGCTCTATAGAGAGCGCACATTTTAACTCAGGCTCACTAAAGACTGACACGGCAGTCACGAAAGTTCGATTTATGTCTTTCCTCTTCCAAAAAAACAAGCCGCTCGTACGGCACCGTATTTTTTGGTGAGAGACAAATAAGGCAACTGTTATTGCAGGACGTTTAAAATAGATAATACCCCATTTGGAAACCAAGATGAAGTACCCTTCTATCTGGCATAGCCCTGAAACATTTACAGAAAGCCTTTTAATGGAGATTTAGTGCATATATAATAATAACACAGAATTTGATACCCTCTAGGAAAAAACTGCCCAGTGCTCCCTTAACAACCACAATTACCGCACAACTTGTTATACCTAAAGTTAATAAACTGGAATTAAGGTTATGAATAAACTTTATTAACCAGCAGGAGCTGGTGTCTTCTCCCCCTTGTGACTGTCCTACAAGCACTGAAGCCCCTACATTTATCCCTTGTTTTACCTTGCCTGGGGCACGCAGCCAGCCCCCGAAAGCTCTGGCAGTGACTGAAGTGCACTGGGACCGAGCCAAAAAAATAGTAATAATAATAATAAAGTGAAAGGGAATAAAATGGTGTAAGGTAGAATAAAGTGGAATGGAATGGAATGGAATGGAATGGAATGGAATGGAATGGAATAAATAAAATTAAAATGAAGTTAAATTTAAAATAAAGCAAAACAAAATAAAAAATTAGAGTAAAACAAAATAAAAATTAAAATTAAAATAACAAAAGTAAAGTAAAATAAATAAAATTAGAATAGAATAAAATAAAAATAAATAAATAACAAAATAAAGATAATAAAATAAAATAAATACAATAAAAATAAATTAAAATAAATAAATAAAATAAAAGCAAATAAAAGCAAATAAAATAAAATAAAATAAAATAAAATAAAATAAAATAAAATAAAATAAAATATAAAATAAAGCAAAACAAAACAAAAAAGGGAATTCTTCTGGCACCCAGCGCTCATCAGCACTTCCCCGGAGCCCCCGGAGGCGAGGAGGGGCGGCCGGGGGCCGGGGCCGGGTGGCTGCGCGCAGCCGAGCGGCGCGGGCGACACCGTGTGGCCGCCTTTGGCAGCGCCCCGCGGGGCTCCGGGGGGCTCGGGGGGAGAACTTTGCCTCTTCGCTGCCTTTCAGGCAGCAGCAGAGGAGAGAGGGAGGCTTGCAGGTGCCCCTTGAGGGCAAGGTGGGCGAGTCGGGGAGAAGTTGGCCGTCTTCTCCCCGCAGAGAAGCCCCGTTTTGGAAACGAGTCGCTCTGGCGAGCGGGAGGACAATAGCACGGCACGGCGCGCTGTGCCGGTGCTGTTTCTGGGTCAGCGTGCTCGTGGGGAGATGGCTTTATTTAGGCAGGGTAGGTGATGATGAGATATCAGTTGTTGGGCCAACAGAATTACAGCGCATGTGGTTTGGGCCTCCGCAAGCCTGTCCTCAATTATTTTTGTTTACTTTGGTGCTGCCCCAAGTCTTTCAGATAGTGCGTCTTCACTCATGTTTTTGTTCTGTCAGGAACAGGCATAAGAACCCAAAAGCCAGGCCTCCTCTGACAGCGCATCCCTGTGCCAAAAAGGCCGAAGCCGTTGCAACCGCTGTCAGAAACGACTTTCAGCAGGCCCCTGCAAACCAAGTCAGCGAAATAAAAACAATCCTTCCATTCGTTGCCCCCCCAAAACACCCGTAAACTTTGATCTGCCGGCAGGGAAGGCCCAGGTGGAAAGGGAGGGCTGTGGAGTTGTGACCTCAGCTAATGGACCTCCCGCTTCGGAAGCGGTGTAGTACCGCAACCTGCTCTCCCCAGAGGTATTGAATAAACAAATGTGAAATAGTAAAAAGCTTTGTAGCATAGCTGCTCTCACAGGTAGAGGAGGAGGCTGTATGCTTCTTGCTCATCAGGGTACGTCAAATTGGAGGTATACATAAACATTTTGTGCCTGACGGTGAGTCTCAGGTTAGCCTTTCCCCCTGCTGAACACCATTGGGACATTTCAGGGTTTTGAACACAGGTTTTTTGCACTATTTTAGCTTCTGTAGGATTGCTGAGGTGTCTGTGTGACCTGAAAAATATGACATGAGATGCAGAAGAATATCTTCCCAAAGAATTGGCTGGTTGCCAGGTGGGATAGTCACAAACATCTGAAATGGCATTAGGAAAGCAGGTTTAGGACACTTTAACCCACCCACGTATCATTTTTATTTATTTATTTATTTTTTATATCTTTATTACGTACAGATGCTGAAATAAATGGATGTTAAATGAGACGTCTGGGACCTTTCATGCATCCTTGGTACAGAGCTGACAAGAATAAAGGTGGAAGACCACCCAAAATCAGGCAGTATTTTCACTGGGGCAAGTGCAAATCAATAGTTGCAGTGGTGGTTGCTGCACCTCTGTGTTCATGCTCAAAGACATTAACATAGATTTTGCCTTGCCAGGTTCATAACCTGTTGCCATTAACCCCGAATGGACCTGGTGGAAGGAGTGTACCCAGTCCTTGGACATCCAAAAGTCACCTCCAGTGGTGGACACCAGAACGTTGTCCAACTCCTGCCGCAGTTGGATCAAACAAAGCACCCAGTGTCCATCAGACTGCTCTATTCCCTCTCTGCTGTTTGACAAGATTTAAGGACAGAAAGGAAGTTGATTTCACTCCAGTGAAATGTATGTTCAGATGACAGATCACAAAATCAGAAACAAGGTCACAAAATAGAAAAATAATGAAGATTATTTATAGGTATGGCCTTTCAGAGCAGAGCTCTTCACTCAAGATACAATGTCTAGGTATATAATGGGAAAGCCATCTCATCTTCAGTTCAGTGTAGAGAAACTATTGAAGTATCTTCTCAAGAAACATGGCTTTCTTCCTGGCTCACCCCTCAATCTAAGGAAATATCTTGAATGTGATCTTAAATCAACAGATACACGGAAAAGAGACCATTCTTAAGCCTCCTAGGAGCCACTGCACCTTTCTTCTCCTCCTCCCTGTGGTTCTCTTTAAAGCAAGAACTATCTGGGGCTAGGAATAATGCAACTACAGCTTTATTTCTGTGGCCCCAGGGAAAAGAGACTTCTTTTTTTCTGAGCCAGTTCAGTTTCACCTGAGGTCCTGTTCACTCCTCCTGCAACATAAATGGATTAAGAGGCTTCTCAGACCTCCTTCACAAATAACACTTTTTCAGCTAGTTGCAGTATTTCATAATCATGTGTCTTAAAAATTAATGATTATATATCAAACCTACACATATATAATTTAACATAAATGATAACACCATAGTTAGCAGCCTGCCTCCAGCATATCAAAGAAGCCAAGCATGACACAAAGAGAGGTTGAACACTGAAGGCTGGAATAGATATCTTAATGTCAAACACAGTTTATTTGTGGGGGAACTTTTAAAACACCTATGCTATGCATGTGTTAAAAGCACATTTGTCATTAATCTCTGAAAACTGGTGCCCACTAGCCTGTGCTACATCTCCTTTTTCTCCTCTGCCATACAGAAAGATTGTAGAGCTAGGATTGCCTCAGCTCTTTGGAAAGGGATTGGTGAAGGCCAGGGAAAAAGACGAGTACTACAAATACTGATGTAGCATCAACACCCAATACCTTTGGTATCGCACACAAAATCACACTGCTACTGTGATATCAGTACCTCACTGCCCCCATGCTATTCTCCATTTCAATGGGCAGTGTGGGAAGAAAGACCACAGAATACGTTCCTGTATAAAGGGCTTGCAAAAGTGTTTTTCTCAGTTCACTGAGAAGATCTCTGAGGAATTGCCCCAGCAGGTCAGTGCCTTCAGAGTGTTAGAGCAACCCTTTCATTTCAGTAACTGTTCCTCTCCTCTCTCTCTGTCTGCCTAAGTTTGTGTTCTGGACTTGAAACAATACCACCATGCATGTGAGTTTTCAGACAATCTGAATGATGAAATCAGCTCCCTATTGATGGATTTGTGGTGAAAAAAATCCTTGATGAGATATGTGCACTTTAGCTCTATCCTTGCCTCAAAGCAGCCAGTTGGTAGTGTGCAAAGTTATCACAATGCAGCTATGTCACTTAATGGCTTACACTGGTCATACAATCCCATTGCTAAGAAACATCTCGATGTACTCATCAAAGGGAGAGCTGCCTATCTCTCAATTAAAAAAGAAATCCTAAATGTACACAATGCATTGTAAAAAATTACCAACAAGACATCTAACTCATGACACAGGCTGAACACTAAGTGGGAGAAGATGATTTTAGGAGCTAGTAAAACAGAGTGGAGAAAATATTAGAGCAAGGAACCTTCCAGGAACCTGGCAAGTCTGTTGTTTTATCCCATTCCCGCAGAAGGAGCCTCAGGTGTGACACCTCCTCTGTCAACCCTAAGTGGACATCTTCATGTAAGGAAGTCCCCCAGCTAAAGAAGTCTGTCACCTACAGAGAACTGCATCAGTGAAAGCCAACATACTAAACCTAACTGAAGACTAAATGAAGGCTGGATGAATAAATGAAGGCTGGTTCAGACCACAGAATTACCAACATACAGTTAATACCTCTTGTATTCTGCACTGGCTTGAGCTTTATTTTATTATTATTATTATTATTATTATTATTAGCACATTCAAATACCATGTATTCCAAAAGAGTCAAAAATATGAGCAATTATGCCATCTCAGGAAGGAAAAGTCATACACTGCGTCTTGCCAGGTACAAATGAAACCAGTATTGAATTTAACAGAATACAAAGGCAGTCTTAGTTCTATGGATGAGAAAGGTTTTACCAGTTCTCACTCATCTGAGCATTTGGTTTCATATAATTAAACATCCCAAAAGGAGAAAAAAAAAAAAAAAAGAAAAAAAAAAAAAAGGCCTTTGTCACAGTGACAGTTAAGCCCTGACTTAAAACCTTAACCTCAAGTGTGTTCATAGCTGAAAATCCAATCTGGATGACATTTTGTCTTTAACACATGCTATCATAACCTCAAATTAAAGGCAGCACTTACATTGCACCAGGTTAAATCACACACACTTTGGAAACTTTGGCATGTAAAGGAAGCATGGGGCAACATAAAGATGGTGTCAGAACACATTTTCAGCCTTCTTTTCTTGATATCTTGAATTTTACTCAGACCTTCAAGGCTATATACTTTTCATGGCTTAATTTCTGTATTTCCCTAAGGCACTGATGCATATTTACCTGCTAACTATAATAATTCCTTTGAAACTAAATAATTTATAATAGGCATATTATGATCTTTTCAGATTTGTTGTGATCTAATCAGCAAGCACATATTTAGGAAATCTAAAATCCTTTCGGGGCTTTTACTTTGAGACAGGCTAATGCACAATGCATAAACACAAATTCATAATAGTTCACATTTTGGTAAGGTGATCCATTCTCCAAAGCCAGCAAATACATATAATAAAGTTAATTGAGCATTAGCCACTTTTCAAACCTTAATTGCACTGCTTGCTTAAAAAAAAAAAAAAAAAAAGTGTGCAGAAGTGTTTTTGTATATCAAAGACATGTTCAAACTGCAGACAAAGAAATGGGATTGGTCAGGTCTGACTGGATTGTCACGTAGGCATGATTTTGAGTTTATACATTTAAGTCAGAATCTAAATGTGTCTTAAAGAAAGGATATTTTTACCCCGTTGATGGCCAGACTTCAGGAGTTTGATCACCACATCATGGACCAAAACGAGTTTTCAGTAGTTTAATCATTATTCCTGTGGGTTGTGTGAACTCTCAAGTAACTCTCAGCCTAGTTCAATGCACCTTTGTTAGCACAACGTCATGACACAAGTCACTACACCACACCATTTCTGCTCAGAAGAGGCTTTCTATAGCAGTACTGTAACAGCCTGAAAGTGCCTTGTTCCTGCTAAGGGATTAGTGCTGATAAATAAGTTACAATAGTAGGGAAAGTAGGAGACAAGTTGGAAAATTTGCTAAAGTAGTAATATGGCAGTTCGATATGATGAATGGCTATATTCATTTCTTTTATGTCATAGGATACAGATTTCATACTTCAGTGGATGAACCTAAGATGTGACTAGTGTGAGTCAGAGAAACTTTGTGACTACAATGAGCATGCTTATTACTGTTTACAAAAATAATAAAAAAAAAATTTCTCCCAACATTACCTAGTAAAAAAATTTTCTTCCACCAACATGTCATAATTAATCAAAGCTCATACTGTGTACCACCTTACCTTAAACCTCCACTTGCAAAGATCAGCTATGTTGTCTGGCAGTCGCACCATTTTTTGTATATAAACTTGTAATTGTAATGACCACAAGCTGAAGCTTGAAAATGTGAGCACTGCAGACTAAGATGACAGCAGGTAAGTCAAATGAACTCAAATCTTTTAATTCTTTAAAACATCTGTAAACTTTTGGACATTGTCCTCCTTACCACCTTAATCCAAATCATTCTTTTAAAACTCTTCTTCTCAAAACAAACACGTACACAGCACATCATTTATTACTTAATAATTACATTATTATTAGAACAAGAATTTCACACACACAAAGGCAGTTGATAAGGTAGATATTTCTCATGACACCAACCAAGTTCTTGGTGAATATTTCCCTTATGTAATGAAGGTTAAATCACTTGGTCAACATGTTGAATTTTAAAAATTAACCAAAAAAAAAAAATCCTATTTAGTGTTTTGATTTTCCAGAGCTTTAGTGCAAGTGATATATTTTGCCCGTTTAAACCACGCTCCATAAAACAGAAGAAAAAACTAAAGGCTTTTCCTTTCTGAAAGCATCTCAGCAGTTACACCATCCCGGACTTCCTTATGAATTAAGCTCCCCCTGGTTGGTTCATCCCTGAGACACCATCCTTAACAAGAATAAAGCAGTGTAAGGAAGGTAGGCAGATTTTGATGCAATGTAAAATTATATGATACTCTTCTGGACTATACCAACACTTAAGTTTTGGGACCGTTGTGAAGAAAATGGGAGAAGAAGAAAAGGATGAGGAAGTAAAAGAAGAGGACTGTGACATGATGGGTTGGGGAGAATAATTTGGAAAAATAAGGAATGCTCCAAGACCTTCACCTATAACTCCACTCTGATTACCTAGATTTCACGTGTAGACACTGGTTACGGGTGCCTCAGCTTGTGGATGTCTATCTTGAAGTATTTCCTAATATCTCAAGTAAATAAACCATATATCAGGCAAAGGGCCTATCTCTAGTGGTATTAGATCATCCTTTGCTTAAAGCAAAAGACCTTACTCCTCTTGACACTGATAATTTTTCCTGTTTTTTTTTTTTTTTTTCAGTAGGTAGCAACAAGGGCCTCATTAAACCCTAATCCACATGAATTGAAACTTAGATGGACTTTGGGTAAATCCTTCAGAGACAAAATTAAAGATAGATAGGTAGATAAAGAGAGACATAAAAGCATCTCTTTGTCTGGAATTTGAACTTTCATTATAGACGGATACTTCCAGGCTAAGCGCATAAGCAAATGTCCTCCTCCCCTCATTCTTCTGCACAGCCCCATGAGACAGGGCATAGCCTAACCTTACTCCAATTTCTCTGTTTTCAACTGCTGAGGGACAGTGAACAGATCAGGAAGCCTGTTATTCCAAATCTGAAATTCCAAGTGCATTACTTGTTCAAATTAAGCCATGTGATACTGTTTTAGTTCATTGATTTGACAACTGTGACATTTAAAACAATGTTTCTGATACAGAAACTGCTGGAAAAGTAAATGAAAAATGTCCCAAAAGCAAACGGTTGTGGAAAGTAAGCACAGCTGGGCCTTAATTCTTTAATAAATTGGAATGAATATTCCCAGAACAGATTTTCAGTATTTAGCCATGTTTTTAAATTGCAAGACTCCTGAACTTGCATGACACCTGGAAAACATACCATCCTTTCTCTCTCCCCAAACTGAGTATTTTAAGAACTTTTCTTGTCTAAGTGGAAAAAAAAAAAAAAAAAAAAAAAAAAAAAGCCTGTAAATTCAAGCATGATTATTCCTATTTTAAGCATAATGTTTAAAGATACAATATGCAGAACTTTGAAATAATTTAGGCATCTAATGGTACAAATATTTATTTACTGACATTTCCCATAATATCAAAGCAAGTTAAAAGACACCCAAAGATACCTTTTAAAATGCTATTGATTATCTACTTGCATCTCTAAGAGTCTAGAAAAGATTTTCAAAATCTATGTCACCTTTCCGAGGCCACATGGGGGTCATAGGCAGAGAAGAGCAATAGAAACACCTAAACCACCAATCCTTAGTCCTAGACAAGCTCTTGTAGGATGGGATTTTAGTTCATTCAGCTCTGAATTAATTTTTAATACTGAATGTATCCATGTCTACAGCAACATATAGAGACTTCACAGGAATCGAAGTGTCAGAAGGAAAACAATAGCAAGGAGACACAGATGGGGTGCCCTGGCAAGGCTAGTATTTTGCTCCCTGAGGTAATTTGAATGTATTTACTTACTAATTCAGACTCTATTCCACCCACCTTCTCCACTCCTTTTATTTGTTGCATTAGATGATTAATATTTTTTTTCTCTCTCTCTGTTTTGACCACTTTCCTCCCCATACTTCCCCAGAGTTCTTCACCCGCTTCCCTTCATGTGTTTTCAGTCCTCCTAGGTGAAAGAAGAGATTGGCATAGGTTTTCGCACTCTCCCTGCACAATTTGTTGGCCAGTCTGTTCTGTCTTCCCCACTCATCCATGAGGAGTTGAAAAGGGCAGAACCCAAGCAGCACGAAATGGGAGTGAGACTTGTAAAGACAATGAAACGAAATGAACAGACATAGGTAAAATAATCCTAAACCAATGACAGCTCTCTTTATTGTAAAAACCGAGATGATAAAACAGATAGTAAAACTCTTAATCGCCTCTTTACCACACTGTGCAAGGCTGCTGTCATCAGGGTCCTGCAGTCAAACTGTGGCTAGGCTGAGAAGTTTTTTTAGAGTTTCATTCCTCATCTGCAGATTTCAGGAACAAAAGGATTGTTCCTAGGAGAGGAAGTTAAAATTTAAATTGTCCAATTTCTTCCTTAGGCTGGCATAAATCAGAAGTATCAATTGAGTTAGGCTGGTTGGAAAAAGCTCAAAATCTGACCTGCAATCTTTAAAAGAAAATGCATTTCTATTGTACATTACTAGAAAATTAATTTTTGTTGCCTCCATAAGATGACCATAGGCACGGAAGAGAAAATAAAAAGGAACAAAATATTAGATTTATTTCAACGTACTGCACTAGGTCGCGTGGTCTCTTCTTGGAGCATCAATCCATCATCAGTCCAAAAATAAGATCCTCCAAGGCTGCAACAGTCTCCAGCTTTAAAGGAATCCCAAAACTGTGGCCAGAAGCCAAGGGTCTCAACAGCTGACCAGGAATAAAGGGCAGGTTTCCACCACAAACCTGTCAAACCTGAAACATTTCGATGAAGCATTTCAGGTTAAACTAATTTCCCCTTTCTCAGTTTTGTCCTGGCTTCCCTCTGCTGTAGTGATGCCAGAAGATTTCTGCAAGTGAAGAACAGGAAAGCTTGAACCAAAACTTTCCAGTTTTAGATGCAGATGATCTGAGAAGCTATGTCAGAATCTGGCCTGAGTGGGGTTCCAGCTCTTCATTTGCCATTTATAATTTTTTCCCTGCATTTATTTCAAAAACACAATCTTTCTCCTCTTTTAGTCTTGGATACATTTCATGAACTCAATCAAGACTACCACTCCTGCTGATGCTGACTGCCACTCCATCTATTTCTAAATTAAGGCTAAGAGTAAACTGTAGCATATCTGAGCCAGGCTGGGATGTGAGGGATGAGAGGGATACTGGCAGTAAAGAAGTGACAAGTCAGAGATTTAGGCTCTATACTCATTTTCAGTTTGGGGCAGACCACTCTTTGCCCTTTACCGACAGAAGAGGAGCAAAGTCATCCCTCTCCCTGCCACTCCACAACACAGGATCAGGGGAAGGAGAAGGTATTTGTATGCAGCATCCGTCCACCCTACAGATCCTGGAGCCCACACCACTCCATCCCAGTAAGAGCTCCCCTGGGAGCACAGGGGTTCCAGGCTGCAGCCGTATGTCTGACAGAGCTGGCACGCAAACTGGGATGGATTTGAAACATCTCCTTCTAACACAGGAGAAAAACAGATTAAAACAAATGGGCAACAAGATGGCTAATAGTGCTGGTACAGTCCCTGGCAATAGCAGCTGTAATAGAGTCAGCCTTGCAGAGAGCTGTGGAGTGCTGATGTTACTTTATTCTTAGTAATGATCAGTGTTAACTAACATTTGTCTGCTGAGTGCCTACAGGTCCTTGTCAAGGATCAGGCCCTCACCGAGCCTGGCTCTGAATTCAACCCAATAAAAAGCTGCCGTCCTCAAAGCTTGAAATTGAAGCACCAGTCAGAAAACAGTAAGTGAATTCTGCAGAGAAACAGGTGGACCCCAGGGTAACAATGAGACAAATGTGTGATGACATGGCCTGAAAGTGGCCAAGCAGTTACATGCAAGAGGATAAGAAATGCAGCTAGTTCTGTTAATTTGAAGAGTCCCTTGGACAGTCTATCCAAGTTAAAGTTGCCAGGTCTTTTGATGTTGTTTCAGAGTTCAAGTCCCCCTCCCGGTACACAGCTGTCATGGAGGCGGGGAGGAGGTGGCCTCGCTCTGGAGGTGATGTGAAGTGAATGTGGGAGCAGCAATGTTGATACCTAAGGCTAGCTCTTGGCACACAGTCCATTTGAACTGCATCTTCTAGAAGCCAAACCCAACTTCCCAGGCAGCTAACAAAGGGGATTCATCTTCTGTGCAAACTGGATGCTGCCAAATGCCCACTGCAAACTGAGCAACCGGTCCCTTCCACAGGCGTGTGCTCTTCTGGAAATAGGAATGGCTTCACTGTCTCTGCTGACCAGCTCTGTACCGAAACAGGAAGGGCTCCATACATGTAATAGGAGCTCAGAGACCACGGTAATGAGTACAGTATAAAAAATGATGGATAGGTGGATGGATAGATATCTCTTTATCATTTCACTGAGCCATCCAGTTTCCCCAGGCACAGAGTACACCCTGGAGATTTGGTTTTAAGGCAAAGAAAGCTTTACACGATGGATTGAGTGTTGTGTAAATATGTAAATAAAGAATAGCTCTTTAATTTTTTATGAGGAGTGCATTTTAAAGCCTTGCTTTGGCCTCCTTACTCAGGCAAAATTGCCACCTGAGAAAATGCCAGTCATACCTGAACAAACATAACTACCATCTGCAAATAAAACATCTGTATTTTAAATTAGCTAATGAAAAAATATTTGGATAATATTAAGAAAGTAAACTTGTACTGAGCATCAGACGAAAAATTCCTGGGGTATGAAGTGCATTAGACTAGGATGACTCCCTTAATAGGCCAAATGCTGCATGCTCACATGCTCAAATCCCAAATAAACAGGCTTTGCACAGGGAAGCCAAGGGGGTTCAGAGGCAAGCAGAGTGTCAGAGCTGCCCTACCACCACGCATGACATGTCTCGAGGCAGTCTGCACAGCGGCATGCAGGGGTGACACCATACAGGGATGAGCTTTTCAGCAACAAGAATGGCACCTAGGCATCCTGAAGATGCTGGGCCCTTGATATGCCTACTGGGCAGGAGTGTCAAGGAAGCCTGAGATGGGATTTTAGCAAGCAAGCTCCTGAACTGGAAGCTGCAGTGCCATGCCAAGTTGGAGGGCTAGTCGCTCCACGCACAGCACTGCCTGCCCTGGCTGCACGGAGGTGCCAGCATGCTCCTGCCTGCCCATCTTCCCCCATCCCGGAGGGATGAAACCAGGGAGGGAAGGGAGCCCCATAAAGCAATAAGCAACCCATTGCAAACAAGTTATGTGAAGAGTGGCTAAGGCAAAGCAATGGACACAACTGGGAACAATCCTGAGCTGGTAGGAGCACTGACAAGATGGTCGTCTCCTAATAGCTCTATTCGCCCTCCAGTGTTTTCGGCAAGATGTGAGAAGTTTCACTGACTGATCACCATCATTCAGAGGAAACCCTTTAAAAAATAAAAATAAAATAAAAAAATGCGCTCTGATTCTGCTCGCATTATTTGAGAAAAAATCTCAGACCTGTTTTTCTGCAAAAAGTGCAAGGGTAAATATCACCCACTAGGAGCAACTCTGCCATTAAAAACATCCTTGTTTTGTTCGTACCACCAAAGACACAGTGTTCTGCCTAAGTAAAGGTCACAAAACAGCAGAAATTTGAATGCTTCTCTCAACATCCCAAGAATTTTCATACAAAGCCTGTAGCCCAACCAATAAACACATATACATACATACGTACAGATAGATGTTTGCACACATGCATGTATATAATGAAGGAGGGAATGTTTCCGTTAATAAAGTGACCTTGTTGTGTGGTGCCACTGTTTAAGAAAGGGGTTATTAATGAAGCCAGCAGAAGTGCAGCAATGTTTGTTAAGGCAGTGAAAACACCCTTTTCCTCTTTTTTTTTTTTTCAGCTGAACTGAAACCCGAACACATGATCCACACTCTTGCAGTGTTTAGGTGTAAATAACACTTGGTGTGTACAAAGCTCTCCCTTTCATATTCATTACTGTCATAGCTTTGAAAGGGAAAAAGCAGAGGTCATTTATTAGAGGTTACTTTTCATGCAAAACACCCTGTGGTTGCTGTCATTCAGAACTACTTAGTCTACGCCCTCAGTCATCTATTAGCAGGGCTTCAGGTCATAACCTTTAGTGGCATTTGGAATTCCAGAACCTCTGATTAGTGCAGGATTTACATATCCTTCAGTAAAAAATGCTCAGCTATAGAAATGCATGAAGTGTTGTAAATTTGTTTGGCCTTTTGTCTGGAATACATATGAACTCTGCATTCAAAGTAGGGTGCATTAAACTATATTTGTTATGGCTCCTCTATTAACGTGGCATCGGTTAACCCATTAAAGACAAACTGCCATTTCAACGTGGACTCGTAATTGAACACAAAGAAGAGGTGGATGCTGGTGCAATTAATAGGTTCAGGTTACATGAGCAACTGCTAGCACTTCTTTAGGCCTGTTATCTTTTTCTCAAAGAAGTAGCCATGCCAGTACCAAGTTTGATTTAATAGGCTCTGCTGGGATCCATATCATGAAATTTTACTGGAAGGTGAGAGAATACTACCGAGTCGTTACCTCAGCAGATGGTAGTAAGGTGCAACCCATCATGCACCTTTTGGGTTTCAGCAGCACAGAAACATCATTCATTTCCCATACAGGATCAATAGAACTTATTTTTTTGTTGCTGGAATTTGGAAATAAAGCCAAATTACACTGTTCTTCTAACAGAAATACCATTAACAAGCATTAGCATGACTAATTGGTTGATTTAGTTCAGCAGCAAGGATTTGTCAAAGTTAAAAAAAAAAAAAAAAAAAAGCTAAGATAGTTTCCCAGATATTCAAGTACTTGGGGCGTTCTTCTGTATTCTCAGGTATTTCAAGGAAAACATTTTTAAAGGTGAATAACATTCACAGTGTGTGACTAGAATCAGTCATTTGTGTATTTGAGAAGACCTCAAGTGAACTGAAGTTCTCTAAGTCATACACAGTGACAGAGCATCTATGTTTTCTTCAGGCAGTGTTGTGACTCTCTTATCTGGATATGAATTCCAATAGTGATAACAAAAGTGGTAGTCTGCTGCAGGGGGGGCTCCTCTATACCATCAAAGAGCTTCACCAGGCTGTCCGACCTTTGAGTTGAACTAAATGACACCCAGAAAACTGTTTAGCCTATGGTCTTCCTGCTGAGGTAATTAATTAGGATAAAAGTGAGGGCTAATACACAGCGACTAGAATACCTATCAGAGATATTTCCACATATATATTTTGACTTTCGGTGCTTATATGTCCCCTCTCGCTAAAGCTTGAGAATTTTTTGCATTAATTTTCTATTATATATACTTAGGGTCTACCTCTTTACACTAAATCAGTGCGTGAGCATTTATATAGGCTGGTGAACAACTTTGGCCCATGATTTCTCCTAATGTACAATCCAATTAAGAGGTGGCATGGTTAACTAAGAAAAAAAAAAAAAGTGAAAAGAGATGAGAAGCCAGGAGACAGGCAATCTGAACATATAACAAGCCAGTGGTTAATGGTTTGAAGCATTACTTTGCACCTACAATTAGTCTCAAAGTCCTGTGTTCAAACAGCAACCTCAGCCACCTCCCTGCCAAATCCAGCATTATTTCTGGACAACTCAATGTTTCATAAATTTAGATGCAAGTGGAAATCCTCAATGTCCTGCAAATATCAAAGTAACACAGTCTGGGATGATGCTCCCTGCATGGACTGAGCTTTGGCAGACTGATCTATGATCAACAACGAGGGCTTCAACTCTGCAAGTGTATGACGTGTCTTAACATACTGCCAGTTGTCCAGTTCTGTAGGTACTCTTTGACCTTCCTGCAGCAAGTTGAGAACATCTGAATGACCTGGTCTTCTGAGTATAAAACTTGACTTTTGATGTCAAGGTTGCACATTGTTTCACGTGAAGGCTGCAGTCCTGGAGGACAGAGGTCAAGTATCTAAATGTATCTTCTAGTTTGACTTAAACTCAGTCATAAAAGGCAGAAAGACTCCACATTTAGATGATTGCTGCAGTGACTCAGAATCAGCCCACCTTCCAGCTCAACAGAAGGACACATCTCACCTTTAAATTGGCAGTGGTGGGGAAAGACTGTCAACACATGAAATGTGCCTGAGGTGACAGCAAACTTGAGGATTTTACTTCAAGAGAGTATTTCAAGGCACCAGAGGGGCTGGAACTGAGGGCACAGATTTGGACATGCCTCAGAAAGAAAACATGACCCTTTCAGAGAATGGTTGTGGTTACAAAGGACCTGTAGTGATCATCTGCTCCAACCACCCTGCTCAAGCAGGGACACCTAGAGCAAGTTACCCAGGACCCTGTCCAGATGGTTTTTGAAGATCTCCAAGGAGGGAGACTCCACATGCCCTCTTTGGCTCCGTCTTTCTTACCACAGACGATCAACACCTTTCCAATTGTAAGACACTTCAGGAATCTTATCTGTAACCAGAAGCAGGCCAAAATAGCTATGTAGGAAATGTCATTGTCCTGCAGCATCAGGTCTGACATGGCTACCTTGATTGATGTGGCTTCATAAGTTCCCAGGTTATCAAACTCATCTGGGTGGAATCACATGTGCCCCATCTTATTTTACTTTTCATATATCCAACTGAAAAAACAGAAGAAAGGCAGATAGTTTTCTGTTCTGCACAATCAGAAAAGGGTATGACAAAGCCAACAATCACATGCACTCAGGAGCAAAGCTGAGGACATTTCCAATGGGAAACTGAGGTGGAGAATGATCAACCACAGGATACCTCCAGACTGAAAATAGCATCAAGGGTCAAGCCATGTCTCCCATTCATTTTTGAAAGCCTGAAATGCTTCAGGTTCTCCAACACTGTAGTCAGAATTCATAGGAGGCAGGACACTGCCAGGTGAACATTTTTTCTGGTACACCTGACACGGGGAGAGCCTCAAATGCACAATCTCTGCCACTCTCATTCAGATGTGGCACTGCCCCCGCACACATGAATACCTAGAGTAAACACATTAAAAGTGCATCAGTAGATGTTAAGGTTTTTCTCTAGGGACACAGATGAGAGCTGATTTTCTGTGCTTTCACGAGATTTTGGAAAAAAATTCATCAGTCATCCCCCAATGATAAAAGAAGCTTCATGCATAGGACAATGCTCACCACCCGCAGAATAAGAGCCCTGGGGGACATATCAAGGGTAGGGAAGGATTAATAATGGGAAACAATGAAAAGTAATAAAGAATAGAGAGTAAGAAGCCGTAAAAGACGTGGAGGCATGGGATCAAAGCAGTAAAACCACTTTGAAAGCAAACTCTTTCTCACATGGCTAGCTGAAAAGAACAGATGGCATACGGACACCCCTTGACTTATATAGCTGTTTGTCAGCATAAGTAAGAAGGCTAGCCTACAGATACCCCTGAGCCTGATGATTTCTGGCTGCCTGTGGCCCATGCGTTTATTCAAAGTTCAAACGGGCAAAGGGAGCAGCACCCCAAAACAGAGATCTTTTTTGGTGATATGAAGAATGTGGACTGGAATGACACCACAAATTCTGCTCCACAGAGGTCAGTGATGGAAAAGATGGCTAGCTCCAATAATTTGTAAGGGAATTTGTTTTCTTGTACTTGTTCAGCAATTAATCCTCATTCATCAAAGTTTTTGCACTAATTTTAGACCATTGGACACCAACTGATCTCCAGCCCACCTTTAGTTAACCTGGAACAAAAATATCTTGCTAAAATGAGCCTCAAGAAAACCGTCTGTTTACACAAAAATCAGAGAATGCTCTGTCATCAACTTCAGCATGAGAAGACTTAATCCAATGTTGCACAGTTATAAATCTTATAAAAAATACAAATTTAATTTAGATATTATTCTATTAAGATAAACACAGTGATCTCTTCCTCAGGTAAATCCTCTACCGTTCAACTATTTTTCTCAAATCCTAGTTATATAAAACTACAAAAATCATGAGAATATTTTATACTGAGCATGAAGTGCTGCTGTGGAGGCCAGAACTGCAAAGAGTTGCCTCCAGTTCACTACCATGTCCTATCAGCTACAAATTTGTGGTGTACAGGACACCTACTGGGATTTAGTTAGATGAGGTGTTTTTAGCTTCTTATGGAACAGTAATGTGGATCAAATACTCTCATCTAAACAAATAGAAATATATAGAATTAATTACAACTCCAGCCAACTTTCTACCATAAGTGAAAGTGTTGTGTTCATATATACTAATACATATTTATCCATATACACGTGCAGATTTTGGTGGATTACTCTGATTGCTTGCCTTACAGCTGCAGCATTTTCACTCTGTTTAAGAACGCTGTGACCTTCCCCTGTATAACAGACTATGAATGCAAGAGCAGAAGATGCTTCCATATGTTCTCCCCTGTGCTTTTCCATCCTCTGCTTCAGCACTCCCCCACATCCTGACGCTCAGACACAAAGGCCTGATTTTTTCCTACTTCACAGGTTAGCTCAGTTTATTACACCACCATTCCTCAAAATTCACCACCGCTGTCTATGTCTGTACTACCTCCGCACTACAGCGCCTTCAAATCTAACTGTGCTCTGTCTTAGGTGGTTGTGCACTGACCTTATCAACTTGCCTCGGAACAATAATTATAAACAGCTATTTAAACCCCGGATTTATTTAAAAAATGAAGTGATCAAGAGAGCACAGCATGACCAGGGCTCAGGAAACCTGTTTTTTCATGCTTGACTCTCTCACTGACTGGGTATTAAGACTTCAGGCAAGTTACTGAGTTTCTCTTCGGTGCTCAGGCATGTCTCTCTTTAAACTTCACAGTCTCAGAGACAAGGACTGGCTTTTACTCCACATTTGTAAAGCGAGTGACACAGTAAGGCCTTGTCAGCAGCTGAGATCTGTAGCTATTATGGTAATACCGCAAGCACTGTTAACATTTTATAATCAAATACTGTACTGCAAATGTATTTAGCACCCGATAGCCAAATAACGTAATAGGTCCCTGCCACATAATCAAGGTTAGATTTCACTTAAAACAATAACACTAAAGGAGGCATTCGAGTATGGAAGCTGGGGCAGGCACGAGGTACAGCTTCTCTGATATTTTGCAGGCTTACTCAATCATTTCCCACCTGCCATCTGAGCTGCCATGGTTTGACTCAGTTGCCCTCCCAGCAGACCAGCAAGCACATGCATTTAGCAGTGTTGCAACCAGCAGCAGCTAATAATCTGCGGGGATGATTTGCACAGTGCATGGGTAGCAAGAGTACTTCTGCCTCAAAGAGGCATTGTGTAGGAATATCCTTGCTCAGGAGGTGGCTGAGAGTGAAGCTGCTCAACATGCTGGGTCCAGGTGGGACCCTGCTGGTGCCCCCTGCAAGGAGGAGGTTGCAGGAGCTGCACCCGCTGACCCCACCACAACACTGAAACCTGCAGCAGAGAGGAAGGAGGGGACAAACGCCAAGTGCCTGATTTCTTAGGAAGGTGTATTTGTACTCTGTAGGCACGCGCATATATTGCTGAGCACAGTTGGGGTCTAAACAATTCGTGTGTGCTGATTTTTGCACTTGACTCAAGCTGTTTGGTTCACTTTTGACATATCTTAGCCAAATTTTTTTAACACTATCATGTGACACAAAGTAAAAAAATCCCTGTTGAGCTGTCTCTATCAGAAGTGTCTCCAACCCTCTGAACTTTCCCAGTAAAACATCCATGAGAAACACAATAATGCCATTTTTAGGCATTGTCTCATTTTCCAGTTGTTGGTAATGGACACACTGTGCCTTAGCTTGTAATGATACAGCTCTCCATGTGTATAGGTCTCTGCTCTTTCCAAGTGACATCTATGCCAAAGTAGGTCTTTTTTTTTTTTTTTTTGCCTACAGCTGAAAAAAATCTATTAATAAGACACTTAGCTGAAACTTATTTTATCTCAAAGAGGTGAGAAGAATTATTGCAAAAAATCCCATAAATATAATGGTGATTTTTAATAATTTTAAAATATTAAAGAAGCATTTGATTTATAAGGAAAATCAAATAGTAATAATAGTAATAATAGTAATAATAATAATAATAATAATAATAATAGCGACAACAACAACAACAGCGACCTATTCTGCACTGGCTTCGGTCTTTCTGTATCATAAATTCCTTAAATTTCTTTTAGCTGTAGATATGGCTCAGTGAAATATCTTCTGAAGCTTCTTGGGGGAAAGAATCCAGCAAATCCAGCCAGAACAATCTATTTACATACTGGATATGTGCAATTCAGTGCTGCAGGGACTGAGACTGCCTGGTGAAGACTAAGAGAAAACCTCTAGTCTAACATGTTGCCATAAATGACCATCTGAAGGCTTTTCCAGAGAGCAATCCTTGATAACAGAGCTGAGACAGTGGGTGGCATTTCCAAACCGGGAGATGTCATGGTCTCATCTCGATGGACTCCAGCAACATGCGGTTGATGGGAGAATGCCCTGGAGTCATTACTGAGTCATTACTGGGTCACATGTGACTGTCTTAAATTCTACCAGTAATAAACTGGTAATGAACCTCAAAAGATATAACGAAGTCATTTTTGCTGTGCCCTACACTCCCCGCTGTCCCAGACTGCATGTCAAATGTTCCTTGGCTGGAAGCTTTCTATGAACCAGAGTCGTTTTGAAGGTCTGCTACCCACCAAACCTCCTTTTCTGCCTAATGGCAACAGCTACCATATTTGAGCAAATAGACAGATGCTGTGCTGTGCTTATGCCTCCTTGTTTCACTACTCACAAAAGCAAAGCATATCAAGAAAAAAAAATCCACCCCCTATTCAAAAAAACAAAACAAAAAAAAATCAATGCCCAGGAATTGTCACCTTTTGTTTTCCCATTATTATACCCATCACAATATGAGTGACTGGGAGGTGAGGATGGGAGAAGAAGGAGGAGCAAATATTTCAAAAGCTCCTGGCCAAGCTGTCTGGAAGACATCTCATACCTGGGAGGGACAACATTCATGTATGAACAGCTACTTAATCCCTGTACCCACAGAAAATTGGAAAAGACTCTAAAGACTGAGGCCTTTCTGTTGGTTCCTATTGAAAGCCCCTGTTTTGGCAACCAACCAAGTGAGCCTAAGTTGATATATATCAATTCCTTTTTACCTTGCCCCTCTCTCCACTCCCTCATCACCAGTTTAAACTGGAAAACAGTCAAATGTTTTTCTTAGGCCCGCAAGTCTAATTCTCTGTAGCTGGGTAAGGTGTGGGTTGTTTTGTTGTTGTTTTTTGTTTGTTTTGTTTTGTTTTTTTGTGTTTTTTTTTTCAGTTGAAAATGCCTAGTTATGTGTAACATATGGACCTTATAAAGGTGTCTATGTATTAAAAGTAAAACAGAAAAATGAAAGAATGAAGTTTATTATTTTGTACAGTGAAGTGGACACTCTATATGGCTGATTCTTGAGTTAAATGAGTTTTCCAATAAAATGTTTAGTCTTTCATTGAACAATTATTTTAAATACTTTGCCACCAAGAAAGTAAGGCAGTGTAAGTTTTATGAACATATTTTTTTTTTCCTTTCACGGAAACATTTGCTTGACTGATCCCTTATAGTTCCAGAAACAAATATGAGTGCATTTGCTTAAAATAACAAAACCACACACAATACTTAACTCATTAGGATGATTTAGCAGTGGTTCAGTATTTCTCTTGGCTGAGTGCTCTGGATGAAATCCCATGTATACAGTCTTGTATTTTACACCCCTACTTTTACTTCAGGTTATACAGTAATCTCTGTCAGACACCATGCCCCAAGTAGTATAAAAAGATAGCTGCTTATGGAATGTTCCTGTCAAAAGGGCATGTGCAAAAGAGATTTTTAAAATTAAACTTGTTTAATGCATTATACTTTATGAGTGTTGGAGCAGAGAATTAACTGAGATAGTAAACCCATATTGCCCACCACTTAGAAGATAAACACAGTTGCTGAGCAAAGGCTACATTCACAACGATTTGGCAAAAAATTGTCTCAGTTCTAGAAAATCTGCATCAGGCTGTCCTCTTTTCATGACTAACACATGTAGAAATAAAATCTCTGAAACAAAAATTTAGTTAAAAGAAATCTCATAAAATATATTAGTACAATCTCTATGAGTATTCCTCTATACCAGACTTTTATTGGCTTCCCTATTTATATGCCAAAATAATCCTTTGTGAGATTTCTCTTTAAATATCTTGAAGTTGTGCACCTCTGGTTGGTGGCACTCATTCTTAGTATCCCTGCAGTACGAAGGCAGTTGATGATAGCCTAAGTATCATGTATTGAGTGTTGCTCCCCAAGATTTTCTATCTAAAAGTCACCTAATGCAATAGTGTGACCCCATTCTCAGCTACCAACTGCTCAAGACCTGCTCAAGGTACTAATATGTGACTTTGTCTTGGGAAAGGTGACAGAACCTCATCCTAAAGAGGAACATGTCCCATCCCACCATTCTTCCCCAGATATGTTTCTTGTTGGCTTCATTAGAACTACAGGGGACCTTCTAATTTTTCTGGTCACATTTTATTGTCCTTTGATTATTAGACATTACTCTGCTTTTGTCTGTTTTGTTACTGTTGTTGTTGGTTGGTTTCGCTATTTCAATAAATAAAATGTAATAAAAAAATGGCCAAGGATGAGATATGTGTTGAAAATCAATTTATCCTTTTGTCAAAGTAATTTCTAGCTGGGGATGGTAATTTCTTTGTTCAGAGCAGATATAGGACTATTGTCTTGGCCTTCTAAATTGGTACGCCATACCTCATGCTGCCTGCAAGTATCAGTATGGAGCTATGCACAGTAGATGCTGAATATACTATGTAATGGAGGTGTCCCTGTCTAACAAAAACTAACCTTTTTTTTTTTTTTTAATGGAAGAGAAATAATGAGACAACCGCACAGCATTTTAGTCCACATTTCTCTATTTCCTTCCCATAAAAGGTCTCAAAGAAATGCAAAGCACCATTGAAGAGTTCAAAGACATACCTCAGAATGTGACTGCACATTCAAGGCATACTGACATATTCAAGACTGGATAGCTCTATTGGAGAAAAAGAGAGAGAGAGAGAAGAAAGAAAAGGCTCAGCATACAAAATACAATACACAATATCTGGTTCTACTGTGTGAGACTCACTGCATTCATTTTGCTCACTGAGAAAACTGGGTCCCAGAGTATAACACATACAATAAATCTACCCCATTTTTCCATAGGAGCTGATTTCTAGAGAAGCTAAAAATTACTTGGTGTAAATGATGCAGAGGCTGATGTAGCTGAATTTATAAATTAGGTTGAAAAGTTTGACATGCTGAATTAGATTATACCATATAATGCATCACTAAGTAATTGATATGTACATTATGTGCAAAGAAAGCCCCGCTAACTCACGTGTAACTTTTTTTTCATTATTGTGTAACTCGGCCATCAGTTCATTGTCAGTTGAACAAATCTTCAAAAGGAGATTTAGTCCTTTATTAGCTGAATAAAAATACAATTTTCTTATATCCTGGTATTCAAAAATAAAATAAAATAAAGAATAAAGATTAAAAAAATAGAAAATAAATAGAAATGCATCAGAACATTTAAAGACCTTTTGGGAGATCTCATTTTTAGGGGAGTTTTCCCTATATTCATTCAAGAAATGTAAAAGTCCAGATGAAAGATGTGCAATACCAGCAGCAATTGGAGAGGTGATTAGGAATGGACAGGAATGGGGAATGTACGATTTCCCCAGTTAAAAGAAAACATCGTAACATAGAGTTCACAGGGAGGTTCTGGGAGCAGAAGAGAAATTTAAAAAATCCTACTGAAAAGACATCTCAGTTTTATACTAGCTGCTTGGTACACTTCAAGTCTTCCACTGATGATCTGCATTTATTTCAGGGAGATGAGAGCATTTCCCTCTGCAATTACTAGAATATCTGCCCTGATCCAATGCTGATTACAGCACAGGGTCTTAAATCTCTGTAATCTGTCTGAAATGTTATTAAATATTAGATTTCAGTGTGATTTGTTTTCTTATCACTTTACTTGTAACTTTACTGCCATTCACCGCCAAGAGACCTTGAACTGGAGGCTGCTGCTTTAATCTCAATTTGTTATACTAAAATGCAAAATTAAAGAAAAATGAAGAAAGTTGAATATTACCAAGGAATGTGATTGATAACATTGTGTCATTTTTGAGTTTTAATATTATAAACTGAATTTTATGATACTCTACCCTAATAGTGACGTATTTAACATTTTAAGACTGGATATAATAATTTTATGGGGCAAAATGGGTATTGTTAGAAGATTATACAGTAGTACTTTGTCAAATCCTTGTATATTAAATACCAAAACACTATGATAAAATAATGGTAAGAGTCTGACTTCTTCTCAGAGAAGTAAGATAACCCGTCCTTATGCCTCATCTCTGCTTTAAGATCTCCTAGAGGTCTCTGGTCAGCAAGAATTGCAGTGTGCAGCATGTGCCACCATACCTTGGTGCACGGGGGTAATGGACAGTTAGCATTTATGACAACCTGGCTGTTTTAATTTGAAAATGCAAAGTAGGGACATTTTTATATCCTGACAAATTCTACTTTGCTTCCAGGCAATTCCAGTTTGATATATACCCAAAGGACGTATACTAAAGGGAACAGAAATGAGCATGCTTTCAAATAGTACAGGAGCAACCAGGAATGGATCATTTTGTTTTTCTTTATGTATTTGACCATTTCTCAAAAGAAGCATCCTTTCTTCCGTATCACCAGCCAGGCTCCGACTTTCCTACCTCCAAGTTATTCCAATGCATTTCTGGCATGCTGCTGATAATGATGCTTGTTGATTTGTATCATATTTTATTCTGGTGTCCTCCTTCCCCAACCACCGTCTACCTTTCTCTCATCCCACCCTTAAACTCTGGAGATCTTGAAATATAAAGGAATTTAAAAATCTTAAACATCCAAATCTGTGTTTAGAGTGAGCAACCTCACTAGAGTGCAGTACGATATCAAGCTGATTATAACATTGGTACACGTGTGTCATGGTCAAGGATGGTGAGGTCGAGAATGGCAACAAAAAATTTTATACATGTATATAGAGGCTTGAAGTAGAAATGCCACAGATTTTTATTTATATAGGTCTCTTTGGAGAGGTAAAGACTGTGAATTCACAAAAATTCAACATTTCAGACCTGTCAAACAAAAAGCGTCAAATAATTGAGGTCTGGGGGAATTTTCAAATCCATTTTAACTATAATAATAATAATAGTTTTTTACTTTGTCTATCTACTTTGTCTAAGTGTGAAAAGACAATCTAGCTACATTTGATGTTCACAAACGGGTTAATTTTAGAGTTGACTGCTCTAGAAAGTGTTACAGTTTTGCCGAACAAGCTCTGGTGCCAGTGATGTAGCACTCCAAGCATGATAATTTATTGCTTAAGTTTGTCATCTCCTACTGGTGAGATCCAGGGAGGAAGTTCTTTCCTTAAACCCTCTTCAGCAAATGCAAGTTCTTACCAGGTGGGTGCTTTCCTAGCTTGCTCTCAGATTCCCATCCTTGACGAATACCCTAACACCTCCACTGGCTTTATTCTGATCCCTCCCTGGTTTTTGTGCACTTAAACACATAAAGGGAAACACTTCATTTTAGTCTGTCAGGGATATGATTTTTTTTTTATTGTATTCTAAGTTCTAGAGAATCACAGGACAGGAAAACTTCAAAGTAAAATTTAGAGAAATTCAGGGATGCTTATCTATAGGAAGAAAAGTTAGCAGAAGTAGAAGAGTAGTTGGTTTGTTGTATCCAGTTTAAACCTACTAAAAACCTTAGCAAGTATTAAGGACAAACTTCAACCAGGACAGTCTGAGGAAACTAAAATATATTCTCCCTCCACCCATGGGGGATCCTGGGAAGAAATGTCACAACTGTCTCCCAGATTCTGCCTACAACATAATTCCTGAGACATTAGTTTCAAAAAAGCATCTATAATTCAGCCTACAACATTATCCCAGGACTCAGTACAGAATAGAAAAAATATTTAAAAGATGCCAGTTTTGTTCAAAGTGAAAGAAAATTCCCTTAAAAATACTTTCAAAACAGAAATTAACAGAAATTACAAAATCAAAAATCTGTCCACATTTATGGAATGAGATGAGAAGTAAAACCTATCTGATCATACTGAAGGAGTATGTGCAGTTTTGTAATGCACAGCAAGGAAATGATGCTGGCAAATTTTCTGTTTTTTGTTGTTGTTGTTTGTTTTGGTTTGGTTTGGTTTTTGCTTTGTTTTGTTTCAGAAAACAAATACCAAAAAAAAAAAAAGAAAAAGAAAAGTGTGGGTGGAAAAATGAACGGAAAGGGAAGTGCTAGCTTGCAGGGCGCTCTCTAATTCCACCTTTGGAGCTGCCGGCAAACATAAAGAGATGCAACAGTGAGGGAGTGAATGGTTACAGCTATTAGGAGCCACATATTTCACATCGGGCTGACATCCCAGCAGAGCTGCAACAGCCCACAGGTAGCAGCCCTTGGCAGGCACGGCCAAGCTTTACTGTGCTGATGCCATGGAGCTGCTCCACAGACAGGATGGAGCAGCAGTCTGGAGCCCCTGGACTGGGCTGGGGACAGCATCGTGCTGGATTGCACCCTCTCCGCCCAGCATAAGGGCACTGCAGCAAAAGGAAGAGGACTCAGTGTGCAGGACACAGTGGGTTGCTCTGCTAGGAGTGACACTTTCTGACGTGATTGCTGGGACTTGGCTCACTTCTCTATCAAAATTTATTTATTTATTTATTTTTAATCCACCTAATACATTAGGTAGAATTCTAGCAAAAAATCTGATTGCTTTCCAGCCACATTTCAGCAAAAAGCCCAAACAGCCAAGAGGCTGTCCCCGAGCCCTAGTACCCCAGCAATAATTTCAGGGAACATTTTTATGTTATGAGACAGTTGTGGCACAATGCAGTCATGGTGTTTGGACTTGTCAAAACAAACAAACCATGCTCAGTGAAATTTGTTGCACAAAAGAGCTGAACAAATTATGGGGTAGAAGCAAATGTGGCCACACCATCAGCATTCAAGACCTGAAGGAAAGAGTGGAAACTTTCAGGGTCTGAATGCAAGAGTGGGAAAGCTAATTGAGCACAAATGAAAGGATCTATTACGGCTGAAAGAATAAGTGAGAGTACAGGCAGGACAATACTCTCATTTATGATTCAAATATCCACAGATAGCGTGGAGTACAGCTTTAAACACAATTTACAGCCTTGATTACAAATGACTATGTGCATCAACTTGGAAGGAATGCAAAGACCATGAGCGAAAGAGCCTGCCTTGTCTAAAAGGAAAGAAAAGGGGATAAGTGAAGGCAGAACTCGGCTGGACAGTCAGAAGCAATTGGAATGTGCAGAATTATGAAATAGCGCTTTTAGAAACCTGAAGATGAACTGATTAGTGGGCAAGAAGGCCCACATTTAAAATAACTGAATTGCCCAGTGATAAGATTATAAAGGGAGATTTATGCTAGATGATAGCAGCGAGATCAGGGGAAAGGGAGTAGCGTTCTATCCCTGTGTCTTCCAAAAGCAAGATATAAAAATATGAATGCGGTAAAAATAATAAGTGCTGGAAATTAAGAGCAAGGATGGGCTCCTATTTTTATAGAAAGCAGCAGCAGCTTTTTCCCCGAGCCTACAGGAGACCCAAAACTGGTCTCAAACCACGCGAATTATAAATTTCTTTCTACCCAAAAGCTGCTTGTATCCTCACTGTACATTTTTTTAATTCTTAAGCTGTGTGTCCTTAAGCAATTTAACATTTATTCTGTTAAATTGACAATTGCTTTTTTCAAAGATCTTGAAAATTCTAAAAATCTTACAAAATCTCTGGCATAACTTGGGCTGTGTAGCAAGCAATTAATAACAGCTTCTCATGGATGGACACTTGCACAAAACGTAGTGCACCTTCAGGTTGCACAGGTTGTATTTTATCATGCTTTCTATCCTATATCCACCTCAAGCTCCCAAGGATATTACATACCAAAACAGCTAGCAATATTCAGAAAAAAAGCCATCATCTCACCACCAGTCACAACTTCCCAATTCTCCCAGAGCCTGCCTGAAATCAGAAACTCACAAAAAGGCAACTGGTGGGAGCTACAGTTTGGCTACAAGGAGGTATGAACAAGCAGAAGCTAACAGCTGGCTCAATCTGTGACTTGCAGAACATCAGTTCCTGAGCACTCAGCCCTGGGACTAGCTATATGATAAGGATAAGGATGCATTTATCTCCAGGTGGCCCTAAAACGCTCTTTCTTCCATATGGAAACTGCTCACTCAAAGTGGCCTGTGCATCCCTGACTGGTAGGCTTAATTATCAGCAGTGCACCACATGCTCAGGGGTAATACCCAAATTTAAGAAGCCTCCGTTCCCAGTGTATAATGTGCAGCAGCCCCTCAACTAAATAACTTCAAGGAACTATACACTGCAACATCCCAAACATCTCTTGCTGAAGACACATCAGAATTGTTTTCTAAAACTCACAGGTAGTGAGAATGATGAAATGTCAGGAGCTGCCTCTCCTCCCCTGAGAGCCACGTTCTTCATGATTACGTGCATGGGAGGCTATGACTGTGCAACAAGGAGGAAGGAAAGGAAAGGCATCTGGATGACTAATTCAAGTCTATGGAGACCTCATCTGTGAGCCCGAAAAGTAACCACACAAAAGATAAAACCAAGGTCTCCTCTGCTTTCCTCATCATAACCACTCATTGCAGAGCCAAACAATGCTGGGGCGAGTGTGTGTATTTTTACTTCTTTTGTAAGGGCTCAGCTGGCACCTTAAGCAAGGCAGTTAACATGAATAGCCAAGCACAGTACCATTTCCCCACAATTATTCATTTTTAAGGACATTGTTTTTTAAAAGAAAAGAGAATGAAACTATATGGCATGTGCTCCCAGTCTCAGATTGGGTGTGGAAGAAAATAATGGCCACACACTGCTATACAATTAGGTCTGTCTTGGAAAGGAATTATACTGATGTTTTTCTAAGCAATGCCAGGTAGTTTATTCACCAAATAATGAGACACTAAATGGATCTAAAGATTCTTGGCAACTGGTAAGTGCTTACCTTGGACTCCCTATTCCTCCCTTCAAGAAATGGTTTGCTTTTCCCAAGAGTTTCCTTAAGTAGCTCCTCAGCTGTGATTGAAAACAAATAACAGTGGACTGAAGGTTGGTTAAGTTATACTTGTTTAATGATACAGCTCAGGGAACTGTGAATACACATGAGATGTCTCTCATTGATTTAGTAAACAGCTTAAGCTATCGGACAACCTTGTTTTCAAAGTCCATAATTCCCTTAAAAAAAAATAAAAACAACACCTGTTGTGGTTAAATTGATCTCTGACCAAAAACCTATTAAAAAAAAAATCTACATTTTTAGCAAGAACAACAAAAATGTACAATAGTTTTTAACTACACTGCAGGGGAAAGAAATGATCCCAAAAGGAGGCGCATTTCTGGGATCACAAGGCAGGGTTCTCCATAGCTCTGTGTAGAGAACCATGGGAGTCAGGCTCCCACATGTCTTTGAAGGTGAGCAAGACAAGCAAGACAAACCATATCTCAACAGACTTATAGCAGCCTCCCTGCTCCATATCGACTGCGAAGCAGATCTGCTCCATGGAGCAAGAAGAGGGACTTGAGTAGTCCCAGCTCCAACACCTGCCCAAGCCCAAGTGCCAGTCAAGGGCAAAGCTGGGCCAGGTAGTCTGCAGGCACTCCTGGGGTTGTCCTATGCACTCAGAAAGAGCCCCAGGCTCAGAGAAACATCAGCTGAAGCCTGCTATCAGTCACCAGGAAACTGGATGTATCCCAACCTGGCTGTCCCCTTGTACATCCCACTGCTCTGTGCTGCTCTGTCTTTGAAAACTGGAAAGAAAGTGCTCTAGCTCCAAACAAAACTAACCTGAAAATAGTGCACCTCGTATATGTGTGTACACAAAGCAACATATTGAATAAACCTGGGGCTGCCAGGGACTGCTGATGTGGGCTTCTTTGTTTTCTTGGTTGCTGCACATTAACACCTGCATTGGGCCCTCGTGGAGCAGGGTTGAAGCCAAGGTCGAGTCAAGCACTAGCGCTGGAGAGACAATAGCAGCTGAATGTACTGCAGGGGAAAGGCCTCACAGAAATACTTTCAAAAATGCCATTTCATAAAGGCCAGCAGATAGCAAATCAATTAGCCAATGAATTTTACTTCTCTTTCTCTTTGTTAATTTAGAGGGCAAAGCACATGATAAAATAAATTAATGATGTAAAAAAAATGCTGTGAATAATTCTTTGCATATGCTTTCTCTTACAAATATTTGGTACTTAAAATTAGTACTGCTTTGGTCATCTCTGCCCAAAGACCTCTCCCATAGTCATTTCAAGAGATGACTATTCACAGCCAGCAATTCAAAATGTCGTTTATGTGAATACAAATTTATACCTATGTAAAATCCTACATCTCAAGTACAACTGTTTAAGAGTCATCTTCTAGAACATTCTGCATAACACTAAACATGCTGAGCATTGCAAGGCTTCTCAAGAAGAGCTAATTACAATGCTCAAATTAATAGTTGAAGAAAATCTTGAAGCAATGGCTCTGTTGTCATTTAAATATGTGACTACTGTCTTTATAACGTGCAAAGCATTACAACCATTTATATATGCTCCGAGTGATATATCACCAATCTGAACTTAGAGTTTTCCCTTCTTTTGTTCTGGGTTTATAACCTTGCTATATTATCTTCCATAACTCTATAGCTTGCTAATGCATAATTCAAGCCTCTTATTGACAAAAAGTGGCAGAAAGAAAGAATATTTCAATGACACTTTCCCACGCAGATAGTATTGCTTTTACTTCAACTGTTATCATTTCCATATTAAAGCCAAATCTTTTAAGATATATTAAGTATCATTTTCCTTACTTCCTTGCAGTCGATTCACTGGGACATCTACACCTGTTTACCTCCATCTTCCAAGAATACTGTATTGCAAGTTTTTTTTTCTTTTTCTTTTTAAGATGGGTTTCTTGCTAAAAGAACAAACTTTGGCTAAAACACGATGAGTTAATGTATGACATCAGCTGCATGCTGATCTCTTGATTTAACTAGAGCTTGGCTTCAGAACTGGTGTCACTGTTTCCTCAGATGTGTGTAGGCAGCAGGATCATCGTGTGATCATTCTTCAGTCCTTGTTCTAATTCCTTCCCTTTGCAAAATAAGCATGGAGATAGGCATAGTTTGAATTTCCGTGCATCACTGACTGGAGGTCAACTTTGTTGATCTATCCTCACATACAGCTATGCAATATGCAAAAATCCCACTTGTGCTGGTGCAGTTGCTTCAAATGCACACAGGAGGGAAGAAGAAGACAGTTTGACCTTTTTCCACATTGGAGAAGGATGGTGAGAACACCAAGGGCTTTTAGTCTTTACTTTGCATTCTTCCAACAGTACGAAAAGTGACAAAGACTTGTAGTCAGGCAGAATAATTAGAAACAACCATTAAAGGCTCTACAGAAACAGTGAAGTATCAAACTGAGCAGGTTAAGATTGGTGAGCTCTTGTGCCTCCACAGACCCTCAGCTCAATATCCTCTTGTTAGAGCATCTTCAGGACATATAAAAAGGACATAACACCTTTCTTTACAGACTGCTGTAGGGCAGGGGGCAGCTAGAGAGAGAGCCTTTGTGGGGAAAGAGCCTCATCACACCCTTTGTGTATTCCCTGCTGTCTGAGGCTCTACATACGGTGCAAGGACCTGTGAGGCTCCTCCACAGCTATCCTACATGTCTACATCTACCTGAGCTATGAAATACTGCTCTCTCCCATCCAAATTGCCCTTGTAGGCAGCCTGGACTCAGTCTGAAGCCAGACCACCTGCCCTTGTGACAAGCAACGTCCATGACCCAGCCAGCATTATTTGTTTGCTATCTTGGTTGCTGTAAGAGCAGAAGCTAAGGACAGACTGAGTGAAACCAGGTGTGCCAGGGCCCATCCACATAGCTGGTAATGCTTTTAGAGCACTGCATTCATCCCCTATGCATTGCACTTCATTTCTCAAAGCAGCAAGACATTTGCCTTAAAGGCAGCTTAAAGGCATTCAAGCAGGTAAGTAAGGTGGGCAGAAGGTGAGTTTGCCCTCAAGCCCAGCTCAGAGTCACTTCTGCACGGCAACCTACATGCAGCTGTACAGCACCTAGCACAGACGGACACCTACCTAAAAGGCCCTTTATCTAATAATGGAAACTGCCATCTTACAAAGGAAATTATTCTGCCAAAAGTAGTAAGTATAATCATCAGAGGGGTCCATGCAAGACACCTGTACTCCCTGGAGCCACATCTACCAAACAAGCTTCAGTATCACTGTGGCCAAATCAACAATTAACCGAGTTTACAGCCATGATGTTTCTTCCCATGACACGTAACTCCTGCAAGTTCAAATTCCTGAAGCACTACAGCCTTTGCTACAACCAAAATAATTCTCTAAACTTATGAGCTTGTCTTCTTCTAAAAACTCACAAAGTCCTAATAAAGACTCACTTTCGGCAAAATACTCAGAAAATACAACCCAGGAAGCAAAATTCAAGCGGGTTTAATGGTGTCTCCAGCTGTGTCTCATTTTAAAGTCGCTGTTTATTTAACAGAACCAATGCAAAGAAGAAAGAACCCAGTTACCAAATAATTTAGTGTCATGCTCAGAAAAAGTAGCAGTTTAGGACAGCAACATTTGCTGCTGCTTGAACTATTCCCCTTCTCCTCGCCTCACCTTTAAAGCCATGTAATTTCTCACGTCTTGTGCTCACGAAGGAGAAAAAAATAAAAATGACTTCAGTAACTTTGCAGGGAATTCCTTAGATGTTCCTAACCCTGGATGCACTAAAACTTCCAGCAGCAGTGTAGGAAACGGAGTAGACCATAAACAGTGTGCTGGGAAGTAAATCATCAGCCTCTCCCACAGCAGGTGAAAAGCCTATGTCATTTCTGACACCTGCTCACTGTCTGTCCTTCCTGCTACCCTGAACCCTGCAACTGGCAAATTGCTTTGTCAAACATCACGTACAACGCTGAGCAAAGAAACAGATCTATAAAATCATCCATCAGATTATTTTCAGCAATAACAAATGGTGAATTCGCTGGAATTTCCCTTGGGTCTGCTTGGATTTAACCCTAGTGCTGCGGTCAGTCTTGCTCAGGAAGTTCCCACAGGCTTCCTGCATGTCACTCCTGCCCGTGAATGACCTCCAGACAAACGCTAGGGAACTCTTACGCTTGCAGAGGGTGAACACAAACTTGCCAAGAGCCTCTCCACAAATCACTGGCCAGAGTCTCAGTTAGTCATTACACATAGAGTCCTCCAAGGAGACCTGGTACATATCCCCAGCTCAGGAGCTCGGGGCTGCTGGCTCCTGTCAAAGCAGGGATGGTGAGCAACCAAGGACCAAGCACCTCAGCAAATTTCCACATAATCCCTCCTTCTAATTAGCAAATTTCCACAAGTCCTCCACTGCAAAGGGCCCTAGAGCCTTTCTAGTAAACCTACCACTCCAATGTACCTAAGAAGTGCTTAATAATGCATCTGCACCAGGCTTCCTTCAGACTGACTCCGCAATAATGCACTCCAGGTATGCTCTATTTGAAAAGAAAATTATAAGAGGAAGAAAACAATAATTCCCATACTTGTGGCCCGTTTTTGAGCCTTATTTGGAGCACAGCCACACAACTGCTCTGCCATTTGGCAGTAGGGGGGGAGAGGAAACCCCTGGCAGAGGGGACGAGACTCTCAGCAAGCCCCTGACGTGGGTTCCTTGTCGACAGAAAATTCCCATCGCTCCTCTGGAGGTGTCACCTCCTCCATCATGCAAGCAGCCACGTATGGCTGTGCTCTCTGTGGGGGAAGGAGAGGAACGTGTGAAAAAGGCAACGCTGAGGAAGCAGCAGGCAGCAAAACAGGCATCATTTAACAGTCCTATACCACAACAGTCCCATACCACAACAGTCCCCTAGGCAAGCTGACTGAAGCGACCTCCCATCCCTGGCTCCCTCTTGGAAGAGCAGACACGGTTTTCCTGCAGAAATCAGCACTGCTCTCCTGAAAGCTCATGCTAGAAGCAGGAAATGATGGAGTTTGCGACCTATCGTCACCAAGGGAGATTCCTAGCAGAAGCATGTTTTCTGGAGCACCACTCCAGCACTCTGTTGGCGAGCCACGGGTCTCAGGAAACAGCAGTGGCTCCTTAACTGTCGCAGGCAAGGCACAACATAGCTGTGTCTCAGAAAAGAAAGCTGGATCCTGGCAGTAAAATGAACTGCAGGGCCAGTGCCCCTTTTCTTTTATGTCATACCAGAACAAAGAATACTTAGAATATATATATATATATATTTTTTTTTTTTCTCTTGGAAAAATCTTCTAAGATCCCTGTAATACTTAGGATGATGATGATGAAATAAGCCACAGATTTTCACTTATAGAAGGGGAACGTGGGCACCTCACATTTTCTAAACTCTTGAAAGTAACTCACCTTTGTAGATAACACTGATGACATAGGAACAAACAAATCAAGCCATCCATACCAATCTTACATGCACCAGAACTGAAGTTTGTGATAGAAAGGATTTCAGAGAGAGACAAGGGTTTGAAGCCATCTTAATATTGGGTACTTTTTATTAGCTTTGAGCATCCCCAGCTCTTTTATCTAGCATACTATGAGGCATCTTTAAATATGTTATGTTAGAGAATGCTATCTGAATGTACCCTCTAGCAACCTCAAAGGATTGCTGCAGTTCAGCATCTGCTTAAAACACTATGCCTTCTTGCCTTCCTTTTTTTTTTTTTCCTTTTTTTTTTTTTTTTCTGCTTGAGGCTAGTCAGAGTCTGCTTGTTTCTTGAAAAGAGCAATAAGCTTTTCAAAACCCCCTGGATATTGCACCCTTCAGCCCAGCCTCAACTACTCGTAATTATAGTCCTAACTGTGGTTCACCTACCAGTCAAGAGAATAAAGATCCAAAAAGGCATTCCCTTATTTTCTGTCATTCAAGCTCACGCCACTAAAGTTTTGCAGAATAACTCACCGAGTTTAAATTTTGTGAGTAATTTCTGAAGACCCATATCCACCACTCTTTTATTTCTCACACTGTTGACTGCAACATTTTCGGCAACTTTTGCACTCAGAAGACTTTGGTGATTCTCCTATGAAACTCTTGTTGCACTCCTGGCTTCTCCTTAGTCCCACCCTCAGTCTTGCCTTTCTCAGATTTTGCCTTCCATCTACTTACGTAAACTTCAGAGGGTCAAAAGTTAGCCCCCTACTTTCACATGCCTTCTCCATTTCTTCTTCCCATAGCCATGAAGGCGACATCCACCTCGGTATTCAAACCTACAAAGCTGGGTCATGCTCATGCTCTCGATCCCTTACCCCAAGCTAAAACCAAATGATCTAGTTTTGTGCCTGCTTCCTACCCCCAACATGTCATCCTTTCCTATCCCTCTCAGTAGAAGTGCCCCTCATTTTGACTAGTAATAGGTGATCATTTTGGAAACAATCTCATTTAGAACACCATAACTGCACAAACAATTTTGTTTGCTTGGTTTTTCTCCCATCTATGCTTTGCCCTTTGCCTCCAGCTAAAGGCAACTTCAGGGGAGGATTAGGGTTGGGTTTTAATTCCTCTTTCTCCCCTTCCCCCCCCCCAAAAAAAAAAAAAAAGTAGCACAAATGAAGATCAAGAAAAGAAATTTAGATGTCACTATAGATAAAATTGTAACAATTACAGCCAACCTCAAGACAGCTAAGGTTGTCAACAGATGGTTAAAATGCTTCTCAAGAATGCCAGCATACCCACAGCCCCACAGAAAGCAGCTAACAGAGGAGTACACCTATGCTTTCAATGATTTTTCAATTGTTTTATGCCCTAGCTGTTCCAGAAACAATCATAATTTATAATTAATGAAAAACTAAAGTTGAAGGAATTTTTTATGTATATTAACATATTCTGTTTCCTTTTAGTTTCTCTCTAAACATCGGGATCAAGTACACGCTTGTTTACCTCCATGATCCCAGTGAATCCACTAAAGCTTTGCATCAGAGCATTGGGTTGCACTGAAATATGTGACTGTCGGACACAGCAAAAGAGAATGGAGAAAGCATGAGGGGAAAAAGACTTTGTACAACTTAGTGCTTTGCATGAAACTGCTGGCTTAAAGTTCTGGCTTGCAGAGTGAGCGGGAAATTTGATTTGACATGAAATGCAACCTTTCCTCCTTTTAACCCAACATACTTTATATAGCAGGAAACTAATAAAGAAGTTACCTCTTGCTTCGTTACAGGTCTTCTACCGTGGACTGATTGTTGAAGCAGAAATCCCAAAATGTGCCAATGAATTCTAGCAATCCTGTTGGAGCTGCTGAGGTATACTCTAAGTAGCTTAACACAGGAATACAGCAAGGGAAGAGAACAAAAAAAAACCCAACCAGCTTGGTCATGAACCCATTAAGTATGAAACCAGGCAAACAGGAGGACGCATTCCCGTTAGAAGGACATGATTTCATACACAGTGGCTCAAAATGTCATGCATACTCTGAAGTGTCGAGCATGCCAAACAGACGTGCGCTCCAAGACACACAGCACCAGGAGACTGCAACGTGTTTAGAGATCATCCTGAACCCGCATGATGTCAAAGCGTGGAAATCACTCAAGTAACAGATTTTCAACTGACAGTTAATAGCAGAAGAGGTTTTTTTGCACAAATGGAAGATGCTATCTTCCCGAGGATGATTTTCTTAACTAGCTGTTTGCATGTAAGCAGTCTTCTAGAGTATGGGGGTGGCAATTTATGCTTAGTCTTTTCACTAAGTGCTTTAAGTGGTTTTCAAATACAAAACTAAAACTGTTTTGGCTCATCCGTTTTCCATTTTGCACTATGTAATGATTTATTCATAATATTTTTGACAGAAAGAACTTCAGGAATGCAAACAGAATTATGACAATGCGGTAGCTGATTATCTCCACAGAAGAAGTTTCTCCAAGTTTGACTTTCAGATAGTGCAGGTCATATGGGATAGAAAAAGATTATTGCGAAGAGGTCTTTCTTTCATCTGCACTTTAGCTATAATGAAATATACAAAACCAGAAAGAGAGTGAGAGAAAGTGAGAGAGAGAGATGGCAGATACACTGAGAATCTACAGTGTAGATAATCAAACCCTTTATTGTCTAAGTTACATTAGACTTGCAACACCATAAAAACCTGTTAAGAAGAAGAAACAGTAGATTGGTAGAGGTAGTAGAAAGTCCCTGTAGCAGTCATAAAAGGGCTTTTACAGGAGTGTGTCATGCCAAAAAACTTATCACGTTGTTTAAAGGAGCTGATCAAAGCCCATTGACTAAATAAATAAGGAACACAACTCAATTTAAATACTAAAGCCTAACTAAAATAACAAATCAATACAATACAACAATAAAGAAGAAAAAAGAAATCATGGGATTCATTTCTGAAAACAGATGGTCTTTAAGGTTGGCTTTCTCCCACCCACTCTTATTTCTTGCTTAATTAAGTGAAAATCTCATTTCTGTGCTATACACAGCATATAATTATTTAAACTGATTTCCCCTACTGTTGTTCTTCGTGTAGCTAAATTATGATTGTAAACTTTGCTGATTAGTACCCTGGTAATGGCAGTGACAGCACTAGCTTCTCTGTCAGATATTTGGAAGAAAAGCTCCAGAAAGAAGCTTTTGGCTCTAAATATTAACTAAGATCTTCTGTATCAGCTCGAAAAAAAAATATTGAAAAAAATGAAAGAAAAATTACAAATGTACACTACACTTTCGTGCCATTTTGGGTACACAAGAGTTTTTAATAACTAAAACACAAACAAATAGGCTAAGCAACTAGCTTTGTGCATTCCTGAACTCTCACTCATGAAGAATATGATTCAGAAAAGCAACAAAAAACAAAAACAAACAAACAAAAAAAAAGAAAGCTAGTGCAAACCCAAAATGATAATCATTAAGCAACACAGCAAAATATTTCTTTTTTTCTCTTTTTTTTTTTTTTTTTTTGGTGTACAATGGAATGTGTCTATGCGACCTCCCTCGAAATAACTTCACAGAACAGTTAATTACAGTCACTTTTAAGCATTTGCACAGACATTCCTAACTACACCAAGACTTACAGAGAACTCTGGTATACATCTGGTGTAATAGTATAAGGAAAAACTAGTTAAAAAATACATAAGAAAGTTAATTTGCATTGTTGCAAGTGTTGCAAAGTAACAAAAACTGTCAAGTAATTAAAAACAAGTAACAAGTAGTATCCAGAACCAATTACTGACTAGATTGTTTTAAAAAAGACCCCCCCAACCAGAACTGTTAGAACAGAAAGATCAAGCTTTTTTTTTGTTTTGTTTTTTAAACAAATCTTTGTGTCAGAAGCCCTACAAAAACAGCACTATTCCATTATTGTATTAAGTAAACTGTTGCTCTCACCTGTATTAAAGGTTAGCATCATTTCTGTACATGTAAAATTATTGCTTTTTTGAAAAATATATTTAGCATGCTAGTTTTTTTTTTAATCCATTTCCTGCCTTTACAAAATGTTACAATTAAAAAAAAAAGAAAAAAACTAGTAAAGCTTTTGCAAAAATTTTCACAGAACATTTTCTTTCAAGGCAGCAGTAACTTTTGATAATGCATAAAATTATATGTGCAAAATCTGAAACTCTCAGAAATATTACCATCACACATAGTGTCACAGCAATAAGAAAAGAAAATATTTATATCTGTGGAATACATTTTTAATTGCTTACACTGCATGGTTTAACAACCTGTTATGTGCCACAACCCCACCTTGAAAACTTGCAGTTAAAGAGTTACTGTAGAAGAGGTATATAAAGCTTTTTTTTTCTTTTTTTTTCCTAACACCGCCAGTGATCACCAAGTACAAGACATGACACATTATATGAACATTAACCTGCCACCACAAAAGAAGGTATTCATCTTCTCGAAGAGTCACCAGGCCCAGGGAGGACGAGTAGCTGGCCTGCTGGACAAAACGCAGGAGCCTACGGTGCCTTCATCAGGGCCAAGGTACTCCATGCCACCTTCTCCGTTAGAAACATACAGATCAGTGGCGTTAGACAGCTGAGCGCTTGTTGTTTTTTTTTAATTTTTATTTTTTTAACATGAAGACTTCCTTTGTGATCAGGTCGAAGAAAGTAGCCCTGTTACAAAAAAGGTCCTGAGAGTAAAACACAGACGCCTGTTTTTCTTAGTGTTCAACTAGCTTTTCATTTCCAAAGCAGAATAGAAGCTTTTCTGTGGAAGTGTTTCAATTTCCATATTCACATACTATTAATGGTGCACAGTCAAGAACAAGAGCACTAGAAATGCAAGTGGTCCCCAAACTGTAATGAAACAAACCATTGCAGAGTGACGGTCTTTCTCTTTAGTTCCTTTAATCCTTCATCAAGCATTGCTTTCTCAGCACCGAATGCCACCTTTTCCCCGCACCCCCCCTTCTTCCTCTCTCTCTCTCTCTCTCTCTTTTTTAATTTGCTTTTCAGCATGACAGGCAGTGGCAGTTTCATTAATTAATACTTCTCCAGCCCTCAAATCCACTGCTGTTTTTCAAATGTATCAAATAGTCATTGTGAGCATCAGGGAGGTTTTTGTTACAGTGCTTAACTTCTTCATGCTGTCCAAATCACATAAAGTTTAATTTTTCCAGTGTCTCAAACTTCTCTTGATTAATATAGATGCCTTGTGCTGCCACAGTGCTTGCCAACTCCGCTGTTTATTATAAAGGAAATAAGGAACCATGGGACTGATTAGTACGTCAATTTATATATATCTCGCGGAGCATCTTCATTTATTTTAAAATGATTAACAGCGCGGCGGCACCCCCCTCCTAGCGGAGCGCAGCGCCGTTCCCAATCCCACACGGTGGTGACAAGCAAGGGGATGCTTCGCAGGGATGCTCCACTGCCGGCATCGCGGGGGGCTGCCCCACAGGGCAGGGGCTGCAGTCGAAGGGCAGCCAGGGCGCGGGCTCCTCCGCCAGGGCTCTAGGTTCCCTTCCGGAGAGGCAGCGTGTGGGCGACGTCGGCGCTGGTGTGGTCTCTCCCCTGTAAGAAGGAGAGAGGGAAAAGCTCATTCTCACCTCCTCGCCTTATCCTCTCACGCCTGCGTCGCTGCTCCCGCTCGAAATGCGTCCAGCGAGCCCTTCTGGCGCTCGTTACCTCGAATTAGCATCATGCGTGTTCGCTTGTTTGGGCCCCTGCAAGGTCTCTGACGGACCAGAAGAGCAAGTGATAGCGTCTGATGGAGCAATGCAGAAACAGTTAAGGACATGGAGGGAAGGAGGCCTCCAAAATGAGGAATTTTGTGCTAGCCAAGAGGGATTCAGAGCTAGACCAGAGTTTCAAAAGGGCTGAAGTTGGAGGTCAGAGAGGCCGCTCGGAGAAGGAAAACTGAATTCTTGTGCAGGTCTGTCAAAAGCTAAGAAGGCTTTTTCTTCCCCTTGTCATCTTCCTTTTAGGTTTTTTAGCCAATTTTCATGAATAATTACCACGTGGAAAAAATAGAAGGGATATTCTGAAAATCAAGTGAAATTAAAGATAACATCATGAATAAGTGGGAGCCTGCAGCTCCTGAGAAAAGCTTTAAAATGACATTTAGAACATCACTGTCGGAACAATGCAGTTTACAATCCTGATCCTAAAACAACATGGCAAGATTAATCTTACATAAATGCATTATCCTTAAGCTAAAGTCTTGATGAAGTGAAACAGACCATTTTAAATTAATGCAACATAAAATACGGCACCCATGTAAAATCCAAGCAAGTTTCAAGCTGTGCCTATGGCAGCCCTAGAAATAGCTAAAGAAAGCCCAGCTCTGGTTGACATAATGTATTAAGTGCATCTCTTTTGTTAATAGATTTAGAAAGCTCCTAATTAAACCTGGACCGAGATTCATGACATTTACCAGTCAAAGTTTGGTTTAAGTCGGAAAGATTTGCAACAAAATTAAAGAAAAAAAAAGCTGCTGTACAGACCGCAGTATATTTGAAATGTAGGAAACAGTAACTGAATGAGAGATGTGATAAAACTTCCCTAGTTGGATGCTGAATTTCCTGCAGTAAACTAAGAAAGATGCTTTACATTTTTGCACGGCTACATCATGCCTGAGAGACAGAACCACAGTTCCGAGAGGAGGCATTCATCATTAAAACATCTCGTATCGAACCAGCTCCCCGTACACGGGGGAGCACGGCAGGCTTCCTCCCAGCCGGGGGAGGAGAAGAGGGGAGGGCGGGCGTCTCGCCCCAGTTTCCCTGGGTAAGAACCAAAAAAAGGCGGTAATTCAGGGTGCTTCTTGGGACAGCTATCCGGTGGGGTGCCAGCAGTGGCGGCTTGCCCTGTGGGTCCAGGCACAACCCGCCCACAGACCACGCAGCATCAGGGGCATGTGAAAGGGAAGATTTTTCTTCTTTGCACCCAACAGGGATCCACAGAGGGGGAGAGGGCTGGGGATGTTCCCCCGTTGGCCACTTTAGCATCGGAGAACTCCTCCTCCTCCACAGGGAGGCAGTTTTTCCTGCAGTGGCACTAGTGAGAGGGAGAGCTGAAGTCTACAGAGCTTGGTTGAAATGCAGCGTTAGCAAATGCGAGTGTGTGGTTTCTGCCTGGAGAATACCAGCGAAAGGAGGACAAAGAAAGCCTCCCAGAAATGGCCTCCCCATAGTGGAGGAGGCTGCAGGTGGGTGGAGGCAAAGGATGTTTCCCTGGGCAGGAGGCTTTGTGTCTGCAAAAGCCCACCCAGTTGCTCACCCTATAGGCACCCAAGGAAGTAGAAGGTTCCTCCCCATTTCACCCATTCACAGTAGGGCCAATGGCGGGTTTTCCAGCAAATCAAACACTACCCCTAAGCCTTTGGTTTTGTGATATGCTTGCATGCACATCAGTTTTTGAACCATCTGATACACAGCTGGATTGAATTCCTCCTGAACTGCAAAATTTACCATTTTAAAAAGTAAGCTTTTGTCACTTCCAGAACTTTAGAAGGAAAAAAAAAAAAAAAGAAGAAAAAAAAGCCCTTTTTGTGTAGATGAAACCTATAGCTTCCATGCCAGAAGCTGTTTTAATTTTGAATTCTGGGGCGTTACACCAGTTAACTAGAAAAAGGAAAAATTAGTCTGTGCACATTTTAATATATTGGAGACAGCTGATCACATGACCTGCCATTGAAATAAATTGCAATAATCAGTTTGGAGCATGGACACCTTTTCAGTTTGCTGGCAAGGGGAAAATGCGGGGACAAGACCTACAGCTGCTAATCCTGTCTATAATGCTCCGAAACTGATGGATAGCTAACACATGCATATTACTCGGATTCCAGTACAGCAGCCTCCATGATTCCTTGATTGTTTGCATTATAATCTCCATATGTATGAACGAGACAAATTAGGTTGCCATTTATTTGTTCATTATCTATTATTTTGATTAATGGAATTCTTGTTCTCAGAATAACTATTTAAAAATAACATTTGCAATAATGAGGACTGAACTATTAATCATGATCTTTAGAAGAAACTCCACAAGGAACTGGGACAAGACATTTCATATGAACAAATGTCATAAATAGGACTTCTAACAGACAGTGCCAAAATTTCAGATCCAAATAAAAACACCAAGCCAATGGTTTAAATAACTTTTTTTTTTTCTTTTTTGCTCCTCCCCTTCTCCCTCCAGCTGCTTTACTGTAGGTGGACTATAAACACACTGGAGGTAACATGTCCCCAGCAAAGGGATCCCAGGTCCCTTTGCAACACAGATTTTTTTCTTGATGGGTTCTTCCAGTCATCCAAATTCTGACTACTCACATCATTATCTCAAGGTTGAGCACTAAAAGAAATATTTTTAAATAGTCATAGCAGAGAAAGCTAAACCTCATGGACTCCTCAATGAAGGTGTTATGCTCCTGTGATTCAGAATCTGCTGCACACACCTCTTTTCCATGAACAACGTCCAAAAAGTGTAGTGTCTGTAGTTCTTTCACAGAAAAGGAGGGTCGTTGACTTCTGGCACATGGAAAGCTTCAGCCAGAAATATCCGTGATACCAACGATTCACTTTTTTTCCCTAGCTGGTAGCTTTTGCTTGATTTTCTATGAGTAAAAGGATGCTTTTCTGCAGAGGGCGACAGTTAGAGTTTTGGGGGTTTTGCTTGCTTCTCTTGAATAAAAAGGAAATCTGTAGAGAGAACTATGGATGTACAGATGTACTAGAGTGTCTTCGGCTCCAGCACTGTAAATATGCTTCACATATATATATAGGCTCTTAATTAGACAGAACTCTTGTTGCTACTCAGTAAATTATGCCTTCGAAAAATCCAATTACTTGTCCTTTAAAATTTTTAGAGCATATTTTTTGACTTGTCACTGATAAATCATATTTTTAAAGTGGGCCACATTTTTATATGCTTTTAAAAATACAACAGGTGATGTTAAATATGAGGCATACGCATTAGACACTGCCACCAATGCTGTTACCATTTTGCATGAGCAGGCTACAGGTCAATCCTTGTGCCACTGAATGCACTTGGGAATTGCGCTACTGGCTGCAACGTCACAGAATCAGGCAGTTCCTCTGAAACAACCCCAAGCTTTAGGAGAGCTTTGCTTCAAGAGCTGCAGCCCCTTTGAGATTCACACTGGTGCAGGGACCCTTCAAAAAGGGAGCCAGCTTTTGTCTTGCTATGTCTAAGCGACTGGAGTGTGCTCCCGGAATTCATGCTTACTAAATCAGGTCTTTGGATGCTGCTTAGTGTATTCCAAATTAAGATACATATTCATCGTGGATAAGTAAGCTTAATTATGGATATATTGGGATATTTAGCATTTATAAGAATATTCAGAATATTCAGTATGTTTAATATGGCAGCATTTCAAGAGAATCTGCATGACTTTGCACAGATTGTATTGACTTGGGGTATATAATAAGCATTTTTTGACCTTTAGACAAAGAAGACTAAGAAATATTCTAGAGTTCAAGAGAAATTCATCTGATGGATTTTTTTAAGCATTCAGGTAGAAGAGAACACAGAAAACAATGTTATGAAAGAAGTATAAACAAAATGTAGGAAACAAGGTATTTATTTCATTGGTGCTAATGCCAAAGCATGAAATGCAGCCTAATGCTATTATCATCAAAATCGTGTGTGTGTGGAATTCTTCACACACTCCTATAGGTGGCCTGCTTTGCAGTACTGCTGCACACCTGCATCTCCTGTTAGCAGTTCATTACCCTGAAGTAGGTTTCCTATTTGGACACCTAAATATAGATTTAGCTGGCTCATTTTTGAAAAAGCCTGGCTGCAGACCCTATTTTTAACATGCGGAATTAAAATTATTCTCTGAGAAAACTGCTATATAATGCAGCACTATTGTAAGCTACTATGCTGGGGAATTTTAAAAGCCCTACATAACCTTCTTTTATAAAGGAAACCTTTAGAGATGATCTTCCATGACTACTGAAGGGAATGGGGGAACTGCGAAATACTAATGTTAATATTTTCACTCTTTAGCAGACTACTTCAGGGAAGATATTTTACCTGTGAGGAGGAAACATTATGTAAAGTGAATCGTTTCCACTTAACATTAAAAAAAAAATCCTTCTAAAGCTACTGTACGTGCTAACTATTGTTTCTTGCTCGGAGCATGTGCATGGCACTTCTGTAACTTGAACTGACTTTACACTGTAAACTCTCAAGAATAGATCTGTCCCCAATTAAAATGAAATGAAGACAGAGTGACAATGTTTAAAGTGGGAAATAGTAACATTTCCAGAGCGCTGCAGGCATTGTTCTTGGTGCGAGAGCTACTCTCTGTGCTTCTAAAGGTCCCTGCAGCTGCAGGTAGAAATGAATGTATTCCCTTGCTAAAACCCAGGGACCGTGCAGGTGGAGGCTTCTGCGGGAGTGCAAAGCCTGCTTGTGATGAGAACAAGGAAAACAGCAGACAACTGAATAATCCTAACTGACACAGACACTGACAAACTGAGACACAGGCTGATACTGAAGAACAAACAAGACAAAAGAAAGGAAGATATTGCCTGGAAAAAGCGATCATACTACAGCTTCTGTGGGAGAAATACTGATTGGGAAGAGACAAAACAATTCACGAGCCGAACCTCTACCCAGTATTCTGCTGTATTGAAAGATGCTGTAATTTAATCAAATACTTTGAAGACAGATTGACATGGACTGTTGTCTGCAACAGCAAACTACATTTGCTGTGGAAGAAGTTAGTCAATAAATTGTGGTGTGGCAGTAGTTTACAAAGACAAGATTATGAGTAAATTTATTGTGCAGTAATACAACCCAAATTACAAAAAGAGTCCATCTGAGCTGCCACAGCATTTTTGGGGTAGATATGACCACTTCAGAAGTTTTCGGAAATGTATTTCCAACTTTGACATTATATTGTCTTTTAGAGGAAAAAAAAAAAAGGCAAAAACCAACCAACCAACCAAAAAGAAAAACAAAACAGAACACTGCCTTCAGAACTCAATTTCAACTACATATGAGATAAACCGTGAGCATGGAAAGATGAAAGAGCATTTTCAAGGTGCTTAGGTTTATTAAATCTAGATCATTAAAATGATGAGAACCAAAGAATAGTTGAGCTAGTTTGCAGAGCTGCAGTTTTTCTCCCCGGCATATACTTTTCCTAAGATGGATGTCCTTGCACAATTTGGTTAGGTAAACATCAAAGAGCGCATTTTCAACTAGTTCTCCCATTAGAGCAGAATTTTGCTGCTACTGTCCCACAAAACCAAAAAAAACACTACCCAGAACAACATGAAGTGCTACATCATCTTGAAAACTTTATGAGGAGAGTTGCTGGCCACTCCTACAACCTAACCGCACGTCAGATAATTCCTGTGGCAGAGGATGAACTCCCAGAGTAGCCTCCAGGGCAGAAAGAAGCAAGCACAACAGAGAAGATGCCAAGGGTCTCCACGAAGGGTGCAGCACGTGAACTAAGCAACGTGGTGAGGATGCTTATTGAATAAGTAGAAACAGCTCCTAAACTTCATGAAGGTGGGACTGATATTAAGCTGCGTTCTTTAAGCACAGAAAAAATCATCTGCAATTGCTTAGTAAGATATGGGAGGGCAGTATGAAAAACTTTTATGTAGTAAAAATTATATTAAAAATATGGATGAAAGCAGAAGGAGTGAATGATGCTGGAGGCAGCTCCAAAATGAAAGAAAATTGCCCATGAGAAGATATGCCCTGAAACCCACCTGCCAAGCTTGACCATGGAGTAGCAAGGTCCACCTTCCTAGGTGTGACAGTAGTCTCCAAAGATACAGGCCATATGAAATTTCAGCTTAATGGTTTTCTATATCACAGCTGTGTCACGTATAATTCAGAGAGCTGAGAAGCATTTGTTAAGACAGGAAACACTAGTCTAGAAAGAGGAAAGCGCACTAACTTGCAGAGTCCACAGGAACTGGAAGATGAGCCTTTCAGAGACTAGGTACTGGATATTATGGTATGAAGACTCTTCAGAAAAATACAGACTAAGCGTTAATTGCACTGCTGCAGCAGAAAACATATTAGTTGTAAAAGCAAACTATTTGTAAGAATTCTTTAAATACCATCTCACTACTACATATCATTGTGCATTAGCGTTATCTATCCCACCCACTCCCCAGTAAGTCAGTAACATGTTTAATTAAACACTGACTACCTGGTCTACAATTAACTGACTCTCTACATAACAGACTTTGATAAAATGCTTAAAAAAATTAAGAGCTAAATATCAAGCAACACCATTATTATTTATACATGTTATAAAACAGTCAGTGCTTTACTGATGAGTATCACTGTGCAACTTTTCCCCAGCTACCACATTAAAAACCAAACATCCAATTAATTGTAAAACATACTTGTTTTGGGGCATCTGCGGAGGTGGTGTGAACTTCAGTACCTCGGAGTCCATTAGACTCAAATACCACTGTGGGAACAAGGGGGCTTGTTAACAGATGAACATTCAAGCTTCGTTAGTGTGTGTACATTATTTGAGACCATTACAGATTAACCACGTTCAAAAAAAGACACCAGCTACTAGCCTGTGGCCGGAAAATACCAATTTACCGTAACACTTACTGTAAGAGAGTGTGCTAATGGCAGCCTAGGGCCACTGCCCTTTTTAATTCAGACTTCAGCGCTGAAGAAAGCAATCACTGACAACATTAATTATCAGTCTATGTGTAAAGGGACCCTCTTCTTGCATTACTTACCATTTGGCCTCTGTCATTTTGCATCAGACTGGCTTATGTATGCATCATTCACACTTTTCAGAAAGAGCCCGCTAGTCTCACTGTCTCGTGCAATGCTCAGGAGGTAACGACACTGGTGGCTTTCGCCTCCCCCAGTCTCAACAACAGACTGTGCCAGGTTAAAAACGGCTGGTAGGGATTTCTGATTTTAGGACTGACCAACCGGTCTGAGGAAAATCTCGTTTCCTGCAAAAACGGTCCTGTCAACAGCAATGATGAGGCAAAACAAAGCCTTATGTTCTGCTGAAAGGGGTACTTTGATTTCAATTTGTGCTGGTGGCAACAGAATTCATTAGCATATTCATTTCTGAGTACCCTACTCTCTAATTAAAATAAAACATTTGCAAACAGACTTATCTTAAATGCATTGCAATTTTATGGAGTTTGGGTGGGGATCAGGTAAGCAATATCCGGAGAACAAGAGCAATAGTCGTAAAAATAAAAAACCTGTGTATTAGATTTAGGTATTTGAATTACTGAGGTTAACGTGGTACGTGAAACATAATTCTTGGCATTTTGTCAGCCGGATCTGAAAGAAGGCAAGCAGGAAAGGGAGAAAGCAAGAGCAAGTGTGAAAATATACCTGTGTGGGACCTCTGATGAGTCCTGAGGTGACTGGGTTGGTTAAAGCATTTTCCACATTCCCTGCAGACGCAGTCTCCTTGGCGTGTTTGTGTCCTAAGCATCCCTGTAGTTGATAGGGAGGAAGGGAGGGAGAGAGGGAGGAAGGGAGGGGGTGGTGGGGAGAGGAGAGAGGAAAGTTGAGAAGAAAACATTATGCCAGAAGAAAACATCATTAGTATGTCTAATGTGTCATTATGTGAGGCTACCTTCAGGCCCTGGATGACAACTGTCAGCCTTCATCTAGGCACTGGCTGACAGGCCAGGCACACACAGGACTGCAAGAATGCATAAATTACATTGAATTAAAAAATGCTCCCCATGATGTGCCCGCACCAGGACTGGCATGTCAGGTGTGCGCTTTTCAGAGCAGCTGGATCCACTTTTCAGCCATCACCCAGCTTTGTCAAGCAGTACATCAGGCAAATCAAAGTGACTCCAGCGTGGCGGAGACAAGTCACATGGATAATAGGAAGTGAGTAGGACCAGAGCCCGACTGTCCCCCCCGGGCGGCAATACCTCAGAGACAAATGCAGAGTGAGTGGAGCCATCACAAACTGATCAAACCTTTAGCCCCTGCCTACCTGCCTGCCGGTGCTGCTTTGACCCCGGAGCTCGGAGGCACAGACGAAAGACATCTGTGAATGAAAGTGTCATTCCGGACATTTTGAGCTAGTCGCGGCGCAGCAGCCTTCCTCCAGCCCTCGGTAAACATGTTTTCTAGGCCATTAGCATTTGTGGAAAACCGCTCAAACCTCTCCTTTTTCTCCAAAGGTCAGTTTACAGTATCTGACTTAAAGGGCTGGTCTTTGTCTTTTTGCTGCTGATCAAAAAAGACACATTTGACTTTTATTGGGCTTTTTTTAAAGAAATAATATGGCCGAACATCATCTTTTCTATTTTGGTAAAACGCCCTCCTCAGAAGGGAAGAGTTGATGTTTTCATTTGCCACTGGAGTACTTTGGCTTTTAAAGAAATTCTCATGGGGTTGTCAGCGGAAGTGAAGTTTCAGCTTTTCTTTTCTTTTTTTTCCTCCTATTATAGCATTTTAAATGAATAAAATTGTGAACAAAAAAGTGTCATGGAAAAAAAAAATATTGAAAATCAAGTGCAGGGTGCCAGAGGGCTCATCCAAAATACAGACTGCTGTACCTCAAAGTGAATGGAAAAGGAGATGGGCTACCACTTCCTCTGCTTGTATGGCACCAAGTGTCCTATGATGATTTTTACCACAATATAGATTGTGAAGAAAAGTCTGGCTACAAAAAAAAAAAAGGGGGGGAGGGGGAACAAAACCAAAAACACACTCTAAAATCCTACGGCTGATTTCTCATTTCATAACAGCACCTCCTGCAGATGGCAGCACAGCCTATATTATATAACTGAACATTCATCTCCAACAAGTTCCTGGCACTCAAATACAAGATCATGATTTAGGGCCAAATCCAGATCACACACACACACACAAACACACACACAAAATCACATCAGGTTCAATGGGAGCTTCACAGTTAATGAGACGGATTTGCCTCATGAGGTAGCAAAGGTTAAAGCGGATTTCCTGATATGTTACCAACATTTCCCCCTCACCGGCCAGAGCTACAGCTGCAAGCTCGAGATCAAAGCTAAATGAAGTGCAAGGAGGGACCAGAAGCAGCGCTTGCTGGACCACTGCCCCAAGCAGCAGCCTGCAGAGACAGGCTGGGTTCTGCTGCCAGGAGAGCCCAGGAGGCTTGGGCTTCTTGGATGGCTTTCTGCCACCTCTTGGAAGCCCTGAATCCCTCCCATACCCCAGGCCTCCTTTCTAGGAAAGATGAGTACACTCTTCTTCAACTCCTTTTTATGATGCTGTGCTCTCTGGGAAGCAGGAAATGGCTTTTCTGCTACCAAAGACAGCCAGAACCATCCTATCCTGTTGTTTAGAACAACACGAACAACCACCACAAGAGCCCAGGGGCCTTCGGGACAGTGAGGCTATTTCCTACTCCGTCCACACATGCTGCACATACGCCCTAGCGAGCACAGCTCACTCAGCATCACAGGACACCACTGCCCCCGCCAAGGAACCTGCACACCTCAACCCCAGCAGGACAGGGGAGATGGGGCAGCCTCAAGCCAGGTCCTAGAGAGACTCGCATTAATGGCAGGCTCTGAACCAAGCCCCAAAGTTGTCACAGCACTCGTCGTAGGCCCAATCTCACGGCCTGCGTGGAAGTGCTGGTCCCACCCGCATCTTGTGCTTTGAGGAGGGAAGGCTGAGAATCGCTGGGTGTGTAATGCTAAAAGCATACAAATGCGGAGGAGAATGGGTTAGCACTTTCATCCAACCCCTCCCTGGCACTGATGTTATGGCAGTTATTTAAAAAAATAGGTGGAAAAAAGTGGATGGCTTCCAGGTATGTTTGCCGTTGTATTTCTGAAGGAGCGTGTAAGGCTTTTGATTCCTCTGAGCTTTGTGCTATGGGCGTCGCTGTTGCAAGGTAATGCCCCCCTGAGCCATCACGCAGGACACAGGAGGGTGAACAAAAAAGGGTGGATGACTGCAGGTGCTGGCAAATCCAGGTAGCTGGAGATGACCACCTGAATGGGGGCTCCTGTGAAAACAGTATTCAAAGTTGGCCTCAAAGGAGCCCCAGGGAAAGAGCGCATCTGCTGCCATAACCCATCCTTTCCTAATACCGCAATTCATGTAAATACCATGAGCAAAACAAATAACTATTATATGTAACAATGAGATTTTCCCTGCGAGCATTTGGGAAGTTTGGGCAGTGCTAAATGAACCTAGCCTAAGTGCATAAAGCTTTGCGTTTGCAGCTGCATCACAACAGCACGTACAACTTTCCAAGGGCATGCTGGAATAAACACAAATGTAAAAGGAAGGATCCCAGAAATAAACCCAGCCACTATAAGGGAAGTTAAACCCTGCACAACCACGCACTAAAATATTCTAATATGGTCCAAGATGTGGGTATATTAGCACCAAACACCCAAGTAAAGTTTATACGGAACATTCAAGTGGGAAAAAACGTGACAAATAGCATATCTAAGTGGGATTTCTGGTTGTCGTTTATGTCATGATTGCCCTATTCACATTGCCATATGAAGGCTTAATTGTATGATGCATACTGACAGAGGGCTCAGTCTAGGACCATGTGTTATTTCAGACAAGGTTCATTTAGCTTCCTCTATTTGCAGTTGGTAGGATCTTGTTCCTTTTGCCTGCAGCAGCTTTTTATTTTAGTGCTATGAAAAACAGCCATCATGCCAATTGGTTCAAAGAACCATCAACAACTTGGAAGTTGTATATAAAATGAAGACAAGCTACACTAAAAAAAAAAAAAAGTTTCAAGTTCTGAAAACTTGATTGCTGTAAAACACTTGGAATGAAAGAAGAGATTTCAAAGCAGAGATAGGCACTAAATAACTTCCAGTTAAAGTGTCTCTGGAAATCACTGCCCAGCAAAAACATTTTGGCAATAAAATCCCTATTTAAAAAACAAACAAACAAACAAACAACAACAAAAAAAAACAGGTAAATGGAGACCTCTTTGGAAATCCTGCCCTTATTTTATTGTGCCCCAGTGTTCCACATGGGTTTCATGATAGTTTCAATAAGCTTCATGATAGTTACAATAATTACACAGCCTCTAACCACCTGCTGAATGATCAATAGTAATAAAAGTCATCTCTTATGCAGCATTACAGTTTACCTGATTAAAAGCGACAACAGAGGCTGAAAGGTACACCTCATGAGCTATTTCAGACAGATTTTGCCTCTGTCTTCTCCAACAGACCTTCCACAAAGACCTGACTGAACATCATGGCTCCTTTCATGCCTCACAGCTGCCAGAGCAGTCAACTTGCATACACCTTCTGGGACCTAGACCACAACTTAAGACTGCTGGCTTCTGAATGTCCTGTCATCCCCCTTACAAAGTGGGGTCACAGGCTCCATTTCACACACTTCTTTGATGAAACAGAGAGCATTATGTCAGGTGAGCATATAATTTCCAGCTATTTCCAGTTGTAGGAGTAAAGGTGAGAAACAAGTACTTTTTGTATGTGAAAGTCAGTTCTTGCACAGCTTCTACTAACAGAAGTGCTTAAAAAATTGAATGGTTTACAAAGGGCAAAAGCAGGGACTGTGGTTCCCGTTCTCCACCCCCACACACCCACCTCAAGAGTAATAAATCAGTGTGATTTTCAGTTTCCACTGAGGCAAACTAATTTTGGCAGATAGTCAGAAGAGTATGGTTTCAAATGCAAATGCACAGGTTTCTTATCCTCTTCCTCCCCCCCCCAGCCTTTTTTTTTTAAATGTGGCAGTACTTTTTTAGTCCTTAAACTTTAAACTCGTTATTTGAACAGCAGCCTTTCCAGCTTATGTGAATTAGCAGACACATATTCAGCTATACCTCTTTTTAATTATAAACTAACAAATAGATCAAAAGAATTGTTTGAAAAATACTATAGTATTTTTTGATATGGACAAGGAGATCTTTAGACTTTTGTCAAGAAAGACAAAGGACACTGACAAGTGATTACCCCTCTGTTGTTGGAAGACTTGTTTGCAGAAAAAATTGAACAAAACCTCCAAAATAACATCACAGATAAGCCCCAGAGGATGTTTATTTTGCCCGAAGCAAAAAGATTATGATGTTTGCCAGCACCAGCATATCAGTGGGATCATAGTGTGACAGCACATCTGTGTAACTCTAGCCTGCTTGAAGGGAGGGGACGAAGCAACAGGAATACTCCAGGTGGAACCAACTACATTTAACCTGTGACAGAAATGTCACACAGTGCATGAGGGGGGATGCTGCAATGTTAAAGATCGGTAAACAAGTCTATTCAAGCCTATCCAGAAATGATAGAACAATGAATTTATAATCCCAACAGCTAAAAGGAGAAGGAGGAAACTGCAAAACAACACGCTGTGGCTCAAAATGAAGAAGGAGCAAGCAAGCCACGTCCCCAGCTGTGGAAGGGCTCATGAAATCTTACCCGCATGATCCAGGACAGGGCTGTTGGCACCACAGGTTTGGTACAACGAAGCGAGGTCCTTTGGAATGTATGTTTTAAAGATATTTAAAATGTCCAAACGTTTCTCATGCCCGTCTGATCCCGGATCCTGTTTGCTGGAGTGTAAAGCCGAAGAAATTCCTGCTGCGCTAGGCTGGGGCTGCATCAGTGGACTTGCTCGTGCCACAGCTGTGCAGTTTGCCAATGTCCTCATCTCATTACCAGCCTTTATGTGAGACTCCCTCTGAGGCACCGATGGCTCTTCGTGTTTAGTGTACTGCTCGCTTTTGCACAGGGGATGATACTGTGGTGGTGGGTTGAATTTGGCCTTCACGGAATCAGATGCACAGTGCTTACCTGAAGGGACAAAACCAGTACTTCCTTGGGGGACCACATACTTTTCCACCTGTTTACTGTTGCTGGACTGCGTGCTAGGCCTGGATATGACTGTCTGAGTAGGCGTTACACTTCTGCTATATGCTCCCATTTGCATAAGTTTGGAATTTGCTTCATATTTATTTTTCAGCGGAGGCTGTTGTGCTGCTATGCTGTATTGCTCCTGGGAATGGTTTAATTTGGGCTGTCTGTACCCATCAAGACCTGATAAGCGTGGACCACAGTGGCCAAACGCATGGCTGTCCTTTGACTGATGCACACTCCCAGACTTAGCAGTCATCCCAACAGGAAGAGAGCTGCTTTTGGACCCTGGCAATGCACTTGGCACTTGAGTGCGTGTAAATCTGGCAACGGGCAAAGGCTGGCATTCCTTACCCCCAAGAACGGGAGGGGGGCCGGTACGCCCACTCCTTGCCAGAAAAACCAGGTTGTTTTTAATACTCTTGAATCCATTCTGTTGAACCCAAGGGGGGACCATCGAGTTACAGCTGACTTTGTGCAAAACTCTTTTGTGCATCCACAGGACTTCAGGGTAGTAGGTCTTGTGACTGCAGAAAGGACATGGGTAGATAATTAAAGCAGCCTGCCAGGATGTATTCAAATTTTTATTGCATGAATTATCCCTTGTTGATTTTTCACTCAAATCAAGTGGAGCTGCCTCGTGAGTTTCTGCACCTTTTTCTGTTAGAGGATGATCCCTGTGTAAGTCTAGAAAATTTTCTCTAGAGCGACTAGCTTGCACTTCAAGTGACGTTTTCAAGTCCATGACCGTGTTTGAAGATGTCTGGCCCACACCCGAAACAAAGCCAGCAAAGTGACTGGAGCAAGAAAGCCCTTGGCTGTGGTGAAATGGTGGCATCTTTATGTCCACAGAACCTTTCAGATCGTGGTATTTCGAAAAGGGCTCCTTGATGACACTCTCCAGTGCTGACACCAAAGCTGGAATCTCTGGCTTAGATTCATTGGTCTCGTTTTCTCTGGTGTTGCGGCTTCCCAGCTTCGGAATTTCCTCCAACTGAGATGTTACCATAGGGGTTTCCTCTTCAGAAAAATTGCAGTGGTATGGCTTTTCATCTGAATGGGACAAACAAAAAATGTAATTGTCATTTTGTGTAAAAAGAAGCACAACAGACGAAACAACATTCAAGAATACAGTATAATAGATGGAAAAAAAGGCAAACTTTGGTATTAGTATTGTAATGACATACTACAAACTAAATGTACTGTATAAGCAAGAAAATCATGGAATAAGACACAACAGTTCAATTTATTTTTAAAGATCACTGTAAAGTCTGGATAAACTCTCAAATGTTCATAACATTTTGAAGAAAGAACAATTCAATAATATACCCATGTTAAAATTCTGGGACTGTGAGAAAGATAAACAAATATGCAGCCATTTAATGCTTTAACAAAAGCAAAGATAATGGAGCCAGATAAGACTGACCTAGTTAAAGGTCTGTCAGCGTTTCCATTGCAAGCCCCTTTTTTTTCCAAAGGGTTTATAACTCAGCAATAAAAATTGGCTCCACACTGAAACCAAGCATATAAGCAGATACAGCATACAGAATAAATTGCTCACTTAAGAAAGACTTTTGCAGTGGCCCAATATAAAAGATGAGTTATGAAGAACGTAAATTTTGAATTTTTTGTCCGTTAGTTTAAAGCAGATACATTTTTATTTTAACATACGTTTATGTTTGAGTCAAACTTTAGGTAAATTTTATGACTGCTCAGTCCACTGAGAGATAAGGAATTCAACATTTTCAGCCACTGAGATTACAGAATTCAAACCAGACTCTCAGTTCTTCCCAGTTTCTTCTTTGCTTCTCGGCTCTTCAGAGCAAATTTATCTAACACATGTCCTGGAAAGGGAACATACTGGGCAGTAATTAAAGCAGTTTAGGGGGGAACAGAAGAGTATGATTTGTTTTGCTCGGAGCACGGCTACCTCCACCCGCTCTCACAACGCTCCTCTCTCAGAGCTGCTGATAAAGTCGTTGAATCCCTCCAAATCAGTTCATAAATCAATTCCAGAGAGAATTTCATCACAGCAGTAATGCTTACTTCACTGAATCCATTTAACATGTAACTGAATTGAATCATCTGACAAACTTTCAGTTTCAATTAACATGCAGTTAATGAGCCACTGCCAGGCAAGTGTAAGGAGCCTATGCTCCATCTAAAATGTCACCAGTCCAAAGCGATCACCATATCCGGAGGAGTGGTGAGAATGGGAAAGGAGTGAACTGCTCTATCGCTGCATATCCTCTCCCATCAACTCAGAAAAGGCAGTGCTTCAGAAAATCAAGTGCTGTTCCTTAGCAGGTTGCAGTGCCACAGGCATTTTTCTAAACGGCACAATGGAAGTACGGCTTCAGCTGGAGTCTCACTGCAAATAAAGTCCCTTTAACCTCGTCTTCAATTCAAGCCAAATAAATAAATAAATAAATAAATAAATCGTAAGGTTTTGTTTACTTTGAGGTAATTAGGTTAAAAATAACCCACAGATTTGCAGTCCTGCAGGGCTGAGTGCTCACTCTGCTAAGATCATTTTCCTTTCAACCTCTCTAAGGGAATAAAGTCAGGAAAAAAAATACAAGGAGAAAAAAAAAAACATAACCCCCAAACTTGTTTTTCCTGTGTTACAGGGGGCAAAGCTTTGGGAAAGCACATGCCCAGCACTACTGGCTAAATTTACAGTTTGAAACAAAGACACTGCATGCAGCAGTGAAATCTGACACTGCACATCTGTGTTATTTTCAAAGCACATCTGTCAAAGCCCAAAATATTTGTGCTCTTAAATAAGATTTTAAGGCTTCCCTTTACGATCACAAGGAGCGGGTCCTTTGATCATCGTAGTAAATAATGAAGGAAAGCAAAAACAAATCATTCAATCGCGGCAGTAACTCCGTGGGGGCTGAACCAACCTCCTGGCTAAGCCGAGCCCGGCGCAGGGAGCAGGGGAGGTGGTGAGAAACCCCAGCCCCGCTCTCGGGCCTGGTCCCTGTGGCCACGATGACCGAGCCCTTCCACAGGGGCCAGCAGATCCTGGGGAGCTCTGTCTACTCCTGGCACCCTTTGGGTGTCCCTGGCTTCGTCAAAAACCCACAGAGACTGCCATTTCAGCCGAACTGACTGAGGCGAGCTGATGATGAGGTGGGGAGGCAGTTTGGTTTGGGCATGGACTTGAAAGGAGGAGGAGGAGGAGGAGGTGGAGGAGGAAGCAGCAGACAGAGCAACTGTGGGTATATAGCCTGGGAGATGGCTACAGTTCTTTTAGCCCCCTCGGGTTACTGCAGTCACCAAAGCAAAAGGTGGAAACTGCAGCACAGAATAAATGTGAAAACGCCGGGAGGCAGTGATGAGGTAACTCTGGGCACTGCCTGTAATCACCACAGCGCTGAAGTCAGATGCTGCCAGTGTAACGTATGAGAATTTGTAAGGTTATTACAAAACACGGCTCCTAACGCCTTGTAGTAGCTTCCTGCTCCATTCAGTTCCTCTGATGTCTTACACAAGCAGTACCAAACATACCAGGAATAATTTTAACAGCTTACTTCGGGAGCCTCAATAGCATTATTAATTGCTCAAGCTGCACTTCTAGCAATAAATAAAAATGAAAAATAAAAATACACACTAAACAAACACAGCCTTACCTGTCTTCCCTAAGCTCTGCACACACTTTCCACCTGCAGGCCAAATCACACTTTTCCCCAACAGCACAAACACAGCCTAAACTTCTCCCTAACCCCCTCCTGCCCTCCCCAGGACCCGACACCACAGACACCCATCAGGCCAAAAGGCTGCCCCTTTGTATCCCCCTGGCCCTTTGTATCCCCCCTGCCCCTTTGTATCCCCCTGGTGTGCTGGGCAGCCCCAGCTGGATGCCAGCAGGCAGCAAAAGGCAGGGGGAGAAAGAGGATGCCAGGAAAGGGAAGAGGAGCCAGCACGCAACCCAGTGATATCGTCAGAGCCTTTTTAGAAAAATAGATTAAATTTATTTCTGCCTGCTCCCAGCCGCTTGCCCCAGCTGAAAAGGGGTACTATCAATCCTTTTAAATCACTGGTATAAAATATTGCTCTAACCAGTGCAGTGCAGGCATTACTGTCACCAGAAACTTTCGAGATTTTATTATGGCCAGGTCAAAGCAAAAAGCCATGAATGGGATGCCTTTTGCGTGATCTCCAGGGACTATAACTCACGTTCCCCATTGAAAGACTTCTTGGCAAAGCACTCTCTCACTGTCTTCCCTTCAGTCCCTGTCATCTTCTCATTTTTGTCTTAATTCCTTTGTTTCTTCCCCAAAACTGCAGTTTACCACTTATACTTGAGAGTGAGAAAGGTCCTTTTACCACAGCCCTGAAGTGTTACAGGTTTTGGATGTTGCAGACACCTGGCCAACAGTTGAAGCGGAGGAATTTCGTGAAGTGCTCAGGATGGAGCTGGCTTCTGATGCCACCTCATGCCTCCTGTTTGGACTTGGCTTCAGGTATCGGTGTTCTTAAATTAGATTTTTAAGGCTTCTCTTTGGGATTTTTTGGACATAGCTTCAGAGACCCCAGGAAAGCAAAGCAGGACACAACACTCAACTATATGGGAAGCCCAGGTCTAGAAATACAAGAACACTTGGGGATTCAACCACTTCTTCAGAAATATATCTAACTGCTACCCCTTAGTCATGTACCTTACACAGGCAGATGAAAACAGCTCCCCTTCCCCACACGTAACCCCCTTCTCTCCTCCTCCCTCTCACATGCACAAACTCCACTTATTTCCTCCCAGCTCTGTTCTCCACAAAACCAAAATTCAGAACGGGCCGCACAGCTGTTTTAATTCATGAGGCTTCCTATAAAGTAAACCAGGCTACAAGCCTGAGGACAATGAAACCGTGATTTCTATTCAGAAGAGCAGAATTGTCGAGAAATTGGCCCCTTTTCTGGCTAGCATTGCAACACTAGGAGTTGAAGGGAAAGGAGCAGATGTGGTGTGTTTGATTTTCAGTAAACATTTGATAGTGATTTGCACTTTTGAATGCTCTGGCTTGATTTGAAAACTGACTGAAAATAAATTACGATAAAAGCAAAGGACAACATTGGAAGAAGGTGCAATATTGCAAAGATCTATATTAGCTCCTATTTCACTTGGTATTTTCCTTAATGATCCAAAAGAGACTCTAGACAGTATGCTAACTTAGGTCTCCAGGAAATATCTCATTTGGAGGAGCTGCAAAAATAATGGGGACAAGGAAGTAATGCACAGGGACTTGAAAAGAATAGAAACAGAGTCTGAAAATAATCAAATTGGATTAATTCTGGGGAAGAAGAAAAAAAAAGGCAAGCTAAGACAAGTGAAGGGAAACGATCCAAAAACCCATGCAGTGGGAGGGCGAAATCTGGGAAGGAGCAATGCTGAATATAACAGATGTTACAGTAGACAACAAGTTAAATATGAGTGTACTAGGTGAGGTTCTTCAGCTTAGCTTTCACAAATAAAAGCATGTTATTAAAAAAAAAAAAAAAAGCTAAAACTACTCCTCTAAAAAAGAGGCACAATGGCCATACCAGTTGCATCATTATATATGCATTAAATATAATATAAACACCAGTCATGGGCAATATGCAAAAGCCTGCAATAAGTACCACACAATGACATGGCAGGGGAAAAAGGCAAAAAGCAGTTCTGCAGCATAGATTTGAGGCATTTTACCCCGTGAAAGGAAGGTCCAACAAAAATACGCCACGCACCCAGAATATCAAGTATGGACAAGTTTGAAGGAGTTTCAAAGAATCGCGACAGAAAAGTTACTGACTACAAAATAAAGATGAAGAGTTAAACGTCCCCAGCCTCGCTGGCGGAAGACAGCAAGGTGACAGGCCAATGCCTGCAGGCTCCTGAGGAGTGCCAGGTTCCCAAAGAGAATTATGTCATCCTGAGCACTGGAGTGTATCACAACAATAAGATATAATCGCGCACAGGAAAACTCACAATGAACAGAAAAAAAAAATCCCAATTATGTGTATGTGCAGCTTGTAGAATAAATGTCAAGGGAAGAGTGGAATGTGAAACTTACACAGACAAAACACTGCTTATGCATGATAAAATTCAATCCTTTTCATGGGGAGACAGAAAGCATGACTTACTCCTGCCCTTCACTCTACCCACACAGCAACCCCGAACCTCTCGTAAGCTAAATCCACATACTACAGCTGCATTGTAGACGCATGCCAAACCCAGCCTTTTCATACTAAATCCCTACGTGGTTAGCCAAGGAAAGGACTTGTGAAAAATTCACTGGTCAGCCTCTGATCCTGTTTAAGTCGGTTGATCCTCCAAGCGTGGGTTGGGTTGTTCAGAGAGACCTGTTATCTGTTTTGCAGACGATGATTTGTCTTACGCTGATGATGCCGTCTCTTCAAGTTCATGTCCTCTACACACTATGCGTCACCTCCTCCGCTTTCTGCCCCAGCTGCATCACACAGCAGAACCCCAACGTGATGCTAAATAGGTTGCGAGGCAAGAGACAACTCCTGCATATCTCTCAGGTTTCCCTACAGCACAAGGCCACTTGCTGGAATGAGATACTGGGAAGAAAAAGTTATTTTGCTTTGATATGAGAGCCAGCTTCTCATCTGCAAAGCTCAACTAGCTTTATATGTTGTTAGACGTTTTTAGATGCAGCTGCAACAGCTCCTCAATAATTCACAAAAACAGATGAACACGGTTAGATTGGAATACTCAATACTGTATGACAGGGCATGCTTGCAGATAAGAGGGTAATAGTGAAGGGCAGAAAGCACATGATCAGCTAATATACCTGCTTCCTCTTGAACTAATTTTAGAACAACAGGGAGTGTTTTTGGCTAAGGTTTGAGGTTTTCAACAAGGCATAAACCCAACATAACTCTTGAGATTCAGATGTTGACCAGTAGAGGTGGTTTATCAGTCTGCTAACTCACCTCACCCTGCAGTGATTTCACTGCAATTATGCCGGGGGGAAAGTGGAGTAACGCAGCCCTGAACCAGAGCCCAGCAGCATACAGAAGAAACAAGTCCCAGACTCTCCAAGAAGTCCTGAGTTTCCCAGTCATCTGGTCACAAATGAGAAGTTTGTTTCTGTTTAATAGTACGCTGTTTCTCCTTATTGCTCTTCAGCAGTTTTCTTTTCTTTTTGTGGCTAGATGTTGTGGACTTACTTTTTCCTTTCTGATCTATTAGTGTGTGTTTGTAACAGCTTATACATCCTTAGCAAATGAACCCAGATAATGGGAATGCCTGATTTCTCTTGATAATGAGATACCATTTTTAGCATACTGATCAGACTAGCTGCCCTTTGTTTTAGCTTGTGTTCATGGTCTCTGTTTCTCCCTTCACCTGCCTAAATCTTAAGAGTTCCTAAAATGAATTCTCATTTATTTTTTAATCTCATGGCCAACAATTTCAGGACAAGGACGCATGATGGTGACTGCCAACTTTCAACCAAATACTTCCTAAAGATGGATGTAGATGACAAAAAAGCATCATCTCACAAGTACAGAGAGAAGAACTGCAGTTTTGTATTACTGGTTTGGGGAGTGGGGCCAGGGAGGGGAAATTATTATGTGAGCAAGGCAATTTTAAGCCTTTAGGAACCTTACAGTAACATTTTTTTTTTCTTTTCACTCTTTTGTTCCCAAGCAGCACTATCATGGTTTCCATATTGTGTAAATGACTAACACTTGGAGCCCTAAACGCAACATGTATTATAACTGTTATGTTTCTTGCACATTTGTTTTCAGGCTTCCCTGTTCCTTCTCTGTTCCAGGAACAACAGCTTTTGGAGTTATTCCGAAGGCCAGCTTGTTTTATTTTACTATTTTTACACTCTACAGCTTCTAATTTTACCTGCACGTCACTTTTTATCCTCACTGTCCAACACCTAAAATATCACGCTGCCCGAGTTCTCCAGAAACCACGTCCCCAGCGTGCAAACAGCCAAAGGGCCCTTTATGCTGCTCACTTCTCCACAGCAGAACTGCGAGACATTCCACGAGATGAATGAGAAAAATGCCAGCCCAATCCACCCCTCATAACACTCTTGATTCTCCATTTGACTAATCTCTCCTGCATTGTCTGGGAGGACACCTGCTGCTTGTGAAAACAAAACCCACTGAGCTCTTACAATCTGGGCAGCAGAAAACATGAATAGGCGACCATCAGACTAATTCAATAAAGTTTGTTCAGTCCCGGACTTCGCATGTTGATTTTTTAGATTATTTTAGGTCGTTATTATTATCACTGATACTGACTGCATTAGTTTTGCATTTTGGAAAGAATGTGAAAGGTCACTGAGCTGATCAGAAAAATAACACAAAAATTTTAGTTGATTAAATTTGAAACTTAACCTTTTAATATGAGTGAAATCTGAGTCTGAGAACAGTTACGGTAAAGCACACAAAAGACCCCTTCTACGAGGTATTCCCTAGCTCAGTAAAATTACAAATTCCTTTGCACAGCAGAAATGCTTTAGAGTTATGTCACACTTCAAGGATCAGGGTTTTTTTTTTCCTTTTCTTTTTTAAAGGGGCTTGAAACCATCTTCCATCCACACAGCTACGGATGCAAATGTCAGCAGGTTTACTGCAACTTCAAGCACTATCAGAGAATATGCACCAACAAAGTAACTGAGGAATTAAGTGGGAAAGGGTATCAGGTCCAAAGGTTGTCTGCAGCACATGTTGTTAGGTACTGGAGGCACCAAAAAAAAAAAAAGCATGAAAGTTTACAGTGAACTTTTTCTTTCCAGCTACTTGTATACAATTTTTCATCAAAGAATATTTGGCTCTGTTATATAGGGTACTGATGCTACAAACCTTTCAAAGGCCAACTGATTGCAAGAGCAGCTCCATGTGCAAATTACTCCACTCTTCCTTTGCATAATATCTTCCTATCACCCTCAGCTTCACACAGGTGCTCATCCAGCGCTACAAGCTTTGTGCTGAAGCCCAAACACAAATTCTCTTCTAGCACCAGGTACTTTGGGACCTCTCCCTGGTATCAGTCTCCCAAGGGTCAACACGGGCTTTTATCTGAGGGTGAGGGAGAGAAAGCATCTGCAGTAGAGTGTATAGTGAAATAAAAGGGGGGGGGGGGGGGGGGGTGTAAAATGGCTGCTGCTGGCAGCGTGCCACAGAGACACTACGTTTTCAGTGTTTATCATGTCGCTCCATACCTCCTCACTGGGACTTTTGTAAGGTATCGTAAAGGAATTTGGGGCAATGGCAGAGCTAACAATGACTTACCAACCCCTTCCCTCTGTGTTTCTCACAAGGAGGTGCACGAGGGTAATCTCTGCCCAGCAGTAAGGGAGAAGTCCCACTAAACAACCTGTACGTACCTGCAGGCAAAGCTGCAGCCCTTGTTATCAGAGTATTTCCAAGTGCCTTTTTCACCCTTCATCCACACCAGCTTGACATAGGGGTAGTTTACACTTCAGAAGAAAGCCCGTCCTTTAAATGCAGAGCCATGGGGAGGCTTCAAAGAGCTGCCAAGCCTCACACAGCAAGGCTGCAACTCACATCACTGCTGCATCCTTCTCACATCCCCAGCAGAGCCCCGGGACATGCCGTGCGTGTGTGGCCACCTCGACTGTCACCAGGGGCAGGAATACAGTAGGGGGGCTGGTATTGTGCTGCTGGTACCACCTGCAAGCCCCTGAGCAGGGCACTGTGCCCCATGGCCCCGCTTTGTCCTGCGAGCACCAGGTGTATCTCATCTCCTCATCACCCATCAGGCTGCTGCAGCTACAGCCAGGCAAAGCACGGCGCTGGGAAATTGAAGTGAATGGTCCATGTTGCACAAAGCCTTCTCACCACTGCCTCCATGCCACAAACCTTCAAACTGGCTTTTCTCCTTGGAGGAAACTTCGTACACAAGTACACACACTCTACAGGTACCTTAAAGGAGGCTGTAGCAAGGTGGGGGTTGGTCTGTTCTCCCACGTGCCTGGTGACAGGACGAGGGGGCATGGGCTAAAGTTGCGCCAGGGGAGGTTTAGGTTGGATATTAGGAAGAACTTCTTTACTGAAAGGGTTGTTAGGCATTGGAATGGGCTGCCCAGGGAAGTGGTTGAGTCGCCATCCCTGGAGGTCTTTAAAAGACGTTTAGATGTAGAGCTTGGTGATATGGCTTAGTGGAGGGCTTGTTAGTGTTAGGTCAGAGGTTGGACTCTGTGATCTTGGAGGTCTCTTTCAACCTAGATGATTCTGTGATTCAGTCCCACTTGCAGAAGGGCAAACCAGGGATTGAACCTGAGTGATAGCACCACAAGGGTTTAATAAGTACAGGTACCTTCACAGTCATTTCACCTGGATCTTGAGGGGGTGGTAAGCACTTATCTACACATTTTGAGTAAAAGAGAGAGAGAGAAATGAATACTTACACAGCACCAGTGCAAAACACTTGCAGGGACGGCATGCCAAAAATGAAAACTACAATTTGGCATTGCCTTACATGTTGCTGATCATAATGTACTTAAAGAAAATTATGGGATATAAAACCCTTGGAATGCTCTGCAAAATTAGGAAGTGATTAGGCCAGATGATACCAATTTGACTGTAACACAGCTTTGTCGTAATTCCAGGCTTAATAGCAACGCTGTATGAACTGGTCCAAAACCTAAATGCAGTACTTCCAGGGCGCACTGTAGCTGCTGGGCATTTCATTGTGTGTGGCCCTGCTTGTTAACTTTGGTGCAGGTAGAAGGGGGAAGAAAAAAGGGCATAAGACTATTAACACAGCAGGATACATAATTAAATTTGAGAGGGTTAGATTTGTGTGGGGGTGTTGTTTTTTTTATTATTATGCACAGAAAGAAGCCCAAATGGCTTTGATGCAAAAAAACTACTTGCAGAGGAGATGGGAAATTATGACTCAGATTTTTTTTTTCTTTTTTAAGCAAGTGGCAGCCTGCCTGTACAGCCACTCCAAACACGGAACGACACAGCTGTAAATCTTTCTCGAGATTTTCCCTTTCGTTCCAACAGTCAGACATGCCACAATGTCTGCTCCAGAGCATCTTCTTGACCACCACCTGTTCCTCTTCCTTCAAGTGTATTAAGGAAAAAGGCTTTCCAGGCCAGGACTGTGGGCTGGCAGCTACACCATACAGCTTAACATTCCTCAGCCAATATTTCATTTCTCCTATCATTTGTTAAGCATGGCTAACATATTGCCATACATCATAAAACTCGTTACTAGAGCTGCTCAGTCTAAAAGCAGAGGGTACAGCTGTGCTGCAGGCCAGCCTTCTGCAGAAGTACCTCAGCTGCAGCCAACAAGCCCAATGTGGTAACAGAGGTAGCACAGCTATGGAAACACAGAGCTCCTTCTGCATGAGCTAACTTACCTTGTTTCTCATACTCACGGCCATGTTACCACGCTGGTTCCTATGTTCACCGACTTAAAGGCAGTCAGGGATCTCTACTCTGCACGTCAGTAATGTCAAATGCAGAGGAAAAAGGACTTAGGAGCCAGACTGCTGGAGCCAGGCTTTCCCCACCACCGCGGGGGGAAGGACATGGCAGGGCAGGCGAGCGTGGGACACAGAGTTTCCTCCAGTGAGGCTCAGCAGCAGGAAGGCTCCAAGCTATTGATGGATCAATCAAAAGTTGTTTTTAACAGTTCTGCTGTGGATGAACCAAGGGAACCAGAGCAACCAGGGATGACGTGGCTGCAGCCAATGATGTACATATGGACTGTAGCGACTGCAACACCCTTCACTGGGAACGGGGTTCAAGCCACCAAACGTGTCATACACGTGCCATAAAACCCGCGGCTTTGTGCCAAAGGCCTTGAAAAGAGGCTCGAGGCCCTGCCTGCTGGACCCAGCTGCCTCTGCTGAGCCTCCAGCACACCAATGGTGGCATTTGCTCCAGTTGACCTCATATGGCAGCGATATTCACAGTCTGGTTAATTGCTAGGTAAGTAGCATTTCGTTTCCCTTTCCCTTTCTATCCAGTATCCTCCCTTGCTCTTTTGTGCGGGAACAGAGGAAATGGTCACAATAACTATGGAAGGCATTTCCAACAAAGTAAATGGCCTTTCAGAACAGGCTTGAAACAACTCTGTGACAGCCTTGCAGAGATCACTAAAGACATCAGTCATTTACTGGCAACTTCCATAATCCCCCTGAAGAGCTAATAGACAAAGAACCCTGCAACCTACCACCACGAACAAGAACGCAGAAAAGGCACTTGTTTGCGGCTGAACAGTGCTCTTAAAGGAATTTGGGGTTTTAATTTTTTGCTGGCACTTTTCCTTTTATACCGAGAGGTAAATTTTAGAGCTCACTGGAGCACCAAAATCCTTAGCTGACTTAAATTCTTGCTTTATAAAGTATTTGTAATTTGCAAAATGAGTAATAAAACACATTTCTCAAGATGTAATCTAAAAGATGCAAGAAATTCCAGCATCTATTCATCTCTGCTGTGTAGGCTTCCCATTTTAAGAAAGAGGAAGCCCTCTGTTTGGGGAGGAAGTCAGATGAGAGTCATCCCACGGTGCATAATGTAGATCAGAAAGGTCAGGAGACAAGGGGATGTCTCAAAGATGTATTGAAAAAAAAGAACTGTCTGTAAATGTGTTTTATTCAATCTTTCAAATAATAGAAACATTGTTATGGTAAAGGAGGAAGGGGTGAGAAATCAAATCTATTAGAAAAAAGGGAATAGCAACACATCGTATTTAAAATAAGCTTCATAGACAACTAGCTAGTAATTCTGCACCTGTGAGTCATGATTATTTATAACATACTCTCATTTTAATAAATAAAGGATTGTGTTAAAATGCTAAAATGTTAAATACTAGAATTAACTATTGCATATAGTGCATAGGAAGCTTCCCAACTTTTCCAATTAGTACCAAGGCTTACGCTTCAAATGCAGAAGCAAAAGAAATGCTGAAAAACACTGCCACAGGCTGGCTTAATTTGGAATTTCTCCTTCTCAAAAGGATTAGGAAAAGGCGCACACATACACACAACCAGAAGGGCTGGAAAGTACTTCAGCTTTCCTACCTCTTCCCAGCCCTTGTGCTGTTACATACGTTACAAGAGAGCAGGAAAGTACATTCGAGGGCAATTTGCAATCTTGGTTTGACTGAAAAAGAGCTTCTTCATGAGCATCTGCAGCAGCCAGCAAACATGATTTCGGGTGAGAGGCCTTGTTAACCTCACTGCTGCCTTTCGCCTCCATATTGAGAGCAAGCCCATACAAAGCAGCATGAAAAATCCCTGTGCCTGCCTCAAGATTAACAAAAGGAGATTTTAAAATTTTCATCATCAGCTACTGAAATGAGGTGTCCTTAAATAGAAAGACACTTGCCATCTCAGTGCAAAACCCTTTTCCTCTGACTTGAAAAACTGGAGCGATGCAGGAACATCCCACCGAGAACAGGGAAAAAGATGCATTGTTTCTTGTGTGAGAGCTGGGGTCTGGTATATTTTTGCAGAAGCAGTACTGACACCTCTCCTCCTGAGGAGCTTCGGTGTTAATTATTCCCCTGTGTTCAGGTCTTAACAGGGAACTGATTTTTTTTGAACTTCAGGAGGGCCATCTGCTCTCCCAGCAGCACATGGTGGGTCAGAGGAACTCCAGCAGGGTTAACCAGTGTACTGGGGAGGGTTGAGGGGAACAGGGGTAACCAAACCACCTCCCAGCCCCAATGCCTGAGAGGGGTATCACCCGCAGGCTTTGTTGTTACACACATAACTCCACCAAAAAAAAGGATTAAGTTACCAAAAAAGAGCTCCTCAGATCACCCACATCACTTACGTACCATTTATTCATATCCTCCTATTACAAAAGATGAGACACTCCCTATCCCAGCCCTCTGACTCCTTAGAACTGCTTCCAGTCAACAGAAATAAAACTCGCCCGAAGAATAGTGGGTTTAAGAAATACATCTGGTTAATTCAGATTCTCAAATAGCAGAAAACCATACTGAGAAACAGCTGTTTGTTCAGCCAGGTATTTCCAAAAAGAGAGGTAAACAATTGCACAGCTACCCCCCCCCCCCCCCCCCCAACATCACACCAAGAAATACCACCATAACCACTGAAGCATAGACAGAGTTTAAACAGATGTCAGAAAAATGAAGTGTTTGGTAAATCCTCCTCAGAGTCATTCACTAAGATATATTTAATCCATGAGTTAGTTCAGCTGCTATGCACAAGGTTCAGGTGGTTAACTGTGCCTTTGTGGCACAGACGTCGCATCAAACTGACTTCAGATTTCATTTCCTGAGTCAAAAGAGGAAAATAGCAACTCAAAGCAGTCACAAGAGAGGTGGTGTGGTTAATGGCATTACCTACCCACACCAAATAAGACGCACAGTTAAATCATTACAACTCTGGTGGACTTCACCTTGGTGCGCTCCCTCTGCATGAAGTTAAAATGCTGCACTATGTGTTTTTCTTTATTTGCAGCACCTCACATTTCACAAACATACTACCGTAGCTTCTGTGTCCCGAAGAGCACAGCTAAACAGGACTTTTATATTCAAAGGAAACAGGAGAGAAAAAAAAAAGTAGCGTTGTCAGTGACATTCCAGGGCCCGGCCGCCGCATGGTGGCGCCGCCGCCCAGCGGATGAGCCCCGCCGCCGCCTCGGCGCGGCCTAGCGCTGAGGCCTTTACAGTAACGCGCTGTTTGTTGTGTGTTGGGCTTCGGCCTTCTGCTCCAAAACAGTACCAAGCAGCACCAAAAGGAGCCCAAACGAAACAAAACACGGGTGACAGCAGCACTCCCGCAACATGTCCACCACCCCCTCCTCACTGCTAACCCAGCGCCTGAGGAGATCTGCCACCAAAACACAGCTTGGTGACCCGAGGCACCACGAGCTGCCCATGATCTCCATTGGGTCCTCTGCCCAGAAAACAACTCGAAGCAAGCATAACAAGGAATAAAACAAGCATAAAAAGGGATTTATCCCACAGAAGCATCCCCCAGGGACAACACTGCCCCACAAGGTGCAGCTCTCAGCAAGGTTCCTCCCCACCACACCTTCTGCTTAGGGCAGCACCACCTCCATGCAGAGGTTGAGCTACATGGACAGAGGTAGCTGGACTAGGGATATGTGTGTAGCACCTGCAGACAGGTGATATGGAAGTTCCTCACTCTCCCAAAATGGGAGAGAGAAGCTGGACCGAGAGCAGGCAGCCAACAGCTCTGAGAGCTTCCCATGACACCTTCCACCAACCAACAACTTGGGAAAATCATCCTCTCTCTACCCTGAGGAAGTCTCTGAACAGAGCTTCCCTGCTGTCCATTGACAATACATATCTTTATATCTCTGCGTCATGGGACTCAAGTCATTTAATGATAAAGTGTGTGGCACTGTGGGGTGGAGGTTGTGCATCTCCATACTTCAAACCAGCAGAAGATGATGCTTCTGTGTGGCTACAGAAGACAGCGGTATTCCGACATGTTCAACAATGATAAGCAAAACTCACTCTGGGTGAACATGAATGCAACCACCACAAGCACAAAAAGTATAAAAGCCTTCTTGTAGATGAAGACATGTCTGGTCGAGTGATTTGGGGTGTGATTAAAGAAACAATAAGGACAGAAAATACAGAGCCTTGATGGTTTTTCTTACATAATATGCTGTATTATACTGTCCCCCCTCTCCTCCCCCGTTTTAAAAAATAAACTACAACTCCCTTGAAATAAATAACCGTAATAGACTAATACAGGTTACTTTAATAAGAAACAACATTCACAAAAAAAAAAAACAAAACTCATATACAGAGGTTTTGACTTTTGTCCATTGCTCCTGCTACATAGAAGGATCTCAGTCAAAACAGGCTGAAGTTTGTGCAGTCAGCAGCAGAATGAGGTAATGCCAATCTGTATCTCTCTTTTCAGAGTCAGTCTTGATGTATGGTAATCAACCCACATGCATCTCTCTGCATGAAAGTATCGCCTGAACTTTTCTATCAGACACTCAGGAAAATATAAAAGTGTGGGGGAAGAAAATATAAAGACCTCACAAGTGTAAAACTTTTGCCTGCAGAGAGCAATTGAAATTGAAAGAGCATTCTTACAGATTAAAAAGGTAAAAGTGCTGTAAGAGGGGGAGAAGCTTCACTTACAAACAATTAACAGGGAAGTAAAACAACGACCAGTAACGCATACAAGAAAACATATATATGAAAATAGCATCCAATATTCGCCACAAGGTCATTTCTGACTGCTGTTTTATAGTTAGATGAAGACAAGCTAAGATGCAGCAGCAACACATTATTAAATTGGAAATATTTGCAGAGGGCATGTAAAAAAAATCCTTCAATTTTTGCCAAAGCTAACAACGAAAAAATTACGCTTTTATGTTTGGTATTCAACTTCAAGTCTAAAACAAAGACCAGGAATAGAATAAATGGAGCCAACTCTTTATTCTCAGCAGAAATAAATAAATAAATAAAGGATTTAGGGAGCAGTTTCTGATTCAAAGTCCTAGGTTTGTTAATGCAATTAAGGATTTGGGGTAGTCTTTTTTTTTTTAAAAAAAAAATTTATTGCTTTAGAATTAAAGCATACTTCATATGCTTTAATTAATAGGGCATAGCTTTCAGACGAGTGAGTATATATCATTATATTCTGAAAACTTGGAAATGATACCTGTCGCTAGGCACCCAAGTGCACTTGGTACTTTGATTGGCATCTGTTTTCCATTTTAGCTTATTGAGGAATGAGAGCAAACCAAGCACTCTTCCTTAATGCTGCACTCTGCATTTGAGTATTCAGGATCTGAGAGGAACAGTAGCAAATACTAAACATGCAGTTTAAGGATGTTTTATGAAAGTTTAACTTAAAAAACAGGTGCTTCCGAGCTGAGTTCTTAAAAAAAAAAAAAAAAACTTTAAACATGTAGGTTTAATTTATTTAATAATTCTTTCATTATTTCAGAATGAATGTTTCCCTCAAAAAGTCAGAATATAAATGAGCACTAACCTTACAAGGGACTTTCCAAGGCTGTCTTACGTATTTGTTGATGAAATACAGACTTTCCCAAGGTCAATGTCTACAATTCACATGCACACACACTTTTTGTTTGTTTATTTGTGAGAGAGAGAGGGGGGGAGAGAGAGAGAGAGAGAGTCTTTAAAGCCTTCTTTTGTCTACTGTTAAAGAACTGTTAAAGATTCTACACTAAGAGTTACCTCTTTCCACCTTGTTTGGGGTTTGCAAGCAGGTTTTTCCTTGGGACTGCATCATTAGTACAGGCTCTGTATTTAATTGGTTGATATTTCAGACCATAACTGTGAAACCCACCCTCCACGGCAGCCATGCAGAATTCAGCACAAGTGCCTTCTGCAGACTACGAAGTTGAGTCAACCTTTGAATCTCTTTTGAGCTCCCATGAAAGGGCTTTCCTCTAATGATTTCCTGCCTTGTCATTCCTGTTTGAATTTTCCTAGCTATCTTTCTGTATTATCCAGCCTGTGGAAAAGCTAGTTACAGCTTGTTTTGCCTTAGTCAAAACCATAAAGGTGCCTTTTGGAGCTTTTGCCTCTACATCCTTCCACCACCTTGAGAATACATCCTTCTTGCTACTCGGCAATAATCTTTCTCAGTAATTTTGTCGTGCTCCACTCGCTGCTCCATAAGAAAAATGTATCACAGAGGACGGATGGTTTCGCAGTTAAAGGCATCCAAAGACATTCCAAGTTACAGTTTTCAGTTTTACCACATGCTTTTTTACCATAAATGACCACGAGATAGTTCTTCAGTCCCTCTGAGATTAAAGTCATCTGTACTCTAGAACAAGAGTACTCTTACTCAGAAGTAAGAGCATCTCCTAACTCCAGCTAAGTTAGATTTGTCCTCTGTCTGACTAAACTCTCCACGTAGTCTCTAGCCTAAGTTCAGTTGTGGTTCCTTGTGCCCATCTGCCCTGGTCAGGACAGGAAACTTAAGTTGGTGCACTGCCAGTTTTCAAAGACGTAATGCAGTGAGAACAGCATTACTAATTGCAACTTCTCAGCAAATCCAAATCCAAATCTTCATTTACTACAACAGGGTATTTGGATCAGAGCCTGTAGACTGGTTATTCCTTCTTTTCACTCAAGTTAACTCTTACAGTGAAGCTCTAGGTAAGTACATAAGACAAAATAGTCCCAGTCATTATGAAAAAGAAGTTTAAAATAAACAACACTTTACATGCCCATCGCCTTTCTCCTCCCCCCAACATCTCTCCACACCACTTTTTTTTTTTTTTCCCAACTTCTTCATTTTTTCAATGCTTTGTATTTGTGCTTATGGTAAGTAGAAAAACATCCTTTAGGCAATAACTCTTTCCTAAAAAAATTCAATCTCCCTCCACCTAAACATAAAATTCAGACTTCAATTAAACTGCCAGGAATTTAACGTAGCTGAATTTTACTGGCACTTGCACTGTGCTAGATACTTTCTTGTTGCTTAGTGTTGGACATCAAAGTGAAGTAAAGTTTTATCCTGGAAATCTTCTCAGCAGAAACAAAGCAGTTAAAACTAAGGAGTACTTTTAACATTGTGGTAAAATAAAATCCCTTGTTTTCAAACAAGTCTAAAGAGCAAGTACCAGGTGAGCTCTTCTAAAAAAAAAAAAAACCCTCTGTATTGTTTACCTTAAAATTCATCGTTACTGCAGTGTTGCACTCCTGTATTTACACTGAGCAGTGCCCTTAAAAATGGAGCTGAATTTTTTATGCATATCCTATTTCAGTTTGAAATTGATCCCCTAACTGTATTGGTCACAAGCTTAACCTATAGTGTTAAGAATATAAAACTTTTTAAAAAAAAAAAAAAAAAAAAAAAAAAAAAAAAATAAATTGTTTCTGTGTCATCTAATTATCCAGGTTACTATCTGAGTCATCTTGTTACTAGGTAGAAGAGAGAAAAACAACAAAACAATACTTTGTGTAACAACATTGCTGAATCACAAGAAATTAATTATTTTCTGTGGAAAGCAGTGGTTTAAAAATTATAATATCACCCTTATAAAAACAGTATTTTTAAAAATGCATATTGGGATCTTAGACTCATTTTAAGGAGCTTTCATGAAATTGTTCTAACCTTCATTGCAAAAATAAAAAGAAATGTAATGTATCAGCATTAACTCAGTTAAAGTTGCTTCCAAATTACAGCCTGACATGCTTAATAATTCAAGGAGAGTTGTGAAGAGCGTGTCTATTTCTCTGCCAGTCTTCTCAACCCCAAATCCTTACTGATTTTGTTTTCTGCATCCTGCAGTCTTTATGCAAGAGACGGCTGCACCCTCAAAATGGAGAGCCACCACTGAATAAGTCTCACCTCTCTTTCAAACAGCCTTGCAGGTTTTCCACTCCTCCAAACCTAGAAACACGCTATCAACAGCCTCTGCTACTGTGAGTGCTTTGTGGAGAGTTGGGTGCCAACCTGCCTCTTTTACCAAGCTCCTTCCCGCATCTAAGAGGATCTAAGAAATCCCTTATTTGGTGTGGTCTGTCCTCTAAGACATGGAGACTGGGGGGTGATAATGGGTCAATACAGTCTAAAGATAGATCAGCCTGCCCTAACAACTTAATAGCTTGTTACAGGGAGATGTAGCACTTCGTAAGGCAAACAACAACCCAGCTCCTGAGAGATGCTGGCTCCCAATTGCTGGGAGTGGCACTCCCCGGCTTGGCCAAACAAACAAGAAAAGAGAACCACAAATGGTGTGCATCATTTTACTACTGAGTGCTAAGCCAAGCTTAGAGCTGATGACAATATCTGCATAGCCCAGATGCAAAACTCTCGTTTAGCAGGTGATGCTGGTCAGAGACGGAAAGGATAAATCACCTCTGCCTACTCAGCCACTGCGCTGGTACTCCAACAGGCTGGCCAGCGGTTTGCTGGAAATGGATGCCAGCTCCACCACATCTCCTCCTCCTCAATTTAAAAGCTGTTGGTTGGTCTGACAGCTCTTGCCCTTTCCCTTGCTGAACTGCAGCACTGGATCATCTGCTTGGCAGACTGTCTTCACCCAGCCTTAACCTATGTGCCTACCGAGCACTGCCAAAGAGCCCTGACACCGCACTACAGCCTCAGGATACATGGTTTGGAAGAACGCAAAAGCTCGACCTGCTTAATTAGTTAATTCCTCAGAAGGAGTTCATTCCAGGGAACATCTGCTCTTCCAGGGAGCTAAGTTTTATTGGAAGAGGCAAAATAGTGCCAAATCCACAGTATCCATAGGACTGACATTTTTACATAAAACTCGCGTGACAGTTACAATAAAGGCCTGTGTCTTAAAACAATCTTGTCGTAGCCCATCAGCACAAGACCCCTGAGAAGCCCCACCTCTCCTGTCAGAGGCTGCTAAATCAGGACCCTTAATGCATGCCATTTTCAGATTAGTAAAATCTGCAAGTTTATATTTTGCAGGGAAAAAAATGATAAAGGATAGGTTATTGCAGGCATATCTTAATTTATATATATATGTATGTATGTGTGTATATATATATATATAAGAAAAATGTTAGTACTGCTAGGACACTGCAGGGATTGGATTCCAATCCATTTCTACATTAAAAAAAAAAAAAAAAAGAGATAATTTGGGCCTGATAAGAAATAACCAAAATTGCTATGTTGCTTCCCCTGTGAGCAAAGCAAGCCAGGAATAGAAACATATGAGCCACTGCCCCATGTGCTACAATGGTACTTGGAGGCGCATCAGACTGTGCTGAGCGGCGAAGCATCTCTGAAGCACTATACCTTGGATTACAACTTATAATTCAGAAATCTCCCAGTGACCCCATTATCAGCATAGCACAGAGAAGCAGACTGGAACGTGTGTTAGGATGGCAATGACTATTCAGGGAGCTTTAATCAGAAGGAATTTAACTGAACAAACAGCCGTGGCTCCCAGAGAAGGGCTGAGTACTTTCAAAAAAAAAAACTGAAAGTAGTTGACCGTATGCTTTAGAACAATAAGATAGAATTATTACACTAAAACCCTTTAATTAATGCATGCAACAGAAGCTGTGATTTTAAAACCCTAATCTCCCTGTCATTTCAGTTTTTAAGAAATAGTAAGAAGCACCCATCTGCTCAAGCTGCCACAGGAGGCCCAAAGTTCTGTTCTCACACCAGTTTTGCGCCGGATGTCTCAATAAATTTACTGCTTATTTACATCAGCCAAAATGGAGGAGAAAGCTGCTGATCTCGTAAGTTTGCCCTCCTGCAAAAATGACTAAAATGCATTTTGCTGTTACACACGCCACTTTTTCCACCCCTAAGAGCAGGGGCTTGTCTCCCCCCTCCCCAAAAGAAAACCCATAGGGCATTTTGAAAATCCTGACAGATGTTTAATTACAGAGGCACTAGCAGGCATTATTTTGATAAGGTCAAACACAGAACAACTCTAGCTGACGACCAAATGGCTTAAGTGTCTGCTGTACTCCTAGTGAAGCAAAAACTTCGCTAATCCACATTTTGTTAATTCAAACACCTAATAATTCACATACAAGCAAAAAACTGCTTGTAGTGCAACACTTCTGAATAACCATTTAATAGCAGGAATCCGTAGTGCTATCTCATGTTACCAGGGGACATATTACAAAATACACCAAATAGCAGTCAGCACTGTGTTATGAAATATCAAACCAAACTCTTAGTCTCAACATCTAAGAACAAAGTACCTTTTGTAATGCATTTTTTTCCCCCCCGCACTTATTAATTCATGAAGTTCATTCATTTAAATAGGTCCTTTAGTCACTGATGTAAATGAACAGGGTTCCACAGTACGTCAGTGGGTTTTGTGGCAGGGCCAGAATAGAGATGGCACTGCCTTCTCCGCTGTTATTTCCAGTTGCTTCTTAGAAATTTCTCACTGATTCCCTGGAAGTTCTCACGCTAGGTTCCAATTCAAAAGCTTTCTTTTATTCAGAATGCTAGAAAATCCTATTTTGACTTATTAAAAAAAAAAAAAGGCAGACAAAATACAGACACCTGGACGTGTGACTAAAATTTCTTGGATTTGACTCTGAATGAGGCAGGACCTGCCCCTTCTTTGCTGAGTCAAATTCAGTAGCAATTAGCCTTTATACATTATTCACCTTCACAGCTGAAAGCGAGGCATAGGCGCTTTGCAGTGTTTTTGCATTGTGTACTGAGCATGCACAAACATGCAATATTTTACTAACAGATTTAAGCATGCCTCAAAGCACATTGTTCTGACAGCGCCTGGGTCTCCGTCATCACTCTCATAACTATCAATGATTCTGGTTAATTTTACAATCGCAAGAGGTACAAGCCTCCATCTGGTTAGTCTACATATTACTGCGGAGCTGGAATCACACTGATCAACAAAATATGTTAGCCTGTAAGGCTCTGTTAAGGTGGACCGGTGAGTGGAGAACAGCCATTCTTTAAATTACACTGACGACCCACCACGACTACAGCAGTTCACTGCGGAGAGGCGACTGGCACTGTAGAGCTCCCTGGTAAGGAAAGGCAGCCGGAGCAAAACTCAGGTGTTCCGGCTGAATTGCTCGGCCACACATTACGTTTAGTCTCCTGCATGTCTATGGTGTACACGGCAAAACCCCACCCCACATTTTTCCCTGGAAAAAAGGCAGAAGCTGAGGGAAGAGATTTCCTGGTTTAATGCCTATGACTGAAGAGACCTCGTAAAAGCACATGAGGCAGGGTTTCCAAATGCTTTTTGTTCCCCACTTGTGCAAACACCAAGGGCAACAGCTCCCTCGCCCACAACAGAGAAGCAGCGTAGATGTTACCACAACACAAGCCACCACCACGCCCGTCACCCGTCCCTCACAGAGAAGGATGCCTCACCAAGCAGGCGAGGATCAGACTTAGAGACCAGCCATAGTGTCACTGTGGGGTACTCCAAGCCAAGAGTCCCAAGACCATATCCATGCCAGGAGCCAAAGTCAGACACCACAGGACCATCAGTATGGATGGAGATACCCTGACAAGGCTGCCATTTCTGTTGTTGCAGTCAAAACCTCCTCCCTCTACAGGAGACCAAGCTGAAGTGCCACCTGACTGACAGTTGTATCTGCACCAGGGATCCTTCCCACCAGACCTACACCAGCCATGGGGTGACCGTCACTCTGTAAAACCTAACAGACAATGCTGCTGGCAGGGCCTGCAATGCAGGCCACACCAAGGCCTCCTATGAAAGAGGTGTTTCCTACTCATTCTCCAGCTGGGGTTTACTTTTGGCTCTTGCCATGGTCTGGGACTTTCCCCCCCCTCACTTCTCTCTTCCTGTACAGGCCCCAGTGTTGATTCCTCCCAAGTCTGGCTGAATTTTACTCCTATCTCCTGAACACACCCTTTATGTGAACTCCTGGTGAACAGCATATTCAAACGCAGAAATAAGTGTATATCTGTACCTACAGCACATCCTCAAACCAATTAGTAAACACGCAAATCACTGTTTGTAAGCACTGTACTCCATAAGCAAAACAAATGCAAAACTGAGCATTTTCTAATTCTCGACTTCAGAAAACACTTCTCCAGTAGGACACAGAGTAAACAGATCTAAATGCACTTAAAACTTCTTATTCTGTAGTGCTATATTTGCATCTAAGGCACAGCCTACGTAATGTGGGATTATACAATGAAACTCCCTTATGCATACCGGTAAGAAGCAAAACACCTCAACCCTTTAACTGTTTCAGTCCATTTTTTGTATTCATCTACCACAGAAACAGGCCATGAGCAAAAGAAAAGAACGCCTTTTTTCTCTGCTTTTGTTGAAGACAGCTCCCCATAGATAACTCCTTGGCTGACACCATCAGCCATAGTAGAGGATCTCCCAACCATGTTTTATCTCATTTACCTAATATCGTTCTAAGTATGTAAAACAAGAATCCTGTTATGATCCTGCTGAAGTCACTGGTGAAAGAACTGCTAATCTCAAAGGAAGAAGAACTGGTCTGAAGAATATGAATAGATAAGTAAATTCAGAGCCTCTCTCAGCTCTGGACAGCTGCAGTTTTTAAAAACCCAGTGGCTCCATAGCATAAGCAGGTTATAAAACTCAGAAAAAGGAATTAATAAAAATGACCAAGGGTCACCTGTAGTCTGTCAATCACTGTATCGTTTACAGTTCATACAACAGTAAAAAGGCATGAATGTTGTCAGTGCTGTACATTGGCTACTCTGAGATCTATCATGAATAATTGATAGAGGTTATCCATTTGAGTCCCAGCCTATTATTCAAAACTCTAAAACTGCCGTTCACCAACAGCAAAGAGCACTCCAGATGAAGGATGAAGGGGTACTATAGGGAACTATTTTCAACGATGCAAGCGGTGATGAGGTAATGAACATTATCTGAAGACAAAAGCTGGATTTTTCTGAGACCCGAGGCACTACCCTGTGATACAGCAAACAGTGTTTCATGCACAGTTGACTGTCAAGAAAGAAATACACCAACTAAATCTGAACTTGAGGCTTCAGTCTTAAATCTCTTAAAAAGCTTGGTTGTTTGAGTTGAGGTCTGAAAAGTGCGTTTGACTCACATTCCCTTACATATTTTTGCATTGAGCACCTAGTATGTGTCTTCCTGATAAAGTGACTTTGACCCACAGTCAAAGAATAAAGAGCCTTACCATCACGGGGCAATGTTTTGATGATACCTTTTAAATAAGTAATAAAAAGGAAGAGCTATATTTACAAACTAAAACGGATGCCCAAGGAACTAAAACGTGCAAAATGACATACACCATATGAAACCTGAAATAGCTGTTATCCAAGTAACTTACTCCACTGATGGCATTAATTCCAATGTAAGCAAATGGCAGGACACCTTTGAAACTAGAAGCAAGGTTCATATGCCAAATAGGAATCTGTTAACCACTAACATACCTATTAAGTTGCAAGATATGATAATTTACAGTTCACTGACTGCACTGAAGAATTACCATCTTGGGCTCTAAATGCGTACTACAGGGTACAAAACAGCTCATATTTTCATCTCAGATTTAAGAAGGTCAAACTCACTGAGCCTTCTTTGTTTGCTTTATAATGTCAGAATAATCCTTTACTACAATGACCGCCTGAGACATTGAATGTGATTGTCTAAAAACAGCAGCTCTGTTTAATTCTTACAGCAGCAGCTAATCAGCGGTGTTCGAACAAGCCATGATGTAGTTACATCCTTTGACGAGCAACACCTGAAGCACCTTCCTTATCTTCTTACATCCCAGAACACAGTAGAAATGTAACATTTTTTCCCATTAAATATGAAAGGCAGGTAGTAGAAAGAAAGATTCCTCCACAAATTCAGGGACATCAGAGCACCCTGCTCTTAATTCCCTTTGCTGAAACAAAGGCCCTGTCTAGACACCAGCCTTAAGGCTCTCTCTTTGCATATACGGGAGGGTAGAGTATATTGAAAGTGCAAGGATTGTCAAAAAACCTGTTTGGGCTTTAGCAAATTAGTATTATGTATTGTGTAGACAGAAAAATTTCCAAGTTCATGTCCAACAGAAGAAAAAAAAATAACACTCCAGTCCTTTTGAAAAACCTCAACCTTTCCATACCGATAGCCATCTTTCCAATTCAGCCTGTTAGGAAATCAGGCCTGAAGAATTCTTTGTTCAAATCTCCACTTTTTCGTAGCAGGAGACAAATTCTGTTTATTTTGATTGAGTTTTGGAACCTCCATACTTTGGTCTTTTGGATTTCCAAACTCTGTATCACTGGTATCATACTTGACTTCTTACAACCACCCACTCATCATTCTCATCAGCTCTGTGGTGCCACTTTTTGACCAGAAACAAATTAACATTTTGCCTTAATGAAACAACAGCACGCCTTTTCTTACATTTCATGTAAATTGCAAAACACAATCCCACTCCCATTTCACTTTAGAATATTTTTCTCACGCCAAGCTCTGGTGTGTAGTGGTCAGGTCCCCTGTGACTGTCAACACCTTCAGAGTGGACAGTCAGTGGTTACTTTTGATGGAGCAAATCCTCATTACTCCACTCCCAAGGCTTACAGCTACGGACAGCGAGGAAAGTGGGTGACACGGGTCTGAAACTGAAGAGACTGAACAGTTTTCACCAAGAAATCTGCAGTTGAATTGGCTGAGTCGGTGGTATGGTGGAAGAGTGGTGAGAGAGAAGACAGAGGGGGAAACAGATTTGATTACATACAAAGAATGTATCACTAACATAACTCTGCAGCTTCCACATCATTCCTTAGCTAGTTCGAAGGTCGAAAGACCAGTACAATATTTGATGTGGATAGGCAAACAGCAGCATTTAGTAAATCAATTATGAGGATTAGCTTTGCCTTACATCTGAGCAAAACACAAGATCTAAAGCCCAAATGAACTTCATAATGTAAGAAAAAACTAATTGCACTTTAAAGAAACCCCTGTAAAATTACCGCACAATCAGAAGGCAGTCATTTATTAATACATAATGATCATATATTTCTGTTCTTTTTAGTTAAGCTTAGATCTGAAATATGAGCCTTATATGGAAAGAAGCTTTGATGACAGCCATTTATTTGGGAAAGCTTTACCAGCCTTTTTGTTTCACACAAATGATTTGAATGTTTAAAGCCTTTAAAGAATTTCATATCTAAGTATTAATAAAGAGATGTTGTCTTTTCCATCTTTTATGTTTTTATTAAGCTTTTAATAAAAATGCAGCTGCTGACTTATGAGCAACTCAAAACTTATATACAAGCAGGCAGCCATTTCCACAATCTGCCAAGTAGCACATTTCCATAAATAACAAAGAATACAGGGTCATGATATCAGCTGTTCAGAAATTTTTACAAAGTCACAATGCCTCTAATTTTGCAGTAACCATTTGCTGGATTGTGTTATTTATGGCTTGAAATTGAATTTAGAAATGCGTTCACTAAGATATCACTGAACTTTAAACGTTCCCAATTTAACAGCTTTCTCTCCACTGCCTTCTTACTACATTTCCACATGCCTTTGTCCATACTGAGTACAGTGGATGGTAACAGGCCACAAGCTTGGTGGGCAATGGTTTGTGAACATCCAGGTCTGCTTCCATGCATTTGTATGTGCACACTGCATCCACATTGGGTTATTTGTCCACATACGTGGTCAGATGTACTGTTACTTGTCTCTTCAGACACACAACATTAATTAATTGCATGGCACATCACCTTTAGATAATTAGACACAGCTGTATGTTTGAAAATAGTAACACAGTGGGGAATCCTGCAGGAAGATTTTGGTCATAAACACTTTCGTGGTTCTCAGATATACCATTATCTACTCCTTAAATCTCTGTTTTGATCGCTGTTCAAAGCTGGTTTTTTTGTTTGTTTGTTTTACTTTTTCTCTTGGGGACTTTGCCAAGCATTCCACTTAAAAACAATTTGGTGGCATTGCCACTCTGCTTCTGATAGAAAGAAAATATATAGAGATGATACTGTGAAAATGCAAACTATTTCCTTTAAAAGAACCAAGGAAAAAGAAAAAAAAAAATAGTATTTTGAACTGACAGAGCTGATGGACAGTAAGGGGTTATTAAAATTTTCTTTTAAATAGCATGTGAAATAATGCAATTCAATCTTCATTTTCTCTGGGAACAAATCCCCCTCCCTGCCCCCAAAGCTGATAATTTTTCCATGAAGAGACAGGAAGCTGCACAAGCATTTAAAAAAAAAAAAAGCATCTCAGATCTGGTCAATTCATCTTCTTTCACATACATAAAAGTGTCAAAATCCATTCTAAGATAACATAGCTTGTAAATCTCTTTACCTCATGATTCAGGTGACTAGAAAATTTCCATGTTACGTTTGTTCATAACAATTACGAGACTATTCTTGTTATTTCCTATCTGAAAATACAAACAAGTCAGCTCTCAGACACCTTGTAAGAATGATTTGGTTTGTTTTGTTGGATTGGAGGGCAATGTTTTAGTTTCAAGTTCAGCATAATCAGGTGATTTCTCTCTTGATGGCTTCTGGAGTACAGATACAGAAGTGCTGCGATAATACACATAACTCCGGAAAACAGAGAAGAGATCTGCCCTTTAATTTTGATTCACGATCTATGATTTTTTTTTCCTTTTTTCCTTCCTTTTTTATTATTATTTTTTTAAACTGCTACTAACACTAACTGTATTTCTGGCCTTCTGCATCAAGCAAACTCCAAGCTACTGGATGATTTCCTAAGCGGGATTACCTGTGTTTCTTCAGTCCCTACTAGCCACTTTCAGTTGCACCTGTGACAATTTAACTGAGCTGGCTATCAATGACGAGCAACCTAATGTGAGGGAATAGCAGATAGATTTAAGCTGTCTCAGAAGTAAAGCATGTGGAGAAAATATAACTTTGGAATGGGGTTTATTTTTCATCTGAAATTCGTAAGAACGTCTAATTCCTGAAAAAGAACAGAAAATCTAAGCTATCCTAAAAACTTCCGCCTTTTGTTGAGAGTGTTGTTTTTCCATTCAACTTTTGCTGAGGTACAGTCACAGTGCAGAATATAATTAACTCCTGAGTAAGGAAATAATGGGAAAATGGTTTCCCTTCCATTCTCAGGAGAAGCCTTTTGGGTGTGGGGGGAGTGGGGGAGTCAAAACAGAACAGCACCACAGCTTAAAGTAAAAGAGAGGCATAATTAAGCTTTTATACAACATCTGTATGACATTTGCACATGCACTCACTTCCAGTGAAGAGACAGACTTCAAAACTAATGGAGAACATCCCAACTCCCCGCATGCAGGAAGAATTCCGTAGCCTTCCCAGCTCCGCTTTCAGGATTGTAAAATAGGAGGATCAGCAAAAAAGCCTAATTTGTATTAAATGGCTTTCACTGTTGTTTTTGGCCAGGTAGTGTTACGAAGTTCTTAAACAGGTCTATCATACTGCTCCATGTACTAAGAGACTTACGTACGTCGAGACTACTGGAAAACAATTGCTACAGAATAAACCTCATCATCTTCTGCTTGTTCTACACAGTAATTGGTTCCAGGGTCAACACTGCCATGCTGCAACAAAAGACTATAGCTTAAGGGTAAGGAATAAACAGCAGTAGTTAATGGAAGTTCTGGTACTACGTAACTGTCACTGAAATTAAAGGAAAAACAGAAAATAAAATATTCTGTATTAGCAAAACTGATTACGAACCCAGCATTCAACCTTAGCTGTCCACAGACTAATTTCACTGAAAGAAAGAAATGCAGCTAAAAAAAAACTTGAAGTATCTGAAACAAGCAAATAACACTGCTGATGCATTATGATCTTGAAACTGGTTTGACAAACACAGTACTTGCCATCAGTGCAAACTTATTTGTGTTAAAATACAGGCAAAGAAAGGTATCTGGAATTACAGTATCATTTGTAAAATAACCATTATTAGGGGTAAGGCATCTTTGTTCAAAGGACCACATGGGATTGCTCGACTGAATCTAAACATCTGGGGCAAGTTATGTATCTGGCTTTAGTGCCTTTGAAATGACATGCTACATTTAAGCCAAGAGGTCTAGCCACATCACTTTTAACAGTCATGTTTTCAAAGTCCATTACTTTATCATTTTTAATCTTCCCACTCAATGACACTTTCAATTAAAAAAATGCTTATTCTATTCCCCCACACACCAGGAAAATGAAACAGATGGAGAATTGCAAATGTCTTCTTTCAAAGTGTTTTCCCAAACCTAGCGATTACCACACGACACTGAAGCACTCAGATGAAAAAGTACAAAATAATATAGGCACCCTTACGATTCACAACGTGAAACACTAAGATACAGAACATATCAAAATGCAACCCCTCATTTATACGCTTTGCTGTTATCGCTTCTTTTTCTTTTAGTTTCTGTTGTTCTCAGGACCTAAGAGAAACTTGTATCTGTTTTTCTTTCACCTGTTTTGCCTCCTCACCCTGTCTTGAGCACTGGGATTGCTCTTGCAGCGTTTTGGCAGCTGCTCTGCTAAACCTCCTGTGCTGACAAACCTCCCACCCAACACAGCCAGGATTATGCTCGTCTGCAGCCTTCCCTGGTACTCCACTTTCTCTGTGTTCACTCAATCATTTCCTTCCCTTAAACAACTCTGATTTTTTGCCTGCCAACAGTGTCTTCACAGCCTAATTCCTCGCAGCGTGCCAACCTCCCCAGCACGTGCTGGTCCAGGGCCGGGCTGTCCTCGTGGCCCTCCTTCCATTAGCAAGCTAATGCCGTGACACCACTTACGCAAACATAAAATGCTTACCTCCAGCTTACTTCCTTATGCCATCGATTCACTCTTTTTTCAAGGCTCTACATAAGGCTCACATTTGCTACAATTCCTCTGCAAACCTATGGTTAATGGCTGACAAGAGCAAACTGAAATGGTTAACAAGGGATTTTCTGTAAGAGAGCAAAAAGTAAATGCTCAGCGGTGTCCGTGGCCACTCCACCAGGCTCAGCCAGGTGCTTCCCACGAGGTCTCCTACATTCCTCAGTTCCACTGTCCAGCCTAAATTCAAACCTACCTCTTTGATACAAACTCTTCTACTCCTCCTTTTCAGAAACCCCAAAGCACTGCTCATGTGGTCCACAACTGTGTGACCACCACAGCTAGCTGGATCGAGGGAAATGCCCCCAAACAGGTCCCACCTATGCTGTCGCAATGGCAAGCAGCGTTCTGCCCTAAAGCTGCATCCCTCAAGGTGCTGCCAGGACACCCGGCTCCTCACAACTCCCACTGAAGCCCAACATACGCAGGCAGTGCTGTGGAGATAAGGTGGGAAATGGCACTCCTGTCTTACTCATGCTTCAAACTGTCAACAAAAGAAATTTAGATTGGTTATCTTACAGCGTATACGTTGTGTGGTACTTCTGATACCGTAAATCAGACCAAATATATTCACGTTAGAAAGCAAATTCCCAGATAGGGCAATTATTGCAGAAGACCGCATTTTGGGCTTGTACTTTTGCATGCCCTCTGTTACCTGCCACTGCAATGATCCCTGGAGGACGTCTGTTTAGAAGTATTAATGAGCTCCCAGAATAAGCTGTTTATAATACTTGGATGCACTCCTACCAGAAACCCACCAGCCTTTTCCCACCTATATACATTACTCTATAGATGTTATACACAAAGACACTTCCTGAATTTTTGCCTTGCCTTTCTCAGATCTTTTTCAGCCTGATAGAGTTTTTAATTACATTACATTTTGGAGCCATTGCAGACTTCACCTCCCTAGGTATCATAGCTCCTTCCTTTTGGCTTCTGCAGGTCTCAAAAGAAAGTTGCAAAACTGGACTTTGAGTAAATACTCTACAAAGAGTACCTCCCATGATGCATTGGTTAAGTGAATTAAGTATTTCGACTTACTGAATATATCCTAAGAGATTTTAATTCTTGCTCTAATACAACCAACCAAGAAAGGTCAGTCTAGCAGAAAATTTTACTGCACATAAAAATTTCATTATGCATTAATAACATCTAATTTCTGAGTGTTAATGTTAGGCACTTGCATGCTGATAACATCAGAGATTAAAAAACTAACAACTCCATTTGCAAAATAAAGTGATTATGTTTGAATTATAACTAATATGCCATGTCTGTGTGTATAAATTAATGCAAACAAAAACCAACACCCTGTATTTCCCACACAAATAACAGTACGGAGGCTCCCTTGTCAAACGTATTTAGCACGACAGTAGCAAATACGTGATTCTCACTGACATGCACCCATTTTGTTTTCCCAGAGTGATCCAAGTAAAAATTAACTTTTTCCTGTTACAACTTTACTTGCTGTTCCATGTTTGACAATTTTTTCTAAGGCTTCTCCAGGCTTCAGAAGTACCTAAGGTTAAGTCATTTCTGGGAAACTGGTGTGCGTGTGGATATAGTCATGTATAAGGACAAGAAACTTCTGCAAAGTATTAGAAGGGGTTTAGAATTAATGTGTTCCATGTGCAGTGTAAGCTGTACTTCCTGAATGCTCTTTTAAGGAAAGAGAAAGATCTCCTTGCTTCATTATCTAGTAAAAAAAGGCTTCACTACCTACTGAGTATAGGCTTAGTCACAGAAAATTGAACATACCTTTGGTCCACTGATGGTATAAACTTGACAAAATATGTAAAAGGCAAAGCCAAAATGCAGCATCTGCTCCGTGCACCATGGGGTACAGAGGGGATGGGAAGAGAAGACGCCATTTACACCCCACTACGATCCTGATTCTTATGATACATTGCACTCTTTCACCATGATGACACTTGCTCACAACCGCTATCGTTAAAACACACATAAATGTTCCAAGGAGGGGAAAAAAGTTATGTTTAGACTCGAGGTTCATGTTTCTGAAAGAACCTGTGTATTTCCCTCGTGGCTGTGTTTTTTCCCCCAAAATATTTAGTTTTTGCTGACAGCAGCTTGCCTCAAATGCTCTTTAAGCAGTAAGACATCACAAGACATATGCTATTCTGAGATAACACACACCTCTAAAGTACTGTTAGGTGTAGCTGATGCCTTCAACTGCCTGATGAATTTGTTATCTCAAAGAAACACAAGGTTTGGGAGTGTCTTGTATTACAGATTAAATCCAAATTTAGTATTAAAGTTTGTGGGTTTAATTTTCATTTATTTTTTAAGTGTTCTTCTATCCCTTTAGAAAAAAAAAAGGGAGATCTTCTTTGGAGTAACCACCCCTAACTTACGGCTCCAAACAAAACTAAAATTACAGCTGTGATATGACAACCAAATCATTTTAACAGCTGTTTGTTTTTCTGTTATTTGAAGTAACACAGATAAGGAAGTAATATTTGAAGTTTGAGACAACCAACCTGGGAAACAAATTTCTAAAAGGCAGGAGGACAAATCTTCCCCAACACGCCCTGTGAAGAATACATGATCCTGGCAAAGAGGAGCATTTCATGCTCTACATCCATGATGAAATCCATTCCAAGCACTGAAAATAATGTCTAAAAACAGGTTGCAAAATATGGCAGAGTGGTAGTCACAGACCAAGCATAAGAAGAATCCTAAAGTCTCATACAAAGACTAGTTCCTACACACTGAAAATAATCAGTATAATTACAACTTGAAAGACTTCCTCCACAGTTTCCATGAAATTCACTATATGCTTTTCCTCTCTCACCAAATCCATGTTTGCCACTGATACATCTTACAGGCAATCAAGAACAAACTGAGAATAAAAAAAAGTTACTGATGCTCTCTTTCTCTGTCAAGGGTCCCCTTGACTGCAGCTAAGTTGCTCTAGACTTTTACCAGTATGACCGATGCCACGGCCAGGTCCATTCAGGTTCATCCAGTGCCTGAATGAGACTACTGGTGTAAAACAAACCAACCCACCCCATCCACAGAGGCACACTGAGAGCATCCACTGCCAAACCTAGTATCTTACAGAAGAAAACCTGACTCTCGGTTTAAGATGGATCAACAGCAAACTGTGAACCATAACACGAAGAGCAGCAAAAAGATCTAACATCAAAGATATCTACACAAATCCCCTGTTAGAGGCCATTTACAGATCAGAAAAATCCCATTCAATATAGCCCCGGTGCTACCAAAATATTTGGAAATCGGATTAAAACCATTACCATTGTAATTTGCATCATTCAAATCTTGTTTTACTAGCAGGGGGAGAGGAGTCCTGCTCACTAATCAGAAACTGCTAAAAAATAAAAGCACTACACAAAGTGGTTTTATGACTATAAATGTCACAGAGTAATATTTCATGTGCTATAGCTTGATGTAGTAGAAACAATCCAATACTAAGAACTACCAGAATTGCTATACTGGCTTTTAAAGGGCAGCAAGGTTAAGGTAGGCATAAAGGAGTGAGGTTTCTGAGGAAGCTTCATAACTTACTGCGCAGCTGCATTCAAACGTAGAAGTCGTATTTGCAGATGTTCATAATACTTGCTGAAGAAGAGCTAAAAGCCTGCTATGAAAACTGGACCCACTGTGCAAATGAATTAAACATAAAGGGAGATATTTCTGAATGCACAAACTAAAGCCAACATTGCTAATAGCTTTCCACACCCATGATTTTTTTTTATTTTTATTTTATTTTTATTTTTTTACATGCTAGCAGTGGATGTTGGAATGGATGTTGGCAGTTCAGAAAGGATTCAGCAGACACCAGCAGTCCTTAAAGCAGCTGTTGTGACACTTCTAAAAGCTACTGTAGAAGTATGAATAACTAATCTTGCTTTGGGCACCTTACGCAAGCTTCAGGGCAAAGTATATCCTACTATCACCTACCTTTAAGAAACCACATTCAGCTCCTTGCTTCATGACAGATAAAACAAAGGCTGGGTAAACCTATCTTTCTCTTAGCATCTTGGTACAAATTTGTTTCTGAGTTGAGCCATGTTTTGGTTGCTCATGTCACATACCTACAGCTACAATAAACTGCCTAAACAACATGCCAGTCGTGCTGCATCAAAATACCACACCTAAAATTCTTCAGTACTTCTACAACAAGACCCCCACTGAAACATTTGCAAAGAACAAAAACAGTGCAACAGCTGGATTAGTAAATTCAAAATGTGGAAAAAAAGTTCACTCTCAGCAACAACAAAGACCATTTCTGGCAGGAGACGTGGTGCATTTACTGAGGGATCATCTCAAGCTCAGCCAGCAAGCCTTAGTTCTGACTTGAGCTAACTGCGTTATCTGTTCCCAATCACCCTGCCCCGCTGCACAAGGAACTTGAATTACTGTTCGACACTTGCGCTGGCCACCCACATTACATCAGACTGAGTAAAACAGGACCTAGTAACAAGGAACACAGTGGAAATTACCCAAGATGCCTACAGGGCAATCATTAAACGTTCTTTAGTTAGTAATGATGTCAGGGTAATATATAGCATTAAAGGGTACAGACTGCATTATCACAAAGCATTGCTGCCCTGTTCCAATCAATCACTTTTTGCATGAGCTTCTTGGAGCACAGCTCCCTCCATGAGCCTAAAATAAAGGGCTAAACAACTTCACATTTATGAAGTACATATGCCAAGGAAGGTTTTTAACCACATCTCTAGATGTCCTATGGCTCTTCTCTCTTTCTCTCTCCTTGACACACACTTCAGTGATTCTGGCCATCCGTTTCCTTGAGATGATTAGCATAATTTCTATTTTATTCTCTTCTCTCAGTTCTTCTTCCAGTTCACATAGTCCCCCAGTTAAAGATGACAAATGAAAGCTATTGCTGATGGCAGCACCACAGGAAGATATTCACACACAGATTTCCACTGTGGTCCCAAGGAATGTACTAGAGTCCAAAGGGGAAAGGAAAGGCAATAAAGTGCTGCTGTGGATATACACACGGGCCCGTACTGATCAAAAATGATGCTTAAACCTGCAGTGCTTTGCAAAGAAATTTCAGATCATAAGACCTACCATACCACATGTGGCTTTCCTATATGCATCAGAATTGACTACCTGCATTACAGCAAAGTAGATACAAAAGAGAAGTTTCTGAATGGTATTATTAGGCACGGTGAATGGAGGTGATTTAGCCCTGATCCACCTAATTTGTTCTAAGGAACAACCTGAACTTTGCTAAAAGCCTACACCATACCCAATGAACCTTACTTCTGCAAGCACAGGGTGCTTGCCTCTGCCTGACTTCCCCGATGTTCTGAATCATCAACCTGCTGTACTTGAAAGTCCCGGCATTAACAACCCAAACAATTAGTTTGGGTTGGAAAGTTGAGGAAGTTTTATATTCCAACAACCACTCCCTGGCAATGCCAAAATTAACTAGGCGAAGTGCATAATCACAACAAAATGTTACCTTCATGGTATGGATCTAACAGCAGCCACTGACACTGTTCTGTCTTGAAACTGTTTAATTTCTAGGGCAGTAGTTACCAGTTGTCCACCACAGAGACACTCTCCAATTTGTTGTAGACTTATTCTGCAGAATAAATATGCTAAATAACTTCAGCATACTTAAGATTGTACACACAGAACAAGATCTTCATTTGGAGTAAAATGTCATAACAGGACTGCCTTCAGTGGCATTAAACTGATTTAGAGTAAGTGAGAATCTGGCATGAGAAGTATCTAAAGTGTAATTATTTGATTATGATATATAGCAAAAATACTTGATTTTTCAATAGTGGAGAGGATTTCCCTTGTATACAGAGGAAATTTTTTTCATATAAGCAGAGCAAGGAAGTTCTGGTATTGGATCCTGGCAGCTGCATTTCACGCACTCAGTTTTCCAACAGAATATACTTACCAGAACTCTCTCTCTTTATTCTTTGGTTTCTCTCCGGAGTTAATATACATTTTTATTTGTCAATTTTCACTTGCTTAGCTGCCTTATTCTTACTGTTCCTCTCCTCCCCCAAATTACACTCTCGCCATTTTACTGGAAAACAAGAGGAACTCTGGACAGTTTTTACTTCTTTTTTTACTTCTTGTTTATTTTAAATCAAATGCCTTGCAAGATTATGCACTGCCTTTTGTTTTGTACATGAAAATCATCCTGCAGTCACCCACCTCAGCCCTTGATGCCATAAAGCCTTTCCAGCTTCAGCCAAGGATGCCCAACACCTTGGCCCTGCTTTGTAAGATTCAAACCCTGATGCTGTTCCACATTCCTCTCAGTCTTGCCTCCTCTTCCAAACCTCCACCAAAACACAGCTCCCTTCAGCATGGTCGCCCCACTGCAAAGCTGACCTTCCTGATCTTCTCTGCCTCTCTTCACCCTCTTTTCTCTCCTCGCTGCCCTCACTCCCATCTCTCATCTTACCCTTCCATTGAGCTCATCTTCTCCTGAGCAAGTCCCACCAAACCACTGGCAATTTCTGATGCAAGAAAAATGTGGCTGCATGCTGGATTTTTGTTTTTCTTTTGGTATTCTGTGCTTTCCAGCCATTTGCATCCATCTTATCTTTTCAGACTAGGAACTCCTTGAACCTGTAACTGTATTTGTACAGGGCTTTGCACAGTGGTTTTTCTTTGCAATCAGTCCCTTCCTGCATTAGCCAGCGTAATAAAAACAGCATGTGTTGAGAAAGAATGAATCAGTTTCTCCTTAAAGCATTTCAAAAATCCGGAGGAGTCTGACAGCAGAGAAAAAAAAGGAAAGAAGAGGCAGAGAGAAAGAAAACAAAATGGAGGTGATTTCCACTGAAAGCAGCATCCAGTCTAAGGTGTAACCTTAGACTCCTTTCACTTGCTTCCCTCCTTGGTAAGCTCAGACTAGAACAAGCAGCATTTGTCTCCTTTATTCCTATATAACATTCCTGGTTTTGGTACTGATTTTCTTCTCCTCCTAGATTAATTTTAACATTTTTTTTCCTGCCCAATTATTAAATGGTGCTTTAATGCAAAAAGAAGTAGCTTTATGATATTCTCTTCCTTTCCCAAGATCTAGACTTCAGTATCAGGGACCCACTCTGTTACTACATGTTTGCTGAGCACCAAGTGGTATTTAAATTGTTTTCACTTCTTTTCTTCATCTTCCCACCTGTCAAAGGCAAAATTATACTTCCTTCTTCATTTCAGGACTGAAATAGTTTATAGTGCCTAGTGTAAGAAACTGTAACACCCCAATTGCTAAATGCACCATGACAATGTCGGTGCCCATGTTAAGCCTTAAAAATACTAACCACTGAATGCACACATATGTACATGCACACAGACTGAACTATTTCTTTAGCACAGCAAATACTACATTTTAGGTGAGAACCTGATAAATATATATATATTTCTCCTTCCACTTCTATCGATGTACAATCCCCCTCAGTCATAACCATGGGATTCTTCTAATTAAAAAAATCAAAGTCATAAAAGAGCCCTCAAACTGGGGAAGTGCTAAGCAAGAACTTGCAGGTGGCTCAAAAAGCTTCAGATTCATCTGAGTGGAAATTCAGGTACAGTTTGCTAGTGGTCTGAATGCCAAATAAAAATGAAGACTCATCTGGGGCAGGGAGATCTCAAAAATATTCAGTCTGCTCTTTACAGACAGTCTGTGCTCTGGGGCACCTTTTCCCATGTGGCTGTCATACGAAGCACACCTACATCATGCATATGACAACTTTGTATGGCAGGTATCACACACTACTCCACCTATGTGACACGTGAAAATGATTACTTTTCTACCCCCCTTACAGTAAGACAGAAAGCAGTTTGTAACCAGCCAGCTTCCCCCTGGCAACTGATAAGCTGGGTCTGCAAACACTGCTCTCATGCCTGAGAAATCATTATGTTACTCTACATACACAGCAGAGACAAATTACTGATGTGTTAAGAGTAAAGAAGTGGCTGCCCTAGAGGCTCTCAATCCCATTTCACATGCAAGGTGCATTTCTTGCTTTTCTCCCAATAAGCCCTATCACTATTCCCCAGCTCTAGTCACCCTGAGCCTCAATGTCTGCTGGCCCTAAGAGACCACGGAGGTACTCAGCCAGCTTCCCCACTGCAAGAGGCTGGGCTAGCCACCTACCACCAAGCGTGTCAACAGGGCTACTGAGATTATTAAGGGTTAAATGCACAAAGAGGTACATTCAGGTGAAACATGACCAGAACATTCAATACCTGGTAGTATTGAGCCCCTTTTCTAACCTTGCATAACAAAGCAATTTGTCAAAATATCTAATGGGGGGGGGGAGATATGAAAGTAAAAAAAATACATATATTATTTAAAATAATCTTACGAGTAACACAAGATTTTCCTGACCGCAGTCTGAGTAAAAATAATACCAGAGCAGGCATGTCAGGAAGAGGAACTGAGAGTACGGTTTGCCCACCTCTGCTGGGGGCGGCTGCTGTCTGGAGCACTGGAGCTCTGCTCTCGCCAGAAAAGGTTCACCAGCAAGAATAACTAAAACGAGCCACAGCAGCAGAGAGCAAACCACAGCACTTCTAGGACAAAACAGACTTGAAGGCCACATCAGAATACCTGATTTTAACGGGAGCGTACACAAGGGTGGAATTTGGCCTATATTCTGTAGACCTTATGTTTCTGTTAGTAGAGGAGGAAAAGAAAGCCTCTTGAGTTAAAACAGCAATTTGCATAAGAGTAAAACTAATCCTACAGCTTGCTGGACAGAAGGACAACAGTCCCCTAGGAAACTATGTAAGGGCAGTCTCAGTAAACATGATACCCAGAAGAGAAAACTGAGAAACTTAAGTCTCGAATCTTGACCTACTGAAAACAAACAAAAAACACCTTTCTTTTTAATTAAAAAGTCTTTGTCACTTGTTAAATATAAAAATGCAGCAGCCACCCTCTCACCTAATCAATGCAAAACACATCCCTGTTCCAAGTTGCTCCTTTATTTAGGCCGATCAGTTTGCTGCTTCTTTAATGTTCAGCAAAATAGATAAGAACCCACTTGGCACCCAAAGAAACGAGTTTCCTGGTGTTGGCTAGAGACAGTGGTTAATCCAGTCACCTTAATTCCTGTGAGAGAAATTGCTGTGCAACTTAAACTCTCACCTTTCACTCATGAGACAAAGGCTGAGCTTGAACTGAGGTAAGAACTGGGACAGAGAAAGAGGTGAGACAGCTCCTCTTGTTAAAAATAAAGCACTGAATAGGGAGAGCATAGAAGAACAACCTTACTGTTTGAATATCATGTGAAAAGTGTTCCAGTGTTTTCAGCCTGTCTCCAGAGAGATGGTTTTCCATCACAGCGGTTTCCGTAAGGGCACTGGTACATTACACGGATAAAACATGGCAGCCCCATTTAACGCCAGACGAAGCTGCAGCTTTGTAACTACATTTTGTGTCAACTGCATGGAGGTGTTTCAGGCAGCAGCTGAAGGATTTTCACACAAAGTAAGTACACTCCCATAAACAACTTTTTTTAAAAGACCCAAATCCAACAAACAGTAAATGGGAAAGACAAATTTTGAAATTTTTAAATGTGCAAGTAATCACAGTGAAAATATTTCTCAACTTGTCACTAGGACTTTTTGGAGTTGTGCAATAGAGAAAAAAGCATTAACAAAGAAGGGGGTGGGGGGTGGAGATGATTTCCTAGTTTAATTTAAATTTCTGTTCTACTGTGCATCCAATTTGTCCATGGAAGACTTGATCCAAGTTGTAGCAAAATCAAGTTTAGGACACGTCTTGTAAGTTTTAAGGACAGACAGGTGGGTTTCATCCCCTTCCATCCTCCCAGTTTCAGTCCTTTGGCTCTCTCTTCCCTCTAAGCTTACACTTTGCAAGCCACACTGTCAAGCAGTGCCAGCCCCAACTTCAGCTGTCGTACAACCCTGAAAATTTTATGAAAGAAGCTTAATGACACAAAATATATCTAAAACTGCTTTATGAAAAATGTATAATTAATACACGATCCTGGCAAATGTTGCTTTGCTGTTGCAGGGTCTGTAGCCACTGGAGAAGTCACATTATAAAAAATCCACCCAAAAACATAGCTAAATAAGTATAACCACCCTCTTCTACAATGGTGCAGATTACTTCATCAGAGATGGTCTTGAAAATGAGCTTAATTCTACAGATAACGTTATTCTTCAGAAAAAAATAAGGAACAAAACCAGGAGGAATATATTAATGCTTACCAAGCAAAACAAAGAAACAAAAAAACACACAAGGCTAGTAAGGAAAGAATGGTTAATCTCACGTATCTAAAGAGCATGTTATAAAACAAATAATGGTGAACAACAAAAATCAGAAGAAGAAAAAAAAGATACAAAAGCGCTTAATAGCGTTCTTTCAAATATTTACTTTGCTGCTATTTGGAGAATAATTTGTTCCATTTAGTAGTGTTGGGCTCAAAGGACCGCTTTAACCCGGAGAGATTAATTATAGCCCTTGCAGTTATAAACACAAGTTTGGGAAGCAAAGCAGAAGGGAGAGGAGAGAAACGACTCTCATGCTGGCGATTAACGAGTTTACGCACTTTGGGGCGACACCATGCAAGCTGCACCCTTACCACACCTGCACGCTAAAGGCAAGATAAGGTGCTGGGTGTCCATAAATTGGGGTAAAATAGCTCCTTAGATGTGCAGGGAGGACACCCCATCCCTAAGGTAACAGTAGAGGTGACTGTTGCTACAGGTAACTAAGATACTTCTCAGGAGTCCTTCGTTGACCCAAGTTTACCTGTACCTTCTGAACGTGTCCTCAGATCTCATTTTTATTACTTACACCAGCAACAATGAAATTGCCATGCTGAGACAAGGAGCGATGCACCTCCTGCCTGCTCCCTTTGCTCACGACATGGGGATAGGGACCACAGGTCCCAGCAGCCCAGAGAGAGCAGGGCCAGCCATCAGCCATCTTACCTAACGAGGGGTCAGCTGCTCCCTCCTCCGAGCTCTCCTCGGCCCCTTCCTCCCCCAAGCCAGAGGTGGCCGAGTCCTCCGGGGCGGACGCGGAGCCGGGCGTGCTGGGCCCGCTGACAGAGCCCGAGTCCCCTTCCTCGCTGCTGGAGCCATAGCGGTCAGGCTGGGCGGCCGTCCCGCCCTCGCGGCAGCTCCTCCGCTCCTTGCGGTGCACCCGGGAGTGCAGCACCATTTGGTGGTAGGTGCGGAAGACCTTGCCGCACTCAAAGCACTCGGTGGACTTGTTCTGGGTGGCTCGCCTGCCCTGCCGCGAGGAGGGACGGTAGTCCAGGTTGCCCTGGGTGAGCGGGCAGCTCTCCCCTGGCGGGGCACTGCTGGTCTTCTCCAGGCGCCCGCTGGGACAGCTCTTCTTCTTGGGGTTGCTGGAGGAGCTGGGCAAATCCTGCTCCCGCTTGCGCTTTTCCTGGTTGACAAGGATGTATTCCCTCTTATCCTTGTCGTAAGTCACGTCCGCATCCGCCAGGGCCTCATCCCACCCCACATACTTCACATACTCGGAGGGCTCTGCTACTTTTCCTTTGGTGGCCAGCTGCCAAGCTTGGTAGCTACTGACTGGATCCAGCTCGGCTACTCTTTTTCCAGTCTGTCCCCTTGTAACTCTATCCAGCCCTACAGATGGCCTTAGATTGAGACACTGCAAGAAAAACTGCTTTGTTACTGAGGGGCTCAGGCTCCCGTCAATTAAGCCCTCGGCTTTATCCCCGGCGTTGCTCCGCTGAGCCCGGTAGTGAACAGCATTATGCGCTTTTAGGCTTTCCATGTTTGTAAACAGATTTCCACACTTGGTGCAGACTTCGTACAAAGACAGGCCCGTCACAATCGTTTCCTCCTGTATCACGTCATTGATAGTGGCTATGAGCTCCAGCTCATTTTTCAGTTTGTTTTTGTTCCCAGTCTTCGGGCCATGCGACTTCATGTGGTTTTTGAGAAACCAGGGCTCTTTGAATCTTCTGCCACAAATGTGGCAGCCGTGATCAAACGAGCCCCTGTGCTTTTTCATGTGAGCTTTCAGGAACCAGGTCTGACTGAAGGCCTGGCCGCAAACTTCGCAAGGAAACTCGCCGGCGCTCAGCTCGCTCTTGCAGTTCTCAGTGTAGGCCTCCCCATTCGGGACCTGAGCGGTTATATGGTCCTTCTCTACGTGGTTTAACAATGTCTCCTCCCTCAAGGTCATGTAGCTACACAGCCTGCACTTGAAAGGTTTGTGGACCTGGTGCAGGTGCTGCTCCAGTTCCTTCTTCCTTTCGAATTTGCTTTTGCAGAAGGTGCATGGGTAAGCAGTTAGCTTGCCATCCTCCTCGACGGGCGCCACCTCTGCGACCTCCTTCTTGCTGCTTCTCAACAAGATCTTGCTGCTGTCTACCTGAGCAGTGCCATTCAAGATCCTGTTGCAGGCAGATGTACTTTTGGTGGGACTAGTGCAGCCGCCGAGACCCTCCGAAACACCCATCTCACCCAGCTGCGCCTCTCCCATCTCCACCTCGTGTCCCTGACTTAAAGTGCCTGTCCTGTGACTACGAATGTGGATCTTCAGGTTGCCCTTTTGGGAAGCTCTGTGATCACAGTAAGGACATTTGTAGGGCTTCTCACCCGTGTGCTTCCTCATATGCTGCGATAATGAGCTCTGAAAAGGGAAACTTTTACCACAGATGCAGCAGCTGTGGCACATGGTCTTGTCAGCATCCATGTCGTTCTTGCTCAGCTTGCCTGGGCTGGAGGACCTCCGTAACTCCATTTCTGCCTCTCTGCCACAATCCATCTGTATTACTGCAACATTGGGTGAGAGGGGTAGGAGGACAAAAGCATGTCTGGCAGCAGAGGAGGGCTGGACCGCATTTTCAATCATACGGTTCTGCAGGGAGACGTTTTATAGCTTCATTCTCAGGGTAACATTTCTCCTTGCAGCTGCTCAAAGCACCGATTTATCTCTGTGTGTTCTGTAAGTGGATTGGATAGATCACCTGAAACAAGAATAAAATCACGTAAACATACGAAAATTATGTAAGTAGGCTCTTTAAATATATTTAAACCTATTAATATTTTGACTTCAACAGTTTCTGTCACTCACACCAACATTCAAAAGCATACTATACGAAAATTTATTTCACCAAAAAGCAGCAGCTTCTCTTTTCACTGATATTCTAGACTTCAATGGCAAGTATTCAAAGGATCATTAATAAACAAAATCCAAAAAGGAGCAACCGTGAAAAAAAAATTCATTTCCATACACTGACATCACATCGTCTTAAAGAAACACAAACTTTAAAAATATTTTTGTTTTAAAACCAAGCAAAAGCAACTAAAAATACACCTTAAATGAGGAAAACATTTCTTGAGGGGGTTATTACACTTTAAATCTGTGGCTTTTCCATCATGTGTAATTTCATGTAAAATACTAACTTGCCAAAGATAAAAGGCTTTCCTAAAGACTTTAGCAAATATCATATTCCTGCTGGCAACTGCATTACTTTGCGTCTCAGACAGTTCTGCTGTGCTTGATGTGGCATGCACAGAGCAGGCGCAGAGACTGCATACGCTCACTACTTTGATTAAAGAGAAAACAAGCATGCAGAGTCTGACAAAACATTCTGTATAACTAGAAGTTATCTCCTGATGGACAACAAGGAAGAAAACTCCAAGTGTAATATTTAGTCTCCATCTTAACAAAGTAAACTGATAATGTGTTTAGGTATAAACTCATCTTAAAAGTGGGTGATTTATGTCAGCAAGACATACAGGAAACCACAAGAATACCCACCTCAATGAAGAAGAATCTTAACCATAAACAAACAAAGTGAGAAGCAACTTTTAACAAACCAGATTAATAAAAGTTTAAAAGTATTTGTATCTTGCCACAATAAATTACAAGGGTCATTACCTGCCTCAGCAACGCAAGATACAATGCGCCAGCAATTCTCTACCTTGCATATACCAAAAATCAATGGTTAGATTTTAATAGATGGCTTCTTTTTCAATTACCACAACTGTAAAACAAAAATCTCCCCCCTCTCCTATGCTCATTAAGTACTACAAACAGCACACAACTAGATCAAAGAATACTGCATTCTCCAATAAACAGATCTGAACTATTATTGCGTTTAGAAAACATCAGCATCTGAAGATTTAGCTAAAAATCCACAGAATCATGATAAGACTGTATATTCACATATCCATCACTTGATATCTATGACTCAAAAAATAAAGTTGCAGATCTAAAGTTGCAAATACTGAGGTTTCTCATTGTATTCACCTGTGTCTCTCCAATATGTAAGTGAGTACAGTTTAACCACATCACCAGCATAAGCATAACAAAAAGCAAGGTAAAACTGATGCAATGTTCATCTCAGTTACACGTTATAGAATAATTTCATTATGTTTACATTAATCTAGACCTCCTATTTGCTACAAAACCATTCATTGCTGTGTTTGATTTTCTGCATATCTATTATCTGTACAGCACATTAAGAGCTATCTACTACATCTACCCAAACAACCTTTTTCTCAGAGAGCTGATAGTAATATCTAAAACAGATGTATTACAAATGCAATCTCATTTCTTGAATGAAGACTGTATGACTGAATGAAGACTGAATGAAGGCTGTATGACTAACATATTAGCCTTTGGGAGGTACAAAAATAAGAATAAAAATCACATCAGATCACAAATTCAGAAGTCCTTAGAAGCATGAAGTTACAAATAAGAGTATCTAAATTAATCCCTGAAATTTGTTACTTAAAACCAAGTTAAGGGGCAGCCTCACAACAAACATCCTGAGCGGCAGCCACTAGAAGTTGTTGCTGTACCAGATGGTACAAACATGCAAAACAGCAAATAAAAAATGTGCTTTCCACTGCATATTGATGGATGGAACAACTCGAAGTAACATCTTCATTTTTTTGACCCATAATCCAAGTCTGCCAAGTAGCAACCCACATTGTCTCATAATCAAAGACTTGACCTAAAATGTATTAAACAACGAAAAGAAACGGCAAAGTAATATTTTTTTTTGCATTTAACACTACAGTATACTTGAACAAGCAGCAGCTGCTTCTGAAATGTTCTGCACCATTGTAGAGCAGGGAAAAAAAAAGCCAGTAAGCCTTGGGGACAGATCGTTCTGGGTATTTTAGATACTGTTTTCTACATTCTACATTTTCTGTACTTTACACCAGTGAGTACACTGCTTAACTGTAAGCTTGTACAGTACTTTTAAACAAAAAATGTGGGTCCCAATTTAATTCAACTTTCTATAGTGTTTCCTGTCCGAAAGTTCAAAAGAGTTTTAAGAGCCAAACTTAGACGAGAATGTTGCAAGCAGCAGTTCAGGCACATATAAATCCCAAGCTTTAGAGTCCCTTTGTTTACTTGGCTACAGCTTTCCTATGCTGAGTCCTGACACATTTCACTTTAATTATTCATAGCATTTTCATTAATGAAGCTTCATTACGAAAATGAGGATATGAAGAAAGCATTACTTATGAGAGAGATCCAGCCACTCACGGGAGATTCCCCATGCCCTATATTCAATTAGGCCTGAGGGGGAAAAATAAGTCTGAGCTAAAAAAATAAATAAATAAACACCAAATGATTTCATTAATCTAAAATACTTAATGGAAATGTATCATTTTCACCATAATATTCCGAGAAAAATGGTTCAGCTTTGTTACTTTAGCTTGGCCTGCGCACTGCAATTTATAACTTAAGGAGTTGAAATAAAGTATTTCTGGTTTTGAACTGTTTGAATTCATACGCATTTAAAGCCAGCAGAATTTCAAGTCTGATCTTCCACAGATAGAAATTCCTGGGGGAGGATGAATGTTCACCAAATCCAAGTCTTCTTTACGCAGTACGTGTAGGCCTGCTTTAGGCTTTGGCAAATTGACTGACAGCCATCCCGGAGCAGCTCACAACTCCCTCCTCGCATCCTTTGAGTGCCACTTAGAAGTAATTCTCTTAGAGGGGCTCTTCGCACAACAACAAAGCTAGCATTCATTGGAAGGGAAACAGGCAGCAAATACTAAATAAGAATGACAACTTTGAAAACTGCTTCCATTCCGGAGACTGAACATACAAAACAAGGAAAACAACAACAAAATTCTAACAACTTTAGCTTAGTAACTTCCACCTTAGTTATCAGACAACTATTTCAACATCAAAAATGGCACAAGAGATGGCAGATGTCACCTAGTAAACCAAACCACACTGTTTAGTCCTTTGCAGCAAGTAAATTTTGCCATGTCTTTTTTTGTTTCCTTCTGGCTGACTGCGAAGATAAAGATATTTGGACATAATTATGAATTTGGAAGTATTCTGAAATAATACTCTTTCAGCACACATGGAATCTGGCCACCTCCAGCTACCCTAAGGCTACTAAAACTGCATGAAGTAAGTAATTTCAGGTGGTAGCTGGTAACCTTTCATCACTTTGGTCCAAGTTCAGCCTGCAGTTCCTCAGCTCGGGGTTGTCACACACAATTCAGAGCAGAGTTGCATCAAGCCTGCAGATTTCTCTCAGGCTGCCAAGGTATGGAGATCCCTACAGGCACAAGCCGTAAGGAAATGTAAATGGATTCTATTTCAAACATTTAGGCTTCAAAACGTCTAACAAGTTCCGATTTTAAAAAGCAACCTTGGAAAGCTTTTGGCTTGAGGGAAAAGGCATTTGGCCAAAGCCAACCTGCTGCCACCTGGGAGTCCCAGTATCACTCAGCTTCCCCAGGAGACCATCAGACCCTGCCAGTACTGCAGCAGGTACACTCAGCTGTATTGCCCTTGTGGCTGGTGCGAGACCTTCACATTACTTGTAAAGTGAGGCACACAGGTAAAAGTGCAGGGAGCAATGGTTTAAATAAAACGGAAGCACTCTGCAATACCTGATACTCTTTATGCCACTTGTACATTCTGGAAGAGGATGAGATAGGCTGTGCCCCCGCAGCTGGCTACACAAACCCCTCTTAAAGCCTTTTTGTGCCACTCAGAAAAAATACAACACAATAGATACCACACTGAAAACGTAACTGCAAATTCATTTCTGTCATATACTTGCATAAAAATATCTCGTTCAGCATAGACAGAAGAAAACTTAGGATAAAATTATCCCCGTTCCAGCATTCAGAAAACTATAAACTCTTTGTTTTCCCTCAATTTAACTTGACTTTAAAAATTATATTGCATGGGCTGGAGTGGCAAGATGAGAGAACTCTTCAATAGGTAATAAACAAGAATATACAATTTAGGAAGCCTCGCAGACCTTTTCAAATAGCAACATGTATATTTTGAAATCAAATGCTTTCAGTTTGGGTGTAAATATTTCAAGTCACATCTGAAAGATAAATGCACTGTAGAAATATTGCTCTTCTCATCTCCAAGAGGCTTGAATATGCACTCCAATCACTCCATCATGCTCCTCTGCCAAAAGCAACAGTGACTTAAAAAAAAACAACACACACATCATTGTGAGGTGTGATCTTGTGGAAGAAAATATCTTGCTGAAATTCTTTCTAGATGATGCAATGATATTTCAGGCAGACATCTAGGTGAATTTGAGAAAGTTGTATCTTTCAAAGAACGGCAGCCTGGAGACCAACTCTCTCCAGATTTGAGGAGGCTCAGATTGCCCCCAAGTCAGAGAGACTTTACTGTTCACAGTAAGACACTAGAAGACAGCTAAGTGGAAAAAAAGAGCTGATGAAAGGTTTTACATCTGCCTTGCAAGCCTTCACACTCACTGAATTGCAGACACCTTTCTTCCCCTCCACATCTTCTCCTCAAGCTCCAGAGCCACTGCTCTCCACATACACGCACCTTATTGTATCCGAGTGCCCTCTTCCTCTCCTTGGGGGGGCACCTGGCTCCTTCTCAACACCCGGGGTCTCTGGTCCACAGCCTTGATCAAAGGCCTGATCCTGACATCCCTGTTTAGGCTCCCATCCTACCGAGATAACTCTTATGGACCACATCACTTGTCTTTTAGACCCTTTACTGCATTGAGCTGGTAACACCTTTTATACTCTACCAGAGGGTAGAAGAGTGAGTATGTCTTGAAATAATCAGCCCACCCTTAAGTTTACAGAAAATCCTGATGTCCACTGACCTGGGGAATAAACTTGCCATTAGGTAAACACAACATAGCTCTGAACTGATTTTTTTGACAGTAATCCAAACTAATCCAGAAAAAAAAAAAAAAAAGTTATCAGAAAATCCAGAGCCAGTTATGGAAGATGATTCAAATGTACTCAATTACACACAGTCATCTTAACAACAGACCTCCTGAAGTTTGTTTAAGCCTGCCAAAACTGACACTAGGACTGGAAAGTGAAAATAAAAAGCTCCTGGAAAAATGCAGAATTTCTATTAGCCTAAGTTTATTTCAGCTAATGTTTTAGAAAATCCTTAAGCAGCATTTTGCAATACTTTTTTGTTTAATCATTTTAAACCAGCCTCTCTCTGCAATGGAGGAAGCTGCTCCCATTTGAGAAGTTTGCCATTTGAACAGTGAAACATTATTTTGAGCTTCTCTGACTACATTGTATGTTTTTGTGTCTTTCTCCCTCCATGAGCTAATGACATTTTGCAGCAGGCTCCAGACCGGCAGCCAGGGCTGCGAAAGCAGAGTCCAGCCTTTCTGCACCGATGCCACACCCTTAGCAGGGGAACGAATCCACTGGAATAGAGATAAAAAACACCAAGGCTGAAAAAACTCGAGGTATGCATCTGCAGGGAGATGACCTCTCTCGAAACCAAGCCAGCAAGACAATAGGAACAGCATAACCCAGTTTTTTGGTTGGTCCTACAGAAGCAGTTCAGGAGCGCGGGGGGCAGGGGAGGGATTGCTCTGCGCTGCTCCGGGGTTTGTGGAGAAACACAGAGCTGTCACCCACTCAGTACATATTTTGTGTTTTAGTGTACTGTGCGTGTTTGTCTTCTGGAGACAAAGCAATGTGCTTTATTAGTTACACTGTAGTATTACGAGCAAGGAATTAAAATATATCATTAACATCCAGGACAAGCTTTATCTTACTAGCAAAACAAAGGGGCCATTCTCTGAACAAATTGAGGGGGAAAATCCCATAATGACAATGAAGAGTTCCTCTCCCTAAAAACGGCGCTGTACAAGATTAACAATTACGGGCTTATATCCTACAGACTGGGTTTGCGAATAGCTGCATGAAGTGATGCATTCACTATTGGGAGAGTAAGTACCATTGATGACAAGGCCTTGGGGCTTCTGCTGTTCTCAGACCAATCAATAATCCATTATGAACAAACTACATTTCCACTCTAATATGAAGAAATGAATAAAAGGGAACCAGTATCAGCAGTACTTTCATGGAACGAAAACAACAACGCAGAAATCACAAAATGCCACCATCACAAGGCTTAATCTAGTGGTGATATGTAACACTGACACAACCACCCACAATAACCCTTTATTTTAAAGCAGTTGTAGAAGACCACCACATTCTAGTCCAAAATAAAAAGCTTATTTTAAAGGCAAGATTCTTTCAAGACTACTTACTCTGGCTGCAGGACAAAACAAAAAAGCAACATTAATCTTGCAAGGCAAGGAGAAGAAAATGAACCAACTTCATTCAAATATCTATCAGTTTGTTTCAAACTATTTTCTAATACAACGTAAATAAGAACTTCTAATTAGAAATAACTGTCCAAATGTGACTGGTCAACCATAACAAGACTTTATTGCAGCAGCTGTGTTACCATCCACACAAGAAGCCCTTAAATTGTTGTTCTCCCATTGTTATGGTCACATTCAATAATACAATAAAGAAGGGATCCATTTAAATAGCAAAACCATAGCAAACTTCAGCATCCTCAAATTCCTACCTAGATTTCTCAACAGAGCATCAGAAGGTAGGGAGAGGTGAAAAGCTCTCCTGAAAAATGACAAATAAAGAATTAAAAAAAAAAAAAAGTAAAAATGAAGGAAAAAAGTTACTGATTTTTGATGGGGTAACAGTAAATTAGATCCAAAGGAAACACTGAGACCAATATTATTAATGTATAAGGCAGTCTATGTCCTTTTTCTGAAATATAAAGACTAGTAGTTAAAGTTGACCTTGCAGGGTAGGGGACTGGGGGGAATGAATACACAATGTGATTATTGATCAGCCCTAGAAAAGCCAAGAACTGAACTAGTGCAGATGTGATTTTTTCTTTTCCTAGGGTCATTAATGATATATGTTGGAAAGTCAAAAGCTTTTATTTCGACATGCTGCAATACCATTGCTAATTCTGAATACGAGTCTCGTTTTAAATTAGAGCAAATCTTAACAAAATAAAAATAAAAATTAATGAATCCATTGTACTTTAATTTAAAATAATATTCTGTTATTTGGCCACATACAGCCAAGTGAGTTACTTTAGCATCTGCGTATTTTCAAGTACTAAAAATTAAAAAGTTGAAGAAACATTCACAATTCTGACAGTATCAAAATAAACACAAGGCATTTCCAAATACAAGCAAAGTCACCTCAATACTGTATATTACCTCCTTATTCAAATCGATGGCATTGATGCTGTCCATTCATGCACGTCCATGAAGATGCACACATGTATGTGTAGCACAGTACTTTCCCAGCATCCAACAGTGCTTTTATATTTAATGATCTTGTTAGGGTTTCCACCGCAAACCAATTTGCAGGGAGTTGCAACATGGCCATTTTAAATCTGCAGCATGGGGGCTGATTTCCAACTGTATAGGCAGGGCATTTTCCTGCCAATATGCTCCATTATGTTCTGCTCAGTTTCTATCTTAAAATGGGGGATAAAAAAAATACCTGCTTTTATTTGCAGCATCATGACAAGAAAATATTTACTTTTATTATATTTACATTATCTGCAGAAGAATGGGGACTGGATCATCAGCTGGCATAACCTGCTGGTACACCACACACACACACCTCCTTTCTCCCTCTTTCATCTGCCCCATCAATGCAAGCCCCATACAAGCCACATCCCCAGTTGCTGTAAGCGCACACAGTGCCATAAGATCAATTTATATCAAATAAGAAGCCACACCATTAGCTAAAATTGGAATGCCTTAGTGCTGTGTAAATCAAGTCTTGAATGCAAGAAAAACATGTGTGTAATTAAAAGTAAACATGCTGAATTGTGGATTTCCTACCCCAGCAAAAGTACATGAAGAACACTGTCCTAAGTGCCCCAATTCGTCCCTCTCACAATTACACCAACAAGGCACAAACTTTAGATGCTTTAGAACATGCATACAGCACTGGAATGGCTTATCCACAGCAGACCTTGAATGCAAAAAAGCTGTGTTTTTAATACACAGCAAATTTATTAGCTACAGCTAGGTGTTCAGCAGGTCAATGGGAGGTAAAGATTATTTCTACGGTACATGGCTATGAAATAGGCTGTGTGGAGAATTAAGAAATTCAAGGTAATAAATCGTTCTCTCTTATACCTAATCTATCCTACTGCTCAAATTACTACAGTAAAATCATTACCTTATAAATATAAGTGTTGCCAAGCGTTAACCTGTTAACAGATTTAGAATTACAGCACTGTTATTTGATTAACTATTAAAGCCTTAGTGTAATAAAAAAAATAATAATTCTGAACACCAGTAAGTTGTTTGCTTACTTTTTCCCCCTGCAGAGTATTATCTCTTTTCAAAGTCCCATTTTCAAGAGAGCTTAAAATAAAAAAAAGAAAAAAACAACACCCACAAAACCAACACAGAAGTACAGAGAAATGGGGGGCAGGGGAAGGAGAAGAACTGTGCCCTGAAATACAAGGAGGGATAATTATATGCAGTAAGCCATAAAAGCATTCTGTTAAACATTACCTTTGGAGGTAGCACAGCTTAGCTCTGCAAAGTGACACAAAGCTCACAAAACACACAACACTGAAAACTCATTTTCAGTTGTTGGGTTACTTTTTTTTATAGATAGTATTTTCCTCTAAGCTCTTGCAAAGCACTAAACAGAATAGACTAGCTCTATTTTAGGAAGCTTTCTTAAACGTTTAAGAACTTAAGCAGGTAATTAAGACGTTCAATCACGGTTTTTCCATTCTCTGCAACATTTCCGAATGTCAAGCACGCAGACTATGCCCACACCAGGACACAGACACTGCATCAGAGATCCCAAACCAGTGAAGCTGGAGTCTGGCTCATACCAGCTGACACTCGGGACCCAGTGTGTTACTGAAACTGCACACAGCTTTGGCTCAGCAAAACCACCCCCAACACAGAAGGAGACAGCACTGAAGGCAAATCTGCCTTCAGATATCCAGTGCCTTGGAAATATTTTGATTTCATTTTCTTTTCACTAACGTACACAGTACCACTGAAGATCACTTAATCCACAATTTGTGATGATGAGTTTATTTAAGACTTGGTAATAAGCCAGAAGGTTGCTGGTAGTTTAACTGAGAGCTCCCATGTTTCTACATTCAACAGCAGTTTTAAAGACCAGAAGATGTCTGCTGTTGTTTCACTACTCCATAAATTCATTTTAGAGAGTTTTCTGTAGTTCTCATTGTTAAGATCTACTTCCATTATGTATGTGATAAATCCAACCGTGAAATACACTGAGCCTTGCACTGGCCTGTCACTGTCAGCACAGGAAAGGAAACAGGTACAGCTAGCATAACAAAAGCGATGTTACCATAAAACATGAGTTGACTTACACAGCAGGGTAACTATTTTTCCCCTCTTTTTACTATTTCATTTTTTAAACACAAAGGGAAGAAAGCAATAGCCCCGTATACCAAATGAATACAAAGCACGAGATGACTTTTCCTGGATTTCAAAGCTCCCAGCCAGGAGAAGAGAAACTGAACCCAAAATCAAATCTTTCAGCTGTCAGTTGGCCAGGCTTATTTTGGTCTGAAGTGCTGAACTATCTCTGTGGAACATCACTGCAATGTATCACACAGAGACAACCAGATTCCACGCGTTGCTTATAAATATGATTTCAAGGCCCATTTTACCAAGCCTGTTAACTTTGCTCTCATTACTGCACAATGTAAGGCATGCTTCAGATTTTGGCAGGTCAGTACGCTGTGGATATCATAAGATAAACCCTGACAACTCTGTTCAGGGCTACTCCACCTTCCTTACATAAATAGGTACAGATACCTCCCCTTACCTTGCCATTTAATCAAAGACTATGAATCACTGGGCCAATCCCTCACATACAACACATGTGTAATTTTCCCCCAAATCCAGACAGATAATGATTTACCCAAGCGCAGTGAGTGATTCCATGTTGCATCCTACATGAAAGAAAAGGGCCCAGATGGACATCCATCCCCCAAACCAACTCTGACCTCACTGCTAGCCTTCTCTGGCCAGCTTTTTCGGCAGCAGTGTGAACAGGAAGGCAGACCACTGCCCTAACATCAGAGAAAAGCAAAGGAACAAAAACCACCCCTAACTCAGGAAGTCTCATGCAACCCTTGTGTGCAAATGCTGAGGAACTACTGGGAAGGAAGGAAAGGAAGGAAAACACAAACAACCAAAACCAAAGATCTGAAATTATCACTCAAAATATAGCAAGCAAACAAGCCTGCGGGGGGAGGGGGGGGGGGGGGGGGTGAAGAGGTCTACTGCACAGGCTGTTACTAGTTTGCTTACTTTTAGATACACTACAACTTCCAAGACAGATCTATTGACTGCTAAAACAAACATGAACCACACACACCCTAAGGCACACAAAACATGAATTTGTTTGCATCTCTAGATATTATAGTTAGACTTTATCCTTTGAAACAACTGCGGCTACTTAACACACAGCCACAAACAACCTCTGTGACAGAGAAGAAGTCAACCTAATGTTATCCCTACACATGCTTCACTTCGCCTTCCACCTCAGTGCATGCCCACACCATCTCACCACCCTCACACACACCAAACTTTGGTGGCACTGACCTCCTTAATTCCCCTCTCCCACCCAGCTCCACCCAGCCTTCGTCACCTGCAATGCCTCCAAGCCTGAGCTATCCACGTGCACCACCTGCCTGGCCTGGCTGTCAAATCCCTTCTGGATCATCTGCATGCAGCTTCCACGCTCTTTACCTCTCCCAAGCCACCACCGTCCTGCTGACATAGTTTAAAGGTCACTTTTCCCCACCTCTCTCTTTCTGTCTGCTCAGCCTTCAGCCTCTGCTTTCTCAGTTCTCCTTAGCACTTCTGCTTCTTCCAGAAGTACCTCCTCCTCCTCTCTCTTTCAAACCTGTTCGGGCCCTTTATGACTAATTCTTCCATTTGGGCTCTCCCTCTCTTACACAGCTTCAGTCCTGGCTCACTGGCTATCCATTTGCAAGTTCATTTCAGCCTCCACAGTCAGGGCCTCCAGGCACACAGCCTCCTTCCTTACCTTTCTTTCGCCTTTTGCCATCTTCCTTCCTTTCCCCTTTCACAAACTCCTCTCTGTGGGTGCTGTCCCCCAGCGAATTCCCTGCCAGCCATTTCAAACTCAGTATTTAAAAACTCACTGGACATCTCCCCTTTGTTCCTCCTCTATTACTGTTCAGGACAGTAATGAGTGGAGAAACTCCCCACATTCATCGCTGCCTTGTTCTACCTCTTCTGAACATATGAGGCCTTTGGAATCCTTCTTGTCCCTTCTGTCCTCTTCCCCAGAAAATGCCCATTCTCCAGGCATTTCTGCCTTCAGTTATACAGCAGACCCTCCAGCCACCCAGCTCATAACTTGTTCCCCTCTGGTCTATTCAAGTAACACTGCTACTAACAGCATCGTGCCCTCCGAAATAACAAAAGGATGCCAAAACCCAGGTCAAATGTCTTGTGTCATTCATCCCACGTTCAAGTGTCATTCATCTCCTTCAGGGACCTCCACAGTCCTACCCTATTTTCTTTTGCGTGGGCAGTGATTCACTTTCCCTAATGTATCTTTTGTATCCTTTCCCCTTGTATGACCTTGTGTTTCGACACTGCATTTAGAACCAGTTTTCCCATTATTTTTTATTTGTCCTTAAAAACATATTCCATAAATGATTCAAAATTATTTTCCAAAATGAAATCCATCACTCGGTTTTGTTTATTTCCCCGAATGCGTAATACGTACAGTATATATTACATGTTTTAATTGGTGTGTATATTCCTCAAGGCAGGGACTTGAAATCTTTTATACATACTCTTTTATACACTTTTATACAGTGCCAAGTGTTCTTACTTCAAATAATTTCTAAGAGCAAATCATCACTACAAAGTCAAGCTTCATCTTTCAAAGAGTCAAAGTCTCTCTTTCATCAACAGGCACAGCTAAAAGAAGAGAAACAAGGATTCGTTCCCGTGACCCCCAAAAGTAAACTAATCCCCTCTGTTGCCTACCCGGAATTCATCTCTTATTGAGCCTCCATTGACCATCAGGTACTAAAGAAACAAGCAAAGCATAAATCAAGAGTCACTGCTCTTAGCTATTCCTTCCACACTTACATGGCTCTCTCTGCCAAACTTCATGGCTCTTCTGTCTCTCCTAAGGCACCCAGGCTGATGTGAAACAACTGACGCTGTCCTGAAGCACACTACTAGCCACCCCTCGCAGGGAGCTCAAACCTCCATCCTCATTGCCTGAGACACAAGTTTCCAGCCAGCATCACCCATTTACATGGTAACAACAACAACAAGCAAGAAGCATCATAACAAACACCTTTCAAGTGCCCCCTACCACAAAAGGAAACACTTTTCTCTCCACTTCTTCAATTCACAAGCAACTGGAAGAAAAGGTGGGTTTTGCAGGATATCAAATTAAGACCTAAGATGCCCAGCAGTGACTCTCACATCAGCAAGGTGATTCTTCTTACAGGCGTTAGTCTTTTTCTATAACTGGGACTACAGCTCTGATCTAAAAGCTTTCCAGAACAAGTTAACTCCAGCATGTACACGCTGATTCATATTACACATTTCACTGTTCTGCAAGTACAAATACTCCTTTACTCTTTCAGGCAATGCTTAGATGCATCAATTTTCCATCCGAGAAGCACAGTGTAACTGTGACTCTTCAACTCCGAGAGTAGAATTTGAGCCACGCTGCTAAATCCTTAAACCTGTTACACAACAAATAAGCATGGATTACTGCACGACTGACTCATTGCGGGATGTTTGGGGATTCTGTTCCTAACACACAAATGCAGTTTGTCTTAGCCACATACGTACAGACCATCCTCCTACTTTCTGCTACATATCTTTTGATCATTTCCACTTTTCTGCGTGTCACATTTATTATTCACCTATTCCTTCTTAATATACATGCACGCCTTAGTGCTAAATAATTATGATGTAACAGCACAGTATTATACTTGCTCTGTATATGAATGACTGCTTGCACTACAGTTACTTGACACTTACTATCAGAACAAACCATTTATAGCTATACATAATCTCTAGTACTCCATGGCTATTTTACTTTCAGTGCTGAACACAGAGCATACAAATAAAAAGGGAGCAATCTCCACTGAAATGAAGAGGTTTTTGTATCAGTAGAAATACCAAGCGAAACTACAGAAAATGCCTGACTAAAAGCACATTTTTAGGTAGATGTAATCTAATTTTGGCAAGTCTACAATAGTCAGCTACAATGTTTGCTAATACTTTGTAGAGGATTTTGGATTTTAGCAGGTTTAGATAAGCACTCCCGTATTTACTTCCTTAGGTAATGGGTACTTTTATCAAAGTCACTGCTTATAATCTGAAGAGAAGATTTCCTTGCAAGAAATTAAAAAAAAAAAGTTAGTCTTAAAACTTAACTAATGATAAAAAGCAAAACAAAACACATTCTTGATAGAAAAATATATATACTATTATTACTACTATGTACAAGGTCACAAGTATAGTACCTTATCTAATATCATTTATTTTCTAAACATAAAGAAGCTTCTTAACATGTATCAGGCTTTTAATCAAGTAGGGCAATTCGTTCTGACATCACACTCTTAAAATACAGCTTTACTACTAAATGCTATATTTCATTCCTCATTCTATTACACTTCTCTACTGATAGGCTTTTGAGTACCTCCTGAACTTCCCACGTGTGATTAATTCAATTAACACATGAAGCCAAGGTGTCACTTAAAAACAGTATCCAGAAAACAAGGTACATTTAAAACCTGCACAAAAAGTACAATAAAGATTACGATTATAGTACTGCCAACTCAAAGCACTAAACCTCATGAGTCAAGCACTCAAATATCATGAGATACCCAAAGACTTAGGAGAGGTTTTTAAATATAATACAGCTGTGGATTCTTTTATTTGCCTTTTGAGCTTTTACAGTACACTCAGTCATATCTCAAGCTTCTTCCAACAACCGTGAAGCATAGGAATTTACTTCCGTGTTTTGGATGCTTACATCTTTTGTTTTGCAGTCACCAGGCTGCAGAAAAAGCGCCTTTGGGAAACAATCCCCATCCCTTCTATTGACAAAATCATAAGCAGAAACATGACAACTGAAGTAGACAGACATGGTATCCCTTTCTCCATCCATTTCACCTTTAAAACCCTCCTCAGAAGGCTACAGCAGCTCTCCTATAAGCATCTAATGCTGGGTGACAGAATAATCCCTCCACGTATTCAGTCAGTAGAGGTCAGATGTACAAAGCATACATAGCTCCCACTTACTTCATAAGATTTGTGTCAAAAAAGCCTAAGAATACAAACTATTTTATTTTTGTTTGGGGAAAAAGAAGAAAAAAAAAGTACTTGATCTAGGTATTGAATGTAAGTTCAATATAAGTTCATAAATATTTTCTTCCTTAATGCTTTTGACTAGACTTAACAAAATTAAGAACAGTAAAGATAAAATACAGTGTTAAAAATATCTTAATTTGAAGAGTTCATATAACCAAGAAAAATTAAAGATACTCAATGACAGACATCCAGTGCCACATTCTCCCTGGCCCCAGCCACTTCTCCTGCAGGATACAAGTCCTTTGTCGTATCTGCCAAGTGCCTTGCAGTGCAAATGCAGCACAAACATAGCAAAACCTTGAAAGATAATAAATATACCTTGATCTCTCAGAATCTCTCTCATAAACTATAACCAGGAATATAAGTAGAATAGATGGTAATAATACCATCAGAAGACAGGACATCACTAAGAGTGACTAAGGGTGACATGACACTAAGATAAACCCCACAGTGTCTCACTGGGTTTATCATTTGCAAAACTTGTTTCTCGTAGGTACAGCTAAATGCAGCTGTAGTATCTGCTAGTGCCACAGCCAGTGAGAGGGAAAGGATTTGGTTGTTTAGACCCATATTACTACGTATCCTGTGAAAGAGAAGTCAGCAGGCCAACTCACTGAGATGCACCAATGATGTTAGAAAAGAAATGCTTGGACTAGCATCTATTTGATCATTTTATTGGCTAGCAATATTACCTTGGAATAGCATCTATTTCATCATCTTATTCACTAGCAATATCAACAATTTAAAACTTATGCAGATGAGGTTGCTGACTATAGACCCAAGGTACAAATGAGTGCTGATCTCATGCTGCTACCTTTGTGCCTCCAAGATGACTGTGTGGCCAGAGGCCCAGCCTATGGAGCGGTGTCTGGCCAGCCCAAATGCTGCACTAGCCCTTCAGCAGCTGCTAGCGACAGCCAGGTACTTCAGGTCTACAGCCAACAAGTGGCAGCCCCCTAGCTGCACCCATTTTCTCACTCAAATGTGCCTACAAAAGGCCTCACACAAGGTCACGTTCAAGGGGTGGCCCTGGGGCAGCACGGTACCTCTTGCACGAGGGAAGTCTTCTCTGGGATCCTCTTCCTGACAGTTTTATATAGCTCTTTTATTCCACGAGGACCTCTCACCTCAGGGCTAGCAAGAAAGATTGCCAGCTCACAGGAGATTTAGGCACACTCAAAGCCGTTTTTGTTACAAGCTATGAGTCAAACTCCGATCCAAGTCACATGGGTGTCAATCCGGATTTACTGCACTGACTTCAGCGCAGTCACTGCACGCTTAGGCCCGCACAAGAAAGGAGATGTCAGCCCTTCGCTTTTAAGTACCAGGCTACCATTTTATCTCCCTCACACTTCTGGAATTGCTTCCTCTCACATCAGTGGAGTGCAAAACTTCTTTTTAAGCCCAGACTAAGGCCACTATCTGTAGATCAGCTGGAAAGCAAGGCACCTGAGGTTTTAAGAAAGCTCTCAATTTGCTTAGCACCACCACCACCTGACCGATTCAAACAATGAACAGAAGGAAATGGACAACCTCATGCAAGAATAACCTATTGAGGGCTAAGAAACCAAAAAGACAGACACAACCTTTAGCTTTGGAAGTCACTAAACTGAAAACTGGTCAAAACCCCAGGAGGGCTTGTCACCAAAGGCTCGTCCCATTATCTCATGCTCCTTCCCCAAGCATCGGACACAGAGCACTGTCAAAGGGAGGATGCTGCAGAACATGAACCTTCATCCTGAGCCAGTTCAGACCTTCTGATGTTCTCATGGCTATTAATACCAAATCTTAACCCATCTGCTGCTGCACAAGAAAAGGCTGTAGGACTCCCTGTGCTGATATCTTACAGCCCAGCCACCTCCAGTTTAAGGGTGGGGAAGTTGCTTTTATGTGACCGCAGAATTTCAGGCCAAGCCTTATCTTTAACAGCGAGTTGCAAAACAGCAAGCGCTGCAGCCACCCAGCACACGCCGAGCATCTCCGGCGGCACGGTGGGAACACACCTACCCAAGGTGAAGCTGACTCCATTCCCCTCCTTTTTATGAACATACATGAGAGGTCAACAGTCTCCAGGAAAGCTGACACCACCACTTCCAACCTGGGAAGACAAACAGCACTGGTTCCCCAGAACATAAACTGCTCTGAAAAGCAAGCATACCTCCTCCCACCGTGGATGCTACCTGGTGTGTGTCTGTGTCACAGCTTCCCATCACACAGCAGCACCGACTGCTTCGTTGCTGCAAGCCAGATACCACTGCAGCTACATAAAAGAGGCAAACTAGTTACGTCTCAGTCAGATGGACTCAGTGACAAACCCAAGCCAAGTGTCTTCTAGCCGAAGGGGAGGAGCAAAAATCAAGGAAAAAAACATACATAATTAATCGCATGGATTTTGCTTGCTTAAGCAACGTAATTTGAAAAGATGTCAATTTTAAAGGGCTTCAATACCCAACACCATCCAATTTCTTGAGTGAATGGTGTACTGCTAGGAAGAAACAGAGGACACTATTAGTGTATTTACCAACACACAGCAACCTCCAGAGCTTTCACTGCAAGACCAGAAGTTTCTCTGTTTGATACAGTGAAACTCATCTGTAGAGATTTTGTGGCTTACAAGCATTTGATTTCACTTTCCAGCAACAATACAGCCATCATATAAGAAATACCATCATATGAAATTTTAATTATTTTCTAAGAGTCACTTGGTAGCTGTTAATGAAGGCAAACTGGTAGGGAAATACTTCCAAAAGAAAGTAATGACCAGATGTGTATCAGTGCCATGAGGTCTAATTTAACTGAATAACAACTTTAAATCATTAAAAAAGAATCAGACACATCTATTGTCTACATGCATCTGAGCAGTCATTTTAAAACATTTCTCCTAACCAAGAATATACACAAACATAGATATACACTTGAAAAAGTAGTTTAGGAACCATGAAATATATGGAAATAACTGAATAAGAAAAACAGTAATACTTTTATAGTCTTCCCAATTAAATCTCGAATTGTACTCGGTAACTTCTATTAACCTCTCTTTACAGCTTTTTCAGAGTTTATAATGCTTCCTGCAACCTAAAATACAACAAACTGTAGAGATGTCATAAAGTTACAGATGTGCATTTTAATTACCAAAATTTGTCATCTCTATTAGCATTGTAAATGAAAGCAACACATGCAAATTCTGGGATTTGCTTGCAATAGTTTATACGCTTTACTGCCACACCTATGTGTTAGCAGCTCATTACGGCAGTGAGTTATGCCAATACTGAGCTGTTGCTAGGCTATGTGATACTGCATTACAACTCCTTGGATTGCAAAAACATCAATTTATATTCCAGCTTAGTTTTAACTGCACAGCGGGTGACTTCAAGAAAAGACTCGCTTATTGATATTATTAGATTAATGGCTTTCACAAACCTAAAGTGAACTATGTTTCCGTATGCATTAAATAATTGGAAAGCGCAACTGAAAGAGCAGTTTGTATCACCTTACATTTCCTTATAAGGTCTCTGCAACCCAAAAATATTTAAACTACTACCATAGCCCTTTGTGACATAAACATACCGAATGCCAAAGCATAAAACCACAACATATCTTCAACACAGCGCAGAAATACAGAAATTAAAAGCTACTTCATTTGTAAATGCTTCCTTATTAGAAGAATGTTTATTGCTTCACTGGTTCATATTCCCATGTCTCCAGCCTATTGTTCAAATAAGCAAAACAACATCTACGCATTTTATAATTAAGTTATCTCCACGTTATTGTTATTGTTCTTCACTGGTGAAAGCCCTAAAGGAAGAAATGCAGCTGTTCAGGCATTGAAGGCACTCCTCATTTAAAGTACCTCACAAAACAAGGGAGAACAAAGACTGAAGCCAAAAGTTGGTCTCATTCATTCAGCACAATAAAATCTTTCCAGGGAGATTCTCCACAATGACGAAATACAAACACTTACAAAACCAGAGTTCTTCACCCAAGAATTCTAGTGCCCACAGGCAGCTTTCCTCAGAGCATTATAATTATTTTTACCGAATCACTTATCTGAAGAAACGTGATCAATAACTGATAAACTATGTACAAGGTTTTAATTATTCTGCTAGTGCCTTCGCATCAAGTTTGTTGTTCTAACATTTTTTTTTCAGCTGGCCAAGAAAAGCAAACACGTGTCAAGATCAGGAAGAAATGGTTCTTGCTTCATCTCAATTCCAGTTCTGGGCAACAAGAAGGAGAAAAAAAAAAACCAACAACAAAACAGCCGTTTAAACAGGAAATTGGCTTGATATAACTGAATTCAGCTTTTCCATGAATGGAGAAGCAACATGCAGCAAATCTGCTTGCTGCTGATGCTCATTTCATCACTGAAGGGAAAAAAAAAAAAACAACAAACACAAACAACACACAAGATCAACCCACACCTCAGATTCGGTCTCTAGAGTAGATCTGCAAGGAGTTGCTGGTTTAATAAAGCTGTTCTTCAATGAAGCATATGAGATGTAGACTGCAGAGTAAAGAAGTTGCTTTCCTAAAAATAGTGTTTGTTTCTAATACTGACTCTCATATACAAAGCATTTCTAAGACTGACAATAATCAAGGACAAGTGCTGCCAGTTCACCATTCATACAAACTAGCAGAGCTAGAGAAATTGCAAGCACTCTGTGGCTTTACTTTGGCTGATCTAGAACTTAACTGCTATACTAGTGTGCTTTTTTTTGTTTGTTTGTTTGTTTTAAATACTTTTTATTGGAATACAAAGCCATTTTATGGCATACATTGATCACATCTGTTACTAAGATTAACAGAGCATGCACCATCATGAGGACAGTTCGTCAAAATTTGAGCCTCTATAGTAGTGATTCACAAAAAAAAAAAAAAAAACTTTTTCTAAAAACAGCATCATCACTACAACACAAGAACAGTCACATGAGATGATGCCCCCAACCGTAGAAGGCGCAAAGTAATACAGAAGCAGGCTACAGCATCCTCGTCTGAAAAGTTGTCTTTCTAACTTGATGCTCTTAGTAGCTCTCTTATGCCATAAGGCATATGTCGTAACCTTTTCATTACTTAGTCTGAGCCGTAATGTTTTACTCTGATAACATCTCGGTACAGTGAGTTCCCTAGATCAAATGTCTTTGAGAGGTCAGCTCATTCTTGCATCCAGCCACACGAAGACATTTCTTTCTTCTACATATTTTGTGACCCAGCCTGATATTTTTACTTAAGCATCACTCTAACTCCACAAACTATTATTATGCAGGTTCACCACAGAATATTGGTAAAATAAAGTTTCACCTCAGCCTGATCCTTTTTATTAAGGAAAACTTGTTTTTCTTTCTCCATTTGACATGAAAGAGATATTGTCAGTTTTATAATACAGCATATTTCATATATTTTTATATGTATTCAGGTGTACAACAATTAGACAAAAACTAGAACTGTAAATTGAAAATTTCAAAGTAGCCAAAGAGAGTTAGGCACCTAATTTTGGAGATTCCCTTGGAAATACCAGCTGTGTTTTTATGTATCTTCTCATATGCTTTTTTTTTTTTTTTTTTTTTTGTATTAGGAGTAATCAGCCAGTTTAGTGTAAAGTACTTAAGAATGCACACCTAGAAAGGAAAAAAAAAAATCTCTCTTGTACAGAGAAGGAATGAAAAAAGGAGAGGGGAGGGGTGTTATAGAGCAAGTTTTTGAAGGAAGTAACATTTTGTCCATCTTTTAGTGTAGGTTTTAGCACACTTAACTGCTACTTGAAGATGCCCCATTTTGTCTGAAGAACAAGCCAAAGAACACCTGAAACCATTAAACTTCCAGATATTACCTAGAATGTCTATTTTAAAGGACACACAGTGTTTAAAATTTAATAGCAACAAAGCATTTTATATTGTCTGAGGAAATCTAGGATGTTCTGAACCTCATGGTTTGTCCACACGCTAAGGCAGTATTACAGGATCTATTTTAAAACTGCTATTTTATGAACATAGTTTTCTAAAAGATGCAGTCATACCATTTCCACATGTTCTGTTGTATACTGCCTGAATACAAATATCTGATGCACATAAATTATAGTGTCCTGAAGTGCCCTGCATTAGCAAAAGCCTCATCCATCTCCTCATTCCATATAAAACCATTTACTGCTCTGAATGGTCAAGTCAGCATTTCATAATTACAACTCTAAATTAAGGTTTTTGTGTTGTTATTCTCCAGGAAAACTTGCACCTACATTTTACAATTAGAGAAAAAATACCAGAACACGTCTTCGCAAAGGTTTATGAATGAATCCATTGTGACAATGACAAAACATGCAGAAAGCCAAAATCTCTTCTATTTCCACATTGCTTTTTTTTCCCTTCTACAGAAACAAAAGTTGACCTTAAAATGATTTTCCTTTCTGAAACGGAATGCAGAGAGTGGGCTGTGCTGTAAATGCAGGCTTTTCAGACATTTTTAAAAAGCTATTAGAGAACTGAACAAAAAAGAAACTTAAGTCATTAACTGAAACTTTACACAAGCCCCAATTCTGCAAACACGCAACTGAGTAGCTCCACACACATAAATAATCTGATTAAGTCCAGTGGGGCTGCTTGTATTTTCAAAGCTACTCATACATATTAAGTGTTAGTAGAATCATGTCACAGTAAATTTAACCAAAACTAAAATCAGAGATTTCAGTGTGATACTTCAAGATTTCTTCCAGAAGGTAGTACTAAAACACTTTATCAAATTCTATTCATCTACTCTAAGTAAAAAGCACAGTATTTGAAGTTATTTAACATTAAAGCTGAAGTTTTCAAAATGATGTGCAAATATTTTCTGAACAGTTAATTGGCTCTGGAGATATTAATTAGGTTACTAATTTAGGCAAATACTTTTCAAGTCTCAGGTATCTCTATAAACCGTCATGTTTAAGTGCTTAACAAGGAGAGCCTGCTTTTCAAAGTGCTTATTACTGCAATTCCCGTTGACTGCAATGGGATTTCTAAGTACTCAGCTCTTCTGAGTAAGGGAATACTTAATACCAGGACACAGGACTGCCAATTTAGACATCTTTAATTAGGTCATCCAGATTTTACAGTTTTTGTCTGAATAAGTAATTTGAGCATTGTTCTAGAGATGGTAAACCAACACACATGAAAAACGAGGAATTGTCACAGTGAAATAAAAAGCACGCTCCCTTTCAAAGAATTGTATGAAAGGCTGCCAACAGAAGACCAGAGCTTTGATCTTCTTTTTAAACAATCGCTAACACAGAGGATACAGTGGCAAAAATAATCTTAACCCTCAAAATATATTCAACCAACGTGACAAGATGCCTGTACTTTCCCAATGAGCATTAAGTAGAGGATGACCTCACCTGAGAAGTCCTTTAATCCTTCCAGCATTACTTTGTCTAAGCACATAGCAAAAACCTCTCCATCATACTTCTCCCTGTATCTGTGGATGGCATTCTCTACGACTTGGAAGCAATAAGCTGCAGTTCATTTTTTAAATGTAAAATCAATACTATTAAGTGGGAATGTTTTGTGTTATTTTTTCCCTTTGTATGAATGCTTGTAAACATTATTGAAACATTTCTCTTCTGCTATCTTGTATAATGTCAGTGTTCGCTCTTTCAAGTTTTTCCTTTATTTTTCCTGCATCTCCACTTTTAGAACCTGCTTCCAGACTCATTTGGGAGGCATTTAGTCACAGCAACGTTGTAAAATCATTTCTTTGGGATGCTCACTCAGTGCTGTGTTAAACAAACACACAACACACCAAATATATATAAATCAACACTTTCCAATACTTTTATTGATTTTTCTTCCCCTCAATTTTAGGGTATCAGTGAGTTGGCTCCCAAATAAAACTGATGCTGGAAAGCTGTCAGGAAACTATTTGTAATTTACAAAGTGCTGAGAATGCTTATGGTTTAATTTACAAATATTACCTGCCACCAATACTTCAGTCCTTTCAACCACTTGTTTACCCGTGTAACACACCCATGACTGAAAGACCAATAGAGGACTGATAATCACCAAACACAAACTGTCCATCTATAGTATTGATCGGCAGTGTTTTGCATTTGCAATAGTTTGAGTGAGTAACAATCCCTTGGCAGCACCACCACCACGCTGACAGAACGAGAAACCGGCTGGCGTTCGTGCAACGTCATGTCACTAGACACCGTGTCCATCAAAAGCTGACAGTTTGGCAGATCAGGCGCTCTCTGCCATAATGTCATAATGACTTCAATTCGTTTCTCCACAGCACCCAAAGGCTGCGATTTCATCAGCTATCCAAGTCTCTCTTCTTCAAGAAGAGGACTCTGCATCTTTTACATTCCTGACAGTTCTACGTATTTTCTTGAAGCTTCCTAGCAGGCATAACGAGAACACCAAGAAACACAAAGCTGTTACCACTTCCCTTGTAATCTGTACAAATAACCACCTGCTGATGGAGGAAAGCAAGGGCAGCTGTGGGCATCTAGGCCTGAACTGAAGAACAAGTGTGTGTCACTCCATGAAGTCAACAAGACACAGTCAGCAAACAAGAGATACTCAGGTGTTTCCTCACAGTTATTCAGATGTTGCAACAGGGGCAACTATCATGTCATCCTACACTTGAAATGAAATTGCTGTCTGAGTTTTGGCAGAAAAATGTTAAGAGGTCTGGTTTCGCTGCACCATTACTTTTTAGCTCCTCTTCCTTTGCCACCTCCCAACTCTCTAAGATTCTCTCTGCTTGCCAAGAAAATCATTTAAAATGTTTTACATAGTCTTGAATAATGTAATTTGAATCTTTTTCTTTAAAACTGAATGAGTGGAACAAGAAAAAAAAAAAAAAAAACCAAAAACCCAAACTTTTTTTCTGATAGAGAACAGACACTCAGAATTGAGAAATCAAACACATGTTTCTGTACGTAATTTCTGTTTTCAACAGGAAACATTTTCTTCTTGTAAAGCATGGCAGCTAAACCTACACTTCTGGTAAAGTGTAGGTAGAAAAACCCAGCCACCTGACAGCGAAGACAGGGGGCGAGGAGGAAGTGTTTCCATCAGAAGACTTCAAAGCTCTCCTCAACTCAAACAAAACCATCTGAACATATCCAGCAGAGGTGAGCCACCACTTCCACACCATACCCCTGCCTTCTTCTTCCCAGGAGCTATGGCATGAAGGTCCCCATATCACTACTTCCTCCTCTGCCCCACATTGTGATCTGCCGTGACAAACTAAGACACAACACAGTGAGGGACAGTGGCTCTCTTACATGGGATTTGGTTGCCCAAGGAGCCTGACCCGCTGGACTTACAAGGATGGATAAGAAATCCTTATAGTATGAGGCACACAATCTCTAGACACAATTCAAGGACAGCCTGCACCAAAATCTACTGATTTTGAGTCACTTCAAATGCCTTCTAGGTTGCACCACTGCACAGAGTAAGAAAATCCTATACACAGAGTAAAAAAAGAATAAAAAGAAAAAAAAAAGCCACACACTTATATTCAAGTTATATTAAAAAAACACCCACCAATTTCTCAGCCACCTAATGGCTTTTAGAAATGAAATAACTAGAAACAATCCTAAAGAAAAGTTTATATAAACTACCTAGCATACACCAATCCAAGTGATTGTTATATAAATACAGAATGATTACATTTTAATCCTGTCTTAAAAGACAGATCTTGCTAATCTGAAGAAGTAGGCAAACTCCTTTTGTTATGCTGTAATACGGCTCCAAATTATTGAATCGGTAAGATAATGAACTGTATGAGCTGGCTCATACACACAGATGCCCTGCTACACTACAGGATGCCTCACCAGCCAATGCCACCGGAGTCCCAGTGTCGGTAACCAGAGGAAGAGTAACAAGCACGGGACAACCCAGTCTGACTGCACTCTGGTAATTGCATCAACTTGGCCTTACCATACTTGAGCATACTTGCTAATTGCTACATCCCAGCCAAATCCTCTCCTCCTCCCCCTTGCGAAGTTACATAGAACACCTCATGTGTTAACGAAATCTCTCAGCAGATACAGTCTTCACAGACATGGGTGTCAAAACCACAAAAGAAACAATGTGGATAGATTAGGAAAAACAAACAAACAAAAACCTCTTAATATTGATTCAGCTATTTCATACAATCTCTTTCCTGAAAGGACGACTAAAACAGGCTGAAGAACCAACCCAGCCCAGGACCTCTGGGAAGGTCATCTGTCCGCCAACAGCCATGGTAAGGCATCATTTCTGTGCCCAAGCGCATACACCATAGCAGTTAGAAAAAATACGAACAGACAAACAAAAACCACACGCTTCTACTTTTGACTGGGTAAGAGGGTGTTTTTTTATTCTCTGAAGATGACCTTGGTGTTTGAACTTTACTTTCAATCCCAGAACATTTTCTCCTTTTACATAGTGAGGAATATTTCCTGTTCACGTGTCTCTAAAGTGATCTAGTGAGTATATCAGCCTTGCTTATGAGCTTAGCATTTGCACATTCCTACTCAGACCACAGAGCTAAGTAAACCCACTCATCAATGAAAAAGTAGCAAGGTTTGGGTATAACAAGTTTACTTGACACTGTAGTGAGTACTCCTTTGCAAACATTACACCACCATTTTGGATTAACCAAAACCTTTTTTATTAGCAAATACGTCTTCCTTCACCTGGAACCGTATAAAACAAACATGTCATTAAAACAAATAGACTCCCCAGAGGTAAAGCCAACATTGATACATCATTTCCTAACATTTATGCTGTTTTCAGGAAGAAGAGTAGTTGCTCTTCTTAAAAAAGTAATTCTCCCTGATTTCTTTGTCTTGGAGTCTTCCAACTAACTGCACACCAGAGAAGAGTCTTATCTGCAGTGACACCTGCAGTGACTCCCTCTAAGAGCATATGCAAGCCGGCACTGTCAAAACACGCTTCTTAAAATGATACCAGAGGGAAATTTTTGGCCAAAAGACATCCGTATAGGGGTTGCAGCACAAGAGCTCAGGGTGTGGAATGGGGTGGCTTGACAGCGGTGTGCTTCCCTGCTCAACCCCTCATGCTGCCACGATGGGACACGAGGAGCAAGGGGGAAAATCTTACCCAGGTGGTTAGCAGGGAGATCATTTAAATCGTTGCCTGTCTCATTTACTCATGTCAACATTTTAGCTTTCCTGAATCTTTTTTTTCCCACTTTCTCCTCATTGCTTTTAGAAAAACAGACGACAAAACCCACTCCTGCCTGTGGCTTGGTTTCCCAACTCCACACCTGTTGCAGGAGCACATTCCCAGTCTGCAGGTCCCCAGCCCAGACCTGAGCCCCGACCAGCATCATGTACATAACCATGCCTTTAACTTGGACAGGCATAAACCGCTCCGGCAGCTGCTGTCTTGAAGCTGACAGTGTCTCTGAGGATAATTGCAATGCTATCATTTGGGCTGCCTGAGACTCTTCTGACTGAGCATAAATTACAGCTGACTTGGGGAAGAGCACCAAGCGCCTGAGCGCCCTGGAAAAACACAGCCAGCAGGGAGCTGCAAAAGTTCAGACACTTCATAGATCTGGAAACTACATCTGAGCTTCAACTGCTAAGCACAGCACTCGGGGCACTATGGACTTGTGGCATTTCCAGGAGGATTCTCAATCCGTAAACTAATGGCTGGGTTATGTTGATACGCAAACATAGCATCTCCATGCAGTAAACAGCCAAACTGTTTTCCCTGAAATGTAAGGTACATTACCTGTGTTTTTACCCTTGTTATGAGCATTTCAAATAAAGGCAGCGTTTCTCCTCTTATATAAACGGAGCAATTATTTGAGCTCTAAATTTAGGCAACAGTGAATCGTTAATTGCCTCTGAAACTAACCCCCCAATTGTACAGACTGACCCACACGAGCAACTCTTTGCCATCAGTTCAATAGGTTTCCAAGTGGCCACTAGCATCTGCCTAGATGGATCAGCTTGCCAGATCAAGGACGGGTGTTAAATTACAAGCTTTGTACTCATGGCAAGTATGTTGATTTAAAAAAAAAAAAAATCCATTTTAATATTGGCAGCACAGCAACCCCACAGAAAAACTTCAAAACATATTTAAATTTTGAGCTTACTCTAATATTAGTTTAAAATATCAAATCAATAACATCCTTTAATGTTTAACCAAACGGCTACATTTATCCCTGGTTAAACTCTGCCAACACTGGAAATGAACCAGAGATTAATTTGGTTCAATGAATTTGGCTTTTAACCTAGACAATAAAATTTACTTGTATAAAAGCTCAAATCCCAACTGGCAATGTAAGGATGCCTTAGGGTACACTCTGGTTATTGCCAGCACCACATATCCACCTTTATAGCTTTAGAATAAATCTTGTGACCTTTTTTTTCCATGTGTGTAAGCATAGTATATGCCTATATTCCAAACAATGAACGTGCAAGGGTTAATAATACGGTCCTTGCTAATGTATAACCTCAGAAGTATAGAGGATTAGCAACAACCTACTTCCGCAAAACCAGAAGGGAGGGGAGGGAGGGGGGATCATTTGCTCTTTACCAAGATAAGAAAAGCAGAAATACTGAAAAACTGCTGTATTCTTAAGTGACTATTAATAAAGTTGCATTCTTGCCTTTGCCATTAAATGTATCACACACTGCTATTCTGTCAAGAAAGTGTATTTTCTTAAACAACACTTAGCCAGGCATCTTTTGGCATATTTGAGGAAGTAAAGAAAACAGAACCTCTGTATCAGCCTAAAAATGTCATAACAACAATAACATTGCATTCATTTTCCCCTTACTTACCAAGCCACGTGCCACTTTGCCCTTAACAATGGACCTGTAGTTTAAACAAAGACATTCACAGGACTCACATGTGCATGTCCCGTACATGCAGAGCACCAACTTAGCCAGACTTGCACCCCCAAAACCTCCACTTCAGTGGGTAGTGATGGCAATTCATCACAGAGAACTGAGTCCACCAGGATGAACAGGAGGCAGGGGGACAAAAACGCATCACAATGTGCTGTCACAAAGATGAAGTGTTCTACATGATGCTGCGCTACCAAGGAGGCATTTTTACCTACAGGGCTATAGGTACTATGTTTGCCTGGTTTAAAATAGGTTGCCAGCATCAATAACAGAAGTGAAAACAACAATTTCACATTTTTCAAATCACTACCTGGTACCACCAGCACTTGGTTTTGTCTCCAAAAGAAATGCCACGCTTAGAATGAGTAATAACACCAGTCAGCGGGGCCAGACTGGGAAACCATTGCTAACACTGGTAAACTCTTATTCATGAGAAAGTGTCTCTGAGGTCAGCGAGACTCCTCAGATGAGTAATAAGCGCTCACTGATGTCAGGAAAGATTATTCAGTGAGGGCTTTGAAGATTTTATTTTGTATCAGTGCATGTGTGTGTCTGTGTGCACACACACAGGAGCGTATGAGACTACACAAAAGGAATGAATTCATCACCAGCCTACACAGCAGGTTGGGTTACCGAGAAAAACAGTCAGAAAATGAGACAAACGACCCTGTTCTGTGACCCAGAGGGAGTTGGTGTAGGCTGTATCTACCTGTGCTAGGACTAAACATGACTCAGGAAGAACAGGGGTTGAAGTAAAGCACAGAGGCACAGGACATACTCCATTAGCATCTCTCCCTCTGTTAGCTGATTTTCCTTCCATCCTGCTACACTTTCTATGCCACAGCACATATTTAGCATGCTGAATACCAACCTCTGGTCTCACGTATGCTGACGTAAGTTTCAATTAATGTGACTGAAGCCAGGGGAGAAACCCCAGTGAAATTCAAAGTGTTAGTCTCCAGGGGCCAAAATGATACAAGTTCCTAAAGCGAAGGAATTTGTATCATTTTCTAACCAGCATACCCAAGAAACTACAAAGCCATTTACATGTCCATGGGATATGGCACCACTTTACTCCCAGCTGCACTGCACTGCTCAGAAAACACATAAATGTGAGCTTTGTATCTCTGCATATTCACTATGCCATACAGCTCTTACTGATAAGCTGCATGACCAAAACCAAAGCATTGACACTGCTGTTTGAAAAAGCAGAGCATCTTTGCACTAAGGGGAAAGTTGCATAAACAATACTTTACCCCACGGGCAAGCATTGCACCCATACGAAGACATCCATGCTACGTGTCATGCCAAACTTTTTCCTTCGTGGTTGCTCTCATCTTACTTGACTTTTCTCTGTCATTTTGTCACTACTACCCCCCTGATACAAAGTGGGCTAGCGTACAGATGAACCACCTTTGTTTTTCCTGGTCCCTAACTTCTGGGACAAACCAGGCGTGCTGGCATTACTCCCATTTCTGGGCACCCGCAGAGTTTTCCTGGAAGCTTTGGGAAGAACTGGATGCGGCCCATGGTCCCTGCACAGACACCAGCCAGGTTTTTGGAGGAGAGGAAAAATGCAGTGTTTCCAGAGCATGAACACAAAGGCAGCAGCATTCGCTACTAGAAAGACTGTTGGCAAATCATTGCTACATATTGTGTATACGCATTCAAATGCCAGCTGGGGATCAAATGCTGAAGTTGGCTTCCCCTTTCCCTAGTAAAACGCACAGTAAATTTAATTCTAATAACTTATTATTGTGAAGAGGGCTATGATAATTAACTGACATTTATTAGCATTTAACTTGACAGCAGATATGCTTTGAGGAATTTTAATGACTCATTAATGGATCCATACAACCACATGTACACAAATAAGATACAATCGAGCCCAGGGACTGATTCTTACTGTGTGTTCGTACACATCCTGGGAACAACAGAAACAGATAATCACTGCTACTGGGTGCCACCGTATGACAATAGTTATAATTATAATGCCCTGATAAATCATCATCTTTTGTAAGCCTAAACCACTGAGTTTGTGTCAGATAAAAACAAATGCCTGGCATGTTTCCACACACCTTTACCTGATCATCATGCTGTGGTTTGATTTATAGAATGACTGTTAGCAAGAAGAACTATCAAAACTAGAGAAGCTTGGAAGAAGAAAGTGCTGTGTGTCTTCATTTTAACCCCCTTAAAATGCTCAAAACATTAGGTTATTACTCCTTTCTAACAGATCGGAAACATTATATCCAGCACATTCTTTGTAAAAGTAATCAGAGTTGAAGTCATAGCAGTAAAGGCCACATCTAGAAAATGTGCACTTTCATCAGATTCATAAGTATTCACAAAAAAAGATGAGGTATGAACAACAGGCTTCAATACATATATATATTTTTAATGGCTGATTTTGCTGGCATGCATCTTTCACAAACCTAGCTAGTTCCAACAAATTCTCTTCATTCTCAGGAATTTCTTGGTTTCTTTTCTTTAAGTTTGCTGCCTGTGCTAAATATCGATTAGGCTTGGGTGCCTGTCAGCAGCCTGCCCGCCGCCCTCCCAGCCAACACCCCACGTTCCCAGCATAGCCCCATTCTTCTCGTGGTCCCCTTGCAACACTCGGATCGCTCCTGTCCTCATCCTGAACACAAACCTGCTCCACTTCATATTCCTCCCCCAAAAACCTCACATGCTCAGCATGCCACATCCACCCACTCATCCCAAGTCCCTGCCACATTTGGGTTCTAAACGTCGGCACCAGATCAAGTTCAGAAGTGCGCAGCAGCCAAGAGACAGGGATCACAGAGCAAAGCAGGTCTGGGGGACACAGAGGCAGGAGAAGGATAGACGACGAGCAGTGCAATGGGAACCAATTCCTAAGTCCCTTAAAGTAGCTGTGCAAAAGAAAACTCCAGCTACTTCTCGCACAGGCAGGCACACATGCTTGGCCAGCCACCTCCTCTTCTGCTTAAGAACTCCTCTCCTCACACCCTACATAATTATTTGCACTGTAATTCTTCCCAGGACCCCTGGTGACAGAGCAGGACCACCCAGTGCTAGGCACTGCACGAACACCAGACATCTCCTACACGGCTCTTCACATGCCCTGCCTCCTTCCCATGCGGCTGCAGGATGGTGGAGGCAACCAGGCAGGCCAGTGCCAAGGGAAATAAAGAAGATTTCAGTCAGACCATTTTAAGTCATCCCAGGCAGTGATATCCAGTGACTCTGGACTGGAGGGGCTCCAGTCGTCACTTTATCCTCTCTGCTTACAAAGAAAAAACATCACCAAGGGGCAGTGATACTTCTACTACCGTAACACAAATAAACACAGATTCGTGCTATGAAGATTTCTGAGGAAACAAATAATACCGAAACTCATCTACAGAAACCAGGTGTCCATAGGCATGGGAGAAAGTGGTTCTCCACCACTCCAGTCTTCCTGGACATCCATGGATCCTCCTGAAACACCCTTCCCTCTACCTCTTCTCCCCCCCCCACCCCTTATTTCTGTACAGTTTTGTTGTATACCCCTTTTCCTTCAAGGTTGTGTTCAGCTCCTCACAGCTGGTTTTCTGTTTTCCTTAGGCTCTTAGAGCAGATGCTGCCTGTACCACCTCCAGTTTCTCTACAGAGACCAACGCTGATGCCAGTTGTGAAATGGTTGAGAGATCTTTACAAGTCAACCAGCTACTCCTTGCACAGCTCTGCTGTCCCAAACACAAGGTATAACCTTGTGGGTAGAATCCCACAAGAAGTAACTTTGTGCATCTATTCCTCAGCAAAGTTCTCTGAGTGGCTGTAAGACTCCATGAGAAAACTAAGTTACACCAGTTAAAACCCGTCAGACTCCCATGTCATGCAAATAAAGCAGAGGTGACTGTATAAAGAGCATTTTTATTACTCTTCAAAATCACTTCTCATACATTTTTTTTTCCACATTCATGTACCCCTATGCCTACATAGATATCTTATTTTTTTAAACAGATTACTGAGAAAATTAAAACTGAAAACTTCAGTTTGGATATTAGAATGACAAAGTGGGATCTCAGCCCTACTGTTCTCTTCTCCAAAACGTAAAGTATACTCAACAAAGCAGACTGAAATGGTTTTGTAAGAACAATATCAATCTGTTTCACGTCTAGCATCTTCTTTGCTGTCAGACTTGCACTTCTGATCACCATGTCCTTTTTTCTTAAATGTTGAAAAGCGTTTAAGACAGTGTGTGTCCTCCATGGGTAGGACAAAGGGCATAGACTCCCCTGAGTCATGTTTTCTTCCTTGTGTAAGGGAAATACCAGTCCGGATGGCTATGTTCCCAACCCTACCAGCAGGAATGCTGGAAGGTCCCTACATGCTGCAGAGTAACCTATGCTGGTCGGCACAAGGACCTGGAAGACAGAGGCCTTGAAGCAAACTTCAGACAAACTTCTTGACCCTGCCATTGCCCTGGACCCCTCATCCTTGACCATGTTCAGCATGCTTTCTCTCCGATCTCACATCCTCTCGGAGCACAATACTCTCACACAGACCCAGAAGAGCCATATTAAGAGAATAACCATCTGCCTTTCTCTCCAGGCCAGAAATACAAGCCTTGGTGAGTCACACCACCAATCTTCTCCAATGCCCGAGATCTAGCTGCAAAGTTATGGAAGTCTTCATCTGTCATCTGACTGCATTTCACTCAGCAAGTATTGATAAGCCAATAAATGTCACTAGGTTATCTCAAGCTTAACACCAGGACACTGTAGCAAAGGGTGTGAAGGCCACAGAACCTCCCAAGCTAGATAGCATTAATAAGATTAATATCTAAAGGACTCCATCACAGCTCTCATTTTTTAGGAAGTCTCTGAGGGAATGCTCTGGTTTGCAGTTCTCTGCTTAGCTCAGAGGCGAACATGTGACCTGCAACATACAGGTGGCAGCTACAACATTTTGTTACACAGGAAAGCAGTTTGTTTGCAAGTTAGAATAGGACAGAAAACAAGTCATCAATCTATTGCACACTGCAGCTCCTGTGCCATCTCAGAATGACTGAGGCTGGCAGGGACCTCTGGATGCCATCTGGTCCAGCTCCCTGCTCAAGCAAGACCAGAGCAGGTTACCCAGGACCATGTCCAGGCAGCTTTTGAGTAACTCCAAGGAGGGACTAATCTTATCTTTACCACTGTTCAAAAAGGGGGAAGGCCAGTGATCACTACAGGGTGTCCACAACTTAACTATCCCACGATCACACCTCATCCTCCTATATCACATATATTATCATGACTTATAAAGTGCCCTAGGTTCTTCACTGAAGCAGCAAGGAACATAACAACAAACATTTCATTTATTAAATTTACTGGTTTTTCAAGTCTAGCTCTTAATAGCCTGCAAGGTTCATCGACTGCCTTAGTATCTTAGCTTTGTTTTTCAGACCCTAAACAAGCCAAGCCACCACTTTACAACACCCAGGTGCCTTGGAAACCCACTTCAGAACACCAAAATCTGGGCAACACACTCCAGAAGACACTTTCGAGCTCCAGACGCTTGGCTTTTAAGCATGTGAAACTGAAATGAAACATTAGCAATCCTAGCCTTTTGCACTGCTTACTTTTGTGATAGAAATACATGGTGACCTATAATCCCTAATCAACCTAGAAAATAACTGACTGATAAACCAATCTGCTTGTAACCCCATTAACAGATTCTGGCTTCAGTATCAACAGGGTAATTTGCTAAGACTATTTTTAATCCCAACTGCTAAACCATTAATCCCACAATTTCCACATAGTATTTTCCCCTCTAAATTCACCCAAGGTTACCAAAACTTTTGCAATTCATCAAAAAAGTAGATAAACAAATAACATTTGCAAATGCACACATACCAGCATTGGAGCACTGAGAGACTCCGATTACCAGCTTTATCCCTTTAAAGCCATTACTTTCTAATTGGAAGGAGTCATTCAGAAGCAAAGCTGTGTGCCTGGCATGTCACTTGACACCTGGTATGTACCACTCATGATAACACGAACTCTCTAATATGTTTGCTACAAGGAGGAGAAGTGAATTATTTCCTCCTATCATCAATAGTCATTGCTCTTTCTACTAAAATCAGTTCAGATTTAATGGGATGAGGGTTAACAACATAAACTGTAATGTTTTCTCAAACCGGCATTAGAAGATTCTCCAAGTATCATTATTAATGTCAATATAAATTATGCATTGAAGATCACAGCATTCATTACAGAGGTAAAATTCAGCTGGGGGAAAAGTAAGAAAAAGACAAACAGAGCAAGCCTAATTGAAGTATGTATTTATAGATTTCTTGCAGCATTTCTCAGCATTGATGAAAACACTTCTCTAAAGTGCTCTTAAAATAAGCTTTCACAGAGTTGTTAAAAACAGTATCAAGAAAGTATTGTGTTAATCAACTAAAGGTACAGTTATACACAGGATGTCGCAAAGGAGCTGACGTGATAATTTACAAGACTGGTAGTTTATTCAAGAATACGTCAACGTGATAGCACAACAATCTGGAAGACAGACCCTTGGTTTCATGCAAGCAGCTACATACTGGAAGAAAAGCTACATTTAATGTTGGAAGGGTAGTGTTTAATGCTCCTTTCAACTTCTGTAAATTACAACGTTAGACATTTCTAATTGTTATAAATCAGTATTCAAACACCACATTCAAACTGGAAGAAGCTTAGCAGTTTTTTGGTACTATTATAAACACTTTGCACAAACAAGTTAATAACCTTGTTGAAATATTTTTGTATTCCAAGGTTAAAAGAAACGGCTTTAGGAGACAGATGGTGAGCAACTGGTATCTCACCGAGGAGCACCAATGAGTTTTGAAAGTTCTCACACAACACACCGAGTGCAGCTAACTGCATATCTCGGTGCTCCCCAGTAGAGCCTGAACTCCTGAAGCCCCAGAGATGTCCATACCTATGACTGCACAGAGAAAGAAAGTTTGAAAAGACAACCACTAGGGGCTTGAAATCCAAAGGCAAAATAAATGACCTCATTTCCCTAATTGCACAGTTTAAGTCAATCCTTCAGCTGCCTGATTCATGGTTTTATCATACTTGTGGCTGCCGATACTGGTACCAGCACACCAATGTGGATGCCTCACAGTCTACTGCAAGGGAAGACAGAGCGCATCTACTAAAACTGGCAAATAAGCAACTTCTGTGAGACTGTACGGGGCGGGGGGGAAAAGGAAAAAAAAAAAAAAAAAAAAGTCTTTCCAAGCACATCCTCAGCTATCAAAGGAGCAGCTCTAGTTTCAGCCAGCAGAGTAACACTTTGCCCCGCAATTCTTTACAGCATGTCATGCCACAGGCTATTGTTCGTAACTCTTCCCGCAAATCATTTCAACATTCAGAGCTCAACTATTTCTTAAGAAGTTATTTCAGGAGGAAAAAAAAAAATCGCTTACTCATGAACCTGGTATCATTATAACAATGAGGCAAAATAGCAAATGACATAGTTACATTGTACAACTTTAAATGCATCATTTATTGTACTAGATATGAGAAAAAGAACAGTCTAAACGCTAAAACAAGTCAGAGCATAAATGCAACTTGTTGCCAGTTCAGACAATATGGGTTAAATACTACCACATGGTGACCGAACACACACTGCCCTTTAAAAAAAAAAAGGATAATTTCTTTCCCCAACCTATTGTTAATGAATAAACATTATTTTAAAACTAGACTACAGTTATGACTAAAGCACTTGTGAGCACCTCTGTTTCTACCAGTCTATTTCCTGAAAATGAATGCCACTTCACTGATCACCATCTTGTTAAAAAAAATAAAATTAAAAAAAAAAACATACTACTGAGGCAACTTTATCACTGCAACAAACCAACATGAACATTTCCGCACAGCGTGAAAATAGCAGCAAGCCAACTCACTGTTCTTCCTTTATTCTACCTGATGGAAAAGAAAAGCATGTGTGTGTTTGGAATACATTAAAACTCACTGACATATGATCTGATTTTCAGCAAAACACTCCAAACCGGAACTACCCGATGCACAGAGCTCTCGTTTTCTCTGCACCCCTCTGTAATGTACTGAAACATGCAGTTTTGTTAGACTCCCATCCAAAAAAAAAAAAAAACAAAAAAAAAACCACCAAAGCAAACATGTATGAAACAACACGCAGTGTAGATGGAGCGGATGCTGTTGGGTTTGAAAACTGTCTGCCTACCCCGGGTGCTGAGTATTTGTTTTTATCATTTCAGTATAAACTAAACATGTCAGGATGCTAAAAATAGTCACAAATTGTAATTACATGTGCTTTGTAGTTTCTATTTTACTTTGAAAAGAAGATTAAAAGCTAGATCATTTTAGAAACTGTCCTTAAAGATTTGGGGAGCCACAAAATTATCCTGCTTTGCAATTTGGAGTAGACTGCTGGAACACATTTTCTCCAAGACGTAAATATGACAGCCATAGCATGGGGAGGCAAGCTCCCAACGCCGGATGGTGAGACAGTAAGCAAGAAAATGGAGAAGAGCAAACAAAGAAAAAAGTAATTTCTTAGAGATTCTAAGACTGCCCTGATTACTGATGTAATGCTATAAGCTTTAATTAGGAGCTAAGTGCTGTGTGCTAAATTCATCCCCACACACAGCCCTGTATATTCAGCCCAACTCTACTAAAGTTACCTTGGCTTTACGACAGTTGTGCAACAGCAATGCCTGGCCTATGGCTTCCGCCACTGCCTATAATGAAACGTGGATTTTGTGGAACAAGTGTTAAGCTACACAATGACCTGCTGATACGAATTGAACTCCTTTCCAAAAGCAATCGTTTCAATGAACGATGAGCAAAAGGGAATTTTAATAAGTCATCCAAATGTAAGCAACTGTGAATCCCCAGTAAAAGCCTCTGTGCTTCCATACCATAAGGTTTACGGCAGCTCAGCGCACCGTCTTCATTAACAAACCTGAACGTGTGACTTCATCACCACAAAAATAGCTGCCTTCCCAGTGCCCCTGCACCACATGCTATTCACAACGTTAGCACACAACTCAGGAGCAGTAAACAAACGTATTATCTCACAGCAGCCAAGTGCTACTGCTATAAAATACCTGCTAGAACTTATTCGGCAATAAATAGTTTGGCTGCAACTTAAGAGATACAAGTACTGTCCATCCATGCGCTAATTTAACCTCCAAACATATGCTTAATTCCCTGAGTCTGTTTGCATAAGAAGTGTTGCCGTAATACAGTTTCTGGAATGCAAAGAGAAACTGCTAACATGAAACATGTAACAGCGTTGATGCGGCTCTACAGATAACCAAGATGTAAACAACATCAAAAAATGAATAATCAACGTTGAGCAATCATTGCATCAAAAAAAAAAAAAAAAAAAAACAACAAAAAAACACCACACAACACAAAGCTCAACAGCTTCAAATAGCAAAGCAGGTTCAGCAGATCAAGAGACAGAACATTTGCTGACTAACAGTTGGGTAATGAAAGTAAACATTTGCAATGAAGTCATCATCCTAATGAAAGCTATGGCAATGGTAACTACCTGGACCATAACCCACTAGCATGTTTTAACGCAGGCTCCCTACCATAACATTTACTAGAATCGCTTCTGCTGGGAAAGGAAAGGAAGTCTCACTTACTTCTCATGTACAAGTTACAAACAAGAAAGCTGCCATTCGTTATGTACTAACTCCAAAGCACTGTGCGGGTGATGCCCCCCCAGAGTTACTGTGCAGTTACAGGGGGTAACCGAAAATCAGAATTTTGCCTTAAGTGACTGAGTCATAACAGCTTTATCCTAGCACTGAAACGTATAAACATTCGCAGCATGTAAGATGTCTGCTTTCAAAAACGCAATGTTGCTCCAAGGTTCAAATATTTATGTTGCAGATATCTAATCAAATAAATGTGACTTTTTTTTTTTTTTTTTGGCTGCTTTCTTGCAATGCTGTGATTAATTATCCAGATGAAGTTTATGGCTACGGAGAAAAAGAATAATAAGAAAAAAAGAACACCAAAGTAAGTTTTAGCTGATTAAGCATCAGTATTCTTAAGGATTTCAGACTCTGCTATTGAAATACAGAAACTGTAATTCCACCCTGAGAAACCCTCATGCAACTCCCAGTAGTCAAAGGGAGTGGCAAGCATGCTCATTAGGGGACAGCACTGCGCCCACAAGCAGCAAGTCAATTTATGGGGAGGTTGTACATGCTCTTACCCAACAGAGGAACACCACATAATCAGGAAAAACAGCAGTCCATTTCCTCAACTTCTCTTTCTGTGCAAAAATCTAGTGCCCATTCAGGCTTAAAAGGTGTGTATCTACAAAGTCATACTTGTGTCTCAAAAATTTAAACAGGCACATTTTACTTGTAAATTTAGCGAGCTCAGACAAGTTACTTCCTGTAAAATGCAATCACTTTGTATTTCAGCTTTCTATTTTGATGACTTTAAGAAACAAGACAGTCAAACCCAGCTTTCCAGTTTGAGTATTCATACACAGACTTTGTCACTGGTCTCACAAAGGCTTACGTGTTTGCTCTTTCTGTAGACAGTGTGCACTCCCAAAGAAGTCACAGAAGTACTTGGTTAAGCATGAATTTAGGCATTTTCAGAATTGAGGTCTTTCAAAGTTGTTACTGATTTGACTGGATTTGGACCGCGCTAAATATAGAATCCACCCCTCGCTAGGTAAGATCTCAAGGTAAAGCCCACCAGGCAGTATCACAGGTAACAACAGGTAGCTGTTGAAGTCACCTGCACGTAAAGCCCTTAAAAACAAACCCAAATAAGTAGACCACCCAAAGTTTGCAGCAGTTCGTGACTACATCGTTCATCCAGCTACGCTGTTCTGGGCTGTCCCCTATGGCATCAGCTACGCAAGCACCCACATCAAGGCGCGTTTTAAAGCGTATTCATATTTTCAGTCAGTTGAAGAAAACGTCCCTGCTTCCTAAGCAGACGTGTAAAACATCAAGTCTTAAACATCTTTGTGTGCTAAAATGAAGGGTGACTGCACTTATTGGCAGTTGGACAGGCAGAGGTTCAGACGATGGCACAACCCTTTTCACCTTTCCGATGGGTACTTTTGTGCTGATAATTGGCATTATTAAATCTCAGTGACAGCACGATACTATGACCAACTATAAAAACATATGATGAGCCTGATTTTTAAAGCAAAGACATTAGTCACTGTCACAGGAAAACTTTAATCTCCGAAAGTTAAATGTCACCTCCTCGCTCCATCCCAGCCAGCGACACTGTTACTGAGGTCACTGGCAAGTAACAATAGGTAGCTTTCATCTTAGTGATGTAAACTGTTTTCTTTTCTGTGATGTTCAGAGAAATAGCTGCACATATTTACGGAGGGACGGCATGCAGCTCTGGACGCATATTGTTTTAGTCGCGGCCAGCAATTGACCTCATGCTGCGCCTAGATAGGAGCCATGTTCACAAACACCACTCCCTTCTTTAAGCATGTTTTGGATAACCTGTTACATCATTCCTTGCTTTAAAACAATGTTATTCCCACTGCTGCTTAATATAATATTTCCTTTTTTTTTTTTCCCCCTCCTTTTGTATTATCCCTACATATTCAACTAACAGTTTGGGGGCCTCAGGGGGGGGTGGTAAATAATGCCCTATTGTTCACGCAGGCCACACAATACTAACTAGGTACCCCTCCTACGTCACTGGGCTTTAAAGTTACTGGAGACCTGACAATGAGGCCCAGACAAGAATTATCAGTGAGATCTGAGCAGTATTTCACACCAGGCACCGGTAAGGGTGTGCACAGTGCCCGTCACACGAAGTGAACCAGCCCTCCACAAAATCACTTGGCGACACGGAGCTCACTCACGATGGCTGTGGAGGTTACTCCTGTGAAACTGAAGATGTCCCCTTGAACAACCCAACCGCAGGGCTCCTTACGCCACAGGTGCTCCCGCACAACTTTGGCCGCCAGCTTCACGGGGCAGAAAGCTCCCTAAAATCCCAGTGATCATCCCTGGCAGGTCCGGGTGTGCAGGGAGGGGACAGCCAACATTGGGTTTGTAGAGACAGAGCCAAAGGATGCATTGGTGGAAAACAAAGCGGCAGCACTCACCGCTCTTCCATGCCAGCCACCACACCTCGTTGCATGAGCAAAACTCCCCAAACGCTCCCCACCTTGATGAAAACCTTGCTCCAAATGCTGCTTTTCCGCAAAAACACCCAAGACCTCTTGCAATACAGTTATTCCCGACCTGCTGCCCCCCAGCAGCAGCAAGCCTGAGGAGCTTGGGGGGCTGCACGGAGGGAGCACAGCTGCGATCCCTGACCTCACACGCATGCGTGTGCACACACCTGCCTTGGTACAGCACCCACATCCCCGCCCGCACACACACACCTGCACCTAAAACTCTGCTTTTTTTTTGGGGGGGAGGGGGGCAACCAAAGGATGGTTGCCAAGCCGAGTTAATGAAAAACCCTCTCACTGCTAACTCATTTAGCGCAGCGAGCGTGAAATACAGCCGGTGGCACAGCGCCAACGCGCGGGGGGGACCCTCGCTGCGGGCCCGGGGGGGGGGGGGGGGGGGGGGCGTGTCGGCAGGGGTACTTCTGCATTCACTTCCCCAAAACAAATAATGTTATATATATATATATATATATATATATATGTATATAATAAAATAAAAAACCAACAATCCCCCCCTCCTCCTTTTCCTCCTCCTCCCGTTTGCAGGGCGCCTGGATGCAAATAACGAGGCCGGGCGGAGGATGCGCCGGGGGCTGAAGGCAGCGCCGCACCTCGCCACGCCCGGACCCCCCCCCCCCCCTCCAAAATCCTGCCCCCAAATCCCCCCCAGCGGGGCCGGGCGGGGCCGGGGGCGGGCTCGGGGCTCTCAGGAGCCGCCCCGGCGGGGTGGGGACCGCGGGCGGGCGGGGACCGGGCGGTGTCCCCCCCTTCTCCTTGTCCCCCCCCCCACTCCGGGCTGCCTCCGCCCCCGGCCGTGACACCCCCGGCGCCCCTCCCCGCCGAGGGAACTCGGGCTCCCCGGAGAGGGGAGGCAGTCCGGGGCCGGCGGGGAGGAAGAGGAGGAGGACGAGGAGGAGGAGGAAAGAGTCGAGTCTCTCCCCAAAAAGGGACTTTGACCTTACGCTGCTCCCCCTCGCCCCCCACCCCCCCCCCGATTTGCATGTTTTTGTCACAGGTCAGGTTATGGATGCTGCCGACCCGCGTTAATTTATGAACTCATCAGCCTAATTTCATTATTTAATCATGCGGCCGGCAATCGCGTTTCCTTAAGAAAGGCCTGACCTATTTTTGGCTGGAGATAAACGATCATGTTAACAGATGTTAATCTTGTAATCTGTTTTTCCTGTAAGCACTCCGCATACCCGGGTTTCAGACATTAAAAAATAAAAAATAATAAAAAAATCTTTCCCAAACGACCTGACGTCACGATTCGGTTCTTGTAAAAAATAAATAATCTCGCAATGGTTTCAAAGACATTAAATCTTTTTCACTTTATAAATGCTGATTTGTTCTGCCTCAGCTCCCACAGGCTTTTATTTGCATTTCAAATTCCACAGGTTACACCAGTCGCCTTTTCAGAAAACGTAAACCAACAATAAGGCAGCAAAAGGGGGTGGGGGGGGCGGGGAGGGGAGCCGTGCATCTGGACTAAATAAAGAGCAGAATTAATGTTTTCCAAAGTAGCCCGAGCAAATTTTACATTCGCACGTCGAGCGCCCATAGCCGCAACGCGGGGACCGGGCTCGGGACGCACAATGCGCATTGCCCCGAAGATCCCTGCCTGCTGCCGGCAGCTGTATTAAAGGTTCCTGATAAATAAACGGCGCCGGCTCCGACCCGACGCTTTCCAGCTTCGAATACACGGTTCGGCTACGGCAGTTAATTGCGGGGGTTAGCTGCTTTTTCGAGCAAAAAAAGGGAAAAAAAAAAAAAAAAAAAGGCTGGCTGTCATTCCCCACAAGCCTCCGCACACGTACCCGCCCGCTTTAATCCCCCACCTTGGTCGCCCGGAACAAAGTTTACCCATAGAAAACTTTCCCTAAACTTGCCCGGGTGCTTAATTCGCATTAGGCTCGCAACTCCGCCGGATGCTAATGAGCACCGAAGATAGGAGCGTGGGGAGGGAGGACGAGGAGGAGGAGGAGGAAAGCTTTTATAGCACAAAATGTCTGGAACTGCATTATTTCTATTCTTCTTGCTTCTCAAGCCACCCCCCCACACTTTTCTTTTTTTTTTATTTTTTCGTGCCATCCACATCAAATCCCCCCACCCCACCCGGGCTGTTTTCTCCCTTCTCCTGGAAAGGATCGCTCCGGGGACACCGTCCTTCGAGCCCTTCTCGCCGTCTATGCGGGAGGAATTGTTTTCTCTCCCCACCCACCCCCAACTTCCTTTGATAAACTGTGCACTTCTTTAATGGGGAGCACTCACTTATCTGCCAGCAACTGCGAGCAACTCGGGAACAAGGGCGCAATACGAGGCGTTTTTACGCGCACGCCGAGCCAACACCATCGGGAAAATAATAATAATAAGAGTAAGAAAGGCGAAGAAAACACTCAATAATTTAAGCGGCTCCTCGGGCTCGGAGCCCCATCACCCACCTTCATTAGCCGCAGCGTTTTACTTTCAGGGAAGGCAATTTGCTCTTTGTCTCTTAACGGGCTAACACGGCGCTCAGCGCCCCCCTCCCGAGCGTGCAAAGCCCCCCCGGAGCCCCCCGCCCCCCCCAGCGGCCACACCGGTCCCCGACACCCCAAAAGTTCCCATTTTGGACCCGAGGGACTGCAAGCGGGGATGGGGGGGGGGGACACCCCAACCCCACGCGTGCAAGCCGGGGGGGGGGGGGCGAACTTTTCCCCCAGGGACGCTGCCCCCCACCCCCGGGGGACCCTCCCTCACCTCCTCCTCGGCCGCTTTCCTCCGCGGGGAAGCCCCCCCGCCGCCCTGAAGGTGAAGCCGAGCGCCGCATGCGAGCGGCGGCGGCGAGGAGCTGCACATGATCCGCCGAGCGGCTCCACGGGGGCGGCCCCCGGCCCCCGCCGGCCCCCGCCGGCCCCCGCCGCGCCCCGCGCCCGCGGACCGCCCCCGCGCACCGCCCGCGCCCGTGCCGGGGGGGAGAGGGGGGCGCCGGGGGGGGGGGGCTGCCGCGGACCCGCTTCCCACGGCCCTCCCTCCACCCGGCAAGGTGCGGGGCTGCCCCAGATGCATTTTCGGGAGAAACTTTGCTTTTCCCTTTTTTCCCCCCTTTTTTCCCCTTTTTTTTTCCTTTTTTCCCATTCTTTTTCCTTTTTTTCCCCATTTTTCCTTTTTTTTCCTTTTTTCCCCTTTTTCTTTTTTTTTTCACTTTTTTTTTTCCTTTTTTATTATTTCATTTTTTTCTCTTTTCCTTTCTCTTTTTCTTCTTTTTCCATTTTTTTTTCATTCTTTTTATTTTTTGGGGGTGGGGGGGAGCGAATGGCGCTGCTGAAACATTTACGGACCCATCGCAACGCCAAAAAGTCCTCGGCCGAGACATCAAAGCCTTGATACCGTTCAGCGGCCGCGCTGGGGAAGTTGAAAGCCCTCCGACCGAATCAATCTGCCATATGGCTCGCCCCCCCAAAAAACAAACAAACAAACAAAAAACAGCACAACAACAACAACACCGCCACACGCAGACCCTTTCCTGCGCCTGAAAAAAAAAAGTTCAAGCCCAATCTCCCTGCGTGTTTGCGAAGCTCTCCTTAATCACGCCAAATATGTGTGCCATAGGCGACCGCAATATGTTTAGTCTACGGCTGGAAAACCCGAATTTAATCTGCTAAAGCTTGCTCCTAGACATCAAGAGTGGGGAGGCTTTTTTTTTTTCCTTTTTTTTTTCCCTTTTTTTCTCCCTTTTTTATCCCCCCCCCTTTTTTTTCTTTTTTTTTTCTTTTTTTTTTTTTTTTCCTTTCTTTGTCTCGTAACGTGCGATGACGTCGAATTGACACGGAGCACTTTGGAGGAGGCTCCCCGCTTTATCCCCCCCCCCCCTCCCCGGTGCCGGAGCCCCCGCGCCCCCCAGCCCCGCGCCCGCCTCCCTCCGGCCTCTGATTTGCGCTCCGGGACGCGAGCTGCTCCGGCACCGCTTGCAAAAAAAAAAAAAAAAAGCAGCAAAACAAGACCGGGAGGAGGGAAGGGGGGGGTTCCGAGCTCGGCCGTTTGCAGCACGGCTTGCCAGAGCCCTCGGAATAAAGAAAAGGGGCGGGGGGGGAAGGGGGGGGGAGCGAGCGAGAGGGAAAGTTGGTAATGAAGGATACACGAATCATAAAATGTAAGCTATGTGTGATTAATGATCTGCACTAATTTGAATAGCAGGCGTGTTAAAGGTCATTGACAATTGTTGCTGCTTTCAGCATGAATGCCTGAGTGGGATGTATTTGGGACAATCACGTTTACTTCTAATTCACAGAAAAAAAAAAAAATACTGGACATGAGTAGCAGCTGGTCAAAATACTGAGAGGGCACCCCAAAAAAATGCTCTTTGCCTATCCCTCCAAAGCAGCTTCATTACCTTAAGGCAGTGTTTTTAATGCCTCGACGGTAAATAATATATCTGGAACGCCTGGATTTTGTTCCTTATGTACACATCAGCATCTTTCCTACATGCTTTTTCAATCCCAGGCCAAATTCTGGTCTCGGTTGCCCCAAACCTTTGGGACAATTGCGAGTTCGCTCATTCTGGATGCACCCACGTGAGGACCGAAGCAGAAGTCACCGCTCCGAGCTTCAAGAATTCACCCTGGGCACACGCGTACGACACGAGAGCGCGGATCCCCTAATCACAGTTTATATAGTAGTCCAGCATTTCTTTACACAAAGAGTAAAAAATCCATTATAAATCAGCATTCCTGGGCAGTATTTAGAACTACAGTATTAGGCTAATAATTTCCATATGGTGAAAATTGACAAGTTAGAGCAATGAAAGGTGCATGAGACTTCCAAACTCCTCTACATAAAAATGCGATTTTTATGACCTACCCCTTTTCTTTCATAGTCTGTGTAGGTTCTCTTTGTTAGACAGTAAATTGTGAGCACACTCAACACTGCGCTTGCTGTATTGCTTGACAGAGTCCTGAAAATGCTTAATATTTTCCATATTTGCTTCCATACAGCCCAGTCTGGCACCCCTCACTCCCGTAAAATGAGGGGTAGTGGGGCTACAGGGGCGAAGGGACAGGAGAGCCCGTCTGAAGCCTAGCAAGTGAGGGGCATTCCACTTTAATGGAAAGGCAATTAAAAATTCAGAAGATGCAGAGACTTTAAAAACAATCAAGAGGTATATTAATTTCACAGAAAGCCACTAGCAGAGTTCCTCTGTCCATGTAATTTTAAATAGGAGATTTTCTCACATTTCTTCTGCTGATCCCAGCACTTCTGGGTTTTGAAAGCAAACCTGGAAGAGGGGGGTAAGAATTCATGTGCCGAGAAGACGCGCAAAATGTCTTTGGCCTGACATCCTCGATGGCGTTAGACATTTCAGGTGGAGGAGACATCCTTAATTTTCGAACCATTATTAACATGCCATTACCTCGGGTGATTAATCTGTTTGCAGACATTGTTTACCCACTTTATCTTTGCCAGAAATCTTCCAGGAGATGTCCTCCTGTTTCAAATTTTTTAAATTACAGTATTTTGTATGAGAATGTCAGTGATATTAATGGCTCAATACGCGTTTTGCTATTTATAGACTCGTATGTATAATAATTCTGGCTAATGAAATACTTGGAGCAGGAAAGCATTTATTTACTTTTGCTATAGCCTAATAAATTATTTGTTCAGCGTTTGGGACTCGGCTTTCTCAAGTTAAGGAAAATGGCATTTTGATGAAAATCTGTGCAATGACTTGTCTGCATAACTTAGCCTTAGGAATGATTGGTGGAAGTTTAGATAAGAAAGGTTCCTGAGAAACACCATAATAGAATAGCGAGGAATAAAGGCCATGTCTCTAAAAGCGTTGAAAGCATGTATAAATACTTCAAGGCAGGCAAACAAGCCAAGTTTGGATTACATTTTATATGTGTGTGTGTGTGTATCACATACACAGATATTTTCAGTGAAATGTAACTAGAGGAGTCAGTTTTAGCTTTCACTGGGTGCTTGCTCAGAGCTTTTGTGCTGGCAAGTATTTTTTGTTGCCACAAACCTATCTGAAATGTAGAAGATGTACAGAAATAATGCAAATCCAGGATGGCTTGAGGCTCTTGGGATTTTTTTAAGGATTCTGCTCCTCCATCTCAGGACTCAGACTAGCATTTTTCTTGGTGTCACCCTTCATATTTCTCTCTCAACCATCCCTTCTAAACGTAGCCCTTAGCTTAAGTTAGTTCTCCAGTTCTGCCAATAAAGCAATATATTTTATTTTAATCTAAACCAGAGATTTGCTTTCAAAGCCTGCTTGGGTTAAAAAAAAAAAAAAAAAAAAAAAAAGTACACAAAGTCTGACAACAAATAATCTTGCACTAATCTTCTGTGCTCTAAAACAGGCTTTTTCTTAGTACATTTGGAAATACAGAGGGCATGTGTAGAACTTGCAAACTAGAGGGCACAGATGCCACTAATACCCATATACATCTGCAGATCAGTGCACAGAAACACTCCCAGAGATGGTTTTTAACTAGAAAGTCAAATTTCTGACTCCAGTTACAATGGGCCCTTCTACCACTCATGTGCTTTCAAAGTTTCTGTGGGTGGCACAAATTTCTCCCTAAAACAAACTGGTTTCAATCAATAATATGCATACACTCGTTGACAAAATGCATCAACTTCTCATGTGCACTGCAAAAATTTCTCTCTCTTCTTTAAATCTGTCTCTCAGTAGCTGCACGGTGCGAGGCCGATCCTGAAGTTTGTCCTATAGGAACACACCATGCTCCCGCAAAGGTTTGCGCCCTGATGTACTCTGGTCTGCATGGAGTAAGGTCAAGCTCTTGTGCCCCATTAATTTGGTCACGCACTGATCCAGCAAACAGACTGCAAAATAGTTTTCCATTTGAAGAGCTGCACGTATTTCTGGATCTGAGGAATCTATTAGCACATAACCACAATAAGAGGCTTGGGCATATCTGATGACAAACTGGATGGGGTGTCAGGTTGTGGTCGTATCCTTTCTACCTTTTACTCATCATACAAGTTGTCCCATTGCTATTAGTGGAATTACTCTAATGATAAATATGACCTGCATTTGTCTCCACCATCTTATTTATGGCACATGACAAACTTTTCCTTATGGCAGAAATAATCTGGAGAACTTTCTTGAAGACGCAGCATTTTTAACTCTAATGCCTTTCATACTTGCCCCTACCATCAACACAGTTGCTAGGATATAGCCTGATTTTGATTTTTGTGCTCTGCTCCTCTCAAAACCACATTTTCTTACATCAAGCTATTTGACATTGCTTTTATAATGACATTGAAGAAGAGAGCAGAACAAGTTAATGCTGCAGAGTACGTACAGCCCCAGCATACATGGTTATTTTAGGTTCAGGCTACACGCTGTATATAGTACCAACTTTTCCAGCCCTGGCAGTAAGATTTTCTCACCCATATGTAATTTTATAAACTACATCACGGCTTCACAGCAGGTAGGGAACCCACAAACCTGTTCTTAATTTTGAGTTAACTGAAAGAATCTCGGCAGCAGCTGGTTTCAGCATAGCTGATACAGGATTCCACAGATGTGGCCCATAATATGTTCAGAAGTAAAAAGAACTAGGCCACGATGTCGAATTAATTTCAAGGAAGACAAATTCAATAAGGATGCCACTTTTACAGAGATTTTTAAGAGATCTTTGGGAGGGCATATTTTGGTGGCCTGGGCTTTTTCATGCTGTCTACCGATTGCAACGCTGCATTTTCTAGCAGGCTGAACCTGGCTGTTGGCGTGCTGCACGCCCTCAGAGGGGAGAAACAGGCTGTTTCTGAGTTTTTGTCCCCTCCCCCCGGCCCTCTTCTGCTCCTCCAAGCATAACTGATAGTACTGGCCTGTCTGAGTGCCTCTCGGACTGGACCAGACAAAGGGGGTGCAATAGCTAAAGACGGCCTCTAATGTACCAAACGCACCCCTCAAGCAAACCGAAGAAACTGGTTGCTAACTATAACACAAAGTGCTACTGGGCAGACCTCCACAAACATGAATTAAAGGAATAATAACAATAAAAAAAGTTTCAAAAACGTTCATTCCTGGAGTTCAGTAATGGAAATCCTTTGAACAACTTGTGTAGCAGCACAGCAAATTCATTGATGCACTGTCTTGTGCTGAGTAAAAAATCCCTCAAAAGTAAAAGTGGAACAAACCAGTCACTTGTCCTCGCTGACAAATTTTCCCTTGACATTCTGTGCAGTGGCCTAAGTGTTTGAATAATTTCGGTTTATATGGTTTTTCAACTCAGGCATGCAAGGAAAAAGGAACTTCAAAAAGAGAATATTTTACCTGACGTACTATTTTAATGCTTCAGTAATTAGAGAACTGCAAAGGTCAAAATAGCCATCAATATCATGAGCAACAGAGTAGAAGTAACATGTTTAAGAGGAAGTTAGTTGGTTGGCTGTAACATAATATGCCATAAGCACTAGGATGTGGATCTCCAATGATGAGCAGCAGAAGAAACAGCAAGACTTAACCACCATCAGATATTTATTTTGCTGCAATCATGTGAAAACCTGCAAACAAGAAATAGATATCCTTTTGAGTCTAAATCCCAGATTTTATTATCTCAACTGCACAGATGCTGCAACCGATACAGAAGTCTGTCCACAAAGGTCTATTCACAGGCTGGAGAAAAAGTTTGCCAGTGCCCTCTAACTTTTCAATGAGCTAGACAAAAATCCCAGATTCAGAAGCTCCCAAGCCTTTTTTTCCACACTCTGGTTCTCCTTCCGATCAGAAAAGTGTGGCATTTGCCTGTTTTTAGTGTATTACTACCTACCTCTTAAATTCAAATCGTGACATTCCAAATTAAGGTGGGTAGTTAAGACGTAGTTGTATATCTGCTATGCCTAAAACTGTGTGCTGCAGCCTGTATTTCTGAAATAGCATAAACTAAAAACCAGTAACAGTTCTGTGATTACATCTGAAGATGCAATAGTTTACAACACTGTAAGTCATAATAAAGATGTACAATTCTGGGGAAAATTATTTTGAGAATGGGAACTCTTCCAAAACCTTCCCACTATTTTTTTCATTGCTGATAGACCATTTTTCTTGCCTGTACAATTTTATGCCAAATTGGCCACTTTTCTAATTTACCCATAAATCATACAAAATTCATGACTCCTTTTTCCACATTTGGATCCACAAATCAACTGAGTGAATTCTTTTGCCTGAGAGCAAGGGGCTGAAACAAACACCCAGGATTATTAACCAAAAAATGATTAGCATCAGATTATCCTCACTTTTAACAGAAATTGCAGAAGACTTCAACTTTGTTGTTTCCATTTGGTTGGAAAGGCAGAAGTGAGTTATGGAAGTCAGTCTGCTACAGACTTTGAGAGGCATTTGCCTTTTTCCTCTGTTAAACTCCAAAGCTAATAAACCTGGAGCATTCAGTAACAAGTGAGGCACTCATGTCAACAAAGGCCTTACTTAGAGGCTGCTAGGTTTTTAGAAACTTCTGTGGTGAGGATTTGAAGATATTTTAGTAATACGTGGCATACTCAGGATTTCAACATGCACTTTTGCTTCTCTGTTTCCTACAGTGTAATCCCCTTTGCTTTTTCCCCCGGTGTTTTCAAACGAGCACAGAAAAGGCCGAGTGTTAAACTACAATATATGATTGTCCATTAAGTACACAAATTCTGTTCAACCCAGAACAAACTTTTAAGTCGACAGAAAGCGCTATTTGGATTTCCATTTCATCCCAGAGACCCTGCTGAACACCAGTGTGGCAGGGAATACAGCTGTATCAGGCCAACAAAAGGCTCCTGATGTAGCAAGACCTCCTCCCCCTCCTCCCCGAGGAAGCTGACGGGCATGGCTTTTGCTATCATAATTGTTTGCAGAATAACCAAACCTGTTCTGAAGCAGTTCACTGTGTGGGTGCCTTCTTTGGGAATAAGAAGCGTTTTTATTCAAGAATACCTACCTCACTTCCCAAGGAGAGGAACAAGGTATACGGAAGATATTTCTTCATTTCAAATGCTGTTCTTGTGGAGTGATGCCTCATTTTCTTTCCTTCTATTTATACTTTCTTTTGCTCCTCTGACACAAGTAGTGATCTACTCACCCAAATAAAGCAGTTATTACACACACCAGCAACTCTTGGATTCCTTCTGCTCCACAAAGGATTCCTGAGTACTGGTTTTATTGCAGAGGATCCCATTGATATCAATGGTATGAGCATCCTGTTCGCTCCTAGGAGCTTCATATAATAAAAGGATTATGCTTAATAAAGTCAAATGCAGAGATAGATATGCTCTTCACAACACTAGTACAACAAGGTTCTTGTAATACAAGCCATACCACTAGCCTTACTTTTATTACTCTGCAGTAGGTTGCCATGTGATATCCCAGATATTTCCCCCTGAGACATTAGAACATTTCATGCCAAATCCCTCTAACATCTAAGGAGTCCAGGATCCTATTTATTTTGATGGGACTTGGTGTAATAAAAATAATATGTTGAAAAATAAGTGTGGTAACAACACTGCCAAAAGTACTCACAGAATGATGCTGACAGTACCACCCAAGCCAATGTTTTGTCTCTCAAAAGAAGAAGGATGCATACGAATGTGTACTGGCAACTCCATTTGGTTTGCCTACATAGTGACTAAAGCTAAACTTGTTCTTTGTTTGTTTGTTTGTTTTACAGAATTAAAGAAAGCTGGGTACACCATTTTGTGCTTAACTCCTGGAAGGCTTCCCTAGGTAGAATTTACCTAATCCATGCATCTTTCCTCTTGCAGTCCATAGGAGAGGTGACATGAAGGGAAAGAAGGGGTGAAGGGGCTGTGAAGGGAGGGGAGAAGCCCTCTGGCTGTGCTCTCTGTCGCGTAGCCCCAACCACTGTGACTGTCCTGGTGCAAGGTCTGTACGAGGTCAGTGGATGGAAGCTGGGTGCAGTGTGATGTGAGTAGATGACAATGAGCCCAAGGTCTGCCTAAGAGCTGGAGGCAGCTGAGGTCTCAGCTGGGCAGTGGGGAGTTTTTTGGGGACCCCAAAGCTGCCCGTTTTTGCAGACCCCTGCCTGCAGTGCCACTCTACATTGGCTCCTGAAACTGTTCTGTTCTCACCTCTCCCTCATGGAGGAGGCAACGCAGCAGAGCACGAGCAGCATCTCGACACGCCCCTAACCTTGATGTGTCCCCATCCACTTGAGAGAAAGGGAGCACGAGTGGTTCTGCAAAGAGCATGTAACCCTACTGGCTTTACTCTCAAAAGTTTTCTACTCAGAGTCCACAACGCTCCGCCATAGGGCAGGCATAGTAGACAGAATCTTGTTATAAAAAAAAAGTGCCAGTGAATGGGATATTTGCATGAATGACCTCATTTTTCACTTGCTCCCTTCACGTTTTTTAAAAGGAAGTATTTGCTTGGTCATTAGCCAAGTGTTTTCCCCTTGACTACCAAATGTGTTTAGCCCATATTAAGGATAAGATCCTCTCCAAAGTTCACTGGTGACTTCCAGACCCTGTAAGATTTGCCTGCAAGAGATCGAAACCAACATTCTCATTTAATAATCTCCCACCATATTAAAAAAAAAGTGGTTTTCCAGATTCTCGTGACTTCCAAATGCAAAGTGGAAAATCTCCAAAAAAGGCATTAGTTCATCTAATGCCATTTATTTAGCACACATAAAATTCTGCTGTGCTTCTGCTGCTGTATCGAAAGCAAGTGGATGTGTCACTAGTTTATATAACCTAAAGTTTTGGCTTATCTGGATTCGCGTAAGTGCATTCAGCAGCTTTCTCAGATGTGTAGTTAATAGGAAATTCTGTGAGTTTTACACTTCAACTTATTCAGAGATATGAATAGAAGAATGAAGCCATCAAAGCTGTTGCAGAGTCCTCCACTCCCTGACCTTTGGGCCCATAAACCCATGAATGAATTACATTCATCCACACACAAGCACATTTTTTTCATCACTAATGCAAACCATGGTTAGAACTCCGTCTATTCATCTACATTGAATTCCACGTGAGCTGTGCACTAGTGGATGCTCAGACTTTACCAAGCGTTTGCAAGACTTTTTCCCTTTTTCACACTGCACAGCTTGGGTCCAGCTGAATCCAGTGCCAAGCAGACGAATAAGGAGAGCCCTTTCCCCGGGCATTGTATGGATTGTGCCACAGCTCTATCCCATAGGTCCCAGTGTGGACTCAGGATGTCTCATTTGGACCCAAAATGCTGCCCAGGGAATTATTGCCATGTGACACCACTTGGTCATAGCTGAAGGAGGTGGGAGAGAGACAGCGGCGGGGATAAAGGAGGGGCACAGAGATTTAGCAAGGAGCTTCAAGGAATAATAGTACATCTGCCCTCTGCTAGCCAGACGCTGTGCTGAGCCTGGCTCTGGTTGAAGCTGTATATGCTGGGATTTTCTCACTTTCGGAGTGATGTAGAATAAGCCAGGTTTTCTCTCAGTGCCTCAATTTTTGCAGCTGTAAAATGGGTCAGTGCCTTTAGGCAGCTATGCTCACTGCTGGCACTTGTTATATGGCATACTCAGAGGCTTTTACTGATCCAGGCAGAGCAAACACTGGCACGCTTTGTGCGCTGCTTCTGTGCTTAGAATCATGCTTTAGTGCTTTTACCTGACATTGTGTGTAGCAAGGATAATATCCATGCAGCAGTCTCGACTGCAGCATTTTTGCACCTGCCTTGAGTTGGCTGTGCAATCAGAGAGAGGTGGACACACAGCTAAAGGAGGAGAAATATCCTTTGAATGGAACGAAGGTCTGTCCCAAAGACATTCCAGAGAAAAGACAGGGTCTAGTGGTGATCCAGTATGGGTTAGTTTCGCTTCCATTAGTACTCCAAAGTGGTAAATCAAGAAAGTGCAAGTCGGGAAGTGCCTACTTAGGTAACGACCTCCAAGATATAAATAGCCCCCTCAATACAAACTGAATAGGAACCAAAAGATTTAATGGACAGTATGGGGCTTTTTCGGTGAAAAGTTTTGTTTCTGTTTAGATTATGGATGGAATAAACTGCCTGAAACTAAAGAAAAAAAAGAGAAGATATATATTCCTCAGTGCTGATTGATACAATTTAATTTTGTTGTTAAAAAAATAGAAGAGTAATACCCAGACACACCTGTGTGTTGAGCTTTACCCCGATGCAATTTCATACAGGTGAGATATTAAACCCCGAAGACTAAGTTAACAATGGAAACAGGGACAGACTGCTAACGGCGGCGGGTGAGCGGCTGCCATTGGAGTAGCAAGTTGCACGTTTTTCACAGCATAGTGGGACGGCTGACAAACCGTGAACCTGCCTGCTGGCTGGCTGCAAAACCTGCGGTGTGTTTAGCCAGCACGGCTCTCGAAGTGGCTTTGTGTTTGCCAATTAGTTCTGCGTGGAATTAGGGCATTAAAAACAACTGGAATATTTTTAATATCAGGAGTATTTCGCTGTGTTTCTTCATTGTCTTTGTAATTTAAATATCCTGTTGTGTAACTATAAAGACAGGAAGTGAGCTATACAAAACCTTACAATAACAGTATTAGGTTTCAGATAAGCTGATGTGCTCAGTGTTGTTGGGTATTTTTTTACCCGGGGTAATGTAAGTTTTGCAAATGCTAGGAGAGATTATGTTTGCTCTTAGGAAAACATTTTAAAATCTTCCAAAATAAGCTTTGCCTGTGATGCACAAAAAAATACCCTCCTGATAACAATAAATGACTTGCCCTTTAACGAGAGGCTTTAATTATTTAGCGTTGTGCTTTATTTGTGTTCCTGCCGTGAAACCAAAACCTCTCCAGCAGGCAGCCCCGGGTGGTGGGGTAGGTGCCTACCTATACACTCTCTCATTGTTTCCCCTCCAGCTCAGGGCTGGTTTTAGGCAAATCCAAACCTTTGTGCACATGCAGCTAGCGCAGATATTCTTGCACTTTGGGCATGCCACAGTGAGCTTTCCTGCTGGCACCGCTGCTGGATTGTGTCGTCTCCTCTCGTGGTGATCACACTTGGCTTTCTGCAAAAAAGACAAGAACTTCTTTGTGGGTTATAAACACAAGCTTATTTTTATATACCTGGATTTATGGGCCTAAAGAAGAATGATGTGTTAACGGGAATATTTATAATTTCTCAAACAAATGAAATCACTTTTGCAATCATTTAACAAAAGTAGGACATGATTTCTGAACCTATTCTCCTTTAATACGATTATAACTTCAACCATCCCATTCTCACTGAAGTCGGTGTTCATGTTGTTGCCGAGTGGCTCAGGAGCAGCCAGCTTGTGTGCTTGCATAGCTGATCCCCATTTACACGCAGCGGCTATCAATGGGCGATAATCTTCAACGGGGCAAAACTTTTGATGCTCAAGTGTATTTACACAAGCACTTTCACACCCACATAGCAGATACACATTCATTATCACATGCACAACGTTACATGTAAAGAGATTTTTGCATTTGTGTATATGCACAGTGCCAAAAGGCAAAATTGCCTGACGCTTTGCCTTTATAAGCCTCTCTTTGCAGACAGCTGAATTTTATTAAGAGTTTAGCCATTCTGCTGCAACTTGCATGCAGAGTGTCTGATTTGTGCTAAAATTTTAATCAAATTTTCAGCCAAATATATTTAGCTGTTTCTGTGACCAAAGTTAACAGAAACCAGGATGTTTTGCCCATCTTTAAACATTCAGGATCTTCTCTTGGAATTGTTCTAGCACCACCACAATTTGAAGCCAGAGCCTGAAAAATCTGAAGAGGCTCCCTATGCAAGGGCTTTGCCTTTTGCTATTCTTGTTATACATTTGGCTGTGTTATAAGCCTGTGAAAAATCACAGTTTGCACATGCTCCATCACTACTTGTTCAATTTTAGTTGCTAAATTCTGAGAAGATTCTGCTGTAGCTGAGGATGCTCAGGTTTCTCACAGCTGGTAACGCTGACTGCACCACATATGCTGCGTCCTCAGTTACAGTGTCCTCACTATTGCATGCTAGAATATATTATTCTAGTATGGATTACAGGGGCACAGCCAAAATTTCACTATAGTGAGAACTCACAGCCGTAAGGTTGGGGTGAGTTCCAACAGCAACTGCTAAGAGGGAGGTAGATTGATTTTGTGTTCTTGAAGCATTCAGATATTACAGAACTGGCCACCATGGAAAATCTCAAGAGGAGTTTAATTATTCTTCTTTTTGAGAGACGTGTCTGAATAGCATACAGCAAACAAGGCATGGGAAAACAAACTGAAATTTGAAAGTAACAAAATATTGAATTGCTGCTAGTTCCTGAAACTTAAATGATGCTTTGTCTTAAAATTAGTATGTGGCTGTGCAATTAAAGACGAGAGCACACATTATAAGGGGCTGAGTGAACAGACATCCTCAGTAATGGCATTTTATCTAGTGTTTTGTCTACATGACTTAAGAGGACTGTAACGAACATGGTTGCTGTAATGTGTGCTGTGTGTTTATACATTCACACAGGCACATTTGTGGAAATGCACGTGCCTATGGACAGCTTGCCCCCAGTCCAAAATAATCAAATATTGATGGACCATGCAGTGGTTAATAGTTAATTGCATTTGACAATATGAAAAAGTCAGGAATAACTAATCCAAAGTTATCAGAGCCAATCATTTACTAGACATTATGGTCGACCCATGGCGTGGAGCTTTCCGCTATCCCACACAAAATATTAAAATCTGGGATAATTGGTGAAGTACCAAGTGGGGCTTTATGGAGTTGCCATTCATGTCTCAGCTAGCTCTAAGCAGAACAACAGGGGAGGACTTTCTACTGTGAACTTCTCTTTACCTTCACCTCTTCCAGCTGTAGGAAGGGATAAGTTCCACTTTCAGCTATGGAAATGAACCATGATTTCAGTTTTATGAGGTCTTATTTCAGTAGCCTGCTTTGAATAATAAACAACTATTAACTTTCAGAGCACACAGAAAAGCATATAATTTTTAAAGCACATCCTGTTTCAAGGACTCTCGGATATAAACTGTTTAAGAGAAATGAATTAAGGAAACAAATGTGGGATAATAGTTAATAATTGTTCCTGATACAGTGAGGTTGTCAATCTTTCCGCACTTGTCACTAATATATTGGGCCTGATTCCCCAACTTCATTTGAGATCCTTTGGAGAAAAACAGAAGTAAAATAATGGGGAAACATGTTCTTTCTCTAAGATTTTATTTTTTTTTTTTGGGGGGGGGAGGGGGGGGCAGTCCAGCATGGTGCTTTAAAGCCCTACAAGAACAGCACAGTTTACATGATTTCCTTTTGGCTTGCTCAGTGGTGCAGTATGGTGCTGCTTGTACAGCCTTGTTTCTTGACAGCCCATTTAAGCAGGTTTTAGTGTTAACTTAAACTTATTAACAAGCTTAAGTACAGCATCGCATTTTATTTGGTTTTGCAAATGTCTGGAACTTTTCATGCGGAATTAGCAGAATTCAGTCTTAAAGCCTAATGAACTCAGATAAAACTCAGCAGGATATCCTGCTAGGAACTAATTTTTTTGTACAAAGACAGCTCTTTGGTCCTCTTTTTTTTTTTTTTTTTTTTTCCAATGCATTCATTGGCTTGTCTCAGAGGCTGGTGAACTATCAGCTCTCTTATTGATCTACTCTGGAGTCACTTGAAAATATAATTTTGAAAGCAGCATTTCAGCACTCCTCCTTGCTTGATCTCTTTGCTGTGGTGAACTGTGGCACAATTTTCCAAGAACTAGGCTGAAAATCAATGCATTTTTTATAGTTAATAATACATATATATTTTTTAAAATCTTTACATCTGCCTAGTTGTATTTGAGATGCCTCTCTGTATGTTACATCTTCTGCTTTATTAAAACCTGTCCTAGGATTCACATCCCTCCACTCTAATTTAGCTACAAATTGATTCATAAAGTATCACATTTAATAGCCTTTGGGGTTTGATGCACAAACTATTCTGACGTCTATTCATAGACCCTTATAATGGGACCCACTCCAGTTTATCCCTTGAACTGTCAGGCTCTCTGGGAAATAATGGCTCCTGACAGTTGTAGAGTTAAAATATAGGATTAATGATCAGCTTTTAATGTGCAAATGGGGTATTCAGCTTTCCTCTTACCCATCTTATTTAATACAAATTTACTGTTGAAACAGGTAGCTCGAGTTGCTTCTCTAACTAAACATAGATTAATCTATCAGGGTAAATTCCTGAATCAAAATAGAAATTCAGCTACGCACCACAGAGTAAATACCACACACTACATTTGTGCTGACATAACCAAGTATTTTTGCCCTGCCAACCTCATCATCTATTTTTAAGGTTTCAAAACCTCACTTTCACACAAAAATAAAAATAGCTGTGCATTGCAGCAAGCAATTTAACCAGCAGGAAGGAGTCTGCCCTTCTCTATTAAATACAGCTGTAGAAAGCCCCATGGACTTTGATTTAATTGTTTCCAATAGGCCAAAACAATCTGCTACCTGCATTTAGTAAAAAGTAAAAAACAACAAAAAAAAGTGATTTCTACAGTGAAGTGTGGAGCAGTTCACGTGTTTTCATTATGAGATTAATAACATGTTCACGATACTGGGTCTTAAGAATTATATGATAATTTTCAATTATGGCATCCTATCAAAAAGCTATGTATACAAAATTAGACTGTTTAAAAAATGTTATGTATTAATTGAATTGGAAAATACTTTGGTATATGGTATATTAGGAAGCACTTGTCCATTATGTTCTGCAGTGACAGGCAGTGTTATATCTGAGGAGTGGACCACTGAGAGGAGACATTGGATTAGAGTGAGATTTAACAAACCTTGCACCTTTCTTGGAGTATCTACAAGAAAAATGATTTGGCTGAGAGTTAAATACAAGTCAAAACATGTAAAAATAAAATAAACACTAAGTCATACTGAAAAATCTTTCATTTTTTAAGCCAGTCACACACCCGTCCATATGCCTCTCATAACCACTGGCTTTCCCAAGCACGTGAAACAGAAAGGTGTTCCTCAAAACATGAGACTTAATCCTTGCAGTACTTGAGTGCCTTAAGCTGCCAATAAAGCAAAAAGTGAAGCCTCTTGTCTGCAATAATTCCTTTGAAAGTGGTAACATCCAAGCAGCAGGCACATGGGAGTACCCTGAGAAGTGATGGATAAGTAAGAAGAGCAAGAGCACGCATCACCTCTCAAACGTGTGGCTTCGCATGCCCTGTTACTATTGCTTATATCTTTGAGTGCATGCTTTAACACACAAACAGGGAAGAATACACTCACATTATTTGGTAAATCTGGTTCAAACAGCTTCTAAATGGCCCCAGGGATTTCTTTTGTTGTTTTGCTAACAGTGTCAATTTACTCCATTACCACTTGTTTCTAAGAAAGCAAAGCAATATATCATTAATAACATAAGCTACATTTAAATTAACCTCACAGACATTGTTTATAACATACTTTGCTATTCTGTGCTTCATTTTCCACTGCCTTCTACCTTGTATTCACAGCTGTGCAAAGCAAGTCAAAACAGCAGTGCAAATTAGGGACAGTTCAGCTGAGAACATGGGGTTGCAGACATGCTGATTAATATGTATTTAATAGCCATAGCAGGCAGCGAGTTTCTAAATTGAGTGAAGCTGTGATCTGGTTCTCCCTGGGCCACAGGATGCTCGAGCTTCCCTCTGCACTGTCCCTCACTGGCAAGTTGTTCTGCTGTGTCCCTCCTGCTGTACTGTCCCGGCAGTGTGGTAGGATGGAAGGGGTATACAACCCCTGGGAGAAGCCAGAAAAGAAAAAAATAGAAAAATAAATAAGAAATATAAGAATTAATGGCTGTTTTCCCAGGGATTCAGTTCCCTCTCCCAGTTAACCACGTGGCTGGGCAAACAATGCCAAGGACAAGAAGAAATAGTGGCAAGGGAAGGGGGAGAGGAGGCTGCTGGCAGCATTGATAAGTTGCTCATCAAATCACTCCAGGAGAAATGGGATTATTGCAAATAGCGCCAAGGAACATGCCTTCCACAAGATGCAGCACGGAAATGATGGAGATACAGCTCCTGCTCCAGCTTCTTCATGTCCTGCTGCCACCATACACTCCAGGCTTCCTGGGACAGAGCAGGAGCGCTATTTCCCCAGCATAAGGTATTGTTTGTGATGCAGCACAGATGCAGCAAGGTATAGTCCTCAGACCTGGAGCTTTAGTTTTCAGCATCCCTGGGGTTTGGGTTTGTGCTGGCTCCAGAAGGCCTTCAGCTTGGAAACTGGTTGTGGCACTTGGTTGAAGTTAAGCTCACAGGTTTTAAATTATTTGGCTGTTTCTTTGTGTTTTGAGAGAATTTTCTATGGAGATACGTTTTTAGATAGATATTTATTCTATGATTCTGTGATTCTTTAGACTTTCTGCAAAACATTTTTAGAGCACACAACTGAATAATTTTAGTGGAAAATTAGATTTTGCATTTATCAAGTTTCATTGAGAAAACTTTAAGTCACTTGTGGTTGATCTGATTTCTCTGCCACAGCCAGTAAACTTTAATATTTCCTTTCCAATTCGCTTGCTCAGGATTTACAAACAGAGGCCTCCAAAAGTACAGCTCACAATCAGGCAGAAAAATTTTCACTAACTCAGTGGGCAGAGCTGAACAGAGTTTGGGATTCAAATAACAAGGGGGAAAATTACTGACAACTAGGAACCGGGATAGATGCCTGAGGTGCAATTTGAGGGACGGGGAAGGCTGCAAGGAAGAGGAGCTGGGAGCAACCCAGAAATCAGCCAGGGAAAAGCCAGGAATCACAGCCCCCTCCCAGCTACCCTCAACACATCAGTGCACTGAACTTTGAAAAAGGCACGGATGGATCAGAGTGTCCTTGGTGTTTCGCTTAGCCTGGCTTTTGTGACTAATGTTTGTGGAAAAAAGGGACGGGCCTGTGATGGGAGGATGGGTTCCAGCCCATGGGTTTGAAGGTCCATCTGTCCCCCTTTTTTCCCCAGAGGTTGCTGTTGAACCACAGAGCACAGTGTTCTTTATTATTATTATTATTATTTTAGTTTTTATTTTTATTTTTTTCAGCTAGTAGCCTAAAATGAAGTCAGGATTGGAAACTCTCAGAAAACTGGAGTCTGAGCTCCTGGGGTTAAGGGGGGGACCCCCAGCTCAGCCCCACACAACTCCCTGCTGCCTCACGCCAGGTGGCTGGGCCTGCATGGCTAAAGTGAGGCCTACTAACTCTCAGTCTTGTCCTGTGGCCCTTCATTCACCTTTCTGTTTTGTTTTGGTTGATTTTTGTTTGTTTGCTTGCTTGTTTCTTTGTTTCTTTGCTTTTCTTTGCTTTTCTTTATTTATAGTTTCTGACCTTGCATAACTTTCCAATGGCCATGCAAAATCTTTTGGACAGTTTCCATCTGGGGCAGAAATCCTTCCTGACAGGTTCAGCAAAGACTGACATTTAATAGATTCGCTTCAAATTCTTTAAAATTGGGGTTTGAAATGGCTTGGGCATCAGTTGCAGCATGACCAGGATCACAGCACAGCAGAATGTGTGCAAGAGGGTGCTGTTTCTGTTTCCCTGCATTTTTACAGCTGTTTTATGTGCTGTTTGGATGTAAATATGGTGTCAGATTCAATCCCAGCCAGCACTGATATATCTTCTGGTGATATAAACCCTGCATGGGGACCCAAGGTGGAAAATCAGTTAGTAGATAGGTTTGCCTTAACTGAAACCCACCATAAACAATAGCATAAAGGAAAACAAATCTAATAAAAGTGAGGACAGCTGATAGGGCAACTGAATGGTTTGGTTGCAGGGATGCAAGTGCAGTCCTGTGGAGCTGAATGGATGGTCTTGTATTCCCATATTTACTAAAAAGCCACCCTATTAACACTAGCAACCTGCAGCGAAACTGGGAAAAAACAAACAAACACACCCTTCTGGGGTTTCCTTCTTCTCCCCATCCCCCTGCCTTGTTATTTTTAAAACAGGAGCAAAGGGGCAAAAGAGCAATCCTTGCCATTGCCAGCCAGTAAATCTGGTGAAACAATGGGACAAATAGTTAAGAAGGGAGAAAAGGGAGACAGAAAATAATGGGGTCATGAGCAGTTGAAAGGTTTGGCCAAATCCAACCTTTGTTTTAATGTAGTTTTAAACCAGCAGAATTATATCTGGCAAAAATTCATCTGCCTAGCTTTTTCGATTTTTTTTTTTTTTTTTTTAAAGAAATAATGCCAAAGAAACTCAGTTCATCTGGTGGAACCAAAAGATGTAGTGGGAAAAAGTATGTTTTATTCTTCCTTGTAACAGCTGTTAAACTTCAGTGTGTAAAATCTTATATAGGATTAAAAAAAAAAAGTCTTAAAGTTCTTGTATCTCTCTCATTTAAACTGGGAAGGAGTTCATAATAAAGTCTCAGTCAATCCCTCAAAATCATCCAACATCTTCATCCCCAAGCAAGGGGAAAGCAGGCTTGACATTGATATTACTGGCTAAAAGACATTGTGTAGTTTTCCTCTCCCCTTCATTCCCCCCACTTTATAAATCAGCACATTTGCCAGATTAATTTATACTGTGTGTGTGCATGTGTATTTATAAAAGAAAGGGTCACAAATTCCACCCCCCTGCCTTTTTTTTTAAAAAAAAAAAAAAAAGACGAAGAAAAAAAAGAAGCCTGTTTTACATTAGGTTTTAAAATCAGCCAGAACTAAACATTGTACTTCAGAAGCTCCTCCTCTTGCTGTGTAGCACCCTTGCAAGATACCTCAGGTGCAGCTTCCAGGCAGTTTAAGTGATTGAACAAGCTACAGCCCTACCCCTTCGCTGGGCCATACCCCATATTGATGATGCACAGGAGTGCATTAGCGCTGCTGCTTATCTGACTCCTTCCTGAGCCAATTTATACAACTCACAATTTTTTGCTGGGTTACTTTTCAGCTGGTTTGAGACTTGAAAGTGAGTCACGGGGAGGTCAGGGGAGCACCAGGGCCAGCAAGAGGGCAGAGTCTGGAAACATATCACCAAGTCCAAGGTGAGGATGGCAGCAAGCACCGGGACAGTGTTTCTTGCACCGTCCAGCTTCAGTTTCTCCCACTCTAACTATTTATTTTGAACAAAAATTGACCAGGAATTGATCCAACTGAAGATTGTCCAGCCAGATCTGCTGCCCAGTGCAGCTCAGTGGGCAGCTGTGCCAGCATAGCAGAAGCTTTTGAAGAGCAGAAGCAAGAGTGGGCATCCAGGGACAAGGATGCACTGCTCCCTAAAAAATACATTGCTTAGACTGGGACTGTTTTTTGAGGAAACAGTGTCTCTGGTTGGGAATTTCCTGATGAAAAAGATCAGTATTGAAAAAAAAAATAAAATAAAATCAGTTCTTAAATCCAATCTGTTTGTTACAGACACATCTGTTAATGAACTTCTAACCAAAGGGACAGGTTTCAGTTCACTCCGGTTCCTCTCCCACCATTCAGTGCTTAGTGTCCTCAGCAGACAGTAATTATCAATCCTAAAGCCAACAAGAATGATGTCATTTTTAGTTCATCGAATACCAGGTATCCCAAGGGTGTCCTTCGCCAGAAATGTAGCAGTTCTGAAACCCGTTTTGAATTTTGGCTTTGGTGGGAGGGTGGTAACTTTGGGACTAAAAGCATTTGAAAATTCAAAATGCATCATGAAATAATGACTTTCTGACAGACTCTGCAATAGGCTACCAACATGAGTAATAGTTGACATTTCAGACTCTGGGTGACCCCTGGATATTTTCTAGCTTTTTTTTTTTTTTTTTTCCCAAAACAATAAGTTTCTGGATAACTGCGAGATACAACAACGTAAAGTATGCTGAATACAAGGGATTACCTATACGCTGGCTGCAGTCATTTTAACCACACCATCTTGCAATAAAGGTTGATTTTACATGTGAATACTATAAACATGTAACCTATTGTGCAATGTTGTTTTTAAGTCAGATGGCAAAATAGATGAGATCACAATATGATGCAGAGATCACATGGTAATTCCTGCGTAGTCTTACTGGATTTATTCTGAGGAGTTATTGAGGCTTTCTGCAGAGATTGTATAATAGCTGCAGTAGAAAGAGGCAAGCTTTTCTAATAATACTGTTGAACAAATCAGGACTTTCCAATATCCAACCAAAGCCTGATTACACTCATTGAAATACTAATGTCAATATTTATTAACTAATATTAAAATCACTGTCATCTCATTTTTGCAGTTAGCCAGAAAATCATTATGTATCCCTTTTCAAAAACCATTGACTTTTCCTTAGCACAGAAAACTCTATTATCAGTCTTTATAAAATATTTATGGCTTTCCCTGACATTCTCATAATATCCCTAGGAGAACAATCAGCATTCCTTTCGCTGAAAATAAGACAAACCTTTTCTCCCTTAAAAAAATAATTAATGAATTAAATATGAATGATACTCAAGCCAGAAAAGTATAAAAGCTACTGCCCATTCATCTGCCATGCCAATGGGTGATGTGGGTCATTTCCTTTTCTTTTAAGAACAATCACAGGAATCTGGTTTAACTGCTTTATTATTATTATCATTAGGAAAAAATTGCTCCTTCGAGAAGCTGCCTTGAAGTGTCACTGAGGGGCAAATTATTATTCATTTCACACCTGATAATATGGAGAGTGTTACCAGGCTAAATGGAGGGAGATGCTCACGGATTCTATGAGGGCTTGTTCCGTGCCCTTGATTGTTTGTGCCACCATTTCCCCATGAACAGCAAGCCTCCTTGCCAATGTCTGGGGCAGGGCTATTTTCAGAAGTCTGCATCACCCGTATTTTCATTAGAAGCTACCAGAGCTCTATACCGTCTCACATTTTCATGTTACTGCAGTATTATTTGATGCTGATTTCCCCTGCTGTACCTGATTTACAAACCCTGATGTGTCAGCTTGCATTTTACTGTTTGCATTTTCACCTGTAACCGCTTTGTAAGGGGAAAAGATAAAAAGGGGAAAACTCCAATATCCCTGCAGGATCCATATCAACAATACCAGCTGTTTAGTTCGCAATTTCTGCCTTTGTTCAAACTTTTAGCACGCAGTTGGCTTGTTGCACCTCTCTGTGTACTTAGCTGCATCGCCATGGCAATAGAAAAAAAAAAAACAAAACTACACGATGCAGATTTGGAGAGAAAGGAAGAAAAAAGATAAAACACCACTGTCATGTCAAGGCTCGATGAGGTCGGAATTGGCTAATTTATCCGTGAAGTTAAGAGACATTCAATTTGAAAGATCAGAGAGGTTAAGAGGAGTCTTGAAGTGGAAAATTTCCAATTCATAAAAAAGGTGTCCAACGTCAGGATCTGGATTTCCCTAAATCGGGTCAAATAAGTCAGCCTTCATTCAGATAGGACACCCAATAAAAATCCTCAACTAAGGACTGGAGGATTGGGCTAGCACTTTTTAAAGAGACATAGCAGAGAAACTAAGATTCAGCTTCTGTCTTTATCAAAGAATTTAATAATATATATTTATATACATATAAATGATATATATGATTATCATATAAAGAAATAGACTAATTTCTATTTACACATTATATATATGATATTATTTATATAAAATAGTAATAAAAGTAGATATTTTTCCCCCAATTTCTGACTATTTCTATCTTTTGCCTTTAAATTCTTTTGGCTCAAGTATTTGCAATTCCAAAATCCCGGTGTGGTGCTATTTCAACTCAAGCATCTAGAGAGATCGACCGACACGGACAGAGCAGTACAAGAGTTTCACCAGAAAGTTCAAAGGCTAATCTTGCAATCATTTACTCATGCGAATATTTTTTAGCTCAATAGCATTACTCTTGTGACAATGTTACTTTGACAGAAATTGAATCTTTCAAATGCTTGCACAGTTGAATAATTTTATGCATCTGAGTAGTCTTCTTCTGTGAAGCTACTGCCTTGTGCCAAGCTAGCCATGTGCAGATGCATTTCCGAGGAGGAGAGGGTTCCCCTGATAGTGATCCTGAGGGTTTATGAGAGTAAGCCATATTGACCAGTGTGTGAATAAAGCATTGTGCATCTGATGAGGCTATTAGCAACGCATAAAAATTCAGCAAGCAATATCGATGAAATGTAAATCTAAATTTTAAAGAACATGTAGATTTTATTTTCAGTGGGGATTTTTAACATGAAAATGTATCTTTAAAAATTCACTGCGGCAAGATCAGTAAATATAAATAAAACATGTGAAGAATATTAATCTTAGTAAAATTGAAGAAGCAAGCTGTCAATGACTGTCAGACACAATATGAACTGACAGTTGCATGGTTTACAGTCTGACACCGGGATCGTTACCTGTCTGTTTCTCTATCAAAATACCTACAGGGAATAAGAGTTTGCAGATTGCAGGCATGGGTGGCAGTGGGGAGAGGGGAAGAGTGGTGAAAATGGAAGCTTAATGACAGCTGTGAAACATACGTATGCAACATATTCATTAGGATTAATCATCAGTCTTAAGGAATGGCTTACGTCATTCATTATCATCATTACTGGAGAAGAGCTTTAAAATAGCATCCTTATCTTGCAGATCCCACTCTCCCCCCAAAATCAGACTAAAAAAAAAAAAAAAAAAGCAGACCCAACCCTCTTCTTCTTAACCAATGGCTGCCACATACACAAAACATGTAGATGAATGTTTAATTGGGTTCACACATTGATAAAACTTACAGGAAAGGGTCAGAGAGTATCTGAAGATGCTCATGCAAAAGGACGCTGCAGGCGTGATGCCGGTCTGGTCTCTCGGGGGTCCATCCTAGGAACAGCCGTCCCGGTAGGCGTTGATTTAACCTTGGGACTATACTGTGACAGGGTGGCTGGGGTCACAGAAAGCACAGAGTGTGTTTCCTCTGGGCTCCCAGGATGCTTAAACTTTGCGTGGACATTTATGTGACTGGGAAAGAACTGCTGAAGATATTTCTGTTCTTTGCAGTCCCTTTCCCTAGGTTTTACTACCAGCTTAACCCACACCTGTGAGTCCTTGCTATGGGTTAAGCACAGTGGGCTGAGATTAATTACACTAAAAAAGCTTGAATAAGTGTGATGCTCCCCAGGATCAGCAGAGAAGATAGGTCAGGATCATACCCAGACATGGAGTCACTGAAATGCCTTTTTGTACTCATTTTGGACAATTAGGTGCACAAAACCACTGATCTGTTAGCATTTACTGTAACGGCAATTGGCCGGAGAGGCTGGCTCATGTGGAGCCTCCATGGTGCCACCACACTGAATTCTTGAAGGAATACCTGTTGACAAACAGCACTGCATGCCAGAAATGCTCCAGGGTTCATTTAACCCTTAAAGAACAACCATAACCAGGCTTGCAAGCAAGTCGGGATCCTGTTATCTTAAGACTTTGGAACGCACACAAGAGAAAAGATAGAAAAATTCAGCTTTTGCCCCTTCAAATCTACAACTGCACCTTCATATGCAAAAGGTGTGGTGTACCCCAGTCCCTGTCCCCCAGTCCCAGTCCCAGTGTTCCCATCTTCCCAGGCTGGCTGGCTTGGGAAAACCACTGTGGGTCATAGGAACCTTGTCTGTGGGCTTTTCTAAAACTCCTGAGGGGCTTTTCCTGGATAAAAGCCAACTAAAACAATACACAGTTGGGTGAACAACACAAACTTTTTCTATTAAATTTTGTTCGGTGTTAAAATGTGTATCCATTTCTCCCATGCTGAAAGTTCTTCATGACCCTGTGTCATAAACATTCATGCAAGAAAGGAGTACTAGTACGTCTTTATGGAAGATTTTATGCACATATACACTGGAGACTTTCATTTTGAAATGTATTTCTTGCAAGGCTTCAGACCTTGCATCAGAAACCTGATGAAGCTTGCGTTCATCCACTCTAGGAACAGAAGTAATACCATGTGACAAATCACCATCAAAAAATGCAGCTCTGGTGGCAAGTATTTAATATCAGCTGGAGAGTGAAAAACAGCTCATAGGGAGAATCTTTGCAACATTTATCAAGAATTCTAATGACAAATACATAAATATAATGCAATTTCCTTCTAGCTACAGCTTGTTAAAACTTGACTGAATCTCAGAATTTCAGCAGAACATTTCATTAAAATTTCAGCTGCCAAACAAAACTAAAACACATTGTTAATGATAACTTACAAGGCAGAATTTCATACTTTTCAACTAGTTTTACTAAGTTAACTACTAGAAAAAAAATGGCACTAATGAAATGCATTCCTAAAGACTCCCTATGCTATACCAGTGAATGTGAAGACAATGGACAGAGCAATAGGTAGAAATTTCACTATCCTCATATAGCTTGGTTTTACTTTATTTTTTAAAAAGTAGAAAATTTTATATGATAAGTCTCTCACACTTGGTAATTTCCATTAAAAAAAAATCACTGAAAAGTAAAGAGGAAGAAATGTGTATATGCATTGTATTACATTATCCAGGTATTTATATTTATTTAAAACTGCATAGCTATTTAATATTAATATGCTGTAGATAGTAAAGTAGTAATTTTCAGTCCTTCCTTGAGTAGAATTTCCATTACTAATTACAATTATTTCTTCAGCAGTAGTAGCTACATTCTGCAGCTCCAATCTCTAATCTCTTTAAAGAAGGCACTTTACAAAATGTAGAACTCCTTGTCCCTAAGAGCTACAGAGTTGACTGCAAACTTCAAAGTGAGGAAACAATATTGTCCGTATTCATTGTTGCTCAGGATACACTAGAGTCAACATTATGACTGGTATACTGTGTAACAAAGGTAATTTCCAAAGGCATACTAGCCCACGCTAGAGCCAGAAATAGCAGAAATTACACAATCCATTATGTAGACACCTTTTCATACCATGGATGAAGTGGATTTTGGTGTGGGTTTAGCAGGCAGGAAGTTAGTACCCATCATGATTCATAACATCATCACCCTGTCCTAGAGCAGATGTTAGAGGGTCTGGACTTCCTATTGTCCTCTGTGCAGGTGGAGTTCCAGCATGCTAAAATTGACAATATTCCCACTGCCATGTTGTTGCAGCATGCACACCAAATTCCTAGGATATTAAAAAACGTATGCGCTTAATTCCTATTTGTTTAACAAAATACCAAACCCTTTGGGACAACAAAAGCAAAATTTTCCAAAGGTTATGGCCATAATTTATGTGGAGATTTCTTCCGCAGTGGCGGGGGCCTCAGGCAGTGACTATAGGTTTTCCTGTCTCCCTCCATCTCCTCCCTCTGGTGTCAGTCATGATGTACGCCATGAAAGTCTATCTCTTAATGCTAAGGATTTGACCTGGGGACTACAAACAGTTCTTAGTCGAGGTCACAGAAAGGCAGAGCTAAGAAATGGAAAGCTTCTTTTTCTTTTTTTTTTCAGTTTTTTTTTTTTTTCTGTTGTTCTTGCACATTCTTCAAGCAGCTATAGGAACAACCCTGTTTTCACTCTCTGTTGTGTTATTTGGTTTGAGTTTTAAAATTAACCTAGAAGAGTTCAAATCTGAAATCCTAGTTAGCAATAATGATTCCTCTTCTTTAACCACACTCTTCTCCCCATGCTTCAATAACCAAGTGCAGTAGTCCTTTGTTAAGAGGGGACTAGACTTTCAAAAGTTAATGTGGAGAAAAAGCCTGCCCATCCCTGCAATGGTGATACCTTTCTAGGATGGGAAGCCCATGGGAGATGGCCACCCTGAACCTCCCTCACACATTCCCAGGCATGGCACCATGGGCAGCAGGGAAGGGCACCTACAGTACTTGCACGGTGCCCAAGAATTCACCCCAGGAGCACAGAGCATCTCAGGAGGCTGAAGGATAGGCTTCTGAAGGTGTCTTGGTGCCTAACTCCTATTGTACCCAAGAGGCTTTAGCACTGTGTCATTAAATCAGGTGTGTAGAGTGAGAAAGAGGTGATCAGGCAGGCAGCAAGCACCCTTAAGCACACATGTTTTTAAGGGAAATATTTAGGCAGATGAAGAATTTACTTCCTTCTAAGAACCTGATCCACAAGGAAAAGACACTTGAATTTGATACCTTTGGATCAAGGCTTTATAACCTCTCTGTATAACCATGAAGAAGCACTCTCATTAAGGCAGAAATCATCCCTTTTACCCAGCCAAAATATGCATGTGTACTAGGCTTATTACCTTCCTCCTAGACGCAGCAAAGGTCAGTCTCTACTACTGACATGCAAGGTTTGCTTGATGCTATGGGCTGCCACTGGGTGCAGTGCACCGCTTTTCCCCTAAAGCTGTAAGAGCCACAGTGCTCTGAATAAATTACTGTGGAGGTCTTGCTAACACAGCTGCACCCCGATGCTACAAGCTTGGTTCTTAAGCCACTGATCGGACATCCAAGTGACATTAGCCTAAGCCTCAGTACAGTTCACCTTACTGAACAAAAGTAATAGAAGTAACACAGATGCTCAGCAATTTTGTTCAGGGCCAAAAGATAGATTTCAGTGTCTAACCTAGGTTTAAAAATACACTCTGTAGTCTGAAAAAGCCTTTTTTAAAGTATGGCATGTTCTAAATGTATATGGTAAGTTAAAAATATACTTAGTTCATATTTCTTACTTTTAAATTAAAGTCCTTCATTCTAGTGGTTTGTCAGTAAAAGTAATATAGAGATAGCACTGACTTCAGACCTGTCCAAAGCAATGAAAGCAAGCAGTGGATAGAATAAAGAAGGTGTTTCTTGGGTGTTCATGGATGTACAGGTTTGACTTCGGGATGGAAATTAACAGGAGGCTAAGAGATAATAAAATCACCAGAGACCTGCTTATGCCACTGTTATTTACATGAAGCCTGATCTTGACCTGTATACAATTAAAGCTTGAGGAGTAATGACATTCTCCCTCATTCAAGATTTCTGGAAGTACTGAATATTAACTTACTCTTAATGCGTTCCTTAAATTAATAAACAAGCAGAACTGGCCCCTTCATAGGTAACACAGCAAATAAGGAAATCATCAGGTTCCTGGGAAATGAATGCTAGACATTATTTTACTCCACTAGGGCTGCATGCCCTATCCAAGAATAAAAACTTCCTGTGTGGAACAAAGGAAGTTTGATAAAAACATACACACACACACATTCCTCCCTGCTCCCTTATTTACACATTTTATATGTGAACCAATAAACCACACATTTTTCATCCATGCTATTCATATTGAGCAGGGAGTCATGACAGAACAGTGCAGGCTGGTAAAAGCTTTCAGTGACAAATTTAACCCATCTGGAGTGTTGAAGATCACCCGATTGTTTCAAGATATTTTTAGTGAGAAGGATAGTTAGTCTTTAAATTAAAAATTAAAAATTTCTGTCCTCTGCCAGATGCTTTTACTACCTTGTCAAGAACTTCACATTTTTGCCTGTTAGTGATAATCGGATGGTTTGAGGCTCAAGTGTTTACTAGAAGACAAAATATGGTTTATTCTATGCCTGATAGCCAGTTTACATATTCATGTATACTTCTCCATCTTCATGATAGCTCTATAAACTTTATATTTGCTGGATTAGGAAACTATCATCTGTTTTACACTGTAGCAAAACACAACATTTTTGTTTCACTCTGGAGAGAATTCTGTGGTCAGTCTGCATGAAAAAATTGAATTTTTATATGCTTATAAGTTGCTATTGATCTTACCCACAAGAACGGTATCCTAAAACATGGATCTGAGCCTAACTACAAATAACATGAACCAACAGGCATGTGTAAAACTATCCAAAAATGTACTGTGAAATCCATAGTTATTATTCTACTCTTAAGTCACAATACAGACCTTTAGTGATCCACAGAAAAAAGGCCTGTGAACCTTTCCCTGCGGGTTGCCCATCACTGTTCTAAGTGGGACTTCAGTCACCATCAGTCTCACCTCAAGTGTCTCACCTACGTGTCACCTGCTGAAGTTAATGACAAAGCATCATCAAGATGATGAGGCGCTTGTGGTTTCTTTCAGGTAGCGCCAACCATAAGGAACTACCTGAATTCCAACTGTGACTCTAAGATAAAAGCTTAATTATGGGTAACACCATCCCGCATAGGATTATACTATGCAAGAATGAAATGTGTTTCTCATTTCTTCTTCCCCTGTCTCCACACTTACTGTATCTCCTGTCACTCTTTTTGCTCAGTTCTCTTCTCCTGCCTCTTCTATGTTTTTTCATCTTTGTCTCTACCTCAGTTTTAGTCTAAACTATCCCCATATCCACCATATCTACTTAGTGTTTGCATTGTCCCTGTTCCTGACTTGCTTGCTAGCCCTGGGCTATCATAGAGTTCATATGAACTCTCCATCGTGTCTGGAGAGTTCAGAGAGCTCACCAGAAAACACAGCTGCTGGAGAGAAGTAATTTTTACTAGAAAACCCTTTTGAATTACAACTCTGTCCTGAATGTAAAACTTATTTATTATTTAAAAAAAGTTTTTAAGACTCTTCGTACAGAAATCTTGACATCCTTCTTGTTTTACCTGAAATTAAATGTGAACTGTGTAAGTGATATTTTCAGCAAAATCCTAAAGCCAGTGTGGAGAACTTCACATAAACCTAGCATAACAGCCCATGCAGATTGGAAGACTGGCTTTCATTATTGTAATTATAATCCATTTGTTACACGTGTAGAATGTGCAGCACCACTTGTATCTCTGAGAAACTTTGTGTCAAAATGCATCAAGACTCTGTAGCTCTTGGTTCTTTGTGAGTCAGAGCTGGCATGCTGCAGAAGCCATACATTTTCAATACACACTTATATTTGTAGCATATGTTTGATTCTACTATAACGCAAAACATATATATATATTTAATTTTTATATTTCTATATATTAATATTTACATTTTTATTTTAAAATTTTTATATTTAAAATTTATATTTATTATACTTACCTGTGGATTCTAGGCTTTCTTTAGTGTTCAAGAATAAAAAAAAAAAAAAAAAGTGGCATTTAATACATTGCAGTTTCAATAGAAATTAGTGCTTCTGTCCTGAGACCTTGAGGTACCTCAAACACATATCTGAATATCAGCAATGCTTGTATAATAGCTATGGAAAATATCTCAGGATGTAAAATGACTCATTTGGGGCCAGAAAGAGAATCAGAGGTGGAGCTGAGAGTAGAAGCCCAGACCTCTGTCTGCTGCTCCTCATTTGTTGACTCATGCTGCCATATGTCTGCAGTGACTTTCATCTGAAGAGTGAAGTCCATGCCCCTAAGAAGTAGAAAACGTTGTATTTGTCTATCTCTCTGCTGCACATGCTCAGAGAGATTTATAACTTGTATATATTATAACAGTATATTTGTTGCCAATGGTAAACCTATCCCTTGGTCAGAGATGTCATCATGTTTTCAGACTACCTTGGCTTCTTCCTTTCACTAATGCCTTGAAATTCAGACTAGATATATAAAAAGGTTCACTCTGAGCATATATACACTGAAATAATGCATAATGTCTGATAAGTAGCCTTTCACAGTGAAACTGAGACCATAACCCAACTGCAACCGATACAAACTTTATTTCGTTTTGATTTTTAGGGAAACATCCAAAGCTTCCAAGACACCCCAAACAGGTATTCAAAGTTAAGCCAACAGACATTGTTTGCATGAATCTTTATAAAGTAAAACCACAGTCATTATTCAGTTCATTTTCTGATTCTGTTTCTTGCATTATCCTTTAGAGTACATTGCATCCTTAATCCTCTGCTGCCAGCTGCACACATTCTCTGAGATCCAAGTCTTTATACTTAATACAGAACACACTAGTACCAAATTTGTACCATTACACTGCCTGAAGTAATTATAATTAGAAACTGAGCAACTATTGTTTAACTTAACCTTATCTTTAGCATCAATATTAAAAGATAAGATAAATTTTAAAAATGAGCTCTCAGAAAACACATCTTCCACAGAAAATTGCTGTAAGAAGCTAAAGAAAGCAATGAAGAATTAAATCCTTTCCACAGTGTTTTAATGTGTCTAGAAAAAAAAAAAAAGCACATCATTTTATATTAAATTCCATTTAAGTTCACTATTAAATTTCCCAGATGTTTTAAAATGGCATGTAAAGTCTACTAAGTATTTTCTATTATATTCTGCATAATGATATAATAACTCCTAGAAAGTGAATTAGCAAAATACATATCTGAATGACTTTTATACAAAGTATGTGTCAGTACTGCACAGATTTTGAAAACAGCAAGAAAACAGGTCAGTTTTTATTTCTCTAGCAGTAGATGTTCTGCTGTCCCATATCTGCGAAGCTAAAATATATTCTTTATCTTTTCAAGCATTAAAGAAATCTTGAATAATTCATACCCAGAAGTATTAACTCTACAACAACAAAAAAAAAAAAGAGAGAATTTCTTTTATTGGTTTCCCAGTTTGAAGACATTTCAAAATATTTGTGAGATTCTAATTTTACAAATGTAATGTCCTTGGGAAATGAAACTTGATGCCTGCTTCCCTAATCAGCCTTGACTCCTTGTTTACTTTATGTATTATTCAGTTTCTGCCTACTCTGTCCTTATTGAAAAAAATAGATGAAATTCCTGAATAGTGGCAGAACGGATATTCTTAATTATTCGTGGCTATCATAAGATTTCAAATCACTACTGAATCCTTGGATTACTTTAGAGTATGTTTCAAAAGTTTGGATAAGAGGGAGAGACGGGAGAGAGAGATAATGAGGCATGAAACTATTTTTTCTTCAGCCATAAAAATGAAAAATTATAAAAGACACTTAAAAAAAAAAGGGGGGGGGTGCGAGGGAGGAATCTAATTTTTGCAGCTTTTCCAGCCAGTCTGCATCTTGGCAGGTAGATTTATCAGTAAGAAGACACTGAAAAGCTTTACCTTTGCTCTACTTTTATGATATATCACTTCAAAAGACTGAGCAACTTGGGAAACGAAAAATCATCTTTGTTAAACAGGATAGCAATTGCAATTTATTTCTCAGGTATTTTGAGTGCCTTCTTCAGCATAGTCAGCATGCTGGTCTTTGGGGTGAGATTATGGTACTTGCTACTAACTGGACTTAGGACTCCAAGTTGGTGTGAGTATAATTTCTCTATTACAAAAAGCCCTGGGAAAAATAAAATAAAATAAAATTAAAGTAAAATAAAAATAAAGTAAAATAAAAATAAAGGACATCAGAATTGGAGAATTTGTTAACCTTGGAAGAAGAATCACATACGGAATTTCAAAAGCTACAAGCCCAGTATTATTTAAAATAAACTACTAAAATGATCAGATTGAGCTCTTCATTCCTGCAGTGTGTTTCATACAGCTTAAAAGCATTTCTATGCCCTCTGGACATTTTAGGCTTGCCAGTTTAGTATTAAGGCAGAGGCTGACTCCCAGTGGGTGCTGGTATGGTGCCAAGCCTGTTCCTGGCTGCAGCCCCTGCAGCACTGTCAGCACCTCCTCTGCCACCAGCAGACCTCCCCATGAAACCCAAAAGCCTGAGTTCAAAAGGAGAAAAGGCTCATGAAAGGATGGGGTGAAACAAAAATGCACAGTGAACAAGAAAAAATCTAGATAGTTTCAATGTCAGATGCGGAGATGTTAATTCATACTCTATTCAAACCATTAAGTAAATAGTGCCTCAATAAATCAGGAATATCTGGGGAATAGGTTCTGAAAGACTGGGAAGAAATTAGAGGAGAGGGAAGAGAAGGGATGTGTCAGTGCCCAGGAACCAGCTCTTACATGAGGAAGGCTGTAAAATACTCATCTTCATCAGGGGATGCTTGAGGAGATCTGTCAGCAAAAGATGCTGAAGGGCAGTTCCTGAAACCAAATTCCTGTCTCTGCACAAAACAGGTGTTAGCAAAGTCAGCAGCGTGGTGTCAGCTCTGCCCCATCTCCTCACCTTGCTATAGGGAGAGATTGGGATTTTGTTTGTTCGGATGGGAATTTTATTTTCTGCACCCAAACTTTGGTGTCTCTGCTTCCATAGCCCCAAGGTGCCACTTCAGATGGTTCCAGCATTACAAGAAACTGGTTGGCAACCAACGCCAGCACCTAAAGGCCACTAGGCACACATTGCATGGCACTTCCATGGTTTTCATCAACAACCTGAACTCAAGTCAGTAAACTGGAAGGAAAAGGTACCGTATCCTGCTAGCAATCCCCTGAGTCAGGTCCCTATTTTCAGTGGCTGCTCTGCAAACCAGTATCAAGCATCCTTTCATTTTATTTTTTTCCTTTAGAAACAAGGGGACGTTCCTTGTTTATGCTCATGCCTCATGGGAAGCTGCACATGAACAGCTCATTTTAGTGCTTACAGTAAATTATTGCTCTATTTCTCTCACTTCTGTATCTTCAACAATTTTGTAAATTGAAAATGTATTGGCACGCAATAACTGTAGTCCTGACATCTAACTCGTGTGATGTGTCACCAAAGGAACCCTGAATTGTTTTTCTTTTTGAAATAGATATTTAAAATGCAACCCACAGGGTTCAGGGCTGCTTTCTGTATCAGAGTAGCACAGAAAAGACATATGTGATTATTATATTTTACTGCGATGTTAAATATGTATGTACAGATGGAAGGACAGTTAGCAGACAACATTATGCAATTAGTTTTCAGAAAATAACTATTATGAGAAATCTTTCTTTTTTATCATGATACCAAACAGTGGCAGTAATAGAACTTTTGAATAGAATAGAAGTTTTTGAATAGAATAGAACTAGAACATTTAGGCTCCTAAATGGACGGAGTCCTTGTTCCTGTGTATTCAAAAGGCATGCATCATTGAAACACTAGAAAATATATACCTGCAGATTGATCCTGCTGTATTTCTGTGAAGCTGTTTTTAAAGTGGTACAGTTTTTACTACTGTTAAAGTACATCAAGCTGAAGCCCAGTACACCAGGGAATAGTTTTAAGCCACACTTCAGGTTAGAAGACCTGTCTTTAAACTAGCTGATGAGGGTTGTGTCTGGGATGTCTCATCTTGCTTGGCAGCAGCAACGCAGTAGGGGCTGCCTTATTCAATTCTTGGAGGACTATCCGCAAGCGCTGGGCTGAGGCTTGAGCTCCTGCTGTACGCTTTTACCCCAAGGAATGGAGAGTACCACTGGTAGACCCCAGGTAAGAGGACAAGGCAGCTATCTGCAGGTGTTAAACAGAAGATGCCTCCCCTAGGTGTTATGATGCTGTGTGGTTGTGTACTGCTGGCTGGCCAACTCAGAGGGTTCCTCCTGTACACTTCAGCATTACTGAAATGTAGTTACCTCCAGGGCACATGAGAGCAGCAAAAGCCAGAATGGACACAAGCTGTTGCAGATGAGGGAAATTTTTGCACACACACTAATGCAATACTTGCTACTAAAGAGCTGCTGTGAAGTCTTCCCAAGTCCATGCAGAACAGTTCTTTCAGATTTCATGTTTCCACAGCTTTTTCCGTAGAGAATCAACCTGATACTCAGATTATTTACTTGTACCAGTTTCTACCTCATTTTTTAACTGGAGAGCCCTAAGCCCATCACTGCCATTTGTAGGCAGACTAGTTAATTCTTATTCCTCATTGTGAGAGAGGGAGAAGTTATAATCCTTACTCTCACAGGAGATAAATTGCTTCTAAAAGCTCAAGATTGAAATCCTCCAAGATGTGTAGCTTGTCTTTTAGAAATCAGTGGAGGTTAGGGTTACCAAAAGAGGAGTAACATCCCTCCCAGATTTTTGGACTCCTCCTTTGGAGGAGCTTCTTTGAACAATGGCAAAGCAGAGAACTAAATCCAGATGATCCAGTTCTGTGCCTTAACCAGTAAGCCGTCCTTTATCTCTGACAGTAACATCTGATGAATTGGATCGGGCAGGATATAAAACACGATTACAACCTCAGGTTGGAGTCATAGGTCAGCTCTGCAATCACCTCAAGCCGGGGATTTTACTTGGTGCCATGTGTCTGAATAGTAAAATGGAAGATAAAAATATACAAAATTACACTTTTTTAGATATGTATGCTAAAATTATGATCTTAGCTTTGCACTTCTGCTGATTGTACTGTTGAATTACCAAAAAGCCCCCAACAATTTACTGGAAAAGAAACTCCCAAATAAGAAGCCAGCTTGGTCAACTAAGTTCTGGGTTGGATTTTTATCCTCACTCTCATGAGCCCTGTGGTGACTGGAGGCATATATTTTGTCAAACCATGGGCAGTGAAATACTGCAAGCCTATTTTTTTTTTTCCTGAAGAGACTTCAGAATGAACTTTGTCCATTGAATTTGCTAGAAGCAAAGAGGTTCTGTCATTTTCTTATTTTAAGATAGGTCCAAACTACGTATCTTCCTAAATGAGGCCTGGAGGAAGACGCTTTCTCTTTAAGGGAGGATGTTGCATGGAACTGATAACGCCCCTTCCAAAAAAGAAGACATCTAGAAAACTCATATACATCTGCATTATGGAAGAAAAATCATTCCCACTTACTCTGTTGATGGTGCTAATTGCCAGTCCAACCACCTATTCTCCAGCCAAGCTTTGTGAAAAAAAGAAGTGAAAAAAGTGCTTTTGTTATGCCCGATTCTTTCAGCTCAAATAACGTAGCTTTATGGCTAAACAATGATTCTGATAGTGAAATGTCATAATAAACTTCCTTATTGCCCGTAATTCTTCTCAGGAGCTACGTTCATAAATCAGGAGCCCTGGGAGCCCTATTACAGACTATGTTAATGGTTTGGACTTTTCTGCCAGTGCCCAGTCTCAAAACAAAACAACAACGAAAAAAAAAACCACCTAAACCAAGCAAGTTTTTTGACGACATCTTTTATGCATTGACAACTCTTGACCTATACGAAAGATGGCCAATGCCAAGATGGTGGCACCACATTTATGTTAGCCATGTGAAAGAGAATGAGGGTCCCAAACACAGGCTACTCTTCACACCTACAGGAAGGCAACCAGCCTCATCCTCCCATCCATCTGCCAGAGATGAGCTTAGCGAATAGGCCCTCCCAGGCACAGTTGGGAATCTGTAGCATTTTGACTGACTCAGGCCAAGGTGCTGTAGGCTGATGACTATTTACAATAATCACAAAATAGTTACAAAATATGTCAACATAATGTGTTTCTAGTAGCTTGACAAGACTGTGTGTAGAAGACATTGGCTAGGTCTCCTGTTACAGGAGGTGTGGTGTTATGCCGTAGAGTATTCCAAGCCACATCTCCTGGCATATTGAAGCTGTTCAACCAGACAGCAGAAGAAATTTTGCTCCTAAAGAGTTTCAAGCTACTTTCTCTTTACTCCTGACCCAAAGGGAGAGAATGTGTGTGCTCTGAGGCTGCTTTAAATTATGCAGGGACGAAAAAAGCCTTTGACAGTCTGAGAATGTAAAGGGTACGAAAAGATAACTTAAGCTCTGACTGCTCCAACTCTTCTCAGCCGCATTAAGGATACCCCTGGTGACAACTAAGTTTGTGACTCTTGATAATTACCTTGGCCATTTTGATGTGTTATGGGCTGATAGTAACAGAGGCATCGTGAGCACAAATTATGTCATGACAGACCCTGATTGTAAGGATCCATATCCTCTGCAATATTAGATATAGACACTAGATACTAAATTCCTATAAAGCTGTCAAGATTTTAAAACCAAATTCAAACGATATCCCCGACTTGCCTTCCAGATTGAACTCGGACATGAACCTAAGGTCTAAACATGGCTTGTTCAGCCCATCTAGAGACACCCAAGTCAGCATCACCTGACATGCTATTTGATTATGGCTTTTTACTATACCAGATGACAAATCAACTGAGAGGTTTTGCTTACAGTCAAAAGCAAGCTAAAAAAGGGAGTTTTATAAAACATTTAGAATCGTGTATCTTGACAAAGATGCAGTAATGGAAGGCAGCAGAGTCTGGCTTTTTTCTTTTACAGATGCTCAGGTGTAATTGTCTCCTCACACATATGCAGACTGGCCACAGTATTTGTAAATGTTCTTGAACAGGAGAAATATTATAATTTTCTTTACTTTGACATCTTTATAAAATATTATCACTTTGCTAACATAATATTATGAGGGCTACTTTTTAAAATGGATTATACAGAAGCATTCATTTCAAAATTTCAAGAAATCCTGGCTAAGCAAGACAATTTACACTGTCCAAAAGAGATTCCATTAGTATAAGATTATATATCTATTTTTCCCTGCCGTGAATGAGGTGCTTGGTGGTAATTAGATCAAGAGAACAAAACGAAGCCAATGCACAGATACCTGCCTACGTCTGCCAGGACATAATGTACATAGCGACCTGCACTGAGGATGGAGGGTGGGCTGGATTGCAGAGTCACTCTGTTTGCCCAGGGCTCAAATGCTACCCACCAAAGCAACGCTAAGCCTCCCTTTTGATCCAGAGCCAGCTCAGGCATGGAAACAGCCTCTCAGTATTATAGTATATATAGTATATAGGAGCATGCTGCATGCAGGACGTGTCGTAAGTGACAGCGACCAGTCTGAGTCCGACATTTCTTTGCGTCTCCCTCTGAGATCAGGACCCGATGGCAGAAGGGCTGACCAGGAGATAAATGCACAAGGGGCCAGGGAAGTTGAGGCTTTCCAAAGTGGACAGTGCTAACTGCTGAGGTGATGCTGATATGACAGCTGCCTGGGACATTTCTGCCATGACAATTATTGTGTGCCGTCATCAGCATGCTGATAACAGTAACCCTTGTTTTTATGTCTTCAGGATAAATCCTGAAGGCAGGAACCCTGTTTTTCAAAGAACGAGTTGATGGAACTCTACGTGTTTACCAAAATCACTATAGAAATGATAAATTAATGGGTCTAATATTATCCATTTGGATGTGAAGACCCATGTGCACAGTTATTGACTATGCAGGAGGTGAAGTTGCACCAACTGAACAACAGGATGAGGCAAAAGCATGTGCCAGGGATGACTACACAGTGAGCCTCACTCACTCAGTTTATTGCCCAAGTGTTTCACGTAACCAACACAATTCCTAGCGGCCAAACCTCTGCCTATGAAACAAATATGAAGCAAATATGTCATGGACCAGGAGAACTAGGCTTCAGTCCTAAATCACAAGTGAGGAGGAAAAAATCAAAATGCTTTGTGCTTTCCAGCACCTATTTCAGTGACGAGAGACAATAGGAAAAGCACATAGGAATCCAGAGGAGGTCCCATGCCCAAATCCTGACTGAGGGGCACAGAGTCCTTGCCCCTTCCTACACCTGGACTACTGATAACCCCTCAGTGGTGAGGCACAGCTTGCTTGCCACTCTCCTCTCCATCACCCATCTTTTCCATGTTATATGCTTTATTGAAGTTCCCTTTTGCAAGAGTTTCTTAACACCTCCCCGCTTTATATACATTCCCAGAAAAAATGTCAGTTTTTAGTATTGTATGAGCTTTTGGCATGCACCGCAGAGTATGTTAATTGTGATCAATCAGGGAGGGAGGAGGAGGAAGCTGCGCTGAAGGACCTGCGTGCCCTCCCCCATTAGCAATGCCAGGATTACATGTAAGGTCTTGATAACACCATTCATTCTTAAAGGGCCACTTTTTGTCAGTCTGGTCACGGCAGCCAGCCATGAAAGCAAAGGATTTGGGGCTGGGAACCTCCAGACAGGGTCTTTGTCTACACCTTATAAACAATTTCTAACACTCTTTCCCTAGCATGATTTTTCCATGACCTCTTCCCTTTGTGCTTTCCCTCAGCTATGGATTCTGTCCCTGTACTTTATCCATCTTTTCTTTGCCTCCTTGACTTTTTAGTTCATCTTCCACTTGGGATCTCCTGCCAGCAGCATCCCTTGCACTTTTTCTCTCACCTGGCCATGCTGGAGGTTCTCCACTCCCTAGCTGTGCTTTAGCCATGGATACAAAAATAAAGAAGGGAGCGGGAATTTTCTTTTGGACACTCCATTAAAGCACCTATTTACTGGAACTCAGTCTTTTTTGCTATTATTTTACGCCAATACACATGTAGTAGGGCTTTATCCCCTTGAAAACAAACACCTGAGATGCAGAACAAGAAAAAATGAGGCCAAAGAACTTAATCCCTGCTTGTTTACTGCTTAGGAGGGGCAAGTGAGGTGAATTTATTACAGGTGACAATTACAAGCAAGGGAATAGGGAGGATTTCTCAGTGAAAATTCTGCTGTTGCTTTCCATAACTATTATGACAATTCCTCAGTCTGCTGATGCTCCATAGGCAAACTTAGCATTCATAAAACTGTAAGTATTCACTATTTGATCGTTGTTTAAATAAAGGCCTTATAATAAAAGGAAGTAAAGGTTGATGTGTATAGAATAATTTCATCATGGTTTCTCATTCTTCCCTTCATTCTTATTCTTTCCTTCCATTCTCAATTGTGATCCTTTTCTTTGTTCAGTCTGGGTTATGCTGTAAGATCCTTTTGTTGCATAAAATGTTGTGTATGCTCATTGTAGTTTATAAATATACAGGCCAGACCTACACTGGTGAATAGTGGGCGCTGTCTCAGTGCGATGAAAAGCGGTAATTCGGTGTGGAAGGACACCAGTTCAGAGGACCAGAGCCAGTAACCCCATCTTCCCATGCCAGGGACTGCTGTGGTTCAGAAAGGGCTATGCACACCCCTACAATGCTCATCAAATACGCCACCCCTACAGTAAGTCAGAGCAGAACAGAGTCAGGCAGAGCTTCTTTCTCCGGTTCATATTTATATTGTAGAGACAGTGGAAAATCTGATTATCCAATGTACAATAATGCTACAGCTCCAGGATGCTATTCTTCTCCATTGCACGAGACTGAATCTGCCTGTGTTCAGTGAAGTTACTCTTATTTTCTCAGTGCCAAAGCAATGCCATGTTTCTCTCCTCATCACCTCAGTACCCTCAAAATTATTATGGACTTGCACTTTGAGAGCAAGAGTCAGGGTTTTCTTTTGAAGTGTCCCTTCTACTTAGCAGAGATCCCTAACCTCCTCATGCAGCTAATTTGGAAGAGCCAGACTCAAAAGCTTCTGTGCTGCTATAAACCAATATTTTTATAGACAGTTGTAACTTAATGTACCTATTTGGCTGCCTTCCACTGTTTCCCATGTTGAGACCATCTTGAGATGTTTCCCATGTTGAGATCCATCTTGAGACCATGTTGAGATCCATCTTGAGCTCTTTCAGTGCTAGCGATGCTGATAGACGGGAATAAAAGGAGTTTTGTTTTCTTTCTATTTCCTTAAGTGTGTTAGCTAACAGGTTTTAGGCCCCTGTTATTGACAGGACAAATTGTACTTTAATATGGTTTAGTTGGCTCAGTCCTAGGGCTCATGTACACAGCCTAACACATATTAAAATATTACTTGCTCAGCCTGAACTAGAATATATAAAATAGTGGTTAAATGAGTTAGCTGACACATTTTTGAGAAAAATGCCATTTCTACTCAAGCCAAGACATTCTGTTAATGGGCTGAATATTCCTTCTAGCCCTTTCTCCAGCAAAGGGAAAATAGTTTTTACATTGTCCAGACCCTTGGCATCAGCTCACAGGACGGGAGAGGCAAGGAGGCTTGCCAGTGGGGTTGTGTCCCTCATCAGCCCCCCCCAAATGAACCCTTAAGTTTGGAAACCCAGAGTTACGAAACCAGACCTCTTTGCTTCCTGCTCCTGCCATTTTTGTTACTGACCACCATCTTGAGACACTCCCCCCCTCCTCTTTGTCGTGTCATGTTGTCTCCCCCAACTTTAATCACTTTCAAAGCCATCGCTCCAAGTGACCTCCATGGCCTCTGGACTGCTTGGGTCCCTCTAAAGTAGAAGTGTTTGGTTGCAGGTTTTTCTATCTTGAGAACAAGGCTTTGCTATTTGCACCACTTTCTAGTATTTCAATTCAGGCTTGGTTTGTTGTTGTTGTTTTTTTGGCTATATTTACAAATTCCAGCAGGCTATCCTTAAGAGAAAGGTGCTTTTTACAAGTCTCCCATTCAGCATTCATGGCACAAATCATGGAAATTCCTTTAGGCTACGCTGGTGCCAGACTCTGTGCCTCCCACTTTTATGTACGCTTAATAAAATGCATCTATTTTCTTACGACCAAACTATCTTGCTTTCAGCCATATCAGAGATGAAACACAATTGCGTTAGTAATCCCATATGTGCTGTGCCTGATCCCTTACTTCTCTGTGTTACTCTGGGAGTTTTTTGTGCCTCGGTGAGGAACTTCTTTTCTCTTCAGCTGTTCTTTTCTCCCTTCTCAGCCTTTTTACTGCTGCTTCTCCCTCCTTCTTTTCCCCTCCCCCGTTTACACTTAACCTTCTGTTTCTCCTCGTGTCCTGGCAGGAAGGATATAATGCAATCGCTGCTATACAGTGACAAAAGTAAATATGTAGCTCCAAGTAAGCGCAACAGGGTCGAACAGCCCTTTTGCAATATGATACCACATAATCTGCTTCCCTTCTAGAGATAGTTGCTTGAATGCTAAGGAGTTGCAGCTCCACTGCTTTTACAACTTGATAGCTTTACTTTGCTTTTCTTTGGTTTTGCATAAAGCAGTTCTTTTACTGGGGCTGGTTCTGGGGCTATCTTCCTGCCCAAATAAAAATGTGAATAAAAGGAACGGGTTCACCCTTCAGATGATTCTCTCGCCTTTGAAATTTCCGTATATTTTTCCACAAGTAAGAGGAAAAAGGAAAACTGGATAATTTATGTGCGGTAAAGCCACACACACGCAGACACAGGAAGAGTCCTAATGCTAAATCCTTATGACTAAGCATTCAATGCAGTAAGCATTTTCTTTATACAACTGCTCGTGGCTTGCGGGCTTCTTAACTTATCCAAAGAAAATTATTAAGGGTAAAAATTTTCAAGAATCTACACGATTTGGTGATCTAAACTCCATTGAAAATCAATGGCACTTCTGCATCTAAAATTTCCTGTTGCTCCTGAAAAATTAGCAATGCCAAGTGCCAACTGAGTATATTTTGTGTGTCTCCTACAAAGGGGTGCCTTTGATGTGCAACCAGAAGTTTAAATTATTAGCTATTTTACCTAAGCAATTAAATATGACTAGTTAAATTAACCCCTACAGAAACAGAGGCTTTTTTAGTACTTGTGTATTTCATACCTTAAAGGTACAGGACAACATTGCCAATGCTCCTGAATCAGGAGATAGGATGTGGTTCTGCATGCCTTTTCTTTGCCTTTGAGGCTGGTGTACAGGACCCGCTCCTGCACACTCCTGCATCCCCCGCTCCACAGTTCACTGTTCCCTGGATTGTGCTGACGCAACGGTCTGAGAGCCTGTGCTGTAAACTCATCATTAAAAATTAGCCTCCAAAAACCTCAAGTTCTCTCATTTCCTTCACTGTTTTATGGCACAGTCCTACAGTTTTATTGGCGCACATCAGAGAGCGATAAATCGCAACAGAAGAGCGGGAGTCTATGGGAAAAACGGGACAGGCAACATCTACAGCAACATTCCCATGCCAATAAAATGTATATGGAGGCACACTGAAGTCTTCTCATCACTCTTTCAGAAGCAGCACCAAGTGAAAGATCAACCACCTCCAGCTGTTAGTGACTGGCTCTTCACTGCCCCTTCGTTTTGTCAGACTGTGCGGTCACTTACACCGCCCAGTTGTCCGAAGATACAAATGTATAAATAAATGGTTAAACACGGATGACTAAACAAAAATAAATGACAGGTAAGTAAAATATAAATAAATAAGTATATAGATTTTACTTTTTCTTTTCTTTTTTCTTTTCTTTTCTTTTCTTTTCTTTTCTTTTCTTTTCTTTTCTTTTCTTTTCTTTTCTTTTCTTTTCTTTTTTTTCTGGGGTGTAGCAAACAATATGGAGAGGGAAACAAGAATGGTTAAGCCAGCATTATTGGCAAAACATACATCTTCATAAAGGCATTGATGATGATTCATATTGATTATATTACAATATTGGCTGAATTATTGAATTTTGCAGCCTTTGCAAAATAGTCATGGGAGCCCAGGCAAGTGAGAGTATTGTGGGGTAGTGGAGCTAGTATAGGTGACAGAGAGGGAAACAGAACCCTGGGATTTCCTAAAAGGTTGCTTTGGGTTTTACCTTTAAAACAAGCATTTACCTTTCCAAAAGCATAAGCATCTAAACTACTTCTGCTGTTCGGGAAGCATCTGAATTTACACAATCAGAAATGAGGTAATGTCTTAACGCAAAATAAATGCAAAGCAGCTTAGATGTTGCAGCAGTTTATTTCTCTGAAGATGACACGGCACACTAAGGTGTCTCATGTGCTGAAGACAAACTTTTAGTCCATGCTGATTCACACGTATTTAGCAGCTGAAACCATGCACCATAGCTACAGTGTCACACATACCAGAGAATACAGTAAAAAGTGATAATCCCACAAGGAAACAGAAGAGAACCAAATTCTGCACTAATGAAAGTACTCCTTCATGACACCAAATAACTCTCACCTAGTAAGATAACGATGAAATCTTATAGCCAAGAACCTCATTTGTGGGCTAAGATTGCCTCCTCCAAGCTCACATTTCTGTGACGCTGCTTTTGTGAAACACAAGACCTGCGTTGTATAAAAGAAGAATTAAACCTAGAGCCCTGTTTCAGAAGAATCATAGTGCTAGTTAATAAGAAGCTATTTCAAAGTTCAGACCCTTAAGAAGAAGTCCTGCAAAGATGTAATCAGATGCATACGCTAAAATTTTCAAAGTTAAGTCCTTGTTACTAACTCTTAGAAGAGTCTTAAGTTTTGCAAACAAACATGATAAAATAATAAAAGCCACAGTTGGATTCACGTGACACTGTCAAGCTCTTATTTGACAATAAAGGACTTGCTGTCCCTCCTGGTTATGAAGAAAAAATCTTGGAAATAAAACTTCAAAGACTGCAGCATCAGAAAACAAAGCGAAACATTGAAAACCAGCCAGCTTTTGTTCAAGTTGTTTTTGATCTCAAAACTCTTAGTCCAATCTGTAGATTTCTATGACTCATGGATTTTGGACAGCTGGGGTTGAAAATGCTTAGCTTAGCACCGAAATCTTATCAAAAAACACTTCCAAGGTTTTATCCGAGGATGTTCTAGGTACCCAAAAAAGTGTAGACACTGAGCTTCCTCTGTGGTACACCATTTATATAGAAGTTTAAACCTACTTTTCAAGAACCAATGTAAGGCAAGTAAAGTGAAAATATTGGCTATAGTTAGCACGGTTCACTAGGATGAGAAAGAACAGAATTTTTACACAATTCTTTAATATATGTTTTGTTAGTATGTGAGGTATTCAATTTATTTTTGACATATATAGTCTCTTTCAAATGCAGCCATAGAAGCCACGAGATACGTTACACAGTGAAACAGAGGTGAGAAAGACAAAGATGAATACAATTATTTAGGGAGTTAAGATGGGAATAATGTTGCATGACAGATTCTCTGAGGCTGGGAATTATTCTTCTGTGTTGTACACTTACCATAGAGTGGTTGTTACCCAGAAACAAAGAAAAGAAAACCAAAAACAAGCAAGTAAGGAGCAAAGAGAGTTCAGGGTTGTGAACACCATCACAGGACACTACAAATCAAAGCAATGGTGGGGAGTGCTGCAGTAGAGAAGCCAGCCCCAGGTCCAGCCCCAGTGAGCATGAGCGATGCCAGCAGAAGCAGTGGTGAAGTGGGAGCAAGGACAACCTCTCCCGGCAGCAGCAGCAGAACCTCCTACCTACACAGGTGACTGTGATGAAGTGAGAAATGGAATAATGGAATACCTTTATAATGGATTAGAAGAAACATATATATATATATACACGGTGTTTGCTTCCACTGCTGAGATCTGAGCTGTGGTTTTATGAGCTGAACTACTTTAGCAAAGAAATGGCCAGTGAATAGCTTAACACTATACTCATATCCTGATCCTCTGCAGAAATTCCATACTATATTACAGAAAAATAATTTTATAGGTAGGGGTAGCTTTGTAAAGGTACGGTTGCATGCGTGTGTACGTCCATGTGAGTAAACATGCTCATCATCCAATCTCTAGGCAGTGTTTTGCAAATTTACCACACCTCATTTATTGGATATGCAAATTTTAAAAAGGCCACCTTTTCTACAGCATGCTCAAGCAATGGGTAGAAGAGAAGCACACGTACTAGGCAGAAGAAATATCCCTTAGCACCACCACCTGCTAGCACGCTGCAGAGAGAGGGAGGAAGGGTAAAGAAAGATAAGGAGTAGGAACCAGCATAAACAAATAAAATGACTGATTCATAAAATTAAGAGATGAAAAAAGCTGCTAAATAAATAAATGCACTACTAGGCAAGTTAATACTACTCCTGGAGAGCTTTATTTACGTGGTTGGCCTTTACATGCTAGCTAATCCATCTAGACACTGACCTTGTCAGCAGTGTTTGTGTAATCTTTGAGTAAGAATATGAACTGTTCTTGTAAATAATACCTCCAGGACAGCTAGACGAGAGTTTTGCATGAGTGTTAAACATGCAAAGGGCCCAGGGCATGGTCCTCCTCTCACGGTGGGGGGACCAGCCGCCTGGGCTCATGCTATGATACAAACAAGCACCTTCTCATTTCAGAGGGCTATGTCTCCACAGCACATCGCTCAGCTCTCAGGTTGTTATGCCAGGCAGTATAGGTCCCAAAACAGGCCGCAGTGCAACAAACTTAGGTCTTGGGCAGGCAGAATAAAGTCACACACAGAAGTGTGTTAAATCCACGTTTCCAGAGAACATGCTGTAACTCGGGTGTTTCTGCAGGTTGGAGACAGCCAGGCCAACTATAGTACAAGCTCAAATCCAAACTCCCGTATGTCACAAGACAAAGACCACCGCTTCATACTTTTTTCCTTCAAATCTGATAGGGAGTAAAGCTTTGGGCTTGCCAAACCAATGTTGAAGGCCAAATCCTGTTTAAAAAAAAGAAAGAAAAGAAAAAAGAAGAGCCATTTATAGCCATTTAAATGCTTTTCAAATTCTGGAGCAGATGTCTAGGCAGAGGAGAGAAGGACCTTGAGGTTTGCAAGTTTAAAGAAAATATTAAAAAAAAAAAAGAAAAACAAAACCAAAGAAATTTAAAGATGAAATTTAAAGCGCTAAGGAACCACTACACAAAATGCCCAACACAGTGATTATTAAATGTTAGAAGTGTTGATAAATTGACTTTCAGGGCTTTTATAAGTTCTTCCTGAGAGGATGGTCAACATCAACCAACACTGCATCCTTTTAAGAAAAGTTAGTTAATAAACAAGATGCATATGGAAGATTTTAGGTATGGAGGTTTTTTTAAGTGTTTGTGGAATACTATACAAAAATCCGTACTGTGTAAGAGCACAGCCTATCCACACACAGTCAGGGCTGTTACCTGAACACGGTTTAATTTTATATTTAAACCTGCTAAGACCAGGACAGTTTTAACATATCACGGGCGAGAATGAAAAAGACAGTGACGATCTGCTACTTGTTTCCTCCAAATATCAAAATGTGAAAGAGATAGTTTCAGATCAATTATTCCTTTTCCAGCAAATTACTTTCTCTGTGATAACATCCAGCACTGGAAAGGCTAATTTTAGCTAGAAAGTTCACAGAATCTTGCCGAGCAACAGCCACAGTCACAGCTAATTTGAGTCAGAGAAAGTTAAAACACTGTCAAAATATAAATGCTTCCTTCAGCTGATTCATTAGTTTGCATATCATAACAAGGACTTTGTGTTCTTGGGTAAGGTTAGTGCCTTGAGGACATACTGCAGATGTGTGCATTCACAGTCCGAATTTCTGTAATTTGTTATGCAAACATCAATTCTTTTTAAATATTGTAAGAATAGAGACTTTTATTGCAGCTAACAATCACCAGCATTAAAGATAGGTTCTCTTGTGAGGCCACTTTCTAGAACAATGGAGGACACTATATTCTAAACAGATGTTTACCAGTTAATGAATGTGATATTTCTCGTTAGAAGAGGTTTAATTTGCAAACGAATGTTGAAACAGCGAGCAAGTGAACTCAGCAAGGCCTGCCCCACATCAGAAGGCCTGATGTATTTTGACACGTTAACTTCTTTCCCCTCAAGGAAACTGTGAGCTTTAAAAATCCTCAACAACCTAACAGCAGGAAAATCTGAGGCTGACTTTTAGTTTTACTTTCCCTTTTTTTTTATTGTATGGGTGTAGTTTAAAGGTACAAAGTGAGAACAAAAACAGCAACTGAGGGCTGGATTTTGGCAGGCCTTAGGAAGGGATGAAATTTTGGATTACTGACCTCAAAAAGGTAGCCATGGCAGTTCCCCACAGCCAGGGCAACATCAGACTGTGCTTGGTATTAAGCAAAATGGCTTTGGGGGTAGACTTCTCTGTGTTATTTTATCTGGCTATCTCACTGTTTGATTTTTGTTTACCTGAGCATTTTACCTGAACTCTGCTCCTGCCTCTGCTTTGAGGCATGCCTGGAGAGGCTTCTTCAGCTTTTTCTGTAGGCAGCTGCCTGGTATTTGGTGTCGGGGTAGCAGGATGGACCAGCAGACACCGTCCTTGCTCTCTGTCCAGCGTGTAGGGCTTCCAGATGATCACAGGAGCATGAAGTGCCATTGGTCCATGGGGGTCCTGAGCTTGTCTCCCAGCCCACGTGAGGAGGAGAATTGAGACAGTTTGGTTCTCCCCAGGATTAAAATCGTGTCATTTGGTGCTGTGCACCTCAACCTGACTGAACAGCCCTGACTAAGCACCCCAAGGGCAAGATCCGGATGCTGTAGGCAATACTAGTTTTGTAGGCTTTGTTCAGAGAGTGTCCAGGCCTCCAGATGATTTGCCAGGGAAATAAAAAGAACCTGCAGGGACTGCCAGGGTTTCTGCTTTCAGGATAGCCAAGCCTATAATGCCAGATGCTTGCTGCCTTGCTCTATTAATGCTGACAGATATAAGCACAATTAGCTGAGGAGGGAGAAATGGTGGAGGCCAAGAGACCATACTCCCAGGCCTGACCCATGTAATCGCTTTCTGTTTCCCCTTTTATTCCGTGGCCTTGTGGATAATGACATAGCATTTCCTTCTGCAGGAAAGCAGGATGCATGGGAAACAGAGGCACTGCATAAGCAGATGCAGGAAGGGTCTTGCCGGGAGTCTGCTGGGAGCCCAGCATTAATGGCAGATCTGAAGATGTAACAAGAAGACTATGGGGATGCTTTAAGAGGCCACAGAGTGAGGGTGGGCCAGGCTTCCCAGCCTCGAGAGCCACAAGCAGGGCAACCCCTCATGGTACAGACCAGTTTCCCACACGGAAATGAGGGATTTGCTTCATACTGGTATTTTAAGGATAAATGCAATGTGACATGCTCGTATTTCATGGTAACAGGGACGATTTATGCAGCAGAACAGATGAGCACATTCCACAGACAGGAGCATTCTGCCGCATTTATAACTTTTGATAGCAACTTCTTTATCAGCAACCATTGTCCTAGTGAAAAAATCCATTTAGTTTTGTGTGTCAGCAGAGTTAGGAAGAAGCACACTCTGATCCACCCATTCACCTGAAAGCCTACCTACATCCAGTGTAAGTAATCTGTAGAGGACATTTTTTTTTTTAAAGAAGGATGCATTTTTCACTATTTCTGTCTCCTGTTTCCTGGAAGCACAACTGATGAAGTTGGCCCAAATTCCGTGCTTCTGCGAGCACTTGTAGGCTGCCTGCCATCTCTGCTGCCTGCTGGACTCTGGGCCTGATGCAGCACCAGGCTGGCTGGTGATATACACAGCTTGTCTGGGCTGCAGTGGTCCTCCTGCAGCAGCTTCTGCAGACAGCAAGGGCTGGAACATGACGGCCAGCTGGCCTTTTCACTTCAGGTTGGACCACTAAGTGGATGCAGTGATATGTGCACCTACATGTTCATATCCTTACTGATGAACTTAGCTGTGTTTAGGAATTGATTTTCACTCCCATTTCCATGAAAACTTTGTGAAATTGCACTTCCTCTTAAAAAATTTTCAGACCGCTTTGGTTAACATAGGAGACAAATTTTTCATTAAGTCAATTTTAAATCTCATTTGCATGAGTGATTTGAAAGACAAAGAAAAGGGGCAGAAGGCAACACTGAATCTAGTGACTAAAGAACTCTACTTGAGGCTGGTTAACTAGCTCATTCAATAATGTCCTAATTAGCAAGGACAGGCAGACAAAATGATATCCTTAACATAGGAGTTAACCAAAAGGCTGGTTTTCTGAAACTCTGCGTCTAAGTGCAAGAAAAGTAGAGAGTCCTAATACATGTGAATAAAAGGAAGACTTTATGTACTTCTTTTTCAAACTAAAGCATATGCTCAAACAGCTATTCTTTTTCACAGTGAGTGATTACTGAGATCCTTTCCATGCTGGATGTCTCAAAAAATGTGAGGGCTTCCTGGACACAGCGGACAGATGCAGTGCAGCCGTGCACCTCTGGGAAGACTGATTCTACACTGACCAGGAGTGCATGAGAGTTTGATCCTTACTGATTTCACCCAGAGGCACCTTCCCCTGCAGCAGCAAAGCTGGCTCAGCACAGAGACACTTCTGGCACTGAGACACTTCTTCAGTGATAGATCCCTGTTTTTCCAAAACACCGAACAGCTGCTTTCTCTGCTGAAGAAGTTTTTGTTTTGCAGTGCAGATTCCTGAGATCCGGGATCAGGCAACCATGGGACTTGGGGGTGTCTCAGTTTGCAAACCACATCTCAAAAAGAGGTAACAGTTGCTTCCCACTGGATTCACCCCTCTTCTCCTTCCCCCAAGATATAAACATCCAGGGAACACATCATAAGCTACTGGAAATGACTTCAAAATACCAGACCAGGCCAGCTGTGAGGCTGTGTGTTCAACAGGCAGGCTACAGCACTAAGCAGCTGATTCAGAAATAAATCTCCATGTACAAGTCAGCCAGCCACATGCTGAGACAGAGGCAGGGCTGTAAGGTAAACACAGCTCAGCACTCTTAGGTACAGGATGGAAAAAAACACACCGTCTTCTTTTGTCCTTAAAATGCAGGTTCCCAATTTGTTCCTTCCTGTGGGAAGTGAGGGTTATACTCTAATGTACTGTAACAGGTCCAACCTATAGGCAACTAATGACAATGAAAAGACAATTTTCCTCTGACTAAGAAAATACTGTCTCGTGCATCTCCCTGAAATTGCATTGTCAAAGGGACACAAGCTGTCGTTAACACACGGTCATGTCATTCAAGAAGGGTCTGATGGGCCTGATACAAAACCCACCAAAGTCCTTCCTATTAATGCAAGACTTTACCTTTAGAAAAACGCTTACTGCAGCATTTTGACCCCTCTCTTTATTTTTATAAGGCAAGGCAGAGTATGATTGTCTTTCAGTTAATGATGTGGCAGGGGGTGACTTTTTGCTAGGTTTAAGAGACTTCTTTTAAGCTGCAGCCTTTAAGATCCACCTGGACAAGCAATAATTAAAGGGAATAGCAAATTAAATGCATTAGGAAGGGGAAATGATTTACTAACCAGGGGGAGAAATAATTTATTAGAAAAGAAAACTTTTCCTCTAAGCCGAGAGAGTCACATTACCTCTTTCACAAATCACTGGCTCTAGCTTTTCCTCCTCCACAGAAAGCTGCCCACCCCTGAAGTCTGCGGCTGTTTCTTTCCCCGGGGCACCGCTGCCATACACACGGGGCCCATCCTGACATGCGCCTTCATTGCCCTGCAGAACTATTTTGGGACAGGGTGGAGGGATGGAGAAGAGAGCTGGGGGGAGCTTATATTCTATCGACGGGAATAACAACAGACACCTCGTTACGGCTGGCTTAGAGTGAGGGCTCCCAGGAGCCTCCTGTTTAGGAACAGAGCCAAAAATGTTCGGCTTAAGCCAATCGGCTGAAATTGAAATGCAAGAAGTTGCAAATCAAGCGGGAGTCAGGCTGCTGGACTTTTCCATCTCACAACCAAGCAAGAGCAATATTAAAGTCATCCCAATGAGTGTTTATTTCTCTAGAAACATTCCTATGGAACTTATTATTGATTCTTGGCATCGTAGCTATATGGGAGACCCTAGTGTCCATGACAATTAAAAAAAAACCATGTTTATTAAAATTCAGTCACAGTGGCACAACACAATGTGCAATTATAAACACAAAACAGATGCAACGCCATCTTCCCTATAGTCAGCGAAGATTGCAATCTGCAAACCATGGAAATTTGTGTCCTTGATTTAATGGTTTAAAATGCAGGAAAGCTGTTTACATTCACTGTCAAAATGTTTGCATTACATATGCTCACTGCCCCTGTAGTGGAAATATTTTTCCACTAACATTGCAGAATAAGCACAAAATGAAGATGCACCCCTCTTGGTAACAAAGTGCTGGCATAATGCAGTTTTCACCTCTGCTAAAACATTTGTTAATGACTCATCACACTGTGCTATTTCTTCCCTTTACCTTGGATCAGCCTCTTGAGAAATCATTTAGTATTATGCACCCATTTTCTATTCCTCACTAATCAGATAGCCTTTTGCGCAAGACTACAGACACCGCTTCCATGTCTTGAAAGTATTAGTTAGCAATGTAGATTTTTTTTGATGTCCACTACAGCACTTCTCCATTATTGCAAACTTGAGATTACACAGCTGAATTTGGAAAACATGTAGGTACCTTCCATGACACGTGTTTAGGATCAAGTAGTTAAGCTGGATATTTTAAATTCTGCCTCCAGTTTAAAAGGTACAGTGATGAATTTCAAGTGCCTGTACCCTTAAACCTGAAGGGATTTAGGAATATAAGTCTCACGGAGAGACAGCAGCATTTTTTAAAATCAGTGAACATACATTGCAGACATAAAACATTTTGTTACCAGAAAGTCTCTTAAACACATATCTAAATGCCTAGACACGGTGTTAGTAATGCTTAAGTTAATTGCTATGAAAATCAGAGTTTCTCATGTTTGCAAAAATTCATTTAATTTACATTAGCACTGTACAGACTTGCCTATCTTTTCTCCTGCTTTGCTCAGTTTCCATAGGAGTATTCCCACGATTAAGCACGCGTACAGTCCCAAAATCAAGGTCAAAGTATTTTATACTGTCTGTAGAGCACCATTCAGACACTCTGATTACATGGCTGATCACAAAAAAATTAATTCTACAGGTAAGAAACTTGCATACCAGTACAGCACAAAAGGTGGGTATATTCCTTCTAAAGTATACGTAGTTTGTTTGTTTTTGTTAACTAGAAAACTTTTGTTTAACAGGAATTGCTGATATGTTTTTTTCATCTTATGCAACTAAATTGAATGTATGAAATACATAGCAATGATGAAATCTTGTGCAAGAGTTTTCCGCTGTTAAGCCTTATCAAGAAAAATGTATTATTTAGCCGAATGCACACTGTGAAAGATTCTTGCAGTTCTGTTTACTTAGCTTTTTTTACTGTGTGGTTTCTTTGCTTTTAAAGAAACAGAAGATGACTTATATCTGAGCATGTCAAGTGAATTTTGTGGCTATTTTGGCTGCACTAAAGGCTTCTTCTCTTGACTATGTAAAAAAGTTTGTTGTCAAGAATATTTACTAGCATATTCTCAAGCCGCCTTCCTACCGGCAGCCAGCATCTGTTAACAACAATTTGCCTTTGGTTAAATACAAAAACAAGCAAACAGTAATTTTTCCTGGTTAAGGCAAATACTACTTGACTGGAAGAATCTTTCCCCACCTGGTTCAATTAGGAGGCTGCAAAGGCAGAGTTTTCTGTCTGCAGCTCAGAAAGCTTGCATGTAAAAAGTTCAGAGGCTCGTCTACACTGCAACAACTCGGAGTTACAGCATGCATAAAATGTTTTTTTCCCCATCAGTCAAAGCGTGAGATGGCTGGGATATGTGAATGGTTGCTATCCACACGCGGACAGCAACATGGATTTCTTCCATAACTCTGCTTAATAGGAATGAATCAGGCTTTCTGTCTTTACAACTGGGCATCCACACTGTATGTTTTCACTGTGAACAGATTCAGCTAACAGCTCTAATCTGTTCCTTGCGGGATAGAACAGAATATTTTGGAGACTTGGATACTCCGTTTCTGAAGGTGTCTAAACAATGTTCAAACACATGTACGTTCAAAAATGTATTTTCTGCCTGTCTGCTGATGCTCACGTTACATGGAGATGCCACGCATGTATTGAAACAAACGTGACTCATATTTGAAATGCACGTACACTCAGAGGAACGTATTTTAATGTACTAAAAATGCACTCCCCAGAGACAAATATACTGAAATAGCTCTTCAGCTGCTCGGAATACATGTCCCACCACACCAGACTCAGCAACTCTCTCTCCTGACTGCATTACGACACTGATGATGGAGCAGACCCTGGTGTTTCCAGAGTCTGTCTTTCTCTCATATTAAATCATTTAATCTTTCTGAAAAAGAACATTTATTTATTTATTTATTTGTTTGTTTTGGGGGGTGGAGGGGTGGGGGAGATTCTCTTTCAGAATTATCTTTTCTACTATTGAGATGTCATAAATTACAATACAAGCCTGGGATTACTATGTGAGACTAGTTTTAAGCTACTCACTTTCTGACAGAACATGAACAGCCCCCTTCATGCAGTGTATGCCTAATTTTTATTTGAGGCATTTGTTTTCTGAAAGCTCGTTCTCTTAAATATTGGAAGATGCAAGGAGACAGTAAAAGAGTGTGGGTAATGTCTAAAGAGATCTGAACAAAATGTCTAAGATGAAAGCTACTTTGTTTGCTGTTTTGTTGTGATTTCAAAACTTAAGAATAGGGTCACTAATTCTGCAGCCCTTCAAGCACTCTCAGGGTGATTTATGGTTTTGTGCTGAAACGCTATAGCAAACTTAATGGTTTTGCATGGTTGAAGCATGAAATTAGGTGGAACCTGAGTGTTTCCACTGGGTGTAGGTTTGAGTTTGGGAGAGTTTTGGAGTCCAACATATCAGCCAAATAGTTAAATTCTGAAGCATATACTTGCAGGAAAGCTTAGCAAAAAAAAAATAAATCTAATTAATGCTTTTCTGCAAGTGCTACAAACTCAATGACATCAAAATGCAGACTGACTCATACCAGTTTTATATAATTGACCATTCTAAAAGGAATGCAAGAAAAGTCAAAGGCATTTCGTCTCAACAATTTCTTAAAGGAATACTTTGAATTTTCTTGCTCAAAATGTCATTTCTTTCTGAGAGGACTGAAATCAAATGCCCTTTTCCCATTTAAAATTGAGCAAAACAGTTCACTCTGTCTCAGCTTGTTTGTTTGTTTGCTTGCCAGTTATCCTGACCTAGGTCCAGGAGTCAGGATCTTCTCGCCTCAGGACAATGCAGAAGTCATGTCTACTCCTTCTGGATCATGGAGCTCTGCATTCCTTGTGTTATAGTGACGTGGAAACTATCTCAATCTTGTTATTGTCAACAGTCAGATAGGTAGGGGACATTCCTTATGGCGAGATTTGTGAGTTCAAGCCGTGTCTGACCTAAAACCCAGTTTCCTGTTCCCTATGTCCTGTAGTCCCTTGTACCAAAGGCTACCACTGTCTCCTCCAGTTTAGGTGCATGAAACTTGGAGACTTTGAAGTTTTGAATGCTAGTCATACAGAAATATGAAACTGCAGGCTGCAAACTGCGTCCTAAATCCAAAGAAGAGGAGGGTTTGAGAAGGTTTCTAGGCAGCCCAGAAACCTTCCCACTCCCTGGCTGGAGCCAATTGTCAGCTGTGAATCCTACGAAGATCCTAGGGCAGTACTTGCTGTGGGGTGCTGCAACGCTGACTCTAGTAATAGGTGAGACCTGTTAATTTGGGCTTTGGCTCTCAGGTTGCTCTCAGTCTTTACTTAAGCACAAAGTCTTTTAGAGCCCTCATCTGGAGTTCTGGTTACGTAAGGAACTGAGGATTTGGCCTATAATTTATCTGTGCCAAGCAAATCCCTAGAGCAAACAAAATCCTACCATCCAAGCTAGTCAGTCTCATGAAGCTGTATGCTCATTTTGTATCCTTCCCCCTTCCCATAGTTCTCAAGTACTACAAGACTTGGTGAGAAACAAAAATTCTCGGGGCTACCAAACTCAACTGAATTTCCCTGGCAATTTCACATAAATCCATTTTCCCAGTTGCAAAGGTCTATGATATGTACCTACTTGTACACCCCTGAAGGCTTTCTGGACAGACAAACCAAGGTCATGCGGACAGGGTTTGCGTGCTGTCTTTTTCCCTCTGTCATTGTTGGCTGAGATGAAAAAGATTCCTTTCAGGTCTCCACCTCAGCAGTCTCCTCAAAACTCCAATTGCAAAACTCTGTAATAGGAACACCATAATTTTTCCTCCTCTGGCATTTGAGTTTATGTATGGTCAGTGCTGCATTTCTTACCATACCAAAATATGCAATCCTCATGTACAATAATGGAGAGAAATATTTATGAATTTCATATCTTAAATTAATACATTAATAAATAAAATAATCCATTTGTAGTGCTCAACCAGATTTGATGGAGAATGTTTTTTATCCTGTAACACAATTTTTGTTTAGTCTTAATATTAAAGCTTGCTAGAACCCTTGAGTTTACTGAGTCCTGAGTATAATTTAACTCTATCCTTAATCATGACTCACTGATTCAATATATGAGGAAGCAGGCCCTCAAAATAAAAATTCTCTACCTTTTCTCACTTCAGAAATGTTTAAATTGACATAAGCATTTCAGCATTTTACAGGACAGAATCCAGGGATTACAAAAAGTAGTTCATGGATAGCCAGAAAAGGTAGAGGGTACATGTGTTTTTAAAAGTAAGAGTCAAAAAAAAAAAAGAGGGGAAAAAAAAAAGCTTATGTGTAAAGCTTTAACTGTATCTATTTACTTGATGGCTCCCCTGTAAGTGTCTTTCTTTACACTCTACATAGCAACAACCTAAGCATTCTCCCTTCCTTCAACATGGTATCCAAGTGACAAGAAAAACTACAGAATTAATAAAAATATAGCAGGGATCAGATTTAAGTGCCTCACTTGTCTCAGCTGAAATCATTTCCTTCCACTGCACAGAGTGGTTTTGATGGGAGAACTTTGCTCTAATGAAGGTAGAAACAATATCAGAAAGGAAATAAAGAAAAATTGACTAATGTGACATTTGAGCATCATATTTAAAAGCAGTGATGTGAACTATTGATCTCACCTGCTAATAGAAACTATAAATTCCTTCCAAAACAGTATTTCTGAAAAAAAAAAAAAAAAATCTTCCTTTCTTTCCAGTTATCTTGCTGAAATGGTCATTGCAAGGATAAATTGATCTCAGCCTAAAGCAAATTCATGTGTGCGGTGGGATTTGACAACCAGAAAGTAGCTGGCAGGATAGGGACCTTTGTTTAAACTTCAGAACAACTTTGCCCAGTGAGGTGTCTATTATTTTGACTACATATTTTCAGGCTTGATGACAACACACTGTCACTTAAGGATGCTTCATTTCTTCCTCCATTTGTTAACAGGATCCGGGATTACTTTCAAGCACTGGGTGGGTTGGGGGGGTGGAGGGGGTAAGCAGGGAGAGACAAAACAAATGAGTATATTGGTGTGTTTCTTGTGAAGTGAGAAGTGTAGGTAGAGATATGACAGTTTCTATGGTAACAACAAGAGGTTTTTTTTATTACTAACAGAAAAATAGGTGTTGAGATAACCTCTTGTAAATTGTAAGTGCATAAGTTATTTCTAGTCTGAGACATTGCTTTCAATTAATACACATTAAATTTTTAAATAATGGGACAACCTTCTTTAGGAGATATATGCTTCTCAGGTGCATAATGAGAGGTGTTGAGTTTCAGGTATGTATTAGGAAAAAATGCTAGAATGAGTCAGAGGAAAAATATTCTGCACGGAAAGATTTCTGCTTTCTGTGGGATTCTCATGGTAATATTTTTGTAACATGGTGATTAACTTATTGTTCATCAAAAGAACCCACTGTAGAGCTGAAACATTAAGGAAAGTTCAAGTAAATACAACAAAACTGCAGCTTGATTCCTGATGATGGTTTTTAATGTAATGTAAAGAAATACTACCTTTTGCAGGTCAATAGCTACCATGACATGGAGCCTTGCCATTGTCATTACAGTTATTTATAGTTAACCATGACATTTCATAGGTAAAATAATATGACCAGAGAAGTCTCCTGCATGCTGCCCAAATGGGGTACAGGAGATGCAAAGAGGAAGGTCCTAGCTGGGACAATTCTCCCAGTTAGAGGACAAAAGAAAAAAGAAATGGCTAGTGTGCATTATCTATTTCACAGAAGTATTCAAAAGCTCATCTTTATGCCTGATATAGAGGCTTCTGTTGCAACAGCCCAAAGCATTGGTAGGAATGGGGGCATGCTGAGACAGAAGAAGGAATGGTTGCACTACTCTATGTTCTCTATATTACGTGTTGCATACCCCTCATAAATGGGACAGTCATTCCTATCAACTCTAGTTCTTGTAAGCTGGGCACAGATGGGTTCAAAGCAGCCCAGGAACCACAGGCAGGAAGATGACTTGTTGCCTTTCCTGAACTTTGAGGCCGTCATGTACTGTTTGTTTAACATTGCCCAAAATGTGACTAGACTTACAGTTATTTTACTCCTTTTTCAAGCCCATTGATTTGAACAAGGCTTTATGCAGGCAGCCTTGTAAATAGAAAAGGGTAACATCTGAAGCATCTTAAGGTTTTTAACCTCCCCTTCTTACAATCTTGCAAATACTAATAGTAATCATCTGTCCCTCCTCTTTCTCTTTGCAGAGCAATACGCTGAGTCCTTTGCCTCTTCCGAGAAAGAAGTCCAGCCTGCTATAAGCGAAGCAACGCCAGCTGTTCAGAGCTGCTGGAAACTCTAAACTAAGCAGCCATTACTTCTCAGTAGAAAAGTGTTTTTAAAAGTAAGCCTCTGTTTATGGATGGTACTTATCCGGCCCCATTACACTGCTCTCTGAACAAATCATAGCTTTCAATGTGATAATCTTCAAGACAGGTAAACATCACTATTTTACAGAAATGTGATCTTACAGACACAGAATGGAGATTTTTTTTTTTATGTTTATACTACAAAATTTTATAGGTCGTGCCTGTGTGCACACTTCATTTTGAAGCCAGATGATAAAAACCTGAACTTCTGTCAGTCGGGTTAGACCAGTTCTTCCAGCAACACAAGACCTGCACAGCACAGGTCCACTGCTACCATGCTCGTGTAGACACTCCTGTGTAGACATAACCTGTCCCTCGACAAGCAGTTTTTCATTAACAATCCCACAACTACACTCTTACTTCTGTGGGATTTCTCTAATCCTACTCCTCAACTAAGAGGCTTGGGACTAAAGTCATTATCAGTTTTGCGTCTGAAAGCCCTACTGTGGTTTAGAAATGCTTTTTTTTTCCAACTTTGTGAGTGCAGAGTAATGGTCCACGCAAAGCAGCTTGTCCTTGAGTAGTTGCCTGAAACAGTACAATAAAAACTACACTAACCAATAACTGGACACTTACAAAAAATACATTGGAAAATGTCAAAGCAAACTTAAAAGCGAAAGAGGGACACCGGAATTATTATGTATTTGATGCTGGTTTTCAAGGCTCGCAGTACTCAGGGTTTATGAGAGAATTCATGGAATATTGAGGGCTTTTAAAGGAAGAAAATCAGATAAAGTGAATTCAAACATCTTCATATGAACTAAGGTATCACCCAGCTCATACAATACCAAGACAAACTCCTTCAAAATATTAAAAAACAAATTTCCCAAGGATGACGTGCAATCAGTTATTATACTGTGTAGATGACTCCTTGTTTCTAGCATCTTCCAGGTTACCAGAATCTTGCACTTTCTCCTGAATGATGGCATGAGCTGTAACACTGTCCCTTCTGTACATCACTAGTGTAGCGAGTGATAAGGAGTGTTATGAGTACCTTTGCAACAATCTGTGATGCAAATCAAAACAACCAGAACTTTGTTGTTTGTTTTTATTTTTGTTTTGCTTGTTTGTTGAGCAAGAGAGACGCATTTTGGTATTCAGTCAAGATTTTCTTCCCCTAAAATTGAAATATAATGAATAAGTAAGAGATAAAACAACAGGAAGCAGTAAATAAACAGCAGTTCTGTGAATATGTAGTTGCTTAGTGAGATTAACAAAAGTTCATAACAGTTATTGGCCCCATACTGCACATCCACACAGCAGCCTTCTGTCCAGCAGGGGCAAGCAGTTAATGTCAGCTTTTTTCATCACCAGCCACACAAGATTTGGAGAGGTTTTGTAAGTGCCTTTGTGCTTAAATCTCCTATACCCTTCTGCCTCCACCTAATGAAGTGTTTCTGGTTTATAAATACTCATAACCTCTTAAACAATGATCAGCTGTCACAAGATTAAGGTTTTGAGCCCGCAAACATCTAACCTAATCGTAAGACATTTCCACCATCTTTTTTGTGTGACCACCATACTTTCTGCTGTTACCTCCCCACTGCACAGGGAATAGCTAAATCATTCTTTGCTATCTGTGCAAGACATCAGTCAAGGGAGTGAAAAGGTAAGATGAGTCCTTAAGAACCACAGTTAGCATTGCAACAGCATCTAAACATCTATATACACTGACTAGGATATATATATATATTTTTTCTTTTATTTTTATTTTTTGTGGCTTTTCAATTAAAAAAAAGGGTTTGAGATCTGGTTGAATTAGGAATCCGAATGAAAGCAACTGGGGGGGACCCGACCTAAAGGTGCTGCAATTCTTGGGAGGAACAAAGAGTCCTTGCAGTGCAGTGCAGCACTTCCCAGTCATAGCCCCACGACAGCTCTGTGCAGAGATGGTGGGAGAAGGAAGCACCTCTCTGACATGTCTGTTGGCTCATGTGCCCCCAAAAGGCAAAACGTTCAAACCCAAGGAAACACAACTGCTTTGTTAGTAACTGAAAAAACTTTCCAGAAGAGACACAGTCAGCAAGAGTATATGTAAAGTCCTCATCAGAGCAGAAATCCAAACTGACATTTTCAAGCTCTAGCTGCATCCTTGACCTACTGTATTAATAGTGTTGGATCACTGCATCTCATAAAAACAGTTGAATATAAAGACCTACAAAAGATGAAAAACTAAGCAAAAAAACCAGGCATGAGATGCACTTGGCTGTGCTCATCGTGGAAGACAAGTGAGGGAATAAATGGAACCAATTTTGCACTTTAAAAGAATCTCTAAAATTTCTCTTGCAAGGACTTTTGTAGTGATTTGTAGACATAACTAACTTTCTTTCAAACTTCTTTCCAAACCTCCCCCAGAGCACTCCATCCTGGAGTTACCTTACAAACAGGAGAGCATTCTCATTATTTCCAGCTTAAGAACTGGGGAAAACATTAGTTCTTAGTCGTAAAAATCCTCCTACACAAGCTGAGTAGTAGTTCTGTTGGCTTGCAGGAGAATCGACCAAAGGTTGCCTAAGCATATAGGTAACTTGATCCTTCTGTGAACTGAAAAGATCTGCTGAACCTTTTGAGGTTAGCCTACCAGTAATAAAACTGGGTCACAGTCATCTCTTGATCAGCAGTGCCATTCAACCTGGCTCACAGTGATCTCAGGATAGGATATGCAAAACCTCTATTTCTTAAACAGTCAGTTGCAGGCTGTATATGTTAAAGGGAAGTTAGCATCTCATTTTGTTCCCCAGTTTTTCATGCATCTTTTACCACACTGAAATTTACCCTTTATTTTCCTACTCTGGCTGAATGCCAAGCTGAGCATGGTTGTCACTTTGAATTACAGGTGTACTAATCATTGCTATCAAAACCGGTAGCATTGTGGAAGCACACAAAGTGGTACACGGCAGGTAAAGATATCACCACACTGTCAATCACTGCTTAAAGTTATTTGGTGTGGTGGCACTTCTGTAAGATGACCGAAATTACTGTTTGTGAACACAAGTAATTTCAGTTGCAGTGGGAAATCCCCGCTCTTCTGCCCCCTTCCAATTACATTTCATTGGTTCAAAAAGCCTCATGAGACCATGTAGTAACAGCAGTTGGGAAATGTTTTATTTTTGTTTGTTTGTTTTCTTTTATTACTTTGTTAAACTACAAAATGTGTGGGCTCTTTCCAGGCAGGAATTCTGTTTTTATTTATTTTGAAACAAAACACAGGTTGTTTTCTATTTTTATTTTTGAAAAGATTAAGATTTCTCAAAATTTTGGTTTCCAAATTCCAAATTTGGTTTCCTCAATTTTTTTTTTCCTCCCCAAAAATGTGTTTCAAATCAGGAGTTTTTGGTGTTCTGAATTTTGCTAAAACCTACTTTCAAAATTTAAGCATGACTACCACGTGCATTATGATGTCTGTAGTCCCACAGAGCATGGCTTTGATGAAGTTCATTTTCAAATTGCACTTGGTGATTCTCTCAACTCCTCCCCCTGGTCTGTCAGCAAGAACAATTTCATAGAATCCCAGAATGATTTGGGTTGGAAGGGACGTTAAAGACTCTCCAGTTCCAACCCCCTGCCATGGACAGGGACACCTCCCAGTAGATCAGGTTGCCCAGGGCCTCGACCAACCTCACCTTGAACACCTCCAGGGATGGCATCCACAGCTTCTCTGGGCAGCCTGTGCCAGTGTCTCAACACCCTCTCACCCTCATCTCTTCTCTAGGCTGAACAACCCCAGCTCTCTCAGCCTGTCCTGATAGGAGAGGGGCTCACTCCAGCCCTTTGATCATCTTTGTGGCCCTCCTCTGGATTCATTCTAATACCTCCACGTCCTTCTTGTGCTGGTGGCACCAGAGCTGAACACAGTACTCCAGGTGGGGTCTCATGAGAGCAGAGTAGAGGGATAAAATCACCTCCTTCAACCTGTTGGCCACACTTCTTTTGTTGCAGCCCAAGATATGGTTGTTTTTCTGGGCTGCAAGCAAACATTGCTGGCTCATGCCCACTTTCAATACTCGCCAATACCCTCAAGTCATTCTCTGCAGGGCTGCTCTCAATCAATTCATCACTCAGTCTGTATTGATTATTGGGGATTGCCCCAACCCATGTGTAGGACCTTGCACTTGGCCTTACCTAACTGCATGAGAGTCAGATGAGCTCACTCTTCAAGCCTGTCAAGGTCCCTCTGGGTGACATCCCTTCCCTCCAGTGCATGAACTTTTTAAAGTTCACTCAACACTTTTTATTAATTATAATTATTATTATTAAGAATTCATTTTTCTTTTTCTGTAAAAGGCAGTCTTTACTGCTTTACTTCATTACTATCTTCAACAGTTCTCCCCAGTACCTTTGCAATGAGTTTCAGGGCGCCCCTTGCTGGTTAGCAAATGCCCTGCTCGCAGCCAGCAAGGGAGAGAGGGGTGGTTGTTTTTTTCCTTTGCAGGCATTTAGAAGTAAACAACAGCAGCAATTTATTTGCATTATGCTGACCAAATAAAACTGATCTTGACTCTGCAATTGGAGGCAATCAAAAACAAGTAGAAAAACGTACTGGGAATTAAAGAAACCAAAAAAAAAAACCAAACACAAACAAATGGAGATAGGAGAGCTATTTTCTTCCATTATTTGTTAAAATAAGGAGGAGAAAGAATAAGTGATAAACACAGTCATGATGGAAACTTCCTCAAAGATATGACCATGGGACATTTCTACAGCTCTTACTCGATTAGTTAAAACTTCTCTCTATAGAGAAAACTAAAGGGAGCTCAATTTTTACCTCCAAAATAGTTTCGCAAATTCTCCTGGAAGTTTCAGAAATGTTTTTTTCTGTCAGAATACCAGAAGAGTTTAGGCCAGAGTAAGAATAAACTGCTACAAATACACTGCTTTCTCTCTAAAAGAAAAGCAAACAAATCAATAAAAGACTAAGGCTTTCTGGGTGCATAGAATTTGACAGAAAAAACATTTGAAAGTCTGTCCCAGACCTCAACATTAGCTTTTGGCTTCTCTGCACTGAAGAAGAAAATTAACTGGTTTAAGAAATGCATATGAAATTTCCCATCTGGCTAACAACATGTATGTTTCTGCTCACTATGACAATTTGAAAATGCTGCTGAGATGTTTTAAAGTCGGTGTTTATATCTAAAAAGCCAAATCTTCCACAGCTAAGGTGGCCCTCCCTGCTTTCCTGGGATATAAATTAAGACAATAAAGTACAGTTGAAACTCATTTTTAAAGGTGCATAGCCATGTTGTATGTACTTTGATAAGTGCTCTTTAAAATGTCTTCTTTGCTGACACAACTATTTCATTTCAAAGTTGTTTATTTCCTCCATCAAGGAACATTTAATAATTGGGTTTAAAGCATATAAATCTGTTGTTTGTATTTACTTGCTAATCAGCTTAGCATTGCTAAATACATGTGTCATGTGAAGGTATACTGCTACTTGCAAGGGCTTCAGGTGCTTTGGAAAAACTGATGATGTTATGACAGACAGGTAAAAAGCACCATGAAGCTGTCTGCTAGATACAGTGTATGCAGAAGCAATTTGCCTTCTAAAACTCTGAACATGATATTCTCTAATATTTCCTGGCAGATCTTCAGTAGCTAGAAAATAAGCATTTCCATATGTAAGAAAATATTCCTTTGAAATGTAGATTTTTCTTTACAAGAAAAGAACTCGGAGAGAATTGCATTTTTAAGCTAAGGGTTCATTATTATTTATTTTTCTGCTTTGAAAATGCTGTGCATTTTCTATATAACACTTAGGTAGTAACTGCGATTCTAGTATGAGCTAAATTACTCTAACAAATCTCCTAGCTGTTTTTGTCCACTAAGAATAATCTCTCAATAAACAAATTTTGGCTAATACTTAGGTCCTCATTGCAGAGTTGGCTTACATTAAATTTAATATAATGCAGTATGAATTACTGCATTTACCTAAGATTTAAAATATGTTCACAACACCAAGTGTCTTTCTGTTCCACTGTTTTTATACAGTGTTTTCCCCTTTAAGGAAAGCAGTTTAAAATGGTTGCTAGTCTTCTCAGTTGCTGCAACCACATGATGCAATCTATTGTCAAATTAGTGGGTGGCAGCAAGTGGAAACAGATTTCACCAGCAATAAAGCCCGTCACATGATTTCATCTGTTCACAGTCATACAGTCTCTTATCCTATTTCTTGCTTGATCCAAAGGCCCTGTCCACATTGAGCAGGGTTTATCTTTGTGGTTGTTTTTCACTAAGTGGTATTTGGGGGGTTTGAGAAGTACACAGGGAATTAAATAATTTAGTACAGAAACCTTTGCACATGTAAAAATGGGGTCCAAATGTGCAAGCATTTTGCTAAGTCTGAACCAAACTTAAAATACAAATATTTGCAAAAAGTTAAAAATTATATACAAATAAAAATACAAATTAAATACAAATAAATATTACAAATAAAATAATCTTTTTAGCACAGAGTTTTCAGCCATTGCATATGAATCAGCAAAAGGATGGGGGGAAGCAAAGGTGGAAAACAGTATGGTATAACAATAAACACAAACGTGTTATCTAAATGGAAAATTAAAAGATTTCTAACCAGAGGCCTTTTGTTTTTTGTATGAAACAGTGTTAGGAGACTTGTAATTTTCAGTGCTGTTGAAGTCAGTATCACATAATTTAAAGCCAATTGGGTGTTCTTGATTCTTTCCAAGATTACACAAAATTTTCAGCCCTACCTGGTCCAGTAGAGCCACCCCCTGATAAATTCCAGTTTCTAGGGCCAAGGCCTTGGACTTCCATGCATTATCTCATACTGATAATGGTGGAAGTGGGGAATGGGAAGCATACACAGAGGCTCTCCCTCCGTGTACCACAGGCGTTCTCCATTTCCCAGACAACTTCTAGAAGACAGCAGTTGCCTTGTGCACAAATAACCTACGGGAAGGACTATCTGTCAAGAAGCATGAGTTGCCTTCTGATACGTCAACATCAGGGAGATGTGGTTTCAGCATGGGACTAGGCCAAAGGAGTTTGCTGACAAGGCCTTTAACAACACAACGCTGCATAACAAATCAGGTGTGGTATCGCTCTACAATAACTATCTGTCCTGGTTTGAAACAAGGACAGATGTAGTGTTCTTCAGAAATTGCTCTCAGCACCTCGACCACCAGCAGAACATTGATTATTCTTGAATAATGTGATTCCTCATTAATAAGTTGGTCAGTTAAATTAAACATAAGTATTCGTGTTGTCAAATAGCATTCAAAGGCCAATGCATAAATTTTCCTGGAGAGGTAAATGTCACAGGCTTCATTTTTGGAGAACTGCAAGGTAATCTGCAGATAACAGGATCACCATTTCCTTAACTATGGGAATGCTAGGTACAGTGCACTACAAAAGAAGTGTGGCTACAAAACATACTTGGCAACACTTAACACTGCATCCTCTGTAAACTCTTTCCATTGACTTTTGATTCTCTGGCAGAGCAGGAAATTAGGAAGCCTGGAAAAATATAGTACTGGATCTAAATGTGAATCCAATTCAGAAAAGCACTGAAGCATGTGCTTACCTTTGCTTGGGTCTTTAGCTCCACTAAAGTTAAGAACATGTTTTGTTGTTAAATCTGCTAGGTTCACTGCTAAAACTACTTTATTAGTGAGGTAGCTTTACATATATAAAGAAATACAATCAACTTGAGAGATGATACAAGACAGAAGCCCCCAGTTTCAGAGTTAAAGGCCCTCTTTTTGTGTATGTAATCATTCATGTAAACAGATCTGTATTTAATTGTATTTCATTCCATTTCAAACATATCTATATTTCATGTAGTCATTCTTGTAAACAGATTTGCTTGCAAAAAAATATTTATGCAGAAGATAAGGTATTTGCACATCTAAGGATCCCTTTTGCATGGGCAAATAGTTGTTTACACATACAGATGAAAAATAGGAATACATAGATATGCAAGTGACTCTGAAATCTTGACACACATTGCCTTACAGGACAAAGCTGGAAGAAAGTCAACAGGCAATAATTATCCAATTAAAAGTCATGTATGCATTTGGAATTAGTTCTAAAGGCTCTTCAGAAAGACTCTACTGCTGTAAGCGTCTCATCGTTGCTAATTCTGTCCAGATCTATTTGAAGCATGTCCCTTCCTGAAGATCCACTAATAATTTCTAATCAAGAAGTAAATCAGCAAATGTTTGTTTAGAAAATTGCCAAAATCAGACTGTTCTTGAGACGCGTGTAGTAGAAGAATAGCAGGACTTTATTCACTCTCAAGAATAAAACAACCAGAAAAACAAAACTGCTGTGGACCTGAGAGCAAAATCTGGCTCTTGGTATTTAAAAAAAAAAAAAGAAACGAACATGCGCTGGTTGCTATAGAGAGAACCTCTTACTTTCAACCACAACTGCAGATGTGGTGGGGTTGAAGTGAATATGTATATATGTATGTCTGATAGTACTTAACAGCTCCGTAAAGGACTCATAAGAGTGATCTGAGATTCCTGCCCCCCCTCCCAAAATTAGATAATTGTGAGTTATGTACTGACTGCCCAAAAGGAATATAGGAGCATTCCACAGATAACTGAGACTTAAGTAATCTTAAACAAACATAACAGTTGGCCAAACAGTAGTGGTTGTTTACAGATAATACGTTAAAACCAGTAAAATAAAAGATTCATTAGAACAATAGTCAAATATAAAGAATTTACATGTAGTTGCCTTATCTCTCTGTGTGGAAAGCCATGAAAGTCTGCAGTCACTAATGAGAGGCAAAGGAGAACACATCTTACTGCTTGAAGTAGCAAAGAGAGGTCAGTGCCAGGACATTCTCAAGCTCCTTCTCTACCCAAATCGGTGCCTTTTTTGTCATGTTTAAGTCCCTCCTGCTGTAAATAAAGCCAACTGCAGTAACTTCCTTAGTACAACACATAGTATATACTGCGGTTTACAACTCCCTGCTATTCAAAACTATTAATGTCTAATGTTTAGATTGCAGGAGCACTGAGACCAGCTGGTCAAGGCCACATCATTCTAGGTGTGAGGCAAAAATAGAGGAAGTAGCAGTCTGTGCCTCAGAAAGGTTGGACTCATTTTTACAGCCCCAATTCTGCAATTTCTGCAACATTTTCTAGGTTTACCTTCTATATAATACAGTCCCAACATTGTCAAAATTCTGTTTTCTCAAGCCATGCTTATGAGGGCTTGGGTTTGCTGCCTTCTTCAGCACATATCCAAGCCCCTGTTGGTGCCTTCTGGAGGGTAGGAAAGGAGAGTGAAGGGGAGCAGAGCTGAGGTGAGCTCCAGCCCATGCAGCAGCCACACAGCGTGCCACTGCACAGCCCTCCATGGGCTTGCCTTGCTCAGGCTGGCAATGTAAAGACTCAGAGAACACAGCTGCTCTTCATAAACATAACACAGGGATTAAAATCAGGGGTAAAGATAGGCTATTGACGCTAAGAACAATTGGAGCACAAGAACAAATGGCTATGAAATGTCTATGGGATTGAGAATTTGGTTCTTAACTTTTGGAGCAGAAAGCCCTTGGATAGAAAAAGGGCAAAATCCTTAAGAGGTTTTAGGATGAAGCACAATCATTTCACAGAAAGCAGAGTGTGGTGCAACCACCTGGCACAGCAGAGGACCGGCCTCAGTGAGTATGATCTTCAGTTTCTAAATGGCATTTTCTACACCACTCATGTGTTTATCATTCTCAGACAAGCCAGGATTCACATGATGTCGGCAACTGTAATATATTCTTTGTAAATTACAACTGGATCTTTGAATCTCCAGACAGTTGAGAAACTAGTTTCTCTCACCTGTTTAATTAACCATGTCATGCTCTCCAAAAACAATTAATTGTCTCACTGAAGCAGTACTCAAAGGTTTGAAAGAAAAATAAATATAAGCATGCAGCAGAGTAAACATTTATCCAATAAACATTTTCACAGCTGAGCTTCAAACTTCTCATGTTCCAGATTCTTAGATTTTATCATCTCATCCCACTTGGTACAGGCACCGCATCTCTTTAAGATACGCCTCATGGGGAAACACTGCCTTGGTAATCAAAACATTTAGACTGCAAAAGAAACATAAAACAATTCGCAAGGAAGTTTTATGGTGCAGGGACTGTGCCAGGACAAAATTGTAACTTTTCCCTGCTTGGTCCTTAACGATTCATTAATCGAATTGGTTTCCTATCACGCTACCTTTACCTTGATCATTTCAAGCTTTGGCAGATGTTCCCTCTGAATAGCAGCCAGTCTCCTGGTGACACTGTGCAGTGCATCTTCTTAGTCACCGTTCTGCCCCAGAGATTGGCTGGTGCTGTTTACCATAGCCAGAGTTAACCCTAAAAGTTTCAATTTTAACCAAATTGAAATGACTTTCTTTTTTTTGCAACTGCTTTCATTTCTGCTTTTACAAATATTTTTCAAGCTAAGGCTGAGCATGGAGTAAACAGTTGCACGTGAAAAGGAGAAATGAAAATGATCTTCAGATAGCTGTTTCTACAGTGGAAAGCATTTTTAGTGTTCAGCTGTGGTTACAGGATGGAACAAAACCTTTAGGGTATCTGTGAGATGGGTAAAGTGGCAATCATTGAAATGATGATGTTAATCATTGTCAGTTCAATCCTGAGAGGCACTGAGGCCCTTTCCAAGACACTGAAAGTTTTAAATTCTCTGTAACATGATTCCACACATAATTTTAAAGGGGAAGACCAGTATTCAACATCTAAACTGAGCAACTTCTTTCTTTAAAAAAGCAATCAGGATAAGTCATGAAAAAATATACATGCATTTCAATGAGAAGAGTTTCAGGTTGGGGGGGAGGGAGTCTATTTTGTCTTGGGAAATGTGCTCATCATCTTCCAAGCTTAATACCTATAACCTTGAACATTTCCTAGTCCTTAGAAAAATTGCTGCAGTATCTGCAGTTAGAAGCAGGTTTCAGCGCTGGTCTCCTGAAGGTTTTTCTAGCCCTTTAGGTCAGATATTCAAAAACTGGAGCAATATACCATAGCTTCAGTGAAGTCACAGATAAGCCATTTATCATAACCAACGAAAGGTCCCCCTTCATATAGATCAGCTCTAACGAACTGTATATCTCACAGGAAAAAAAAAAAAAAGACAGCATTCTGGCAGATAAATTTACTTTTGAAGCCTAATAATACATTAAGTATGGTTTAGATTTTGCATTGGTCAAACAAATTATGATATACTATTTTGTCTCAAAAAAAATGAGAAACTTCTCAACTTTGGTATTGTTCAATTTTGGTATTGTTCAGAGTAAATCTTAGATCATTAAACAATGCTTTAATAACTCCATATCTGCATGACCTTGATCTTGTTTTCACTTTTTCTTCCACTCGCACTTCTGCATGTGTGTCTGTATTTAAATCTGCTCCTGTTCTCAGTAACTAAGATGGCAAAACTCCTGCAGCTGCATATTGCCTGCTGGTTTGGAGCCTCTCAGGCTTAAGAGTGCTTCACAAGTCTGATTTTCTGAGCTCAAAGACCGGGCAGCCCCTGTGCAGTGCTGGGTGTCTGAAGTCCATCTCCAGGTGTCAGGGGACCTGAGCAATGGGCCAGACTACATAGATACTTTTGAAAGACTCATCCCTTTCAAATTAACAGAAATCTAAAAAAAAAGTCAGAAATTCTCTTCCTGGGAATAAAGGAAGAGGGTCAGAAAGTCCAGGGAGCAGTCTGATTTTCTTTGTCCTGTCCTGCCCCAGTGCTTTGAGCAGCTGCTACTCACTAACACTCCTCAAGATGCAGCACAAGCATCTCAAAACCATCCCAGCGGGCAGTGTTGGAGGGAAAAGCATTCACCCCATCTGAACTGTGAGGTGCCACCAGTGTCGTGGCTCACCTGCTCTTTTTCGGCAAGCACGATTAGGGCTGCTGCTTGTTGAATAGGTGCCCGAAGAGACGGAGGCTCTGAGCTTCCCTAGCTCCCCTCCCTCGCACACCTGCTCCTGGGCAGCCACAGTCTGGCCATCGGTAAAAGCAATAATCTTTGCAGCATGAGAAACGAGCAGGCTGCTGAGCCTCGTCTGTAGCAGAGAGCCATTGGGAGGAACTGAATAAGTGATTTTTCAAGATGGGCTAATAAATCATTAAAGTGACATGGTATAGGCCCAGGGTTTGTTTTGCAAGCTAGAAAGGGAATTGTAACATCTGTATTTCAAAATACACGCTCACCCTTAAGCTCCCATTTCCTGTGGATGGCATCCAAATTTAACCTTTCATTTCTTGAAGAGCATTGTATTATATTTATCTGGTAGAATAAGCAAACAGCTGACTACAGCAAATCCAGGGAGCTCTTTTAAAACTATCAGCTAAAATCAAGATAAGTGCACTTCAAACATCCCCCAGGATCTTCAAAAATACACTACCTACCTGCTGCCAGCTGTTTTGCTTACTTTTATTTTAGTGGAGCTGCCATAGCCTCATCTTAGTCCTCTGTGGCCCCCAAAGTCTGAAACCCGCACCACCTCTCATGTGTCAAACATGGTGGAAAAAAGCAGGCTAAAAGGAGCATGCTGTCAAGTAGTTTTAATATTTACCAGTGTGTTTCAGAGGGGCCACATTATCTTCGACAACTGGTAGCCAGACACTGGAGCACACGAGCTACTATCAGCACACCCATCTGGTGGGAGCCTGCCATGCCCATGCACAGCAGGGAACATTTTCCTGGCAAGTTGGGTATGCAAAATGCACATCCCAACAACACCACAACTAGCATGACATGCCTCAGGTTGGGGGGCTTGCTACATTGGCAAGACAGCTTACCTGTTGGAGTCTTGGTGCATTTGAATTCAGTCTCCAGAGTCACTGCTCGCAGCTGGATGAAGACTTGAAGAGGTGGGGAATCCTGGCGGTGACCCAGCGGAACCTTCTTCTGAGCAATCGAGGCTTTAGCTGGAAGTCTGTCTCCGTGAATAGCAGCAGTAAAAATTAAGGAGAACTGGAACCAAGCATGCTCCTAAGGGGCCTTTATAAAGTGACCATGGCAATGGCTCCAGCCCTGGTGCTCATGGGTAGAATGGGGTGGTGCAACCATGTAACCCATCATCAGTCATGTCACCATGAGCACATACAACCGTGGCAGTGACCACTGAGGGTTCAATTTGTGTCCCCAAAGCAGTGCCCAAGTTGCCTGCAATGTAACAGTCTGGACCTGAAGAATCAGCAGTCCAGTGCCCAGTGCATTGCTCTGAAACACCCAGGTGAGGAGCCTCACGTGTCCTCTCTGATGAAATTAGACCTGACTCCACTTCTAGTCAAGCTAATCCCTTGCTGCCGAGATGTGGTGAAGGTGCTGGTTGTAGTAGTGGAGCAACCAGTTGTTAAGTATTTCTGTTTTTTTCTTCTTGCTGTAGCTTTCTTCAGTGACTGACATAGTGCAGTGGTATCTCCACTGTGGCTACTTACGTCTTGGCTGTCTGCAGGTAGGAGGTGACTGTTAATAAGTTGGATTTGGGTTCTTACAGCCATCGCTGCTGGTTCACATTACCTCACTTTCAGCAATTTTTAACTTTTTTTTTTTTTTTTAATGTAACTTTGAATGTGCAGTCAGTGTATCATGACTCATGACATAACAGTTCACATTTACCACAAACACCTTCTCACTGGTGTGCCAGTAATGGGACCTACATCAGATGGCCTTTCATGGCCTCAGATCACTCTTCCAAAGTTGGGGGTAACCAAAAGAAACTGTAGCAATTCTCTTCCATTAACAGGAGTCGCGGGACCTCTGAAAACCTCACCGAAGTGTCACAGATGGTATTTACAGGAGCTTCAGTACTGTTATCCATGTGTGAAAGAACTAACCTGAGTAACCAGGAATTAATACATGCTCTCTCGATAACTCTGACTCTGGTGTTTATGCCAAACATTTCAGAGGGTGGCAAGTCTGGGGAAGGGAGGGGCTTTCCAGTTTGGTAGGCCCATCTGAGAACTTCTTAATCCTTATTACTGTTACACTTTTCTATGCCTGCCAGCCGCAAGAAGGTTTGAAAGTCAGCCTGACCTCTGGTGTGTCTGATCTAGATCCAACAGGGAATGAGATCAGGGAGCTGTGAGAAGCAAGCTTAATGGGGAGACTGCTGCAAATGTAGCAAAACAAATAATAGAGGCCTGAGTTTTTTTGTTGTAGAAAATACAGTGCTATGGCTTTTGGGTGCCAAGAGGCAGTTCTTTTAATAGCTACATTCTTTGTAATGCTGATGAGTGGCAATATAGAAAGATGAAAGTAGGAGGGCATTGTATTATAGTCTTACATATATTATGCCACAAAGAAAATGCGGTTGCTGGGTGGGGATTCTTCGCCCTCCTCCTGCTGAGCTATTCATACAAATTCTCTTCTGTGGATGGCAATCCCCATTCCATCTCTCCTAAATCCCAAGGGGTTTGCCAACTGACTTTCAATTTTCAAGTGGAAATCGCAGGAGTGAATGGCGCATTGATGTATTTCCTCCTACACCTCGCTGCTCCTTTAGGAAGTGAGCAGACATTTTTTTCCAAAAGATGTATGCCATCTCCTGGGAACTGAAGAAACTGCAACCCCCTTGTGTGGAAAACCGCTGTAAATTATTTTTTCTTCTTTTCAGAGGGTATTATACAATGACCAGAATAAGGTCTGCATAGCTAGGATTACCCTCCATTTCTAAAATTGTTGAATTGTCCACATTTTACACCAGCAAAACTCAAATCACATTGAAAATGCTGTCTTCTATTTGGTGTACTGCCAAATTTGGATGTATGCCAAATAGCTTGACAAGATTTGTCAGTACTTGGTAGTAATTGGTTACAAAATAGTGGCAGAACTTATCACATGCTGCTGTGGTGTTTTAACACAAAGGCAGTCCACAGCACTGCTATGATGCATCTGTTTTGTCCTACAGGACAAGTGCAAGTCAGAAGAAAAACATCAGCCATTTCCTTCATAAAACAGCATACGATTCTTTAGCATACAGGTGAAGATATGTTTCTCTTAACTTACAAACAGTAACTTACATGTGTCAAACCACAGTCTCTTCTGCTCGTTACCCTTAGGCTTTTTATTTGCTACTAACACACCATTAAGCTTTCCCCTGTCAAGAAGACACAACAGGGAATAAAGTGCACAGATACAAATAAATGTATTTTTGCTTTTTTGAATTAATAGTTGTGTAGATGACAAAGATAATCCTTTGTCTTTGATCTGCCCTTAAATCAAGGTAGTTATTTCATGTGGATAAGTCCTTGAAATAATGTCCGTAAGCATGGATTTGTGCATAAAATGGTTTTCTGCATTATGTCAATTAAATATAACTGCTCAAATTCTAAAAATTGTTTTGGTTTCATAAAGGTAGAAAACAGTATCTACTTTTAAATAATTAGGGATGGCGCATTGTGCTCATTCAATTTGCTTTGATCTGGGAAACATTATGTTTAATAATTTTAATTATTTTTCATCACTTTCTATTTCTTCCAGAGACCTGAGAGGCTTTGAATAAGAACTGAAATGGTATTTTTTCACCAAAAAAAAAAAAAAATGTGATCTGACAATACCAGCTGCTAACTGACTTCATATAATGGCATTGAAAAGTAAGTAAACAGTCTTTAAATAAAATCTAGCGTGATGCAACTTATAAACTGATGTCATTGCTCATCTGAGCAACTACCTGGGACACCAAGTTTCGGTGACAGATGGGGTTTGATAAAATGTATGTGCAAACTGCTGAGAGGCTGCTCTCATTTTGTAATCCACTGGGAGGAGCGTGTAACGTCTTCTGATTGATTTAGTACCACACATGCGTTTTTGCATAAATGTCCTCTGCTAACGGAAGCAAACATTCACAAAACCCTCTTTTCAGTTTGAACCTAAAAGACTGGAGAAAGCAGGAATGATCCAGGAACAGAGCTTCCCGCTGGGGTGGCTCTGCCAGGCGCCCACGCTGATAGGGGCAGGTCTGACAGCACAAGCTTCAGCCGAGATCATCTCTTAATTCCCACAAGCCAAGTCAGGATACTCCGGTACTCGTTGCCAAACTCCCAGCCTCGTAGGAATTTCCCTTTGTAGTTCATCTCCATCTCCCACTTCCTGCAGCCTGCTGAGCGGCCCTGGGGCAGGCTGCCATTTTGGCTGCCCTCAGACGAGTGGGGAGGCCGAGGGGAAGGCTGGGGAGAGGCAGGGGGAGGTTGGACACAGGCCGGGTGCACGAAGCAGGCCTTTCCTTAGGGCGGAACACCTTCCACCTGTGCAGATATTGCTCCTTAGTTCATGTCCGGCCAATGGATTAATAAAACACATTGCAGAGCTGCAAGTCACAGTAACTGCAGCCCCCACAAAAGTGGCGAGGCCAGGAAGAGCCTCCCCAGAGCCCCATCTAGTGACAGGGACCGAGGTACACCGCAGCCGAGCTCACACTGCATGACCCGCTGCGTGTTTTATGAAAAAACAACTTCTGCCAATGAGCCCCCCAGCACACTGACAGTCCTTTGGCACACTTGCAGTCATGGAGGTGTATGGTACTCACACCAGCATGGCTCACATTTTCAGGGAGCAAGAGAAAAAGAGGCATTTGTACGAGTAGGAAACTACAAATTTGGGAATGCATCACGTCTATAATTTTAATAGAAAAATCACTCATGAAGTCAAAATACTTGTATCAGCACAAAATCCTGTATATCCAGCCTTACACCAAGATTTTTGAATAACCAGACCTGTGCTTGGCAGACCACAGTTAGGTGACCAACAAGAAGGTTCCTGACTTGCCTAGAATTTGCCAATCTGTCTTCTTGATGGCAGAGGCAACTGTGTGTTTCTCACAATTTTGAAAATCCAATCATTTTCTTGTAAGCACCTTAAGTATGGTGTGAGGAATCTGCCTGTAGGAATCGCCACTTGCAAAGTCTGGGCTTACACACAGGAGTACCCTGCTGGCTGCCTGCTTATTCTGGCAAGGTGCAGAGAAAATTAATGGAAAGTTAGTACCATCTAAGTGGATTTCTGCAATGTGCTCACTATGTGCAGTAAGCATTTACTTGTCTTTTGAGACCATTAATTTTATATGTGTGGAATGGTTAGCTGAGACAAACCACTCTTTTATAAACCATCAGTGCAATGTAGGACACTGCTCCACAGGTTCTTGTTATAACGTCTCCATTGTTTGGGATGTCTCAGAAGTAGAATTTTGGAGGATGGCCAAAACCAGAGGGAGAGTATATTTCTAAAGAGAAATTATTGCTAAGTATACTCAGTCTCTGACGTGGACTTTTCTTTCACTCTCTCTGAAATTACATCTCTCAACAATGTTTATATTTGGAATCCTAAATCTTTAAAATTTAGATTCTGTGTTCATATGGGTGGTTGATATATCAAATTTAACATGGTGATTAAAGAAAAGCTATTTTATTTTATCCTGTTTTAATTTAATGCACTGTAACTTCCCATTTGCAATTATCACTTGGGCAAAGAAAGAAAAAACCTTTCTGAAGCAAACTAACGCCCACAGTTAGAATTTGGTTAATCTCTTTTCTCCTGAGGCAGGAGGTAGAAGACTCCAGGTTCTCCATGCAGCCGCCTGGGACACAAAGCAGTTTTTAGGATGGTTTTACTTCAGAAAACTTGTTATGCAGATATCACCGCTGGTCCCATCAGTCTGGGACAATTAGTAGACTATGGAATTCCAATATAACATGTATTAATTTTTGTTATTGAAATAAACAAAGATAGTCCTAAATATATTAATCAGTGGCATGAAAGTCCTAAATATATTAACCAGTGACATGAAATAACTATTTTATGGTCTATTCTCAGTGGATATTACTCTAAGCAGGGAGAATATGCAGAGAGCACACTGCATGTGAGCACTGGTTGGCCCTGAGGAGTCACCATCGTTTATGTCACCACATAAATTCTCCTGTACTGTATCCACGACCAACTGAAACATACAAATATCAAATAACCTCTAAAAATGTTTTAAAATTGTGAATAAAATCACAACGACAGCAGCTCAGGATGGAACACTGAAATATTAAAAGGTAGAAAATGAGGAGAAAGCATTCTGACTTTATATTTCACTGTTTCAAGATAGCAAAAATCGTCAGAGTTTATTAAGACTGAAGCAGTTGATGGTGGTTTTTTTTTTAATATTATTTTTCCTCTTCCTGTTTAATCCCACAAGCTGTTGACTGCTGAGTTCAGACTCCCCATGCTGCTGCTGTAAAAACCAGCAGACGTCATTACAGAAATCTGCCTTTACTGGACAGCAGCAGCAAGACTTGCCAAATGTTACCCAATAAGGAAGCTTGCGTATCAGTATCAGTGGGAAACTGAAGCAGATCCGAAGAAAAGGAGGGGGAGGGAAGGAAAGTTTGAAAGATTACAGGCCATTGAGATAAATACAGAGCGTGGAAACAAAACATGTTTTATTTATTTGTAAGGTCAGTGCCCTCAGCTGGAACAGAGATTTTGGAAGTGTATTAGAGGAAAAGTTTAATCTATCACAAGCACTAGCTAGAGCATGTTTAAATTCTGTTTATGAAGCAATTTAAGTAAATTTGGGCAATGGGAGTTAGGAAATTGTAACCACATTTGTCTAGCAGATTGCAGAATAATAGCAGCCAAACTTTAGGCATAATCCTTTCTGAAAAAATAAAAATAAAAAATATACAAAACCAGCAAACCTCTGTATAAAGTGACCTAGACAACACCCAATCCCCTGATCATCTAAAATGCATATATTGACTGCTGTGAACAGTGATGTAGATGAGTTACTTGACTCAAAGCAACTATTTTCATAAGCCTTTAGCTTAAACCCAAAATGCCTGTGAAAGATGAAGCAGTCAGGCTTGTCACAGAGCAATAAAAAAAAAAAAGGCACTTTGGCATGACTTCGATTTCTTTCTGAACAGCTTGATTCAGTCAGACAATTCTGTTCGTAGTTATATCTATTTAGTCTTGGAGTAATGCCATTAAATTAAATGGTGTTATGAGTTTTTACATTGCTTAAAGGAAAGGAAAATAAGTGTATTACTTAACTGGAGTTACTCTAGCAGTGCATTTGTCCCACATAATACACTGATATGCTAGATTATTTGCCTACTCTTGAGATAACAAACACAGGGCATAGTCTCAGAGGCCATAATATAGCAAATATGATATTCTTTTGCCTTTCAACATTTCCATATATGATTTATCTCTCTTCCTGTATATGTGGGTGGTTGTCCTTAAGGCCACAATACATTGCACATACAACATGCATAGTCAAAGCTTAAGAGGGCTAGAGAGAGGGTGTTATTGTGTTCTTAAAAGGAGAAATGGCACTCCAACCTGATATTTTTGCACTATTCCTTGCAAACTCCATTACCTGCTTCTTTGTGCAAGCATGCATGCGTTGTGTTTACATGTTCACACTCAGTTTGGGTGTCAGCTGGTTATCTGTGGATTATATATGACATCTCAGTCATATCTCTTGCTTATTTAAGCGTGTAAGATTTTGCTTAGAATCAATGTGAATAATGCAAATACAGCAAGCAAGGAATGTATGACACAAGCCATGTTGGCAGTAATAAATTGTTTTAAGAGTGCTTTGTTGAGGAGGTATGAAAAAAGGCCTTCTCCATTGTAAATAGAATGTGTCAACTCAATCACAGCTAGCTTGTCATTAGTAAGGTGTTTTTCATGCATAGTATGCCTGACCAATAAAAAGATGCAGAATGAAGTCATCTGAAATTAACCTGATGAGTCAGAAGTGGCTGTTGAAGCACATCTAAATGTACTGCTATTAGATTGCTGGTTTACAGTCACTGCACCTATGAGAAAGGGTAGTTACAGTGAAAATTGAGGTGGTCTGGTGTAATGACAGTACTGAATTTTCATTGTTTCCCTCGTAAAGGAAATTGGCAATAAATAAATAAAAATAGGCCTTTAGGGGAAAGAAAGATAAAAAAGTAGGTTTCAATAAGATAGCATGTTGTAGGCATTCTGTGAGGTAAACTGTTGGTACTAAAAATGGTTTGTATGAAAATTGGAAACCCTAGTGTTTACTTATATGTATGAAAAGAAACAGGTCAGTGACTTTGTTTCCATGGTGACCATTATTGAAATAAAACAAACTGACACCAATGCTGATTTATTTTCCCCTTCTGTACCCTTTTTAACAATCACTTTAGTCTGAGGTTGCTACTGGATCTAAACATGATGCCAGAGTGAACTTTGACAATACGATCTTCTGAAGTTTGTTAATGAAAAAGAGAGCTAAACCAAGATCCACTTCAGAAAAAAATGGCTTTTTGAGCAGGTGCCAATTCCTGGTGTCTGGCAACAACATAGTTGACATGCTGTAGAGTAAGAGTTCACTGGGAATTATTTGATAAGACTAGTTTCAACAATGAAAGAGGAAACCTATTTCTCAGATCCAAAACTTTTCCCAGAAGGATGGGAACATTTCCTTTGGATTTTTTTTTTTTTTTTTTTTTACCTGAGGAGACTCCTTAGGTCTGCATTTTCCAGTCAAAACCAGACACAGAAGGATGGATTAGAGATTCAATAGTTTGCCTACTATAAATAATATGTGGGTTTGCTTTTGGGCTGGCTTCTACTTTGAATCAGATGCATGCTGCAGTTATTGGGATCTTTGACTTCAGAAGACAGGAGTCTAAACCAGTGACATCTTATGTGCTCCTGAGTGCAGGAACGTTGTAATATCTTGAATAATCTTACTCTTTGTGATGCTCACTTCCCAAATATGGTAATTATTCCAGTTTCCTATTTCACAGAGGTTCTGGGAGGTTAACTTCATTGAAACCTTTGAGATGATCAGAAAATAAGTTCATACAGAGACACTGGAAAGATATATCTTACAGGTTTTCAACACAACCTACCAGACTGAGGATATCAACCCTGTTATCGTACCACAGCACAGAAGTAGTAGAGACACCATGTGTATTTGGCAATGTTTGTTGGATATGAAGTGCCATGGATACAGACATGGAGGAAAAGAACACAGTGCAATAATACTTGTGACAACAAGATCAATATTTGGCCAGAAGTTGAGTGTATGCAGTTCATTGTGTTTTCTAATATCATTGTTTTGATCTGTTATAATCATAGTCAATACATTTATTTAGGCAAGGTAACTAGTGGGGAATACTCCAAGTCAGAGTTTTGATTGTTTTTTATACTGCATATGATATCGCAGCAACCCTACTGTCCCCGTTAGTATTTATGAGAAGAAGAAAAAAAAAAAAAAAAGGAAAATATATGCACTTTTAAAACCTCAGCCTGTAAAAGCAAGAAAGGTACAATGAGGTGTGTCTCTAAGGAAACAAACATGAAGAACTGAAATGGCAAATATTAAAGTGAATTTCTCTTTACCTGTCTTATATGATCAAGTCTGTGACTTCAGTGGAAACAAGATAGCTGCTTTCATTTGTAGCAAAGGAAATGGTCTCCACTTGATTTGAGCTCTGAGCCCAAAATGCCACTTAGTGATATTTTTGGCCAGGATGATATTTTTTACTTTATATTTCCTTTCTCAAAGTCCTTTCTGTGAGCTTTAAGTGGAGATTTGGATATTGCAACGGTAAAAAGCAGTGACAGATTTTGTTACTGCTCAGAATCATACTGATAGTAGCCCATTGCAATCTGTTTTTTTTGTGTGTAGGTTATGAATTCCCTTAAAAGGCTTTTGGCACTGTAAAAAAAGTAATAGGGTGTCATTGCTATTGATTATCAGGAACAACACAACATAGGGTGGGGGACTACCGATTGGTCACATGTTCATTTTTAAATAGAAGAAAAGTTATTTTTTCAAGTTCACTATATAACAAGCTGTATGTCTCAAGGGCAGGCCATTCAACCAAACATAAATACTTCAAGTCATTCTTTGAGTAAGATAATAGTAAAATCATGGTAATAGTAAGAGTCCTCTTTCTATTTCAATTCAGTAGAAAGGCTAGTAGCTGAGTGTCCTGAATGTTTGAAGTAATGTTGCCATGGTTATGCTCTTATCCTACAAGGCCTCTTCTCCCAGTTTATTTTTTTTAAAGATTTGCCTCATCCATTTCGATTACTTGGAGTAAATGCAGGTTCCTGTCCTTTCCCAGTCCAGCAAATATTGTGACAAATTATTTTGCTGCTAATACTTGGCTAGCTGTTAATCTCTTCCTTAAGGCTCCTTATCTCCTAGACGTGTTTTCTCAGGAGACATCATCTCTATGATGGGGGAGGAGATATTCTCCCTGATGTACACCTTTCTGAGGGTTGTTGCTCTTTCAGAAGATTTAGGCTCACTTCTTCCCTCTACATCTGCACCTCTTTGTTTGAAGTTTTTACAGAGTCCTCTTCTTTTGTTTCTAAATAATTTAAAAATATATGGTTTTGGTATATCTGTAAATAGAAAGGAGTTAAGAAAGATCAGCTTATGTACCCTTTGCATTAAATTCAGCCCATGGAAGTCAAAGGGCTAAAATGATTAGTTAATTCTAATTCATCTTATAGGTTTTTACTAAATCCTACCTTCAAGACAAGCAAGGACATTTGTTTGAATGTCACTGGGAAGTGACTATAACAGTGATATGAAACTGTAAACGTCTACCATGAATGGTTGTATTTAAGATAAAATGCCAGAGTGGTGAGGAGAAGCAGATGTCTTCTTATCAGGGATAGCTTCAAAATTAAATCAAATTTGCCATAATACCAACACATAGATGACTCATCAATGGTCATTCACAACTCTAAATACACAATAAAAATAGCAAATTATTTTTGTATAATATCCTTAATTTCACAGTTATTTATTATTTGATTGGCTCTTCCAGACCAAGAAAACCAAAACCAACCAAAACAAATCTCAGAAGATTATCATTTTTCTTCATCATGAAATACGTTTCTCAAGAGGGAAGAAGTCTTGTGAGCTGAGGAATGTTTCATTTGACTTGAGAATGGATCATTAATATTAATCAGAGGAGTGGTGCGCATCGAGGAGAAAGTCTTATAAGCAACCCAACCAAAGTCTTCTATGAAATTGCAATGGTATAACTAATACCAAAATGTGGCCATTAGTTTTCTGATACGTATGTCTGATTCCCACACTTACGGATTATCTGTCAGTGGTTAAAAACAGGGCTAGGGATACCTCTACCTTTTTGTCAGAACTCTTAGTTATTGCACAGTATGGTTTAACAGCTCTCTAATGATACTACACTTACCATTCTCTAAACACAGACCCAACTTCCATAAATAGTTCAGGTATACTCTTTCTCATTGTCAGAATTATCTAACGGGCAATTTAGCTTAAAGAATTTCACATAGCTGACCTAGAGATATAAGCTAGGTCCATTTTATAAGGCATTTTTCCTTTGAAAACTATGTATGAGCTACGCAATATGCATGAAACATGTATGATAGCCAAACGATTGAATTTGCCTGCAATATGTGGTGCTTTGTGTTCTAGACAAAATTAGGCTCTAGGTAACTGAAATGAGATGCTTTATCTCTGGTAATTTGAGACTATTACAGCACTCCTCCTTACCCAGAGGAAAAGGAGGCCTGCTATCCTAAACCTTGTCCTCAAATAAACCTTGGATTTTACCTTGCTACCCTAACTACAAAACAGTTCTCTACTCACAGATCAAATTGGCTGATTTCTATTTATACATAAACAGAGCAGATATATAGTAGGTGAGATGTGGAAGATACTCAGCAGTATCAAAAAATGTATGAAAAAGTGATCATTTCCACTTTGTTCATGTTTGGCCAAAGGGAAAAAAGTAATTCATTTTTCCACTGCAGATATTCTGGAGGAAGACATAAAGTGGCTGCTACTGCTTACTTGAGCAACTAGCTGAGTGGAACCAGCACCATGTATGCACATATCTCTTTCCCACAAAATGTATTTGAGTGGCCAAGAGGATGTCTAAACTGATAGAGTGTTTCTGAGCTTCCAGGCCCAGGTGTGCCTTTTTTGACAAGGCATGAACCCCATACTGTGGTGAGACTTAAGCATACCCCAGACCCTCCTGTCTTTGTTTTTGGTGTAAAAGTTGTGTGTCTTGGCCAGAGGAAGCCCCAGGTGGTTGATAAGCAGCATCTCCACGGTCCTTCCAGGCAGCAGATCCCCATTGCTTCATCTAAGGGCAGACTTGCACATCACAGCTCTGTCTGCTTTCCCTTAGGTTTGCTTGGAGAAAGCAGCCTCCAATTTTTCATACTTTTGTAGCAAACACAATTAAGAAGGTTGTGAGGTGAATTACACGTAGTTTAACAGCTCCTACACTGTAAAGGGATTTCTGATTGAAGGTAGCTTCTAATTTAGAAAGAAAAGAAAAGAAAAGAAAAGAAAAGAAAAGAAAAGAAAAGAAAAGAAAAGAAAAGAAAAGAAAAGAAAAGAAAAGAAAAGAAAAGAAAAGAAAAGAAAAGAAAAGAAAAGAAAAGAAAAGAAAAGAAAAGAAAAGAAAAGAAAAGAAAAAGCCCAAGTAACAGCAAACCAAGAGGCATGAGCTCCAATGTCTATACTGAGACATTAAATAAATGCTTAGTAGAAACACAGCAAAATTGTGCCTGCTGAGGTTAATTAATTGCTAACATGACCTGAGTAGGGAGGGCTAAAGTAATAACTGGGTCTTCCTGGAAAACCAATGCTAAATCCAGCAGAGATTAGTTGTCCAGGGTGTAAATTATTGGGTGAGGTACTTTGCTCTTTATTATGCAGAATATTTTACCATAGTTTATTAATTTCTGAGCTGTCTCAGGAAGGAAGGGCTTCCCCTTTCCACTTTGCAGTGGAACAATGCTGTGTGTACATCTTTATAATTTTGGGTACGCAGATATATTAAATGCTGAATAATGTAAATAGTGATATCTATCATTTCAGACAGCATATAAATATGTAGGAGATATTCAGTAGCATCAAGTGGCATCAAATTATCTGTGAATACATTTAGGTTGCTCATATTGCCAATCCTATGGTGGCAGATGGGAATCAACTAGATGCATGTTAAGTCTGTGATAACATCAGTTAAACTAATATGACAGGACAGAGCATGGCATGGTTTTCAGCTCTGCCTATCTCTTTGCCCCTTTGTTTACTAGGTCTTCTCAGTGAGACCACGATGTAGTGAGGACTCAGGATGACTAATTAAGAACAAAGAGCAGGTTTAATATACACATAAAGAATAAACGAGGATATCTGGGCAACAGTCCAAGTCATTGGCTAGGTGAGGAGGCCTTCAACTGTTGCTTGGTTCATTTAGTTGTCAGTCCCAGAGACGGTATCAGCCACAGCTACAAAAGCTGGGTCAGATCACTTGGGAATTGGTCACTCTTCATGGTATCATTCAGATATGAAGTCAATAACCGCAATATAGCTTTTTTCAAATATATTAACATGCATTCCTAATAATAAATAGAACAAATGCATAAAGCTAACACAGAAAAGATTGTGGTGATCCTTTTTTTTTTCTTTTCTGCTTTGAAATAATAGTTCTGAGTATATTTCCTTCTATGAGCCAAAAAAATAGGTCTACAAAAAATTACTAGTATTTTAGGCAGATGTGACACTTTTGCTCACATCAGTAAGTAGTTGCTCACCTGAGTAATCTGAGAGAGACTTTGCTTTTCTTCTTTTGTGAATATATCTAGGGCATCAGCCCACAGGGACATAGTTTGCCATGTAATTTCACGTGCTTCCTTCCAGTATGGTGACTTCTTTGCACACAGTTTTCTTTCTTCTATATGCCATCTCTCATTTGGCCCTCATACTGTGAACTAAATGCAAGTGATGATTCACATGGAGCACCAATGAGGTTGAAGAAGTCTGAATGAAAGGAAGCTTTGAAATGGAAGACCTGAAAATAAATCCGGCTGTGTACATACAGCAGATGTGTATGTCTGCTGCCTTATGGGAGAGCTGGGCAGGGGATGGTGATCATTTAAATATACTCATGGCAATACTCAGGACATGAAGCCTAAGGCAAAGAACTAAATGATTTAGCTTAGATGCCATTCACTCAGGTTATCCTACATTGTAGGCCACATGAATCAAAACCGTGGGCCTCACATCTCTCCCAGACAGCTCCTGCCTCACATATACAATAGCTCTCACTGCCTGAGGCATCTGACTCCTTCCTTGGCCATCAAAGACAGCTCCTTACGAAACAACTCCATGACTTCTCCTTTCTGGTCTCGCCTCTGCCCTCGTTAACGCAGAGCAACAATAGGCTCTAATTCAAACATGGACTGCACACGCTGTTGTTTACTGTGGGCCTCCAAGTGGCATCGGAAGAGGGTACTAATGCCTGAGAGGAGCTGAACAGCAAGTGCCAAGTATGGGCCTAGCACAATACTGGAAGTTCTGGATAATTTCTGTCCCAAAACCCCAAGATACCTGTCAGCAACGCCAATTATAAGGGTGGGGGGAAAAGGAAACTGTGTGTCATTCCTTCCTGTTGCAACACTTTGCTTTGGTTTTTATTATCAGATTTTACTGTTAAAATTAAGCCAGGGACAAGTAGAAAGTTCCTGCAAAGGTTCAAAAGCTCCCTTTAAAAACTTTTCCTCCTTCCAATATTTTTAAAACTTATTTTTCTAAAGCGAAATATCTTGTATTTTTACAATATTTTTACTAGGGCTCTAAATGTTTTTTTTTCTTTTCAAAAAATATTTTTATTATTTATTAATAATATTAATATAATTAATTTTATTATAATTAATTTATAATATTATTTATTTTTTCTTAGTATACTAATCTGAAAGGTTTTATTTGTGATATATTTCACTGGAAAGCCTGAAACAAATATGTTAAACAAAGAAGGGTTTAGACAACTATTGTCCTGTTTCTTGTGGGAATATTTTGCAACAAACATATATACTGGTGAAATCGCCTGACTATCTCAAAAGCCAACAATGAAAATCCTAAGTTTTCTAAATTTTCTCTTTTTTTTTTTTTTTTTTTTTTTTAAGTATTAACTGAGGTAAAACCAACCACAAATGTATGATTCAGCCACTCAGTGTCACATCTGTATTCACATTCCGCATTGTCCATGAAAGGATCCCTGAGCAAGGAGAAGGTCAGACATCTGAGTGCTGTAGATTCTAATCAAACAGATAATAAACAGAGAAGCCAGGTTGTTAATTTAACTGGAATAACGGTATTACTGAAAGATGTGATTTTTTTTTTATTATTTTTTTTTTGGCTGGCAGAGGGAGAAGGAATAGAACACTGTGGCTTAGACACAGTTAAACAGCAATTAAAGTGTTTTTAGTAGAATAACACTTAACTGGAATTGCCTGTTTCAATTGTTCCATTGCTACAATGAAAACTGGGACAATTCCCTCCATATATAACACCGAGAATTTTCTACTGCCTTGGTATTACTAAATCAATAAGAGACAAGATTTATTCCTGGAACTGCTACAGATATTTTTGAATGATAATTTTGTTCCAACGGGAGAGAGCACAGAACACCAGATTTCAGGTATTTCCAATATGCTTTTTAGGACAGGAGACTTCAGGCCCTGAGCACAGGAGCAAAATACAAAGTACAGACTAGCAGCTCTAATTTCACTAGATTTTCTATTCTCACCTCAGTAGCACGGTTCATGCGGATTGTACACTCTGCTACAAATTTGATGGTTTTAGCGTTGGGGCTCCTGTGCATAGTCAGTTGTGCTGGCAGTATGGCATGAAGAAAGCCCTGAGAGCCCCACCCAAACTTGTTATTTTGTGAGCTGTGCAATCTTCAGGCCATTCAGTTTCCTCATTGCTTTTACTTAGGAGGCAGAGAGCTGGAGTAACGGCTGCTCATTGCTCAAAGTGGCAACTGAGTGAATTGCTCAATCCTGCTGGACTTGGGTGCAGGGCAAGGCACAATGTGGCTTAAGAGGTGACATTTGCTTTCTTCCAGTACATCACAGGTTGGATGAGGCCCTGGGCAACCTAATTTAGTGGGTGGCATCCCTGCCCACGACAGGGGAGTTGGAACTGGATGGTCTTTAAAGTCCCGTCCAACCCAAGCTGTCCTATGATTCTGTGATCTTAGACACTGAGGTGTGTCAACTTCACTTTGCATTTCTCATTAGCTACCATGCCGCTGCTATTGTGTTTGGGCTTACAGTATTGCAGGAAACATGTTTGATTCTATATTTTTTTAACAAGGCTTATACCTGCAATATTTAACAGATTCTCTTCACATCAGTCATTCAGAGGCAGCATGGCAGCTACTGCATAAAATTTAAGGGCGGGCCTAATCTGCAGAGAGCATAAATGGGTCAGTTTGCTGGAGAATTTTTGTGGGAGATTTTGGCTTGGGTGGGTGAATCCATGATTTCTAAATGAACATTAAGTCAAACAAAAAGACTAGATAGTCAGAATATCAGATGATACTTATTTCTCTGAAAAGTATGCCACAGTCATTTAGATATGTGCTGGCCATCTTACATGTGGCTTTTCAGAGAACTTTTTCTCGGGGATCTTGTCAATGCATCAAAAAGGCCTGAAAGGAGAATATAAAATAAGCATTTTACATCAAGCAGACGTAATTTTTCTTGTGGTATGGAAGGTTTCAAGATAAATAACAAAAAGCGGGTGGAAAAGCAGAACCCTACGGTTTTATTAAGCATGAATGACATTAAGAGTTGGCGTCAACTACAGGGTGAGTCAGTGCTGCTAACTGCAACGCATTATGTCCATCCTGTAGTCACATGATAGAAAAGGAATGCTGCTCACAGCACACACAGAAATGACTTGTCTTGGCAGCGTTAGAGAACGCACAGCCCCAAGACATTACTGTGTAATAATTTCCCTAGCAAAGGAACAAAAAGTATGACTGAAGCCTTTCCTGACCTTGGAAGTTGAGTCAGTTGGTTAAAGTTGACCTACTTTGCACTTCCATTTTCTACTTTTTTAACTAATAGCTTTTTGCTCTGAGACATTGTTTTTTGATTTTTTTTTATTGTTATTACTTATTTTTGATCTGAGGAAGAACAGTAGATGAAGGATAAGGTTTTCGAGCACAGAGAGAGATAAGTGGAGAAAAATTTGTCTTTGTAGATTATATGCTTTCTGATATCATATTTGCAAGTAAATTTATCCTAAGGCTGGCAGGCAACACATTTTCTTTATTACCTGTCATATGTATTGGCAAATCATGATATCTGTGAGTGAATCCTAAGAAAAGAAGAAAAGAGAATTACCATGATGGTTTGTGTCATTGTAGAGTGAGTCACTCATGTGCCAACTAGGCATTATACAAAACTCAAAATATTATTTTTTATTATTTCAACTATAGTTTCTAAATCTCTTGCAAAGAGATAGGAATACTATTCCTTTCTCTTTACAGAAGAAGAGAATTAGGGTAGCCTACACTCTACAGTACAAAGTAGAGTTACCCCATTTTTTTTCTAATCACCCAACACTGCTGCAGGAAGTCAGTGTAGCTACAACAATAGGGATTTCCACAGAGCTATAAAACTCCCTCTCAGATTAGAGACAGAACACAGAGTTGCATTCCTCATGCTTGTGGGTGGAACCTTTACAATTATTCAAGGGAATTTCTACACAAGACTACCATTTGGCCTTTGGAAATATGAAGACTTATGCTTCGGGTGTGAGACTCTCTCACCATCTTCTTGCCTCCCACACTTCCACTCTGGGACTTCATCTGTCGTATGCAGCCAACCAGTGACCTTCTAACCAGCTGCATCTGGAGCTGAAGGACATTGTGGTGGTGTGTTGCATAGTGACCAAGGAGCAAGTTTCCTAGCAATTTTGGTGTAGCAAGAAAATCTTTTAAAGGGCATGTCGTTCACTCATAGTTTTATGGCAGCAAATTTCTCTTATTAAGAAACAAAACAGAAGAAGAAAAAGAAAAAAGAAAAAAAAAAAGAACAAAAACATTTATTTTTCCCAGTAAACTTATTCAACTGTTACTGAGTACTTTTCTTTCCAACCTTCCTCCCTGAGGTCATCAGAGGATACAGGAAATTTAGACATATTTAAGAGTGTAATACATCCCACTGTACAGTGGTGACTTAATTTTCCCAAACACAGGGGCAGAGCCAGGTCTAAAACACAACTCCTACCTACCACCATAAATGCTGGAAAAATACTGCTTGTCTTAGTGAAAGCAGATTACTGGATATTATGGATATGGATATGGATATTATGGATATGAGGCTGGCATTTGAGCTTGAAAATCGTGCAGACTGCCAGAATAGAGGGAGGGCTGTCATCTAGCACAGGCATAGAAACACTAAAAATGAGCAACAATAGTCTCCTTCTTATGGTAATCTGAGTTACCTTGAGCAACGCTGGAAGACACTACATAAATATTTCTGTTTGCAATATACTTTATACGGGTTAGCAGTCTGAGGAGGATTTGGAGCCTGGCCATCAGTTGAGAAACTCTCTGCCAGAAGTGGAGCAAAAGCAACATTAAAGGCTCTTAACCAGGCAAGCGACGGTTTCTCAGTGTCCTTACCATGCACCTCGCGATTGCTGGCAGGGAGACAACCATCTTACTGGGTGCTATTAACAGCTCAAGGTAGCGCAATTACAAGCACCTAACTGTATGAGGAGTTTAATCAGTTACTAGCTTGCTCCAGATCCGCGCTTGTGCAAAGAGCAAATCCACATCTATTCATAAGGAGCTGCAGGAGGCACAGACAAGGTAGGTCCGTGCTTCAGGCCCAGAAGACATGCCTATTTTGTCATAACTATAGATTATACTACTACTTCAGATACTTATGCCAGCTACTGACGCCTTCTGACTGCACCACGTATTATATATCCTATTGTTTTCAGTGGGACTATTTAGTAGCACTAAATCCACGTGCAATTTTGCCAGCTGTAAATTCAGAAATCAAAGACTGTAAGTCAGTTTACACCAGCTGAATAACTTTTCCAAAATCTTTGCTTTTCTCTGAAGTTATAAAACAATGAATGCTTTTGCTTAATTCATCTGGAGAGAGAGACATTTCCCTCAGAATCAACAGAAGGATCTTTAGAATAGCATGGAAAGTTATCCTTGGGGGTTGCTTTAGAAAAACTTTCTATATCAGTTCACTTTGCAAGGATGGAGAAAATGGTAAAGAAGAGGTACCAGTGAAAGGTAAGGGTATAACACTTCTCTCCCCAAAATAAGATTTTTGTTTGGTTCCTATATATAAAATGGATACCATATCAAACTTCCACCAGATAACACCAATTCAGCATTCCCCATGCTAGAAGAGACTGATTTGTTCTGTTGTTTCTACTCTACACAGAATTGATATCCTTCAGAAAGAAGGGCTGTTTTATAACTAAATTAATTTAGATTACATAGATTAAAAAATGTGTATTCTTGCTTCCCACATTATCATTACTTCCAGTAGTTTAGAAGACCTAAACATTCTTGCAATTTTTCAGGGGTTTTAGATTTATAAACAAATAGTACTAACAATGCTCCACCTGTGCAGGCTGAATATATTTTGTATTCCAAGTTTCCTCAGTGTTCACTCTACTGGCTCATGACTGCAGTGATGTCCACCAAATGAATAAGCCTTCGTGTGGTCCAGAGTCTTCTCTAATCTTGTGTACTCTGTGTCTCATCAATGGAATGATAAAAATAGAAAATAATAGAATACAGTCGTAGTGTCTACAAAATGACATAAATAATGATTTGATTACATGAAATAAAATGCTATCATTTCTCTTCCGGCTTCTTAGGAACACTTCTGTACATTGCATAGACAGGTACTTTAGACATAATTTGCTTATACATCTGTATAGATATAGTCAAGTGTGGTAACATTCAGAATAACTTCTTTGAATCAGTGGGACAAATTCTGCTCTTGCTTAGTTTGATGTTAATTCAACATTTATTTCAGTATTGCAGAGGTCAGAGTTGGCCTGATGATTTGTTTGTCATTCTAATAATTAATATAGACTAGTATATTAATCTAGATGCTAAATTAATTACTCTAGTAATTAAAAATCTTTATAGAAACAATTTCACTAAAAGCCTGACATTAAGTGATATATCTTTAAAAAAAAAAATCTGTAAGTTACATTTTGTACCTCAGCAATTTTTGAACCTGTTATTCAGACAAAAAATCTTTTTTTTTTTCACAAGCCGACTAGCTTTGTAAGGAAATGAGTGTTATGTGATTATGATGTATATTGTCTACTAATAACCTTTGATCCTCTTTTGCCTATTTCAACCAAATTAAACAGCATAGAGGTAAGAGAAAAATATCTCCGTGGATTGATACTCCACAGCTTCTCTGGGTGACCTACACCACTGTTTGACCATCAGACCTGTGGAAATAATTTTTCTGGATATCTGATCAAAATTTTTCATGTTGCAGTTCATGTCTGCAGTCTCTTGCCCTATCACTGTGCACCTCTCAGAAAACTCTGACACCATTTTTGCCATGCTCTTCCATTAGTTTGTCTAGGATCCAATGGGATCCTAACTCCACCTTCTCGTCTTATGATTGAACCAGCCTTTCCTTGTATGTATGTGCTCCAGCCCCCAAACATTGTGGTGGCCCACCACTGGGCTCCATTATGGGGAAGGCTGGATATGAGCTCAATCCTTTTTAAGCATTAAAAAACCTACAGTAGAAATGGAAGAGGTCCATTCCCAGCCATGGAAAAAGCTTAGAGTCCATGAAGATGCAGTTACAGAACTCTTCACAAATCAGGCTTTATTAATTTAACTGCTCACAGAAATACTTGTGTTGTTGTTGTTGTTATTATTATTATTTAAAGGGTTTTAAAGTTTAGCATCAGAATTCTCCTACTGGTTATAAAAGTCCTTGAGCAAGAACAGCAGGACTTAATAATTTAAAATAAGATGTATTACAGAGTACTGGGCAGAAAAGTATTCCCCTAGTATCCTGGAAGTGCTAATACATAGTAACTTAATGAGGACAGAGGGGTGCCAGGTATCCATATGGTCCTCAGCACTTTTCACAAAGCAGTGTGAGGGGAGGAGCAGGTCCCACCGACTTATTATGTATTCTCCTCATGCAGGCAGGCAAGAGCAGGCAAATAGAAATTAAGGCTGGAGAGAGTTTTGCCAGAATGTCAGCCAGTGTATCTTTGTTTATTTTGCATAGAGGTATTTACGTTTTTTATTTATTTTTTCCTGAACTGCATGGGAGTTGGAAGGGGTTTTCCAGGAGGAGCACAACAATATGTTTCTTCTTGCCCTGCACTGTTGTATGGTCTCCCCATGTAGCAAGTCCAAGTTTATGCTGTAGTCACATCCTAACTCTGTATAGCTTGAGACCGTATTTCCTATTCTCCTTTCAGCTTTGTGTTGAAGGTACAGGGCCTGGAAGTTGCGGAAGAGGCATTTACCAGCTTGTTTCCCAATCTGGAAAACTGAGACCAGCATACCTTCCACACAACTCAGATGTCCATTTTGTAACCCTAAGTGTATACTTGCTTGCTCTAACAATAAACAATGCATAGACACTTCACGGATCATTTACTCTTTATTTAAACACTTTTCTTTTTTTCTCATTGAAATATATATATGCGTAAAAGGAAATAAAAAGAAAAAGAAATGGAAAAGAAATAGAAAAATCTTAATGTAATATTAGGAATACAAAATGAAGTAGTGTAAAACTCAGTTCTACATTGTAAACCTCAAAAAAGCATTCTTTTACTCTGAGAAAATTAATTCAGTCCCTTTATCTCTATTCAGTTGTCTACAACTCTTTTACATGCCAAATGTAAATCTTAACATATTATTGTATAGTAATCTTAAAATAGATATTTGATGTGGATGATTTAATGTGGTTGGAAAAAAATTGACTTCTAGGATGTTCTAACCAATAAATGTGTGACCTTACGTGTCCTATTTTACACTAGCACTAATTTTTCGCATGCGAGACTCACATTTGCAACTACACTGTATAGAAAGCGACAACTAATACTTTGTTTTAGGTTTTCAGCAACAAGTGCCTTCTTTATTACCAAAGGACATTTCACAGAGTCACTTCAGAGAATGCAAATTAAATCACAGAGTAAATGTCTTTCATCTTACTTCATGTCAGAGGAAAAGTGCAGTCTTTCTAGCAAATATTCTATTTTGGCATCATTTGAAAAGAAAGCTTTAATTAATAGTACGTTCAGTTTTCTGATGTTGAGTACTATTCAGAAATGTAGGCATCTGCAGCCAGCTAGAGGCCATTAAACAAGCTTTTGCGTTCTGTTGACAGGGTTTTGCTCCAGTACAAAAAAGCTCCAACAAAAGTCTCTCCAGCAGCTACAGAAAAGTAAAGGAGTAAAAGAAGACTAGGAAAGCATATTAATATATCAGGTGATATGTACAAGATAGAAAATGAAATCGTGAATCTGTATATAGATGTACTTAAAGGTTTATGTGAAATGGGAGCTGTGATTCATTTCTGGTTTGCTGACTGAACAGCAAGTTTGCTCCAAAATAAATGTTACAGAGCTGCTAGATGGGCAATGAAAAGGCAGAAGACAAAAAAGTAAAGAATATGCGCTGTCTTTTAAGTCAAATTAAATTGCTGGTGTGCATTTGTGTTGTTCTGAACAATTAGTATCTGAAGAAAAATGTATACACATCTACACTACAGTCAGTTCAGTCTCTACTGGCATGCTGGACTAGCACTATCAAAACGGGAATATTAAATATGCCAAGAACCTGATCTGAGTCCTATAGTACCTAAATGTGAAGTGATCCATTTAATCCATCAGACGAGTGAGAATATTCTGAGCATCTGCTGCAGGCACTTGTACAATTGCATAATCCTCAGGAACAGGAGCTTGAAGGGAAGGAGAAAATCTATATGCTATGCATTTGAGGATGTGATTTTTAGTGTGTTTCTTTTTATTTTAATTATTATTATTTTTTATTTTTAAAGACAGTCCTGTAAATGTATTCATATTTATTTAACCTTGGTACCCCAGGTGTTTAACTGTCTTCCAGTGAAATGCTTTGTGCACCACTGGTAAACCCCATGCAGGTTTGACTGATTCTGGTGTTTATGCATTTGCACCGTGCCGTGCTGGCATGCAGTTGCTAGGACTTTTTTGCAGAGATTCAGTAGCAGCCAGGGATGCATTCACAGGAGAGCTAATTCCAATGCTATGCCTGCCAACTAGTGGACAGACGAGCAGTGAGCCCCTTAATTAGCAGAATTCATGTTAAGAGTGCAATTTCTACATGTTTTTCTGCATATGATTCAGGTTGATACAGTATTGGCAGAAATTTGCTTTTCTTTATCATTTTCTACCTTGAAGTTGCTGCTTGTTCCCATCTCCTTGTCTTCTGTTGGGCCTGATAGAAGCTGCAAGTGCTTAATTATTTAAGAAAACAGACCATTTATTTAAGTGCTTGTGGGCAGATATTTGAATCTAACTTGAAATAGTTATATTTTAATGTTTTAATTTTAAATTTATATTGCACAAAATTCAAGCACTGTGCAAGATCTAAGTTTAGAAATATGTCCAAGAACTTCTGATCCTCATAGCAACCGTAAAAAATTATTCTGAAGTGGATAATGGGTAATAATATTAGACAGGATGATAGTGTATCTTCAGATGTCCTACAGTATTTCTGTCTCTGTCTTCCATTCTTTACAAAATAGTTTTTAGAAAGTGCTAAGGCAGGAGCAGCTCTCTAGCAACACAGGACAGAAAGGAGACTTAAATTAGTTCCCTTCCTTTCAGGTTCTTCTTTTCACATACATGAAGTAAAGGAAAAAAAAAGTGAAGCTGAGTATTTGTTGGTATGATCATTAATGTAAGAGCAGGGGATTCTGAAGAACACAACTTGAAGTTTACCAAACGTACCACATGAGACAAGAAGCCATTGTCAATACCAGTCATTTCTAGAGTGCAGATAATGGTGCTGAGAACCATTTGGAGGTATTAATTCAACTGATTCAACCAATACACATAAGCCTGTGTCCTGAAGAGCATTTCGAAGATGCCAAGCTTACTAATATTACGTGCCACTCTTTCAACTGGAGAAAAGCAGCACTCACCTAACTCCCTATGGTTCTGATAGTTCAAAGTAGTGGAAAAGAGCAGAAGGCTCTTTTGGCCTTTTTTTCTCCACAGATAAAGCCATTGCTGGCTTCTAGCATGTAGCACACACCTGCGGCATTCCAAAGAATGGTTAAAGAAAAAAGTATCCTAGGAAGTACATGAGGTACAGAGCAAATCCACCATGGCCAACAGCGATGAAATTCTGATATATCACCACACCTGCTTGGAATAGTTGAAGGATGTGAAAGAGGTGTTTAGGACAGTTTTATGAGCATGTTTGACTGTGTGAAAACTGAGAAAGTGGCCAGATAAGTACGGATGAGGTGACTTATTTGGAATGTAGGATGAGAAGTGGTCAGGTAGACAGGAACTGGCTACCTAACAAACACCAGATGATGGCTTCTTGAGGACATTATTCCCTCTCATGGTAAATACCTACTGCCTAATTACCTGAGACCTAAATTGAAAGATCAGTGTGTGTTTCCTGTTTGGGATGATACAAATATAATTACAGACCATAATGCCTTGCTGGGGATATTTCATTACCTATGGTGTGAGTACCAAACCATGTTAGAAGTCTCTAGTCTCTAGAAATACTCATTTCAGGTTCTCCATTAAAGTGATTTGAAAAATGACTGAACCTGTGTGATGCAGAAAAATCAATTATTGAGTGTTAGTAGACTATATAACTAGAGTTATATGAGTTATATAGAGTTATAGAGTCTACGTAAGATGCTTTGTGATTAATTTTGTGACTGCCACAAAATTACTTAAGTTAGCACAGGACTATCCTTTTTGTTTTTATCACATCTACTAATTTTCATTTTCCTTCCTATTGACAAAAGATTTCTACCTAAGCATATCAGACAATATCATTGCACTTCAGTTGCACAATAACTGGAGTTCATAAAGTAATACCTATTTTCCTGGATCCATTCTAGGCAGCACACCATTCAAATATGTGATGAATGCCCCTGGCCAAGGAAAGTGTCAGAAATCTCTTCCTGTGATCATATATTCATTTTTCTTGGACAGCTAACCCCCTGAAGCCCTTATTTGAAGTCAATAAGAATTTTCCTTAAAAAAAAAAAAAAATCTAGCCCAAAGCAATTTTTTTTTAAACACAGAAAGTTTCCAAAAATCCAGCAAGCAGCCCAGTCTTTATTCAGGCAAACTGTTTAGTAACATCACAAGAGAACATAAAAGCCATGCAAAGAACAACTGTAAAAATAAGAAAACTGACTTATCATAAAGGCAGTTATCTGCCATGTGAATTAAAGAAAGCTAAGCATGCTGTTCCAGATAACACAGACAACACAGTACTTTCTCATTAAATATTCTTTCAGTGGCTCTGCTAGTGGGTGCAGGTGAAAACTGCTTCCTCCAGGAATTTCAAATATTTGCAAAAGCTTGAGAGATAAACAAGAAGAATTCAGGGAAGAGCATGACTGTGGGAACACATAGCTGCAGGGATCCACTACTGATCTGCATTTAGAGAAACTCAAAATTGTTTCTGTAGCAGCAAAAACAAAACAAACAAAAACTAAAACCAAACCAAAAAAACAAACAACAACAACAAAAACACCACAAATCAAGAGTGCCTTTATATGTTTTCCTTAAACAAATACGGAGTGCACTTGAGTGGTCTCATCTCCATGTATAGAGGACCAACAGGTCTATGCCCACACTGAGATAGAGATGCACTCCCTAAACATGCACCCAATGTTTCTTTTTCTTTCAGATTTTTGGAATTTCATTTTGATATAACGAGATTTATGCCAATGTAAATTACACATGCAAATCTTCCATATGTCAAGACGGGAAGATTTACCACTTAAATTTTGTATTTGATATTTCTTTCTCCTGACTAAAGTAATTTTATCAACATAATACAGGCAGCAGGGCAACACTTCATAAGCCAGATGTTTATTGACCTGTGTGACCCTCCAAGTGTTTTCCTCCTGATTATTTGTGGTATGAACATAACAGATAACATCTGAAGTAATGTGGGAAAATAGGCCTATAAACCCAGTCACTTTTGATTTTTGTTTCAGATCATTTTGATTTCATTGGATTTTATTTCCTCAAGGAGAGAACCTTAGGTGAAAAAAAGACCAAAAAAAAAAACCCGCAATTGATCTGGCTTTCAGATAGTTCCTGAGTTTCACTGTTGAGAGCTATAAGAGGGCATTCCAAGTAGGGTGAAATGAAAAAAGGTCAGTAATTTGATTCTACAAGCAAACTTACATAGCAAAATAGATGTTGTGTATTGTATAATTATGTTTTTATTGCACTATTAAGTGCAATGCATTGGCATAGCAATTAAAATATTATGTGAAAATAATTATTCTGAACTAAAAATGCTGGAATGCTAATTGGTATGAAGTATCTGATGTTAAAGGTATTACAGAATAGGTATGCAGAAGGTTAAAGATGTGTAAACATGCTGGATAACCCTTTGGAGAGTATCAAGCCAAACAGTAATTAGCTATGACCAGAAAATTATATTTTTCTTCCTGGATGGCATCTGAAACCTTGAAGTTCCCTTAAGTTGCACAACCTCATCAGAAAGCACAACAAATGCAGAAAGGAAACACAGAAAAGACATGGATAGTCAGGCTTATTTAAAGAAAAATACTGATCCACAGCTGCTTTTTCTAAATAACCCATAGCTAGGAGCTTCCCAGTTGTGAATAAAGTGGTTATTGTAGAAATAACTGCAGCACCCACTCCTCTTCCTCTATCCCCAGATATTTTAATGACTCTTAACTGGAAACTATTGGCTGTACCGCTGATTTAGTGAAACGTTTTGTGAGTGCCCTTCATTCTGTTCAGTGCAAAGTCACCTGGATGCCATTAACTACCACCATCAAGAATTTAGGGCAACCCAACTGGTTTTATCCTGAAATGTTCAAGTGATTGATTCAAATGTCTCAGCTGAGGTTGAAGTAGTCATGAACAGAAAGATGACAGAAAGACACAAAACTTTTCTGATCGTGGTAGGTATTTCTGAATTTGGCATGGCATCAGGATAATCTTTCTCTCAAGACTAGAGAAAGAGGCTGTGGAAAATTTAATGTTATTTGAGTGATGGTTGGTTGCAGAACAGAGGTGTCAGATGAAATTACATTCTGTTCTTTGTTGCTACTTTTATTTAAAGAAAAGAAACATCTATATGATATTTCAATGTACAAATTACATGAGTTAAATTACTGTTTTGTCACTTATTTCTGTTTCATATGAAAAAAATCAACTGAAAATCTCTGAATTTTGCTACCACTTAGCAAAAGGAGAATGCTCTATCCAGCCCACAGAATCAAAATGTTTCATTATCATTGAAACAAACTGCCCTCAAACACTATTATTTTTTATAAATAGTGAACTGAGGATTAGATTGGTCCATTTACTTTGCCCTATATCTCATGGAAAGCTTGTAAATCTATGATGAACAAACTGTCCCAAATGCTATGGGACGTAGCTATGTTCCCTGGGCCAGAGAAGATGCCAGTAATGAATTTCAAATTTTGTATGAAATATACCCCAAGATTTACAAAAGAAGTTTCCAAGATAGCATTTACTAAATGTAATACTTGACCTTTCTTTGGATGTCACATAGCATGGTTGAAATCCTGCTCTTCACTATAGACAGTACTAATAATTGTGGCTCCATTATTAGCTTAGATCCCTCATCCACAATGTGAGATTGACTTCATTGCCACGTGGTTCAAACAGCAGGTGGGGGTCATTCTTGTGAAAGTGGACATTTAAGTACGTTACTCAAAGTGAAGCAGTGAAAACACTGATGGAGGAAGACATGCATTCAGGCAGCTTCAGGTGTGATGCTTAGGAGAACTACGCAAAAGTCAGATGATCTCTGTCAGGGAAAGTTTGTCTATTTATGTGAAGTGAAACTGAGTAAGATGAAGGAACCAAAGGTACTGTCTCCCTAGCCTGTACATACCAGGAAGCTTTGGGCTTAAGGTATTAATCTATATGGCTTCCAGTTCCTTCAGACAAAGGGGGAAACTAAATCTCAATGTCCCTATATGCGAGGTGCCCTGATCCACTAAGAATGTGGATAAAAGAGAATCATACCATCCTCTAGCAGCTTTGTGACTCACACTCCCTGGAGGAAAAAAATCCCCAATGAATCTATTAGCCAAAGTCAGTCAGAGCTTCCTAACAATTGCGCTGCTTTTTGTAAACTTGTTTATTGCCTGAAAAAGCACAACTCTAGGTACTGTCTAATGACCAGTTTTCACATAGGAAAACTGCACTGTTGCGCCCTTTATCCTATCCTCTTCCATATGGGTCTGGATAGATCGGTCTTAAAATGATGTAAACTCAACTTCATTTTTAACAGTTGTTTCCTATTGCACCTTCAAATGCCATGGAAGTACCACCAATATTTCAGGTTTTGATACCTAAATTGGATATAAGGAAACTGTATTAAAAAGGCAACCATATATCTTACTTAATTTCCACAGATCGGAGTTACTAATGTTTCTTAAATGAAGCATTAGAGAACTTTGCCTGGGGGATGTTATTTATAAACTTCTGTAGCCAATAAAGCTATGATTGAGAAAGCTTAAGTGTATATAAAAAATTAGTAGTTGGAAGTAGTCTTATTTTATTGTTACATGTTTGAAATTAGATTATAGATAACATGCAGAGGAGTATAAACTAAAAGCACTTACGTTGCTGCTGTGTGTGTGTAACAAAGCATGACTTGGCTACAGCATACCCCAGTAATGCAACAGCATTACTGCAATGGCAACATGGGTGTAAGAGGTGTCTGAAAATGCCAGATGGACTCCAGAAAACTGGTCTTAAAAAAGGATTAAAGTATCATATGGGGGAGGGGAAGTGTCTATTGGATAATAGCAAACATTACAGTGCTAGTGCTGCTTGGGGTTGGACAAAGCATTAGCCAACTAAAATGGCATAACTTTACCTGCCAAAATCCAAATGTAAGATGTAGCATGTGGGTAAGAGATGCACAATAATTGTTTTCATACAGAAAACGTAAAATACAATTCTTCAGGTATGGAAAGCAATCTTTCCTAAAACCTCTTTCATGTTTCAGTTTGATGTTAATTGTTTTGAATAACAAAAGGGAAAGGAATCAAAATTCAGCCCATAACATTTATTGAAGTGTATGTAAGTAACAAAGATGCCATATAGAAAGGTTTTGACCAGGCATTAACAAAACTGCAATGAAAGAAATTGAAAAGAAAGAACAGAAAGAAAAAACAACATCTTTTGATATCCTTCAAAATTTAATTACAACATTATTGGATTAAGACGTCCATATGACACATATATTATCTATCTGAATGAAAACAAACAAACAAACAAACAAAACAATCAAACAAAAATTTATTTACATTCTACTTGGTTATATGGTTTGGAGGACCAAATTTGATTGTAAGAAAAATGTAAAATATTATTGAGTGGTGATATGCAAAATATATAAATAAGTAATTAGGTATTCATTTGTACAAGCTAGAATGGTGGCTATAAATTTAGTATTCGTGGATTTCCATCTCTGTGTGTGTTGTTACTACAAACTTCCTGAAAAGAAGAAATAAAATTTTTCCATCCCACAAATAATCTACCAAGATATCTGTCTTCATGTAACTTAGGAAGACTCAGCTCAGCTCTGATACAATTCCAGTCTCTTCAAGTCTCTTCAAAAGAGTATGTCTGTCATACAAGGTCTGACTATGACATAGTCTTGCATTTTCCTTTTTGTCCTATATTGCTTCCTCCATTAGAGCAATGTGTATTATTGCTTAATTTTATCCTCCAGATAGTTTTCCTCATCTGTTTAGGAAAAAAAATAATCTTTAACAAGAGTAGTAACAAAATCATGAGTTGGTTTTGTTGTTTTTCTTTTAATTGTATCAATGAGGCTTTATTTGAAGAGATGCAAATAAAGCAAAGTTTTAGGGGGCCTAGCTGCTTTAGCTATAACTCTTTCTACAGTGTCCGTTAATGGGACATTCCTAATGCAGATGAAAGAAAGTGGCTTGCCTCAGGCCACTTCTGATTTACCTTTGTTTTACTCCATTTGGCCAGTTTCAGATTTTGTGCATGTACATTTATGGCTTACTAGATTGCATTCAAAATTTATGGTCATTGTTTTAGTCCATTGCCTCTATTCAATCCATATTTACTCACTATCGTCATCATCAAGACTGTCTCATGCACTTGAGGTTCACAGGTTGCTTGAAGAAGACCCTTATGTGTTTCATTATACAACTTAAATATATTATTCATACCCTTTCTCTCCTGGACTATATAACAAGTTCCCAGGATTTCTGTAAGCAAACACACCTAATCTGCCAACAGTGGAAATCTCATGCTCTCTCCCCACTGATGTCTAAAAGCAGTGGTGGTTTTGACTCCCTAAACTCCTCTGCACATACAAAAAGAAAATGACAGCTCCATTCCTTAGGATACAGGGCAGTCTGTAGAGTCCCACTCTTCTGGCTGCATCAAAAAAAAAAAGTAAGCAGAAAGCCTGTTGTGGTGGTTGACTGCCAGGTGGCGACAAGAGGGATACAATGGAAGTTCTTGTGAAATTTGCCTCAAGTACTTTCTCAATTCTTGGCTCTCAACTTGCTCAAAACACTTCACTTGGTTATGCTAGAATCATTACTCCTTAACTCAATAGTAAAGTGAACAGATTTATAACATTAATTTGTCTTTTTGTGCATTCACAGAATCACAGACTTGTAGGGGTTGGAAGGGACCTCAAGGGACCTCAAGAGATCATCAGGTCCAATCCCCCTGCCAAAGCAGGCTCCCTAGAGAACCACATTCACCAAATGTGCTTTCTGTTTTAAATAATATTCTCTCTTTTCCCACAGTTTTGGAGGTAATATTTATCCCTTCACAATTAGCAGGAACTATATTTTGAAGGCTATATTTGGAACTATATAGGAAGACTTTAAAACCTCTGTGGACAACCTCTTTCAGGGTTCATTCACCCTCACGGTTAAAAAAGGTTTTTATATGTTCACGTGTAATCTCCCATATTTCATTTTGTCCTATTGCCTCTTGTCGTTTCAGTGGGCATCACTGAGAAGAGCATGGCTACATAGTTTTTACTCCCACACATCAGGTGTTTATATACATTGATCTCCCTCCAGTCCTTCTCTTCTCCAGGCTGAAAAATCCCAACTCTGTCAGCCTCTCTCCCTGTATCAAATGCTCCAGTCCCTTATGTCCATGTCAACTACTTGTCCACCAGTACCCTCAGTCCTCTTCTCTGCAGATCTGCTTTCCAGATGCCTCCAGCACATACCACTTATCTTTCCACAGAGGCAGGACATTGCATTTCCCTTTGTGGAACTTCATGAGGTTCCTGTTGGCCCAGTTCTCCATCTTGTCAAGGTCCCTTTGGTGTATCAGCCACTCCTCTCAGTTTTCTGTCATCTGTCAACTTGCTGAACATACACTATGTCCAGTCATGCAGGTCATCAGTGAAGAGGGTAAACAGTACTTAAGTATTTGAACCCTGAGGTACACCATTGACCGGCCTCAAGATGGACTTTGTGCCACAGATCACAAACCTTTTAAGCCCGGCGGTTCAGACAGTTTTCAATCCAACTTGCTATTCCATTTATCTAGCCCATACTTTATCAGCTTGTCTTTTGAGGAGATTATGGGAGACAGTGTCAAAAGCCTTTCTACAATCAAGATAAACCATGTTTGCTGCTCCCCTTATCCACCAAGCCATCTCATTGTTGAAGGCTATCAGGTCAGGTAAGTATGACTTCCTCTCCATAAATCCCTGCTGACTATTCCTAATCATTTTCTTGTCTTTCATGAGCTTGAAAATTGTTTCCAGGGTTGTGTGCTTCATCACCTTCCTAGGAACTCAGTTGAGGGTGACTGACCTGTATCTCCCTACATCCTCCAACTTGCCCTTCTTGAAGGCAAAAGTGATATTTACTTTCTTCCAGTCCTCAGGAACTTCTCCTAGCTGTCATGACCTTTCCAAGATTATTGAGAGCAGCCTTGCAATGGCACCACATCAATGAATCCTTGTGTAAAGCCTGTTGGGTAGTCCTTTTCCTATCCTACCAGCTGCAGATCCTTCTATATAAATCATTTTATGTTTGCAGCATGTTTTCTCCTGCTGAGGTATCCTTTGGTATCCTTTCATTTTTTTTTTTGCTTGGTTCATAGTTTATTTTTTCTTCTCTCTTGGTTCTTTCCATTAATTATTTTGTAGAAACATGAACTATAGCAAAAGACAGAAGTTTACTATTCATTATCATGAACTTCACCACTAAGTGATCAGTCATTCTTCCTGAATAAATAGAAGTCTAGCTGTGATTTTTGTTTTAAGCCAAATTTCATTCTCCAGAAACAAGTGACATGTGATGTAAAGGAAGAAATAAAACCAAGATACTGACACTGGTTCCTGTACCATAAAGTAATGTTAGAATTATTTTTTTTTTACCAAGAGTTTTAGTTATGGCAATACTAACTTGACAATCCAATAGGATTTTGGGGGTGAAAGTGTGTCAACTTTCTGTTTAACCAGGAACTTCTTAGATATGAGTGGTACTTCGATTAGATATAATCATTTGTTTGGCATGATAGTGTCACTATGGTATCTTCTGTCTGGAAGTTTTTATTACAAATATTTATATTCAGCAGCATGAAATTTAATTTCAAAATGTTTCAGAGTTTGGACTTACTTTGATGATGACTAATTTTGTGTATCACACTTTCAGGGAGCTGATAAAAATTTAAAAAAAAAAAAAAGGAAAAAAGTGCTGGACAAAAATGAGTGCACCTAAATAGAACTAGATGCATGCTAGCATTGGTAGACACAACCTTTACAGAAATTATGCCCAGTCAGAGTACATATAGGTCAGTTTTGCTGCAATCTTCGTCATAAACTAAATCATTACAAACACGCATAAATCTTCCCACAGTTAAAATCTCAAGAGGTCATTGTTTTATGTTTGGCTCTTCCAGTGACCTCAAGAAATGAATATACAGTCTGTTCAGAGATTTAAAGTGTAGCAAAATATCAGTTTGAAGTCTTAAGGCTTTGACATACAAAGATGTTACCATGGGGCAATAAATTGCCATGTTTGCGCTCCTGTGAGGTAATCGTCCATATGCACATTTCTTCTCTTCTGCAAATGCAATATAATTATGGGTAGTTTTCCTCTCAATTAAGGAAGGATAGGCTAGTTCACTTTTACTCAAGGTAAACACACACTGAGAAGTAGTTAATATGGTAATTAATATCTCCCAATAATTTATTCATATGTCACCATCTATATATCCACTAGAGTTCAAATGCAAAGGTGCTATTAGGGTTACCTAATCTAGTGTCCTTCAGAGCACTAGCCCGCAAGTTTCACTCACTATTTTCTAGAGTGATCTCAACAACCTTGTGATCTAGATTACATATCTAGAAATACATCCCACCATAAAGCACACCATTTAAGGACAATTAATGTGAAACACCTGCTAACATATCACTGCTTGTGCATTAAAAATTTACATAATTTTTTGACTTGGACCTCAGAACTGCAGGGGATGAGGAATGATAACATTTCCTCATAAACTGTTTCAAAGGCTTCTACTTCGAATGCTTCTGGTTTTAGCTTCCAGGTACAGTCCATCCTCTTTTCCTGCTCCTGCATGAGTACTGGAACTGCTACAATCGGGCAGATCAAAAGTCCACCTGGCCCTATGACAGAAGATTAAAATGGGTGCTTAGAGACACATCATCAGAAACATATCAAGTATAGAGCAGTGTTTCCCAGGAGTATCTGCTTAACTTCCAAAAAGCTGCTGTTTTGTTATATCCTGTGTCAGAGTCTTCTTTTGGGCTACTGTATTTAAAATCACAATGGACCTATCCTTCTTAAATTTGTCCTGCCCCTTGTATTTAACTCCTTGATTGTCCTGGCCAAATATTCTATTATAGTTACAACTGCTAAAGCAAACTCAGCAGCTGTAGGGCTGGCATGTTTACTGTGCAACACAGTAAGTTAGTTAGATAGCATCAATATAAATGTGAAAAGAATGGGTGCCCTATCCTCATTCTGCTCCAACACTTGAAGGCTAACAGCTACTCCAATGTAAATATGAGAACAATAAACAATTGGTCACACGGATATATATATATATATATTTAAATGCAGAATTTTAGTTCTTTGGTTGCTGATAATAGATGCTTTCTCTACTTTATAGACATGCAAAATTAAAAGGGTGTAGAAACTACCCTTTCAACAGACTAACTGGAAGGAGCAAGCAGGGCCCCTTTGGGGGGTGGTAACTAAGTAACTAACTAAATAGGTTGCAATTCAAGAAGATGAGAGAGATGGAGAAGGTCTCAGGGGTTTTGGGAGACTGATTACCAATGTGTGTATGTGAGAGGAGCAGAAACCCAGAATAAAATAAGAGATGTCAAGGGCATACCTATGTGAGCAAGCCATGCAGGGTTATTTGGGAGAAAAAAATTCTGGAGAGCTAGGCAGACTTTGATTTCTGAACAAAGAAGCTGTCTCATCATGCTTGTTTCTACTATTTCCTAGAAAGCAAGATATTGTTTCCGTACTTTTAAATTACTAGGATTGCCACTATTGGACTATTTTCCTTTTGTCTTCCTAATGCAGAGAAGGCTCTAAACCACTCCTAACCACAGACAATGAATTTTCTCTTTACAAGCACAACTGAAAAATTTACTTTTAAAGCTTTTACAGAACTACCATCACAATAATATTTGCATATTTTACAGCACAATAAAAGAGAATTTTTGTCATGAGGTTCCAATGTGTGATGTGACACGAGATTTATATGGAGAAGTTAGACCCTGAAGGTTCGCTGTTTGAGTTTTATTAAAAAGTGAGCCATGACTCAGTGTTTCCAAGGCACTGTTAAAAAATCAATAACACAACTACACACATAAAGTGAGAAAAGATCATGAAAATTTCACTACATATTAACAGTTTAAACTGTGATATAACTTCTCTTTTTAGCATGTTAATCCTATGCCTTTCTAAAAAGTATTGTGCTAACTACTTCCATGAAAAGCTGGCTCCAGTCTGGATACCTTTGGGCAGTTCACTCCAAATGGTTTACTCTGTCTGAAACATGATGAATAATCTGATTAGTTTTTCTTCCAAATGCAATTTACTTTGGAAAGTGACAGCCACTCTGTGTCTGAGACAGATATGGAAAAGTACTCACCCTCTTACAGAGAGAACAAGGACACCTGTAAACCCATGTGGCCTGCCCCTAACCCTGGGCTCCCACATAGTGGTTCCCAGCATAATTTAGACAGGCTTCAAGTCCTGGTTAAGTTATGGCTATGTCCTGAGGAGGCTCTATGGATGGGTGAATTGCCTGAAATCTTCACCGTGCTGAATGTTGCACCATTCTTCACAAAGCATACTGAAAGGGTGGCCTGTGAAGGGGTAGCGATGCTTACACTCACCTGAGACTGTGGTTGGATTTAGGATGCCCACATCATTTTGTCAGCTCTTTGAACAACCTCTGATATTGTATTGTGTGTAGATGACAAGGTTTTTGTAGTGGGTGGGCTGCAAGGTTGGCCTCTGTGGGAGGAGACTCATGCTGGACACAGCTGGTAGTAGTCAGCTCCACCACAGGACACAGCTTAGGCTACCAGGGGAGTTGTTGGCCCCTGTGAACCAGTCACAGGAGTTTGTGGTGCCTCTGTGAGAACACATTTAAGAAACAGCAATAAATGCCAAAAGGGAGAAACACTAATGCTAGAGAAGCAGGAGGTGCTCCATGGTGGATGGAAGTGGTAAGACCTCTAGAAGGACTGTGGCCCATGGAAGAGCAGGTACTCCCCAAGGGTCTGCAGCCCTACAGGTAACCCACACCAAAACAGAGGAAACAAATAAGAATGAAGGAGGAGTGGAAGAAAAGAGTGAGAAAGGAGGAATGGCAGAAAGAAAATGCTATGCCCTGACTCCAGCCCCCTGCACGGCCCATTGCATTGCCAACAGGACTGAGCACAACCAGCCGTGATAAAAAGGGGAGTGGAGACTGGCAAGCAGGGAGGAGAGGTGTCTGGAGGGAAGGGAGAAGAAAGGTGTTTTCCCTAAGTCTTTAAATGCTTGCCTTCCTTGTTTCCTAATACCCAAATCAGTAACTAAATGTTTTAAATTAAATTAAATTCCCCAAGCTGAGTTTGTTTTGCCCACAACAGTACCTATGAACGATCTTTTTTTTTTCTTCAACCCACGAGTTTTCTCCAAACCCCAAACGGTGTGTGTGTGTGTGTGTGTGTGTATGCATGTGTAGTCAAGCACTTGGGTGGGTGCTTGGCTGGCAGCCAGGACCAAGCCACCACAGTCACTCACCCCAAATGTTGTCTTGGTATTCTATACTGGCAACTGCCCATTTCACAAGGCTTGGAAATACGGGTATTTTGTACCGCGGTCTCTACTATTGAAGCTCAGTTTTTTGAGCTGCAAGAAGACAATGTGCTAATTACTTCAGGACTAAAACTAAACAGAATTTATTGTTTTGCTCTTATTGTTTAAAGATGAAAAACAACCAGTGTCAAGAAAGTAGGGTTATATTTATATAACAACAAAAAATGATATGGAAGTGCCAAAAAGATTTACTTTCAAGTGCCTCTAATGTTACAGTAAATACAGACTTCAATTACCTGAAAAGCACAGTATCATTTTAAAAGTTTTTTTTTTATTATTTTTTTTTCTCCACCCTTTACTTACTTGCCTGAGAAGCGGTTCCAAATTAATATTCCTCCAGTATTCAGAATCCTGATTCTAAATTACCAGCTTAAATTTAATTATGGCCAATCCATAGACGTCTGTTATTCTGCCAGCATTGTCCCTTAGCTAAACAGCTTTTTTCTCCCCCTCACGGTTACCCTTTCTTACACATTTATGTCCTAGTGTCTAGTAAGGTTGGTAAAACAACAGTACTAGGATGGAATCCTTCAGGGTCTGCACTTCTGATCAATATTAGTTATTATTTTCTTTAATGGCTACAGCACAAGCAGCATGAGAAGTGTTGATGTCACATATTTGGAAAGCATCAACAATGCAAAGCAGGACTGGAATATCATATAGATGTATGACTTTATGGTGTGAAAAAAATCTCATTTAATGAATTGTAAGAGCTTAAAATGCAGGATGCTGTGCTTAAAGACTTCTGCTCTGAGTTGGGTGCTTGTGGTTGGAAACAAGTTTTTGCACATATTGATCACACATGGACCAATAGGATAAGGAAAACCAGAACGTATGAGGAAAGGTACTGCAGAGGAGCTGACTGTCTCTTCCATCCCACAACAGCACTCAGAAGGATTTTGTTGGAATTGTGGCTGAGCAGTGTTTGAGACTAATGCTTCAAATCCGAAGGGAGTACAGTGAAGGCCTAGGAGATCAGAGAGTGAAGAACCCATTTTCTGAGACATTTATTTGTTTAACCTCAATCTGTGTCTTATTTTATAATTCCGCATGCAGTTACCATATTGAATACTTCAAATCCACTGAAAATAAAATGGAAGGATATTGAATGAAGACTTTCTTATTTAATTTGATTTCTTTTCTACCCACTACAGTGTCTTTATTTTCCTAATTCTCTTCTTCCTCTGTGCTTTTGCCAAGTGTGGAAATTAACATGAATCTCCATGTCAGCCTTCCCCTGCTGTGCAAGCAATTTCTAAATATCAGGTTGAACCGCATAAGCAAACCTATCTTGTGCTGCATATAGCTGTAGCCAGGCTGCTCCCGTGACGTGAAATAGTTAATGTACAGCTACACTACTTTTTACCCGTCACTGTAAATATGACAACAGTTCAAAGCTTTTATTTTAAGACTCTTCTAAGTTGTGCCAGAAAAAACAGTACCCCACAGTTGACTCCATTTTCAGTGAAATTCCTCTTCTCATAAAACTTGTTCAATGACTGTGACTGAGCACTCATAACCAAAACTCTCCTCCAAATCCCAGCCTTTAGAATCTGTTATATTTTGTTGCTTTCACACGCCACAGCCTTTCCTCTCAGAGGACAGGAAAAGACTTCCCCGTGTCCTTGTGGTGATGAAAGTTAACCACATCCTGTGCTGTATTAGGAAAAGTGTAGCCAGCAAGTCAAATGAAGTGATTTTTCTCATTTATTTTGTACTTGTGAGACCACATCCGGTGTACTGTGTTCAGTTTTGTGCTGCCCAGTAGAAGAAGGGTATGAACATACCAGAGTGAGCCCAGTGGAAGCCCACCAAGATGACTATGAGGCTGGAGCACATCACCTATGAGGAGGTGATGAAGCCATATTTGTTCAACCTGGATAAGGGAAGTCTAATAGGAGCTCTAACTGTTTTCCTCTGCTGTCTGTAGAGTGATTATAAGACGATGGGGACAGTGAAAAAGTAGGATATAATGGTCCTAAGTTGCAGCAACAAAAATTTTGATGAAATCTTAGGAAAAAATGCCTTCACTGAGAGAGTGGTCAAATATTGAAGCAGGTTGCATATGCAAGTTCGGGAATCTCCATCTTTGAAGCTATTCAGAACTTAACCGGACAAGGCCTGAGCACACCTGATCTACCTTCAAATTTGGCCCTGCTTTGAGCAGACCATGGACCACATGACCTACAGAAGTCCCTTCTAATCTAAATTAATCTGAGTTTCCAATTTTACCTTGCCACTGTAATCCACTGGAAATCTATAAAACAAAAAGCCAACTGGGCTTCGTTAAGAGGTGAGTGACTAGCAGATAAAGGCAAGTTGTTATTCCCATTTAGTTGGTGCTAGTGTGGCCATACCTTGAATATGGTGTCCTGCTTCACCCACTCCACTTCCTGGCTGTTAAGAGACCAGAGTCCAGCAGAGGGATACGAAGGTGGAAAGAAGCCAAGGGCATAGCCCCTCACATATGTGGGAAGAACTCTGTTTAGTTTGGTGAAGAAGAAAATATGGTGTGATCTAATAGTGGCCTACAACTGTTTGAAGGGGAAATTCTTTGAAACTGCTCAAAGGGGAAATTAACTGTTTTTTTGGGTCATCCAACTCATTCAAGCATCTATTCCCTATGTCATCTCATTTATTAGGTGTCTATAAATTTCAAGTTGCCTGCACAGCCTCCTCTCTCCCTTCCTTTGCCCTGTATTTTCTTATTACTCTTTCACCAATCCTCCAGCTGCAGCACTAATCCTCAGATCTTTTCTTCTGTCTGGCAACACTTCATCAGTAGGTAATTTCCATCAGGTACCTATTCAAGATTAGAAAATATCCTACCGCTTCTGCATCAAGTGCTTTTCATGCCTGTTCCATTTTTAGTCAGTTTATAATGCATTAAAGACACTGTATTTCTCTGTCCCCGGCCTGTTTATAATAGATTGTGGAGGGTTCTTTTTGGATGTGTCATATTGAGTCAACAACAATCTGTGTGGACATGAAAATATATAGTAACTTATGAGGACTATCAAGTTTGTGAAGGATGATTTTAACTGACCTTTTAAAGACATGTGGTGTTTAAATTAGTTCTCTGAGTAAAAGATCAATTCAGATCAAATTTCCCTAAATTTAAAGAGAAAATTATACTTCCTTCATCTCACCCTATAAAAACTTTTTTTTTAATGCTCTTTATTTCTTGCTTTTATAGTCACTGTACTTTCCCAGCATTGGCTACTTCCATTGTTAAATCTCAGCAGTTAACTGTCCATCAGCTCTGATTAAAAGCAGAACGTTTAAGCTGCCTCAGCTGCACGCTGTCTGTTTTACTTAGCTCCCCTGGAGAAGACTGTAAACTACAAACTGCAGCAAACCACAGATCCCACAGACTCGAACCAAGCCAACTACCACCAAACATTGAAACCCTGTATCTGATTTGAAATTAGATGGGAAACTGAGAGAACATGCCACAAGTTTTGGTATTAGTTGAGGCTCTCTAAATTGAGGAGAGATTTAATGTGATCAGGTACCTAGAACTGATATAGCTGGTTTGAGATGTGACACAAATTTCTCATGCTGCTAACTTGTTGCTGTGTCATGATTTTCTTGGGATTTGTTGATTTGCTTTAAAATCCCAGTTCCCACAGTTGTAAGACTACCAGAAAATGGTGAACTTCACAGAATTTACACACTGAGGACATTCACTGTGTTCATCTGCTTGTGGTGTACTGTAAACAAGCCTATATACTTTGAGTCACTCCCAGTCTTAAAGATCTGTTTATTGAACTACTTTGCTGATGAAAACTGGCAATCATAATATTTGATTTATGTATAATAGGTTTATCACAATAAAATAAAATACAAAGGGTTCACTCATCAGATTGTTCCAACCCATATTTATGGACTTTCAGTTTTGGAATAGGTGGTTCCATGATTCAGATCTACATAAAACATCTAAAAATAGAGTCTTCTAACCATCATTCCTAGTTTTATTTGCTGTATAATTTAATGTCTCTGTGTCTCTTTTCACTGCCTTTATACTAATAGCCTTGCAATATTTTGGAATACTACTAGGGTAGGGTGTCACAACATGGAGATAGGTATTCTTAGAAGAAGGAAAGATTTAAATGAGTCTGTGACGCTTAGGCAGAGTAAAGGAGTGAAATGTAGAGTTTTAGAAGCATTTTTTCAGTTGATGGTAGGATATAGCGTAGCTGAAGAATAATGTTTTTTATTGCTTTCATATTTAGCTTCACTTTTATAAGAACACTTTCTTTTAATATGTAAATGTTTGCATTAATTCATATTTACCCTACTCCATTTGTTTGTAAGTAGATGCAACATTACACAAACAGTGACACCACCTGATCTAATGCTCCATATCTGTCCCAACACCTGGATACCGAAAGGCGTGTTAAGAATATGCAGCAATAAAAGCTGCCATTTTCTTCCTATTGTGATTTCATGTTGCCTTAGCACAATTTTGTGTGCTAATTTTCTGTAAATTTTAGCCTTTGAAATATGCAGACATAATTCAATCCATAAAGATAAGACAATATCCTGTAATGTAACTGACCACAGGCTCCTCAGAGCGATCCTCTTAGGGCTTTGCTCTTTTATCATCACAGTCTGAAAAAAAAAATATATATATATATATAAAAATACAAAGTGACTCCTGAAGGGCATTAGGGCTGTGGCAGAAACTTTTGTCTGACCTTTTGTGGACTCAAGGGATTTAAGTTAGTTCTGTAATCAAAGAATAATTAAAAGATAAAGACATTTAAATGAAACTTGGAGAAAAAGGGAAAACCAGGTTTTAGCTGAATTTCTTTATGCTTTATTTATGCTGAGTTGATTTTCTTTTCAAAAAGAAAGTAATACTTGACAGGGTAAAAAACAAACAGAAACAAAAAACAACTTTTTCATGGTCAAAGTAAAGACAAGATTTGCAGTCAAAGGACTATCAAAACCAGGAAAATAAGTGAAATTGAAGGCAAAAACTGATCAGTTATTTTGTGTGTGTTAGGTGCTTACAAATGGATTTTTAAATTTATGGGTCTTTTTAGCTAATTTAACATAGGATACAACAAATAAAGTTAGTGAGCAGTAGATAGTAGGAATTATGAGATTTAAAACTGTGACAATTATCAAATTAGGATATATAACAAAATCACCAACCCTTTTTATCTGCGTGTATTAATGACAGCTACAGATAATATGCTATCCAGTGCCCCAAACTAAGGGCCTCTAAAGATAGTGTTAAAGCTGTATCACCTTCTAACTAAGTATGGTAACAGACAATAATAGGTGCTGTAGAGATAAGATTCTGAACAGAAGAGTGCTTCTGCAGTTTAAGAATGACACCAAGCACCCAACATTTAGTCATCTGCTTCCGAGTTGGCCCTAAAGGTCACTAAATTCATTCTAAAACCGGTAGACATCTTCAAGATATTTTATGAGTCTGTATGACTCATTAACATGTTGGCTGCACTAGAAAATACTCGAAAATGCACAAGAGAAATACTACAAGACCAGGCATCCAGGACTGCACCATAATATGTATCTTTAAGGAGTTAAAAGCTTCCCTAAAACAAGCATCTGAGACATATTAAATGGTTCCTCCTCAAAAGTAACCCGTATTTATCGTTTTTGCACTGTTGAGACTAGTTAGTGGGATACGCCAGTCAACCTAGGGCTGTGCCTCTGTTGGTGAATCCCAGCGTGTGTGAGAGCGTTCCCAGACACTGGAATTCACCTGCTCTGGAAGTGCATGCTGCTGGCCTGTACCGACTAGCAGTCTCCCAAGCAATTCCCAGGCACGGCTCGGGCGTTAGAGCATCCCACAGCCCATTACCGATTTGCATCCATCCGCCCTGCTCTGGAGGCTGAGCGTGTTTGTTTACCACTCTGCTGGTGAGTCAGCCCATGCCAGTTGGCTCCCGGGCCTGGGAATGTCCTTGGGAACTGTTTAATTTGCTAGAAGAAACGTACACATATCCCTTCCCCGCTTGTGCTTCAGGAGGGTAAATACTAAATCTATAAAGTTTCATTCAGCTGGAATCACTCTTGATAGTCAAATCCATAAGGAAGGATGGGGCTTTTTCCATTTTTTATTTTTATTTTTTAACAGGCTGCTTTCCCCGGTTATTTTAATCCCACTGCAACACAGGTGGCACAGCATTAAGCCAAAATCAGAAACAGTTTAAGGTATAGCCTGCTTTTATTCTGTATCTTGATTAATCCCATGCAGAATGTCTGGAGTTAGGATTCAAGGCAACATACATCAATATCCAATATTCTAAGTAATCAGAAATGACTGCCCGCCACCACAAACACTGTCCTGGAAGTCACAAGACCAAAGCATTAATTCTTCCAACACAATGCATGTGCAGAGATGAAGCTGCAATAAGGTGATGTCCCAAAGCAGACCACCCAGCAGCCAAATGTGCAGGCAGCCCTAAAGGGATATGGGTTTTTAGTGCATCTGCAGCTGAAGAGAGACAAAATGGAGGGGCCGGTGCCGGGAGGCTGAATGCTTCAGGCTGAATGCTGTAGCCATTAGGCTGTCCTACAGAAGGTACAGTACTACCAAAGTTTACTTGCGCCCATCTCACTTGTCCCAACTCACATCCATGAGGAAATCCAGATTCTTACCTCACAATCTTTCTATAGATATGTAAGTCCCAATCAGAATGAGTTTTCAGGCAAACCTATGTGTTGCCGGTGCCTTTTGGATAATATTAAGTGGCTCTGCTTCACATGATTTTGGTGGGATTATCCTAACTCTGTCTAGCCCCTGTATTCTGTGTTTTGGATTCTCGAGACCCAATCTCACAAAATTTAGCTGCTCCATGATGAAATTATGGACACCTAATTGCTGTAATAGCTCTGTCTTCCAGATCTCTGCTGGATCTACACGGCCATGCTACTTGGGGCCAGAGGGGAGCACCCTGTGGACCATACTGCCTGCACATTGACTCTCACTTTGATTCTTGCCTGGAAAGAGCAAGGTGCCTCTCCAAAAAGGAAACCTGAGGCAGAGAGCAGGACTGGCTTGCACCTGTGCTCCTGCTCCTCCAGGCCATACAGACACAGCTTGAGCCATTCGGCTCTTTGAATTCAAACACGGATTTCAAAGACAGTAAAATTAATGCCATGCATTAATGCACAACATGGGTGTAGCAGAACTTTTCTACCTTACAGGAACTGGGAAGATGACACGTTCACATTTTGGAGGCACTCGGGCAATACACCATGGGAGCCACACCAAACATGCAGCCAAAAAGATGAAACATCCTTGGTGGTGCAGATGGGGCAGAAAGACAGAGGCAGTTACCGATCATGGGCTCTCAGGACAGACATGCACTGCCCTAAATCCTGAAAGCTTTATGTACACCAGCTGAGCACGTAGCTCAGGGCAAGGTGCTTGCAGCTCTGCAGCGCAGGAGCGGAGCAGGGCAGGAGCCAGTGAAACAGGCTGGGTGCCAGCTGAGTCCCCCAGCGCCAGGGGAATTCTCAGCTGGGAAAACCTGGCTGCCTTCCAGCCTTGTTCCTCCGCAGATATATATATATATATCTGCACGTATGTATAGCAGAACATTTAAGGGAATAATTATCTTCCATATGTCTTCTAGTTTGACTAAGATTTTTATTTCATATCTGGGCTAGGACAGAATAAACCTGCAGCTGCCTGATCTGTGATTACCCTCAGCTTTCACATAAACCAGACTTTTAAGCCATCACATGGACAAAAACCTCTGTATCTGTCTTCTCAGAAAAAATGCAGCCTAAATATTTCAACAGCTTAATGGCTGGAGTACCTGTACCTGAGAAGAAATACAGACAGGTGCTCCAAAGGTCTGCAATAACAGAAAATATCTTTTTGCACCTAGCACAGAAGCAGGTGGCTGAAGGTATCCCCTTCTAAAAGCAGAGGAGGGAATAGCTAAGTGGATTTCAAGATAAAATTAAATGTTCATTTCTTCCTCTCTGGAAAACAAAACAAAACAAAGCCAACCCATTTTACCAGTTACCAGGTGTTTCTAATTTAATTCATTTCATTAACTTCTTATAACTTGTTCAGCCAGCTCTGCAGACAATTGATTTTTATTACTACATGCTTCAGTGACTTTCTACATTAGATTTTTCCATTTACTACACGGTTCTACAAATCTCTTCAAAATAATATTCTGTTTTGTTTCTGTCTTTTCAGAGTTTAGATCGTCTTTTCAATCAAGCTTATCATTTCTTTAGCATATTCTTCTACAAGGTAAATATAATATACATTACATAACATCAAATATTTACATGTATTGTTGCTGCTTCCAGAGGGTTGATTTCAAAGTTCTCATTATTGTGCTGCTGCTAGTGAAAATTGCTGACAAGACAGAAAAATAGCGTGACTACGATACTGTAACGATTTGATAGATATGAGACGTGGAACAACAGTATCTGGAAAGTATTTTGTAATAATACAGCAGCTTCTAACGTTCACATTAACTCAGGATATTATGTGAGGGCATTGAAAGTTGTTAATCACATTGTTTACACCCTTAATTAGAGAGGCAGAGTTCACACTGACACCTGCTGTTAAGACTGCCTAACTTTTCTCATTTTAAGACCATTTTCAGTCTCATTACTGATTTAACTCTGGGGGCTGACCTTTTCTGAGATCAGTGTCATCTTGAGATTTAATTCAAAGGAAAAAAAAAAAGTGAGAGAGAATCAGTGTTTCAGATAAAATGTTTTTGTGATTTTCAAGAATGATGTAGGGGGTTAACAGCTCGCTTACTTTGTATGGGCTCTCTTTCAATTACTTCATTAAAAAGAAAATCACTTATCTACATCCTTTGAAACAAGAACTCAAGAGCTGGCAGAATTACACTTGTTGAAGTTCCTGAGAAAGGAATCCATAGCTGGCCAAGCTATGAGCACCAGAAAAATCAGACAATACTCACTGACGTAAGTGGAAGGGTATTACAATTTTGTAGCTATCGTCTGTGAAGATTCCACTTGCATTTTCCTCTGACAAATTGCCAGGAGTGAAAAAAGAAAGCTGTGGAAGGCAGACACGCACTAAGTGGGATGATGTGGACAGGTGTGATTGCAGTGGGGTGTATGAAACTGAAGAAGGAAAGACAAGCTTGGTAAGGCATGTAATGCCAGAGAGCACTGAAAAAAACAAATATATACAAGAGAAAAAAAAAAAAAAAGGAGATACTGGGGAGGCAGATAAGGTACAAAGGGCTTTTAAAAGCTGAAGTATCTAAACCAGGACTCCAAAGCCTTGGAAATTCTCAAATAGTGAAGAGGCAAACTGCTGTAATTTTCCATCTCTTTCTGTTTGTGTGTCTGTAAAAATGATAACTCATTTTTGTGAAAACGATATGATAATGAATAATATGATATGATAATGAATGATGATTAATTTTTTTTGTTTATCTGGTAATAAAATAAAGATGAAATTCTGTGCCAATGACCAAGAGCCCAAGAAGATAGATAGCTCTGATGAAATATCAGCATGCAGTTTTTCTAACTTTTCCAGAGAAAAGTCAGCATCAGGTTTCTGTGCGGCTGACTGCATAACTAGAAACTCTGTCCAGATATATGCTATTACAAAATCATTTGTTCCTCTCACAAAAGTCATATTCCCTGATTCATGTTACATAGGGATACATTAAAGCAATAACTCTAAAACAACTTTTGTAAAAGAAATATGTTTTAAATTACTGACATCCCTAAAAAATGTTATTGTGGAGTGCTCATCTGCTAAGATCTGTGTATGAAATTGTTGTTTGTGTTTTTAATTATGATGATTTTACGCTTTATTCTCTCCTCGTTGCTTCTCAGACAATTTGCAATCAGGAAGCTTGGATTTTAACCCTGAGTTTGCCACTGTTTTTCTGTGTGGCTTTTGAAAATTCACTAAACCCATCTGCCTCTGCCGTCTGCAGTGTCTATAAAATAGATGCGAGCTTATCTGATTTACTAGCAACTTATAGAGCTTTCCACATATACATTGGCAACTACATTTTGGTCCAGGTCAGCAGCTGCTGGATGCAGCAAAGACTGCAATTAGCATCAGTAAAGGGCAATCCTCAGCATCTGTCTTTGATGTAACACAGCTTGGCATTAGTGCTTTCCTACTCCTGTACTGACAACTTGCACAGCCCCAAAGTTTTATGGTCATCTGCCACCTAACTAACACTTCATTAAGTAGAACACCTGCAGTGATTTTAACCACATCCCAAGGTAATTTACCCACTAATGATCTGCACCAGACCAGCAGTTATAATCTGATTGGAAGTGGCCTTGTTGCCTCAGTCCTACTGTTTTTTAAGAACAGATGAAGGATAGAAAATAGGTGAATAATTGATTTATTTTCCTTATTTAAATAAGCAAGTGTATTAAAAAAATATTTGCTATGATGCTGATGGATGTATTTTTGGGATGGTATATTCTTCAAATACTGATACATATTATATTTATAGGGAATCATTTATTCAAATAGCTGTCCTCCTGATGTTAATAAGAACTCTGTTACAGGTTTTGTTTAGTTCAAGGTGCCAGAAAAGGATCCAAAAGCTTAATGTGAAGTTGGACTCAGAAACAAATAAAAAGATATGTGATTATAATGTGCATTTCAACAAAATAGTTCAAACAAAAGTGGGGGAAAGTGTATGACTAGAAATACTGCAGATGTAAACAAGAACATCAAAATAACAGTATTTGATTAAATATATATATATATATATATATATATATACGGTCCAGTGTTAGTAGCTTGGTTGTGGCCATGAGTCTAGCAATGCCTCTGGGTACAGAACTGCTGGCAGCATTCACCTAGTCTTTGGATGCCCTCATGGAGCAATGGGTGATATTAAGAATCAGAATCATTAATGTTGGAAAAGACCTCCAAGATCACCTGGTTCAACCACCAATGTTACCCACTAAACCACGTCCTTAAGCACCACATCCAAATACCATCCAGGTATTCTGCTGAGCATCTTAGTATCTCTAGTTTCCTTTTTTTCTGTCTTTTTACCTTTTGACTCTTCATTTGACTCTATTATTATTTGTTGTCCTAAATAATAATTTAGTTTCTTCCTGGATCATTTTTCTGTAGCTTGCCTCTTGCCATTGAAATCATCTCCTTTGTCTAAATAGTTGAAGCTTACCTAAGTCATTTCTCATATGGAAGTTATTTTATACCTCTGGTATAGAATCATCATTGCTGCCCTTCCTGAACTTTCTCCAGATTCCTGTATTATTTGAGATGGTAGGGAAGGACAAGGCCAGAATCATACAACACATGACAGATATGGTGAAACCAGATTTACACAATGGCAGAGTGACATTCTCTCTTTTATTCTTCCCTCTTCTCCAGATGACTCCTAACCTTTGATTTACTCTTTCAATCACTATTGAGTGTCGAGTGATGTTTCTGTGTGACTATCTATCATAACTCTCAACTCTCACTCTAGTCAGCTTGGAGCTCATGTAAGTGAAATTAGGATTTCTTCCCCTTATGTACATCACCACACAATTATCTACACTGAATTTCACCTGTCATTTTACTGCTCAGTCACTATGTTTTACTACCCTGAATAAATTAATATCATCAGGCTTGATTACCTCATTGCTAACATGCTTTCCAGTCATTTATGAGCACGTTGAACAGTAAAGGTCCTAATATAGATCTTATGGAACCTCATTGGTCATTGCATTCTGTTGTGAAAACTGACCATTTATTCCTGTCTCCCACCATTTAACCATATAGGAGTCTTCTCTTTCATGATGTGGCCCTAAGTTTTCTTACAAGCCTCCAGTAAGACACTTCCCATATTTTTTTGAAAAACCAAGTAAGCTGTGTCAACCACACAGTTGTCAACATAACTGTGATATGACTTCACTTCACAAAAGCCAACATGGCTTTTCTCAAAAAGATTATTTTATCAAGATACTCAGTAATTCTATTTTTATATCTCCTGCCAATCTGCACGGTTTAGATGCCATGCTTAAAAGCTTTGTAGCTCCCCAGGTCTTCTTTCAAAACTTTTTTTTTTTTTTTTTAATTTAGATTTTCAACTTTCCTTGGTCCCTAGGTACCAAGGCAACTTTGTGTGAGAAGAGTCACTGTAATGCCTGAGGAATCCTTCAAAAATTTTATACTTGAACTCCATTAGAACTTTTTTGTGAACACAACTTAGTCCTGCTGCTGCTTTTCTGTTGCTTGTTTTCTCTATTTGCTCCACATGTTGTCTTCTGTTGTCACCTCCTCTTCACATACCTCCTCTGAGGAGTCTTTCACAAAGAAGACTTCAGCTTCAGAGCCTCCCCAGTATCTTGTGAGACACAAATCTTCAGCTGTGCTGCTCTGCACATCCTCCAGGGCTCTTCCTAACCAGCTGCTCCACGAAACAGCAACTTGGGGTGGTCTCTGTGGTATGGTCTGATGTAGTGTTTGCCCAATTGCCCAGTAGGTAACTGGGCAGGCCCACGATTATCCTATTTCCTGCTTTGCCTGCTTCTTCAATTGCCTCAGAATACTGAAATCAATATTATTATCCTTGCTGGGCAATCATATACAGCCAATGAAATGTTTACTTATTTATTTGAGATTGAAATTTCAGTCCATGTGGATTCATAAGTTTGCTTGCTGAAGTGATACATTTCTTATAGTAAATAGATTATGATTAAAAATGTGTATATATATATATATATGTCACAGCACCAAGAAGGCCCACTTCATCTTTCATCCTCCTTATCATATTGTTCTATTGTTACAATCTTCCATGGATTATCTTTTTTCTGTCAAGCTTCTTGTATGTATACATGGTCACTTCTTTCACGGAGGGCTAGACTCACTTCCCTTATCCTGGATCCTAAATTCCAAGCTCTTGTATCTGCCACACTTTCTTTTTGACTGGCAGTCTGTCTCCACTTCCTTTTTGACTGGTTTATCCCCTCTGACCGATGTATCAGAAATCCCATACCATTATCTGTACAAGAAGTTTCCTTTCAAACCACATCTTCTTCTGCACCTTCTGGCCTTCTCACTACTTCTTAGTTTAAAACTCACTCATGATATTCCTGACTTTAAGTGCCAGAAGCCTGCTTCCCTTACGAACCCCCATGAAGAGGCCTACCCCTCTCGCATGGCCTGCCTGTACTGAGGCAGTGTTCCTGAGGCTGAACTTGACTTCCTGATTTCTGCAGTTTTAATATCTGGCTGAGGAGATGATGTTTGTGTTTGTCACCAACAGTGTTTTGTTCTACTGTCTAAACAACATCTGGATACAAAACAAGAGTTCAATAATGTGTCCAAATGCAAGCCTTCTGAAAAAAATACACCACACATCCTGCACGTGGAGTGAGCAATTTTCCAAACATCGTCTTTATAGTTCAAAAATGATGCGAAGTGTAATTTCTGTGAACTGAAACCCTCATTTCACAAAATGCTTTGCAAGAGAGGTCTGTATATGTGGAAGGCAGAATAAAGTCCTGAGACTGTACTGTTTCTCTCAGTGTCTGAAATATTAATGCATCAGAAACATGTTTATTGTTGCATACAGATGAAATCAAACTCATTGTAGACACAAAGACAAAGTTGTTTAGTAACCGGGCATTCTTGATGACAAAATGGCTACAGGACTGCATTAGAACAGCTGTGGCTTGGTCATTACTTTTAAAAACGACTACATATTCAAGGAGCCTCTGGTTATGAAGAGAAGAGCAGGGAAGTTCATGTTTTTGGAGGTTTTCTGATTTTACATTCTCTCAAAAACTTGTGAAAGGGGATTTTTAATAAAGTCAAGAACCAACAGACTGGTATGTTTCTGAATTACACAAAATGGCTGAATTCTGTAATTATCAGATTAAAGTCCTGATAAATTAGGAATATGAATGAAGTTGCAGGATATTGAATGAAAATATGCAGAAATCCATGCAAACATTATGAAGAGAAATAGACAAGTGCAGTATGGACAGCAGCCCTCTAACAGAGCAGTCTCAGAGATAATTCAACATATAACTCAAAAAACAAAGGAACAGAGAAAAAAAACATGCCCAAGAACTAATCACCAACACTAAAAACATCAAAAAGCAATACAGTGCAGAGAAGACAAGCAAAATGAGAGATCATGTAAAATAGTTCGTGGTATATTATGAAGAAAAATAAGATGATGGAGGGGCCTTCTCTCTCACATTTGTGGCAGAAGAAATTATCAAGCCAAAACTTCTAGGCAACGAAAAAGAAAAAAGGAGAGGAAAGAGAAGAGCAGAAAGGAGGAGAGAACAAAAGGCAACATAAAATAGAAAACACAAACCTCAGCCTATCATAAAATATCAAGACAAGGCAGCATACAAACAGGAAATTAAATGCCGAATATGTAGTAAGGCATCAATGAACCTAGTACATTATGAAGACTCCCGTATTGTTACTTGATCATAGAAAGCAAAATTGCAACCGCAGAAAGATTTGAATTACACAAGCCATAAACATAAACCCACAAAGATTATGAAATTAAAATAAATAAATAAACAAATAGATCCACACACAAAGAAAAAAAAAAACAGAGAGAAAACTTAGAGGCTGGAATTTTGGGTGGTACAGACAACACAGAAACTAATGTCACTGAAAGAAATCACAAAACTAATTACAGTAAATTTCTGACAAATGATTTTAAACAGATTCAAAAGCAAAACAGATCCAAACCCCCTTGCTATCTAGAGCAGATAATACAGTCTGACATTCCCACAGCAGAGCTGCTGAAAGATTAAGAGGTTGTATTTGAAGAACTGGAACGTCTTCCAGGCACGTTACACCCACAAACAGGAAAAAAGCAGCTCAGTCAGTGGAGTACCTGCACCACAAGGTATGTATTACATAAATAGTAGATGAATGGAAGCAACAAATGCAACAGAAACAGTACAGCTACTTACAGAGCCTCCGACTGATCAATGTCCTAGTAATAAATGAACATCTAGGAAAGCTGCTCAAATAAATTGTGATATCCTTGTTCAGTTTCTACCGTGGAATGAGCCTTAAAAAAACAACGTAGGACCCAACATTGATAACGCTTTTGTAGGGATTCATAGCTGTCAATTAGAACTCCAACATTGATAAGGAACCTAATTTTTAATGTTTAGACAAGTGGTTTGATTCAGTGCCCAGCTGACAACAGGTGAAAGTCACATAAACATGACATATCTAAGTTCAGCTGTGTATATTAAAAAGAAGCTGCTAGACTCTGTACTTACTGTATTAGTGGTCTCAGTCTGAAAATACATGAAAATTTCACATGAAATACACCTCTGCTGCCTCAGTACTAGAGTATACCACATCTCAGTATTCTAAAGTATTTTCTCTTAAACTACTGAACTGTACATGTAACTTTAGGGCTGACAATGAGAATTTCATGGATGTTATTCAAGTGGCTAACAGTATTTTAATTTACCTTTTCAATCTTTTTTTTTTTTTTTTTTTTGTAATGAGTGTAAACATTAGATTTTACAGAGTATTAATTTGTTATCAAAATATTATTTTCCACTGGAATAGCGCTTTTAGAAGCAAACTGGCAGGGCTGGAAACCCAAGTCTTTTATCCAAACAATAGCAAACCAAGGCACCCTTTCTGTCATGAATGAACAAAGCATCCCAGCAAAGCTGAAAACATTATTGTTTCTTTGGAAATCAATATATTAACACTGGAAAACTGTTTCTTTAGTGAAACTCTTTACACAAAATGTATACTGCAGTTCTTGCAGTGTATAATTTCAACGATTAAATACATGCCAAATATACACCAGGTCTATTCTAGCTCATGTTATTATATTAATACGAGAGAAGGCTGCTGCTTTTATTGGCATTTCCACATTACTGTGTCCACACTAGGCAAATGTGCTGGTATAGATATCAAAACGCTCCTCTGTGGAGGTCTGGATGTATTGAGTATGTAGGGTATCGTGATGGCCTTCATTTCTGTCACCTTCGTCTGAGCACAGAAATACTTTGTTTTATTAGTGATTTCATCTCTGAAATCATGTTATGAATCTTGTGATATTTTTTCTTGTTTTTTCCTCCTTTCTTTCTTTCTTGTTCCCCAAAATCAAACCATATTCATTAGAAGTACATTTCTAATTCACAATCATTGAGACATACAAGGGTAAAACATGAGAATTCAAAATGTTGAAAGCAAATAAAAGGAACTCCAAAGCTGTTTTACTTAAATAAATACCCTGATTTTCAACAAATTGTGGAAGGATTTGCCATCCTGGAGTACTACATACCTACAACTAAATCAGTGAAAGCACTGTGTTGCTCCATCTTGGAAAATATGGACAGAGATTTGTTACGTAACTCAGTTCCTTCAATGGAATAAAAATCTTCATTGAAAATATTCTTTATTCTTTTTTTTTTTTTTTTTTGGAACTCATAAAAAGTGTAAATTTAATTGAAATTTTCCTGGAGAGAGTGGTGGACTCATCCTAACTTAAAATTCATGCTGGAGTGAAAACTTATCACTGGTGAGTACTGTAGTTTAATACAGTAATAATTTTCTGTCTTCTTTAAATAATTTTCTGTCTTCTTTAAAAAAAATGCTTGAAACATAATCTGACAAATAGAAGTAATACATTCAAATTGACCAAACCCAAACTGAAGTTGGGCAGCATGCATATTTTAGTCCAAAAAGTTCAAGCATGGCAAAGCTATAAGCAATTGGAAATTGTATCTCACAACTGTAAGGATCTGACTACTGTAACAGTAAACAGCACCCTAATTTGTAAATAGGATTACTGAGATGGTTTGCCAGGTTTCATGAGTTTGCCTTAAAATTTAGGAGTACATTTACGAGGAAAAACTAGAATTCAACTTGTTCTGCAGCCCTGTGTCAACCTCACTCTCTCTGTAGCTATATCCTTCATCTGTAGAAAAAAAGCAAGCATGACTTTTAATTTTGCATATTTTAAGGGCTGACACTATAGCTGCTTTTCTTCCCATAAATCAGTGATACCAGCCAAAATTCACAAAGGAAAGAGTTAAAGGCCAGCCATCTGACTAGCACTCTCCCTGTATTACATTACAGATTCCCTCTGGGGAACAGACCCGTGTTTCCTTTTCATGGAAAGCAGAGCATGACTAATGGTCTGCTAGGCTCTCACCTGAGAAGGCAGAGGGTTGTAATACCATGGCACACCCAAAACCTGAAAAGTTCTCTGTGTAGCACCTTCAGAACAATGCAAGAGACACTGAAGAGAAACTGTAGCAGGTTATTTTATAATTCACAAACTATAACAAATTTTAAATATGTTGAAATATCATAATTTCTGCAAATACAGACAACAGATTCACTCAACAAGAAGAGCAACAGCTTTAGCTATGCATTCAGTGCCTTTCTTCCAGGAGTTGCAAAGTGCAGGTGAAAAATATGTCTATTATATAGACAAAGAAGGGTAGTCACAGAGATTAAACAGCTTCAATAATATGAAAGTGGTTGTAAAGTTAAATACAATTTTTGGACATATGATTTACTGTTGTATTTCCATATTAACAAGGAGTTACTTTCATGTGCTATTCAACACCTATTCCATTCTCTTCACTGAAAAGCGTTATTTTTGCCTCCTGGTACCACAGGCTCCTTGGAGGTCTGAAGCAAAGTCTGATGTCTTTTCAACTTTTATACAGAGCTAGTTTTGTAGAGAATGAGAGTAATGCAGCAGCAGCATTAGAACACTGATACACATCGACAAATATCACCTAATTTGGAACAGACACACAGACTTTTGCAGTACAGAATTAACATGAGTGTATGTTCTACTGCTGAATACTGAAAGAAATGCTGGGAACAATAATACTGAAAAGCCAAAATAGGAACTAAAGCTGCTTTTTGCGTTCGACTTGAAAAACTATATACTTCTTACTTTGCTGTATACATCAGTTCAAAACTGAAACAGAACTCAAGATTCACAGTTCTTAATCCTAACTCAGAGACCTCACCAGAAATACAGATAATCCTATGTCAGAATCAGAACAGAATAAGGACTAGTAGAATAATGAGCCTGTGCAATGATTTAAGATACAGATTCAGTTGGGTCTCTTTGTTTCAGAGTCCAGTCCCTAGGGTCCAACTGAAATCTTGTGAGCAGATGTCATTTTATCTCATGGAATTGAATGTGGTAGTTTGCTGCTGAGAGACAAGCGTAGCAACTTTCAGCACAGAACTAGCCTGTAGCCACCAGAGGCCACTGCTGTTCTTCGCCTTTTCTCTGTGTGGAGCTGTGCTCTTACCAAGCAGCCAGCTCAAAGGAGCCCCAGGCAAGGGTCACAGCAGTTTCAGTCCTCCTTTCCCATATTTATGCACCAATGCTGCACTTCTGCAGAGAAAATTAAACACGGTACTTTTTTTTTTTTTTTTTTTTACTGGCTGATAGAAGAAGAAATTATCTAAATATGCTTACCCAACCTTAGCCTTCAGGAAAAAATGAGACCTTGCATTCCTAAAACCTGATTCCATTCCCTTATGTGATTAAATTTGGTAGCTAAGGGCAAGTTTTTAGATGTAATTTAATTAGATACATACATGAAAAGCATTTAATTCAGCACCAATGAAAAAAAAAAACAAACAGCTCCATACGTTTCCAAACAGAAGATGATAAATGAGTTATACGAGATATATGAGATAAAAGGTGTTATCAATATCCAACGATGAGAAAACGTTTATGTAACGTTTAGCTGGTATAGTTTACAGGTATGAGAGCCTAGCCTGCACTATAGTTTTTATCAGTGATCTGCAGCACCCATTTAATGCTATTTCTGAAGAATACAGAAAGTGACATAAAAGAAGTAAGTAATGAAGACAGGGTCATCAAATTTGAGCGATTAAGTAGCTCTGTGTAATACTAAATGCATTTTAAGAGAGGCTACTGAAACACTATAGTGTGAAATAAAGTGGCCATATGGGGTAGGGGGAGGAAAAGAGAGATATAATGGAAAACAGCAAGAAGAATTTCGGCATCTTAATAGCTGAGCAACTAAATAGGAGCCACATGGCTCAGGGGAAAAGTGAGTTTTGGGTCGACATTTGGGTAAAAGATTGAGTAGTATTAAAATAAATAGGAATTTAAGCTCTGCGCCACTGCGCATGCCCCACCTCCCCTCAGCACCTCACCCCCCCCCCCACAGAGCACTCAGCGCATGCGCCGCGCTCCCCGCGCAGCGCCGGTTGCTTTCCCTTCCCTCCCCGCCCCGCACCACCCTCCGCCAACGGCCGCGTCGCGCGCGTGCGTGCGTGTGTGCGTGCGCGCCGGGGGGGGAGGGGGGAGGGAGCAGGAGGAGGAGGAGGGGGCAGCCATGCCGAGGGGGCGGCCTCCGGGGCCCGGCGGGGAGAGCGGCAAGGCCGGCAGCGAGGCAGGTAAACGGCGCGGCCGGGGCCCCGGCGGGGAAGGAAGGAAGGAGAGAAGGGAGCTCCGCGGGGTGCGAATATAGTCCCCGGATATGGGGGGGAGGGAGCGGGAGGGAGGGAGCAGGGCCCGGCCCTGAGGAGCGGCGGCTGCGCTGGGCACCGCGCGGGGGAGCGGGTGGCGGCGGGGAGGGACCAGGCGCTGAGGGAAGGGCTGAGGGGGGCAAGGACCCGGGGAAGGAAGGAGCGAGGGAAGGGCTGAGGGCAGGAGCGAGGGCCGGGCCGGCGGCCTCGCCTGCCCCTTCCCCCCCCACCCGAGTTCCTTCACGGAACGAGGCGGCTGAAACTTCCCCGCTTTCTTTCCTACTTATTTATTTACTTATTTTCATTATTATTATCCCACCCACGGTTTTAAAAATGCTGTTTGTGAGTAGGGAAAGAGCGCCTGCCCGCTCGCGGGGAGCTCCCGGTTCGTCCCGCACCGCCTTTTTTTTGTTGTTGTTCTTGTGCCTCGCGTTTTGGTTTTTTTTTGTCGCTGTGAGGATCTGAGAAATGCTCCCGGGCAGGATTGCTTGTGGTGGCTTGGGGGTTTTGGCAGCGGTTTTCTGACGGTTTTGTGGGTCTTTTATGTAGTTCGGCCCTGCTGATGTTACTGGGGATCCATTAACAGCCCCCAAGCAAGGCCCATAAACTGCAAAAGTGATCATAGATACAAGACCCCCTTCAGTGATTTTCTGCACAACCACGTGGGCCTATTTTTTCAGATAGGAAGGGGAGAGATTTCATAAAACATAAATACCATGGTTATTTCAGTCACAAAAAGCCAGCTAATTAATACTTGCAGCATACACTTTAAATGTCTGGCTTTCTGAGTGCTCACAGATGAGCTCTGGCTCTTCAAGAGGAATGTGTAGGTGAGCCTTCTGTCTGAAGTACTTTTTGTGGAATTAAAATGTGCTGGCAGGCAAAAATAAAATGCTGCACTGTTACATGACTGATGTCTTTTAAAACATTTCCTCCTGTATGGAAAACCAAATAGGCCACAGGTTCCTGTCAGAAGATACTATTTTTGTTCCTTGGAGCAGTTGATGTCAGCTTTTTAATGCCAAATATAAAGAAGGACCCGAAGAGCTTTGGCTTCTACAAGTTTTGGAAGTTGAGATCTCTTTACGTTCATTTTGACTAGATTGTCTACTTAATTCTGTAGTAGTTCTTGCAAGGTTATACATGTATGGTGTGTTTGTAAGCCCTGTAACGATGGCATGGGGCTATGAATGGGAAAAGGCTGAGACAAGCTGTCCAAGAACAAGAGCCTGGTGGCTGTATCCATTCTGCTTGTAGTCGGACCTTGATCTTAGACCCTTCCTATATAGAAAACGTACGGCTGAAAGAGATTACTGTCAGCTGATTACTAGTTCAATTGTATTTTGTAATTTCCATATTTAAAAAAAAAACTTTCTAATTTAATAATGAAATTGCTTTATGGGGTAATTTGCCAAGAGCAGTTTAGAATTACAGGGTCTAGGGCTACTGCAGGGATTCAGAGGCTCGTGCGGCCCGTAGTTGTGAGGACTCTGCCCCGCACAGGCAAATATTGTGGGTGCTGGAGCCTCTGGCCCTAGAGATCTCAGAAGTCTGAGACAACAGCAAAATTAGTGTTGTCAAGCATCGTGTTTTTTTTTTTTTCCTATATTTCTGTGTGGCTGAATAAAAGTCATGAATGAAGAAGCTCTAGCAGAACAAGGCAGCTTGGATCTAGAGAAGCTGTGCTCCCAGGACATTTGGCTCTTTGTCCCATTCAGGTGCATGCTGACAGACCTGGAAAACTGGTTGTGAATCCTACAGTCTTCGAGTTTTGGGGGGGGAGGAATTCAGTTGGAAAACAACTGTTTACAAAAAGAGATTGTATATCTTTTGCTTAGCAGACTGTACATGTCTAGGCTTTGTTCTCTGTCAGCGTTCCCCCCCCTCCCCAAATTCTTATAGCCCTGGTATGCTCATCTCTTCCATGGAGAAGCGTTGCTCTCGGTGGTTAGACAGTCTGTATATTTATGGCAATACAGCTCTGTTTGGAAGGAAATGAAGGTGAATCAGTAATGCTTTGTTGTGCAGCTTCCTCAGACTTCTTTGACTACCACATGTGTCAAACACTAGGCATGTTCTTTGTTCTATGAAAACAAAATGTTAGGTATGAATCTGAACTTTAGGCAGAATTTGTCAAAACAATATCTTGACCTCAGTGGCCACTATTCTAAAACAACTTTTTTTTTTTTTTGAATTAGTAATGCTTTCCTAAAAATTTTTTATTTTTTTTTTATAATTTTTATATATATAATATTTATAATTTATAATTTTTTATAATTTTTTATTATTGTTCTTAGTTTTTATTTTTAACTTGATCAAACTTTTCGAATTGACCTCTCCTTTGAGGTGAGTGGACATGGAATATGATTCCCAGGAAGCTTCATGAGCTAATCTGCTGTGATTTGAGATTTTGCCACTCCTTGATTCGTTCCTACTCTGGCTGCTTAATAGTGGTTGTATGGCAAATCCTAATACAGCAAGACGTTGGCTTTTGTCCTGAAAATTTCAGGATGAGACCTTGAGTGTACGTGAAGCAAGAATAATACGTTAGAAAAAATGATGCTCCTCCATGGAGATCTTTTTGAAGAAAGGACAAGCAGCACTTCACGTGTAATGGGTGTTAGCACACTAGTAACACCTCTGTACAGGTTCTGGTGACAGCCTCTAACCTGAGAAGAAAGTTATGAGACAATTACTCACATGTGCCCTCAGAGTTTCCAGTGTGGCTGCGGTGTAACTCCCATTACAGTGTTTGGACGGTCTGATTTTTAGGTTGTGAATTTTCAGCAAGGTGCAATATAAGCAGGATGTACTCAAACAACTTTTAAGCCTGGAGTGTATGTATGTCCTTTATTTAAATGCAAAGACTACTTTTACACGGGTTTAAACTGTGTATTTTGTGCCTTCACACGGCATAAATTTTAACAAAATTCACAGATGAAGGGTGGTAAATACACAAAGTTAAGAACCATAAAGAAAGCAGTGTAGCTTTAAGTCTGCCTATGCAGAGCTGGCTGTATTTTTTTCTACTACCTGTCAGTTCTCTAGCTTGAGTTAGGGTGTGAATATAATGAATTAGGGAAGAGGCGGTCTTGTGGCTTTACTTTCCAATGTTGTATGATTGAAGTGAAATGCCACTTGAACATGCCAATTAATATCAATCCAGAGAAGACTTACGTTGATTACTTTAGTAGTTGTGCACTAGGGTTTTATGTGTTGACCTCTGACTGACAAGTAAAACACTAGGTGAGTGATGTTGTGCAGGCAAGAATGAGGGGTTTGTGGTATCACCTCTGTGATGTGGGCTAAATCTTTTAAGTATGATAGATAAAGGTAATTCCTTGTTAAAACATACAGGGGGGCCACCTGCTCAAATGTTTGCTGTAGAAAAGAGAATCTTTAGGCTTTAATAGTGATAATTTTGTTCTGTCATCTCAGTGTAACACAGCAACAACCAGATGTAAGTTTATGTATGAGGGCTACGTTGGGTTCCTGCTGGAAGAAGAGAGCTTTAGATTACATTGGTGTTCTTTAATTCCACAGTCGTTCCTCACTAGGCTTAAAATAAATCAGTACCTTTTCCCCAGTAAGCTAAGCAGTTAAATAACCGGTGTTTATGTTCTGGCTGTGTGATAACTTCAGTTCTTGTTCTGTCCTTCTCAAACTTTTCTGCCAATTGCAGGTCCTCATTATTTTGTTTCCTATTGTGGTCAAACTCATACCTTCATACCTCATTCATTCCTAAGCATTGTTTCCAAATACATTTAGATTTCTGTTTGAGACATCTCATGTCTCCTTCTTTTTGAGTTTTTCTTCTGTAAGTGGGCAGTGTTCCCTGTCAGAGATAGGGAAGATCATCTAGCAAATTTTTTAGTTCATTCTTAAAATTTATTAGCAATATAGTACCAAGGCGTTGGTGACGGTCAAGGTCCAAATAATGCAAAAGCAAACATCTGAAAAGCGGTAGCTTGGTGTTAAATGTGCAGCTGTCAAAAAATGTAATTCCTGTTTTAGAATATTAAGCAATAAATGTAGCAATATTTTACCTGAATGTCTCATGCAGCTACTAGATTTGGTTAAGGAAATGCCAATTTTCAATTATCTGTAGATTAGGGTGATGTGGGACGTGGGTCACATTGTGAGTTCATCCTAGCCACCAAAAACTCACTCATTTCCCTCACTTCACTGCGGAATAGAATTGGAAGAACAAAAGTGAGAAAAACTTGTGGCTTGAGATACAGATAGCTCAATAAATCGAGGAAAAAAAGCTGTGCAAAGGCAATCATTCATTGCACCCCATGAGCAGACTGATGCTCAGCTCCCTTGGAGGGACTGCCCTGAGCAACGTCTGTTGCTGGGTGTGATGTCGGATGGCAGGGAGCATCCCTTTGGTTAATTCCCAGCAGCTGTCCCCTCTCCTCTTGCCCACCCCAGCCTGCTCACTGTTGGGGCAGGGTGAGAAGCGAGCGGCCCTCACGCTGTAGAAGCAGCGGCCAGTACTAATGGAAGCACTGACGTGTTATCAGCAGTGGTTTGTCACCAGTCTAAAATAAAACCCGGCACTGTACAAGCTGCTATGAAGAAAAGTAACTCCAGCCCAGCCAGACCCAGTCCAATCTACTTTGCTTCTAACCAAAGAGGATGGATCCCGTCAGACTTCTCTGCTGCCTTCTGGGCATCAGTGTGGCCGTGCAACTTCAGGATTCACCTGTGGTCCAGAAAGGAGCACAGCTGCTTGTGTGTTAGCAAATGCTGCTGCTTGGTGTCTGGACATCCATCTCACAGTGTGCTTCTGGAAGCTCGGTGTCTTTACTGGTGCTACTTGAAATTTGAGATTGAGAATTGACCAAAAAATAGCAAAAACTACTTTTTTTTAATATTAGCAAATCTTAATTCATCTCTGTATTTTGGTCTGACGCATGGACTGGGAGTTGAGTCTTCCCCATTGCTCCTCCCGTCAGAAGTTATGAGGAGTGAGTGTACTGTTTTTTGTTTTAAAAAGTGCTGAGTTAGGTTTAAAGAAATCTGATTCTGTTGTGGTTACAGAACTAGGTGTTTAATGATTCATACATTGTTATTCATCACCATGATTTTTAGCATAGTATGAGGAGACAATTTTGCCATCCCCGTTTTGTTCTCTTGTTCTACTGCTTTTTAATACTCAAAAATAGTGTATAGATTTCAATAGGCTTGGGTCCTTGCGTCCCTAGGCTTGTCAACTGCCACATAGATTCAGTGGCAGGTTTTCATAGGTGAATTCGGTGAGCATGAGTCGTGTTGGATTGTCCTCTCGGTCTGATGCCAGCAGGCTGCATGAGATCTACCGAGACTGTGCCGTGCTTGCAGTTGAGTGCACTCATCTGCGCCTTGCATGGAGAATTGCAGACTGCCACGGGGCTGCTTACATAAGGAAGAAATGTCAGGGAAAACTCTCGTTCTGTCTTTCCCCTTCCACGCTGAGATGTTACCAGGCCTTGGAGCAGAGAGCACCTGCTTGCTGACTCAGCCCCCGAGGTGGACTTTTCAGAAGGCAGCAGCGTAGAAATCCAGTGGAGTTGACCCAAACCTTGATGGCTGGTACGCTGCGAGGGACGGGACACTGCAAACAAACTTGAAGGCTGTAAAATTAAGAGGGTTTGAGTAGTCCATCTTTAAACTAAAATGTTGTTATCTTTGATGCTTTTCAACTTTTGCACTACAAACAAACTACAAGAATACAGACAAGATCTTTGATAGAGCATAAGGAACTGCCCGCTGCTTTTTTAGTTTAATTGTATCGATATATGACTGTCACTCAAGATGTGATGTAATGGGGTTGATTTAGGTTGCAACTGGACAAACATTCAAATCGCAACAGAACAAAATAAAACCAGTACCTTTTGCACTGTTTCCATGCAGTTAATATTAATAAATGGCAGTGATTTGAACTTTGCAGCTGCTCAGTAAGGATTATCATTTGTTGTAGTGTGCAGACATGGAAGAATCACTTGTCTTGCAGGGCACTGGTTGGTCTGACATTCACTTTTTGTTTATGTTTATGTCAATAAATAGCTTCTCGAGTGCATATTTTTGTGTGATTTTGTTGGGGGTGTATGGTTAATAAGTTGATTTCTAATCTAAATAAAACCTCAAACTTTTATTTCTGTTGTTGACTTGAGTAGAATTCTGTTATCCTTGTTAACAGGCAGTGGACTTGTGTTTCCATCTGGACTGAGTATATCTAAGAACAGACAGATTGCTTAGTCTGTGTACCCAATATTTACATTTTTCTTAGAGTTTATCTCTTTACGGAGCTTAGGCGCCACATTGGGTATTAATGATAGAGTTGTTAATTGTGACCATCAAAAACTTTATCACGTGTGTCAGTATTTGTATTCTCTTTGGTAAGCAGGGAATGCCCCAAGAGTTTTTAAATGAGCAAATTGATCAGTGCATTTGAAAGGATAGGAAGCATATCCTGTTGCTGACTTCTTTAGTTAGCCTCATCTCTGTGCTTTTGGGTCTTCAAAACATTGGCCTTTAAGATAGGTTCAGTATTTTTCAGTCTTTGGCCTGTTTCATGGCCCAAGCCGATAGATACATTTAAAAGCATTGCTCCTCTAAAATAAGGAATGGTGATAACACAACAGGGTTTTAGTGCTGATTTCCCTGAAATATGGTAATGTAGGTTATTACTTTGGCTTGCTATGTGAATGAGGTATCAGTGTAAATAGTGTTTTCGTCTGCTTATTAATTCTTTCAACAAAAAGTTCTGTCAAGCTGTTACTTCATTTTTATATCTAAATGAAGACAGGCCCAAGGTATACTTTGTCTGTGATGCCTGCCTGAAAAGTTACAATATATCTCACTTGCTTGTTGCTTTTTTTATTGACAATGTCTTTTCTGTTCTTCTGTCTTCCCCATTCTAAACACGTGACAGTTTTGTCCTTGCTGTTATCTAGTTCCTTGATTTCTGCAGGGATATTATTTTGAATACTTTCCGTATTACTAGAAGAATGAAATAAAAAATCCCTTCCTGCATCTTTAATAAAAAGGAGCTGTGAAGCTCTCAGCAAAACCCCAGGTTTGGCTGTACTTTAGTGAGAATATAAGTGAAAAAAGATTATCATAATTTCGTCTTTTCCTTAAGCTGGTTCAGACATAGTGATAACGAAGAATTGAATTTGTTTTAATTTTAATCTGCATTAGATCTCAATCCTACCCTTTGAGTAAAAGTGAAACAGTTGAACTGTCAAAGTTCTTTTGAGTCTTTTAATTGGACAGTTTTTCTATTCATAACTACTTAGAGCACTTTTCAGCTGATCTTCAATAGTTGAGCCTTTGAAGATTTCTGGATCTAACCTAAATTGATTTGCTGTGCCTTTTCCTTGAGGCTTGCAGATGCATTTCTGCAGTGAGTCGTCTGCCAAGCAGCCTTCTTCAGGCCGGACCAGGCAGTCCAGAGTCCAGTCCTGACTCCCCAGCCTTCTTTCTTTCGCTCTTTGGGACACCAACTAAGAAAGATGTGATCAAAAGAATGTGAAATTTGGCTTTGCAAAGTGTTACAGAGGTTTGCTTTGAAAGAGAAATGCTTAAGACCTTACAGACATAGGCAGTGCATTTTGTAAATGTGAAATGTGTGCCCTCTTCCTCTTCGTGGAGCCTGGGGACCTTTAGGAGGGCAGAAAAGCTTTCAGGCAGTTCGGGCTTGACCAGCATGAGCAGGTCTTGAGAAACTTCTGACATTTTGGTATGGTGTGTGATGTGCTCAATTGGTGAATTGCTACAGTTTAGGCTCTTTCCCTGTTCTGTGCTATGAAATATTTTAAGATTGTGTTTGTTACTCTTTTCTGTGGTGATAGTTTCTTTTTAAACAAAAGCTGGAACACTTTCTTCCCATGTATCAATGCATCAGATGGTATGACTTCGTACACTTAGTTACCATTCAAATTCTGTTGCAAGATACTAATTTTTCATTAACATATATTTCCACTGAAGTCCTTTTTGAATTCCAGAAGAAAATTCATAGCCTGTAGTTTAATCAGTGTTGTGCTTTTGCAGATATGATACATGTTTTAATAAAAGTGGAGCAACATTTAATAAATGTTACTGATGTGAAAAATAACTAACTGGTAATCTTATTCAGACAGTAGTGAGCACGTTGCTTCTCTGTTTCAAATTGTAGGCAAGTTAGCACCTTTGATTATTTTAGTGTTAGCTCAGTTGCTTAAGCATTGTTTTTGTATGTTGTCTGGTCTCTTTGATCTCAAGAGTGAATGTTTAAAGATAATAATCTCTTCGGTTCTTGGAGAAAGTTTAAAGCCTTTTAAGAGTCATGGATTAGATCATTTTTCAGTTGTCAATTTAAAGTGAGAGGTCAAGCCTTCATGGGGTTGAACAATCACTCCTTTTTCCAGGGAAGAGGAAAACTCCTTGTGTTAAGTTTGTGTGGTTTAAGTATTGGAGTAAATTTTTCTCTTCTCTTTTTTTTTTTTTTTTTTTAAGCCATGCCAGTATTTACAGAAACTCATTTTGTGCCCTTTGTTCTACTTGGGCGTATTTATCACAAAAATGCTTAAGTGACAGTGTCTTGTAACTAGTGCTGTGCCTATCAGCTTTTGAAATGCTGCGGCCATTTCAGGGATTGAAAGGATACCTTTTATTAATAGTGTCTAAATATGCTGTGAATTTACTGGAGAGTTCTTTAAAAGATGCAGTAGGTTTAAACTTACACACGTTTAACATTTATGATACTGAAATTGTCTCTATAACAGAACGATGCATAACTAAGCTTTGCAGAGCAAAAGTTAATGGCGTGACTCAAATGGCCCAGGAATGGGAAGCGTGATTTTCCAGGATACTGTTTTCAGTTGCCATTCTCACCCACGCTATCTTGTCCTAAAACATTTTCCAGAGCTTCCTTAACTACAAACTTTTTAAGGTTGTGTATGAGAATTATAGTAGGAAGAAAAGGTGGTCAGGGCATAAGGTACTCCTTTTTTTCTTATAAGTGATGTATTGAATGATAGAGGACTTTGAAGTGGGTATAGTACTGAGGAGATATACTCGATGTTGCTGAATCTTTAATTTCTTCAGAGGAAATGTAAACAGGATACTGTAAACTCCTAGTTTTGTTTCTGCTTTCTTTGGCTAATTCTTACAAACACGGAGGGAAGTGCTGACGTTCGTAAAGGGCAACATAATTTATTGGATATCTAGATAATAAAATCAACTTTTTTTTTTTTGCATCCTGTTGCGTTCTGTTGTTGATGCTCTTGGAGCTGTGGCAGTGTTTGAAGTAGAATTCTATGTTTTTTTCTCTTTAGTGTCCTTACTCTGCAGCATGAGTCAACAGACCTTTTTTGTTTTATTAATGCAGCTTTGAAGGCTCTTATATATTTTAACCCCTCCTGCAAGTTTCTTTCATTAAAGTTTTCCTTAAATAATTTCTTAGTCACACAGTATGGTTTCAAGTGTAAAATCTGTTTGTCTTGGAACCTATGATTTTTGAATTTCCCTTTTCTATTAAATATTTAAGATAAAGGGAAAATAGTAACAAGACTGACTTCAGCAATCTGAGAGAATATTGAAGCTTTCAACATGTATATCAAAAGTCATATGACTGTGGGCATTCAGAACAAGAAACCGATATAGGGTTAGACTGGGTCTATAAAAAATCATTTTCTCCATTGAATGCATGTGTACACAATTTGACTTGCAGTTTATTGCATCTCTCTCAGCTATTTGAAACATTGGTGTTGGTTTTACAACTGTAAAGATAACTAATAAAGGTTTAACATTGCCAGAAGTAGAAGAAAGAAAAGATTCCTAAATCTGTGTTAAAGGAAAGAAATCCTGGGTAGTTAGAGGTGCTGACTATGTTGTATTAAGTACAGGTAATATTATTAAAAGTAACCTCGGTCTGTATCTTATGTATACCTTGTTGTCTTTGGCAGCATTTCATGTTGTTGCAAAATCGAAGGGTCTTTATGAAGCATGGAAAGAAATAATGTGTAATCTTCAAGATCCAGCGCAGTTAGAATCTTATATGGGTCAAAAACTTACAGGAATTAGTTTCTGCTTCAAAGAACTCTTGTTTTTACAATAAATTATAAGTGAATGAAGTACAGAATGTCATACAAAACGTCTTGATGCTTGTTTTGTAGATGGTGTGCTGACCCCGACAATAGAGAACAGTAATTTTCCCTACCAAGTACCCAGCTTCCATAAGTGTGAGATCTGTTTGCTGTCTTTTCCAAAAGAGACCCAGTTCCAGCGCCATATGAGGGATCATGAGCAAAATGACAAGGTATGAGTTTTAGTAGATTTAAATTTAGAAAGCACCGGTGTATATTGATACTTTCATATACTGACAAGTAAAGCTAATACAAAAAAGAACATTTGTTTTTAGTTACCTCCCTCGCAATTACTACTTGGGAACCTTGGAGTTTTATGAAGTTTTTCTTGGACATTTCCTCACCTTTCCTTTGAGACAAGACCTTACTTTGATACCATTTAGTTAGGTTATTGTTTGAAGTTCAGTAATTTTTATTTTTAGCTGTTTCATTTGATTTATAAAATACTCTAATGTGAAAAGGTATGGCATCCTCTTAATTGAATTTCCAAACTGTTTCTACACATTAGCAATAAAAAGAAAATGATGATTATATTGATTACCTAGGCCCAGCTAGTCTTGAGTAGCTGTCTTGAATAAAGTCAAGCTACCTGGTTTAGTATGCTTGTAATCTACTAGTCCATAGATTAATTTCATCACTTCAGCTGCTTGCAAATCAAATTTGGGAAAGAATGAGAAAAATGCAGATATGTTTAAGACTGTTGACTTTTTGCATGAACCTTTTGCCCCAGGTTTCATATGTAATTTGAAGCATTTTATTTAGTTTCTGTTCCTCGCTTTGTTTCACAAAGCTAAAACTATTTCATGTGATTTGAAAAGTTCTAGTACTGAGCTAGTTGTAGTTGTAGATGGAATGGATAATGTTTAGGAAATGTTTAACTTTCATATGTTAATTCATGTGTCCAAAGAGCTATTTACACAAATTTCAGTGTTTTAAAGTTGATACATAAAAAATGGAAGTTAATGTTGTTAAAAACCATTTTATTCCATGCTTGTATAAGAGGTTTTGTATCTAAAAGCAAAGGTGTTCTTTAAAAATGACAAGTAGTTGTGCAGATAGCAACTAAAGAGCAGTCAGTTCTAGCATAAACTAAGCTCTTTCCTGGTTGAATAATTAATTGAGCTTACGGAGAATTCAGTATCTGAGTTAAAGCAGCGAAACTTGTCTCTTGCTTATTCTTTTTCCTGCTAACTTCACTCTTCTCAGAGAGCCTGTATTTTGACTCCTCGCTTTTAGTTCCCCTGCTTTCTTTCCCTAAATGCTCTTTAAATATAGTAGTAGCATTTCCAGTAAGGAGGGCTGGAGAAAATATTTAAGACGGGTGTTATTAGGAATCATTATTATATGTGGGGACTTGAATTAATTTTTTTAAATTTTTATTTGTATAGTTACACGTCATCTATATCGTATATATAAAATTTTGGGAAGATTTGAATTTCGTCTTTATTTTTGTGGTTTAAACAAACAGCCTCACCGATGTGACCAGTGTCCGATGTCATTTAATGTTGAATTCAACTTGACACTTCATAAATGTACTCACAATGGTGAAGATCCTACGTGTCCTGTGTGCAACAAGAAATTCTCCAGAGTAGCAAGTCTGAAAGCTCATATAATGCTGCATGAGAAAGAAGAGGTAATTCATTAAACCTCATAATTTAAGCTTGAAAAAGATGAATGTGTTATGTTGGTTGTACTTAATCCCTCAGTGATATGTTTTAGATTGGAAGATTGAAAAAATGGTCTCATTTAGAAGAAGCACAAAATTTCTATTGGGGAAAGTATTTTAAAAATAGTAGCAGAAATTAACATATTGGATATAAACTTGTGATCCAATCCTGTCCTCTTTAACAGAGAGAATCTTTGTGTGTTCTATAATTGTCATACCCAGTCAATGATTATTAGCTGATGAATGCACTATAAGTAAAACTACTCCCACCTAAAACTTGTCTCTTTTAGTTATTTACAAATACTTTTTACTTTGAAGCAACTGCTGCGATTTTATGTACAGTGATAAGCCCATATGTAAGAGTCTGTGTGATAATTTTTTGATGGCTGATGTCATTTTAGATAATCCCTGCTCTTAGTGTACTTCTGTGTGTATCATAGAACCATTCTGGTTGGAAAAGACCTTTAAGATCATCTAGTCCCACCTTTAACCTAGCACTGCTTAGTCCACACTTAAACCATGTCCTTAAGCTCTACATCTACGTGTTTTTGGAGGACCTTTTGGTATGGTGACTCAACTACTTCCCCGGGTAGCCTTTTCCAATACTTCACAACCTTTCAGTGAAGGAATTTTTCCTAATAGCCAACCTAAACCTCCCCTGGCATAACTTGAGGCCATTTCTTCTTGTTTTATCACTTGGTGCTTGGGAAAAGAGACCGATTCCCACCTTGCTATAGCCTCATTTTAAGGTAACTGTAGTGTGTGATAAGGTTTCCCCTGAGCCTCCTTTTCTCCAGGCTAAACAACCTCAGCTGCTCTTCATAAAAGACATGTTCTCTAGACCTTTCACCAGCTTTGTTGCCCTTCTCTGGACGTGCTTCAGCACCTCGATGTCCTTCTTGTAGTGAGGGGCCCAAAACTGAAAACAGTATTTGAGGTGCAGCCTCACCAGAGCTGAGTATGGAGGGACAATCTCTTCCCTTGTGCTGCTGGCCGTGCTATTTCTGATACAAGCCAGGATGCTGTTGGCCTTCTTGACCACCTGAGCACACTGCTGGCTCATATTCAGCTGGCTATTCACCAGTATTCCCAGGTCCCTTTCTGCCGGGCAGCTTTCCAGCCACTATTCTCCCAGCCTGTAGCATTGCACAGGGTTGTTGCTCCCCAAGTGCAGGATGTAGCACTTAGCCTTGTTGAGCTAGTGTTAGTATATTTTAATTACTGCTGAGACTCTTTCACAATCTATTTTTTGCATCATGAAGCTGTTTCTTTATGCTATTACTATCTATAGGGAATGGTTCCTCTTCAATCTTGTTATCGGTTCCCATTTTGTCATGTACACAACAGAGTTAAAATGAGAAGACTTCAGTACAATTTTGTTGGGTGTTAATCTGTCTGTAGTACTAAACAGTTTAATGGGAGATTATTGAAGAAAATTTTTGGATTGCTAAAAGCATTAGAATAAGGAAATTGAGCATCAAGGAAGATGCCTAAGTGATTTTTAGTATTAATTTTTACACTTCAGCTACTCTGATCTTGATACTTGGCACAGATGTTAGGGGAGTAGATTGTGTGATGCCTCACAATTAAAAAAAATAAACTGCAGCTTAAAAATTAAACTTAGAAAAATATCAGTTACTTTCAATTGCAAATTAATATACTCTTGTAATTCAGTATAATTCTGTGATAAAACAGATGACCATAGCAATTAATTCAGAGAATTGCAGGAATGACTTTCCCAGTGATAACGTTCAGGGCCTCATCATTGAAGAGCTGGAATTTGAACTTGAACCGTAGGCTATTGAGCACAGTACTGGCTGTCATTCAGGAGGTCTTCAAGATGTGCAGTGTAAGAGGTTAAATTAGCAGTGGAGTACATTCCTACCTCTTGTTTGCTGTCACTTTCTTGCCTTTGCTGTTAAACAGGTTGGAAGTCTGAAAACAGAGCAGGTATGTACTCACTTAGGGAAACAAACATAGCAGTGGAGGAGGCTACTGTACAAAAGAAAGCTGAGGTTTGGGTAACTTTAGTCTTGTTTTGTGCTCCATCAACCAGCTTTATCTACAGGTGAGTGCAGAAGTAAGAAGAAATTGGTGCGATTAGCTTCTTAAACTGTCAAATTAGGTTTGGGAAAGCATATCTGTGTTGAAATACAGAATTTCATGATTGATTGCTCCTGTGAGACATTCAAGAAGTTCTCTGGGCTATTGAAATCTAGCTTGCAAAAGACTAGCTTTTATCCTATTCTTTGGTGATTTATGGATTCTTTTGTGATAAACTGGTGTAACAGGAAGCAAAACAAAAACACATACACACAAAAAACCCTCTGTTTGAAATTCTTCACGTCCAGGTAGCTTTCTTCTTCTAAATCATAAAGAAAATGCCTTGTGTAAATATGCCCAGCCTTGTAGAGTATTCTTGTGTTGTCTATTTCTTCTAAATGACAGTGGCACCTAGTGTTATTTTTTGATCTGGTGAGACAAAATCTTAATTGAAACTTAAAATGTTAATTTATTACTTTAAAACTGCAAATATGTCTTTTTCGGGACACGAGGTCTCTAGGAAAACCTTAATGTATTGAGAAAGCTGAAACGTTCAGTAAAAATGTATGTTGTTGGATGTGATAAGATAAAGATAGTTAATATAGGCAGAATTAGATGAATAAAGTTGGATAAAATTGTTTTTGAATTTTGGAATGTTAGGTCTTACCTAGCAATGTATGAACTGCCTTTTTTCTTCGAATGTCGGAAGGTGGGTTTAACCACAGTGAGGTTAACATTGCACAATTACTTGTTCTGTGTGTGGTGGTGTTTTTTTGTTTGCTTGAGGGGCAAAAAGATAAATTTGGTACTATCTATTCCAGGGAGAGACTGTTTGGTTTGATGCATTGCTGAGTTTTGTTTCTTCTGCCTTACATTGTCCTTGCTTTACTATTGCTTTACTACTTCTGCCTATTTGTCCTTGCAAACTTTACTGTACTGAACAAAAATACATAGACTTTTTGTATCAAATACCTTTTCTTAGATTATTCTTTTGTTTGCGCAAATTGCTTAATAAGATATGTGCAACTTAATAACATAGATGCATGTGTCTGAAAAATGCTGAGAAATGATTGACAAACTGTTTGGGGGGCCATGAGCTTGGTATAGTATGCTTTATAAGCTTCTCTTTGGGTAATTTTTTACCACTTATACCAAAGGATCATCATGAAATGAATTTGTTATATAAACTTTCTTTTGAAGAGTGTTTTTATTCAGACTTGAAAGTAGGTCCTGGAAAATAAAGTAATATTTATTGGACCACACTGTAACTTCATTTCAGTAATCATGATCTCTAGGTTAAATTAAACAAGTCATTTTTAAAGTAGTATTTAATTTCATTAAAGGACTTATCTTTGTCTGGCAATTAAACATTGGCAATATTACAGATTTTTTCAATTTTTTGTAGACTTGGGGAACAATTTTGTTGTCAGAGCATTTTAAAATAGCACTGCATGTCCTTGTTACTCTTCTAGTTTGCATTACAACAATAATTGACTTTGAATCTTCCTCCAAATTTTAGAGAAACTGCATTAAGCATTGCAAGTATAATTTCCACTCTAAATGACTAACTAGAAAGTGACATGTTTAAAATTAATGGATTGAAGTGATACCTGTCAAAAAGATTGTGTGCCTACTTATTTCTGTCTTCTTATCTGTGTAGATAGCTTGAGGTAAGTTACTATTGAGTATGGTGGGTTTACTGTTGCTGTTAAGTGGTACTCTGTATCGTTTTAACTGGTGAGAGTGTAAAAAACCTAAATCTGCAGTTAAGGTATTTTTGGTTAGGAAGTGGTATTTTTTTTACAAATGTTTATGTAGAGCATAAATGTATTTTGTGTGTATCTTCAAATAGCCAACCAAGGAAATAGGCAGTGGAGATGACCACACTGAACTGCTTGTTGCTGCTGTCTTATGAACTATTTCAGAATTTAGTTTGTGAAGTTTCTTAAAAGATAAATATTACCATAAGTATGCAACAATTAGCGCTCATGATTTATACTGTGAGGCTTAAACTTTTTTTGCTTGTATACTTTTATTGCTGCTTGCTTCCAGCTGCCAATGTCCTCAGAAGTATACATGCATCTACTTGAGCAAAGCTTGTGTATGCATACAGCTGTTTGTGAATCTTTTTAAAAATCAGTCTCTATTATCTCTTTCAGAATCTTATCTGTTCAGAGTGTGGAGATGAATTTACTTTACAGAGTCAGCTGTCCATACACATGGAAGAACATCGTCAAGAATTGGCAGGCAGTAGGATCCACAGCTGCAAATCTTGCAAAAAGGAATTTGAAACTTCCTCACAGCTAAAGGAACATATGAAAACTCACTATAAAATAAGGTGACAATCATGGGTTTGTAACAAAATGGGCAGATGTTACTTTTATCTGGGGAAGGCAGGAGTAGTGTTTCTAGTCATCGAAGTACCATGATCTGTGGAGGGTCGCTTCCTTTCTTTGGTATGCTCTTCTGAAATGACACTTGTTTTGAAATCCTTGCTAAACTAGGTGGTTCGTTTGTTGAGGCCATTTTTTTTGCCATTTTTGTATTTAGGAATCCATACTAGGCACGGTTTCATCCGTCAGCTACTTGTAAACACAGGTTAATTTTTTTCTGACAGTGCTTTTTGAAGTGCATTTGTATGATTTTTAAAGCCTAATAGCAATACATTGAAGCAAATGTATGTTAATTTTACGTAGGATTTTTGCAATTACAGTAACTGCTAATGCTTCTCTTTTGCAAAGAAGAAAGATTTTTTCCTTGCAGTTTAATTATATTTTGCTAGTCCCCATCACAACCTGCCATGAGTTATAAATCTGAAAAAGCACAAAATGAGGGGAAAAAAGAGGCCTAATAAATGCTGTTCTTAATTTTGGTCAATATTTGTTCTGTAATTTCTTTCAGGTCTCTATTTTAACTTCACTTTTAGGAAGGTGAAGATAACTATATTAGAAGAAAGCAACACTTCCTATTGGTTTAGTTTATACGTTAACAAAGCCTAAAGTTTTGACGATAAACTTAACAGACAGGAAAAAATACATTTTTAAAAATGAGAAATATCAGGTATTTCCAATTGCTTTTAGTAGCACCTGTCTTAGGTCAAGCAGTCTTACCATTTGTGTTCCAGAAGGTTTAAAAATGAATTGTAGTTTCCATTTGCAAACTGAAAATTGACTGTTTGGAGCATGAAGTTGCTATGTTTGTATTGGGTTAGTAGATAAGCATGTAATACTAGGGAAAAGGTGAATTCTCATTGTGGATGTCTACTGTGTAAGTTAGGATGAATAAATAAAGAATAGATGAGTTAATATAATATGACAGCTGTGATTTTTGAGTGTTAGGCATGTTATGTTTTGATGTAAATGAGATATAAATATAGTTTTAATTTGTGTTTGTTAAAAATGTTGAAGATCAGGAGTTTTTTTTTTTTTTTCAAGGAGGACAAAATTGGTATGACATTAATCTTGGCAGGGAGGTTAGTGACAAAACAGGAGAAACAATTATTTGTGGTATTTCATTCACAGATCGTTTCTTTTACGAGTAACTTTTCTCATTTTGCAGGAAAGTAGAGCTCTGTGATCATTTGTAAATTCATGTTTAGGAAAATAAAGATTACTTTTGGAATCTGAGCTTCCTTATATGAAATTCACCTTATTTATCAATTTTGGCGTAGTGATGTGTTACATTTATATCCAAGAAACTGTTGTTTATAACAGTTACTTACTGTCTTTTTACCTGCTCTTCCAATGCAACCCCTGTGTATGTGAGCCAGGTTAATGAATTGTATGAGAGCTATTTCATCACAAAGCTAACGCAGCTCAGACCTTCTCTGTTTCAGTAGAAATGATTTTGAAGAGAAAAGCATGGAAGTTCTGAATTTTGATATGACACAGTCCTGTCACACTGTTCAGATGAATTATGAAAAGTTAGTGTTTCATCTAACTTGACAGTATACAGTATAGTATTTGAAGTTCAAGGACCTACATAGGTAGTTAAAAGTCTTATTGTTTGATTCCTGCTTTTAATTATAAAATAAGCTTGAAATTTTTAGGACCTAAGGAAACAAGACTTTTTTTTTCAGAAAGTAGCTACCCTTCCCAAAAGGTACCTGTTCTATATCTGAAACATTTGAATAGAAACTATTATGAAGTTATAATTTTAATCTTCCACTAAAAGGAAAATGGTCAATGTAACTGTAAATGCTGAAATATTTCAGAAGATGACCTGGTCTTGAAGGACTGACCCTGCAGTTGTTTCCAAATTAGTTATTTCTTTATTAAAATGTCAGAGCCATACTGTACAGATGTCATTACTCATCAGAGAGCATATTGGAACAGTCAGGCTGGTGTACATCTAACCTGAGATGGAAGGAAGAAGAGACTCTAAAAATCTGTCCTACTATCTGTGCTGCTTTTCAGTCTTCAGCAGATTTTACTCTGGATAATTCAGTAAACTTTAGCAGATATAACTGATGTGTAGTAGTAACAGTATCACACAAACTCTGCTTTCTTTGGAAGAGTATAAAAAGTTTAAAAACACACAAAATTTGTTTCAAGTAACTGGAAGAGGAAATGTTCTGTCCTTTAAATAGACAATGTATTTAGACTCTGTTTTGGACTAGAAAGATGCATCATTTGAGTAGAAGTTTAAAGATTTCTTCTTCTGCAGAGACTATTACTTCCCTGCTATTTTTCATGTTGTTGCTACCAGTTTATGCTTCAAGGTATATTTTGCACATCTGATCCATGTTAGCTAGTCGTTATTTTCTTTAGAAAAACAATAAGTATTAAAATCTGTAATTTCAGCTTGCCTTGAGCAGTATTGGCAAGCTGAATTACTGTATAGGCATAGTCAGGCATTAATGAAAATGTGAAGTGGTCTGGATATAAGTGGTTTGCCTGCTACCTTCTGTTTTCTGCTTCTTTAACTGAGTTGTTGTAATGGTCTGTAAGGTATCCCAGATTTTAGTTTTTTTTTTTTTTTCTTCCCCTGGATAAAATTAGTTGTTGTTTTTCCACATTTATGCTGTTGGTTTTCAGCAGTCATTTAAACTAGTTGGCTTGATTTGTAGAGAAATCAATTATGGAACTTTGTCTCATATGTTACTGTGGCTCTGTGGAGATTGTGATACATATTTGGGATATTAAATTCTTAACCTGTTCTTGTTAGACATAAGAAACTGTGTCTATGCACATGAGATACTCATACATAGTTAAGAACAAAGATTCTGCTGTGTTCAGGGAACAGAAATGAATTTGCAGTATTGAAAGTTCCCACCAAAACAGTACTTTTGAAGTCTCTCTGTACTTCTAGCAGAATTTACAATGAAATTGTAAGTTCTCTGGAGAACCTACAAGATGTATCAATTTTATTACAGATATAACTATAAAATTCTTGGTGGTGTTGTGTAGGTAGACCTAAAGGTCTCCAACTGTTTCCATTGTTCTTTCACTTTTAAAGAACTTTTTTAAACTAATACAGCTGATGGTATATATGTTCATGAAATTAAAGGTGTATGTTAAAAAAAGATGCAGTAAAATAAATTCCTTCAAAATAATGCTTAATATTAGGATTAAAAAGGTTTTTTTTTTAAATGACAGGGTATCAAATACCAGATCTTATAACAGAAACATTGACAGAAGTGGATTTACCTATTCCTGTCCTCACTGTGGAAAGACCTTCCAAAAACCAAGTCAGTTAACTCGACATGTTAGAATACACACAGGTAAGACTGTGAAAGCAACTATTTTACAAAATTCTATTACCCCTTGAAATTTTAAATACTTTTCTCCCTGTTGGGATGTGAAACATTATTATGATATCTGTTGGTTTAAAAACCCCTTTATGTAATTCCTTTGATGCGGAAAATTTATATGTTTAAGACTTTTTAAAAACTGTTTCTAATGATATACATCTGGAAACCTTAAGTACTTCGTAGGCCTCGTTTGTTACAGAATGCCACTTAGTTCTTACATAAGGGCCATAACAGGGCCTTACAGAGGGCCATAAAATTTGAATCGCTTGATCAGGGCTTGTCTGTTACTCTAAATAAGATCTTGCATATTCTATAGAACAGATTTAACTAAAATGTTAAATCTCAAAACCAGTAGAAATACATGAGAATAAATAGTAAATTAGTGGCATTGCTTTTGTTTTATATCAATTTATTTAAAGTTAAACCTGTATTTTTTCTGACTTACTGTAACTGCCACGTTCAGGATGTCCAAAGTGAATTTAGGAGGTGATAAGACTGTAATTTTTATATTTAAAGAAGAGTGGGAGACTAATCAATTTTGCAGAATGAATAGCAGGTGGTTTGGGCTAAATTAGTTTAAAAAAATGTATATTTGTTTAATCCTTAAACAGTAGAAATAACTGAAAAAAGTGGTGTATGAAATTAATACAAAAGTTTAGGAGGAAGTGTACAGAGAACTGTAAGAATAGTTAAGTTTTAACCAGCCATGCATAATATAGGATGAGATTGGATTTAAGTAAAACATTGAAGGTGCTCCAGTGATGTGCAATTTATATGTGTTTTCCATCCTATGAATAAATTGCTGCTTGTTTAGTTTTTAGCGAATTAAAGTAGTAAATGATTTAATTGTCCAGTATTCTTTGTATTAGCATTATGCTCAGACAGTGATATCATGAGTCATCATGTGTAGGAATGACAGTTTATGAAAAGAAATAAAAATTCCCTTAGAATTTCATTTTGTGAGCTTTTCATAGGAACATTGGAGTTTTACAGAGTTTAGTTATGATGCAGTGACACAAGAGGTCACCCTTGTACCTGCCTTAAAAGTTGCCTCAAAATAATACCCAAAAAAGTCATTGAAAAGTAGTTTTCTCATTTTAGAGTTTAGTCTCTTTGATATGTTATTTTAGCTATTTGGATCAGAATTAAGCAAAATTATAGTTGGTTGAGAACACATTTGTGAAGCTTTAATAAGTTCAAGAACATCTGCAGTTCTCTTGAAGAATAAAAAGACATTTGTCTATTGGGAAACCAGAGACAAAAAAACCAGTCCCAATCTACACATGACAGTATGTCATTTCAAGATTCAAGTAGCTAGGAAATATTCATTTAAGTTACGAATTACATTATTACTTTAAATCCACAGCCAATCTGTCTGGCATCTAATTGCTTGAGGCACTCTGTAATATATGGGAGAATTTAGAATATGTACATCTTTAATTTTGGAAAGAGTATGTCTGTGGTGCATGTACAGTACTACGCTACCATCATGATTGCATTACTTTTTTGTTGATAGCTATTAAAGCACTTTCACCCTGCAGGGTGGTGGTGGGGTAAAGTCTCGAATTTTGAAATTCCCATATTAAAATCAGAGTAATGTCCCGCCCCCTCACCGTGCACACACCAATTGGTATTATACTGATATGCTTGAGAGTTACATGTATTGCACGTTTCCACGCTAGAATTAAGATTTAGTTTGTGTAAGGAAAGTTACTTAAATAGAACTTAAATAGAAGCAATTCTTCTGTGTGTCTACTAGCACTTGTTAGTGGTAACTATTTTACTTAGGAAATCACAATATGAATTTTGTCACTGTTTTGAGAAGCTTTGAATGTGTTCCTGAATTTAATCTGTATTAAAAAACGCATACTAAAACCTGCAGACTGTAAAACATCTTCAAAACCCAAACGCAGCAGAACAGTTCCTTAAGAATATCATAGCGTCAGGTCTTGTAACCTGTTTCTGAAAACGCCTACCTTCACTGCAAACAGTGTGAGCTTAATTAAGAAATAATTGAGAATGAATTAAGAATTAATCTCATTAAACTAGTTGTAAACTACAGTTATTAATATAATCAGAAGTAATACAAAAACACTGATTGAAATTGCTTTATTGTGAATAATATTTAGCAAATACTATTGCTTATTCCTGTAGCAGATGCACAGCATACCTGTAGTGGCTTTGATATAGGAATGTGCAAAAGCAAAGTATTAAATTTTCTCAGGGTCCTGGAGTTAACACCGCAGAACTGTTTCATTTAAAAATATATATATATGTATGTATTAATATTCAATTCACAGTGGAGATTTCCAGTAGTCAGTTAAGACACAAAGTTATAAGAAATTGAATTTTGTGCTTGATGTCTGTTTAACACATGCAGCTTTGTAATGTGTTAATGTAGTTCTGTTACTTTTCATCACTTAACGTTTCTGTGTTTGTTTTTTTTTGGGGGGGGGGGGGGGGAGGGTTAATCAATGTGCAAATAACTGTAGCTATGTACAATATTGAAAACACTAAAATCAGGGAATAGTGACAGATTCTTGAAACAATATTGCCCAGGATTTTCTTTAATGCTCAATAATAATATAATATGAGGTTCTTGAAAAAGAACATTCAAAGTTTAGTTGTTGAGTGGGGCTGTACAGTGTCCCAAATAATAAGAATATTATTTTATTGCACCTTTTTGGATAGGTGGTTGTTAATACTCATTGTAGGGCAGGAATCTTTTGCAGTGTTGCTGCACAACTTTTATTTTAAGCTAAATAACAGGTTAGATTTTTGAGCATTATTTATTTATTACTTTCTGTGCCCCCCTTAATCCTCCTGCTTGTTTGTGTCGATGCAGGTGTATACGTTTAAAAGGATTCGGTGTAAAGGAAGAGCCAATGATTTTTTTTGCCTTTTTTCTCTCCTTTTCACCTCTTTTTCCGTGCTTTTGTGTAGTAACTTTTTAGATCCGCAGGTTGAGTGAAGCTGTTCTAAATGTTTTTTGTACAGGTTTCATTTAATTTACACACTGTAATAATCACCTAGGTCATAGCTTTGTGAAAAAGTTTCAAATCTTTGTCTAGATGCTAGGATTAGTGTTTGAAGTAAACAGTCATTGTCAAAACATCTAATTTGTGTTTCAGTTCTCATCCATGTGCGTACATCTATCTACATGCAATAATTTATTTTAGTGATAGAATTTTCCTTTCAGATATGGGAAACTGCTAACATTTATTTAAAGCCTCTTACCCCACAGCTGCCTTTTTTCCCCCGCCTCTTTAGGTGAAAGACCTTTTAAATGTAGTGAATGTGGAAAAGCCTTTAACCAGAAGGGGGCATTGCAGACCCATATGATCAAGCACACTGGTGAAAAACCCCATGCTTGTGCCTTTTGTCCTGCTGCCTTTTCTCAGAAAGGCAATCTTCAGTCACACATACAGAGAGTTCATTCAGAGGTAAATGCAATTATTCATAAAGTGGTTGGTGCTAATATACTGTTTATTGGTGTTTAACCTTCCATTTTCAGTATTTAAAATGTACTGTTTGCTATTTCTATGCGCACTGGTGCTTTCTTCAGCCAATATAGATTTTCTGCTGTAGTATAGATTCCAGTTTGTTGGCTTTTACCAGCAAATTCAGCTTGCTTAAAATAGCTTCATCTGAATAAATGGATGCTTAGGATAATTAGCAAGGCCTTCATTGTCTTTTCGGTACATTGAAAGATTAAAACGTTGTTTCCTTTAATAGCTAAAAATGCTACTTACCTCAGTATTGAGAGAATGAGACCTGGAATCAGGTGAAAGTAAGCCAAAAACTGCAAAGTAGAAAAGGAGAAATTTCAAGCCCAAACAGCAACTTACTATCTATATATTCATAAAGTATAGCTATACTATCTATATATATAAAGCACAGTTGATAATTGTCTTTGAAGAATGCATCTTGCAGCCTCTCTCAGAAGCTTTGCAGTTACAGCCAGAAAAAAATCGTGAAATAAGACTTAAAAAAAAAAAATAATAACTTGGACCTCTTTATGATATATTTTTTAATGCTGATATTTTTTTCTTTGACAGACAATTTTTAAGATACCTAAGGTACTGATACAATATAGTCTTCTGAGCAGCACTGGCTATGCAACTTTGTTCAGTAATTACTGCACTGACTTCAGTGATTTGTGGTTTGAAATACCCATAGAAAGAGACCTAGTTTTGATTTTGGAGGTATAAAGTGGTACAGGCAGCTTTTTTTTTTCTTTTTGCTGCATGCAGGATGCTCTCTCTGCTCTGTCAGAGTTAGAAGAAAGAGTTACATTCTCATTTTCGATTATTGTGTTACAATGGCAGATTTAATTTATCTGATTTTTTTTATTATTTTTTTTTTTTACTACAGAACCTTCTAGTATGATAGTTTCTTATTTTTAGGATACGGTCCTTAACAGAATATTCTGTATTACTTGTAGTTATATTAAATCACGTTTACACTTCATACGGGTTCGTATGACTTGTTTTCCTTATTATTCACACCTTCCTATACATGATAGCTATTGCTATATAAAAAACCTGCATCAGCATTAATTTCATAATTTGCATGGTTTTTTTTAGTATTAAAGTTTTGGGGTATCAAGCCAAGTATATTCACTTTTTTTGTGTGTTTTGTCATAAATGCTACCTCTTGGTCACATCTCATGCGGTGTTGCATGATCCTGAGCATACATTTTAGTTACGGCTTTGGATCTTTTGATTTTTTTTTTCCTTGTTGTCACTGTATTTCCTTCAAGATTGTGTGCAGAACTCTAATTCTGAAACAGTCACAATAAGAATTGTTACAGGTGGTGATAAAACAGGATGACTCCCACTTGGTTTATCACCATTTAATCTTATCTGTATTTTATTAGTTGATAACTGGTAACAAGACATTTCGGAAAGAGGTAAAGCTTAATATCAGAAAATAGAATTCCATATTACATTGCAAGCAGAAGAGCGTATTTTTGTTTGAAGACCTCGTTGTCCCCTACATATCTGAAAGTACTGCACTGGATCTTACTGCTATCTGATAAACTGAGGAGGGGGAGGTGAGATATGAGCATGGTTAGAAACTGCACATTTATTTGCCTTAACTACCTCATGTCCCCTCAACCCCTTGCCCTGGAGGTCTCAAACAAGTTGTTGCTGATCACTTTCTAATCCTGTGTGTTCAAATAGTACATTAAGCTTCCCTGTCCTTCACCATTCTTTTTTCGTGCAGTCCTTAATAGCCTTTGGCCCAATCTCTTTGTTTTACTCAGACCTGAAAAATGGATTTTATTTGTTCTTGGAAATTTATCAAAGACGCTTTTGCAAAAGTAAACAAAGAGAACCAAAATCTGAAAATAAACTATCTGCATTCTTTCCCTTCATTTTTTCCCAACTTCAGTGTGTATTCAGTATGTTGTTACTTTTGCAGGCACATCTTATTTGATAAAGTTGCATTTTGGTTTTGCTTCTGAGTGTGTAATGGTAGGAAATTGTAAGGAAAGAGAAGTCTGAAGCCTGATTAGCCAGATGACGTTTGTCTTGCTCTCTGTGCTTTCCAGCGTTGAGAAGTGGAGATGAGTCATGCACATAGATTACAGTTGACTTGATACCAGACCGATTCCATAACAAGATATCAGTAACTTGGAGAAATAAACCGTTTTAACTCTCATAATCCCATAGTACATTTGTTATGTAAATAAATAATGTAAAAGATAATTAGGTAGGTTTAGGGAAAATGAGTACTAAACACTTTTGTTTTCCTGAAGGTCAAGAATGGCCCTACGTACAACTGTACAGAATGTAGCTGTGTCTTCAAAAGCTTGGGTAGTTTGAATACACATATCAGCAAGATGCACATGGGTGGTCAACAGAATTCTGCGAGCTCTTCAACAGATGTATCTCATGTTACAGCGGTAAGCTTCACTCGGTATATTATGAAAATTCCCATAAGAGTTTAATTGGGTCTATATTTTAATTCCAGCAATTATTTATGTAACTTTAGTTCTGACCTGTTGTAGGTCTTTTGTCCTTTTTTTTAGATTTGTCTTTTTGGAATTGATTTGCATATTGGCACAAAGTAGATCGGCCAAGTAAATGCAAAAAAGGATTTACAGTTTGAGGGTTTAGATGGAAATATAATGATTTTATTCTACAACTAATTAAAACATAACTCTTGTAGTTACAGATTGTGTGGGAAGGAAAGGTTTTCGTTCTATGTAATGAAACTAATTTGGAAGTTTTATTGGAACAATGAAACCTAGATTATTCCAAGTACCTAATAGCGTTAACTCATTTTCATAAATTAATTGTTGGTATAATTCTAATCCATACGGAGGAGATTCTTCTTTTGTGTGTTTCTTATAACTTACTTTCAATGTTAGCTTCTTATTTGACGAGATCGTGAAGGAAAAAATCTTAGCTTTATTAGCAACACTGAATGTGTTTTCTTTCATTACTGAAATAAAAGAAAATACTAAGATTCAAAAAATGCTTCTGCTTTCGTTTGACTATTTTTTTAAGCCTGTGCATATTGACTACATCATAATATATTTTCTTCTTTGAAGAAAGCTTCTACCTCTCTGCCTTTCTTCTGCTATTTCTTACCGTTTCCAACTTTAATGCTCTGAAGTTCAATGTGTGACAAGTAATATCAGGCTTTGAAAGGGGGGGTGGGGTAAAATTTAAAGTTCGAGCTTCGTTATGCCACTAAATCTTGTTGACAGCAAGTGTCTAGTAGTATTGTGTGGAGAACCATTTCTCTTTAGCTTCCATAAAGCTGCGCTTCTATATTGCAGATGCTATTTGTCTCTAGGTTAATTCGGGGGGAGGGAGAACTAATGTGTCCTATTTACTTGAAAGTACATATAATCTATACATCTTTTTGTAGATCTTCACATTCACAAGTTTTATCTTAAAAGCAGAATGGAGAAAGATTCCTTCATACCTACCTAATGTTTGCTTTCCCTGGCCAGTTGTGTTTTTTTTTGCTTTGTTTGGCTTGATTGAGTATTTTGCATTTGAATTGCACATTGATATTACAGAAGTGTCTTGCCATTATCTTTGTCTCATGCATCTATTTCTGCTTGCATGAAGGCAATGAAAAATAATATCTCTACACAATGGTATAAGCAAAACAGAAGAAAAATAATTCATTTTAAAAACAGATGCCACAAAGTTTAATAAGGAAGAACAAAGATGACTGACATCTTAATTGTGTATTAAGAGCATTATCATTTCCATATTTAACTTTTCATCTGAAATTGCAGATATGTAATGGTTGATTTATTTATTGCTGTAGAAAGATTCTTAGATTAGCACTAGCATTCTTACATTAGAACTGACTTCCTTATTCTGATCAGAACTTGCGGATCTTCTTTAACAACTGGCTTCCTGTATAATACTTTTCCTGTTCTAAAGGTTGTGATTTTTCTTTGTCATCTCTGGCTATGGATGTGGGGATGAGCAATGATTGTCTTAAATGCATTCATTCCAAAAGTTGATGTCACCTGTATTGCTGCACTACCAAAGAATGCATTCTTTTCTGATACATAGGTGCATCTTGTAAACTTGCTTATTCCAGGGCTGTTACTTGTATTTGCAGCATCAGTGCTTTATAGCTCAGGTATGTTGCTTTCTAAAATTTGTGTTTAATATACATAAACTATGGAGCAACACTGGTGATTCTGTGTGCATTCGTATCTTTCCCATAGTCTCCTTTTTTCTCTCTCTAGTCTCAATGCTGTAGGAAAGTGAACTGTGGTACTTAAACTGTTTGGTTTTTTATTTTATTTTTATTTTTTTGTACAAAAGTTTAAAATACTGCTTTTTATTTCTTTGTAGGATTCTGTCGCCCAGCCTTTAACAACATCTGCTAATCTTTTGCAACCTGTTGATAATAAATGGAAGAATGTAAGTATAGAGTTTTTTTGTTCTTTTTGTCAAGAACAGAAAGGGGAGGAACTTTACAGAATTTGGTAAACTTCCTGGTGGAAAAAAGATACACAATTGTCCTCTGTGATAAGTTCACCAGCTAATATATGAAGGCAGACTTACTGGTGATTGCACGTAGGTATTGTGGAGAGAAAAGACTTCATATAGGGTGCATTATTTTCAAAAGCTTTCCAACAAAGCAAGCTCCGAAGAGGAGCTGATGACCTTCTTGTCAAATTTTGAGTCAAGAGGGTAGTTCTGCCTATTTTTTTAATTGAATCTGAACGTTGAAATTAGGCTCCTGTATCACCGTGTCCTGTTGTGTGGTTCCCTCTACTTGATGCAGAGTGCTGGTTCCTCCCTGGTGGTAGGTGCCAGCTGGGAGTAATGGGTCCCCATTCCCACCTTCTTCAAAGAAGTGTCTGATAGTCGTCCCTAGCAAGTGAGAGAACCGTCTCCAATTCCATCCTTAGCCTCAGGCTCTTCAAACTAGCATCTTCTCAAGAGAATACCTTAGTAGCTGCTGGGTGCCCAGGCAGTTTGTGTGCAACTTTGCAAAATCAGCTTCACCTTATATATGGGGAATCTAGGAAGTCAAGCAAAGGGAAGTCTGACTTTGTAATCTAGCAGAGAAGAAACTTGAATTCTTTCCCCTTGCTAGGGTACCTTCTATTTTTAAACTAGCAACTATATATTGTAAAATGTATGGGAATTTTGAGGAAAAGGAGCATGTGGCACCACCTTCAGTACAAAGATGAATCAGCAGCAATTTTCTTACATGCTTTCAAAGTCTCATTCTTTATTGTAAGACGTGCTTGTTGCCATGCCATCAGATGTGCAACCTGGGCACATCTGGGCAGTTTGGCCCAGAAAAATGAGCCAAATTCAAAGGACAGACATTTTATTCATAATAATAGGGATTAAAAAGGTTATAATTGATACATCAGCAAAAAGCAAAATTTTCCTTGCCTGGAAAGATCCGTTTGATCTTTTTATTTTGAGAAGAATGTTTGCATGAAAGTGAAAAGCTTATATGCACTCTGTATTTCATTCTGGCAATTTTTGCTTTTATCATTTGTCTGTTTATTATGTCCACTATTCATGATCTGTATTGAAAGATACATGAGGAATCACCCATCAAAATTCTTGAACTATATGATGTGTTTTGTTATCAAAGAGTTTCAAGGAGCTGTATCTATTTTGCCCATCAGATAAAATATTTAATGATGACTTGATCTTCTGCTTTGCAGAAAAGGGAAAAATCTATAATCTCTTTATTAAAAAGACAGGGAAAAGAGACTTGAGGGTTGAAACTAGATAAGTTCACACTTTGAAATGACATAGGGAATTTTAGTGTGGATAATTTACTGTTGGAGCAACTCACTGAAGTTTGTTAGCAATAGAAAGTTACCATAATAAATTGCTTAATTAAAAAAAGACTAATTTCTGGACAGTTACTTCACTTGAGGGAGTAATTGACTCAGCAGTGCAGTCTGTGTTAGTTACACAGCCAGATCAGAAAGCCTGTGATCACAAGGTTCGCTATTCTAATTGAACAAATGTGGAATTACAAAGTAATGATAGAAAATAAAGTATTATATGCTATTTTTAAAATTAGATATTTAAGTATTGTAAGGGAAATCTAGAAAGAGATCTCTGAAACTTTTCATAATTAACAGGCCAGCTTAATGGTAACAAACTTCATATGCATACGTGTATTTTTCAAAAAAGATAACCTCAGTGAGACTATATATATACTGCTGTTTAATACGTGAACATGCTGGCTAAATACATGTAATTTTGAAGATGATGTTGAGCTAATTCCTTCATTAGCAATTCTTTTCTTGTGTTAAAACCTGGGAGAATTTTGTTTTGGTCTAGGCTTCCCTGCATTCTGTTTCATGAAAAAGAGCAGTCTTTTCAAAGAGCTGTTCCAGTCCTTAACAACATGCTTTGCTTCAGTTCCTGTTTGTTACAGTGAAAATGTCTTATAACATGTCATATTTTTGTAAAATACTTACTGAAATGCTTATATTTTTTTTGTTAAATTGGAATCTGGAAAGTTTTTCCATCTGTCCCACTGGTGAGGTGAAAAAAGATGAACTAATTATAATAGCAACAAAATAGCAAGTGTTACTCTGTTGCTTGCATGCAAGAAAAATGAGAGAAGGGTTTGTTTTATATTGTCTCATGCAAAGACGTGAAATTCATTAAATTCTCAGAACTCAATTGGAAATTGGAATCAAGCTGATTTTTCTTCATACGTGTCTTTGGAACCATTCTCAAATGTGGTGACAATGTCATTTTAACTGTCTTGGGTAATGTGTCAATATAAAGAAAATCTTGGGGAGTTTTCAGATTGAAAGAAATATTACATGTGTGAAGCCTGAGATTGTTCTTTGTCAAAAATGATCTAAAGGATATAGTGGTTTGTATATGTGTTTGTGCCTGGAAGTGATTACTTTTGGGGAAGGGAAATATTAAAAACAAATATCCAGTGTGTTCCAAGAAACAGAATTACAGGGCCAGCCACTATATGAATACATATTTATTTTTTGCAGTAAAATGATTAAAAGCGTTTGTTTCAATAATGGTATACTTGTGCAGTGTGCTTCAAGAAAGAGAAGTTCATAAATGAAAGAGAACTGAATACCTTTGTGATTCTAAAAAGAAATACCAAGTTTTTAAATCTTTTTTCTTCATTTGTTACTAAGGTAGCTTAAGGATGCAATTATCAAATCAGAACGGAAAAAATTTGATTTTTAGACTAAGATTTTTTTGAGTATTTGAACACAGCTCCATGTATATTTAAACTTTCAGAGTATAAACAGTTTCGTTTAAAGCTCAGATTTAGAAGATTGAAAGTTGGAGGCAAACAAGTTAGTAGTTTGATTGTTCTGAAGGGTTTCAGTGTAACAACTCTATTTAATATAAAAATCTCAGCTAGTAGGAGTTCTCTTTTCTAAAGGACTTACTTTAGTTAAATGTGAATTATAAAAAGACAACCATATCAGTGTCATGTATCTGTTTTGTACTTTTCATGTGGCCTCTCCATATGGAATTCAGTAATTGATCCCTGTGTTTTGTAAACTGGTTGAAGGTTCAGTAGTTGCTACAAACTTAATTCAAGCTTTAAGCTTACAGTTATGCATCTTGGGAAGAAGCCCAAAAAAAGGGAGTGAGAAGACCTTAAGTAGCAGATCTGTGTGAAGTAGTCTGATGAAAGTCCTTGTAGTGGACAGTGAACAGACCTTTCACATAAGGGAGCTGAACAGGTAAGTTCATATATACATTTCATCTTCCTTTACAAATATGCTGTTGTATATTTCAGGCCACGCATTTCCGGTCTCCGCTTCTTCAGCAGACAGAAAACCAGGTGTCTTCAGCTACTGCTAATCAGGGACAACAGGCTGTAACTGATGTCATCCAGCAGCTCCTTGAGTTATCAGAACCTGGTCCTGTAGAAAATAACCAGCCTCAACAACCTGGTCAGCAACTCAGCATTGCTGTGGGGATCAATAGAGATATTTTGCAGGTCAGAGCTGTGTGCGATAACATCTTTACATTTCAATGTTTTTTCTCGTTTTTATTTTAGTGAAATTCTTTCAGTATTTTCAATGACAGCAATCCTCCTGTATTTTGAAATGATTTATCAGTCAAGAGACAATAGTAAAGATCTAATGAACAGGAATGGAACATGCCAGGATACTGTTTTATATAACATTGCAAAATGAAGGTTACAAAGATTGATTACATGGCCTAGAGGAAAGCTGTGAGTGTACACACCCATTCATGGACATTTTACCCTTTGACTTTTTATCTGTTGCCCTGAAGCAGCTTTTGACACGTCCTTAAGTTATGATTCTTAAAGTGTAGCCATATTTAAGAGGGAAAAATATTTTTATCTAGTTAAAAAATGAGAATGTCTCTGGGCCTTTATCCTGATCTAATTAATACGGGCTATTTGAATTTTTCTTACCTGTGCAAATTCCTTCCTGGGTTGTGTTTTGTCTAACCCATTATTCCGTCCTTGGTATTGGCAATAGGAAACGCTGAGTAGTATGGAAGAGTAGTTGGGCAGTAGTTCATCTATCTATGCTTCTTTTGCACCCTCCTTTGCATTAAAGACACAAACAGGATGGAACGGGGCAGAGAGTGTTTTTCTTTAGCATTGGTGGTATCCTGCTAACCTTTAAGCTATTCCTTATCTCTAACCTTTTAAGAACCACTTGAATTTTTTTGGAAGACCTGAATGTTACATGTAGCTCTGTGCAGGTTCACTATGTTACCTGTGCTGTGTTCCCTAATGTCTGGAAGGCTGTGTGTAGTGGCAGCAAATTACAATACAAAATATAACTATACTCTTGATAGCTATCGGAAAACAAACAAAAAAACGACGACAACACACATGGGAAGTACGAGCATTTAACACCTTAAACATATTGTACAAAATAAAAATGTTTTCTTTCAAGTGATCAAATGTCTGCAGTCTTACTGAAATGTGTTTGAGGTCTTTGATCCAGAATCTTCTCATACGCAATAGTATCCATGAAAGTGCCTCCACTTCGGTCCCTTCAGGTGTGCATGAAATGAGTGCATTGCTCTTGTCTCAGTCAGAGGGTTATCAATGATATGTTAACAGAGGCTTTTGAGCTTTTCCAGGTCTTTCTTTGATGTAGCAGTCTTTCTTTTTGATTATACAATCTATGGCTTCTCCCTAAGCTAATGGGCTTCAGATTGACTGTTTATGGGAAACTATCCTCTTATGTAGTGTAGGTATAAGACATAGTTATATATTTCTGGCAAATGTTTGATTCTATAGAGACAACTGGCACTTTTCTGAAAGGTAAGTCCTTTAATTATATTTGTGTTACATCTTCTAAATAGCAGTCTGACAAAAATTGGTGCAGCTGGAGAATGCTTCTTTCCCAGTCTAAAAGTTTTGTTCTCTTCTAGCAAGCTTTAGAGAACAGTGGGTTGTCTTCAATTCCTGTCTCTGCACATTCTACTGACTGCAGCCAAGCTAAGACTCCTGGGACCCAGGATCAGAACCCAGATGTCCAGACTCTCTCAAATCATCAGACTGACTCTAATAATGCAGAACAAGATAAGGAGCAAGAGAGTACAGATAAACTGGATAAAAAAGAAAAAAAGGTTATTAAGAAAAAATCGCCATTTTTACCTGGTAATGTTGCCACTGTTTGATACTTCTTGTGCTGTAAAGACTACAGTATTTTGGGGGGTGTTGATGACTTTATAAAGGAATTTCCCAAAACATTGCAGATCAGTTACAGACTACATCGACTTTTATCTAAAATACAGTATTTGTATAAGCTGTGATCAATGTAATTTATAACTTTTATACTAAAAACCTTATGGAGTAGCAATAACTGAAGTTACACTATTAAATATTCTGGATTTAGATCAGTGGAATTTTTGGAAAAGGACAGAAAATAGAAATCTTCTTCCCTGTTTCTCCTATCATCCTTCTTTGAGGAGGATTGGGATTTCATGGTGTGTCCCAGAGCAGAGGGTTCTTGCAAGCTCTCCTTTTCCTCTTTTGGAAGTGAGGCCTCACAGGGACACAAGTACAATGCTGTTGCCTCATACAGATCATCACTGATGTTGCATGTCTAAGTCTGTAACCCGAAACTAGTGATTGAGTTGTAAATTTATGTTCACAACTGTACAGGCTCTACTGGGCTGATGTGAAATGCCGGTGTATCTGCTGAACAGCTCTGCCTTTATGTCATTGGTCCAAATGCAACCCATATTACTTCTAAACACACCTGTAACGTTCCTTTCAGTTGTTCACTTCTTGTGTGGCAGCTGTATCTGTATCATAAATTGAACTAGAAATAGAGATAAACGGAGAACAGTGTACTTTGAGCCTGAAAGGGTCCTTAGATGAGAACTGTGAGGGATTCATAGCTTTCTTGAATATGGATAAGATAAAAGAGAGTGCCATATAAAGTAACCCCTCCAGTGAGATACATAAGTCTTTAGTACTTAAAATAATTTGTAGGTGTGGTTATGGAGGAGTTACATTTACTGTTGAACAATTTTGTGTTAGATGTGGTATTTATAAGTTAACTGGTATATTATACTGCATTATGCCTACATTTGAAGTGGCATTCAAGCTGCATTGTTTCTTGTTATTCTGTGAAATCAGACATTTCTTAGCTTCATTTTTCTTTTCTCTCCTTTCTTCCTTTTCAGTAGCATAAAAATCTTTGAATTTCAACAGGATTTTGTTTTTCATTCCAGCCCGTCACTACTTTTGTGAAGTAGAATGCATCTGATTGAGAAGTTAATTATCTACAGAGTGTGTTGTAGTGGCATCTGCAAAATGTGTTTGTGTTCTTTTTGATTACTTAGTATAATGGTGTCAATATAGTGGAACTTATAAAACGAAACTGTTAAAATACTTCAAACAAATTAAATTTGGTTTCGTTTCTTATTTCAGGTTCTATACGTGAAGAAAATGGAATAAGGTGGCATGTTTGTCCTTACTGCTCTAAAGAATTTAAAAAACCAAGTGATTTAGTGCGCCACATTCGCATTCATACCCATGAGAAGCCATTCAAGTGTCCCCAGTGTTTCCGCGCATTTGCCGTTAAGAGTACTCTCACAGCACACATAAAAACACACACTGGCATTAAAGCTTTCAAGTGCCAATTTTGTATGAAATGCTTTTCCACCTCAGGGAGTTTAAAAGTTCACATTCGTCTACATACAGGTAAGGTCCCAAAACTGCTGGTGTGTTTTCAATAATGTGAGTGAGGCTTCAAACAAATACATACAATGTGAAGTGCTTAATTATAGAGGTGTCTATCATGCTGTGGATATCTACCATAGAATAAATCAATATCTATCATGGAATAAATCAGTTTCATTGTCTTAAATGATGAACTTAAAATTTCTGTCTTGGCTCTCTAGAGTTTCATGGCTTTGAAATTTTGGGCTTATAGAAAAACCGTGGGCATTTAGTTTTCTGATGTGTCAGCTGTTGTTCCCTTTTAATACCAATTTATGAATGTATTTGATGATGCTTTCTAGAGAATCATACACTTAGACTTTGAGTTCTAATTTTACTTATTTACAGTTACCTTATTTACTCTGTATCTTTTATTTCCCCTTCTTTACACTCTTCAATAATTTCATAGTATCTCTCAAGATTATTTACTTCCTATTTTATCTTCTGCAATAAGGTGTTGCATGGTGCTTTCACCAAAGTACCTGTTTTAAATATCTTGCGTTGCATACCCTAAAACTCTTCTCATTTGGTCCTTGTTTACGTCATATATGATAGCTTCAAGATCTGTGGCTCAGCTTCTATCTTCTGCATAGATTGAAATGAATTTTCCGCTCTTGATGGACTACTTTGTCATTTTCTACTTTTTCATTCTTTGTTTGTGCTGCTAAATAAACTTTCAGCCAGATACTCATAAATGTGAAACTTTCACTTCTGTTTACATATTTTAATTCTGCAAGATATGGTTTCTTATTGACTTCTGTAAAAATGTTTGTAGCAAAGTTCTTTTCCTGTGTCATTTATTGGCTACGTGCATTTGGTCTTCAGTGTTTTGTGATCTAACACCTTTAGATAAATTTTTCAATTTTCCATTGAAATGTCAGTGTTGTATTCATCTGCAGAAATCCAACCTATTCAAAGTTTGCTTGAAGACTACATAATTCCATGTTCATGGAACTCCAGCATGTAACTCCTATTGGAGATGGACTTTTACTTCTTTCTCTGCCTATCAGGTTAGGGCTTGCAGGGTTAAGTTAAAGGGTCACCTAGCCCTCTGTGCTGTCTCTGATGCAGACCTGCTGAAGAGGAGAAGCCTACAGTAATGCTTCTTCGCAGTGTACAACTAGTTTCCACTGCTCTTTTGGGGCTGAGGGTTTTATGAAGCAGGCCACACCTTTATGTTAAGCAACACTGTCAATTTTTGTTTCAGGAACTTAGCTAATTGATTTTGAATCCATGTGAACTTACTGCCAGATAGACCATTATGAATTCAAATGTTGAGCTATATGTTAAGTGAAGTAACTTCTATTGCATTCAATATTCTGCCCAGTAGTTTCATTTGGTGTTTCTGAGTTACTGTATTGTGAAGAGCAGCAGTTCGATCTTATTTCTTGCACGTATTTTCCACTGATTTTCTTTGTGGCACCTAGTCATGTTTTCTAGCCCTGTAAGTCCGAGATTTCCCCTTGAACAAAAGCTGAATGTTCATCAGCTTTGCCTGTCTCCGTAACTTAGTAAATTCTCCAGTATGCGTTCCAAGGAGACCGTGTGTCCAGAACTGAATATTTCTGTTCAAAATACTACTGGATTTTGCAGTGAGAAAGTCATCCTTTAAAAATTCCCATTGACACGCTTATTTGGCTGTCATCAAACACTGTTGACATTTCAGAGACAGTCAGAATTTCTTGTAACTTTTACAATGTTCATCTTTTTCATACTATTAGGTATCATTTGTCTGCGTGTTCGCTGATTCTTTTTTTCTCACTTTTCTCTGACCTGGTATCTGCAATTTTTTGATAGCTTCTGGCACCTTTTGAAAATTGCTGTCTTTTTCCTGTTATAACCAGTTAGTAATTTGGCAATTTTATATTTACTGTTGATTGGATTTTATTGATGTTCTCTGAAAACATATTTAACAGTGAACACCTGGATAGAAAGCAAAACAGAAAATGCAGAAAAGAATCTGTATACCAAAACTACGTTTCTGGGGAAGTAGAAATAAAATCAGAAACTAATTTTTTTAATCTTTTGCAGGTGTTAGGCCTTTTGCTTGTCCTCACTGTGACAAAAAATTTAGAACATCAGGCCACCGGAAAACTCATATAGCTTCACATTTTAAACACACGGAACTAAGAAAGCTGCGACATCAACGTAAACCTGCAAAAGTTCGAGTAGGAAAAACAAGTGTCCCTGTACCAGACATCCCTTTGCAAGAGCCCATACTCATCACTGATTTAGGTAAAGAGTGAGTAAATCTGTGTTTGCCTGTAAACATGAAATTTGGATTTCACTGGGAAACAAAAAGGTCACAGTTTAATCAAGCGAACACAATTAGACCTTACTCAGAAATATGTACTTTTGAGATTAGTCATCAGATAAACTAATAAACTTAGCTTCAGAAAAGCACTGTATTTCATAGTTTGCTTGAAACTCTCCTGTGCTTTCTGAGTTAATAAGAAGTCTTTTATTTACAGAGAAGTTGTATAAGCCATAGAAATAAGTGTATGCATTTTTACCTTATGTTACTTGGACTTCAGCTTAACTACTGTTAGACATTTGGTATAGAAAAGGTGGCATACAGTCTTACATTTTTCTTGAGTCAATCACGTTTATTCTAATTACATATATTAAATATGCCAGTGTTACAGATTTTAGTGCATTTGGTATAATTGTGACCTCAACTAAATTAGAGATAATATTTCAATAAAGGGCAGAATAGTTTTTGAACATACTACAGATAATTCATATAGTTCTTTTAATTCTGCTGTAGAAGAATTATTACATCGTTATGTAAAACCACTTTTTGGAACAAGGTAAGTTGTCTCACAGCTCAATCAAGATATGTCCATTAGAGGTCAGTGTAGTGGGCAAGTTATTTACTCTCCATTGTTGTTTGATTCAACAGTCTGCTAACCCCTGCCTTGTCTGTTGTATAGTCAGCATTATGTAGTAGAAAATTGGTAATATATTTATCCTAAAATCTTTAAAAATCTGCTTGTTTTCATTGCTTCCAAGAATTACTGTATGCAAGAGTAATTGTTTATTTGGTGTCTGATATAAGATGTAAATTTTCAAAGAGTAGCAGCAAGGCTTAATCTGAAAGCTTCAGATACTCAGATTCTACAACCTTTCTTTCTTGAGAGAACCCAGGAACAGGTACAGTCATTTTTCTTGATTTTGAAGGAAAAAAACACTACAATAAAATTAAGATCTCTGCAGTGAAATTGCAATAGGCAGGGAGATGGAAGTAATATTAATGACAAAAAAAAAAAAAATACTATAAAAGCCCAGAGCAGAGCAGGCTGAGAGGAGGCCTTGTGGTCACCTGCAGCTCCCTCACGAGGGGAGCAGAGGGGCAGGCGCTGAGCTCTGCTCTCTGGGGACAGTGACAGGACCCGAGGGAACGGCATGGAGCTGGGACAGGGGAGGGTCAGGGTGGGTGTTAGGGAAAGGTTCCTCACCAAGAGGATGGTCAGGCACTGGGACAGGCTCCCGAGAGATGTGGTCATGGTACCAAGCTGCTGGAGTTCAAGAAGCGTTTGGACAACATGGTCTGACTTTTAGGTAGTCCTGTGTGGAGCCAAGAGTTGGACTCAGGGATCTCGTGGGTCCCTTCTAACTCAGGATATTGTATGATTCTCATTCCTATTGCAGAAAAATGTCAGAAGAATTTTTCTGGGAGAAGATATTCTTCCTAGACTGAGTTAGCTGGGGAACATAAAGGAAATTTTGATTTACATATACACATACAGAAATATATATATATATATATATATATATATATATAACATATATATACATACGCTTATTCAAATCACAGCCTGATAAACCTAAGCTCTTTTTGATGTTGCTGCAACCTCTCATCAAAAAGTAGAAAGTTTTCCTTTCCTTATCTTCTACCCTTTTCAAATATATTTGGAAGTCAGCAGAAACCCATTGGACTTTCCTTTCTGAATATGAAATACAGGGTTAGACTAAGCAGTTTGAAGAAGGAAAAATAGCATTAAGGGCTGTTTTGGTGAGTATTTAGTATCACAAAGGTATCTTTTGCTGCTTTATTGAAACTGCATCATTCATCAGTCTTTCATACTGGTGTTGTGATGAGTACTTTTGCATTCAGATGTGTGAATGACAGTGAGCTTGTTTACTTGAGAGCTCTGCTACTGTTCCCATTCTGTTACAGTGTTTGGAATGATGGCCTTATGTTGACTGCTTCTGAGAAAGATACTCTTCTATTAGCAGTTGGATGTTTAGTAGCAGAAACTGTTACGTGATTTTCCAGAACTACCCTTAACTGGCTTCAGGGTACACTGTGTAAAGAGTCTTTGTTTAAATAAGCCATCTTTGATTCTTTTTTCCCCCCAATAAATATTTGGAGTTACCCAGAAAATTAGCAAGCATGCTGATTAGGCAGAGTAGATCATATAAAAATAAAATATTTTAAAGTCGATTTTATATCATTTAAGTAAGGCTGTTACATATCATGGCAAACTAATTTTCACATGAGATATATATTAAATATGTCATGTTGTAATATATATGTGGTACATTAAATGTTATGTGGATAAGATGGAGGTAGGAAAAACAAAGCATCTGATTGGCAGTGAATTCATAACAGTTGACTTTCTTTAAAATTGATTTTTATTTTGGATATATGTGAGGCTTAATGTAATGAGGTTGACCTATGGATTAAAAAAAATCAACACTCAGCATGCATGATACAGTGTGTGTAATGCACAGTAGATGAATATATATAATCTCAAATAGGTGCTGAAAACATGCTAATTTTCTTATATTCTTTTGTATCAAAAGTCTAGTCATAAGTTTTTTATTTATTTTTTTTTTCAAATACTAGCTTTCCAGATTACTGCAACTTTGGAATATCTTTTATCAATTATTTTTTCCTTTGTGTTTTTATGTGTAGGTCTTATCCAGCCAATCCCAAGGAATAGCCAGTTCTTCCAAAATTATTTTAACAACAATTTTGTGAATGATGCAGACAGACCATATAAGTGTTTTTATTGCCATCGAGCCTATAAAAAATCTTGTCATCTTAAACAACATATCAGGTAAAATAAATATGAAGGAGGAAGGAAATGTACACAGTAACAAATCTTATGGAAAAGTATGAAATTTACATATTGGTCACTGAAAAGGCTTCTTTTTGTTGTTTTAATTGTCTTTAAGTAGTGAACCAGTGATAACTGATTTTTCTGGTAATGTTGAAGGAGATTTTGCACTAATTTGTGCCTGTGCACAGTTCTAGCAGTACGCATGGTTATGTTTACCTTGCAGTTCATTAAAAGTAGAATTCTTTTTTTTCCTAAATGGTATATAGAAAACTGCAAGCATTGCACGCAAGTTCTTGTAATAATTTTGTAAATGCATACTCCAAATCGTCTGCTTTGTATGTAGTTGCTATTATTTGAGAAGGAAATCAGCCTCGTGTTGTTTTCTAGTTTCTATGTACTGAACTTAAAAATTTAGGCTTACAATGTAATAATGTAAACATTCTTGGGGTCTCCTGGTTCCTTCAAGTTCCGTTCAAGTTCCATAGTGTGGGTATTTGTTAAAACCCTAAAGCCATGGAGTTATAGAAAAAATTGAGGTCTGAGGGGCACCAGTGGAGGTAACTAGTATAACCTTGTTTTTGAAAGAAGAGCTAGCTTCAAAGTTAGATCAGGTTGCTCCAAGCCTTGACAACGTTTTGTGGGCCAAATAATTGGAAGAGAAGACGTGGGGGGGAAAAAAAAAGTCATGATTACTATGACCTAAGTAAAGATTCCTTGCAAGCGGGTGGTGATCTGCTTACATCTGCAATGTGAGCTCTACATGACTTTCGTACTTTCTCTAATTTAAATTGAGATATGTAGATCTGTCTATCGTACTCTTCTTTACTATGGCATCTGGTGTGGTGGTCATAGACTTCTGAAAGTACTATAATCATAAACCATCCCTAACTTTCCCCAGTTCCAGCTGGTTATTTTATTAAATCCTGGTTCTTTTATCTTCCATTTGCTAGCATTCACACTGTCCTTCTCCTAGTTCTCACTCCTCAGAAACTACAGTTGTAACTTTAAAAATTCTCATTTCACTCTGCTCCATTTCCTAACTTGTCATTCAGTCTGTGTTACATCCCAGTGGAGTCTTAAAGGGAAACTCTGATATCTCTGGAAGGAAGGATTTATTGAGCAGGAGATAGTATTCAGAAGTGGGGAAACTCTCTCACCTATACTAAAACTGTTTTCACATAGCAGTCTGAAGTACTAGTTATACCGTGCTTTTTTCAGGGAGTGTTCAGGATGGACATAGTTCTGTTCCCAAAACTTAGCTTCTAGAAAATTGGCTGCAGATTGTAGTTACTTAAAACTTAGTTGTTAGTGAACCGTAGAAGGTGTATTAGAGACAAAAAAGCCCTCTTATTGTTGAAATTCAGTCAAAGGTATCCAAGACTTTCATTAAGAGATTGCCAGAGTAGCAGTTAATATGTGCAGGATAATATATTTTTCTCTGAATTTCTGGGGACGTTGTTTTAGCTAGAATGAGCAGACTGCATGTGAATGATATTATCTTAGTCTAAAGAGCATATTCAGTTCAACCCAAATGGCGTAATTCAGGCAAAGTCTGACCAGAAAAGGCAGCTGGAATGCAGAACATGGTGAAAGCTGTGAAGACAATATTGCTTCTGGCCCTGCCAATGATGACATACAGGACATGTATAATTTACTGAAGCTATAATATCCAAATTTTGTTAACTTAGGCCTCTTCCATCCATATAGCAGTTGTTTTCGTTTTCTTTATTTTACTCTTTTGAAAATTTATTATCTTACTGCCTTTTGGAATCAAACATAAATCTTCTCCTTTCTCTTAAAAAGGTCACATACGGGTGAAAAGCCATTTAAGTGCTCTCAGTGTGGAAGAGGTTTTGTGTCAGCGGGAGTTCTGAAAGCGCATATTAGAACACACACTGGACTGAAAGCTTTTAAGTGTCTTATATGCAACGGGGCCTTCACTACTGGTGGTAGCCTCAGGCGACATATGGGAATCCATAATGACCTTCGACCATATATGTGTCCATATTGTCAAAAAACATTCAAAACATCACTAAACTGTAAAAAACACATGAAGACTCATAGGTATGTTTACGATTTTTATGCAACTCCTTCGATGTATATCAGTAGTCCTTTCTTAAAGATACTTCAAAAGGCAGCTTTGCTCAGTCTTAAATGCTAATAATCGAATACGGATATTTGTTTCTGGGTAGCAAATACTTAGCTCGCTCTGTAGGCATAGTAAATTATGGTGTATAATAATAAAAAAAGACATAATGTATGTCTAAAGCAACAAAAAAACCTTCTTACCTTTATTTGCAGGTACGAACTTGCACAGCAACTTCAGCAGCATCAGCAGTCTACTTCAATAGATGACTCTACAGTAGATCAGCAGAGCATTCATGTTTCTACACAGATGCAAGTGGAGATTGAAAGCGATGAGCTTCAGCAGTCAGAAGCTGTTGCAACAGATCAGCAGGCTATTTTAGAGTTAGACCAGCAGCCAGTAGTAGGCACAGAAGAAACAGCACTAGAACAACAATTGGCTGATCAGCCTTTAGAGCAAGATGAGGGTGAGTATTTGAAACATGATGAGGTTTATGATGAGGTCAGTTTCTTCCAAAATTCAAATGATTTTGGTTTCAAGACAATGCGAGTAAATAACTAGAAAAGTACGTGGAGTAAAAAGTTCACCACTTAGCATATTATACAATTTTATTCATTAGTTTTTAGGCGTACTGTTAAAAATATAAAACTATGTATTAAACTTTACACATTTATTTGTATCACAAACAAAACTGCTAAATATATTGAAAATAACATGGCCAAAAACTTTTTCATCTCTATTTTTAATAAAAGGCACTGCTGTATAGTCTGCTTAGAAAGTAATACCTGTGATTTGAGGTCGGAAAATACAAAATGCTTGGTCAATGTTCTATCATCACTTATAGAATAAAAAGTATTTTACTTAAGCTTTTTTGCTTTTTTTCATAGTAAGTACAAGAGCGTATAATAAGCAAAGATTTAAATACCTATTCAGCTAATAATTTTTTGTTTATTTTTTAATATAGGAAAAATTCAAATGACTAAAATATAATTTTTCAGGAATAACTGAATTATCCAATTAATTCCATCTTTTCGTGATACATATATTTTTTTCATCTCCCCCATTTCAGATAGATTTGTGACATCCCAGCATACTTTACAAGAAAACATCGCTCAGTTTGAGCAACAAGCTATAACACAGCAGTCATTTGATCAACAGGGCTTATCACAAGGTTAGTAATAAATAAAGCTTTTATAAAAGTTTTGAAGGTGATCTTTATAAATTTGGTTTTACGGCATAGCTATCAAAAAACATTTTAAAATTGAGCATCCACAATCAGTGTAGCTGCAAGGCAGATAACTTGCAAAAGCATTTTCTTAAATTACAATTTTGAAACTATATTTGCTAGAATATACAGAATACTTGAATATAATTAGATTTTGCTTTTATGAGCTGATGATTAGCTGTTACAGTATGGGGCTTGTAGTCAGGCATTTTATAGTCTTTCCTTGATTGTGTTGGTAATTGCTGTGATAGTAGGCAGTCCACAGAACTTCCCCATCTAACTGTACCTGCTACTAACGTGAGATGATCAGAAACATGCTCTACGATTTGATTGAGTAGCTGTTGAGATTTGCGATACATTATCATGTAAAAATCATTGTTTCACTTAATGACAGCGGTTTTCTTTATATTTTATAAACCTACATACATAATAAATTAAAAGTTCGTAAACACTTGGAAGTTTTTTTTTTATTCTAGCTTTAAAATACTCAGGTGTAAGAGATGCTTTTGTAGCCTGCAGAGAATGAAGAAGTTAGTTTTCCTTCGCTTTTCACTGCTGTCTTTCTTGAATTGTTGCTTGATATGATGTTACTAGTTCTTGTTTGGTTGGGTTTGGGTGTGGTGTTACATTGAAGTTTTTTGTTTGTTTTGGTTGGTCTCTTCCTCCTTTTTTCTGACTCTAGCAAAGAACTTTAGCTGGTAATCAGCAATTGGTATCCCATCTGATTAAACTTCTATATTAATTTCATTCCCTGATTAATTGTAGAGTGCTTTCTGTAAAAATGTTATCAACTGCTAAATTGTGTGACAGTGTGAAGAAGTAGTGTAATTTCTTGCCAATTTTAATTCTCTAGGTTGTGCTGCTTTGTATGTCACTGGGAAAAGAAATTAGTCTCCACCTTTATTAAGTAAGACTGAACCAGGTCCTGTTAAAACCCTGTGGATTACTTTCATTAGTTACCTATTCAGTTTTTCCAAATGAACAAAAAGAGACTGCAGAATAAAAATGCAACCTTTTCACCCTCAGTGTAACTTTCAGTGTGATGATGTTTTTTGTTTGGATTTTTACAGCTCTTTTGAGCTTAAAAATCCAATATGCAGACCTTGTTTTGCTATTTTTATTTAGACTTCACTTTCTAGTGTGTTATTTTCTTCATTAAGTGAATGTTAAATACCGAGTGCTTTTTTCCGGGGAGGGGAAAAAAAAGATACTTCTTGATCCTACAAAACAATTCTTTCATCAGAAATCTAGGCTGATCATCAGTACAGTATAAAACTGGTACAGGAGAATCAGAACAAGTGTGGTTTTATTTAAGGCTCATTTGTATAAGATGTCTCCTATTCTACTTGGAATCTCATCCACAGATTCCCTACTCTTTGAAGTTTCCTTGAAGATCCTGGAGCCCTACAAAATTTTTGAATTTCAGGTAGGTAAGCATTTGCGCGGATGCATGCGTTAAATTGGTCGACCCTCTCCCTATGTCTGCATCTGTGCTTCATGCTCCTAATTTCTTTTTCCTATCAGCTAGGCAGAGCATTCAAGCTCAAGACGTTGTCTTTTTTTTTCCTTGATATTTGTAGGCTGTATTCTTGCTAAAATAGTTTGGGTTATTGTTTATTAATAGAACATCAAAGTTTTTAGAAAATCTTCAGTAAGTTTTTTTTTTAATTTTTTTGAGAAAGGAAATCTTTGCATTTCATCCAAATGATGCTGATTTCTATGTATGCACAGACCTGTTAGAACTTGTTTTTTTTCTTTCTGGTTTGTTTGTAATACTTTTCAGTAGTATAAGTATTAGTTACTAGTACAAACAGAATTTCTGGTTTGTTCAGATAGATTTTCTTCTTGATATGCTCAGACTTGGTAAAAAGTGTGTATCTTTTGAGGGTGCTTCTGTGTCATAATCTGGTATTCATTTTAGCTAGTTCTGAAGATAGTAAAAGCACTTCAGTGTTCTTTGTAATTTTACGTATTCAGGCATCTTCATTTGAAGACTTTTCAGTGAGGTCAGAACAACCAAACAGATCCTTTATCAGAACATGTCTTTAGGCTGTTGAACATCATCTGTCACCAAACATGTTTTCATATAGATTATGTCACCCTTTCTTCCTTAAAATATCCCTATAAGCATGGTTGAATGTTAATAATTCAATTAGTGGAGATGGGGGAAGTGTTTATGAAATACTACAAGAATTCCAAATACTATTATTCTGTTGCCTACATGAATATACCCTTGCCACTGGACTGCTGTTTTGCTTTCTTAAGAAGTTGATTTGCAATCCTAAGACTTGAAATTCCTATTTTTTTCAGTAACTATTTACACATCGGTTCTAATGAATACTGTTCAGGTGGTTCTAAAAGTTACCTGGGAAACAAACCTCCAGAACATTTGATTGCTAGTTGTGGATCTCTGCAGTGATAAACATGTGCATGTAGATGCATTTGTAATTTTGAATGACCTGTCAGTTTGGAAAAGAAAGACACGAGGTTGTTATTACAAACTAAGATACTGTATTTTCTATGAACTATTACACAGTAGGTTTCTGATTCTTACATCAAGCCCATGTGTCTCCGGTAGTAAACCGATTTCCAGCATATTCTATTTTGTTTAGTAATTTTTATCAATGTAGAAGAGAATAGGTTGGGTAATGTTATAAAGCCAAGAGAAAATGAACGTTGCAAATGAATGCTTGTACTGAACATAAAGCTGATCCAAGTTTAGAACTCTTTGTAGTAAGAGACTCCCTTTATTATACAGACCTTAAGTTGTTTTCTGTTCTTTGCTTGGCAAAAGAAAGTTAAGCAGAAGTTTCTGTGAAATGATAGTGATGGAAAGCAAGAACAGAAATTCAAGGCTATGAATTTTGTCTCTTACTTAGACATAGCCTATCTCATTTACTTATTTTTTTTGTTTAATGTTGTTCCGTGAAAATAGTCTGGTAGTGGCAAATGTCTTTAATGTACTCAGAGTTGTCAGATCTTTTTAAAATATTGAGTGGAAATTGACCTTCGACCTAGGTGTCGAGCAACATAGTGATGCATCACTTACGTTCTTTTTATAGCTTATTGCTATATTTATTCTAGAACTACTTTCAGAAGTAGTATTTCTTTCTTCATTTTGTCCCAAAATACATCTAAATTCAGAACTTTTCTTCCCGAGCACTCTGTTCCAGGATTCTTTCTGGGAAACTTTTCAGAAGGCCTATAATTGCTTTTATTAAAACATTGTAAAATGAAATAGGTGATGGTATAGTAGCTTTTTTGTTTTTTTCCCTCTTCGCAAAAATCAGTTACTGATCTAAGAATTTTTTTTAACATTTGATAGTTATGTCCATTTTTTGTATGTAGGGCGTGGAAATGGCATCACTTTAGTTTCTCAGTTTCTTGAAGCTTATTTTTGTATGTGTTCTCATCATATGTAATGGGAATACCAGTTTTCCATAACAGAGCTTTTAAAATATATTTCAAAACAGCAATTAGTGTCCCTTTAAAGACCATAAAGCTTTGCGTTGCTGTTTTTCAGGCTACTTTTTTTTGTCATTTAATTAAGAGTAATTCGAGTGCAAGGTTCAGCTTGTTGAATCCTTTTTTCTTGTAATCTTGGTAGTTCTAGGAGAAAATCTAAGACACAAGTTGTGGCATTAGGTTTTATGCTGAATTACCACCTGACTAATCATGCTCTCAAGAGTTGTTTACATTTGTGCCTTCATTCTATGATGTAAGTGATAGCACTTAACTAGTTTTTTTCTTTCTATATTGATAATAGTATCCTTACGCTGTGAAAATATCTTCTGGGAAAATTTCTGCTTATACTTAACTCATCCCAGTGTTTGATAAACGTAATTCAAAACATTCTCTAAGCATTGCTTTTTTGGCCTCTGATGCTGTGATCATCTGATATGGGTTTTTGTTTCTACCCTGTTTCATAATCTTCACCCTTTTTGTCCGCTGAAGGCAAACTGCACAGAAATAATAAAATTGTTGCCCTTATTAATTACTCATACTTGTGGTTTCATTTCTTCCAATGTAACACCGATTTTATTTAATATTAGAAGTATTAGGGTTTGGAAGGGTTGATAAAAGGGCATCTCTAATAGCATAAAGAAAATTGAAATCTGAGCTATATTTTCCTGGCTTTGAGTCAGTGATACTATCAGTTTGTTCATTCACTTAGAAAAAGAATTGGTTTAAGATCTGATATTTTAGAAGAACAAAACCAAATAAAAATTTCAGGTCTTCATACTGGAAATGTGAATTAAAAATGTGTTTATTTTTACTTTGCAGTTTGCCTTTGAGAGGCCATACTTTACTGTTATCTAAAGAGTGGGAATATGTGGAGGAGATCCAAAGTAGGAGAAAATGGGGTTGCTTTATCAGAAACTGGAGTTCTCCTATTGGGTCATCTCCTCCACTCACCCGCCATCCTCCCCACTGAGCTTTGCATCCTTGTGATCGGCTTCCAGTGTAGTTAAGGGAGCGTGGTACCAACATGGATAAAGGGAGATGGGTCAACCTGTTTGACACATGCATGCTTACATACAAGAAATTCAAAATTTCAATGGCTCTAAGGTAATTGTGGCACCTTGAAGAAACTTCAAACAGTGTTTTTCTGTGGAGGAGATTGTCCAATAGAATTCCAGCTAATGGTAAGTAACCCAATTATGCATATTATGTAGATCCCAGAAACATGTATTTTGCCACTCAGCAGTGAAGAGTATAAAATGAGCATTACCATATAGTAATACTACTTAATCTCTTTTGAAGGTAGTCTTTAAAAAAAGTGGTGTTATTGAGTCCCATTCAGTGTGTTTTCTGGTTTTGTGACTTTTAATTTGACAGGTTTTACAGTGAATGACAGCTACAATCAACAGACTCAATTTCCAGCTGTACAGCAGCTGCAGGATTCAAGCACACTTGAATCTCAGGCTCTTTCAACGAGTTACCATCCACCAACCCTTCTTCAAGTTCCAAATACAGACACTATTAATGTAGTAAGTACTGCTAGATGGCAGAATCCATTGTTTTGTGTTCAGTGATGATTTTATTGAGTTCTTTAATAAATGATTTTGTAAAGTGACAAATAGGGAAAGTTTCATGATTTCTTTTCTAGATTGCATTTTTTTTTTTGAGTAGCTAGGGAGAAAAAGGGAGGGGGTGGTATGTAAGTGACATGGCTATTTGTTTCATAAAAAGGTTTGTATGATTTGGTGCTCTAGGCATTTAAAAGGATATAATGCTATGAAGTAAAATTGTAAGCCTGAAGCTAAGGAACCTGTATGAGTCTTCTCATGTGACTTATTGTTATAAGACAATCTTGTATTATTGCACTATATTCTTTCCTAATTCTTAAATTCTTACAGATGTGATCAAGCAATAAAAAAAATGTTACAAATATGTAGTTATCATTCATGGAGCTTGCATATTGCAGTGTAGAGAGTTCTTTCATAGTTCTCATCTGGTTAAATTTGTAAGAGTTTAGTTACTTATAAAAAAACCACAGTTTAAATAGTACTTTTTATTACGTTAACAGTATCTAGTGTGAAGACCATCTCTAGCAGTGGGGAGTATCTTTACAATGCTGATACTGAGCTGCATGAATTATAGCCCTTTTATGCTTTTTTGCAAAGGGCAAATGCCAGTCAGGGAGTTAGGTTTTAGAGTCTGGAAATGTTGGAGTAAATTCAGCCTTTGGAGTTTTTTTTCTTAATGTTACAGCATGCTGTTTTTCTGGAGGATTTGTCTGTAGCTGTTGCTTAGAGGGAAAAACCTGTTCAGAAAGTAGTCAAGAACTATCAGCACCACCGTGTATTTTGCTACTTGGTCTGGGGCTCGTGCTGTTTAAAATGGCTGCTTTAGTGTTAAATTTAACCCTTCAAACATTAGAAAATCTAGGAGACATGAGACTTTTTTTTTTCTAGATTGGTAGGGAGGTGTGAGTACACCTTGTGTTTATTCTGGTTTAGTAGGTGCAAGTTTTGCAATTTTCCTTCTCACTTGGAAAGAGTGAGGTATTGTATTGCACTCAATTTCTTGACATGAATTTGTGAAAGGGTAGATTTCTGGCATTGCTTCGATTAATTTGTATTAACTTCAAATACTATATTTTTCCTTACCTACTTGTGTGGCTTTGTTTCAATATTGTGTTGCTGAAATTTACTTGAGGCTTTGATTTTTAGACTACTCGGTTGATACAAGATCAGTCATCACAAGAAGAACTTGAATTGCATACCCAGCGGCCTCATTTTCTTGAGGACAATGAAGATCAAAGCAGGCGTTCATATAGGTTTGTTACACTTAACTTTTAGGATCAGTCAAAGATTTTCCTGAATTTCTTATGGCTACTAACTACATGCAACTAATGAAAATAATTTTCTTTTAATAGATGTGAATATTGCAACAAGGGTTTTAAGAAATCCAGCCATTTGAAACAACATGTACGATCACATACTGGTGAGAAGCCTTATAAATGCCAACTATGTGGCCGTGGCTTTGTTTCATCAGGAGTTCTTAAGTCACATGAAAAGACTCATACAGGTAACAGAGTATACCAGCTCTGCATTTCCTTAACTCAGAAGGTTTACAATACCAAATTTGTATACATAAATTAGAAGAACTGCATGCTACTTACTTGTTTCTGTTATTTTAAGGAGTTAAAGCATTCAGCTGTAGCATTTGCAATACGTCCTTCACAACTAATGGCAGCCTTACAAGGCACATGGCAACTCACATGAGCATGAAGCCTTACAAGTGCCCATTCTGTGATGAAAGTTTTCGAACAACAGTTCACTGCAAAAAACATATGAAAAAACATCAGGCAGTCTCCTCAGCTGTAGCAGCAGCTACAGAAACAGGAGGGGGAGGTAATTTCATTTTTTACTCTTATCGTACTTACTACGTAACAAGTACAAATATTTCAGTGGATTACATGAATGCTGTAACAGTAATGCTATAAATTAGCCTTCAAGCATGGGTAATGTCCTGAGCCACTGAAAATACTTTTTTGTCTAAATTGTTTAAAGAAATCAATTTGCCAGGAGCCTGTCCAGTGTAGTCAGAGTATTGTGTTCCATAGTTATTTTAATGTGCCACTAAAAGGGATTTTTTTTGTCTTGAATAACTTATACCTGTATTTAATTGTTGTAAAAATAGGAGTTACAAATCTAGCTCTATTTAAAATAAATATAAACATCTAGGTAGATCTCTGAAAGAGATATAAGTCCAAGTTCAGGCCACAGACTTTAAGTCCACGCAGTGGTCATGTGTTTCTTGGCCACCCTTTATTTTCATAATTTCAGCTGACAGATTAGGCTAAACAGGTGTGTGTGTATATTTTTTGATAGTTACGTGTGTTGAAGATGACGAAGAAAACTCTGAAAGAACTTCAAGAAAATCTCGTCCTGGAGTCATAACTTTCACAGAAGAAGAAACAGCAGAACTGGCAAAGATTAGGCCTCGAGAAAGTGCCACAGTCTCAGAAAAAGTTCTTGTTCAGTCTGCTGCAGAGAAAGACAGAATTAGTGAGATCAAAGATAAGCAGGCAGAACTGGAAGCAGAGCCTAAATACGCTAACTGTTGCAGTTACTGCCCCAAAAGCTTTAAAAAGCCCAGTGATTTAGTCAGGTAAGAAATGGAAAACTTCTATATCTTCTTAGATCTCTAAATTCTTCACCAGACACTTTGTCACAAAAAAGTTATATGAAACCTTTACTGCTAAGCTAAGGCTTGACTCTTATTTATGTACGTTTGTCTTTTTTTTTTCCAGTATGGTTTAAAAATACGTATCAAAATGCTGGTTTAGTCAGATACAGAATATGTAGCCTTTTCATATTTCTTGTTTCCTGCACTATTAAAACAGTTGTTAAGTTTTAGATTATTTTTCTTGCAATAGAACTTGCATATAAAAACATAAAATCAGTTTGAAAAATAGCGCTTAAATCATCATCTTTACTAGTTCTGCTTAATGTTACATTAAGTATTCGATAAAATCTAAAATCAGTAAGATATAGAATATTCCTCGAAACTGATATAAAAGGTATAGATTCACATAATACATGTATTCTGGAATTATTAGGCATGTTCGTATCCATACTGGAGAGAAGCCGTATAAGTGTGAAGAATGTGGGAAGAGTTTCACTGTAAAATCCACTCTAGATTGTCATGTTAAAACACACACAGGTCAGTAAGATTTTGAATGTCTTTGTTGAGAATCTTGTAACTATCTTAACAGGCTCTCTTAGCTTGAAGATTTTGCAAGGAATGGTGCATTTCACTATGACATGGGGAATGGGAATGCTAGGTGACACTTTCTGCGCTTACAGCATCCGCAAATGAGTCATTGTTTTGAATAAACCATATTATTACTATGTCCTATACCAGTAGGCTTATAAAGTAGAATCATGGAATCATTAAGGTTGGAAAAGACCTCCAAGATCATCTGGTCCAACCATCCACCTACCACCAATGTCACCCACTAAACCATGTCCCTAAGCGCCAGGTCCAGCCTTTCCTTGAACACCCCCAGGGATGGTGACGCCACCACCTCCCTGGGCAACCCGTTCCAATGCCCAACTGTTATTTCTGAGAATGTCTCCTAATTTCCATCATAAATCTCCCCTGCTGCAACTTGAGGCCATTCCCTCTAGTCCTGTCACTAGTTATCTGTGAGAAGAGGCCGACCCCCAGCTCCCCACAGCTTCCTTTCAGGTAGCTGTAGAGAGCAATAAGGTCTGCCCCGAGCCTCCTCTTCTCCAGACTAAACAACCCCAGTTCCCTCAGCCGCTCCTCACAGGACTTGTGTTCCAGGCCCTTCACCAGCTTCGTAGCCCTTCTCTGGACATCTTCTAGTGCCTTGATGTCCTTCTTGTAGTGAGGGGCCCAAAGCTGAACAGAGTACTTGAGGTGTGGCCTCACTGGAGCAGTTTTAGCTCATGGAGAAAGTATATATGTACCTGCAATCTTTTTAACCATTATCACTGGATACATTTTCTTTGTTTATCGTATTATGACTTTTATTTAACATTGCTCTTCTCTTCAGGTGGACTTTTTGAAATATATCCACATTTCTAGTCATTTCTTTCTATTGTTAGGACTTGTGTTTAAAATCAGTTTAAAGTCTTTTAATATGTAATAAGCTTTTTTTTCCTCTGAGTGTCTGGTATACTGTCTTTTAAAAAATGCTGTACTATCTGCAAAAACTTACTGTTTGAGGTGATTATTAAATTTTTTTTAAACAAACACTCCTGTTACGCTTCCTTTCAGGTATGTTATTCTCATGGATGTTGTTGGCCTTTGTACTGCAGTTAGTATACAGAGACTCTTTGTTGTAATACATGGAACCAGCTCTTGTATGTTGTTGAAGGTTCTGAGACTTGGTTCTTTGGCTAAATACTTCCTGCATCTCATCCTGACGTAGTGTACACTGTTGTAGTGGAATAACTGAAGTCACACAGTATTGTACTTCTGCCTTCACTGCTTTTTAATTTCCTGTATATATAGCAGTTCTTGTTAACGTTTTACCCGAGTAGCCAGCAATATTGCATCATCTTGTAGATGCAATAATCATCTTGTAGCTGCCATAAAGTACACTTAATTTGACTTTATTTGGAAACAGTGCTAATTCAGCATTTGTCATTCCTGTATGACTTTTCATCCCAATTTGTAATCGCTATTTTGTTAAACAAAAAGGGACGTCAATGTGTTAGGGTTTTGTAATCTAAATCTGTAAACTGAAGTAGGTTGAATCGTTATGTCAGGAAGTGAGAGATAATGATAAAGACAAGAGGCATCAGGTGATCTATCAGGGTTCTGAATGATTTTTTTCACAGTGTATTGGAAACAAACTGAGTCTCAGAAATTAGGAAAAAAATAAGATTAATTGAAATCCTTTTATTCATTTGAAAAGCAGCCAAAAATATAAAGAATGTGGCTAGTTATTTCAAATTTATTCTGTTCAATTTAGTTTAGAATCCATGTTTTCTTAATTTGTTGGTACAGGGCTATTGATTTTTAGAGTTTTTATCACTTACCTTTCTCTTTTTAAAATTTTTTTAGGTCAGAAGCTCTTCAGTTGTCATGTGTGCAGTAATTCTTTTTCTACAAAAGGAAGTCTAAAAGTCCACATGCGTCTGCATACAGGAGCAAAGCCGTTCAAATGTCCGCACTGTGATTTACGGTTTCGTACGTCTGGGCGCAGAAAAACCCACATACAGTGTCATTATAAACCAGAGACCAAGAAGGTTAGGAAGCCTGTTGCCCGTACTTCAACTGAGGGACTACAGCCAGTCAGTCTCCTTAATTCATCCTCAACAGACCCAAATGTTTTCATCATGAATAACTCTGTTTTGACGAGTCAGTTTGATCAAAATTTACTTCAACAAGGACTTGTGGGCCAGGCTATTCTGCCTGCTTCTGTGTCAGGTAAAAACAGGTTACTTGTTGTTGGTATTTAGATGAAATACTGAACTTTGCTTTCTACTAGGCTTCAGAAACTTATACCAAATGCTACTTCCAAGCAGGTAGCGTTCAACTTCCTGCACAGTGATGACATAAATAGCTATTTATCTTAGAATGAAGAGAAAAATGTATGCTGGTCATAGTTCACTTAGAAAGATCTCTTAAGTTCTGCTGTGGTGTTGCACTGTAGAAAGGAAGAAAACACGGATAAGTAGCAGGAGTACTTGTGTTCTTTTTGGTAATATTCTTGCCTTTTCTTAAAAAGGAGAGAAGCGAAACAGTTTTGCAGCGGTGTCTTGTTCTTGTATTTAACTATAGTCATCAGCTACCCTAAGCTGTTGTCTGAAACCAACAAACAGAGTTCAGAATATACTGGTAAATGTTTTTTTGACAAGCTTGGTTTGTGAAAAACTGGAGATTTAAAAACTATCTGATGTTTGCTTGGAGTTCTTGAGTGAACAGAAAAAGGAGTCCTAGGAAGAGGCAGGAAACTTTTAAAATCAAGATTACTGATTTGCATTTTGCCCAGAGGAGGTATTTCTTGGATGCTTCATAAAGTAGATTTATTTACTGTAGTAAGGGATTTTGGATAGGCAAAGATTAATGTTTCTGAGACATGAACCAAAGGAGGCTGGTTGATCATACTTAATACTAAAGGTGTTTGGAAAAGGTATGTCAAACACAAGGTGACTTCTTCACCTCTTCTGAGCATTTGTAGCAACAGTCTGTTCGACTTTAATATTAGTTTTCTAAGTTGTTAAGATTTTGTTTTTCAAATGCCAATGTACCTTTATTTCCACCCACATGTGTGTAGGTTTACCTTTGATTCCTTCTTGAATAATGTTTCTGTTCTGTGCATAAATGTGGCAATGACTTTCCCCTGCGTGTTCAGGTGTACATACCTTGTGTAAGTGTTGCTTGTATTTAGGGGTGGCATACTCTCCAATGAAATTTATACCAAATTTCTCCAGGTTTCCAAAGCTACTTTGGAGCAGTTTTTGGTTTTGGAAGATGCCAGCTTGTGTTTAAGTAATAGCTATCCCTAAATTATATGGAATTTATAATTAGCAACTGCAAGTTAAGTTTCCTCGCATATATACATGTGTTTGTATAGCTTTTGTAGCGATTTCATTTATAAAAATAAAAAAGCTAAAAGAGGTGGTCAGTAATGATAAAGAAAAACATTGTAATATGACTGTTTTCTTTGGTAGCTGGAGGTGACTTAACTGTGTCCTTGACAGATGGTAGCTTGGCCACTCTTGAAGGAATACAGTTACAACTTGCTGCTAATCTAGTTGGACAAAATGTTCAAATCTCTGGAATAGATGCCACCAGTATTAACAACATAACATTACAGGTAGGTTGCTTTTAGGCTCTTGTCTCTAATTTTGTAGAGTCAGTTTGAGGACTGAAGGAAGTTTAGTGAGTATACTTCTGGAAGAGTTCCCTTGAGCGAGGTGTTTGGCAGTTCTGTGCTATATCAATTGTACACTGATAAAAGACTTCAACAATAGCTACATTGTGGGGCTTTTCTGTTTAAGTTTTTCTCCTACAGTCTTCCTGTTTTTTACCCCTCTGGGATTTTGTCAGATTGCTTTAAATGCTGCTTTTTCTTTTAATTGCATTTTGTCTTTTTCACTTTAAAAGCATTTTAGGCTAAATCTCCCCACCCAGCAGTCCCCACCCCTGAAAACAACTCAAATGATTACAGAGAATGTTTTTTTCCTTACCATGACACCTGCGTTATTTAGCATGTTTTTAGATACTTGGTTTCAGAATTTAAATTCCATTTGAGCTTGTAAAATGAACAATACAGGTACTTTTTATATAAAGTGAGATGATTACGTTTAAATTTTAAAATGATGTTAACAGTTTTGATGAACTAGTTTAGGTTTCATCAGTTTCACAGAATCATTCTGAGGTTGGAGAAGACGTGTGGAGGTCAACAGGTCCAACTCCAAGCTAAGGGAAAAGTCATTTGCAGAGTTGCATTGACTTGCTTGGAGTCTGTCTACTCAAAAAGTTTCTAAAATAGTCGTCTTTGATTTTGACTAGTTTTGTTTCCTCCAGTTCCCAAATACTCATCCCTAAAGAATAAAATGTCTATTTTAAATATTGAGAATAGATGTTTGGTAGTGAGCTGGGAGCTTTCAGACTCATAGGAGCTGAAAAAGTAGGTAATTTCTGATATCAGTCTTATCTTTTGCTCCATGCCTTTCTGCTTTGAAAGTCCTGAAAACAGCATTAAGAGTAAATGCAACAGTAAGTCCGTACAGAATGCCAGTATAATGGGTACCCAGAGTCCAGCATGCTTGTATGCAACTATAATAATGATTTCCCAAACTTTTTGATGAGGGATGAATCTATAGCTGAAGCTAGACAGGCTGTTTACATGTAGACTTTGGAGACTTTCTATATATATAGACACATTTAAAAACAAACAAAAAAACCCAATAAAAACTAAAATGTTCAATTCTGAAGTTCATACATATACTCTATATGCACCTTTTTGAATTCTAGGTTTGCTATGTATATTCACGTAACCCATATTTGTTAACTTCAGATTGAGAACTTGCTTTTCAGATTGATCCAAGTATTCTACAGCAGAGTAATTTACTTGCTCAGCAGCTAACTGGAGATCCCAATATGGCTTCACAGAATCCCACCCTCCAGACAACAGAAAACACAGTGCCTGCTAATGTGGTTATTCAGCCTATATCAGGCCTGTCTTTACAGCCTACAGTAACATCTTCAGCTAACATGACAATAGGATCCCTATCTGAGCAAGAGTCTGTGCTGACAACCAATGCTAGTGGTAAGCACTGTCATAAGTCTTATGCTTTGAATTTCTTAGTTTCAGTCATGGCACTGAGAATTTTTTTAATACCTTGTTTAAAAAGATAGGCATATACTTCATGTAGCAGCATATTCAGCAAATTCTACAATTTTATCATTTTTAATACTTTTTTCATAATGTAAGCTATATAATGAAAATAGAAAGACATTTATAGTCTTTAGAAATGTATAAAAAGTTTGAAAATCTTAACCTTTAGAGGAGTGAATTTAATAGTGGAAACAATTTCTCCTTTAGAGTGCAAGTTCTAAAATCTCATGTTGGCTACATCTTTTTATAGTAAGAATTTAGAATCATATAGATAAGATATATATATATATGATATACACATATATAAATATAAATCTATATATACATCTATATATGTATAGATGTATATAGTTTTATATATAAATATATTTAGAAAATGTAGTAATTGTTTTAAAAATTGTATGTATTGTAAAGATAGCATCTTCATAGATTTGTTTTTGTTTGTTCTATCTATTTAGGTACACAGGACATCTCCCAAGTCATGACTTCACAGGGTATGGTATCATCTTCAAATGGACAACATGAGATAACGTTGACCATAAATAATTCCAGTTTGAGCCAAGTTTTGGCTCATGCTACAGGTTCTACTACTACAAACTCTTCAGGAAGTCCTCAAGAAATCACTCTTACAATATCTGGTTGGTATTTTTAATGATTTCTTAATGTTACCAGGTCTCCATTTCATAGGCTAGCTATACGGTATTTGAGGATATTTTCCACTTTCCACAGCATTCCTGTGGCGTACTTTTATATACATCATCTTTTAAAGATACTCCCCAAATCTGCCTTTGAAAACAGCGTACATTTACTTGGAGGACCCGTTAAATTGGTTCCCTATTTTATTCATAGTCTTGATTCAACAGATATTTCTCAGGGAGAAAGCCTGGATAAGCAGTTCATATTTCCTTTCCATGCCCTATGTGGTGTAGTATAACTCCTGGGTAATACTGGGATGGGAACAAGCAGCTCGGGGCAGGTGTTGGGGTTGAGTTTATACGATCTATATTTACTTAAAGTACAACCATCTCCTAATATGTGCCCTGATCGTTCTTTGAGTTGTACTATTCAGTCTTTATAATATGTAGTTAATACGCTGGCTCTCTTTGAATACATTTGCACCAACTTTCTGTAGTGCCTGTAAGAGACTGATCCTATTATACAGCATAAATAGCTGTCCACTTCCCCCCAAGACACTTTTTGTATCATTGCATTTCTTTAATAGAATTCAGTATAATATTTAGTGCTTCTCTCTTTTATTTTCTTTTATTCTTTTTTCTTTTCTGTAAAGCGTTTAATGTTTTTGAAGTGTTGTGGCAATAATGTCCATGTTAAAGTGTCATGGTTCCCCACCTCTGTTTTTTTGCTTGTCAATGGATGTTCACACATATAAGGAAAAGGGACTTTAGATGTGCAACAGCTGACAGAATCTGCCTTCAGTTTCTGCGTGTTGGGTGCCTGTTGACGGTTCCACAAAATTAAAACTGATGCTTTTCCAAAAGAGAACATGTTAAATGCAATTCATTAACCATATAATAGATATAAAAATATTTTAAATATTAGCCCTTAGTTTGCTAGGTTGTATAGGTTCATGAAGTTGGTGACTTGAATCTAAGAAAGATCAATTTGTCTAAATATTAATAAACAGAAGTATCTCTCTGTGTTAGTATCTAGATGTATAGTTATGTGCGTACATAACCACATCTGCATTAAAAATGTTGAACCACTGCATAATGAATTTTGTGCTTTGGTTTTATTTTCTACTTCTCTTATCTCTTATGATATGATCAATTTTTTATTGTCAAAAGTACAGTAGTAGAATAATGTTGAGATACTTCCAGTTATAACAAGATTAATTTCTGTTTAGGCCAAGATCTTATCCAGCATAATTCTGGAAGCAGTGATATGAATGGTAGCTTAAGGCTGACAACACCAACCATCAACAGCCAGAGTACAGGGGCGACATTAACTATAAGCAATGACCAGCTTCTTTCTCAGGGCACTTCACTAAATGCTCCAGGTATGCATAAAATGATCTGCTAAGAAAAAACATAATGTTGTGTTAAAAAACTAAATGGTAGGCTGGATAACTGAATCTGGAATAGTATGATCTTGCATGTTACAATTGGGGAACTACAAGGCTTGGGTGTGTTTTCTCACTAGCCTGACATTGTTGTGCCAATTTAAATTATCCACTCCACAGAGTAAGAAAGAAATACAAATGAGGCCAACCCCCAGAATATTCTGTAAAATTTTGAGGTTAAGGCATGCTCTTATGTAATGAAAAACAGGCAGTTGGGTTGTACCTTCTGTCTCATCTTTTCATTTCTTTGAGACTTATGAACTGAGAGCTGTGAGGCCTCTAGTCACATGTTGGAGAATCTATTTTTATACAGGTATCATATAACAGTTTAGTATAGCTAAATAAACTAGCCTATTTAGCTGTTATAGTTTATCAGCCATGTTGTGAAAATGGGGTGGGATTGTTGTGTTGTGGAGTTTGAAATTTTGGTTTTACTACCTTGAGTCAAAGTAGCCTTTGAGAATTCTGAAAGCAGACAGACTACAGAAATGTGTAGCCTGAAATTTCTTCAGGTGTTCTTTTGGCAGTGAAAATGCCTTCTTACAAAGTTATGGCTTTGCAGTGTGATATACATCAAGCTATATTTAGAACTATTTTTTCGAATTTTATCATTTGACTGATGGTTTTTGACATGTGATTAGTTTAACTGTTTTTTTTTGCTTTTGAGACATAGAAGCATAGCAAAAGAGAAATAGAAATGATTAAGTTCAATTAAAATAATAAATTTGCAGTTAGAGCTTATGTAACAGGCTTTTTAACTATTCTACATATATTCCAGAGCTTAGTACAACAGGTGGAACAAACCTTCCTTCAACAACACCCATGTCTCAGTCTACAGTTTCTACACAGAATTTGGTAATGTCTTCATCGGGAGTTGGAGGAGATGGTAGTGTCACTTTGACTCTTGCTGACACTCAGGGAATGTTGTCGGGTGGTCTTGATGCGGTTACACTTAATATCACTTCACAGGTAAGAAATGTTTTTTCTGAAGTGACAGATAAACTAACATTACTGTTTTGAGGGCAGGAATTTGGGATTTTGCTTTAAAAAATAATTTTGTATGAGATCAATTTTTTTGTGATAAACTGATTGTATATGTGGCTACTGCAAGTAATTCTTTAGAGAGCAAAACCTGACCAAGCCACTTAGAAGAAATTAAGTTTATGGTATTTTTAATTGTAGCTTTTGTGTTTTTCCCCTTTAAATGAAAAGGGAGATTGGCAATGAATATTTCCTGTGGGTACTCTTGGATTAGTTCTTACCTAATCACAGAACTGGTAGATAGTACTTTCTCAAGGGTTGGAATGAGTGTTACAGTAAAAATGTTTGAGAAATGTTAGTAGCAAATCCGCTAAGTATTCAGTACGCACAGAATAAATAATGAAAAAACAATAGGCTTGCTTTAAAATGTAATTTTTTTTCCTTCTGGTTAAATTTAGGCTGTCCCTTTATTCTTTATTGACATGTGAAATAAGTCATATGCTGTTGTAATAATTTATGAATTGTTCTGTTGGGAAGGTAGCAAAGGCTGTCTTTTCTCTCCTCAGTCTTCCAAAAATACCTTCCAATTTTGATTACATAGTTCTGTATGGAAGAGGATTAAAAATAATTTAATCTGAGACAGAATAGTTGACCTGCGATAATAGGACACATTATAAAGACCTTGATGTAGCCTTTCCTTGAGGTCCTAACTCCTAGAGGCCAAAATAAGATCATTCTTTCACCTTGAGAATGCTAACGTGAGAAAGTATCATCACTTTAGTTTAGTTTAGTTATACAACATATTGTTCAGTAAACAATATAGTTTAGTATTCGCAGACTTTTTATTGTTTAATCTGGTAAATTTTTATCTTCCTCCTTGTGGGTATACGAGTTGAAGAGTAATTGTGTTAGTTCTTTTCACAGCAAGTAATAGGAAAGTGATTAAATTAATCCCTCTTTAATAGAGGTAGAGCGATAAGAAATGATGCAAGAACTGTGCAATATGGCTATCATCGCCCAGGTAGCTTTAGCATTAATTTTGTTTTTATTATAATGTAAGATTTTTGTGGTGTCATTGAAAGCTAAAGACGGGGAAAGATTGGGTGAAGGCTTCTTAAATGTTTCTAGTGATGCATTTGTCATTTTTGATGTTAGAGTAACAAAGCAACATGTAGCTTCATTTCAGACTTTGTAATCATTTAAACAATGTAAAGTTAAGTGTTGATGATTATTAATAAGCTGCTAAGTTAAATTAATTAGACGTTAAGTCAAATAATGGAAAATCGTATTGGCTACTATGCAAACAGTGTATGTAGCGCAAATTGTGATAAATGGACAGGTAGTACATAAAGTTAGTGCATTTCCTGGGGAGATGGAAAAGTCTTTAATAGTAAGAAATAGAAGTAGTGGTGTGATGTTAGTAATTGTGAATCTGAATTGGTAATTTTTCTGTGATTTCATGTATTTTGGAAGTAGATTTATTTAACAGATTTTAAAAGGGGAAATATTGTGGGAAGACCATGCAGAAAAAGCAAAAAATAGGGTTAAAGAAAGTATGATCTGAAAAGACACAGATAAGGGAAGGATGAAACATGCAGCACTTGATGCAAGACTTGGAAAAATTGAACTGAATCTCTGCTTTTACAGGCTTCCAATCATTGTTACCCTTAAGTTGGTAGGTTTAAGATGCGAGGGGAAGAGGAGAGAAAACAGTAACATTTGTTCAAATAGGATACTGGAAAGGGTCTTTTTCTAGGGAAAAAAGTTTTGAGGTATAAAAATAACACGCTTGACTGCAATTAACTGTTTAAATATAATTACTCCTACCTTTTTTTTCCCTTCTCCTCCCCTCTTTCACAGGGTCAGCAGTTCCCTGCTATACTTACAGATTCCAGTCTCGCTAGCCAAAGTGGGTCAGGCTCACAGCAAGTCATACTGGTGAGCCATACACCCCATTCAGCAGCTGCCAACTCTGAAGAAATAACATATCAGGTAGATGCAATGTATTTCTTTGTCTCTTGTGGGTAAAAGATGTTACTAATAAAAAGTATTACAATGATTCTTCTGTATACTGAAGCAGGAAGACTGATGCCATTCCCATTGGGAAGAGGTTTATTTTAACTGCCTAGGCATCCAGATTGTGCTTAAATTTTGAGTGAAGAATACTTTTTCATATTGAAAAAAGCCAACAAAGGCTTCAGGCTCTGCTGGAGCCAGCAGCCCTCCAAGGCACATGCCCAGGAGTGTAGTGGGGTCACCGCTGCAGTGCTGGTGTGGGTGGCCCAGCCTCTGCCCCAGCACCTCTGAGCTCCTCTGAGGTGCTTTTGCAGTTGTATCAGCAGGAAAAGAAAAATGAGTTAGCCTGCTGCAAGGGGGTCAGAGGACGTGGTGAAAGAAGACGTGTAAACGTCTTACATACAATACATCAAGTGTCTCATTGACTTTGTTTTTCCTGTTAAGATTTGTCTTCTGCAATCCCAGTCACCTGCAAAGTGGGATAGTGACTGAGTAGCAGTATTGTGTAGCAATGCTGTAACAGTCAAAATATAACAGTAATGTAAACTACTTTTCTGTCTTTCTGGTGACTGTTGACAGACCTTTCAACATTTTGGCCTTTTCCTTGGAGGTTCCAACTAGTTGGAAATGTGCATACATGTATAATTAAATGTGTGTGTGTATCATTCTGTTCAGTGTGTATTATATCATTCCTAATTTTGTTACTATTCCTGCTTTCTATTATGGAAAATATTCTGTGTTCTGTATCTTTCTCAAGTTCAGTTCATCCTGAATAAGTCATTTAGAGTACTTCCTTTATCTTTTGTTTATTTTCATTTTTCTTTTTATAACCTTTTGCATTTAAGATTCTTTTCTATCCACGAAGTTCAGCGAGTTTTGTGTTACCTTATTTGAAGAAAGTGAAATTTTTGCAAATGCCATCGTTGATTAAAAACAAAAAATAACACAGCAAAATCCCACCCACACCTCTCAACTTTTCATTACAATTTCAGTACTTATGAAATCTTCTGTTGGTAGCTCAGAGCTAATTCCTTAAAGGAAAGAGTTCTTGAAGAATAAACTAACCGAAGAGAAAACGTAATTATCCTCTGTAAAAATCGGACACTCTTTGTTGTTTTTGTTGTTGTTTTTGTCTGAGATGCTTTTGTCTTTGAACTTTGGTGAGAAAAGCATCATCTGAGATGCTCAGGAATATACAAGTGTAGGAAAATATTCATATACTCAAACACATTGGGTTTTTAGGACATAAATGAATTTGAGCATAGTTACTCTAATATTTTTGTTTTCTTAACTGTATATGGTCATTCTTAAGAGCAATGAAATACAAGTTTATATTTACATACAACTTATGTTTTTCCTTTGCGTTGATAGCTGCTTGCAAGTACTCCAAAAACTGATCACATTGAAAAATAAACAGCTGTTGTGGGTGTGCCTATGTAATTATTTGACTGTTTTACAAATTGTTATAGGTGGCAGAGGTTTCTCCTAATGTGACTAAAAGCAGTCAAGCAGAAAAAGAAAGTCGTGTGCACCAGTGTTTTGAGTGTAGTCAAACGTTCTCTTCAGCCACCATGTTGATGCACCATAGTAAAGAGGTTCATGGCAAGGAAAGAATACACGTTTGCCACGTCTGCAATAAAGCCTTTAAGCGGGCAACGCATCTCAAGGTATTTGGTAATAACAGTGGATCGGTCTGTTAACTCGTTCTTTCGGTTTGGACTTCATGCTAATGAAAGATACCTGTTACCCCTTTCCTTTCTGTTCATAGTCTGTGAGATATGAATCTGAGAGGGAGAGTCTAAATGGTACTGCTTGCACAGATAGACAACTCTTTCCTGGACCACAGAGAGTATTTTAATGCGTATATTGACCTTAGAAAAATGTGAATGACTGTCATGCAAATAGCAATGGCAGAAAAAGATTTCATTTATTTTATTTGCTTATATATGTCAGCATTGCTTGTCCTGATTTCCAGATAGGCTTTTGTAATCATAGGAAACACTTTACTTTGCGCACTATCCTTTGATTTTTAGGTGCTCTCTCTTTTGAGCACAATGCAAGGAAGCATTGTTTTTAAAATATCCTTATATTGTTGCGGTTTAGTGATATTTTCTTCGTTTTCTTTAGATTATGAACAACCTGATACTCCTGAATCTTTTCAGAAATTTTAGTTGTATTTTTTATTATGATTATAGAATGTTCCTGTTAAGAGTATCGGGCTGTAGTAGACAAGTGGTCTCTCCAGGCCAGTATCCCATCTCTGAGAGATACTAAAAGGCAGTGGTTTGAAGAAGTGTATTAAGAACAAAACAAACATACAACTTGTCCAGAATTTTTACAGCTTCCCAGAAGTTATAATAAGAAATTTCCAGATCCAGAAGCCATGTCTTAATATTTAGTAGTTCTTCAGAGAGCTTTTTGGGAGACTTTCTCTCATTTTTGTATCATATTTTAAGGAAATATACTCTGGTTGTGAACTTCACCCCCTTGGAGTGAGCATGCGTTACAACAAGATTATTGGTCCGTGGGGAAACTCTCAGAATGCTGTCAAACTCAGTTACTTATGTTTTAGGAGAAATTTTCCAGCAAAAAGTTTTTGGAATACAATATAGATAATTGTTTTCCTTAAGTGATGATGAAAAAAAAACAACACAAAAACAAAACAAAGATACCAATCTCTTGTTTTCTTAGAAGTAAACCTTTTCTAAGCTCAGCATTAGCGTGTTAAGACCACTGAAGTTAGAACTGATATTAATGCTTCTTAATAAAATGTGCCATACTTTCATTCTGCTCTCTTACCTGCAAAGACCTTAGTGTTTTTTAATTAATTCAACAGTCTGTTGTTAAGTGGTTCAATGTGCATGTTGATAGTGCAGCTCTTTGTGTTGTGACTGTCTTCTTCTGAGGCCTTCGCTCTTTCAGAATAATACTTATTCAGGTGCTGAGTATAAATGTCCATGCATCAGGCAAATGAGGGGGAGATGGATGAGAGGGGGAAAAATCCAGTACTAACTTACTATGTATAATTGCCCTAAATCCATGTTTGTAAGTGGAACAAAGTATTCAAAGAGCACTTTGAATGAATAACTTTGTCATTTTGCTTCACATAACTAGTGAGGGTACTACTGTATTCAAAAAAAAAAAAAAAAAAGTCCACACAGTTCTCGACAGAGGTCTTCAGGAATGTAAAGCTACTGATGCCTCAGACTTACAAAGAGATGATATGCAAATGCAGTGTCTCTTCTAAAGGGAAAAAAAAACCTGCAGGCTTCCATTGTCCTCCTGCTTGTCTGTTGATGACTAAGATCCTCTGCTTTTGTCTTCAAAATGTGAATATATTTCTGTGTTAGATACTGAAGGTTTTTTAAATGGTTCTAAAACATTATCTTTTTCTCTACTGGCTTAGGAACACATACAAACCCATCAGGCTGGACCTTCACTGAGTTCCCAGAAGCCTAGGGTGTTTAAGTGTGATACTTGTGAAAAGGCTTTCGCTAAGCCAAGTCAGCTGGAGAGACATAGTCGCATTCACACAGGTAACAAGGGAAATGTTATAAATAAAAATGGGGAAGTTATCTATATTGCTTCTAAGATGGAGGGGACTAACTGTAAGCTATAGCTTAAGACAACACCCAGAAAATGATTAGTCAGTTCTAATGAAATTTCTAACTAATGAAATTCTAACTAATGAAACATTAGTTCAGTGAGTCAGCCAGAGTTTTCTCTTTCCCCAGTATCGTTGTCTGGCAGTTAGCTTTTGGCCGCTCTTCATGGATTTAAAGCAAAATTCCAAATCTCCTCAAGCTATCGTGTTAGCCTTGTCATTTTTTCTTGGTTGGTATCACTTTCCTGTCTTGTGAAGGATAATCTGAGTTTCCCCCTTTTGACTGGATCTTCACTTTGTACTCTCAGATTCAGTCTTGCACTTTTTAGTATTACATCTCTGCTGTATAGACTTGCCTATATATCCAGCTGTCTTTTGCATGCTCTCATTACGTGCATCTCAAAATATTAGAACTTTCTTTTCTTTGACTTTGATAAGTACAGTCTTAATCAAATCCATATGAAATGGTTTGGCTTTTTCGCAGAACTCTTTTCTGGATGTCATTGTACTGTGTTGGATTCTTGTTTATATGCCTTCATTCTCCTCCGTTGCACCAACCACAAACTACCTGTCTTCCCATTCAAGTGACTTTGAGCTGTTCTCAATCACCTTCTCTGCCTGCCCCTATCCCTTTCTCTCTCTTCTTTCTTCCCTCTTCCCTGTCTCTATACCCCCAGCCCCTTATTGAGCTATTTATTCCAGTCTCTGGTCAGCATGTGATCTCTAATTCTCACCCTGTTTAAAATTTCCCTCCACATACCTGCATGCATTCTACCATATGTACCAAATGTTGAGAGGGGATGTTCCTCGACTGTTCATTCAGTTTTATCTTCAAAACATTTTTAAATCTTTTGCCAGTATATCATGAGGTCTGCACATAAATGATTGTGGTCTGATACTTGCTTTACCACGAAAAAAAGGATTTGAGAAAAATTATTCAAGAATTCAAAATGTTTGTGGATGAATTAGATCAGGCCTATATAATGTACAGCCTTCTGTGCATTGTCTGATTTGTTCTGGAAGAATGAATTTGCCTCATTTCAGTTGACTAATTCAGCACACGGTTTGTATACTGTCAAAGGTAAAAACAGGAACAGTAATTGCAAACACCACCTCATTTACACATCAGTGTTTGACGAGCTTTGGGTTATTAGGATTTGCCAGGCAACTGAGAGCCAGAGGGGCTGCAGATCCTTTCCATCTTTTTTCACATTTTGTTCTCCTACTGTTGAGATCTCTCTAGCAGGAAAGGATAGGAGGGTGGATAGAGAGGATTCATGAACTTACGATTAATTTATGGTTTGAGGCCTTTCAAAAAGAAAATCCTTAGATTTGGGAATTCTGAGAACAGGTTTACGGATGCTGCAGTAGGAGGCATGGATAGATAGAGGTAGTGGGCATTTGCAGCAGTTTGTCAGCTAGCAGCATTTATCACTGCTCAGTTGTAGCTAGTTGTATTTATTCCCATAATACATAGGTGTCTGTAAGGCTGCTTTATAAAAGCTTTTTACACCTGGTTGAAGGTGGTTTCTCATCTGGTTGTGAGAGTAGGCTTTGATTTGATCTGTTACAGCTGTTATGTTTTAGAGGTCTCTGGTGATCCTGTGCGTTCTGATTTAACAGGGTGCCTGTGCATGCTTCTCTTTCCTCCACCCCCTACCCCAAGAGAATTTCAGCTGTGGATGAGTGGTGAGACTTCTTTGTGGGAGAAAAACCGAAGAAGGGGAGCAGAGCTTCTTTATTGTTACAGTGGTGGAAAGGAACATTCTGGTTATACTGGGGGCGGGAAGGGAGAGCCAGGAGTTACAATGAAAGGAGATTAACCATCTTTAGAATTCCACGATAATTTGCTTTCTGTATAACTGGCTTAAATAATTCAGATCTTAGAAAAAGGGAGTGTTCTGTTCTAAGAGTCCCCCAAATAGCTTGAAATCAGGGAAGAAGCCAGTATCCCTCCTCCCTGCTTTGGCTTATGCTGTCCATTGTAATAGACACAGAGCCCTTCAGGAAGGCTGTGGAGAGACCAGAGTCCCTTTATGCATCTGTTTCTCATAAATCTGCACAATCATAGGGAAAAAAAAAAAATCTTCCTATTTTGGATTCACTTATAATATACTCAGTAAGTTGTCAGATATTTTGGGATTTCTTGGACTTGAGTGTTCATAAGCTGGGAATGCCCACAAGCTGCAACAATCCTTGCGGAATTCATTTTTATATTATTGTTGTTTGAAGTTGTAGATTGACTTGCAGCTGTAACATAACATTCTCTTCTGAAAGAATGACTGCGCTTTTAAAAATCCCTTAAGAAAAATGAGTGAAACTGTGCTGCAAATAAATCTTTAGATAGGTGCTCTTACGTACACAGGCTTTCCTATCAAAGTTTAGGAAAGCCAATAAGTTTAGACTTAGAGATGATTCTTGTCTGTGAGAAACTGAATCTTGATTAAACACTTTTAATGGTTTATAATGGGCAATACCTACTGAATCTGTGTGGCCTAAAGAAAATCACGTTGTCTCTATGAGTTAAATCGTAGATTCATCTAGGTTGGAAAAGACCTTCAAGATTACTCTAGTCAAAAATATCTGAGGAAACAGATTTTCTACTTCAAACTAGTGAAATTGTTGTTAACAAAAATACAAAGAACATCTCTGTGCTGCAGTTTTCATTTCTATGTCAGTCCCCTTTCTGATCCGTAGTCTGAAGACACACAAAAAAATACACAGGCTGCATGCTACATACCCAGAAAACCTGTCAGCATTTTTTCTGAAAAAGCAGATCTTTCAGTGGAGGAAGGAACTTGGGTTTTAAAGTAATTGATAACTGTTAAATCTGAGTATCAAAGTGGGTGGGGCTTTAGGCATAATTTTGCCACTACATTGAAGATTTGTAATGCTCTGCAACTTAACTTCTTGAGAATTTTCCTTGAAGTGATGCTTTGCACAGTTATTTTCAGCAGTGTTGTTGGAAACACTATGTAGTGATTACATTCCTGAATGGATTTATCAGAGCAGTCTTCCAAAAAACTTCCTTTTGGACACATATGAGAGTCCCTTTAGTTGGCAGGTTAGCAGAAAAAAATATTTTGCAAGACTGCCCATTTTTCCCTCAAAGTTCAAAATCAAAATACATAAAAAGCTTTGTTTTCAAGATCTAGGGATGTATTTCTATATTTGGTAGCTGAGTTTGTTATATGAACAATAGTCCTCTCTCTTCAGCTTGCCCACCACCCAAATCTGTCTTCCCTCTGCCTATCTTAAGAGTATTGTTTGCATCACTGTAACATACATTAGCGTAAGCATCTGAAGTCCTCCTGGGGTAGGGACATCTTAATAGAAATATACTTGTTACATTCATATACTTCTATTAGGATCCCTTTTCTCCCCCCAAGAACACGGAAATCACAGAATTATTCCAAGTAGATCCCTGAACAGACCAAAATCTGCTCTCCTGGTTCCTGCTATTGTGATCCTGTTATTTGTCTTGTTTCCTTCTCTCAGGATCCTGAATTCCACTATCTGATAATCACTGCACCCAAGGGTGTTCCTGACCTTCACATTCCCAACTAATTCTCCTTTGTTTGTGATTATGAAGTCCAGCCGAACAGCTCCCCTTGCTAGCTTCTGAGTCATCTGTCTCAAGAAGTTATCATTAATGTACTCCAGAAATTTCCTAGATTCCTAGAGACTCAAGGAAAAAAACTGTTTGTCTACATAATTTCTAGGTCACCTTAATGATATTTATTGAATTCTGAACCGCACGTGTTGAAATGAGAATTTAGTAAATACATTTTTCTCTTCTAGGGGAACGGCCATTTCAGTGTACACTATGTGAAAAGGCTTTTAACCAGAAGAGCGCTCTTCAAGTTCATATGAAAAAGCACACAGGAGAGAGGCCTTATAAATGCGATTACTGTGCAATGGGATTTACACAGAAAAGCAATATGAAACTCCATATGAAACGGGCTCATGGTTACACTGGTATGTAGCATAACGATAGCAATGGTGAGTGCAGAAAGCCATGTGGTTTACTAGGAAAGCACAAAACGCTTGCCCTAAGGTACTGAGGGTTTAGGCACCAGTAACACCAGTGCTGGTGAGCTAATATTTGAACACAACCCAGAAAGCAGGTTGAAACAGATGGGTTAGCACTTCCGGTTCCTGCTTTTTATGTGGAACCGTATATTGTAAAAGTAGGAAGTTCAAAACCTATAATAGGAAAACAGACGATTATATTAGTTTTTGATTTTTTTTCAAATACTGTACAATAAGTATTCAGAATCTGAGTTAGTTGTATAGTACCTTTCAAAGCATGATTCCTTTATTCCCAAGGAATAATTCCAAGATATTTGCATTTTCCTTACACTACATGTCCAATCGTACTCACTTTTCTTTTTTCTCTTGTACTTTGGTAGGTCCTGTACAAGAACAAGCTAGCAATCAAGAACAAGAAGGGGAAGATATTAGTCGTGCTCTGAATTTAGAAGAAGTGGTACAAGAATCTTCAAATGAATGGCAAAGTATAGGCAGTGTTTTTCGATGACAACTTTAAATCTGAAAGCTAAAAATGTTTTTGGGACTTGAATTTCTCTATGAACAAGTTTTCAGAGAAGAAAAAGATGGATTTTACTGTTGAAGCTTCAAGCATTGGAAATATTAACAATAGAATAATATATTATAGTTTTTTTAATTATTTACAAAAGTTACCTAAAAGAATCGTTGTCTTTTTTTAAGCTTGTTGAAAAATATTGGGAAAACATCACTTAATCTGTGCAAGTTGTCTGTGAATCAATGAACTCAGGTAATACTGTATACAGTTTCATCTTCTAATTCACAGCCAGTATATCTATTTGAAAAATAAACTGGAACTTCATACCAGAGTAGAACGATTCCCATTTTTAAAGGAGATGAAGAATAAATTAACTTCATGGGGAAGCTATGAAGCTGTTAGCTTCCTTTTTTTTTTTTTCCTCTTGTTTAAAGAAATAATTGAGTTTGGAAACAATGTTACAAAGTAGATGCATGCAGTATAAATTAGATTTTTGTTTTTACAAGGCACGGGAAAATGCTATATTTCTGTTTTAACCATTTTGAGAATTTGAAAAAAAATAAATTGCCATAAACTTATGGCTTTTCTTGAGTTAAGCTCTTCAGAGGGCACATATTCATTTCCATTCCAATCACAGGGGCAGTTCAATTAGTTGTTAGATTTTACATTCAAATGCCTGAGATTTTAAACTCAGCAATAATTATTTAAAGAAAATTCAAACTAGAAGAGGTTACAAAGAAATCCTCTTTTATGTTTGCTGTACTGGATCAGCAGGTACATATCCCAGTATCTGTCGAAAGCACAGCCGTATATTAAATTTGGGAAGTAAACATGCAGTTCTCTGGTAGTGGCAGTCAGAAAGTGAGTTGCACATTAGGTCATCTATATTATACAAAATTCCCCAGTGCTGTAAACGGTTATTTCGAATCTGTAAATTCCTCATTGTTTTCTTTGTGAATTTGGGAACATGTTACTTTCATATGTTGTTGTTGAAGTCATTGTTTCAGCAAAACTACCTAGTTGACGAAGTAATGCTTTGAAAGGTGCCACTTCTTAAGTATATTCATAGCAAAGAAACACTGGAGTAAAAACATAGTCATCTTTTAGACATTCCAAAGACAGAAGCTTTTTTTTATTTTTACCTTGTTCTTTTGAGTTTTATTTATATGTTACATATATATAGATATATATATATGTGTGCTTGTATATATATATTTAAAGTTATATGAGCCTCTGTGTGGCTGATCAGTATATTTTGTAAATACTAATCCCATTTGCAGGAAGTTCATCTTTTCATTTTGCTGCAAGTACTTCTAGATCAGTGGAGGATTCATTGTACTATAATACAGAGCTAGATTTTAATTTACTTTCTGAAAGATAATTGCTCTCAAATCCAGAAAGCCCTTTTTTGTAAATATTGTCTATACTTTGTCTATGATACAAACTAGTTATTTCGGATTGCTGAATCAAGAAATCACTGTTGTTTTTGATAGGGCATCTCTCAATTCTTTTGTTAACTCTTTGGCATATGTATATAAGTAATATAGTTGGTGACATGAAAATAACACTTTTGTTATGTGGAATATTTAATTCAAAAACATGTTAAATAATATTACTTTTTTCCAAATTCTGCTTCGTGTGTTTTTTGAGCATTTGACTCAGGATTCTAGGAAACTGAAAACTGTTCGACAGAAGTGTGCCTCTCTCATATTTAAAGAGATTATGTGAAGGTCTTCCAGCAGTGCCATTCCTTCCAGACAGCGTTAGTGTTTCAGCTGTTTAAGAAGGAAATTTTACAGTTGTTGTCTGAAGGCATACCAACCCCTTTACACGGTGCCCTATTTACCAATAAGAAGACAGATTTTGAAGTTACACAGTCCCGAAAAATCTCAGATGGGCTGTGAGATACATGCCATGTATAAAACATTTCTCCCACTCTTTCAGAGAATAGTGTGTGCACAGCAAGGTTTGCTGGAGTTGATTTGTTGCATATGTGATGACGGTGTCCAGAGGTGACTGAATACACTTCGACAGAAAACGATTTGCATGTGGTCATGTCCAGATGTAATTTCATCCTTCATACTGGCAGTGGGATTCTTGAACATGCTCTGCCTGTGGTTGCTTTGCAGCAGGTCAGAAGTGGCAGTGGTTGGCACTAAGAGATGAGATCATGTGCTAAAAACAGATCTCGTGAGTAAAAGGATGCATTTTAAAATGATTACTTCAAGTGTTTTCTCAACAAGAGGCAACAAGTGTTTGTTGCAAGTCTTTGGAAGTGACAAATCAACAGCATGAGTTATGTAGTCACCTGACACTTTTCCTGAATTCAATTTGCTTCTCCTTTAGCACTTGGAGTCCTGACAGTTACAGTAAATAGACTTCCTAAGAACATTTTTGTGCCATGGTATTTTGTGTGCTTGCCATACCACCAACCCACCTCCTTGCTGGTGAACTTCAGGAATCCACTCCCAAGTATCCTTGATACAGAGGTTTTCATAGCACATGACTTGGTGAGATCAAATGGGAAACTTTCAGAGCAATATATCTGATATATCTTAAGTACAAATACAGGCAGTGGAACAAATATGTTGATAATGCTCTTGAAAATCCAAAGCAGATGCATCTTGTTTAGGAACTGGAAAGAACCCTTATTCAGGGACCTTGCTGAAGAGTCAGACTGGGTAGTGGGGTAAGGCAAAACAGGGCTTAGGAATGCCTCTGTTCTTTCCGGTTTGTTGCAGTAATAGGTTTCTGCTTGCCTCAGGCCTTTTGGCATGGGTCTGCTCAAGAATTGCTTTTGGTTTATGTCTTTATGTCCATTCCCTCAGCACAAGAAATGACAAACTCCTAGTGTTGGTTGTCCATTCGTACCAGAAAAATCTTTTTTTTCATTAGTCACATAGCCATATAAATTGCTGTTTTGTCAGCAAAGCTACTATTGAGTAATTAAAAAGAAAGATTTCACTCTAAGTTTTAGCCTCACAAGACTTGTGTTGGTAAAATATTGTTTTAAATTACTGTACCTTTTCTTCCTGTATGAAGTAAACAAACAAAAAAGACACTTCCAGCTTCTGAAAAAGGTTACTGGGGAGAAGAGTGGTGAAGGAAAGGAAGAGGCTTTAGCTAAGATCAGTAGCTGTACAGTGCTATATTCAGATTTCTCTCATTTTTTACCTTAATTATCCTTTACGAGTTTTGAAGAATTCCTTAAAAATTAGAGTTTTTACATGCTCTGTTCAAGGAAGTCACTTTGTGCTATACTTGTCTGCAAAGGACAGGATTTAATTGCCTATACATAGGCATTTTATGCCTTGCAATATTCCCCTGGTCTTTAGCTGCCGCTGCAGGGACACTGATCTCCCATAAATCCTGTCATATTTGTCAGCCTTGTGGGCCATGTTAAGTCACTGGCAATGTCACTAGGAGCCTGTGAACAGGCAAGTGAGTCCTGCCCAAAGTGTCATTTTCCAGTATCTTAATTCTTAATAAACTTCAGGGAAAATAATATTGTTGTGTACACAAAGGATGTTATAAGAGACAAAAATTGGTCCAAGTTTCATTACAAGTCGATTACTTTATTTCAATAATGAATATTTTTAAAAGCTTTGTTCCTATAAGAACAATATGTGTTCAAATTAAATCAACTATTACGTTGCGGAGTATACGTCTGAACGAAGCTACAATAGAAAAATACACATAGCAAACAATGCAGGTAACAGAAGATGTAACACGTGTGTACGCTTAATAATTTTGGTGGTTTTGTTTTCTTTAATCTCTATGTATTTTCTATCCTCTCATCTTCCACTGCTTTGTATTAATAGACGCTGAATAGAAACCTAAAATAGATCTAGATGTGAAATGGAATTAACATACACGTTTATAGGTGACTTTTACTGGGCACTTACTATAGATGCAGTTTCAGCCTGGGAAGCATTAACTGTAGTCTACAACACATAGGCTAAAACTAAAAAAAGAAAAGAATTAATTAAGACACTTAGATGATAGCTTGAAGGAACGGTAAGTTTAAGTAATAAAACAGTGCAATTCAGAAGAGCCTTGTATTTCTCTATGTGGCTGGAAATACCATCGCCACACATTCATTTTAGTTATTTGTGAACAATTAATATCTAAATCTAACTCAGCTATAATTTATTTCTATAAGGCAACTACAGTACAACAGTTAAACATTCACAGTAGTTTTACTATGAGTCGGCTTTGGTGCACTGCCCTGAACAGGCATCCAGATGTTATTCAGGCAAAAGCTGAGCCAACCGAATCCAACGCTGCTGCAATACCAAGAACTAGGTTTGAAATTCTATCGTGAGATGTGCAGGACTATCTGAGATACCAGTACTGAAGGGCTCTCTTTCAGAAATTAGACTTATTTATGTATATGTTTGTTTTTACTTACTTATTTTACTGCAAAGTTAATGCTGCTGCAGCAGAGTTCATGTGGAGCAACAGTGACGTCCGGTGGTCACATGTGCGATCTTAGATGTTTCGTTGCTGGGAATATCCCTTGTTTCTTAACATTAGTCTAACTCAAATTTGAAATCCTCTTTCTCTCCCTCATCTGCTCTTAATTCTAATGGTTTGGATGCGACGAGCAATTTTTGGTATGGAAAGCATTTCCTTATTACAGTTGCTCTGCATCGTATTGATTCTACAACATCTGCCCCCTCCCACATTTCACATACCTTGAACTCCCAATGTTTGGTAAACCTTTCCATGACTGCCTAATCCTGTTATGAAAATAAATTTTTCTGTGAGTGAGAGAAGGAAGATTAAAACAAAACAAAAACCAAACAAAAATCCCAAATTAAAAAAAGTATTTGGATAAACAGTCCTTACAACTTCTGCACATGGTGGATTTTTTTTTTTTTTTTTACAGCAGCGTCTCAGAAATTCCTTAACAGCAGTGCTCAGTATCCAAGACGTTAGCTCTTTATTTGCAATTCTGATGTTCAGTAAAATGAAACCAGAAGACTCGAGCTCAAATTAAGGGCATGGGAGAAATAATGAAGTTCAGCGTACAGTTAGGGCATCCTGAAGAAGAATAAGTAAAGTCAAGAGATCTTGTTACTTTACATAAAAATAAGGAAAACTTCTAGTAAAGCTACTCTGTGTGTTTCTTTCATTCAACTGTTGGTCAGGGATTGCCAATAGAAGTTTGTGTAATCTACTGCATGCAGAACCTAATTGGCATTAAGTAATGGATTGCATCTAACTAGGTAATTCTCACAGTTGTTATTAATCTTAAGGCTGTTACGTTATGAAGCAGAGTACATGATCCTTGAGTGGCATCTTAGAGCTTCAGCGCCTCGCAACTGGTGAACCAGACCGCGATCCAGGTCGGGAACCAGAGCCTCCCTGTGGAAGGAAGAGCAAAGTTAAATTACTTAAAAGGTACTGGATATTTAGGTACTGTGCACGTAAAAATGTCTATCTGTAATGCAATGAAGTTATAAATATCTAATATTAGATAATAATAATGACTTTGCAGTGACCTCTAGTATATTGTTGAATCTTACTTGAATTTTCACTTGAAAGAGATGATTCCTTTTCATATATTTTCACATAGGATTAATTTGTTCTCATTAAATTTCTTATACAGGGCTAGGCAGTCTCTCATGAACCATTTGTAAATGAGTGTTCTTATTCAGACCTTGCTTATGTGAGCAATTTATTTATTTGGACATCTTAGATGTCAAAAAAAAAGATCCAGACCTTGCATACAAGTTGAAATGTAATCAATTTATTTGGGTAAGTTCTTAATGCATGCAGTTTTATCAACATCAGTCTTGCATGGAAAGTACAGGAAAAAAAAAAAGAGATGAAGGGCTGAAACCTGACCTACTCTTATAAATAAGAAAGCAACAAAATAGGAAAAAAAGATTTGCTCAGAGAAGCTGTGGTGCCCCATCCCTGGAAGTGTTCAAGGCCAGGCTGGATGGAGCTTTGGGTGACCTGATTTAGTGGGAGGTGTCCCTGCTCATGGCAGGGGGCTGGAACTGGGTGGTCTTAAAGGTCCCTTCCAACCCGAACCATTCTGTGATTCTGTGGTAACTCTGTCTTTGAGTATATTCGTGACAATTCATAAATTGTAAAAAAGCCCTGTAGCAATTTTATGGTAAAGATGATCAAAGCTAGAAGGTTTGGCATTTCTTTCTTCTTTAAGTCATTTATTTCAATATAAGATTAGGCTGATTGGGTATCTTTTCCCATCAAACTGCAACAGAAGAATTTGTACTACCTCCTTGAAGTTTTCCAGCTCTCACTTGATGCTGCATGTGATTGAAAAACAACTTTACAGTGAGACATGCCCTAAGCCATGTAAGAGCCATGTAATGTATATTTTACTACAGGTGAAGGTTTTGTAATGCACTCTGTTGGAGAGTAGGAGTTTGAGATGATCAGCTCTGCTGATGGTAACTTGGACCCTCTATCTTGAAGTTAAGATTACTGCTGATAGTGTTCTTCACGTGAGATTAGTGTATTATTCATTACAAGTGAGTGCTTTACTACCTCTAAGGAAAAACAGTCTTGGTTAAAGTACTGGATATGATGTGTTTTTCAAGTGTCTTACCTAACATAGAATGTAAAAAAAAAAAACCTGGGCTATGTTCTGCTACCATGCTCTAGACTTGCACCAGATAGAGACTTAAACAGTAAGAATATTTTTTTTTGGAGATTTACACAGGTGAGAATAAGGCTTAACTGTTTGTCGGTTTGCTGTTTTTTGTTTGTTTGTTTTAAAGTAAGTAATGGATTGGTATCTCTCTGTTTTGGGAATTGGGAATGTTAGCTACAGAAATAGCTAAACAACTTCATTCTGTTTGAAGTATCTACTCAGCTTGATTTGTAAGTGTACATTCGAGGATAATTGAAGTATTTCACTTTTCACTTATATTTCTAATGATTCGATTTGAAAAACTGAAATATAAGACATTTTCAGATGTCTTTGCTGTCAAGAAAAAAACAAAATAGATTTACCTGAAGCCTAACATCTTGTTTACCTATTTATGAGGAGATTTTATAAGACAAATTTATTTGAGAATATCTGACAGACAGACATGCTATGCCAGACCAAAGAGACATGACAGTATCATGTACGAATATCAGCAGCTCGCTAGGAAAAGTTTAGAGGGATGAGCAAATGCGCAGTGTTGATTGTTCCAGTGGGGCTTCCAACATCTAGAAATAATGAAATTTAGTGACTTTTGGATATTGTAATCTTAATAATCTATGTATTTTATTTTTTTACTACTTTTCCTTATGTTTTTAAGTTATATATTGCATACTGCTGGCATCCACATCTGCGATGGTAAGTTCCAAAGCTGAACTGGATGTTTTGTGAAAAATGTATTTCTTTTTGCATATGTTAAGCATCCAAATTAAGAAGTTGATTTGAGGCCTCTAACTGTTGTTTTAATGATACATCTAGGATTAGGCTTTTCCCCATTTATCTTCCTTGCATATATATATATATATATATATATGTTTATTTATTTATTTATTTTTCTAATTTAAACTGCAATTCAATTGCTATTTCTTTGGTAGCTTGATCAGCTCATGTAAATCCTCATGCCTGACTTTTTTCCTGCTCTGTTTTCATTTATTAGCACTGGAGGGTGCTGTGTGGTGTCTCAAAGTAATGAATTGGCCAGATTAAAGATGATCTTGATGAAATGTTTATTTTTAATATGACGGTTTTTTGATTTGCCTATGTGGTTTTACAAGTCCTTGTGCCAACACTGTAGGAGCTCTCACACCTGGGGTGGGAACAAGCAGGGACTGCCCAAGTTATTACTGCATCTGTACCAAGTATTTGTGAAACTATGACCTGGACTGCATTCTGGAGCGTATCAGTGGGCTTTTGTTTTCACTACTCTAAGTAAAGCCTGCTGCTGCTGAGAAATTGACACCTTATTCACCTCCTGAGTTGCGGATCAGTTTTGAGTTCCTTAATAATGGATTCTGGTGCAGCTCTCTGTGGCTTTGTGGACTTACCTCCTTTCCTGGTTGTAACTGGGAATGTATTTTACTGTTTCTAGTAAATCCTATAAGTATTTACTAGGCCGTGAGATAACCTTCAGTTTTATCCATGAAGACCTAGCTCCTTCAGAAGCTTTAAGGAAATGTGGCAGTTTCAAATATGACAGGTTCTGGAGAGGACTGGCTTCTCTTTTTCCTGGACTCAATTTTTTGTACTTATAGTAAATTCAACTGTACTTTACCAGTTTAAAGATTTTGGAAAGAGTGCCTTGGCCCTCATGATAGGATCCCTTATGTCCCTTGTGAGCAGATTTATGCTCATAGAATTTTCCACTTCCTCCGTATCCTGGCTTGTGTCCTTCACCACCCTGCAAAGAAAGATTTTCATGTATGTTGCAAATTAACATATACAAATTAGCATATATTCACATTGTAATCTTTCTTTGTCATCGCTGAAATGCAATACTTGAACGAGAGCCATAAACGTGTTGGAATAAAATAACCTTTTAAGTAGTAAGCCAGGATGAAGGAAAATATTAGGAGATTATTGGAATATACTTAAATCTGAGGGAAGCACCAATCTGTAAAAGAAGAATTAATAATCAAAAATGGATGCTCAGGTTGTTAACCTGCATGGCAAAACTTAAAAAGCTTGAAGTTTTACAAGATCTGGGATGGCTAACGCATCAAGTAAACTGGTGGTCTACAGATGGTGAAAGAAATGGTTAACAGCATGAAGGCTTTAATGCTTTTCGTCTTAAAATGTACGTGTTCCTCTCCTAACAAAACCAAACCTGTGGTGGAGAAGTAGAATTGAATTAGCTGTGATGACTGTAGGAAGAACTTGTCTAATAACTGTTTAGGCAGGTCTCTCCTTACTGAAAAGGGTTGTGAGGAAAGGTAAGACAAAATACTTGAATTAGTGGCAGTGTTAGTTTTGCAGGGTTCGCTGCGTAAGAACAGCTGGAACCATGGGGCAGCTTCCCATGTTGTCCCAGCCCCACCCTCCTATTTTTGTCATTCCCATGAAAAGAGAAATGCAGCAGATGAGTCGTCCGGGAATCTTTAAAGGAGGAGAGCTTTGCCATGCAGTGGGTTTTGCTCCTGTTGTGCTAAAGCAAAAGAAGTTATCGCTGCAAGGCTGTCAAGTTGTTGGGATAAGAGCAAGCGGCATGATTACCGTCGTAAAGTGCTGTGGGAGGAGGGAGGAAAGTGGAACAGGAAAAGCAAAATAGCAAAATTGAGACAAAACAAAATTATCACATTGCTGCAGCAGCTTGAGCCAGTGGAGCAAGATACGCTTTGGCCTGGTAAATAAAATGGCTTTTACTGCAAGCGCGTTCATCACCTACCCAGCTAAATCTGGTGAGGGATAATCCTCTTCCCTGTACATGTAAGAAACAGAAACAATGGCATGTTGGTCACTGTGGAACATAACATCTGCATGTGTGATGCACAGATGGTGATGGAAATGCAGTAAAGATAACGAAATACTGGCCGGATAACAAAGCATCGGTTGAAATCAGCAGTCTATGTACCGTCATTACATAAAAATGAAAAAGGCAAAATTCTCAATCAAAATTACAGGAGCTTCCTTCACAAGCCATGGTTTGTCAGGGCCGGCTACTTCAGGAGCCATTGGAGCTTAGTACATGTAGGGACAGTTCCTGGTGGGTGAGGCTTGTCTGAAAGCATTACCCACTGTTGGGTATATTGTATATTACACAATGAAATCCCAACAGAATTGGGCTGCAAAGATCCTCGTGTGGGACTGCACTTGGCTCAGTGCCGTGCAGCAAATCAGCCAGTGCATGAGGAAGAGACCCATGGCTTTTCAGTCTTAGTCCCTTGCTTGAGATATACCCAAAGATAGCTTCTGATTTTAATTTAATACAGATGGAGAAAATTAATGAGGCCAACAGCTGAATTGGCATAAACGAGCCTACAAAAAATCTCTGGTGTTGCATGTGGCCCTGCAAACACTCACCTTTGCTTGCATTGGAGGAGGGGTACGGGGTGAGACCTAAAAACCAACACAAAACAGAATTATAAAACCAAGGCAACAATAAGTGTAGCTAACCATCAAGCCTTTTGCATATTATCTGAGCTATTAGACCTTAGTATTAGTTCTTGTTTAATTTTGTTGTACTCTTTATTGCCATAGCTGTTTTTAAACAAAAGGCATGTCTAAACACACCCCCTGCCAAAGACACCAGCACAAACCTTGTAAATGGTGAAGTTGTATAACTGTAATCACTGTTGTCAAAATTTGACTGTGCTAATCGAGGGCTCACCCACTTTTTTGTAGCAGTTCAGTGGTGTTTGCATTCCCAGGTAAAATTATATTTGTATCAGATTGCATGGTTAGCTGAAAAGCACAGAACAACTCATGAGTTCCCACACAGAGGCTAACGATTGTGGGTTATTTGGTTACTGATGGATCACGAAGAAAATCTCTCATTCTAGTACGTAACAAGAAGAGATGAGACTTACAATGTTCTTGAAGAAGTGGACTACGGGGTTGTCATCACCAGGCCGGCCATGCTGAGATCTCTGGGGGATGGACCCTACGTGGCTGGCCCTGGCTGCGTGTATATCCTGCAAAGCAGAATAGGCATAGCGCCAAGTCAGCGAGGAGGGAAGGGCAGCTGGAAGTGTGTGAAGGGAAGACTCGTTTTTTTGTTGCTTTTTTTTTTTTCACCAGGAGAGAACAAAGGAGGAAAATGCCTCAGCAGTCTGCAGGGACTGCGATCTAAACTTGTCAGTGCTGCGAAGGAACAACTCTTTAATACAATGGCAAGTGCACTGTACGTACATGCGTGTATGTATATATACATTATACATGTGTATATATAGGTGTATGTATATGCATATATATAGATATAGGTGTACATGTTTTTAACAACATTACAGCCCAGTGTGGAACTAAATCTGTTATGGGACAATTCTGATAGCAGAAACTTTAAAAAATTTCTTCCTTCTAAGTACGATCATGTAATGTAATTTTAGAAATGAAACCTGAGGAAAGGTGATGCTGGATCACTTGCGAGAGCAGGAGTGGGCTGTATCTCATTTTCTCAGTTTTCAGCGACTACATAGCACTGGTGAACTGCAAGAGCAACTTTTTTTAGAATGAAGGAATTAAATGAGAGTGGCAATACTTTTTATTTTCTGTGATGTTCCTGTAGCAATACGGAGAAGTCCACTAAGTGAAAGCATAATATTCTTCACATAATATTGTGAAGAATGACTGCCTTAAGAGGTGCTTAGAGCATGATGCAGCTGTTGTGGTGAAAATAGAGTTAAAAAAAAAAAAGTTATTGATCTTATTGTTAAATGGATGCAGTATGACTAAGTTTAAAAAAACTGTTACATGTGTCTGTCCTAAACGATGACTGTCTGTCCATCAGTGTAAATGTAGAGGTGCAGTGCCTCACGTTGAGCACAAGAGTTCCTAAGCGTATGCAGTAGGGAACAGAGAAGATAGGAGAGAATTAAAATAACATTAGTGCAGCAATGGTTCCCTCAGTATAATGAATTCTATGCAAATACAATGACATTATAAGCATCAGGTGGATAATAAAATATTTCTTTGGCTTCTAAATATGAAATATAAATATGTAGTGAGACAACCACTCACATAAGCACTTAGTTGTCCAAACTGAATAGGCATTTGACTATAGAATAATATGAGTAGTTATTTAAAATACACTTTATTTTCACCACATATAGGAAAAACATAGATCAATTTGCCAAGGAAAAAACTTAGTCTTATTGTTGGAGCAGGACTCCTGACCTCTGAACGGTTTGGTGAATTTTGAGAAATAAGTTAGCAACTGTAGAACAGATTTTCAAAGGCTTGAAGGATGTTTTTGGACTTTGATTGCCTAGTGACATCAGCAGCTTTCAGAGCGACCCTGCCCTGCCTGTGTAGCCAGTTCTCAGCAGCAGTAGCTTGAGGCAGAGATTTGTTTCCATGTGCTTAGATCCGTGCATAAAAGGTCCCACAGAGCTACCTAATGTTACTGCTCAAAGCTACCGAATGGAAGATCTATTTTTAAATGAGTGGATTCAGATCTTGTGACTCTATGTGAATGAAATGTCTTTATCCTGTGTTGGGTCCTCTGAAATGAGAGTCAGAAGTATCCATCAGCAGTGCCTTTTAAGTTGTGTGTTTCTTAGGAGAAATGAATGTCAGATTGTTTAGGAGATTCATTTCCTTAGGACAAAAACAAGCAGATGCAGATAAGTTCAGCTGGTATTTATCAGCATTTTTTTTTTGCATGCTGATGATATCTAGAGATTTACTGTTTAAAAAGCAGGAATTTCTGAACTTTACTGGGTCTCTGGGATTTCCGTGGTGCCAGGCAGGCAGTCCTGTCTGTGCTTCTGCAGCACTTTCCATTTTGCAGCTAGTCCCAATGCTGCCAAAATACCCCAAGTTGCTATGATAAGGAAGAGGGAGCCGGTAAGGTATCAACATGTTTGCATGTTTAGAACCAAGATGCTTTTGCCATGTTTTGCCTTTTAAATCTATATTTAAAGAAAACATTGCTTTGCCTCTGAAACTGGTTGTCTGCATTGTCTTTATGATAAATGCCCTGATCCGTGTTCTGGTGCACTTCTCCTTCAGCAGTGTTGCAGGTGACAATTCCTGTCCTAGCAGCAGGTTGCTGTCTATCCGTGAAACTCCAACAGTACATGAAGTGGAACAAAATTAAATTAGTTTTTGAATGGAAGTAGCCTGCAATTCTGCAGTGGGCTGTGGATTGCCACCAGGCGGTAGCAAGTGTTGTATGGATTGCTATCAGGCAGCAGCAAGTCTGAAAACATTAAGGATGGTTCTGTATGAATTTAAGACGGTGTTTCCCCATGTTACAAATAACGTGCTTTTCGTTCATGTGATCAGCAGATTTCACCTGTGGGCAGAATCTTCAATATTCTAAGTTTGTGGCATGTGATTATATGTTTCCTTTTGATTTATGAGCAGTTGGACTTGCTCTTCCACTTGTAGTGTGTTCTTTCAGTTTTTGGAGTCCTAAGGGGAAGAGGGGAAAATCCTTTTTATTTTTAATTGCTCATATACATAAGTTACAAAAACCATTTCCCTCAGAAAAGTAATAACTGATATCAGTAAGTGTTAGAAGTTAAATTTGAATGGATTCATGCAATACTTTGCTAAATGAAAGAGAAGACAAATCGGGTTTATTGTTCTAGGTTAGGCTACTGAGGTTTTGTTTTGTAACTGGACTTTTTTTGAATGAGCTAACTGTGTCATTGGTTGTTTCATTAATATATTCAGGAGACCACCAATTTTCTTTAAACGTGCTTTAAGAGCTTGGCAAAATAAATAAATATATAAATAGAAAAGAAAACACCAAAGCATTAAAACCTAATAGGGATAAAGCAGCGCAAACACCTTTTAGCTTACCTAGCAGTGCCCCACAGCTGCAGAGGTTCATCTGTGCCAGTGTAATTTCTGGGGCAGCTGAATGGTTTGTGGTGAACAGCAAGCAGTCATGCTTTCCACAAAACATACAGGACAGAGGAGAACACATCTTTCTGATGCCCCCAGTTCACTTTTGTTTGACAGCTAAGTCAACTTGGCTATATATGCCCCAAAAAAGCCATAGAGGAAAGATCCCTTAATCTGAATAATCTTAATTATTTTACGGTATTTGCCAGGATTGGATACTTAGACTGTATCTGGGAGATCTGAGGACACAGGCGCAGTCTGCAACTTCATTGTGAAATTAACATTTTAAGGATTAATAAGGTAAATAGTCAACACTTAAATGCCAAATGCCCACAGTTATTCTGTCACCAAGTGATTCAATATTGAAATGCTTTGCAGCTCTTTCTGGTGATGCACTGGGAAGAATCTGTATGTAATTCTGCTTGGGCTCCATTTCGGCTGTTGTGCAAGATTATTCCATTTCTAATTGCGGTGAATACACCTGAGATGTGCTCTTCAGTTTTCTGATACAGTAGACCTAACCAATTCTCTTGGTATTTTCCATGGCACTTTATAATTGCTAAGGGATGTTGTTGCCTGTACTCTACAGAGATTAGAGGGAGGGGTCTTGGGATTTTTGATAAATGGAGCGTGGGAGCCTTTTGTTCTGAAAATTTGTACATCGGTTTTGATAATCCTGTTTTGTGATCTATTCATCTAATTTGAGAGGTAGGATTTAAGAGATTAAATTCACTTTCATTTAAAGCTTTTGCAGTTAAGTATTGTACATGTCCCACTTGATTTTGCCTTCAGATATAATGGTAAGTGTTAAATATGTGGTTAAGCAGAAGCAAACATTTTTTAGTGATACTATGAAATACATCTCTGACTTTGTTTGGTATAAGCATGGTATGTTAGATCTTGCAACTCCAGCTCATTAAGGGGGATTTTTAAATGTGTGTTGTAAGCTCTAAGACCTCTTGTTCTCTGTAAGAGGATTGCCTATAAGTAGGGATTGCATATACATGTAAAGATAGACTTAAAACTTATAAATCCCAATCAGCTGATAACATGTTTTAGTGACAATAGCATTAAGAGCTTTTGGTTCTGAAGTACTGAATTTATAGTTCTTCATACTCCTTTCAGTATCATTAATACATATTTTTTGTTGTCTGTTTTAGGAGGTGAAATGAAAACTTAAAGAACATCACATATACAATGGCAAAATTGAGATGCATCCAAAACATGTAAAAATAGCTGATTTAAAATGTAACCAAGCCTAGTAAGCATTTTTGACATTAGCAGGAGTGAAAAATAATGGATGCTTTTCGTGGGTTCGGTGGGTTTCATGGTTTTCAACGGGTTGCCTTCAAAAAAGTTATCTTCACCAAGATCACTGTGCATGAATACTAAATGATACAAAATCTACAAATTTCAAATTGGTAAAGATATAGAAAGTACCTATTGGTTGCTGTATGAAACCAAACTGTTCCACAACCTACAGGAAATAACGCTTAACCCCATGAAGAAATTTGCAGCAGCACAGGTGGAATAAAACCGCCTTTAAGTGATAAATACAGCTCACGCTAGTTTATTTGAAGAGCAAGGTGAAAGAACAAGAGGCAATTTGTAAGCCACTCAGCTAATTCTGTGTTAGCACTTGAAAGGCCCTCTGCATCCAAAGTCTCTCTGAGCACAAGGGAGTGAATATTCGGCTTTGAATTTCTGTAGTTAGAACTGTTTCCAGTTGGATGGGATTTTTTCGGATGGGAGTGGAGAGACGCATCCTTTCAATGAACGTCTCTACTTTTTTCTTTTAAAAAGAGGAAATTTATTATATAGAGTTTGTGTAGAGCAATCATGGGCAAATTGACGAGTGCTTTTATACAGGATTTGCTTCATCTCAGAATTCAGAGGTGTTTTGTGCATGGGCCTTGGCGTTCCTGAGCACAGCTGATGGCGTTTCCTCTGGGCTCTTCACAACTTACTGATCTGTTGCTGTAGGTGATGGGAATGTACTTCATCCCCACGTACTGGTCCAAAGGTGACATTATAAATGCTTATCTAACTCAGGAGGCTTTTCTAATCACTTTAGAAAGGATGAGCCATCCATCTTTGTGATGGTGCTGTTAATTTTGAGCAGAAAGTAAGATGGAAACAAAACCGCTTGCTCAAAGGGACAGAGCAGGTCAGTAGGAAGAGAGGGACTGAGAGTCCAAGAGGTTCTTGCTTCCAGTCATGTGTTGAGATCAGTAATATACTCCTGGCCTTGAAACAGGTGGTGAAAAGAAAGAGGAGGTGCTGTAGCAGAAAGATGGGAACGAAAAGCACTGGAGGCAAGACCAGAGATGACTGAGAAGAAACCCAAATGTAATGCAGTGACAGCACGAAGAAGGAAGCAAGGGAGAACGCTCCATCAAGAAAGGTAAGGGATCGTCACTAATCCCAAACCACGTTTCACCAAAACCTTCTTACTCCTTAGTGCCTTGATGACTGTGGTTCACAAATTAGAAGGTGACAGTAAGGCATTATTGCAGGGAAGAATAAAGAACAAGAATCTTGATGGTGTTTTAAGATAATGGCCTGTTTTAAGACAGGTCCTAAGGTATGACCGGTCCTGTCATACTTTCTTGTTTTCTCTCCATGTTTATTTTATTCCACTGTCATGACACTTAAAGGGTTTTGTCATCAAAAAACAATGCTTTCATTTACCTTTGCTTTTTTTCTGAAGCATTTCTCTGCTTAGATTAGTCATTTTATTCAAATGTTTTTCACAGTAGAGGCTCTTCATCTGCTTGGGCATAGCCTCTGGTGCATTTTCAGTGCTGTCCCCTGCTGTTTTTAAGGGGACCCCTTGAAAAAGCCTGATGCCCAGTACTTTCATACCGTCAAGAAGCTCATACAATAAACATGATGATGTTGATTATTCGGAAAACAAAACTGTAAGTACCAGGTCTATACTATCACTTTATAGCTGCTTACCAGAAAGGAGAAAAAAAAAAAAAGAAAAAAAAAGTAAAGGAAAGAAAAAGGTTACGTCCTTGGAGGGGAAAAATGTTACAGCCCTGAGTTGAGGTAAAAATGGTGCTGCAGTAAAAAAATTTGTTTCTCAAAATACGCATTTCAGCTCTCAGGTTGCTAACACAAGAGTAAGATCCACGCCCCCACCTTAAGAGAGTTCTCACATTTGAAGGGCTTGGCCAAATGCTGTTTCTTTTCTGCCTATAGGTAAGAAAATGACAAGCCCAAGTTGTGTGCAGGTTGTTACATGTATTATTGCTGATATCAGCATAGTGTAAAGGGAGAATATAATATTAAGGAGAGTCGACTGTTATGAAGTAATTAGACCTGGCATGGTTAATAGCTTATTTCTTTGAAACAAATACTATCAGAGATAAAATTTCCAATGGTGTAGCCACTATAAAATGAGAAGGGAGGGAAAAAAGAAATCACTAAAATCCTGAAGCTTTTACAGCCTCCAAGGCATGTTAATTGTATGAAATGTCAGAAATGAAAAAGTAAATGCATTATGAATGAAAGGCAAAATGGTGCTAAGGATCATTGTGGGTCTCCAGCAGAAATTCAGAGTGCTTTGGGCATTTTTTTCTTTTTTAATTGCTTCACATAAGGCCCAATAAAAGCATCCAAAAATAGCAGTGAAAGATTTGGTGTAGCTCAGTGATGGAACCCAGTAGCTTTAAAGTGAAATGAGTAACTGTACATGCCTAACTAGACACCATTTCAGGAACTACATAAAATGTTTTGCATCAGTACATAAAGCAAAAGCCAGCATTTGGTGCTAATGATGCGTGATGATGGTGGTGCAATACAGGGTCAGGAAAAAACAATCTTTAACTTTTTTTTTTTTCTTCTCAGTTTTCTATCAGGGAGCATTTACTACTCTGTAATCTCAAAATAGCTAAAGTACAAAAAAATCTCTAATCACTGTAGGATGGAAAGTGCTAAGGATAACAGCTCATGATTTGCAAGGAATCAAGCTTAACATATGATAGAAGAAAAACACTGTAATGGATTTAACTCTAGAGAAATTTATAAATCCGGCTCAGCTGTAGAGAAGTAAGTATAGCGAGAAAAATATAACATTAGGTAGAGAAAGACCTTATACTAAACTTTGAACACGTCCATTTGACCTGTGTGTGAGTTTCAGGTTTCCTCCCTGCCCTTCCCACTTGTTAAAACAACAAGCGCAAAAAAAACCCCAACAACTCTTGGGTGTATTATCATAGTAAAACCAAAGCCAGAACTTACTCTCAACTGTGCTGTGGTACCTTGCAGTTGAAAACCAGAGGAACTTCTGCAGAACAAATAATGCCAGTTCCTACAATAGCTGCCATTGCCACCTCTCTGGTGGCCATGCTAAGGTGCAGGGGAATTGTAGCAGCAAGCCCGTACCGTCACCACACACTAAAATAAATTATCGGTGGTCTTCTTGAGGGTGCCCTATTATCTCTTTCTCAAACACATCATTGTAATGTCATACTGGTGGAAAGAAGTCCCCAGAAGCAAGCTAGTGAAGACTGAAATGGAAGGTACAGTTTGAAATTTAACAAAAAAGGGAAATCTTTTGCTGTAGAATGACCCAAACAAGTAATTTTAAAATGCTTCGGTTGATTTAATAGTGTTTTAACCTGAACAAATAATTAAATACTTCTCCAAATTTGAAGGGGAAAAATAATATACTAAAAGCAGTTACGTGCATGGGTTTTTCCTGTCCATCCAATCATGATTTTTCATTCAAATCCTGCAACAAATCTGTGGACCCTGACTGCTTTGTCCCACTTGTAACTGAATTCTGCCTGTACCTGCAATTAGTCTGGACACAAAACATCACTAATACTTTACCAAGAATTGGTGCTCACTCTCACCATCTCACCTAATCTAGTTTGGCTTCCAAATTTCTCTTATAAAGTACATAGTTTTAAGCAGTAATTTCCTTAAAATGTTTCCTTAAAATGTAAGAGATTAGTGCATTAAATAATGTGTTAAATGTTAAGCATGTGTAACGTACGTGGGATATACATGTGTTAAAATATGTTAAAATGAGTCATATATGATGTTGGCTCCTTAACCTTTCCTTGTCAAGTGATATGTGGTACTTACCTGTTGATACTTGCTTGTTTTGTGCAAGTTACTGTATTTTATTTTTTTAAACAAACAATTCTAAAGTACTCAGAGGCGTACCTTACGAATTAAATGAACTTTAACGAAACTGATGGTTTTGACACACTAACTCATTTTTAGGTCATTCATCATCCATTACTACCTGCTATGAAAAAGAAAAGCCAGATTCAGTTCCCGTCACTGGAACGTGAGAACACCTGATGTAGCAGCTTCAGTTACTGAAAGTGTAGCCACCTCCTTAAAAAAGGTAAGTTTCATTCATTTGTCAAGTATACTGTGTGTCTTTCCACAAAAGTCGGTGAAGTTTCTTTTAATTATCTCATTACCCCATCAAGTACTATGAAGTAGTTTGTTGTGACTTCTGTTAATGTATTAAAAGTATTTAAACAAAATTAAATCATTAGTACGCCAGTTTTGTCATGTAAACAGTTTAATGAATACATAAACAAAGCACATATGAAGCAAGAGATTAAAACAAAATCGTTACAATCACCATAAACTATATCAAAAACTTTTACAAGCATATTGCTTGCACAGCAGGTTTTACAAAACCAGTGTATCATGAGCAGTACCACTCCCTGAAAACCAAGGCCTGGAAATAAAAGATCACAGTATTTACTCAAAGCACATCATATACTAGTCCAACTAGCATTGCTTTAACTACTTGTCAACATCTTCACGGTGCTGTAGTATACATTAAAGCTTGCATGAAAAACAATGTGGATTGAGTTCAAGTGCAATAAGAAAAGAAGTATGGGTATTCGGATGATTACATAGGTCTGTGTTATTATTTGAAACCCTGGTTCCTAAATCTTTTGCCTTCGCAGCTTTACCAAAACCCTTTTTGTAGATCCCCATCACAGCCATTGCGCAGACCGCTTAACTCTGGAGTAGGGTTTGGAAATGAAGTTTCCAAAATGCTGATCCTACCCCCTGGTTCTGCTCAGATGGGTAAGTACTCCAGACACTTTGTGGCTGTAGGAAGGGAAGTCCCTGTGGCTACCTCCCATATTCCTTGCACCCAAACACGTATCTTGGGAAAGAAGTACAGGTGCAAGGCTTCATACAGGCAACAGGACAACTTTACAAGATTACACGGAAAACTGAAGTTAATATAAGAGAAGTGGATTTAATCTTTCACTGTCTGGCTTTGGCCTGTTATCTACTGTCATTCACAATGTGTTGGTCCGTTGCATTTGTCCCAAGTGCAGTGTAAAGTTTAGTATGTTAATGAATATTGTTAAATCAGCACAGAAAGGTTTTTGTTTCATAATTAAGAGTTTAGTAAGAAAAAAAAATCATGAAGAAAAATTACAAAAGCATAATCAACTGATTTAGTTGCAGTTTTTCCCATAAAAGAAACAAGACAGTACTCAGCACATATTGAAGCTGAATACAGGCTAATACCTAAGAGGCATAAGGGAGATTTGATCATTTTAACATAAACTTGCTCAAACACTTTACAGATGTATTCTATAAAGATTGGAAGGGATGTAATTTATAGTTATGTTGTTGTGCTGCATGCTTCTTAAAGTGTCTGCACTGCAGTTTCTTTCTGTCACCCTTTTAACATCTTTAATACAATTAAAATTAAGCTGTGTGCAAAAATAGCTTTGCTTGGAATATTCTACCTTAAAAAAAGTCTTGGAAGTACAAAATTCAAGCTGCTTTTGATTGAGTCTGCTATCAAAATCTTGATGGGGCAGGGGGTGGAGGGGACAATGGCAAATGCATTCGCTGCCCTGTAGAGGAGAAAGTATTTCTGTACATTCCAGTACTTCTATTTCTATTTACTCCCATGGGACTCCCACGGGCTCTTAATTTAACTTCAGAATTCCATGATAAGGGAGAACCTGCTCCATGGGAGAAAAGGAGGCCACAGAACAGTCCCTTCTTTGTTCCTACCCCACCTTTCCTTACACAATAGTGAATATTATTCATTTATGTACTTTTCAGCTATGGCTAGAAGATGAAAATGCCTCCACAAAGAATTTGTAATGTGTTTTGCTTGAATGTCAGCCCTAAATTTGTACAAAGAGCAAGTGTTGTCTTTGCATTCCAGTGCCTGCTGGTGTGGGTAGTTCAGCTACATGCTCCTACTGGGACAGGGGTTGGCTGAAAAAGGATGATGGTGAGGAAGGCAGCTGCAGAAATGCTTTTAAAAAGCTTCAAAATTTGGTCAGCGATGAGTGCAAGCAAATAAGCAGTGCAGCTCCAGGAATGCTTCTACGTCAAGCCTTTGAAATTCAACCTTGAAGGTGCTTTTCAGGGTATCCTATTTACCAAAGCCCTGTTTGCCTAGCAGAGTTTGGAAAACTGCCAGATTTCTTTCTTGTTCAGCTCTTCCACGAACACCTTTGGCATGTCTCACTACTCACACTACAACATTCAGCAAATTAGAGCTATTTAGGTTTTAAGTACTGATAAGACTATTAGCCAACTTGCCTTCCTCTGTATACACACACACAAATAAATGACAGCACAAGCCTTCCTTGACACGAGAAACCAAAAGGCATTGATTCAAAGGCTAAATAAATAATCGTTTGTGGCACATTCTCAACATTTTCAGCACTGAAACTCTCCCACAACGTAGCTTCCTAGGCTATGTTTTCATGCATCGATATTATCATTGTGGGAAATGAGGGTAGAGGTGCTTTGGCACTGGAAGGCAGTGCTAACGGGACTGACTTTTGCCAGAATAACAAAACTTCTCTGTGCTTCTAGACAAAATTTGTAAGCCAGAACTCTCAAATTAAATGTAGTAGTTCTTCAAAAAACCAAAACCAATCACCCCTAATCCTGTACTGTTTTTACAGACATTTAAGTGCCTCAAAATAAGCTCACTGAACAGCAACAGAGAGAAGACAGGTGCTATTCTGTCCCCTTGCGCATGATGGATCGTAGAGAGCTGAATGGAATCGTAGTGACTACGTTCACCCCAAAGGACACAGTACAGAAATCTGTACAACTTGCAGCCACTTTTCAGTCATCGCTACTAAAAAGTGGGTTGGTTGGTTTGTCTTATTGCTAGGCAAGAACGTACACACCTCTGTATAGTCTGTATGCAGAATCTAAGTTTTTGGTATTGTTTCCTCGGTATAAAGAGCATTTTGTATATGATTTTTCATTGAGTAATACAGTATACAAATAAACCAGCAAGAGTTGAGCTAGCCAACCAGGTTGCAGAATACAGCAGTGTTGGGAACAGTCTGTGACAGCTGTGGGATGAAGAAAAGTGGCTTTTCTTCCTTCTCACAGCAACTGCTTCTGGCAGTTTTTAGTTGCTGTACGAACATCCCTGTAGTCAGTTGCTAAATCCTTGTTGTAAGCATTATCATCACAAGCACTATTGTCCCCGCTGCATTAAGGGGAGCAACACCACGACCAGAAAAGGCAGTGTGCTCAGCACTGGTGACCAAGTGGGAGAAGCTTTGGTAGTTCTGGTCTTAAGGTCCCAGAGTATTTTCCATCCAGTGCTCTACACATTGCCACAGCTCTGTAGGGAAGTGATCACAAACCCGCTGTAAACCGCAGTATAACGCGCCAATGCAACACCACGAGAGGGCTGATTTGGGAAAGCTGCACGGACTGACCCGTCCTAGCAAGTGTCTCGGGTTAGAACTGTTGAACAGACAACAAAGATTGTCAAAGGTTACCAAAAAATGTGTGGCCAGCCAGCAACACGTTTTGCAACACTTACACTTTGAGCGACTACATCAAACAATATATTTAGCTAAAATGAAGATTTTAGGAGTAGATCCATTCAACTGCTTATGTAGTGTGTAAGCACACAAACACAAGACTATTTTCACCCTTTGCTATGTAAATGATATCTATCTTAAATTTTGCCACTCAGAACAGCAGTGAACTCATTATCTGCAAACTTATCGAAGGATGCAGATTAATCCTGGAATAGGAAAGAATACAGCATCCTTTAATCAATACCTTGTTTTTCTATTCAGAACAAAGAAATGGTTTTGCTACACAGTTCCTAGTATGAAATGGTTAGAATACAAGTCTTTGCTTCTCACCAGAATAAAGCAGCTGGGCTATTTTGTAATGCTATCAACTGACCTTAAAACACGCCCTTGTGCAAGCAGGCTGAGAATCTGGCCACAGTTCTTTTTCCAACATCTATTTCCAAGTCTGTCCCACAATTAGTGCCAAACTATCTAGCCATTGTCTTGCATTTAGTGCTTTCATCCAGCTCCATTTTGCAAATATTTGAAAACAACACACAAAAGCAGACTGACGTCTCTCTCTAAACAGCACAGCATACAAATGCATTGAATGCACCACATAAAATGTTCATAAAAGTTCCTCTCGGTAATGTTTCTAGAGACACCTGGACTTCTAATACTCCTTGTTATGACCCAGAAATAGCTCCTCATGTTTCCCAGATCTATGTTTTTTTTTGTTGTTTTCAGATCAAAGCCAAGCATTAAATGACACAACTGCAAGTACTGTCTTGCTGGCTAAGTCAACTCTTGCGTTATAGCAGTTACACCTTCTTTTTAGTCCCACCCTTCCTTTTTAATTGTACTTTATTTTGTTGTAGCTGTGCAGTTCTCTATTCCTCAGAGCTCACCTTGCCCGAGCCCCGCCGGGGAACGTGTCTTTCACCTCCAAAGAATCTGCCCAGCGAGTCAAGTAGACCCGAGTCTCTGTGCCTTGGAGATCCATGTCGAGCGTGGTCTGTAGTGCTTGCAGAGGCCATTTTTGATCCGTGCCGGAACGAGGAGCGTTTTTGCGAAGCCATCAAATCCGAATTCTCTGAAGCTGCTGCACTGTCCTCTTGGATGGTCTGTAGCTCGTCTGACTCGGAGGGCCGATCTTTGAAGGTGTTGTCTTCTCTTCCTGGGGCATCTCGGGAAAAGAGGCGGATCAAGTGGGGGCGACCGCTCGTGTCAGCTGGGTTGGCCTCGGGCCAGGCATTCTTCGGGTCTGCTGTGCCTTTGGAGTCTGTCACCGCTGGGCTCTTCGTGGAGGTCCCATTGTTCTGGTTCACATCTGCCTCTCCTGCAAACAACAAGGATGAGATATGAATACAGGCCTGTGAAAAACAGCCCGGGAACAATGCTGCTTTCTCTCCCTGGCCTTGAGATGGTCATTTCATACAAAACCCGTAAGCTGTGCAGTTGCAGTGAAACTATGTTCTCTAACAGCCTGTCAGAACATTAAGCTATCTCACAACTGAAACTCTGATGATGTTCTCACACAAAATTTGCAGTAGTTCTAGGTGTTTTTTTTAATTAATATTTGTAAATGTTAGAAGCACAATTGAAATTAATTTTGTGGAAGGTTTACTGTTGATGAGGCTTTCAGGCACAATGTCTGGACAATCAGATTTCCAGTAGTTCCTGTTGAAGACTGGAACTCTAAACTCTGCTCTTTGTCTCCAGAACAGGAAAAAATAAAAATAATTAAAGCAACGTGCAGGGCTGTGTCTTCTCAACTGCACATTCCCCCTCTGGGCTGTCAGAGCATCTCTACGCTTCAGGTCTGTCCCCATTTTGAATTTCTCGCTGTAACTTCATTAACAATCAAAAGCATAATGAGGCGTGAGGGTTTCTTTATTACTTAAATTGTCCTCACTTCAGAAAAGTGGAGAATACTTGGCTGTAATTTTCTGCTTTGCTTCCCATAACAGTTTTTCCTCCATGTGTGAGCCTGGCCTTCTACATCTGATGTCCTAGCTCTCTGATGCTGACTGAAGGCCTGGAGCAAAATGATGTAATTTGCATTTATTATGCGTGAAAAGTGATGATAAGAATTACGAGAACCTGATGAGCATTTAGCCAAGAAAGGAGCCGAGGCGGACCTCCTTGATAGAAGTGAATGAAGTGTTTGCTGCCTTCTCTACAGTTGTGTTCTGACGCACGCACTAAAATATCTGAAAAAAATCAGTTACAGCACACTCGATCCTTAACATCTACGCCTACCAGTGACACAAAACTTACGGAGCTATTATTAGTAGTAGGTTACTGCTTGGGAAGCAGCCTTTCGCCCTACAGAGTAAATGCTTCTCACACACTCACCCCATGTTGGAAAGACCAAGTTTTTTGGAGTTAACAGAACTTGAAAATGCAGAGATAGGTTGCAGTCAGTCATGTGTTACCTTTAGGATCTTCTAATTATCTCATTCCCATTTGATTTGGTCTTTGTTTCCATGAACAGGATAGATTCTGGCAAATACTGTTATGTTTTCATGTAGCCAAGGCTCAAATACTTCACTAATTCGCCAGAGCAATTTTAGACTTGACACAGTCATTTCAAATTGCTTTTCCCACCCACAGGGCACTGAAGAAACCTCTTCTCAGGCTGAGATTAATTCTGAAATAAATTTAGGGATAACAGCACAAGACAGTAATGCTGGTTTCTGCAAACTGACACCTGGTACTCACCAGGCTACAATTTGTTGTCATCAGTCTGCTGTGGTTTTACACAGCTTTTCATATAAAAAATATATCATGCAATTCTGCTGTGCACCTTTGAAAACAACCTAGAAAAGGTTGGGGAAACTTTGAGAGGTTTTTCTTCGGTTAAAACATTTGAAAATATTTCTCAGGAATACAATTATTTAACCAATGCTAATTGTGACTTAAGACCTCATCAGTGGAGAAAAGGAAAATATTTGCTGGCACCTTTGTGATGTTGGTTTTCCTGAAAAAGATGATTTCAGGTTTCTTAGGAACTATTAAAACCCTCAACTGTTTTTCTTAGTCAAATGAAAGAGAAAGTAACATCACCAATATACGACACTTTCTGAAACGGCAAAACATTTCAACTAGCAACTATAACCCTAGATTCTATACCATAATACAAATCCATTCAAGGCCAGAAAAAGAAAAATTAACAAAAGAGCTATTGTATTTAATTAAATGCATTAACAAAACACTAGAGCATCTGCATACTAATATTTTTTACAACAGTTGTGCTTTGTGTCCCTGAATACGTGTATTGGTAAGCAACAAAGGGCATTTGTGCCATAAAAGTAGCTTCTCCCAATGCATATGCAGCAAGCTGTGAAGTATAAATCTTTCTGTAGGTTCTATTTCAGTAATGAAAGCATACATTTAAGTTTTCTTCTGGATTTTTTTTGCACACTTCAGTGTTTTCTAATATTTAAAAAATACATAGCAGAGAGATACTGTTAATATTTGAGCTAACTAAGCAAAACCTTCAAGTACATTTGGAGAGTCAGACCCCTTTAATAATACCTTAAGGATAACCAGAACTAATGCCATACACAAACACATGCCTATTGGTTCACTTAGTAACAAATATTTAGACTTCTATTAAGGCCCATCATAAATGCAGTGCACATGGTACTGATACTTTCTTTGTTTCTTCTGGCAAGACGAAGCCCTGCTTCGACAAGGTTGTCTAAGACAGAATAAACAAGAGCACCCTTCCTATAGCATATCATTTGTACACGAGAAAGCTGCCCAGGAAAGAAGAGGGCTTCAGGCTTTTTTTTTTTTAATTTTTTAATTCTTGTAAAATGGGTAAATTTTAAGAGTACATATAGCAGAATGCATTGCCATAGGCATAATTGGAAGGCTACTAAAGTGTATGCTCTTTTATTTGCACTTAAGTGAATAAAGTCATTGAAAGCAGTACGAGTGAGAGCGTGGGAAGCGCGTTTCACAGAATCACAGAATTACAGAATTGAAGGGGTTGGAAGGGACCTCGAGAGATCATCGGGTCCAACCCCCCTGCCAAAGCAGGTCCCTTAGAGCAGGCTGCCCAGGTAGGCGTCCAGACAGGCCTTGAATATCTCCAGAGAGGGAGACTCCACAACCTCCCTGGGCAGCCTGTTCCAGTGCTCCGTCACCCTCACTGTGAAGAAGTTCTTTCGCATGTTGGTGCGGAACTTCCTGTGCTCTATCTTGTGGCCACTACCCCTTGTCCTATCCCCACAAACCACTGAGAAGAGGTTGGCCAAATCCCTCTGTCTCCCACACCTCACGTATTTATATACATTGATGAGATCCCCTCTCAGTCTTCTTTTCTCCAGGCTGAACAGACCCAGGTCTCTCAGCCTTTCTTCATAGGGAAGATGCTCCAGGCCCCGTATCATCTTTGTGGCCCTCTGCTGGACTCTTTCCAGGAGATCCCTGTCTTTTTTGTACTGGGGAGCCCAGAACTGGACACAGTACTCCAGGTGAGGCCTGACCAGGGCAGAGTAGAGGGGAAGGATCACCTCCCTTGACCTGCTGGCCACGCTCCTTTTACTGCACGCCAGGATCCCATTGGCCCTCTTGGCCACGAGAGCACGCTGCTGGCTCATGGTCAACCTGTCGTCCACCAGGACCCCCAGGTCCTTCTCCTCAGAGCTCCTCTCCAGCAGGTCGTCCCCCAGCCTGTACTGATATGTCCAGTTGTTCCTTCCCAGGTGCAGGACTCTACACTTGCTCTTATTAAACCTCATTTGGTTTCTTCCTGCCCATCTCTCCAGCCGGTCCAGGTCTCGCTGAATGGCAGCACAGCCTTCTGGCGTGTCAGCCACTCCTCCCAGCTTTGTGTCATCGGCGTACTTGCTGAGGGCAGACACTATTCCCTCATCAAGGTCGTCGATGAAGATGTTGAACAAGACTGTACCCAGCACCGACCCCTGGGGAACGCCGCTAGTCACAGGTCTCCAGCCGGACTCTGCGCCACTGATCACCACCCTCTGAGCTCGGCCAGTCAGCCAGTTCTCAACCCACCTTACTGTCCACTCCTCTATCCCACACTTTCTCAGCTTTGCTATCAGGATGTCACGGGAGACATTTCCTTGCTCCATCCCAAAAGCAAGCAAGGATCTGTCGCTTCAAGCGCAGCAGAGGACCACTCCTGCAGGCAGTGCCACCTTCCCACATCCCCTTGAGCAATGCAGCTCTTGAGCCTGCTGCTGGCACAACTTTCCCTGGGCGTGTTGGTCAGAGTGGCCAAGCCATTTGTTCCCCATATAAGCAGTGACTCCCAAAATGAAGGAACACAGATGGACCAACAAATCCAGTCTCTTAGTGAAACACAATTAACAGAAACTCCGGGGTGCTTTCGATGAAGCAATATTAAAACTCACTCCCATTGCCTGCCCATACGAGTCATGCCACATGTCTATTTTCACAACCACTGTGCCTTAATGCTCAGTTTGGCAGAAGCAGTTTATCCCATTTCTTGGGAATCAACACCCTTGTATAAGCCTCAAATTAGCTGGGACCTCTCAGCCCTGTGGTTTGAATAGCTACTGTCAAAACCTGTTTTATACAAAGTGAGATCTCCATCTCAGATGGAGATTTTACGAACACCAGAAGTAGGTAATCAAAGTCACAACACCAAATACTTACTACATTTTACAATAACTACAGATTGCTGTTACCGATTACTAATTTCCTTCTTGTTTCCCTCTTTTTCTCCAGGTACAAAGATGAAAACGATCTCACTTAACTTCAGGGATCTTTTGAATCAACTTTTCTTTTTGCGTATGTCATGTATATTTATGAAGTGGTGCTCTTCAGCATACAAAATACAAAGCATATTTCTCCTCTCTCTTCTATGATAAGACAACTAGGTAGTTAAACAATGCAAAACAGTTAATTCTAACTATATTTCAGTGTGTTTACTGAAATGCTGATGATAAAATATCAAAATGTGGAATTTTATACTGACTTACCTGTATTTAGTCACTTAACAGTTGAAAGTTACACCTAAAAATTACTCAGCTTCATAATGGCTAAGATTTCAAGACGTTTAGTAAACTGAAGTAGTAGTAAGGCATATGTGCAGTGTACAGGTAATAGTTTGCCTTGCATTACTTGGAGAGGCTGAAAAAAGTCTCTTCTGGAATATGTGGCTTTCAGTAGCCCTAGGGGTAATATTGAGACATTTGAAAGAATGGAAAGGACAGAAAAAGCAAGTCCAGCATCACTACGCAGGAACTGCAGCTGAGGATGTCTGGGTTCCAACTCTGCATTGAGATCATAGTGCTGTTCAACATTTGTCTTTTGTTGTTCAGGCAGTTCAGTTCTAATATTTAGACACAGTGATATGCTATGAAAGCCAGGGTCAAATAAAGGTCGGGCCAATTCAAGACTTGATTTCCTCGAAAACAGGATTCAACTATCTGGTGCTCAGCAGCATCAAGTAGCAAAGGCAAGTGTGGAAAAACTATTTAGCCTGTGGACCAGTGCAGGTCATCTGCCGGAAATACCAAGGCCGGTTCTGGCTCCTCTGCCACTGGAGGTGGTGCAGAGGAGCACTGCACCACTTGGTGTGCAGTGGGAGCACCTGCTGATCAAACTAAAAGAAATGGAGAAAAGAGGATGACAGAAGGGGTACAAACCAATAAACTGGTGCAGAGTACGGTTCAGCAAACAAGGTTACAGGTCTCTTGGTCATTTCCTAAGTGGCTGAAGAAAATAGAGGAGTTTTCTGATCAAAATTCTTGAGGAGGTTGCACTTGCTCCCTCGAGTACCACTGAAAGGTACAGTCTAGCTCCTGTTTTGTACTTTGACTGGAGTGCAACTCACAGCAAAATGGCGCATCTACAGCATTTAGGCTCCAATAAATAAGTATTTAGGGTGAGGGAAAAAAGAATTAAGTTTGCATTACTCAATCTGAACTGCAAAGTTTGATTTTTCATTATGTGTGCTAAGATACAGCAGACAAAAAATGGCTCTCAGCCTAACTTCACTGATCTGGTTAGAAGGCAATATGCCATCAAGACATTTCACTTCACAGATCTAATTACCAGGTTTGTCTGATGCTTGTCAAACTGTTGGAAGTCAACTCTGTCCAAATATGGAAAGCAGTTGGTCCTAGCTCTGAACACAACCAAAGCCAATCTGCTGGTGCATTTAGCCTTTACACAACTATTTTTCCCATTTCCCTAGCAAAACAAGTGCAGAGAAACATGTGTGTCTCGTAATACAAACCCACATGAGTTCAGTACTCCTGTTGTAGTGAGACAAGAGACCACTTCCATTACAGCTCACTCTCCTCCCTCCCTCCTTGACAAAACTTATCACTTCTGGGAAAAAAATTCCACCCAAAATTTTCTATAGCTTCAATGTAACTTCATAGCACAGGATGAGTATTTGCAGAGGAAACTTAGCTTTTCCAATGAGTTTGTCAAATGTTAGTCCTTTGGACTTTTCTCCCACAAAAATGACAAACCATCTGCTAAGCATAACATGCAGTCCTTTGACTCTCTTCCTTCACTGCACACATTAGACATTACAGAGCATATAAGGCTCTTACCAGACAAGAATAAAAGGGTTTCCATTCCATTGATTAGCCCAGTAAATCTCTATCCTTCTCTGACGAAGCAGTGAATAATGGGTAAAAAGTGGCACAATTTTCCTCAAACAACAAACAAAACAAAACCAACCAGCCAAAAAAAAAAAAACAAAAACCAACACCAAGAAAACCTTAGTACTCAAAATAGAGTAAGAAGTGGGAAGAAAAAACAAAACAAACAAAAAAAACCCACACACATCTGGCCCAGCATAGGCTCTTAACTACCCATGTTACCTGCAGAGTCATATTTACACTTCTATTGAACTATGTTCAAGACCAAGTTTAATTTAATTCTATTGAACTAAATAAAAGACTATTAACCCAACACGTAGCATGGGATTAAAGATCATTGGCTAAGCATGCAGAAGAGGATTTTACTGCTGTTGGTAAAGACATGACACATTTTTAGAGCTGACATCTAGCTTGCATTGCTGTGGCCAGAAGAATGAAACACTCACTCTTAAGATTTCACTTAGAAAAGGCGAGGAGCCTGATGCTGCTTTCCATGAACCCCTGCTGACTTGGGAATAGCAGTTCTCAGCCAACCCGTGCAGGCAGCATTATGCCATCCTAGGGCTACTGCCAGCCTAAAAACGGATAGATCACATATGATCTATTAATTGCTACACGATCGTTAATATCTGTCTTGGCATAGCTGCTGACTGCTCAAACACCTCACTGCTCCAAGTGCGCCCTGGCCCTCTCTCTCTGAAGAATGGTTGGTGCAGAAACAGAGCTTGTCCTTGCAGCAGAGCTCGCGTGACAACACAAAGGTTTTGATGGGGAGAAGGACAGTGCCAGGTCACATCTGATTACAGAAATACCTGTCTTCGCAGGCTCAGCAGGAGAATGGGATGACAGCGTGCCAACACTATTTATGCTCAGATTTTGAAGGAAAGAAATACCACAGTCAGGAGGGGTTCTCTCTACTTTTGGTGTACTTTGTAGTAGAAAGCCATGCTGTGGGAGAAAAATTCAGTTTGCATAGCAGAGTACTATTCAGCAATTCTTTCAGATATTAATTACTGCACTATAAAAAACGTAAGTACAAATCCCCTTACTTAATTTCTGATACTAACTTAAAATGTATTCCAGAGCTGCTGAAAAAAACTCCGACGTTTGATAAACATTTGTGACATAATTCACAGCCAGGTGTTGTACTAGGTAAGGCAACCAGTAAAGTCTCCCTTGAAATGCCTCACAATCTGCTTCCCCAGGGGACACTTGCTGGCTGCCAAAGGTGTCTGTAACACCAGTGCTGTTCTTCTTTTGACACTGAGAAAAACAAACCTTCCATCCGTGCTGACCTGCCAGCTTCTTAGTTCCTTCAGTGCTCAAGGGAGAGTAGGTCTGACTGCGATCCCGAGATGCACCATTTTCAGGACTTCCCTCAGCTACATGAAATGTAGTTCCCAGAGCTCACAAACCAGAGTTGGAAAAAAAATAAAAATATATCTATCTGTGAAGTAGTTTATCCCAAAGGTTACTGGTAAGAGAAAAAGGGTTACATGCACACATCTCTGTGTAAACAGTAACTGCCCGATTTTCTGTCAGTTCTTTCAGAAATGTGAGACTGACTAAGAGGGGAAAACAAAAGCCTTCAATATCCTGTAGGAACAGACCTTGGCTTGCATGCAGCTGGATCTCATTTTGCTGCTTCTGGTCCTCTAATACCGATTTCCAGATCTGACATTTTGCTGCTTGTGGGACAAGAAAGGACTTTTGGATTTTAAGTACTGGGCCCAGTCACTGCACTCTTTATGCAAAGCAGCAGCAGCTTGTAGGGGTTCCATAGAATCTGCTTAAAGTAAACACACTTTTCAGTTGGTGGCAACTGTTTCAATGTCACGCTTATGTGGAGGAACACTATAAGATTATAAGCAACGCAACTAGTGAATTATGTTATTTAACAGCACATATCACGAGTCTTACCTGCTTTTCTAAATTTGCCTCTTTCAGTTCAGGGACCCAATGCCTAAAAACTAGATGATAAACATGAAATAGAATAGATCCCTGTAGTAAGCAGGAGGGGTGCTGGTGCTGTGGGCTGGTGTTGCTGTGGTATTCTGTTTGGTAGGGTAATTACACTGATCTTTTCAGCTTATGTGGTAAAACCCAAACACAAGCAATGAGCAGATGAAAACATGCAAGAATGTGACACGTAGCTGGAATGGTGACGCTCTAATGAAAATGCTGAAGTCTTACCTCGTGAATTAGCAAACAGCACATAATTTTTACACCCCTGGCTGTAATTTAATGATTTGAGAAGATTGGTTCTATGAAACAAAAATTAAAGTACACAGTACATTCATTACAGTTGGGTTCAGCATAATTATTCCACCAAAGACAACTAAGTTTTATGGTATCACTGTGTAAAACTGAGTCAATCAGATTTTGGATATACCATCACCAGGGGTCCTCTCTCTGCAAAACTCTTGCTTATCGCGAGGCTTTTCACCAAGGGACATGTAACTCCTAGCGTCTGCATGTCAGAGATGTGAAAACACTTGCAGTCTGTGCAGCAATAGCTCAGTGCTGTAGTCAGTGCCCAAAGGCTGGATGTTAACAGGAAGCACATGTGGTTACTGTGGGCTGAAATGCGTTAACGTCCTGTTACCCACTGTGAGGGGCTGCTCTCTGGGAGCCAGCTTTTATGCTTGATGGAAGAAAAACAATGTCATGTCATCCCCGAACTTGTTTACTCTGTGTTAAGTATCCTCTTTTTTACTGAAGAAATTTAGCCCTTCACACAGATGCTCAATTAAAGCAGCAAAATGAGCTGTGACAGCAGCTGAAATAGCCTCGTTCATTATGGCCATGACAAAGGAAAGAGATCATAGAAAGACAGCACACAATGTTTTTCAAACCATAGGAACAGCAGCGGTAATCGCATAGGAACTAAGCGTCTTCTTCCATTACAGATGATGCTGAAGGTATCAGAAACCAGAGGTACAACAAACCTTTTTTTTTCTTAAACTTACTCTAGAAGTCACACACTACCACCAGGTTCAACATGCAAGAAATTAGCAGGGGGCAGGGAGGATGTTACATGTTTCTTTGTAGCTGCACTGAGCTTCATTTCCTCCTCTTCCCCTGTTCTAGTTGTGTTTTATTTATACTACAGGATATATATATTTCTGCAGTGAGGTGATGCATCTTTGTACGGAATTACCAGTTACTCTCAACTGCTAAAGTCTTGCAGAAAGGTTTTCTATCCATCTTCTGCCTTTACACGTGGAAGGTCAGTGCAGTTAGGTAAAGAAAGCTAATGATTTGGGAGTACATGGTACCAACCGTAACAAGAAGAAAACTGTTCTGGACTTTGTTACTTGCCTCCTGGGTGCTCAAAGGTGATTTATGCTTACGAGCACAGTAAAATAAAAGTAAAGTAAAAAGAGGCGTTCAAAAAAATTAAAAATATTCCCCATGGAAAAGTTATTTTTGATGTCAAGGTTGCAGTTAAAACCAACCCACTCGATTGCACTAGCTACCTTGCACCCTGCGTGTTTTCATGCAGCTGGTCATTGGTTATCCCTGCCACTGGCTTACAATGAAGAGACGAAGCAAAGCCCACACGGTGGCCTACCATTGTAGAGGAATGCAGCAGTGTAGGCCTGGCTTGCAGCCTCTTGCTCTTGTTTTCCAGAAATTCAGGCATTGCCTCCATTTGCTGAGGGTTACAAAGGAGAATACAGAAAACAAAAAAGCCTGTGGTTGAAACCAGTGGGACTTGCTATGGCAGAAATTTGGAATCTATGAGAAGCATGTGGCAATTCTCCATACAAGCCGCAGAGGTTTGTTGTTGGAGTTGGTTTTTTTGTTATACAAAAAAACTTAAAAGAATTTTATCCACCCACCAGTTTCAAAGAAAAATGTTCCTTTGTTGTTACTAGAACATATAGGTTTGGTTTAATCTTAAGTGTCTCACAACGGATCCTCCCACAGTAAAATGAGCTGGGGCATCATTTGTAAAGAACAATGTTGTGTTCTTAAAGAGGAGAAATGAAATCACCTGTTTGATCCATCAGCATTTGTCATCCTTACAAATTGTACAACTGACCAGTAATAAACAAAGGATTGCTTGATAATTTTTCTTCTCTGCTACAGTCACATTGAGCCTAACTAATTGTTAGGTTGCAAAACCTGTACATATCACCCCCACAGAAGTAATAGTACAACAAAAGTACTAGCACTTAAATCAGATTTCGCAACAACTCACGTTATCTTTTGTATTTTGCACGAGCCACATTTTTCTGAGAAATAACCTATTCCCGTCAGTGCAACTGAATATACGGTAGTTGATTTAGTTTTCTTTCATAATGCCATAGGGAAGCAGGGCCTTAAAATCAGCAGAACTGTTGGTGAAATGAGTGAGCTAAGGGCAGTGACTGAACCAGCTGGTTCAAACCAGCTATAGAATATAGGCTGTTAAAAATCATCACATAGCTAGCTCCTCCAAAACTGTACCTGGCGACATTACTGTTTTTTCTTGACCAGGGGTTAAGTGTACATGTCATAGTTTATACTTAGGTAGAATGCATTGCAGAATAAAATACAGCTATAAGTTATATAAAATACAGTTATAAGTATATAAAGTATAGAAGTTATAAGTAAGTTATATAAAATACAGTTATAAGTATGCTAACTTTAAGAAACACTGATTGTGACCACAGAAAAATTACTTACAGCACGAGACTACAAAGCCTTCCTTGGATAAGCTGCTTTTCAGTCCTGCAGAGTAAAACTGTTGATGTGTGTTAAGTTTTCCTGGCAATAACTACCTAGACCTAACCCCAAAACACTTCACAGTAGTGACTATAATGTGAACTACTGCATATGTAAAAGAATATGAATGTTTGTAACTCCCCAAAAGCCACAGTACTGACTTTTCATGGTTTTGCGATACCACTTCAAACTTTGAATTCCAAGATAGATTTTTACAGAGCAGACCCAAAGAAAAAACAAATTACTGTAATGTGACTGCTCATCCCTAGAGAGATCAGTACAAGTTATCTATTTTGTTACTGTGAATTATCTGCAGGATGCTGTAGTCAACATGCTTGAAATGTTCATGCATGCTTTCGGTATACAACGTTATATCTGGATTTCTCTCTTTTCACTATGAATGTATTTGAACTGAAGCTTTCACTAGAAAGCCCACTTGAACTCAGAGTCACCATCGTTATAAAATCTGCAGTGAGGAGAATTACTTTGGTAATTTTTAGAAGAAAAAATTTTAGAAGATCCACCAGAGTGCCATAAATGATATTCAGACCCTGAAGTATGTAATTTTCTAATATTTCTAAAAATATTTGAAATGTGGGGGCACAAATGAACCTATAGACCCTTTTACATTTTCTCTACAGGACTTGAAAAAATACTGAACACCTTCTAAAAGCCAAAAAGGGGCTATAGAGATGTTCAAGGCTGTCTGAACTGCAGTTCTCTATGGGCAGAACAATTCCACAACTGTCAGACACTGTCATAGTCTGACATTATCTTCACTTTGGAATTAATTTTCACCTTACATATGTGGTGAAAGGACAGAGAAGCAAAAGCCAGCAGTTCGCTTGAAATTTGGTCGCAGAGCTTGTCATATCCCAGAGACTAATGGATTACTCTATGATTTATTTTCTTTAAACTTATCTTTATTCTTCCTCCTTACAACACTATTGCAAAACGTTAAGCTTATCATCAAGGATAACAAGCTCTTAACTAGCTCACCCCAAGCCCAAGGCAGAGCTCTGTGCATCCCCACAGCTCTCACACGCAGTGCAACTGCCCTTCCTTGCCATCCCCCCATGTCCTTCCTGAAAAGCCTGTGTTCAGCCATGGTGGGTGAGCTATCCCGCCTTGTCCCTGTGAGATCTCAGTGAGATCAAAGCCCTGCCCAGGCTGTGTAGGTGGCAGCTCTCTACCCTGTGAGGATTCAGATCAAGAGCTGTACTTCCAGCTGTGTCCAAGATGTAGGAGATGCAAGAAGATGGGAAGGCAGAGGCCCAGGCTATGACCCACATCTCCTGCTCTGCCCACGATGAAGACAGGGAAAGAAGCTCAGACCTCTGTGGAGAGGAGACCCACATCACCAGCTGCTTCCATGAGGTACAAGACATGAGCACCTCTGTACCCTTTGGGAAGCAGAGAACCGGGTCATGAGGTACACCTCCACTTCAAGATGGTTGGACTCGATGACCTTGAAGGTCTTTTCCAGCCTAGATGCTTTCATCATTCTACAAGATGCTGGCAATGACAGACAACTCCTGTCTGATATGGGAACGAACAGCGTGTGGCTGTCCATCTGCAGCTCCAGCTCTGCCTTTGACACGGACAGTAAGAAAAGCTCCTTGTGCAGCTGGGATACTGAAAGCGGTGCTGGCGACGGCAGCAGCCTTCGACATGCTGACTCTAGACCCTTACCAGTAATCATAAATTCACCTTTGGTGGCGTTATCTGGAGGGCCTGTCCATAGAAAGAGCCCCAGACCCCTGGTCAAAGGCTTTGGCCCAGCAAGTGCCCATGGTGTATACAGGACCAGTCACTGCCACAGCGGCCAGGCTGCTTTTGTTCCCCACAGCACCTGGTCTCAAGCCTCGTACGGCCCCAAGCAGACAGACCTCCTTTCCTGGGGGCATCTTGGTTTCCCTCATGGAGGAGAACCACCAGCCTGAATCACTGACTGCTGGAGAGGGCTTTGAAGGTGGTGAGGGAGACGGCAGAGCTGGCAGCAGGCTCGACACAAACCCAGGAAACAAGTTCCTGCATCAGGCAGGAGCTGAGAGGCCTCTTCTCTGGACAGGCCAACTCTACATTTTTGCTCCACCTCAGGCTTCCCAGAAAGACCTTTATCGCATTTTGGCAAATCAAAGGGTTCCCTCATCTTCTAAACTCAAGGAAAATGTACTTGTCTGAGCTTCCCCAACTTTCCTTATCTCCCAGCCTTTCTTTCACTAGTCTGTTAGCAGAGAAGAAGCCATACTTGGCAGGACAGACCGGGACGAGTCCCTTCAGACACCCATTTCCTCAGCCACACTCTTCTACAACAGCAAACAAGCATCTCTTCAGTCCTCAGGCCTGGGCAAGAAAGAGCAACATCCCCAGCTCTGGATAATCAATCTGTATAAAACTCAGCACATCCCTAATCCCCCACGTCCCTGCTCACAACAGCGGCGCTGCTTTCCCTTATTTCTCTGGCCAGCTCTATCAGCAAGGAAACACTGCTCTCCTCCACAGCCTGCTGCTCTCCTCTGCTTTTCAGGTATCTGTCTGACGATTTCAGGCAAGTGTGAGATGGAAACAGCAGTTGGGGAGTTACTGAAGTGTAAACCATCATACTGTATTATGCAGTGAAGAAAGAAAAATACCTTTATTTTTGTAAAGGTATCTTCTACAACCCCTGGAGATCAAACCAATGCCTTTTTTTTTTTTTTTTTTTTTTTTTTTAAGTTTACAAGAGTGTTTGGCATCTGCAGGACTCAAAACTGAAACAATGTCAAGCTAAAACAATAAAATCTCTGGTATCCCACTCACTTCTAAGCATTAAATACCAATTCTGAAGGGATATAAATGAAACATTGAAATAAGTCCCCCATTACATATATCTACTCAGCCATCTTCAGCTCTATAGATTTTGACTGCACCATTATTCTTGTAAATGCAATAGAGAGTCACGTCAGGCCAAACTCTTTGAATAAATATTTAAAACATTTTATCACCAGCATTGCCAAGTCTCAGCTACTGCTAAAATGGGAAAAAACATAATTCTGCCTAAAAGCTCAGCAGCTAATTGCTAATTAAAAAAATACAGTAAATTCTTTGCAAATGTGTCACTTCGGGGATGTTCAGCATTTCAGATTTTAGGACTTGGCTGCTTGACAACATTTCCTCCCGTGAAGGGGATTCTAGAGGTTCACTGTTGAAACGATCACCCTTAACTCTGAACATAAACCCAAAAGCCAGGTTACTCAGAGGACAAATTCCCCATGCCATATTCAAAGCCACGTGCAGAGATCCCCACACCTGAGCACATTTATGGTGAGGATGCTCCCGGGGCACAGAATCCCAAGGCTGTTTGGGGCTGGTTTAAAATCCCTCTGCAGCCCCTGGCACAAGGAACACAGCTCCCGGGGACCTTGCATCCTGCTGCCTGCTGTGACGGGAGGAGAACAGGATTTTTGTCACCATGTCCTGCCTTGCTTGTCAAAACAGCTTTGTTTGGAGGCTACATAATGGAGTACGTCAGCGCAGACCTAGGAACAGAGCCATGTAATTGCTGTGGCAGAATGAGTAGAAGGTATGAAAATATTGCAAGACATGCAATAAACAGTGGGTAGCTTGTTAAAATATTAGCAAAAAAAGGTTTCAAGGCCTTCATGTTTTTATAATGTACACAACTTCAAAAAAAGTTTTAGAGGTACTTTGGATCATAAAGCAATGATAAACCGTTCGGAGCCTTCTCAGAATTTTAAAATTATTATAAAAATTTAAGGTATCCTCAGTAATAAAATTTGGTATCCAAAGAAACATTTTTCAGAAGGAAGCTCTAATATAGGCCTGAAGAGTTTATATGAGATTTGATTAAAATGTCTGCCTGTCTGGCAGAAAAAAGACACTAGAAGGGAATCTTATCTCCAGAATTTATCATAGGGTTTACAGCAAGCAATGTCTTCTTCATAATAACCTCAAGTGCAGTCCTAAAACTAGAATAAAGAATACTCGAAACCAAGAAGGAAGTTCCAGCAAATGTGGCAATGAATACAAAGGACTAAAATAGTCTGCATGGATGGAATTGGCACAGGGTCTTACAGCACACAAATTATTCCACAAAAAAAAATCTAAAATATTGGCAAAGAACTCAGACAGATGTTTGAAAGAAGGATATCAGAAAGAAAGAGATGAGTACTTCTTTTGATGACTAGAAGGTTAAAGAGGAAGACAAATTCAAACCTTTAGAGCTGGATAGAAATCATCTTGTCTGCCTATCCTGCAATCAACTGTCAGCAATGGGCAGGGAATAAAGAAACACATGGCAAGAGGTCACATGGAAAGACTGGACTCAATGGCAAACTGCAGAATCTACAGCATTTGGTGTCTGGATGCAAGTCTTCCTACCTTGAAGGAAAGGACAGTGTTTGCACTTCCAAGCTGTCGCAGCACCCTGCTGCTCTCCCACACCCAGAGCCCTCTCCCTTTTTGTCCCCCCCACAGTTGCCAGTCCCTCCTCTCACCTCCTCTTCACCAAGCTCCTGTGCCAGCGCTGCAGTCAAACCACTCTGCCGGGCATCCCATCCTGCTCCACGATCCCTCACCATACTGCTGGAGGCTTCAGCAGGCTTCTTCTGGACCAAATTCTAAATTATCTCTGCACAGCAATTCAGCTCTGAAACCTCTCCTGGTTGCAAAGCCTACCTGCTCAGTACCAGTCAGAGCTGTTGACAGCTAGTACAGGCAGACGATACATGCTCACTTTTAAATCAAGTTTGAGAGTCAAAAGATTAAAACGCTATCTCTCCTCACCTGCATTGTTAAATGCTTAAAAACCACACATATCGTAGATACTCCCAGACAAAATGTCTAAATTCAAGGGGTTCCTGTTTTCAAAACACAAATACTGCATAGGCACTGAAGGAAGAAACAGCTCATTTCTCATCCTTTTCAGAGGAACTTAAGTGGCTGCACTATCAGGGTGATCATACAGTGATGCCTTCTCCATGTCTCAGTTAAAAATAGGTTTCTTCCCATTTCGTTTTACAACAAACCTTTCTATGAAAGGAAAACACAACATTTCTGCATTGGCTGATGGAAGGGACAAAAATTAAAGCACAGGTTTACAAAGTAGGCTGGTACCATCTGCACAGCATGAAATCTCAGATTTCTAGAAGGTATATTTACAGGGGGTTTTCTAGATTGTGAGCAGCTCAATCTGAAAAGCTGCTGACAATGAGCTGAAGCTTAGCCTCATGCTGACGTGGTTTCCCTCTGCCAGCAGAAAACAATAGTCAAGTTCCAGTCCCACCACATGCCTGAAGTGGACAAAAGTGTGGTGCACGGACCTACTGCAGGTTCTTTCCACAGATTTAATTTTCAGCACACAGCACAGGCACTAACTCCTCAATATTCTTCTCGTAGAATATCAAAGGAAAAGCAGGAGATGAACTTAGCACAGAGGTGGTCAGCTTTCATTACTTTAAAACCCTTAAGTGCAGTTCAGCTACTCTCCTTTGTTAGAATTATTTGTAAATCTAGTGCATGACTGAATCTTACACTGTAAAGTCTATTAGCAAGGACAGCGTACTTTTATACTTTTTTATATCCACATTCTGAGAACAGAAAAACTAAACTTCTCTAGCCCTCTTACTCTTCCCTGGTAATTGCTGCTTATTTCAAGGTCTGGATGCTAGATACTCTTTGAAGAAGCTCTGACAACTAAACCTCTCCAACCTCCAACAAGTTCTAAAAGTTTCCAGTTGTCAAGTTTGCACGTTTTTTCATCTTTGAAAGTAACATTTAAGGTCTTAGTCCTATTCTTCTGCACCCCATTGCACATTATAGCAATGAATGCCCAGAGACCAGCCTTGGTTTATATATTATATATACATATTACAATAAATTGAGGCATATTTAATATAGAGCAAAACAGTAATAGAAGTAAAAAGCAACGATGGTAGTGTCAATTACCATCCCCATAAATTCAGCAAGAAAAATCTGTCATATGAAAACAAAATTCCTGATGGAATTACTAAACATATTCATAGGGAAACAGTTTGCTTAAATCAATGCAATAATAAAACAAATAAATCAAACATCAGGAAGAAAACTGAATCCCATAAGAAACTTTAGATTCTTAGTTGACAAAAGCACAAAGTAAAGGGCCCCAGTAGCACATCCAGGCAGCCCCAAGACTCCGTGGCATTGAGGGAATGTCAACCTCAATAAAAAAAAAGTGACCATAATTTACACAACTCATCTCTTAACTAAAGACATACATACCTACTGTTTCGGTTGGATTTTAGCTAGTGTCCTTGGATACAGTATGCTCTTAGTCAGAGGAGATCTAGGAAATTATTAGGAAATCCCAGAGATGTTAAAGTAAATCTAGGCATAAAACAAAAGTTCGTTTCTGCCTTTGAGCCAACCATCTGTAGGAACAGTGCTTTAGATGTCTTCTCTTAATATTTTAGCATCTAACCTCAGCTATTTCAGGTCCTTTGAAACTCCATCCCACTCTCCATTATTACAAACCACATTATATATACACTTCTAAATATGTTAATAAATGTGCTCTCATATAGACAGGAGGTCACATCAGACATTTTCTATATACTAACAAACCATTGGTATTAGATTATAAATACTAAGGTTTAAAAAAGAATTAAAAACCACTTTTTTTCCCCTGCTGAACACTTGTGAGCTGTACCATAGTCCTAAATGTGACTCAATGCTATACGACGAACAATGGTGACAAACTGTATAAAACAGCGGCAGTGATCGATGGTACTTTGCACAATATCTGCTTTTCATTAGCAGCATTCTAAGAGTGAAAAACTGCTTGCACAGTACCAAGCCTTGTACCAGTTCGTGGGAGTTACTGCTATTAAAAAAAGAGAAGAAAAGAAAGAAAAAAGAATTCACAAACTTTTTACAGGCTCAAATAGCAAAATAAAGTCACTTTTTATGTGATGAAGAGCACACTCAACAAGAAGAAATATTAGTTGTAAAGGGTAAAACTATAGCACGATAAAGGCACACAATCTGAAATATTGTATGAACACATTTTTCCAAGTGTAAACTGGGGATGTTCCTCTCTATCCACCCAGGATGCACAAGAAAGAGGAAAACCACCACTTCCAGAATAATTTACAGAGCCTGTGAGTGATGTGTTAGGTCACGCCAGGACCATGACAGGGCACTACACCTACACCAAACACGCACATTCCCCGTTACCCTAAGCGCAGGTGCAAGCCTGGGAAGCCAGGCAATACCTCGCCTCCCTTTTGCGAGCAGAGCCCCAGGGCAGCCCAAGTCCTGCCAAATCCCTCGGCACCCTGCTGGTGCCTGGAGCAGCCTCGGTGCTGCCCCAACCTGCGATTCGCAGCCGTGTGCGTGTGCCCGCATGTCCGAGCCAGTGTGCATTTCTGAAATAGACACAACAACCCTGCCTCAATTTGTTCGGCAGAAAGTTTTCATTTTTCTACCTCGTAGGAAGCTGTGGAGACAGCTCACAAATGGTATAAAATGCTCCATAGGCAGGAAATAGCTGTGTTATCTCTGAAAATGAAAGGTCATCTATTTTCCAGGTAAATGCTTCAGGGGCATTTCTGTATCCACAAGCTGTGGCTGTCTGGCAAAATAAGAAGTCTCTCCTATCAACACACTCTACGCTATCTGTGTGTGTCCTTTGGAAATACATAAATAATGCAATCTATTTATAAAGCTCTTGTAATTTGGTTCAGTTCTCAATTTAGGATGTAGTCAGTTGTGGTGAAATCACAGACTTTGGTTACCTGGAGAAACTTGGGTAACTGGTGGAGCCTTCCAAGGGGGGTCACAGGCTCCAGGAGTGCCGTGTGCTGGAAGAGGTAACTAGAAAATTGCCCATGTGTCTCCAGATTGGTGTTCATAGATTAGCGGACACACCTAGACAGGGTGCTGAGCACACCAGCAGGCTCTGCAGCCTCTTTCCGCCGTACACCCAGAAGTTTATCTGCCAGCATTCGAGGTCAGCTCTGCTACAGGGCAGCTGTCGCCTGGGCTCAGACTGCTGGAAAATTGCTCAGTTGTGAGAAAGAGCTGCAAGAAGCCTCCAGGGCTGGCTGGCCGCAAGTCACGGTTTTGTGACACCCTCAGTGACACTACAGGGACAGCCGTGCCTGGTGGTCACCGGATGGTGTCCAACCCTGACAGCCATCCCTGCTCCTGCTCTGCTCCGCTCCTGGGGCACTGCTGGGCTGAAGCTCTCCGGTGTGAGGTGCCAGCCCCGCTGTCACCCAGGGTCCCAGCCTGCCTCCCCTGCCTGGGCAGGCCAGTCCTGCTGCTCCCTTGCAGCCTGGAAGCGTCAAAATGCAAAACAAGACAAATAAACCAAACCAAAACCAAATACAGTTATTGTGGAGTCCTCCTTTGTTATCTTTGGCTTTCAGACACCGCTGAAAGAAAACTAATCAGTGTCCAATCTGATAAGTGCAAGAATAATAGAGGATTCCATCTTGTTTCCATCTGCAACTGTGGTTTACACAAAGTTGCTTCCAGTATGTGAGTTATCCTAACTACATAAATAAAATGAGACACTTAGAGAGGGGTTGAACCTCTAGGATATCCCTTCCAGCAGCAAAGAAGCCCACTGGGGATAGTATTACCTGAGAGATGAAAGCAACAAGAAAGCAATCACGTGGTGATTAACCAACCAAGAGATTTGCTTCTTACAAAACGTACGCAGTTCCTAACTAGGATAGAAGCTTCCAATTGCAAAAGCCTAAAGCTCTGACTGCTTGCCTTTCAGAAAGTGTCATAAAGAGGCATTTACTGAAACAAATTCCCTCCTCCCTACCCACACCTCCTCCTGACAATCCTTCTTGTGACATTAAGACAGGCCCATCAAGCAACAAAGAAATCAAGAGAGACCTAATGTTTGGAACAGAAGAACATCCCCCCATTTCTGAATTCAGAGTTTTTTATTCTGACAAGGAAAATATTTTCGTTGTGCCTGAAAGGAATAAAATTAAGGACCATGTTTTCTTTGCAGGTGGCTGACACAACTTGGTTGAAATCTGTAATTGTCAAATCATCCTGTGCTTCTACTGATGGTATAAGTAGTGTGTTGCACTGCATACAGAAAATGAGAAGATACAGGATAACTTGACTTGTAGCTGTAAAACACTGCTAGCTTGGCATTTAGTTTTTCTAATATAAATCTGACTTACGATTCATAACAGTTTGACTAGAAGATTGCAAGTTGAAGTCATGCTGGTTACATCTTTTTTTCTTTTCACTGTCAGGCTTGCCACACTTCATAAAAAGGCTTCAAGCTTCCCACATACGGTAGGAGTGAACTGGAAGAGCAGTCCGCCTCTCACTAATGTACTGTGGGTGAAGTTGTAGGGGGCAGGCCGAGTGCTAACGATCACCACCACCCACCACCACCAGCCAGCAGAAAGACTGCTTAATCTTTAGCCACCGTTGTGCTCACACTGCAGTATAGATCTGCTCATTTTCCTGAAGATTATTTCCACTGGTCTCCAAGTCATTACAAGCCATCTATCTTCACACAAGTGGCAGGGCCTGAGACATCCACCCCAGTTCACTTGGACGTAACATAATTGCATGGGTACAACCAGATCTCAACTTTGTTGAGCCATTCTGCACCTGTACAGCACTGTCAGTACAGCCACTGATACACCTGAGACAGTGTGCAACACAACTACTTTTGCACCTTTTTGTCACCACTAATCTGCATGCACACACACACAAATTTGAGGTTGTTGGTAAATGCCAGCCTACCTGCTGCCTGAATAAAGGTAATTCCTTTAACAAACTCCAAGCAAATGCATAAATGTCAGCAAAAGGTAAGGGTGGATGCACTCCAGTGCAGCAGCACCGTGGCCCTGATCAGTGCACCAGGTTACCTTCTGCCAGTGAAGCTGCTCACAGTGGGAAGAAAAAGCTTCTCCAACAGTAACAGAGCACGAGCATTAATAACTCGGAAATAGCAGCAGGTTTAGCGAGCTAGCTCAAATATGCCTTGAACGGTAGCCAGAGAACGACTCAAAATGAAAAAAAAATAAAAAAGAAACAGAGCTAAAAGGTCAGTGATTGGAAAAAGGAAAGTTATTTGAAGAGACTGTCTTTTCATGTTTTGTAACACCAGCTGAAAAAGAGCAAGAGGCTCTGCTTTTGAAAAAATGAATACCATTGCACTTGAATGCTGACTGGAGAGATGCCAGTGATGCCAGCGATACCAGAGAAAACAGCTACAGCAATGTCTTTTCCTCCTCTACAGAAAGCCTCTTTGCCTTACACAGTTTGTAAAGTCTTAAAAATATGACTGAGTGAAACTCTTCTACTTCTGAAAAGGCGCATATGTATCAGGGACTACTGGCTTCACCCGTCTGACAGGAATAGCTCAGTGTCATGATTCAGAAATGAGCTGATCCCTGCTTGGAAAAAGCTATGGGAAACACATGGAAAACACATTCCCCCACTTGGAAAACACACTCCTTAAGTCTTTCCTGCATCCACTAAACCCAAACTGTAAACTGGTCAAGGCTACTGGTTGCTGTAAATCTCAAAAATAAAATACAATAAACAAAATAAAATAAGAACAGCCTCTTCCATACCCCCAGTGATCTGAGAGTAGGAAAACTGCCTTTCCTGTTTATTTTTTATTTTTTATATTTGATGTATTCAGATTATATAGCTGTGCTGACACTATGGGGCAGGATGTGAGCTCTGAAGTCCTGTCATCAGCCTGAACGTTCAGGTTTCTGTGAGATGGAAACACAGACATAAGCAATCAGAATTGGGAAGGAAGGGACTGCATGCACATGAGTGCAGGGAGAAGCCAGCACACAGACACAAGAAAGAGCTGGAAAGTGTCCCTGGGGTCCTGCAGTTTAGAGGCATCCTGTGCGTCCGGTTATTCCTCCACTCCAAAAGAAGAGAGAAACACTTCTTTGTTTTTAATAGTCTGCATATAAATCATTCAGCAAGAAAGAATTGTAAAGTACAGAAATAAATCTTTAGATTCCAGGACCGGCTATGTGCTTGATCAGCCAACTTTCCTACCCCACTTGGGACGCGAACACTCTGGTATTGTGTCCGTCAGAAGCAAGCATCTGGAGAGGACTGAGCCAAGCACTCAGAGCTTTCCACCCATGATCACGGTCGGTGTGAGAGACACATGCCATGAATTTCAGACTGAGATCCAGCTGCAGGAGGAGGAGGAGGCGCCACTCACCCTCTGTACCTGGTTCTTTTGCTTCTCCTCTCCTCCTGCCTCACACAGGCATAACAAAATCACAGTTCCCTAAGTTGATATGTCCCTTCTCGCAGCTTGCAATGCAATGCATTCACCTGCAGCAATTTATAAGCAAGTGGTCTCTAAAAATGAAAATAAATATTTTTCTAAACATTGTGCAGTTACTGCCTTAAACCACCCCCTTCTTGGAAAAGGCTTTTGCATTTGAAGACAAACACTGGTAATTGCTAGTGAGCAAACTTTCAGCTTTGTCACTGGTATCCCAGGTTGTTTTGGCAGCAAAGTCTAATGGAAATTAAAAGCAAACAAGCAAAATGTTTAGTCTCCCTACTCTGAAAATGGCCTGTGTTTGAAATGGGGTGTTTGGCGGGGCTGGCAGTAAAGCAACGGCTGTTGAGTTTTGCTTTTGGGGCAGGTTTTGCTTAACCAGCCCCTCCAAAGAGATTGCAGCGTGCTCAAAAATGCGGTAGTAGCAGAAGTACAAAATTAGGGCTTAGCCAAGTGAAACTGGATGTTACAGATGGCTGCTGTACATGTGCTTCTACCCATCTCACTTGGCTGTCCCTAGTATCGTTTTCACAAAACTCCACACAGCTAGTGGCACTATTTCCAGTCAAACTGAGAAGTTTAGTGGTGTCAGTATTTCACCTTTCAGCTTCAGCTCACGTACAGCCATACCTCAGTTATTTTGAGCTTCAACTTGTCCAAAAAAACCCTGTACAGACTCCCAGATTTCAAGTTATTTTGCATATCTGAGCTCCCAGACCATGATATTGGCGGAGCGTTCATTACTTATACTTGCATGATCCAGATTCTTCTAGTCCTTCCCTTCCATTTACAATTTTGTTCTTAGAGACTGAGCTGTGAAGGTAGAAATGTTTTAGGATATTCTGTAGAGCTCACATCTCTGCTTAGTGTTCTTCATTATTTACAACACATATGGTTTATGGTTTTTCAGATACTTCTTCCAGAGCATTAAAAAAATTTACCTTGGGTATTTCAGAAAATCCACCCACATCATGGAAATTGATTGCTTAACTTTTTGATTATTATTATTTTTTAAATTTATTTTGTATCAGTTTCATACTCAAACAGATAGGATAACATGTTGTCAACTTATCATGCATTTTCATCTGTGTTATTTACATTTCAAATCTGAAGCAAGATACTAACCCACAAGACTCAAAATACATTAAGAAAAAGGAAAAGAAGGTCAGCAGTAGACTCGGACCCTAAACCTACTTGTTTGCATACTGAAAGAACCTTGCAGCAGGATGCCAGGAAGAGTGGATGTGCTAAATGCCCATCACAAAACAACCAAAACCAGCATGGATTTGTCCCTTGGGATCACAGTTATGCAGCACTTTGATGCTACCTAAAAGACTCATTAGTGGACATGTTCTCCTCCAACAGGAGGAAATAAGATTGAGAAGGGAGAAATGCATGTGGCTTTCATTCAGCAGGTATCACAAAGCACAGCTTGTGGTAGACCCTTCAGCATGTGATCACTAAATTCAGCTATAGTGGTTTAAAATTTCCTTTACTGCCCATAAGATATTTCCAAGTCAAAAACTGAAGACTCTGTGTCCAAGGCACCTCCACCCAGGCCTGCTAGGTGAATAAATATGTAGTTGATGGGAAAGAGAGAGGAAAAAAACAAAACAAAACAAAACAAACAAACAAAAAAACAGAACATAAGACAATGTATAAAGAATATCAAATCAAATATCAAATTGTTATGTCCCTATTTCCAGCCTCGGGCACTCCAGCAATGCAAACTCCAACAAAGTGCATTTCCTTATTATGAACGGCTCAAAGCCAACTGTCAGCCAGCCTCTTTCGCTACTAAAACTCCACTGCGAGGCTCTACTTTAATAAAACCCAGACTTCAATTTTCATTTTAGACAAGATATAACAACACAGGAAATTTGCAGCAATTTCGTTTCTATGAAGAAACATTTAACCGCTGTGCAGAGGAGCAAAGTTCTTGTTAAAAATCAACTACCTCATTAGAAGTGCAGACTACCAATGTCTCAATCTACCCAGAGCTTGATTTCAGACCAAGGAAGCTTCATGCACACATCAGCCTGATTTGGCTGGGTTTAGTATCACAGAGGGGTTCTGAAGCAGAGTAGGACGTACCACAGGTCGCATACAGTTAAAAGCTGATACTGGATTTTTCTGGATTAGTAAAAGCACAACAACAGATGACAAATAAGATGCTTTAACAGAGCAAAAGTTTTCTAAAACCAGCACCAGCAATAAGGACAGATTCCAGACATATTAATGGCCCAAGACTTCAGATATGACTCGAGACTGAAATTCATTCCCTTTCCTAAATAGTGAACATAAACCTGAAGCATAGATAAATAGTATAAAGTAAAAAGATGCTCCTTGGTCTGAAGATGGCAAGCTGGAAGCAGCATCAATTTAATGAACAGGGAGAGAGGAATAAAAAACACCAAAACAACAAAACAGTAAAACTAACAAACACAAGGAATATTAGCTTGAGGCCCACACCAATGGCTTATGAACCACGGACAGGTGCAGAACTCTGTTCAGACAGCTGAATTCTCTACACACTGTCCATTAAAATGAAAAGCAATCTTTGACATGTTCAATGTTGTGCACTCACAAACCTCAACATTATCTCACGAAAATGGCACTTTCAATTTCCTTAGCTGTTGGCTAATCCAGATACTGCTTCAGCAGACGTATTAAGAAAGATAAAAAGATGCTAACACATTAAGTTTCACCCAGTTTACAACTGTGATTTCTCACGTAGCATCTCCGAGGCCATGCACTGCGTGTGAACACCCGTTAGGATGTCACTTGTCACCCTTCATCCAGTTCGCCGCTCCTTCCTCCCCATCTTCCACAACTGCCAAGAGCCAGAGGAAGGCATCAACCCCAGCCTAATAAGCACGTAGTTGTATTCATGATTTGCAACACAAAGGTTCAGAACCGGCATGTTTGCTTAAGATTACAGCCTCTTTTGAGATTTTAATAGGGTGTGGGCATTGCTCTAGCAAAAAAAAAAAAGTAATTTAAATGTAAGCACCTGATCTTAATTTTAAATCCGTGTAATTTGCAATCTTCTATTCTTCCTTTTCTAGGATGAAAAAATTAGGTAACGTGAACATCCAAAGGAACGCAGAATATATATTTGTGTGTGCATTGTACTGCTGTCTAACTGAGCAACAGTTGTGTATCCTACACATACATGTCTATACATATAAACATAATATTTGTTTCCAGATTCAAAGCAAAACTACTGAACGGCTTTACTTAACATTTTTAGATATTCTCAGGTTAGCTGATTCCTTTGCCCTTTGAATATATACATATTCAAGCCCTGTAAATTGGCCAATTGGTCTATTACATGCTTAGGAAACAGACGGCAAGCCTGTACTGCTTTCTTTAATTTTCAGCTTTTCAGAGATGCCATGTATTGCTAAAACCATTTAATAAAAGTTCTGTTGATAATCATAAAACCAAGATACCTAATCCCACATTATTAGATGCAGCTACAGAGGCTCAGTCACAGTAGGTTAAGAAGATCTGTGAATTACAATGTACAAGTGATCTGTGGTTTGTGAAATGTACTTTAGGGTGCAAATACTTCGGTGATATTTTATAGCAGAAGTATTTTTTATCCCTGCTGGCACAATCTTAATGAAACAATTCTGATTCCTAAGCAATTGCAAATAAAAACAGCCTGTCTAGTAAGCAGATTAAAGACACAAGGTCAGACTCCAATTTTAATTTAGATTTAAATTTCTTTCATTTGTTGAGCAGACATGCAGGGATGATGATATTTTCAGTACTAGAAAGTGTGACCAACTTGTTACAGAACTTACCTAGTGTTGTATTTATAATTTATTTTACCGTTGAGAAAGGGACTGTGCTTGTCTGCGTTCTCATTCTCTGCATTTTAGGCCCAAAATCTGCTTAAAGACTCACAGACTATGCAGACTTCTATCAGAAAAGAATATAGTTTGTTAGAAGAAGCTTTTTACATGAAACTTTCTGTTTCAAGGATGAAGTCTCAAGTTTTGACTAGAATTTGTTATTACAGCAGAACGGTCACAACAGCCCCATGCAGTGCTATTAACCCAAGTCATCTCAATAGTAATTCATCTGTCCAAGCCTGGAATATTTGCTAGCACGTGGCTTGCAGGATCTCACATGTGGGATATATCCTGTCAGTTTGTTACAAATAAAAAATGGCCTTTAAAAAATACGTATACCTAACTAACTTTAAAATTGACTCTTAACATAGGGACTTTTTTTTTTTAAAAAAAAAAAAAAACACAAAACAATTCAGGGATGCAAGGGGTGATGGAACGGGTAAGACTGTGTAGCATAGTTGTGTTAATTGTGGTAACACCCAGGTTAATAACCAAGGAGAACTTCGGGTGTTTGTTAGGAGAGTAGCTGCTAGAAAGCAACTGAGATAGATTTGACCCCTGGCAGCAAAGAAAGACCACAGTGTAAAGAGGGGGAGAAAATAATGAAGAAAAGGAATGAAGCAGCCAGATGGAAGGACACAAATGCAGCAAAAGAAGGTCTGACAGAGAGAAATGGAGCAGTAGGTGAGAAGAACATGTGGGGAGCAAAGCAGAGGGAAAAGACTGGTGATACATGAGAGTGGACAACAGCAATATAATACCATAGTCACATAGTGGAACAATACATTGGAGAAATGACCTAGAGCATAAGAAAAGCCCAGCTGGTAATTCACATTCTGTTTACACCAGGAGGGTTTTAAACCTGATTAATGCAAAAGTGGACAGAACAGAAAATGGATTGAAAAGAACAAGAAGCAGGCAGGTGACATCTTTGGAAAAAAATCTGTCTTAATCTGAAAAAAATCTTAAACGTATTTTTGCTGCAGTCTATTCCACTAACATCAGGGATGCGACAACAGATTATGGTTGTATTCCCTGTCTGCCAAATCAGTTGAATTTGAGATCCTAACACAAAGGTAATATACAAACTCTGACTTTTCTCCTCTGAAAGAAATGATGACAACCAGCAATCCCATTGTGCTTTGTTGCTGCATAATTGTTAAAGAAATGCTTTCCGACGCCCTGTGAGAGGGGGTACTATCTCGAAAGCTCAAAGGGATCGTTCATTTGATCGCTAAACATAGTGTTATTCTAACCACTCATGCACTCAGAGAATGCCTCTATTCTCATGTTCCCCTGGGAGTTGAGATCATCTGAGATATGCCGGCTATCAAATATAAAGGCTGAGGTAGAACCGCGGGCAGGATAGCTTAAGTGAAAGCTTTTCAGAGACCTGGAATTCATCTTCTGCATTGTCTGATGACAGCTGAATTTGCAGACCACCAGACTAAGTCCGAAGGCGCGAGTGTACAAGAGAGCCTTTATGTATGGATTTCACGTTTGAGAGCTTGTGTGTCGAATAGCGCAGCAGTTTTAAGAATGACAAAATTGATACAGATGTGTTTTAAATCTCAGATACACGTGTCTTTCCCCAAAGCCATGGGCAGAAACCCGTAGGTGCCTTTTATCCAAGGCTGTTAGTGCAAGCAGATACTAACATATAAGACAATACATAAATAAATATCTCTACTCTCAAAAAACATGCACCAGGCTAAAAAGCTGCACACAGATAACGCAGTTAACAAAGCACAAGGTTACTCCATGCTGTCTTATCCTACCTTCTCCTACAAATATACTTCATTTTACTTGCAACCTTTTGAAGTTTGTTTTACATTATTTCATTTTTCAAGTCACTAAGATGGTCTTGTGATGCATTTTTGATTCCTGAATTGCTTTGTTAAAAACACTGTTGTTCACCAGTAATCTTAAGTGCTCAGCCTCTTACCTGTACATATATTAATAAAATAATAATAATAAAAAACCAACAATCACCACCTCTGATCCATGTCATTTTAGCACAAATAGCATATAAGCAAGAACTCCAGTCAGTACTACTACGTAACAAAGTCTACAGAAGACTGACACACTTCCCAGTTTTTAATGGAGATAAAGCAATTGTCTATGCATCTCCACCGTGTGCATATTACCATCCTCAATTAACACACAAAACAGCCTAGATTCCACTGTGAATTAAATAGATACATATGCAGTGCATTAAATGAGCATAAACACAGCCTGACAAAATCCCCCTATCAATCTAAATTCTCCCTTTCTTTTTTTTCCCCCCTCCAGTAACATGGCTTACTAACTAACTCGTGTGCAAATATTATCTTGAAAATAAATGTACTGTTGTAATCATGACATTTCAAGAAGATCTGAAGGACTCTTAAAAACCTACACTTCGTGCAAATAAACTGCAATTTTCAGAAAGCTGTGACCTCATTAAAACTTCCATGTCCAGGAAATTTTGGGATACTTCACTCACATTAAAATATAATTATTTTTATACATATTTTCTTCTAAAATTATAGATCAAACAAAATTACACATTTCAGATCTCTTCTGTACAAAATTCTGAGACCCTTCATACCAAAATCCTTTTTAATCATTAATTTAAAAAGCCAATTAAAAATAAGCAAAACCATCATATGGATCAAATGTTGCTGTACTTCCTCAACGAAAAGAAGTCTGTTAAATTAAAAGGGCTATATTTGTATTTAAATCAGAAAATCTGAATTATGAATCTGGCCCTAAAAATATTTAAGTCTTTATGTAGCAGTTGTGCATCCCAGCTATGTCAATACACGCAGACTAATATAGATGGTGGGGAAAATGCTTTAATTTTAAATAGTTCCCTGTGTCCAACCAGCTTATACTCAGCATGCGCATGAATGAAGACATAAGCCTTTTCTCACACTCCATTCCCGATAAAAAACACAATTATGATATGCTGAAAAACACAGGCAGCCCACTAGAAAAGTCAGATATTTGTGTACGTCAATAGTGATTTATTACAAAGAGGCCGGGAGCCATGATAACTAGCCAAAGCAGCGTGCAGTTTTGAGCAGCATGCTGATTTCAAGACATTGACTTACTTTTTCTTGAGGGAACAGCTCTGCGTGCTATCTTTTTCTTACTTTCTTTTTACTGGAATCTCAAAAATAACTTCCAAGAACATTCAGACTCAGAAATCACATAATAGGCACCTAAACTTTAAGTAGAGCTAAAAAGGGCCCTTTTACAGGGGACGAAAGAAAAATTTATTAGAAAAGGCCTCGTGTTTTCACCGTAGGAGACATTTGTAATGAACGCATACGTTAAACAAAAAAACCCCGTGGGTGGAAAAAATGTAACTCAAACTACTAAGGCATTTTTCAACCCTTATAATTACTTACAATTGGAGGAAAAATTGCGAGTCAATATAAAAAGATTGTTGATTAGATGAATAGGAAAGAGAAATTATTTAACGGTTTGCCTTCAGGGAAAACTGACTGGCAGAGCTATATTGGTACAGGGAGAACAGTGTGGCTGTAACTGTGTCCAGAGGAGGAAGAGCATGTACAGAGGGTGCTAATGAAGCACTCATGTAATCAGAGTAATTGTGCTGCTGTGATTGTGCTACTGAGTTTTCCCAGGCAGAACAGGCTTTATGCTCCAACTGCAGTTCACCTGCAAAAACCGCAGCACTTTGATTCTTGTACTGCAGTTAGAGAGCAACAATCTTCTCGGTGCAAAAGCAGTTTGGTGGAGGAAGTACTTACTCTGAGAAAGGGGAATCAGCTGTCACAGCCGCAGAGTGCCTTTCTTATATTCTTTATGTTTATCGATCTACAGGATGAACGAGGTCCTAGTCCTCAGCTAGGTGCTTCTGCAGGATGAACAACAACTGAGATAATGCTAGAATGACTCTGCACTTGGACTATAATACTTTAGGAATAGAGGAGGAAATCATGGACAATATTTCAAGGTATATTCCTGATTCTGCTGAAATCTGGGGAAGTTCCTCTGTTTAGTTTTGTTAATCATTGTCCCCTAGTAAGGTGGAGGACAAATTTTTCCACCAGGCAGTTTTCCAGTCACTCAAAAATAACACAGAAATCAAAGGATGGCCTGAAAGAAAGTAAAAGGCAACAGAATAACATTACTAATGTGGCAAAGTCCTGCTCATTCCATAACCTTATCTTAGGAAACTGAAAAAATGGAACATTTCAGACCTGACGAATAGGTGACACAGAAGAAAGCAAAACTACATCACATCTAGAACTACTCCAGCTCGAATAGGCTTCGCAAAAAATCCAGTCCACTTACAACAATAAACGTCAGAAGTGTACTTCAAACTTAGCCCTTCAGCAGTTCACAAATAAAATTTTCTACTCAATAGACTGCAGCTCCCCTAATCCACTTAGTCCCACAGCTACCCGTTCGACTTTGGGTTGCAACACATCTACAGACAAGGAAATGGAAATGTTCGTTCTGCCTGAAGCTGCCTCGGCAGCATGCAGGATGTCTGATGTGACAGATGGTTTTCTCAAGTCTGCTAGCTAGGTCGAGAAGTTCACCCCCCATGGACCTAAGATCAGCATCTGCCATGTTAAAAACTCAGATATAATCACTGCATAGCTGTTGAAATCAGCAGAGTTACTGTACTGAAAAAAAAAAAAAAAAAAAAAAGGAGCTCGTGCTTAGATAAGGCAAGTAAGAGTCATCACATCCTGATTAAATAAGTGGGATTCCCTGAATATTTCAGGGCAGAAAAGTTTCTCGAATGTTCAGTATCTGTTTTGGAAGCATCGATGTTTTCATTTTGTCTCCACTGATTTCAGCGAAACCAAGTCTATTTATACTAATGTTATGTGGTGACTTAGTCAGGTGTCCAAAACCTATCATTCTTTTGCTCCAAGAGGCATATTCAATCACTTTTCCCCAAACAAAGATTAAAATGAAAATCTTATTACAGATCTTTCACAACAAAAATCAGAACTCTTGTGAATTTCTTTTATCTGTAGCCAATTTCTGTGGCAGTCACTTGAGACGAAAAGAGATCTAGAAGTATTTTTGCAACAGCAGCCATACACGTGTTTGTTTAAACAACTGAGTTTCGTCTCCAAAACACTGATTTCTCTTGCAATCCTCCTTGTTAGCACTACCACAGCCACTGTTAGTTCTCCATGGTTAATATCTCACACAGCAGTAATTTTAAGATGCTGCAGCAAGGAATAAACAAAAACAAAAACCAAGCCACCACGGATGACAGCTACTAAATATCACTCAGGCTAATTTAAAGTTCCTGTTCAGATGGAGATGCATTCCATCCAGCAGAAAAAAATGGTTCCTTCTAATTAAGTAAGAATATTAAAAGGTCTCGAGAAAGCCAAGCTTTTTATTGGCTTTTCATAGGGGAGGCTCTAGAGAGCGAGCCTGCTCTCAGCAGCGCAGAAAAGAAAGAGCAGCATTATCGTGGCTGTTCACTGCTGCTCGCAAGGCTTGGAAGCCACTGCAGTCTTGTCACTACCAGGATGTTTCTGTACAAGTACCAGTGTGTGCACACACATAAATACTAGTCCTTTTCAATTCTATTTTCCCCATCAAAAATAGATACCTCAGATGTGAATTTCTGCTGTGGGGCTCCTTGTCAGCGCTTAAAGGGGTACTTGTCGTGCCCACAGAGCTGAACTAGGCTGCAAGTGCTGCCAAGGTGTGTGTTTTAGGATGTTAAGCCACACCATAGACAGCTTGCTTGAACTATAGCTTTGAGTACGGACTGGATTTGCTGCCTGACACGGTAGTGGAGTCCTGGAGTCTCAGAGCTCTGTGGTACAGAGATGGGAGTGCCAAGGGGAAGCCAACAGGTGCCAAGTCCCACGGCATTTTCTTGTACTCATACAAACACTCTGCATTCCTTCTTGCTTTCACTCTCCAGCTTTCACACCACCATTTGATTCATTTTCAGTCCTGTGGACACCATTACAAATGTCATACATTACACCGAAGCACCATTTAGATTGACTCAGCGTAGAAGTAAGAATATTTTGTCAGTGTCACTTGAGCACCAAAATGACTTGCAAGGGGTGTTTACAATTTGATGTCGTTCTCCAGTGTCACAATCCTTTCACAGAGGGCTTTCTGCTGCTCAGCTTTCCCTGTAATGCTTTCAGATGTACACCCATTACACATCTGCTGGTACTTTCATGAAGAAACAGCTGCTGTCAGAGAGGAGGCAGCTACTACACCCTTCTCACCTCCTTTCCATGCTCTTTGGGCAACAACTTGAGCCTAAAAGAAAGTCCACAACTTTCCATACTCCAGACCACCGCCCCCTTTCAGTAACTGGAAGGTCGGGTTGATGGATTTTTTGGTTTATAAGCTCAACTTGCTATCTCCATATTTTAGTCAAAGTAAATAGAGCTAATTGCAATACTGCCAGTGACTGAAGCTTAAATGGAGGTGTGAGTGGAAGGAACCACTAAGAGCTCCAAGCCAGAACTCAGCCCTATCTAATCCTGACAAGAAATCACAAGGAACTGAAATTTCACCCTATTGATAGCACACTGGATGGGAAGCACAGACTTGATACTGACCTACTGTGGTCATGAGGGCAAGAAATATTTGCCTCCATACCCCCTTTTCCCACTGACTTCTGTCTTCTGCATCTAGCCAGGATAAAAAGTGGTTCAGGATCCCTCCCGTGATGTGTGCTACAGGCAGCCCAGAGGAGCCCAGCCCTGCAGCCAGAGGTTACGTTGGGATACAGTCCCTGGCACGCACCCTCAGCAACGTGCCTACCTTCAACCAGGATAACTGGCAACTGGAAGCCTGAGGAGAATCCATTGTATTCACACAATTCTTGCAATATGACATGACTTTGGCTTAAAGCAGATATTTTGGATTTGATCCAGGAATTACCCCATGAAATTCCTTAATTCTTATTATGCAGGAAGTCAAAGTAGGTGGCTTTAATACTTTTCTGAAGACACAAAAGGATTACCAGTCTCAGTTGACGTTTCCGGGCACGTATTCTCATAATAAATTGTACAAAAAAAATCATCACTCTGGTTTTCTCCTAAGCATTACATCAAAAGTGAGTCACATCATAATTAAACTTTAATGACAACATCTGTTTCAGCTAAAAGGACAGAAGAGTGGTTGACCCGCAGAGGAGTATTCTGCTTTCTTCACTCAAACCAGAACTGAGCATTTATTCAGCCTCAAAAACAAACAAACAAACAAAAACAACACTGGAAATGGGACAACAGCATTATGTCAGCTACCTACCTCAAAATAATGATCTTTCAGAAGCACTTTTAGTTCATTTTCAGATAAAATCCTGCCTTAACCAAACTGGTTGGTACGTAAGGACCAGTGATGGAGAACACTAAGCAGTCTGTTTCTTCTGTGCAAACAGACCACTGCCCTGGGCTGCAGGCTGCTAACTGGACAAAGATGACAAAATACACTGGGAAAGGAGTAACCTGTTTTCATGGTTAGCTAATTAGCAAAAGGCCTCATAATCGCCACACAGCAGCACGTGACATTAGGCCACCCTCAGCCATCCTAACTTTTACATTCAGACACAATGTGTGCTGTGGATAACAATACTGACTCACTCTGAATAAACAAGGGAAAAAAATTCAGCAGATCCTGTACACTGTATAGCAGGCATTAAATTCATGAATAACTCAATTATTGAACTGTTATTGTGCTGACAAATTACAGTGAGAGCACCCTGCCAGGCCAGCACTGCTGAAAGTACAGCAGGCACCACTGGCTCAGGTCTCTGCCCTTGCTAATGAATCTAGTAACAAACCCAGTCCCCAGGAAAAAGAGAAAAACCCTACGCCTCTTTGATGCCTGTGGCTTGTGCGTGGTGCAGATGAGGAAAAAAAAAAAACAAAAAAACATACAGGATCAGACTTGTTAAAATGGTTGTGCACTAATTTTGTGGCAAACATCAGTGCCATGTTCAAAGCAATTTCATGAGTTTAGATGTTACCGTGAAGCACTACATTAATTTACTGGCATATTAACTAGTTAGATGCCCAAGAGCTACCATTACTGTTTAAAGTATCAAATGGCTGCCAAAAAAAAAAAAAAAAGCTTGAATGCTATTATTATAAAAAGAAAATCCATAAAAATGGGTAGTCACCTAATAAGCCATAACCAAACTACAGAATTCATATGAAAATGCAAATATCTGTACTTTATAAAAGCTTCAAACTTGAAAACAGCAACAACAAAAAAGATCAGCCAACTGCTGTCTCTGAAATCCTGTCTCTCTTTTCACCACAACATTTCTCTAGTGCATAGGAAACAGGGCAAGGTTTCCTACACACAATTTGCAAAAAGCGAAGATCTTAAAAGAACAAAATTTCAACCCTTTCCCTGAAAAAAAGCTTTAGGTGGGCACAAAAATGCACCAAAAGGAAAGGTACGAGCAGTATTTATTTCCTACTTCTGAGATGCAATCACTACACAAAAAATGCAAAACAATTTTTTGTTGAAATGCAAATCTATCCTTTCCAGCTCAGAAAATTATTCCAGTCTTTCTGGTGTCATTTTGATAAACCAGTGGTCTCTGGCAGGTCAAGTCTTGCAAGAAACTGAGAAAAGGAAAAAGACAATGAGGACAGTGCGGACAGCTTGAACAACAGAATGATTTTCTACTTTATAATGAAAAACTACAGAATTACAGAAAACTACTAAATTCCGCAATTTCCCTCTCATGCCAGAGGGAATAACTGCACCATGGTTATAACATCTATTTTAGGACAATCTGCTGTCTCACCGGACTGATTTTCTTTTTTCATAGGGTCATAGAATCATTTAGGTTGGAAAAGACCCCTAAGGTCATCTTGTCCAGCCTGTAACCCACCACTGCCAAGCCCACTGTTAAACCATGTCGCTAAGCTCTACATCTACATGTTTTTGGAAGACCTCCGGGGATGGGATGGTGACTCAACTACTTCCCTGGGCAGCCTGTTCCAATACTTCACAATCCTTTCAGTAAAGGAGTTCTTCCTAATAGCCAAACTAAACCTCCCATAGCACAACTTAAGGCCACTGTTTCTCTTGAAAAACTTCGAAAGTTAAAATTTAAACTCATATTCATGTTATTTTTCATCTGAGCTCCCCTATTCTTTGGTATAAAATTGATACAGAGATTAGAGTTGGACAGGTAAAGCAAAGTGGGCTGGTGAATGAAATAAGGGTTGAGGAGGGGGCAGGCCCGGCATTACCTCCTTGACGAGCCAGTACTTCTGCAAATACAGCTGGACAAGTCAAGGCACCAAAATTTGAGCATCACAACCAACCCCAAGCAATCTACTATGAGGACCAGCTACAGCTGTATGATACCGTTTAAAGCTATCCACAAATGTCCCTCTGTGGCTGGAAATCAGCTTGCCATTATTTTGCATTAAAGTCACAGCCTGTGTCCCACAATCAACCGTGTTTACAACAAGAGAAGCTTCCTAGTAAGAAGGTCACTGAACGACAGTAACACCCAGCTTTTAGCAAGTTCCTGACACTACCACATCACCTCCCGAGAAAGGGATCATGCAGCCAGGAGATGCTAAAGTCTTTCCAGCTCCTTCTTTAGCATTTTGCCCCTTCCTTTTTTAAATAGGGGATTGAAAAGCAAAAAAGAACTCAAAAAGCAATAGTGACAATGCCTACGCCTGTCAAAACAAATGGCAATCTCATGGAGACAGAAGTTCTCCCACCTGTGCAGGGTTAGACAAATATCCACAGGAGTATAACGTGTAGGACAGAGCAGCGGGTGTCAGCATAAGCAATGAATCACGGTTAGTCGGGGTCGCTGTGGGATTGTTCTGAATGCACAGTATCGAGCTACATCCCTGAGCTCTGCACACAAAACCTACCTCAGGATCTACCGGCACTGCAGCTGAAGCTGGCAGAACGACAGACGGTGCTTCGTTCAGTGCCACCTGGCCGTACGCAGAATAGAGCCTACCTCCTGCTCAAGTAAAAGGGGGAAGAGAGCTCCACAGTTCTGATATTTTCAGGAAAAAAAGAAGTTAATTTTGCCTCTTTAAAAACAAACAAAAAACACCAAACAAACCACCAAAGAAAAGCACAGTGCAACTCCATGCTGCAAGATCCAGCAGGGATGACTGGAAAGCACTAAGCCACAGGGAACCATGGCCCCTTCCCCAGGTACCATTTTAGAACTGACCTCAGTAGAAATGAAACTTTCCTGTTTGAGGATATCGTGACTTACTGTATCTTGAAAAGTTAGCAATGAAAAGCTGAAGTGTGCTATCAAAGAGAACATGCTGTCAACGTATCACAGTTCCCCCTGAGAGAATTTTTCCTTACGTCTAATTTTATGCTTGTTTAGCCCAGTAGCAAGAACTTTTCTGTACAAACCTGCATTTGTCCAAGTTAATGAATTAAGAGATTGCGCCAAAAGAAGGTACAAACCCCCTAGTCAGGATGACAGTTTGGCCCCCTGCTTTTGCCCCACAGATGTAGAGTCGCAATGGATCTAATAAACTTCTGAATTATCCAGAGATAGTTTATGGTTATCTTTGGAAGCAAAACCAGCAGTCACCTCCTGATCCATTTCTTTAAACACGCAGTACTCTACCCAGCAATATTTTATCTCTCTCCTGTACTGAGTCATTCATGATCCTTTCCGAGTACATACTGGTTGCAACAGAGACCACGTTGACTACGTGCAAGTTCAGCAGAAGTTTGTAGCAGGACAGCACAGTTCTAGATCACAGATGCATATTCAGCGTAGAACAGACAACAGAACTCTGTTGGGTGTCACAAGGAAATCCTTTCAAAGGCCAAACAAAACTAACTCTTGTTAATTCAGAATTTGATAGTTACACATACCATTATCATACAGACTAGATTCCCTTTCTCTTATCCTTATGCTCCATCTCTCCACTCTATCTTTTTGCATTAAAAGTTCATCGCTGTTGAGAATTAGCTCTCCAAAACAGTACAAATCTGACTTTTTTTCCCTTTTTTTTTTTTTATGTATAAAGGATCTGAAACAATGGGGCTCCGTTGCTGCTGAGGGCATTTCAGCCGTATGGCAGCATAAAAATTTTGTAGTAAAGGACAACTAAAGACAAAACCCAAAACAAACAAAAACATCCTCCGAAATGATAGTTCCCGAATGCAACTCATGAAGAAGAAAACAGACATTCATGTTCACTCACCAGGGGCCCCTCCACAGTAGTGGATCAATCTTTACTTGTATTTACAGAGAGCACTATTGGGTCTAGCACACTTGAAAGAGAGATCCACACTTCGTTCTTTATCACCACAACACTTTTAATCAGTGATACTGTGTTTGCATCCAAAACCACACCCAGCTGGTAAGGACAGCAGAAACCACACTTTCTCTAGAAGCAAGTATTTCCAAAAGAAACACTGACATATTCAAGCAGTACAGCTCCCTCAGATATCCTCAGTGTATAACAGCCTCTAGCACTTGCACATATTCCACGCTGTCGACAATACAGAGGGTCCCCTTTCCCTGATAAATCACCTTGTCACCTGGCCCAAGATAATACTAACCTTGGAGAGGGGGAGATAAAGAGATTTCTGCCTGCTTTGCTCAGGCAGTCCGGGCGCTCCGGGGGCTGCTGGGGACTGGCAGTTGCTGCCACCGGGTGGCTCAGTGCAGAGGGACAGCCACAGTGATTTCAGGGGTCCGGACTCCTGTGGGTGCCCGCTGAGCGCTCGTGCACAGTAATACAACACGAGTCGAGGTGCGAGACCCCCCTCTGCGAAGGGAGCTCGGTGGCTGTTTCAGGCTGGAATTGAATCCTTCGCTTCCTTGTGCTAACCTTTCTGTAGGGGGTGGCATTGTCCAGATAAAGCTAGGGAAAGTGATCTTTTGCGCAAAAGAAAGCACAGAAGACGGTGATATATGTGAAAAAGGAAGGCTGCGCTGCAGCCTCCCAAAGAGGCTGGAGGCTATTTAAAATTCCTCGGAAGAGGGTTTCTAGTCAAAGCTGAAGCTATAAATTAAGCAACTCCTGGTGCATACTTGACACTCATTATAATTAGCATCACGAGGGAGAAAGAAAGAAGAAAGAAATGAAGGATGGCTTGAAATAGATCAAGACGGGGAGAGTAAGTGAGCAGGGCCTGTAATCTAACCATTTAAATCACAGGACAACAAATTCCTCACCTATGGAGAGCTGTCTGAAGCTTTTCATTTATCTTCTATACACTGGATATGAATCTCTTAACAAATTGCCCAGAAAGGGCAGGGAAAGGCAGTTACGTACAGCAGTGCCATTCTCGGAGACATAAAACTTGTACCTGCAAAAAACGTCCTCCCTGACTCTCAGGGAGTCTCACACTAAAGTGACTGCCTTTGCACCTTCAGCCTTTGATTTCTTCACTGCAAAAGGGTCAACAAGAACAAGATTATAGACTCTATTTGCACCATACTTGCCAGTTCTTTCCGGCCAGTTTTCATCTAATTTTAGAAAGCAAACCAGCCAGACTTCATTTGTAAATGGTAAAAGGATTGATACAAGATGCTGACCGTTTTTAGAGCTGGAAAGAAATTTTCCTTCTTGTATTGCCAACTTAGCAAAAGTTGATCACTGGCTTATCTTAGATAAGCCATTCAGTTCACAGATTTAGAACATGGAAATATTTCACAATTTGTTAGTAAATCATTAGCTTTAAAGAACACGTAGGACACTGCATGTTGACCTTCTAAAATTAGCAAACGAATTTGTAGTGAGGTTATTACTCTGTACTGCACAGTGATCACTGGACAATAAATTTAAACATACCAATAGTGAACTTCATGTTTTTAATTCCCTAAGCCCCCCTTTTTTCTTTTCTCTTTTTTTTTTTCTTTTTTTTTTTTTTTTTTTTTAAATTTCACAGTCCCCATATGTGATAAGTGCCACAGGTTTGAACAACTAACTGCTGGTTTAGTTCACTACTATTTGGAGCTAGTGATCAGACTAAAGAAGAGGTCTCAGAGCCTCAGAGGCATTGTTTAAAAGCCCGAGATTTCACTAGTAGAAAGAAGTAGACTGAAGTCTCCCTGCTTTGCTGTCTCCATCCGTCTCACCGGAGGAGCACTAGAGAGATCTGAACCGAGAAAGGGCACAGTTTGAGGCGGGCATTATACAGTGCCGTGGGGCGCTGTAACCAGTAGCGCTGGATCTGCTGCAAATAACTGGTGGAGCAGATGTAGAGGAAATGAGGTAAGAGCCTCGCCACTAAGTTAATAAAGTTGAAACCTAGTTCTTATGTCCACTTAAGTCCACTTGTGGATTCTTCAGCCACTGGCATTGTATGATCAGTGTTGGAAGAATTTATGCCAGGAATTCAGGCTCATGTGCTAATCACACTACATTAGCTCATAGAGGAAAGATGATTTTAGCCCAAACCAGTTTAAATGGACGTGCATTGTTTCCACATATAGCAAGAAAAATTTAGTTATACACCCTCCACTCCTTTTGTACCTAGAAAGAACAAAAATAATTCCTTACTGTATACATAAATAGCTGAATCATCCAAAATTTTAAGCTAGTCAGCCTTAATAAAATCCACATGACTTTTGCAGATGTAGAATTTCCACTCCAAAATGTAATGGAGCTAAATATTACATTAACTGACACATCTTCAGCGTTTCCTGTGTTAACTTTTGACTACTTTTTTTTTTTTTTGTGGATTTCCACTACCATAAAATCTATATAAAGTTGGAAAAACGAAGGTTTCCTGCTATTTCTCCCAGTCTTAATTCAGAAGAAGAGGCCAAAAATAGTCTTGTTATTCGATATGAAAGCTATCAGCACAACCCGTGAAAAAAAAAATCACAGCAAGAGGAACTCATCTAAAATCTAGGCCTCCAAGCATCCTCATGTGTCATCAGACAGTCAGTCTATCCTTCTGCCACAAAATGAACTCTCTTATATCAATTTACACAGTTACTTGTCTAACCTGTTTGTAAAGGCCAGCAATGATGAATCTCCACACTTTCTAGATGACGCATGCCAATGTTTCAGTATTTGTTTTAGGATTCCCCTAGCCAACATTTAATTGAGTCTTTCTGCAATTTAAAGAAATGACTGCTTGTTCTATCCATCAGGGACAGAGAAAAGTTCATTTTCCCTCTCACCGCATACATCTTTAACTTTGTTGAAGACTTGCATTCACTCTTTCTCCCCTATAGTAACTAACTACAAATTTTTCTTCAGAGGTGATACATTTCAGTCCTTTGATCACTCTTTCTTTATTTCTTCACCCTTTTCTCCACCTTTCCACGTCTCTGTGGAGTTGTACTGCCCATACTCAGGTAGATGACATGGATTTTAAAGGAGTTATCTCTTCTGTTTTTTGGAGAGAGGAAAAAAAAAACACACCACAAAACAAAACAAAGCCACACCAACAAAAAACACACAAAAACAAACAGATCAGGTAACATTTTCCAATTGTCTGAATAACTCACCAAATACTTCATTGTCCTCTGAAGACTGCTGTGTTAGTCTTGCTGCTTTTGGACTCTCTTTAGCTGCCTCTTCCACCTTGGTTTCAGCATTCTGTAACAAAAAAAATTCTTCAGATTAGGTCTTGTAAAGTCATCAACCAGAAACATTCTTCAAAATTCTTAATTATGCAAGAATTCTTAAGTGAAAACAGAAGCATTAACAGTGAGGGTTTTGGTGTCTTTAGAATTTCTTATATATGTTTTGTAAAACATTGAGGGAAAACATTCTCAGAAAACACGGACTTTTTTTTTTGGTCTGTGTTGAGTTTTTTCCTCTTTTATTGTATTTTATTTTTTTCCCCTCTACTTTCCAGTCATTTGCTCTCAAGCCTAAATCGTTGCATTTTCTCTGCTGTTTCATTATGAAACATTTTCACCACTGTCTTCCTTGCACCTCTACTTAATTTAACATTAAGCAAACTCTCCCAAAAGATAAGCATGGCTACATGTCCTACAACATATTTCTCCTTCCAGTTGACACTTTCTTTTTTTTTTCCTTATAGCTGAATAAAGGTCTGTACAATTTTTAGAGAGGTTCTTTTTCCAAATAGGATGAGCTTTTCCTGCAAACTCTAAGGTCATACCATAGCACTAATGGTGGTAATGTTAGTAAAATTACTGATGTGCCTGGCTGTAACATGTTCTCATATGCCATTGCCTCCTCCTCTCTAATGCTGTATTTTCTTCCACAATGAAAGAGATTTAAAATTATTTCCCATGTGCACAATGGAAAAAAAAGAGACAAGAAACTGGGACTGGGACACTAACAAAAGTAACATTAGAGCACAGTGGATAACTTGGTTGTGTATGTGCGTGTAGATGATATTTACACATATTCAAAACAAAGCTGGGCATCTTTGACATGTTGCTTAGGTGTCTGTCTACGAAATTTGCTTTACTTGTTTATTCACCAAACTCACTGGAGAGAGAACTGAAGTGAAATTCTAATGTCAGTGGCAAGATTCTCACTGAGCTCAAGTTTATAGCGTGCTTACCCATCACCAAAGATCTAGTCTTTGAAAAAAGAAAATAAAATGTTGTTATCAAATAAGACCAAATCCAGTCCATTTTAAGTTGGGAGGGGTGAGGGGGAGGGGGGTGGGGGGGTGAGGGGAGGGGAAGAGAGGGGGAAGCAACACAGAAGAAATGGCATTTCTAATATTAATTTACCAAAAGTGTTTACCTAGAACTTTTCTAATTTAGTTCCCTATCAAACATCTGACTTGGACTTTTGAGTTTCCACTTGAGATTATTTTAATAAATTTCTCAGTGACAGAAGAAGGTTCTGTAACAAGAGCTTTCCACTCATTCAGCAATAAGGTCACCTTTACTGCTATCTCACACTTACTGAGTAGCAACTAGCAATAGGGAGTACGTAACAGAGCAGTTCACAATTCACCCCCTTATTTTACCCAAATTACCAATGTTTATATTTAAATCACATTAAAAGAGCACTACAGGACGTAAGATGCAGGCCTAAAAAAGACATCTAAAATGAGTAGAATAAGAGCAAGATCTTTAAAAACCATGACAGGCTTCTGAGTTTCCATCTTTCCTTCTCATACTTTATTTCTTTCTAGTGACATCTTCCAATGTTGACTTAGTGAGCCAAGGGATCAGAAGACAGTGCACAAATATTTCTCCTTACAAAGCAAAGGTAAGTGAGATAGAGAGAGCTACAGTTGCTTGGGAGCAGCCATCCTCGAGTCTTTAACCACTGCACTGACCATCTGAAGCACAAGCACTTACCTGTTTCTGAAAAAAAATTGCCAATTAGCTATGCAGTGCTAGACTGGCTCCAAAGATAAGCCAACAGCTTCAGAATGCAGACTGCCGGGATTCAAAGCTTTTCATCCCCTATCTAGAAAAGACTGAAGCCTGCGCTAGAAGAGCCTTAACCTGTCAAACACTGAGTTTCAAATAGTTACATTGCTATTAAAACCAAACAAAAAACCTCACACCACTAAAACTGCAACAAAAGAAGCCCCCTTGCGTTTTCAAAATATTTTACTTTGGTACCCAAAAGAAATGTATACGCATGCTTGCAGAAATGCAGACAGTAAACTGCATGCATGGTCAACTCTTGAGTGCTGGATATCAAGTGACTGATGCGGTACTAAATATTATTGGAAAGAGTTAACTATGAATTGGGAAAGAAAAAGAGGAATGTAGAATGCCTGTGTTTTTGAAAGAGCAGATACTGCTCTATTCGAGTACGCATTCATTTAGAAGACTTTTTATAATGTTTTGAAGAAATCACCTTTGTACAATTTATAATTTCTGCCTTACATTTTGGAAGTGCTGCTATACAGTCCATGAGAAATACTAGTTCTGCCCTCGGAATTGCAGCACACTTCCAAACCGTAAGCAGTCTCTTATTTCCCCTTGTTAATAACTGCACAGCAGATAAAAGAAAAGAGTTTGACTAAGTCTGTCAACCTTCCTAAACAACACAGCAGTTGAACTTAGGGCACAAAAACTCAAGAGACTTCCAAGCCAGACAGCAAGCTTTGTTGGAAAAAAAGAAGAAAGCAAGACTTAGGAAGCCTAACGGTGTCACAGTAGCAGCAGACAAGAGTTAAGAAAAGCAGAAACAAGAAGAAAGGGGAGAAACTGTGCTTCAGAGGAAAGGACCTGCAGAAGAGAAAGGATTCTGCACTCTTTTGAGGTACCAAACTGAACTTCCCAATTAGAAAATGCATCAACTATGAATCTCAAAGCTGAGGAGACAGTCAGTTTTAGCAGATGTTCACCTCAGTTTGCGTTAACTAGAACTAGTGTCCCTCAGGAAGATGGTCACAAACCAGCAGTGAGTACACTGAGAGACAACTGCTTTAGACAAGCGACTTCGTGATCAGCACAAATGCATGAGCCCTGTCCCCGTGGCTATCCTGTGTTAGTTGCAGTGTGCAGGTGCTGTCCAAGAGGCATGTGCCAAGGCCCATGGTGCCTGTACTGGCTTACAGAACCAGTAGAGGCCACTGGCTCAGTAACCTATATATTAAAGTTGGGCTCTCCATCCTATTTTCCTTGCACCATAGCAAACAGCAACTCAGTTGCATCATTTTTGTAAGAGATGGAGACCAGCCTCCTACTCTGAAAAAAGCAGAAGGCATCTGCTCCAGCAGTGAGCCTAAAAGCAAAAAGCTCCCAACCACCGTGCCATCATGGAAAAGACAAAATTCATGCAATTAGATGAGCAAACCAAGTTCAGGGCTCTCCAAGATGAAGGGGACAACTGAAATTGTCATCAGAGCTATTGCTCCAGGTTGTGCAAAGATAGTGCTTGTCAGCTCAAGTTTTGGGTGTATTCCATCATATCTAGTGTACTGTAAAGCTGGAGGAGGCAGGTTGCTATTCTCTGTGCTCTTGTTCCTCTTAGGAAATGGTTGCGTCTGCAACTTGCTGCAAGACACCAAGAGCAGCAGCAACAAAACAGCTGGTACTCAAAGACAGTGCCTAGGAGTGAGTTGTCACACCGTGTTCTTTCTAGGGAGACGTTCGCATCCATTACTCTAAAAACATGTTTTTGGCATTCTCAGGAAAGCTAGAAAGACAGAGCCCTGAGATATTTTGGGTTGAGTTAAATCACCAGGGAAGACTACATAGCAGCTGCGTTGCCTGCTCCCTGGATGAGCTACGTTGTCGGCGTTGACAGATGTCAGCTCCAAGATGTCAACAGGAAAGCTGCCTGAGAATGTAAGTCTGAAACATGACAGTACATGGCTGGACGCAAGTCTCTTTGGCATGGCTCCTTATACAAAACAACAACAACAAAAAAAAGAGCTAACTTTAAAAAGATTTCTTTTGCTTTATTATTTGCACCAAAAACTTACATGACATCTTGTTACTGGCATAGCTAATATTTTACTACCAAACATGATACAAGAAAAATAACTACAAAGGAGCAATTGCTGATCCAGATACTCTAAAAACAATTTCTATTCTAAAACAGATTTTAAAAGGCAAGATATAAGCTGGTTGATTTAATTCTTTCTTCCAGTGTCCTGAAAGTTCACGAGTATCTCAATCCTTCCAGCCAATAAACAGAAAGTGAAAACATATTCCTTTACACTGCCTGAGCTGTGCCAGGATGGATTAATTACCTACAGTTATAAAGTGCTTGTGGCGGGTTGTAAAATAAAGGCCCTTTGTACCTATCATAGCAAATGTAATGCTATCTAGATCTGACTTGCAGGTTCAGCACTCACTGCAATTTCAGGAGTAACTGGCAAAATAAGTTTATTTTTATAGGATCAGTTCCCCAGAACTATAGATTACATCAAATTTAGGTTTATATATTTAAATAAAGTTCACAGTAACTCCTTCTCTCTCTCTATCCAAAGCATCACCACAAAAATTTGCTTCAAACCAGAATTCAAGTAAAGTCTCCTGAGATGAGATGCGCTCTCTGTGTGCTTAGATGCTTTCCTGAAGCAAGGCCTCTGACCTGCACTTCGGGGAAGTGAGAAGGACAACCCCATCTCTGCAGGTGCTCCAACATCAGAAGAGAAACTGCAAAGCTCATTACCAAAGCACAGTGGAGCTGCATTTCTTTAGGGAATCAGGCCACTCTTGGTCCAAAATGCCATAAAAAAAAAGAAAATCTAAAGCAGCAAGTTAGCACCTAATTCATATTAACAACAGGTCACAGCAAGCTGTCACAGCCCAGAAATACTTGTACCATTTTACAAAGCAGTTTCAAAATAAGAAGTGTGTATACACTGTAACTGCATATATGCGACTGTGTATATATAACAGCTGCTCTTGACTCAACTTCAATAAAACTGAAACCTGTGTTATAATCTGCTATAAGACACTTTTGGCCCAGTTTCTCATTGTGGCAGATCACCAGTTCCTTGAGACTCAGTTTACCTGCTTTCCATCACATTTCATGCATCCCATCATGTCTCGAGTGAGCACCGCAGCCTCCATGCTAAAAAACATTTCACAATTTTTTATATGTAAATATACAAATAACTGGCAGCTATCAAAATATTTTCCACAACTAATACTGATGTGAAAATCATGTTCTGGCTATGTACACACACATTAGTGCAAAAAGCAAGGCTGGTTTGTATTTTGCTGCTATCGGTGCCTATTTAGAGGATCTTTAACAAAATAGGAAATATTAAGAAATGCTGAGTTACAAAGCTGAGTGTTCTGCAGACCCTACAGTAGCAGGCCAGGTTAAAATACACTGTTAAGCATATTGCATTTACCAAAGCAGCTCATTTCCTCAAGAAAACATAAGTCTCGGAAGTGAAAAGTTGTACTCTTGAGTACTCAAGCCAACTTTTTAAGCTCCCTTGCCATTTTGCATACTAGTTAGGAACGGCTTGTTTCTTTTCCTTTAACCATAAAACTGTTACTTGAGGACTTCATTTTGCAAAGAAAAAACACAGACAAATCAAAACTTCTCATCAGAAACCAAACAAGCATTCAAGCGGAATTAGTGTTTTATCCAAGAGAATTAAAGAAATCTGTGAAATCCTATCCAAAGTAGAGTTTTATGTTGTCTGTGCTGACATCCACCCCTGCCTTGTACAAGAAATTCTGTACTCTTATTATGTGCTCAGATGGTCTGCTTAGCACCAACCCAAAGGCAGAAAGGAAAATATACTTAAGTTTCCTATATTTTTCAGTGCCACGCTGACATCAGAAGCTCTAATTGCAGCAAAACACCACAGGCTGTGAATATCCATCTCTCTCCAGCATATCCATCTCTCCATTTCTATCTGTCCACAGCTGTTACTTTCCCTGCACATAACTCCCCAAGACCCAGCAGAACTCGGGGCATGATAAAACATTTGATTCCTCCTCTACATTAGATTTACAAAATTATTTAAGATAAACAACAGACACCACCTCAGAAGACAGACAAAAGTTTCTAGCAGACAAAAACAGATTTGACTGGCAATAAGCCTCCATTTTGGAAGAATAGATAAAGCATAAGTCGCTGCAGGCAGTAATAATCTTAATAATGCAAATTGTACCCATAGCAGTAAATCATACAACTCCAGACACAGCTAAAGAACTCAGCAAACCATCCCTGATATTTCACTTCTGCAGTGATATTCACCTAATTTCTCTAACATAAGTCTGCCTTTCATTGAATAATCACATAATGGATATATGATCTTCAGGTGACTGTACATCTTCAGGACATTATATACTTTGCCTCTTCTCAACAGAGCTAACTGACCTTCCACAGAGTTCCTGGGGAAGAAAAAAAAGTAAATTTGTAAATGATAGATATGTGCTGCTTCACAATGTGACCGTAACATGATAGAGATGCACATATCAGTAAGTCTGAAATGCATGAATATTTCTCTAAATAACAAACACAGCTGAAATGGGCAAGAATTACCTCAGTCACTCTTAACAGGGGTAATTTTCTTTGCCACTATCACCTCGTGTTCTGCATCACTAGACTAAGTGCTAACAATAGTGCTATCAGGCAAGTCTCATTAGAATGAGTCTGAGAAAAGTTCCTTATTGCCTCCTCAAAGACCTCCATTAGTCTCAAAGTTTTTAGCTCCTGTTCATTGGGAGGAACATTACAGGTGCTGCTTAGCACAACCAAGCAGACCCTGCGGACAACCCTGTGGACAGCAGGAACTCAAGGCACGCTGCCTGGCCCGAGATCTCCTCTACCTGGATTAACGAATGTATTCAAGCATCTTCCTGAAGTCCGCCATTAATTCCTCTTGACTGTGGAGATCCTTCATCACACCTGCCATTAACATGGAAACTGACATACATATTAGGAAACATCCTGTTTGTTACACAGAACCTGAACGGTGAATCTTAACAGTGCCACGGTGGTTAATTCCTACCCCCTTGAGCGAGGCTACTGCCACTACACACGACACGGTTATGCCAGACTGAAGTTGGGTTTGTGCTAGCTCCACAGCTTCAAGTTCTCAACAATACTCCAGGGAGCTCTGATATCAGCTCCTTCTTCATTCCCCACCAGACATGAAAATGTTTCATAATTTTCCCAATAATTTTCAAATAAACAAAGTACTCCCTCAAACCGCAACTCAGCCATTATCTCCAGTTTTCTGGTAGACCTGATACTCCCAGTACAATTTTCATTTCTACAGGTTCTTTATATCCTGCTTTGGAAACGCAATACGTAAAATATCCTCTATTCAACAACTTCTATATGGAGTAGTTATTCTTACATACCTCTGTGTTTGTCAAAATCTTATTCAAGATATGAGGCAGCAGAATGAAAAAGTGACAGAGAAAGGTGAGGGGAAGAGAGAGAAAGAGGGAGAGTCTTCCAAGGAGAGTTTTTTGGCACTCAGCTTCAGCAGTGCTGGGGCTGCTCTTGTCACCAAATGGAGAATTTCAAAAGAAGTTTCAAACAAAAGGATCCCATCACTAACCCTCAAGACAGACTTGAAAAAGGACTGAGATGCCTCAAACACATTGTCCAAGTCATTGAAGAAATGCACCGAGTCTATTTAAAAACCCTAAGATACTAAGGGTTGCAATAAGTAGTACCGAATTCCATCTAAAAATATTGCTACGTTCCCCATTACCAGTTCCGCACTATTTTGCTGTTTGCTTCCATTTATGAAAGACATTTTAAAACTGTTTTTGCTCAGGAACAAGTTTTTACCAATTGGGTTATGGCCTTTACTAGTCCATAAGGTATTCCCTGGTGCTAGGATGGAGGTTCAGGCATGCAATAGAGAGAAAATAAAAATAAGTGATTACATTACTGTGCCCGCCCCACCGGCACAAGCTAATTGCATCTGGGAGAAAGGTGTTAAATGACAGAGTTTATTTGGGAAACAAACTAAAACAAAAATAGTCCCATATAAAGATTAAGGTTTTCACAACAATTCTGTGAACTGAAAAAAGAAAACACCCAAACCCATGTATCCTGTGAGGAAAAACTTATGTGTGCGACCTCTTACTATTCTGCAGGTCCCCGAGATGCGGGCAGTATCGGCAATGCTCCCAAAACAGCACAGAAATCACAAAAACAAGTTAAGACAAGGCAGACGAACATGCTCCAGGTCAATATTTTCAATTTGAAGCAAGAATCCTGTCACGTGTCTTTTACTCTGTGCAACACCAGGGCTGAAACCATGCACAGGAAGCCTGACTGTGACTCACGCCCGCTGCAGACAAGCACAGACAGAGAAGTGAATCGCTGTTTCCTCTGCCGATCCCACCCCGATCAGCCCCAGCGGGGCGACAACCCCCCAGCTGTACAAAAGGCGCAGTGGCACACGCAATACCAAAGCATCAAGATCAATACAAGGACCTAAAAGTGCGCTTGGAAATACGCTGGGTTTCGATAACCTCCAGAGCACTTGACCTGAACGTAACGCTATTAAAGCACAGATGCTCCCCGCTCCGATCCAAGGCGCTTTTCCTGAAGTGGAAAACACGCGGACGGATGCAGCTCCTGCCCTGATGGACCAAAGAGGAGCCATAACAGCACTTGATCAGCCAAGGCAGAAACAACAGGCACTTCAACTTCAAGCAAATAGCTAATCTCTGTCACCAAAGGTGCTCAAGAAGATTTCCAGAGTAGTCTGAAGAGCAATAGCCATCAATACCCATGCTTTCCCAGTCCACTCACCATCTTTATCCCATCTGGACTGAGCGTTTGCCAATTCACTCTCCTTTGAACATTCATTTTAGCCCCACGTTGAGGAAGTACAAATATTTCACTCCTTTTTTCCCTAAAAAAGGCATGGTTTAAGTCCAAAATGCTATGTTGATGGTGCAGCCTGCAATCTCTTTCCCAAATACATCGAACAAGGGCAGCATTGAACCCCACTGGATGGGTAATTTTCCAGTGCCACCACCACTGACGTCCTTCTGAAGGGCAATAATAAAGAAAAGTACACAAAATCAATCCTGTTTCCTTCTGCTAGTGAAACCGCTCATACATGCTAGCATTTTGATAAGATCTAAAAAGAATGAATAGGGATATCTGATAAACCAGAAGAAAACAAGTCACCTAAGCATCTGAATACACCCAAGCTAAAGGCACAGAGATGCAAAAACTAGCAACTAGTGAAAGAACAAGAAACAGAGAAAAATGACCAAAACTACAAACATTAAAAAAAATGCAAACTAAATTCACTAGTCAGGGACAGAGGATTAAGAATATCTTGTTTTTCAGGCAAAACTTCCCTTTCAACCTTGTACTCTGAACTTGTATCACGGGTTTGAGTTTGGCAATTGGTAATGAATAAAAAGCAAAACATTTGCCATTGCCCAGACTCTTTGAGATCCTCAGCCTTGAGTCCTCCATAGGGGTCTATGTACAGGACTGGCTGTGGCAGTAGGGCTGCTGATTTGCCCCTCTTAGCCGCAGGAAGTGAGACGTGAGGCGAAGCAGGTGGCAGTGAAGCACGACACAGGAATACCGCACCGCATCCTGCAGTGCTACAAGGCCACCTCAAAGCAGCACCACAAGGATTTCACCTGTGTGCTCCTCTGGAACAGCAAAGGGGCTGAAAATGTGTAGCTGAATCAAATTTTTTTTGCTTTCTCCCATTACCTGGAAGGAAAATATTTTATATGGACCTGAAGTACCAAAGCAGATTTCAGGCAGGCTGTGAGCTGAAGCATAACTGTGTCAGCTAGGCACACATAGAAAGCAACAGCTCCTGACGACAGCTGAGCTCTGCTCAGTTCCCCAGCACCAAAACAGACTTCAGGCAGGCTAGAATTTCACTTTGGGAATTTTATTCTTGCTTCGATCACAGACAAGTAGCAGTCCTTCAGGGTGCAAAATGAAGATGACAACATACACTTAGAAGTCATTTCTATACACAGTTAAGGATGGGCTTTACCGAATAACATGAGTGTCTTTTTAGTGCTTGCTCTGTATTAAGAAGGTACAAATAGAAAACACACACACACACAAAAAAAAAAACACTAAAAAGGGTAGACATTTAAACAACTTTTTCAGTGTTCTACCTGCAAAGATACATTAGACTAATCCAAACCCCTTCTGAGTTTAAATCATGAGTAGAAACCATGCCTGGAAACAATTTCCACCAAACACCAATAATGGACTATCAACTTCTTGAATTTAATTTAATTTTCATTTCCCAAGTCCTAGCTCATGAGGAAAGAAGACTCAGAAACTGCTACATAAAAGCATTTTAGATTCAAAATTACATTCCTTCAATTCCCTGAAACATACCAAGACATTTTCATCATTTAAAAAGTAGGCTTTACTCTTGCTTGCCAAGAATTAAAAGAATTAGTTGTAACACCCAGCAGTTAATATTAGAAGGGAATTTTTCTAATATAGTGATTTTGAGGGAAGACTATTTTCACTGCTTTGGATCACTTGGCTGTCTCTACTCTTCATATTTATTTCTAGGTCAAAGCTAGAAATTTTATATCCAAGTTGCCTGATATGACAATATATTTACCTAAAAAAATAGCAGGGACACCTCCCACTAGACTAGGTTCTTAAGTCTTATTACAAGATGTTAGGTTATTTTATTTATTTATTTTTATTTGTATTTATCATCATGAGGGAGAGCACATCGAGAAAAATAAAGTTTTGTCTTTTCAACTGGCAAGATATTTTAACCCAGAAAAAATGATGTTTCAGCTCCTCGTTGGGGTGTAGCCCCCTCACTGCCCAGCCATGTGTCCTCCCTTGGGCCAGGAGAGAAGCTGCCATGAACAAGCCACCGATCACAAGGCCTTCATGCATTCCTGCCTATCCAGACAAAACACAAAAGGTTGGGCTAAATAACTGAATGGCACAAGCTATTTGATGTAAATAGCTCGATATTAAATTCAAGATGTTGAAAGAATCTGAGTATTGTTACACAGTGCTCCTGGAACGAGCTCAGGTCCTGAGAGTACTGCAAATAAATGCACAAACAGCACTTAAAAGACAGTATTTTCAAATGTCAAGATGTATGGGGTTATATTCACCAAACAATCAAAACACGATTTTCCAAATGTAAATAGTTTTTTGGTTTTGCTTTTCTCAGATAAGAGTTGTGAAATACAGCTGGCATGGCAGCAAGGCTTTGTAGTTGAAGGAAGCTGATAAAGGCACAAAATAGCCTGCGTAATGGTAACAAATACTGCTATGATGCCTTTCAACTCCCACTTAAGGAAACTAATACAAACAGGCACCCACTCTATTCACTTCGAGAGTATATGGCTTTGTAAAAGACCTCCAGAACTGTAGCTTAAATCATCAGCACTGAACAGCGATCAGGCAAGGCCAAACAACACGAGCAGGGAAATGGTTTCGTGCAGGCGGTCTGGTTTCTCTGTTCTCTTCTCCTTTCTCATTAAATTGGAAAGCTACAACTCGGTTAAAACAATCAAACAAAAAAGCACAGTAACAACAAAAAGATGGTGAAAAAGAACAAAAATTTTTCATCAATAATGGTTCCTGTAAAACATCCTTTATTCTTTTGTGGCATAGGTTTCCCCTCCTTCAAAGAAATCCTGTAAATACAGGGTCAATCACATTCCTCTAGCACTAAAGTGTTTAAAAATACAAAATACATCATGTTAAGAGAGAGACTTTGTCCATCAATTCTTAGAAACATCAGTTGTCATACGAGGCAATTAGCAGGAAGTAAAAGAAAAAAGAAAAAGAAAAAATGCTAAATTTTGACAATAACTCCCTTTTGAGAAGGCCACACCACTGTCCGAAGGATCCAGTCACCTGCAGTCCCACTATGGGCCCAAATCTGGCAGACCTTCTCAGCAGGCCATTGCAAGTCTCTCAAGTGTTAGCCAACTGTTAAACCATAGTTGTCAATGAAATTTAAATATAACTCCTTACCAGAACACAGAAAAATATCTAGATTTTTCATGTTTAGGGAAAATCATCCTAGAGCCAAAGAACTAGGTATACTGAAGTGTACACACTCCTACTTTTCTGAATATGACATTAAGAAAACAATTTCAGAAAGCTGATTACAATCAATTTACGGTTTTGCCTAAGGCATGTTAAAAGCAGCAAAACAATGATCCCTTCCCCATGTTCCCTAGTTACTTTTTTAACCACAAAATGCATGCTCTGAAGAAAGGTTTAACAGATTTCTGAAATATTCTAGCTGTCAGTCATTTTCCAGAAGCTGTCTAAACAGAACCTGAAAGACTGTCATAAAAATTACAATAAATAACAAAACGATACACCTAATTAGCACTAAAACACTACAACACAACCCGGGAGAATCTCAGAAAAATTAACCCAAAGCAATCCACCTCAGCAAGAAGGAAAAGCTACACAAGATGACCCCAACACGAGGAGAAACGTTCAGTTTTGCTGGAACAGAAGGGCAGACCCTTACTGAGATGATTGTTTCCCTTTGCCAATGTTTATATGCACAAGATCATGGTCCATTATTATTATCTTCAGAGAGGAAAGCTAGGGAGCTGGCTCTTCAGTCATCCCATAGGTTCTCTCAAAGCCTTCAGCAAGCAGTCGGAGAGGGCCATCACAGATCTCTCTTTTGGCAAGAGCTCGGAGGAGGTGGGAAGGGTGACATTACACAGAAGTTGATATTTTCTTCTTTGATGCCTTGTTCAGAAACAAGCAATTTCATGATGCAGCCAACAGTGAGAGTCGTAACTCTTGGGACTCTACGCAAGAGGCTCTACTGAACTCACCATTAAAGCCTACGTGTTTTTTCACGAAGGTCACAGCAAAATTTGTCAACCACCACTGTGTAAATGGCATTATGTCAGTGATTCATGTAAAAACAGTTACCTCTTCCCCTGATTTTGCTTGCAATTCTGTGATTTTATTTTCTAAAAGCAGAATGAGTGAACAATGCTTTCCTCCGTGCTTTATACTGACACAGAGGCACTCTCACAAGAAATACTGTGCAGAGTTACAATCGCACCAATATGACTGGAAGACAAATGGGTCATTGTAGTATGTGTACAAAGCTAACAAGCTGAAACACTAAACTGCATGTCCAGTAACTGAACTTTCACATCTCAGAATTGAATAACAAAGTCCTAGAGGCAAAATGTACTTCGTAAAAAAACAGAAATGATTGTATAGCCAAAGGTGCCCAGAGAGATGACATTTTAATTGTTTATTTTCAGGCAACTGTTCAATCAGCGTGTAAACGTTTAAACTGGCATTCAAATCACACTGACCCTGGTCTAGCAATAGCAAGAAAAAGAAAAGAGAGGAGCAAAGGTTAATGAATGGCACAGGCCAATTTCATTCCTTGCCACACAGTTGGTTTATAGGGGTCCCTTAAAGCAAGAAGCAAGCTACAAGACATTAGGATGCAGTTTCATTCAGCAGCAAGAGTACAGGAATGTTTATGCAGTTGTGAGATAAATACACTTTAATGAGTTCATATTTTAAACCTGATCAGAACACCTGATCTCAGTGGGGCTTCCAGACATCATACAGAGTATCAGTCAGAGCTTGAACTCAGTGTGATCTGGCTACCAGGCTGCTAAGCAATTTGTTGTATCAGTTCCACCATCACCTTCAGATATTGGAGCCTTCCTCTGCAGCCCACCTACACCCTAATGTAGCCCAGACTGTCACATGCAGATGTGAATTACTCACATATGCAATCTTACTTGTGTTTATCCAAACTTCAGTAAAGTTATGTGGATAGTTTCTACCATGACTTTGTGATTTGTTATGCAATGAGTACAGGTAAAATGTTGCATTTTTTCCTACAGATCAAGAATTCAGTACATTCCTAACTCTCAGAAACAGTCACCTTGAGTCAACTTATTTCTACGTACCACAATGAGCCAGTGGTAAGACAAACCTTGAGAGCCTGAGGAAATGACTCACCCAAATCTCTCACTTAGTGCTTCTTCAGTCCCAGGTGACACCTGATTCATCAGCAAATACACACTATTACTCACGTGGAAATCGGGGAGGTTTGCCTGCATATATGATTGCTTCCGTTTAAGCACACCAAAAACACCCTAAGATCAAAAAGCATTTTTCAAAAGTGCCTTCAGACGTCCAATATGGTAAGATACATGTTCCATAATATAAATGTTTCATAAGGCTGTTATCATACCTTTTGAAAAGTGTGAACAGAATCTAATCACCAAATAAGAAATACACCATCTGTACTATGCACAACCCTATTCTTCATAAGCACATTTGTTTTAATTTTGGTTTGGATTTCTTTTTTAAATGCCCCCCCCACTACCACCTTTTAAGTAAACAGCTCACAGGGGCAGTGTTTGTTTTTTTTTTTTTTAAAACAGTTGTAACTTTAATTTTCCAAATGTAAAGTCAAACGAGACACCAAACCTTGTGAAAGACTAGGCAACGGAAATTTCCAATTGAATGTAAAAATAAAAGTCCACCTTCTGTACTACCAGTGTAAAGAAATCCCAGTGTAAAGAAATCCCAGAAGTGACAACAATAAAAGGCTCTTGCTCACGTATAGACAGGAGAAATGGTAATACCACTAACATGGCCACACCTATGAGCAGCCACTTTTTCACTTAGTGAGCCAAAAAGCAAATAGAAACTGGCATTTAAAAAGATGATTCAGTTTATCAGATGCTGATAATGAGGAACTAATGAGGTTCCAATAAAAACTCTCTGTACCTTCAGGAGAACAAAAGTATCACAGTGGGGGGAGATGGGAACACAGACATACCTGCGCCATGCTGAAATTCAAGAGCTATATGTTAAAAATGCAAGTTTCCTATTTTGCTTGTTGTGCTCTACCTAAGTATTACTTTTGCAGCATCTCTACTCATCCTTCAGGCAGGAGAACTTGTTCTTCTCCCCCTCAACTTCCACTTTTTTTTTGTTTGCTTGTTTTTAATTTAGTGCCTAATTTTCAGATCTTTTGTGAAGTTGTAACCAGCACCTATCTTTCTAGCAGGAAGATTTCAAGCAAGCAAGGATCATCACCCAACTAGAACATATGCTTTATGCCTCTTCTCTCCCCTTTATATGCATTTGTCTTGAAAGAAAGAGGACTTTACATGAGTGAGCAACTCATCTCCACCATTTTGTTTTGTTTTACCATGTATCCCAAAGTGCGGTACATTACTGGGCTATAAGAGACTGTTAAAGATAGGGTACATTCTGTTCTCAATAGAAACACCTGCATGAAAAGTGAAAGGCAGTAACACATTGGTAAAGTGAGAGCCATACTTAATAAATTGTATTTCAAATGCTTAGCTCTTTATATATTTTTGTTAAAAGCAGATGACCGAACAGCTTTAAGGGTAGCTGTTTCCATGGGTGAAGAAGGCGGGTGGGAACAGACTGCTTGGATATGCCACACGCACCCAGTGTCTGACCAACCTGAGAGTCTCCTGTGGTGAAATGACTGCTTCAGTGAAGGAGGGGAAAACCACTGGTGGTGTGTGCCCTGCTTTTAGCACAGCCTTTTTGACACCAACTCCCACGGTCTGCCACTCTCCTCAGCCAACAGGTGAAGATAAGGTTTGGGTAGGTGGAATACAAAAGACAGACAATTGGTTGCACCACCAGACTCAGACGTCTGCGATCAAGGGCACCAAGTCCAACTGGCGGTCAGCCAGCAGCTGCATCCCTCAGGGGTCGGCACTGCAGCCAGTATCACGCAGTGACTTTAGTAAAGACCATCGAGCTGCTCAGTACACGGAAAGGCAGAGCTCCTGTCCAGAGGGACCTTGACAGGCTACAGAAACGGACTGGCAAGAATCTCATGAAGTTTAGTAAAGGCAAACGCAAAGCCGTGCATCTGAAGTGGGACAACCCCATTTACCGGTACAGGCCAACTGGCCAGAAAATAGCTGTGCAGAAAGGCTTTCTTTATTTTTTTCATCCACTAAGTTAAATGACTGTAAATGATTGTATTACAGATGTTTGGAAGTGAAGGATAGCTCCTGAAGCATGCAGCAAAGAAAGGGACTATTAGCATGAAGATATAACCCCAGTTCTCCTAAACTTTGTCATTTGAGAGAAAAGCCCCCTGTAAGTCCCTACATAGTGAGAAGAAAGGGGGTTAGAAGAACAGATGTGTACTTAAGAGTTATGCTGAGATTTTTTTCTTTGTTCTGCTTTGCTGCTTCTATAGGCTTTAAATATACTTTGCTTGGAGCCAATATTGTCACTAGAAACAACAGCCTCCCAAGGGAAAAGCTGTGGCTAATACATCAGTTTAAAACCACTTGAACAGTCACAACTGGTCACAAGAGTTGCAGAAAAACAGCAGCCTGTCTGAGCAATGAAAACTCAGGATTGATTTCTCCCCAGAGGGAAAAGCTACTGGCCTCAGGAAAAAAATGGGTGGACTGTACGAGAGACTACAAAAAAGCTGAGATACTATGCTGTCTCAAAGACAGGCAAAAACGCAGGCAGTACTTAAGAATTATACCCTGTCAAAAAATGTCAAGAGAATTATAATGCTGGGAACAAAAATCAATGTACCCAGACTTTAAAGTGATGATGATGTAAGGGTACTTGTTTGTTTGTGGGCTTTTCGTTTACTTGTTTTAGTAAATAATCCATAACAAGAAGAAAAAATATCAATTGCCGTGACTGAATAGATCAAGTATATTTTGCAAGGTTCAAAAGTTATTGCACTATTCACATGAGAGCAGCAAACGTTGGCCCAGGTAAATAACTTGTTATCACACCCCAACTGTGATGCAATATTCGGCGATTAGCAAATAACATCCTTGGATTCAGCTAAAACAAGTTACAAAAATCTATGAAAGCTAATGACTATTACTTAGAGACATTTTATGCTGCTTTCATAAAAGGATTGTGGTAGTAGCTACTCACCTATACTTACTTTTGCATACCTCCTGTGTACACTGATCTAACAGTACAATAAATACAAGAACCTCCCTGAAATGAAGGTCTCCACAGTCTACAATCAGCAATTCGTACAGCTTAATAAGCTCATATTACTTTCCCACTGCAAAATTCACATACATATACACAAGGACAAAAAGTGGCTTTATAATGGAGAAATAAGTTAAAAAAACCACTGTAGGAATTAATGACAGTTCAACAGCTCCTTTTCATCAACATATGAAGATCTTCGGCTCAAGCCCCTACCGTAAGTTTGGTTTGGTTTAAAGGAAAGATTGCTCACTTCAGTAGAATGTCTTTCAGTAGATAAGCTCCATCTCAGCCTAGACAGATGACCTTTTTGAGGTAACCTTCCTTAGAAAAAACAAATCCTCTGATAATGTCTGTGCAAAATTAGAGGTAAACACAGTTACTAGAGGCGACGCACGCGGCTCAGGACAAACTTCTCCTTGTATTACCAGCATCCAGCCTACGGCTGAGTCACATTGGGCTTTTAGTTTGTTTTCTACTCACCCCTCCTACCCTTGAAGAAAGATGCAAATGCAAAACATATAGATTACACCTTTTTATCTCTATCTACAGGTAGATAAAGATATAAATATGCATATAATACATATATATCAGGGTCCATATTTATCATGTGTCAAGCAGAGGAAGAGGTAAAAGGGGAAAATTGGGTTTCACCTCTTGTTTATAAGACCCAGCTGCAGAGAGACTCTTCAAACAACACTGCTGCTTTTTTCCCAAAGATTTTGCTTGCACATAGCCCACAGCAAATCACATTACATTAATGTGCAAAATCTATGTTAATGCACTACTTGGCTGGCAGTTTTAAGCACACAGACGTCATGAAGTTAAAAGACTGCATTTCCCTCAGCAACTGTTACTTAGTAACCCTCAGCACATAAATAGAATTTTACATGGCTGCATATGTGTTGTGAAGGCTGGAATTTATGCCTCAATTCTACCGGCGAGCCAGAACCCAGGAAGCCACACACGGCACTGTACATCAAACTCGCACCAGCTACGTTCAACTGCTTCTCAAGGCAGGGAATTTAACCGTGCACGACCAGAGAAGTATTTCCATTGCCATTCTCTTTCTGGTGTTTCATCCTAAAAAAGGGGCAGAGACAACACTTCTTTGAAGTTAGACCTCAGACAGATTTTTCTGGTATTGCTCATCTGCTGTGCAGTGCAAGCTTCAGACACAAGCAAAACAGAGAATACACAAAGCTCTTCACCTTCATCCCTAGAGGTAGTATAATCTACTGGCTACATAATCACCAGGTGTAATTGGTAGGGTAAACCCACAGAGGAAACACTGAAGGAAAAAAAAAAGGAAAGATATGGGGCTGAAGAAAACAGGTGGAGCATGATCGATGTAAAAAAAAATCAGACAAGAATACGTCATCTGTACATATAAAAGTCTAAATAGCTGTATTGTATTAACTTGTATATTTGATCCTTCCATATATAGGCTACTTGTGAACTCAATATGTGATCCTTCCATGTATAGGCTACTTGTGAACTCAATGACAGCGTACTCAAACTGCCTGAGTAAATATCAACACGGGACTTCAGTATCTTTTGGGACCAAGAGACAGCCTTTCCAGCATTGAACGTAACAGGCAGCCCCTTGGAAATGCCTAGGAATCCTTTTTACTCAATTCCCTACCACTGCAAAATGATCTATTAACTTTAATCTGCTTCTTCTAATGCTTTCCTCTGGCACCCAACAGTTTTATCTCCCACAATGGTTTATTCTAACAAAAGTTGAATGTCTTGACATAAAAACAACTGATGGAGTTACACATAGCATTTCACAAACAAGTAAATGAAGAGGTTACACAGATTATAGCTGCAGTTATTACATTAAGTATAAGCATATGGATAAGCAAACACATTTCATTTGCATTTCTTTTAGCAAGTTTACAATCCATTACAAAACATCCATCATATCTTCCCATTTTGTACTATGAATAAAAGTCTTAGGGTTTATTAAAGATTCCCCCAAAAGGATTATAGAAAGCCTAGCCAACCCAAACACTGTCCCACCTGCAACTTTTCTGCTGTAAGAGGTTATTCAACAGGCACAAGTTCTCATTGCAAAATTCCAGAGAATCAATGCTTCAAAATATGGGTTGCTACTTAGATTTCTTTTCTCTGCTGCAGCCATACCTTGACGCTAACAGTCTTGTAACAAGCAAGATGTCTTAGCTCAGATCAAGAAGTCTTGAGTCCTGTTAGGCATCAGGCATTTTTGCTTTCAAGAAAAACAAACCCAAGCAACACAAAACACCACCAACAAAAACCAACCAACTAAACAAAAATAGGAACCATTTCAAGGTTTGAAATTAACCCCACTGAAGACTGGCCAAGAAAACTCCAGCTGTCCCTGAAGTCCTCATTTTCTTAAAGCCCCAAGACCCACCTTGGCAGCGCACCAGCCTAATTGAGCTCTGCGCAGGAGACTTGGCCAAGACTTAGTCGGGGACGGGGACAATTAGCTGGCCATCTGGCTCTCTGCACGGAGGAAAGCAGCTCTGCACCTGCTCCACCAGCCCACTGCTTGTAGCCTAATTGGTTAAAGCAAGACGATCAGAGCAAAACCAGAATGACTTGCCTCCTGCTGAGACCCGTGGCTCATGAGGTGGGATTGAGGCCAACCCCTGCTCCTGGTAGAGCCATCTCCCTCATGGGCTCCACATTCAGAGGGTCTCCAGTCCCTTACATACAGCAGCAGCAACTATTAAGAATTACATTTTCTCGAAATATTGAATTGTAGGGGGGGAAAAAAAAATCAACACTGAAAGTAATTTATCAGGTAAATGAACCTGCAAGAAACCGAAAGCTAGATGTTGCAAGTCCACGTTCTCCGCACCTACAAATCACCATAACTTAATTTGTCACATCTGAACATAATGGATTACTGTGGTTCAGATCGATCTCAACTAAAATATATTAACATAAGTTTTCTCTGAACACAGATTTGCTTCTGAAAGAAACTGTAGGTTAGCACCGTATTACAGGAGAAAGCCTTTCTACCAGCAAATATCCCACAGCATATTGCAAGTTATTTCTTTCAGCAGAAAGAAACTAAGTTTTAGTCTTCATTATGTACATCTTTTGACCTAGAATCTCACCTCATGTGACTGAGCTCCAGAAATAACATCAATCCTCCTAAACATATTGAGTTTTCTGTGTAGCAGGGGACCCAAGATAGAACAACTGTTACTTTATGCAGTGGGTCTCACCTACTGTGAGCTCTGAAGCCTTCCACAGAACACCAGGAGATTTTTATATATTCTATTACTACATACTTAAGATGTTAAATATCTTATTAAATATTTAACAAACAGATGGCATTGGCAAGTATTGAACCATCTTTAATATATATTTTATGAGATATAAGCATTCCTCATTTGTTACAGTCACTAACGTGAGATGCTGATTCAGAGTCCCACATTCACCAACCTGCACCTGCCAAGTCTTATGAAAACAAATGGGATTTCAGACACTGGATTGCAAAAGGAAAAAGAAAGCAGTTATTCAAGGCTTTCTCACTGTGCACCATAAGGCAAATTTCTTCTACAGTAGAAAGCTCTGGCTCGACATTAAGAAGAGATTTAGCCTGTAGTTCATGGGGAAGATCAGAATGGACAGCAAGCTGCCCTGGGGAGAAAGGCTGCTGGTCTCACTTCTTAAAACTCACGGAGTGAACACATGTGCAGCCAGTCAGGGGTATAAGCAGAGTACATATATTTGAATATACACTCAGATTTTTATAGGTAGTTCAATATACGCTTGATCTTTTTTTTTTTTTTTATATATTTGTGTATGTGTGTACATTTATATATATACATGCAAGTAAGTAATTAAAGAGGGATTTAAAGTTTTTGTGCATGGTTCCCCCTCACAATTGAAGCCATGCTTCCCCCAAAAGAATTCCATAGCCATTCTTCTGTTTTCTGCAGAAGACAAATTATTTAACACGTACAAATGTAAAATATATATATATATATATATATATATAAAAATGATAATGGTTGGGTATAAAAAAAATAACAGAAGAGAGCTTTGATTTTCAACTCTTTCAAACAACGGCAATGGCACTACTAGATTGCTTGAAGCAAGGTACGGTGATAGGGATAGTTGCTGAACGTCTTCTGTCAACACGAAGAGAGAGATCTGGCTGGAAGAGAACCATTTTTCAAGTAGATGTGTGTTGTTAGAAAAGTGCAAATTTTCTCTCTTCTACAGTGTTCCCACCTCCCTGATAAGACTGCCTGTCAGCTGGCTGTCTCGTCACTGTTTCCAAGCATGCAACTGCACTGTTAATCATTAAATGCTGTTTCTAGTGCCTCAGAAGATCAAAACATGGCACTGACTTCATTAGAGATGGAAATACTAGCAGAAAATAGTGTGCCGAAAAACCTGCGTGCAAGGAGTAGGGGGACAGAGAAGGTAAAGGGAGGAAGGAAGGGGAGGAGTGTGAAAGACTAGGAAAACGTGCTAGACATTTAGTAAGTCAGTTATGACCACAAAACCATAAATCACTCAGACTTCAACGTAACAGTCTCAGCCAGTACCTTTTAACCAAGACGGTTCCAGCATGTTGGGATTTCCATGAGTCATCTGAAAACCTTAGCGCTACCAGACAGTGAATCTAGTCCTGAAGCTTTTACACAGAATGGGAATAACTGAGGGCCCAAAAATGGTGACTTTTTTGTTCTTTTGATCATAAGTGACTTGTTTAAGGATAGATCTCATTGATGATAGCCTTGCTACAATTTCTGGCATCGGGTTCTTGCCGGCATGTTTTGAGCTGTATGGAGGTCACAAGCGAGCTGAGTTCCCCCATACCTCCCTAAATTCAGTGCTGTTACAACTGCCATATTTCAGTTAAAGCTAAGTCCAGGTACACCAACCTGAATGTCATCCTGTGGCACTGTGGGGAAAAAAAAAAAAAAAAAACACCACCCACAAAGTTTCCATCATTGTCTCTTCCTGATTATAAGAGATGCTCAGAAGTCCCCCTAACTATCCAATGTAAATGGTATTTATCTTGTGTCTCTCAGCTCTATGCAAATTCTCATATTGTAATGGCCACATCCACGGGATGCTGCACTGAAAGATCAGATTGTTTTTCGAATGAGCCTTATCTCAGAAATCAAGACCAAAGTCACATTACTCTGCTTAAAAGTTTTTCAATTTCCTTTTGCAAAAGACTTTTTTCCTCCAGCAAATTTTTTCCTCTAGCAAATACTACTCAAGTATTTCCGGCATAAAAGCTGAGGGCATGCGAAAGATAAGTAGAAAGGAAAAATATCCCATGACATCTTAGCTCAAGGTGGAAAAATACTTTTTGAACTGCAGCCGCAGGTAAGTTAAATTTACTTGGTGTACAAAACCCCGCAATTACATGAGAAAGTGCTGTTTATTATTCATCTTCAGCTTCTGAAGTAAAAAGAGAAGTTATTGTTAAAGTGACACTTTGTAAGGAAGTCCCTCATCTTTTTCCTTCTGATATCCATTTCATATTTGCTGAATTTACAAATTAAAGCAAGATTCCCCTCACCTTAGCTATGTGGAATTCCTCTTTTCTCGTGGCAGGATGCTTAGCATCAGGCTTTAGCTTAGGTTTTGGCTTTGTACTGTTGCATGGTGTAAAACCATGCCTACCAACAAGTTTCATTGACCCAGTTTCACAGTCAATTACATTATCAGAAATGTAAGTAAGTGTGAAATGGAGAAGTCAAATAAACCATCGCTCCAGCATGCAATGCTCCCAGCTGGTGCCCAGAAGCATGTGAGACAACAGAACTAGCATTAGGGGAAGAAGATGAGGACACTACTGAACTATTGAACACACTTTTACCAGGGCTTAATACTTTGACAAGTGTCATGAGAAAGATTCGCCAGTCATTGTCCTAGATATTGGAGATTCTGCTGGGGTTTGGCCCCATAGGCAAAGCTCAGCAAGCTCTCCTCTAATAGGGAGAAAGCACTTCACCCCATGCTGATTTTACAGATTTAACTGTGTTCTAAGGTAATATATTACATATTGCACAAGATTATTATTTTTTTAATATAAACTTATCAAATATAACTAATGAAATTCTAGTTTGTTATTTTGACCTATCTCATCCAGTTTCAGAGCAGCTGATAAAGCATGTTGCCACACGATAGCATGCTGATCTACAAACCGCCATAACAGTAGAAGCACAAAGAGGTTCTGTGAGAAAGAAGGAAGATATCATTCCCTTTCAGGATCTCTCTATCACTTATGGCTTCCTCCAGACTAGAAATAACATCTTCACCTTCATTTTTCTGGCATGAAGTCGCTACAGCGTTGAACACCATGTTCTTGGGCTGCAGTATGGGCTGACCTTAAGAGAAGCCTGTTCAGCAAGCAGCCCAGTTCACAGGGAGTTCACAAAGAATGGGCAGTGTATTACACACTTTTCCTTCCAGTTCCTTGCTAATTTAAGTGGTGTTATCATTAAACTCATTTGACAGGACATTTGTCTAGTTTTGTATCAAAGCTAAAAAGCAGCAGACGTGAAGGAAACTATAGGAAACTATACCACAGCAGCATGGCATCTGATGCACAAGACCTCAAAAAGCACAGAGCGCACTTCCCTCTTTTGCTAGTCAGTTCTGCAGGCTGAGGGTGGGAGAAGAAAGCCCAAGACCCTTCCTCCTCCCTAGCCAAAACCACAGTGACTGCACCTCTTCCTTTTACACCCATGCGAGCTCAACCAGCTCAAGACCTAAACCAAGAAACGTTTGTACTTAGCACTCATGCACAGCAGAAAAACATTCTTGCAACATATTTGATGTAACATTTACCTATGTATTTACTCGCTTTTTCATTAAAATGAAGGTCTAATGAAAAATGTCCGGTATTACACAATTCAGGCAAAGCCTTAAATACTCAGGTGACATGGTACTGACCAGAACTTGCTGCTCACTCTTATCTGTCTTGCCTCCCACCTGTAACTCTTCTGTCAGTTGCTCTGTTCATAAGCCTTGCTAACTTCAGTGGCATTCAGATACACAGGAAAAAGGGGAACAGAGAAGCATGACCTCTACACCACTGAGGGTTTATCTTCCACACATACTTATGATAAGCCTAGGATATTTTAGACTAAAAAAATATTGTAACATTAATAGACCTTATTCAACCCAGTGCCTGAAAAGTTTAACGAACAGTCAAGTATTTAAACACAACTTAAATTTGGATACATAAATCGGTCCTTCTACAGCAGAGCTACTTGCCTACTTAAACATTGAACGGGCTTCAGTACAATGCTGAATGATGGTCTTAAGGTTAATTTTTGATGAAAGATGTCATAGTTACCGCATACTTGGCATTCTCAGAGGCTTCAAACAGCACTGTTCTTTCTGTATCGCTATGATATCATCTCACTGTCTGAAGCACATTAGTGCCTGAAGGCTCCGCTCAAAGTCTCAAAGTCCTCCTATTAATACAGAATGACACTGCATCTGTCCCAGCAAGCAATCTAGTTAGACAGTAGGAAGGTTAAGAAATGTAACAAGAGAATACAGCCGGCACAAAGGGATTTGCTCAAGGCCAAATCTAGGGCAATGGCAGAATTTGAAGAAAACAGATGCCTATCAAGTTTAACTGGTTTTGCTTAACTTCACAGAACTGCCCTTCGCTCCCTGGAAGGGGATTGCCTCTTTCGAAAGCTGCCTTCTCTTGTACCAGACACCAGCTTGACCAGACGGTAGCAGTTTGAGAGAATTTCTATGTGTAACCTGTAAAACTGGCTGGTGAAAGTGTTCATCGCGTCCCTCACAGAGAACTTTGGTTCTCTCAACATTTTAAAGTTTTTCTTTCTCTATTTTCCCTCTACCTTCAGAAAGCTATTGAGATGGAGTACTGAGCTTGAGAGGGAGTATTTTAATCAGTATATCAGATTACAAAGAAGGATACATCACTTGAGCCCCTGGACTCTGTTTTACAGCAGAAATTTTACTCTCAGGAAAAAAAAAAAAAAAGAAAAAAAGAAAAAAACCCACAATTTTAAAGGAAAATAAAAATAGCGCTATACAACTTTGCTAGGGGGGAAAATGAAAGGGCTTCACTCTTTTTATGCATGGTAACAACAATAGTGTATTTAAACATATTAAATTACTATACCATGTGTAATTAAAAAAAAAGGCATATCCCAGACTTCATAACCTACATAATCTGTATATCAAGTATCTCTTGACGTATTGAATAATAAACCTTTATCTTACAAAAATAATACTTCAATGCAATTAATATAACTAATCAAATTACTTCACCTGTTGTGTGCCCCCCCCCCCCCCCCCCCCCCCTTTCTTGGTACTTTACCATGCATACCAAGAGGAAGCACCTGGTGTAAAAGAAAAGAACAACAAACATGCACATGGTTTAGAGACAAGCAGTCTCAACAGTCTGAGGTAGGACATCAAAGGAGATCAGTGTGAAACCCTTCTGCTTGCAGATTGCTCAGTGTCTACGAGGTGAACTACACAAGTACTACACTGAGCCAGCCAGCTTCAGAATTTCACCCCTCTCTCATCAGGGAGAGCCAGAAAACTTTCTGTCAATGTTATCAGGAGTAGGGCTGCACAGGGTGTGAGATCTCTAAACGTTAACCGCACAAGGAGAAGAAAAACCAGAATCTCTTCAGAATCAGTTTAGAAACCGTTTGACTTGTTGACTGATGCACGCTTACCAGACCGATTTTGCTTGAACTAATTGTGTTGAGTTCACCTTAAACACGGAGAACCAGTTTGTTTATTACAATTATCAAATGAACCACTGCAAAACACTTTACAGAATCTAGGTAAGATGGTAATCAAAGGCAATACTTTTCATAAATTTACTACACACGAAGACTTGGTCATTATTAACAGATGCCTTTGTAGTTCAAGCAAAACATTAAACTGTAGATTGAATGCTTTATCATCAGTACATCTGTTTTGAATTTCTGCCTGTGAAAAGCAATATACTGTGGCAAATTTACACTTCTCAAGGTTCCTCAGAGTTAAATGTCAGAGGTAGCAATTGTTTTTGGTTTCTTGGTGTTTATTGACAGAATACCCCAAGTCCATCAAGGACATGAAATAGGCAAATGATCAAACGTGTTTCAGGCCTACTTATGCTTCTTGAGCAATCTCTTTACGTGGCTGGGCAGTGGGTTTTTTTCTTTTATACAAGTCACAAGCTTGTTGTCCAGCACCCCACAGTACGACATGACCTGAGGCACAGGGCAACCAGGCTCTGTGGTCTTGCTGGATTTGGTAGTTGTAGAATAGATGAGACAATGACCGAAACACTTCTTCCCAACCCCACGGGCCTGAACAATCAACATGGAAGGTAAGGGCCAGTTTTGACAAAGATTTAGGGATGCATATATGTGCTGAACAGAATTCTCCAGGGGGGACAGCCAGAACAGAGAGTGGCAAGGAACTGTTCTAATGAAACACTTGAAGGCACCTTCTGACATTAAAAAAAAAGCCGATGGCTCTTTGCAGCTGTGCCGAATTAACATAGATCAACTACAACCCAGAAAAAAGATCAACAAAACTTTGGTCACCCACTCTTTTAATTCTACGTTTAGTTCTTAGGGAATTTAACAAAATTTGTGACATGAAGAACAGGACATTATTTTCTTTTGTTGTTCCCAGATACATTTATGTAAGTTTAAACCCAAGCATTACCACCAAGAACAAAGTTAAACAAAATCAATATTTGTACATTTACTACAGGACTCAGTAGTTTCAGTAGTCTAAAACCATTCAAAGTAAAAGAGAAATGGAAGAAATTGCTGTGTTTGTTGAATAGTAGAAAAAGGTGAGGGCTTTAAGTATTTTTCTCATTACCTGAGTCAAATAGACCATTTTTCAAAGCATTCAATTAATTTCACATTTCTCCTTATTATTCATGAAAGCATCATTATAGCCTGGCATTTTTATAAATTAAGAGGATAACAATATTTTGAAAGAAGCATCACAGCATGGGAAACCATCTTGCCTTTAGCAAATCTGCCAATTTGAAAGCATCTTGGTCTCGTAACAGAAATTTGATGAAATAATTGGTTTCTGGCTATTTCTAATTTTGCCGTCAAATATCCAAATTTACTGAAAGTAAAACAAAGCTAGATGCCAACTCAAAAAAAAGAAAAAGAAAAAACACAGTAATTGCTGTACTATAGGGCATTTAATGTACAACCAAGAATTACAGTTTCATTACAGCATCTTTACTAACATGTCACTATTCATGATATAGCTACCTGGAGAACTGGACTATTTGTTCATGAGCCAGTATGGTGTCCATGAAGCAAATCTGACTGTCATGGGTTCAAACAAGCTGCCTAAAATGATCTTCTTCTTTGGTGCTATATTTTGGGGAATCGAAACGTTATAAACAGCCTGAAGTTACAAGTAATGAATTTTAGAATGAGCTGATAGCCTTCTGCACTGCAGTTCTACTGCTAAGAGCAAGAAGAGGTTGTTCAGCATTTTCACAGAGTCTCTTCAAGCCTGCAGCACCACAAGACTGGTGGGAAAACAGTTCTAATTTACAGCTATATTGAACAAAGACAAAACAGCAACTTCAGCTTGAAAAGAAAAAACAAGTATGGTACATATGGTTACAGCTGTCCGTAAGAACTTTACTATTGCCTACAAGAACTGAATGAAGATTGACTGGTTACGTGGAATACACAGGAGCACCTTAACCATATATTTCCTGATTTTAGATCTGTGGCCTTATCATTTCTTGTGACATTACTGCTGTCTTTCATGAGTAAAGGGAGATCTTGATCAAGAATCGGCTGTTTTAAAGTTTGGGGTTTTGCTTTATTTTTGCACTCTGAAAGGATGAGTGAGGGACAGAAGATACTGCTACAGAAGTAAGTTTCCCCTTTGAAATATTTTACATCAATGAATGTTATTTTCATTGCAGAATTCACCGTTCTTTATGGAATGATAAGGAAAAAGGAATTCAAAAGAGCTCAACTGTCCATTTCCTTATAGACCTGTCTTACATACTCAGTGCAAGACTCATGGACACCTGACTCTTGCTCACCCCTGAAGGACTTGTGCCTATGGCATAGGCTGCTAGAGGTTGAAGAATCTTTTCCTGTTTGAAGCCACGTATGCCAGACAACTCACTGACCTGCCACCCAGGTGTGTGAGACACAAGATCCCAAAGTGGGAGAGAAGTTATGAAGTGTTTTTCTAACCAGATTTTGTACCCAAAGAAAAAACTAAGCACAGGACACGTGGTGCACAACAGCCTAATAAGCTCCGTGTACCTGCCATATCACACCTGCAGGATCTCCCACGCTTGGTCAGAAAGAGTCAAAATATTTGGCTAAATACATCTGTTAGGTACACGTGACTTTGCTGGATTTGCACAAGGCATTTTTCTAGAAATGTAACCAAAAATCTTAAGGTGCCAAACACAGCTTAGGACTCATGCTATTGTTTGCACTGAAACCGAAACCATTTTGTAAAACACTGCATAAATAGAAAACAAAAACATGTTTCCAGTTCTCTCTTCCTGCTGTTTTCTCACTGTTCCCTCCAATGTGCTCATGTACTTCCCTAAAGAAGAAGTCAAAGAACTTTTAACTATATGAATTCTAGTCTGCATAAACCTTTTAGGGATAGCTGCTTATCTGTGCCACAGCAATGCAAAATACCTGCATTCCTCCAGACAGAGCACAGAACTGTTTACATCATCTGTCTGATGCAAAGGGCAATAACTTTATACACTGTGGGATCAGACTGTAAACTGTTATTTTTGGGTGGGGATGGGTAGAGGGAAGTTAGCAAAAGCTAGTAAGAAGAAACAACTTTTTTATATATGTTTTATTTTAAGATACGTGTGAATACACTCTTCCTGTACAATGCAGACACACAAATAAACAAGATATTATCACAAGGCAAACAGAATACCACATAATGTGTGAAATACGAAGTGTCAACAGAGGCCTAGAAAGTATATACTAACTTTTAGTGAATATTTTGATGGTTCTCATCTTTCTACCAAGGAGATTTTTAAAGTTGTATCTACTGAGACTGACAATCGTTGCCTTTGGAATCCTCTTATTTTACTTGTTTCCATACAGTTCCTTTCTTAACGATAAAGCCAACGACTGCCAAAATGGAAAGCTGTCAATAAGTAAAACATTACTCAGCTCACTGGCTCTTTAAAAATGTCTGCAATTTCCTGCTTCTAAGGATCATTGAATTCATTTCCAACGTGACTGAGAAGCATTTTATCAGTTATGCATCTGACACATGAAAACTTCATCCAACACAGCAAAATCCTAGTTCAGCTACATCTCATAGGACCCTCTTAAAAAAAAATAATAATAATTTTAAAATGACAAAAATAGCAACGGTGAAAGCGATCTGGTAAACACATTAAGGTAGTAAATATATATAATTATTTTATAACACACATTGCTGAAATGGTATCGCCTCTTCAATTTTCTGCTCTTACCTTGGTTGACTTGTCAGCACTATGTTCTCGTTTTCCTACGTGGTTCCCCATGATCTACCACCAGAACTTCAAATTCTGAAAAGACAAAAACAAAACAGAAATTTTGAAACCAATACATTTATATTGGAATACAAATTAATTCTTCCTTGGGCAGAACGAAGAAACAGCTCTCGTACAATAAACATTTTTACAGTCCACCATAAACTTTCCTTATTCCAAAAAAAAAAAAAAAAAAGGAAGAGAAGGAAAAATAAAGCATTTGATTTGTATATAAGCCAAGACTAGGTCAGTATTTAAGCAGAAGCCCTGTCTTTTGATAACATATTTACAATCCCAATTGTACAATATGTAGCAGCTGATTTGTAGCTGCGAATTTTTATAAGGGATCAAGTTCTTTAGAATTCACATTTGCCATTACATAAACAGCAATTACTGAAAAAAACCCAACCACCACACTAAACTGCTAACAATTTTCTGTGGAGGTGAGAATGGATATGTTCTTTAGAGCACAGGCTTTCATGGAAAGCGCATAGGAATGGAATGCCAACCCTTTCTTTGTATTTTCTGGCTTACTGTGGTGTATCTCAGCTTTAGCAGAGCTTATGTAGGTTAAACCACAACACTCAAATTTCAGCTTTTAGCTTGCATTTGTGGTTACACTACATATTTCTTCTCTTAGAAGCACGTGCCTGTATAGTATCTTACACAGACAAGGTTTGTCTTTGTGTTTTAGTACCTAAAGACGGTGCAAGGTAACATTTAAAGCCCCGAAACTTTAAACTACTTCCAAAAGAAGTTTCAAAGAGACTTTCTCCTCTCAGACTTATGAACTGGACTTTTGCTCATAATATTGAATTTCTGACCAACAATAATATTTGCTACTCTGCAATAAATGTAATGCTACATACTATAAATCCTTGGCGTCAGAAGTCTTCACACAACACTCCCAGTGTCAGAGGGCTGTTACTTCGTTAACAATATCTTCTGCAAAGGCTTGGCAGAAAAGCACAACAGGCCTTTGCTATAACAGAAAACACATGAAGTAAAACAACAGCCTATTACCTAGTTATACTTGAAAATAAAACCACGGTTATAAGCTCAGATACATGGACTGACCTGTGTACCAAGGGATACCTATCTACGATGGATAGAGAATTTGATTACTTCTGACTTTCCATCACAGAAACGTGCATTTTATTGAAAGCCTCTTTGTCCTGCATCACTACTGCAATTTAGGAAGGACTGACAGATTTCTCCCCAGACACACATAATAAATTTCAAATTAGCAAGTGTCTCCAGTGCTTATTCAATTATCCACCAAATTCCAGCCACTCAACACTCAAAGTGACACATGTCACTGTATCTGATTAAATAATTCCCCACTAAATCCACTTTTGAGGTCTCACAGAGGAAAAATTAAAAACCATCCAAACTCATTAAGTGTACTCAAGATAGAGTTTATTGGCAAATAATAGAATAATAGTTTTTTTTTTTTTTTAAGAACAGATGTATATATTGCATAAAAGACTGAAATATAGCTTTTGAAACTGTGAAATCAGCACAACCAGTTTATGTTGTTGTGACATTATGAAAATTTGCAAGAAAAAATCCAAATAAATGCATTTACACTTGATTTCAAAGCTGAACTACCTCAGAGCAGCTTTTCCTCTTTCCCTGTGGAAGGCAGCTCATCTCTCATTGCCTACTTTGCGACCTAAGGAAAATACCAAGTGGAATACAAAACCAGAGGATACATCTATCCAGGAACGTAACGGCACGATGTTCCAAGTCATTTATAGAAACAGTAATAATGATAATAATGTCAAACGATCTGCAATGCACATACCTTTAAGTAAACAGGCAATGGAGCTGATGTAATACTTGCAAACTAGAACTCTGCTCGCCGCCCAGCCTCACCTTTCTCTCCCTTGTTTCTGTGGATTAAAGCTCTAGGAACAACTGCCCTGGGCTCACGAAACACCCAGCACAGTGGGGCCCTGCTCCTGCACTGCCACGGTGGAGAAAGATACCAGCTATAGACAAACCATATTCTGCACCATGGTGTGAAACTAAGCCAGATAAACGTTTAAAATCCTTTGCTGGCAAGCGGAAAGAAAATCAGCAACAAGTTCCACACTGCCACAAGCTAGCTGTAGCAAACGATAAGGCCAGTTTTCTTCCCAAGTGTCTGCACAAAGTAAGCAAAATGAAAAACCAGCAAACCAATAAGCTACAAATTCCTGTGTAGAGATGAAGATACTTCCCAGACAAAGGCACCGAAATATCTTAAGAGTAACAGAAATGGAGATGTCTGTAAGTGGTCCTTTGGGAAAAAAGACTTTCAAAAACTTTGATGTCAATTGGAAGTGGAAGCGTATAATGCAAACTGTTCTGTATGTATCTGATTGGGAGGTGGCAACATGAAATTAGAGGGGACAACATGCAAATCTGCAACGATCAGAGCAAAGCACCAGCATACGCAAGCCTGGAAACGTTAAAATCACTCCCAGCAGCAAAAAGAAAGTCCTGATTTTTTACTTTACGCTCGAGCAGAGGTCTGCCGTACTTGATTAAAAACCGAGACCATGGGTCATTTTCACTTTGGGATGCAAGTACAGGCTGCTGTTAAGACTTAAATACCTATTCTCTGATTGCTGCTGTTCTGAGAAAGCCACACCGCACCGTTTGTATGTGTGCTGAACTTCATGCGATGAGTTGAGTCACTGACTTCAATGAGATTACTCACTGTACAATCTTTGTAGGAACTTGCAGCCAAGTATTCAAAAAATCTGAGATGGAAGAGGATTTATTTTCTTTTTAGTCATTTTCATAACGTTCAGGTTGCCAGACTAAGCATATACTGAAGCAGCTGTTCCTGGCAGTTATTAACAAATGTCAGTCAACCCATCAACATCCTTGTTTGCAGATGAGTCCATACGTGCTTTAGCACTGATAAACAGCCACAAGAACAGTCTTGAAGCTCCAAAACAATGAGAAAACACAACTGCCATAGAAGTGCAGCAACCTCCATTGAATCAGATGTGAATCAGATCTAACAATAAGCTTCCAAACTAGGCCTGAGCATGAGATCGAGCTTATGACCGCAACAGCACGTGCCCTCAACCTTCCTAGTGAAATCCAGCAAGTTTTGTAATTCCTGCGAGCTGAACGATTCTGCATATGACCTTAAGTCACAAAATCAGAGGGGACACGGGGAAGACCTGCAACGACCAGAGCACAGCACCAGCTGCCCAGGCAGGCACCGCAAGCTCTACCAGCAGAGCTGCCCAACAGCCTCCACACCGCTGCCCCTGCCAGGAGCCAGCTGAATCAGCTTTGCTGCCAAAACCCTAGCATTACCCAGTCACTGCCTGCTGCTGAAATCACTCCAGCTATCCAGGCTGCTTCAAGTGATTCTCCAAAATAGCGCAGGGATTTTTCGCCTGGGGAAACAAACTGCTTTCTCCCACCAACTCACCTTCCTTGGGGAGTCAGTCTAACAGGTGGCCTGTGGGAAGCCTAGGCCAAGCCTTCTTTTCTGCCTTCTTCAGGACAGGAAGCTGTATTCCAGCTAGAAACAGTAGAAACACCACCCCAGGACAGACACCTCTCTTTGCTGCCCGCTAAGTGTAAAATTAAAAGATGAACAAATACAGAAAGAGACGGGAAAACTCAGTCCTGCATATCACATATTCACAAATAATATATATATAAACGTGTGTATGTTTGATTAAAACTGATTAAATTGTTTAAAAATAGGGTTTTGTAAACATATATCATCAGATGAATTTTGTTAAACCCCATTCTAGCCTGCCTGTTGAAATTAAACGGATATTTGTACTTTGAAAGAAGAGGTTCTGAAGAGGTTATCTCCCCATATACACGCACTGTCCTACAGAGAGGTTTAAATTTCACATCAGAATTTCCCCTGAAAGGCAGAAACATGTTTCTCTAAACTTTGAATATACCAGGAAACAGATTGGTATCATTTTTTTGCAGGTTACGCTGTTTTAACTGCAAAGTACCATTTTCTTACTCACTGAAGGAAGCCTGATAAAAGTCCACCACTTGTAATTGTCAGACTCTAAAGGGTCTCTTTCTCCTGTAACATCTCACCGAACATCAGCTTTCTGTAATCTAAATAAAAACAATAAATTTCAGCCCAGGAGCTTGTTTACAGTGACAGCTAACGAATCACAAACATTCAGGAACTACAAGAGGCTAGAAGCCAATGCACCTGGTGCACCTTTATTGAACATTAATGGTTATTTAGCTTTAAAACATACAAACTACCTAACGTAAGTCACAGGATGCTGCAAATGGATTGTTAAATGTTATCCTTGAAGAGCAATTTAGTTATGTAAAATAGGGGTTCGATCTTACCTCTTCCCACGCACTTAAGTATGACTCAACAGAACTACACCTAATAATACAGGTATGCAGGCGCTTACATATTTACAAGTATCAGCTCATAATTAGTACCTTGTCTAGGAACATGTATTCACCACACACTGATGCTGGTGAATAATGGTGCAGAGCTGCAGTGCTAGATACGTTTACCGAGTGCTCACGGTCTTACTCACGTATGGGAAGAGTCAGCATGGAACATAAAAATATTTCAGGAATTTACTTAAAACTTTCTGCTAAATTAATTGATATTCTCATCTGAATAAAACTGTATTTTACTACTACATCCAGATCTTATTAAACAAAAGAAAGCAGTGTAGTTACTGTTAAGAAATGTCCAAGTTCTGTCTATTTTTGGTAGCCTTCTAATGCAGACTCTTAATGACAAACTTCCCCAGCAGTGACATGCAAAACATTTTTTTTCACCAGTGTCGGGTCCAGGTTATGTAGCTTCCTGGGAAGCAAGCCGACCTACTGCCCAGCAGCTAGTTGGAAATGTTGGAGTGCTTTCTAGGCTCTCAGGGTGATGTGCATCTTTAGAAAGAAGCCTTTCACTTCAGCATTTTTTTTCAAAACAGAATGAGACCCTGGGCACACCTAAACTGCTTCTTCAGACTTCCCTCATCGTGGTCATCTGGGACCCCCATGTACAGAGAAAGAAAACTAACCTCTGGCAGCTTCAGGTGAGTGACCTGTAGCTAACTGCATCAGCAGCCACAGCCAGAGTCAGATGCAAGCAACCACATAAAAGTAACCCACCTCACCGGCAAATTGCTTCCTAGGAATCCAGCCCTCTTAATTCAAGCGTTAAATTATTTTGTGAAATGTAACATTTTTTTATCTCTTACAAGTTTCATCATTATTTCACATAAATTTAACTTTTCATTACCCAGGAAAGTATGCAATCCTTGCTGGATCAAACCTTATTTCACTTTTGACTTCCACAATGCTATTTCTCTAAGGAACCCTTCCTGAAGGAAAACCAAATTATTCCCCATATACATGTCCTTTGTCAATGGCAAAAACCAAGATTATAGCGGCAAACTGTAATATTCAGATAAGAGAAATCACCAGCTGTAAGTACCAATACATGCATTTAAATTATGCTTGCACAGTGCCTTGCATAGTAAAAATCTGTCCTTTCTGGCCCACGTAGGCATTACAGCAATTTTTATATTTACAGGCAGCTGTATACTCTTCAGTGAGGACCCTAGACCTAGAACAGTAACCCTCTAAGAGAGGGGTCAAGTTCTGCAACACCCGAGAAAAGACTCCCTCGTGCTAGTGCAGTATCTCAGCCGTTTAGGTACACCTCATCCATCACTGCAAAAGATACCAAAATTATTTAAGTAGCAGTACATTTCATGTAAGCATTACGACACTGGAGAAAGGCTACCACGCTGCAGTAGAATATATTTTGTGAAAGAACACCAAGTTATTTCCTAAAGCTGCCACAGGGTAAGCACAGCAGATGGTACACAAGGTTTTTTTTTTTGGTTTGGTTCTTTTTCTTGATCTTTTCTGACTGCTTTGCTTACACTTTTCCCCCTCTCTCTTCAACAAGGATATTGCATTGTTTTTGTTTTCTTTAAACACATGTAAATTTCAGGAATTTCACCTGAGGACAGTCCAAACTCGATTACAGACAGCAGCCTGTAAGAACAATCATAGTGAAATTTCTAAATCATAGATATTTATTTCCTGTAGCTTATGCTTCTCTTTTTTTTCCTCCTTCTTTCTTCCTTCAGCCCACTCCACCCTCTTTCCTGAAACTCTGTCAGCCTCATGTTCCCCATTAGGAATGAGAAAACAGATAGTTTTAGAACAAATTTCTCAACGGGGCTTTTCTGCCTCCCTTCGTGAAGAGAAAAATGCTCACCTGGCATCACTTAGCACACGCCGTTATCTGTACTCCCTTGTACAAACACAAATCCTGAATGTTTGCGATCAGACGGCATTAGCCACATGCTCACTGTTTGTCTTCACTACACCAGGATGGGAGGAGCGCCGGGAGCTCTATGGCAGCAGCCCCCCTGGAGGATCAGAAGGAAGATTCCTTGATCACCTCCACTTTAGGAGAGAGGCCAACACGTGTGATGGGGAAGCCGCTGCTACCCCAAAGCTCCAGGGGAGGCACAGGTGCCCCCACAGGTCCAAGCCCCCCACCACACCATTCCCTGCGCCAGCTGCTCCCCCACAACACCCACATGGCAAGGGCTTTGCAGGGGAGCTGCTGTATCTGTCCCCCGGGTTTTCACTGAGACCCTTGTGCCTCACAGCTGTTCCTGACCTAGAGAACAGAGAAAACCACATATCTGCCTAGTATCGCAGCCCTCGAGCCTGATCCAAAAAGGAATCATTACCTTATTATGAAATTAGAACTGATTTGTCTATTCGCATTTCATTCACTAATATCAACAGGTTCGTTTAACTTGCTATGTGCTGTCTTCACCGATGAGCAATACATCTTCATTTTTCACCCTTTCAGATAGCCTACTGAAGAAAAACAAAACAAAGCAACAACAAAACGTCTATTTTTTTTCCCCCCACACTGGAGGACTCTTTAGGTCTGCATGGCATACAAGACCTAGGAGCAAGCATGGATTTTTCCCAGCCCTCTGAAAATGCTCAGGGGCATCAGCATGGGTGTTTGTTCCTCAGCACTTGCCTGCTCCAGGGACAACGTATTTTGCCACTGAAGTAAGATAAATCCTGAGGGGAAAAAATAAAATAAAATAATAAAATAAAATAAAAAGATATAGAGAGAATAGCTAAGTACAAAGATGCACCACAACCTCATTCTGCATACAGTGAAGACCTGGTGTAAGCTCTTAAGACCAGCACTTTCCACTATCATTGCTCCTAAAGTGCTGTGTATCTCCTTTAGGAGTGTGCCTGCAGCAGTGGACTTCACCTCTTGACCTGAATGAGTCAGCAACTGAAAGACGTACTTGCCCTAAATGCTAAAATACTTAGAGAGAAACCAGAACACAAGGAAACGTAACACAAATGTAACATTAAGCAGGAAAATGAAAAAATGAAGAATGAAATTTGATTTCAAATGGTAGAGAATTTCAGGCCAAAATAATGATCTTATCAGTACAACAGCAGAAAAAGGCAAGGAGCAATCAAGAAAACATGCAGGCAAGTATCATTATGACTTACTTGCAGACTTTCAGGTTTTGAGATTACAGTACTCTGAAATCAGAGAAGACCTAACATTTGTTTTCACAGAAAAATGGAGAGACACCACGAAAATCAAAACAACATACATTCGAAGACTCACATTTTTATCGTGTGTCTACTTAGAGAGACAAGAAGTCCTCTCCAAACGGTGAGCTGTATGTTTTCCCTTTACAAGCGAGGCTTCCAGCGAACACAGCCACTTTGATGCTCAGCGTCTCACTAACACACGGTAGCGACTGATGACAAAATGCACACCTGCAGCTCCAAACGCATGTGAATCAAAGGCACTGCACGCCAGCTCTTATCTTCTCATATTCGACTGACTGACAGACGGGACAAGAAGATGATTCATCCTCTCCAGACACCGTTAACATTGCTGGGAGAAAACAATGAACCACTACACCCTTCTCATTTAAATAAGCTTTAAAAAAAAAAAAAAGGACACTGCCCCATCTTTCCCTCCGTCTGTTCTGACTTCACACATGATCTACCTATCCCTACTGTAAACACATCGACCGAGAGTCGGGTTTCCTGTAAGTGTTCCTCTCTTACATTTGGCATAAATATAGATATTACGAAAGGCTCTGACTTTTCACCGCACTCCCAGCTGACTCCCTCTTGGCTCGACCTGCTGCTATAAAGCCATGTCCCTCCCTTCCCATAAGCATGCTGCCAAGGAGGCACAAAACCCAATTTGTCTTTTGTGACATGAAAAAAGCATCCTGAACAATATATACGCTTATATTCCTCACTTTACATGCTATGTTACTCTCTTTTGCCTTCTCTTTCCTAGCCTGATTGCCTGAGCATTCGTGCATAAAATTATGAAAGTAATTTTATTTTTAAATAACTTGATGGAAACTTAGTCCCCAAGTTTTTGATCTGTGTGTGCTTAAGATATGTATGTAACAAGACTCAAGGGTCTTGTGACAACTTCTAACAGGTTATTACCCACAGTCTATTAGCATGTGCAAAACAAGACTCTCCAGCTTGAAACCCTTTGCTGTGCAAGTTGTAAGTGACACCTCGTGAAGCTTCAATGCCTATGTACAAGATGCTCTGCTTCTACATCAAGAAGCAAACTCCAAAACCAAAGTGACTTACAAAGCTGTGGAGAAGCTATATTTGTGTGCTCATGAATGCCTATCTGGCAGCACTACTATGACACTAGTTTGGGATTTTCTCTGTCAGTGATACAGTGGGTTGCTTTCCCTTCTGGACAGGGAAAGCAAAAACACTTCTTGCTAAGGACAATTGTATACCTGAGAAATAAACAGGTTTACCTGCTTCTCAAATGGAATTTCAGTCTGGCTACTTTGGGTTTTCCTCGCTGAGGTCAGAAGCTGAGCAGGTTGCAGTCACTAAGCCGTGAGGTGTTGCACTTGGAATTTTAAATAATTAATGAGTAACAGCAGCAGCCCTGACGCTGCAATCTGCATGAGAAACCACTTAAGTCTTTACATCACCCTGATACCATTATTGTAGCTGTGTGCTTCGTCATGTATACTTTAAAGTACTTTTGTGCTGTGTGCTTCATCAAATATAAAGTACTTTTGTGCCTCGCATTCAAGAATTGCCTCATTTTTTTTTTTTTTTCAAAAATCTTCAATTTCATGTACTAAATGTAGCCTGTATAAAGGTTGGGAGAGCTGTGAGCAAAGACAGCATAGAAATAATTATTACTGAATTCCTACTGATGGGAATAACAGGCCCAGAAAAATAAAATTCTATTTGAACGCGATGATGTACGAAACGTACACAAGACAGTTACTTCCCCTTCTTTCATTAAAATCAGATTGTTTATTTCATGTTAAAAGGAAGACAAGGGAATGTATCAGGCCAAAACCACTGTTTTCTTCAGGATAGCTTTCTCTTGCGGTTCTGCATTTATGTCAAATCGTATTTTGTTCACTGTACAAAAAAAACAAAACAACAGCTAAATCTTGCAACAAGTCATTGGAGTAAGAAAATCTGTGTTTTAATAAGGAGCTCAGCAGCATATTCATTTTAAAAGATGTTTACCAAAATACAACTCAAATTCACTCCATGATTAAAAGCTAACTAATCTTAAAAGGTATTATTCACAGCACCCATCACACTATCATCTTAATCTCGAACAAGTTTCCTTCATGAGGTATAAGGACAAACTTTTCTATTTTTATTGTTAACTGAATGTTATTAAAATAAGAAGAAAATGTTTCAATTATCATCATTAAATTTGTAACACGGTCTGCAGCCCTCAGCCAAAAGGGGTCTCATTATGCCAGGCAGCGTGTGAAGGCAGATGAAGAACATTGCTTCCCTAAAGCTCCTGCAACCTCAGCACACAAGACACACGTTCAGGAGGTAAACCTTCCTCTCATATTATAGATACAGCACAAAGGCAGAGATAAATTACGCCAGCCGTGATAACATGCCTAAGCATCTTCACCTCATTTTACACCAGAACCCTGTCGAAATACAACAACGAGGTATTTCTCTGCTCTCCGAGGTGTTATTTCAGCAGACTTTCTCAGGCACACATCACGCTAACCATCAGGCCCGGGCTTATCACGAGGCGGAGCAGAAACCACAGTAACCCCTCTCTGCCTGCCTTTATTTAAACAGCCAGAGCAGGAGGTCATCCGTACCATTAGATAACCAGCTTGTGATTCGCATACTCACACAGGATGTGGGAAACCAGGGAGCATTTCAGAAGGTACTGAGGGGAAAGATCAGTCTACGGGTTGATCACAGGATAACTGTGAGTCACCAACGTGATCTGGCAGGGGAAAAGAAAAAAAAGAAAAGACAGACCTATGTTGTATGACGAGGGGGTATTTCCAGTCATGATAGGGAAGGACTGATGTCACACAACACACACGTATAACCTCATCGAATGTAAGCTACAGCTCTGGTCAGCCATATCTAACAGGAAAATTTTTCTTTTTTAATAGTAGGGACGATGGGATAATGAAAGCAATAGGAGCCTATTATACAGGGATAAGACTAAAAACCCATGACACGTCACACCTAAAAGAAAAACAAGGTGGAAAGACAGTGTTGGAAGAGGAGAAAATATATCCTGCCCGTGTATAAATCCAAGCTGCAAGTCAGAGTGGCTCTGAATATCAGAAGAAAAGGGTCTGGGGAACCAGGGGAGAGTAGACAACTAACTACAACTGCTTTCAAGATAAGAGACAAGAGCATGACAGCACAAATGGCAGGGCTCTGGCCACAGCCAAAGAACAGCCCCGGGTGACCCAGGGGATTACCTTCACCTGAGGGTGCCCATTTCAGCCAGCACACCTGCTTTGGCTGAATTTCTTACTTTCCCAGCTCAGACAGTAACTCCATATCTAACCAGTTCCCATCAAACCTTAGCTCACCCACAGCACTCACAAGAAACAGCAGCTTGTAATGCTAAAAGGGAAGTTGATAATGCAAGTTGTTTTCTTTTTATGACACCTGAATAAAAAATCTGTCATTTAACACATGAATTATCAATGAGTGAAAACAATCAGTCTTTTATTTAAAGTAGCATCTTGCTTAAAAGAGCTCTTACTGGAATTGTAAGTGGACAGTTTGCAAGCAGTGATACAATACTGACAGTTTTTAACTGTCAGTATGTACACTATAAAACAATAACTACTTTTTTTCATTGTTGTTTTAACTGGAAATCTGGCTATTTTAAGTTAGTGTTTGTGATCAACTTGACTGTTGCAGATGCAGCCTTTCACTCCTAAACACACTGAGGGTGATCCATGTACCAGTCCCTTCTAATGCCAGCCCTGCCCAGCTGTAGTCCCTAATCTTGAATAAATGGAATTTTAAAATCTTACCATGATTCTGGTTGACCAAACTTGTCCTTACTATGTTAATGTTACAGTTTTAATCACTATCTTCTTTTAGTACATCCAGTAAGTTTAATGCATTACCATTTATAAATATCTATTAGTAAATCCATTCTCACTGTGGTATTTGACGTTCATTTTGCAGATGCTCAGTGTCCAAATATATATGTATAAACATAAATAAATAAAACTATGCTAAGAAAGAAAAAAATGTTTTCCCCATCTCTTACCTTGCAGCACAAAATATTCACTCAAAAAGAAAAAAAAAAAGAAAACCAAACCACCAAACCGACCAAAACATTGCCCCACCCCCAAACCACAAGCTTCGTACTATCTGGTAAGGATGTTTAAAAATGTAAGCTAAAAGCACAGCAGGCTTCGTCTGTTTTTAAGGTTAAGCAAAGTGGAAGGCCATTAGCACCAGAACTGATTTTTGTTTGTTTGTTTTTAAACACAGCTGCATGCAAACATTTCATCAGTTCGGAAACCTCAGAGGTCACTTAAACTCACCTCTATATTCATTTAGTAACGCACAGATACATCCCACTTTTGCCAGCTATGTCATGTGAACAGCCTGTCCTGAAGCACTCCAAATGACATTATGCATTAGCTCTCTGCTCGAACGGAGAAGTGCTGCAGATCATACCACGCGGGCTCTCTCCACATAGGAAGAGCTAATAACAGCAGGTAATAAGGGAATCAGCGGGACGGGGATGGGTACAACATCAGTACCACACACTCCCAACACGGCAGAAACAAGGGAACTTAAAAATGTTGCTCACTCACTATTTTGCTCATTTAAAGTCGCAGCACTCCCACCGTGCTGCTTGCTTGTTCCTTTGCCTACCCTTTGCATGCCCACAGCCAAGCCAGGAGGCACCGTTTTGCACAATCAGGACAGCTTCTCTGACCTGCATCCAACCTTATATTATAGGCACGGTATTGCAAGAGCCTTCTTTATGACACAGGCTGAAGTAAGCTCATGTATTTTTTAGTTTTATCTAATGATAGCTGACTTTTCAGGAACTCAAGTGACACCAGGCTATATAATTTGGTATTCTGTGTAAAGTCAAACCATTAGATAAGCTATATATATATTATAATAAGCTATTACTGTAAAAATACAGTAAGCCTCTTAAGAGTTGCAATGTCAGTTACCATAAAGATAAAAATCATTTCAATAATTTCGAAATAAGGGGGTCCCAACCATGTGCAACTAAGAATAATTTCAAACACTTCTGAATTGCAGCAACCTTTAAACACTGAGAATACTTGAACTGTAATTGACAGGCACCTTATTCCACTGACACTGCAGGAGAAGGTTTTGCACACACGGAATGCAATTAGAAGCTGGAATTGAGTCAACATGCCCAGAGTTAATGCCTCTCTCAATCAATAAAAAAATGATTCAATACCACAAAAAGACATATTACGCAATAATCTTTCTATCTATTTAAAACCAGCCTGAAAACAAACACAGCCTCAAAGTCTTCTTGCACACATGCAGTACTTTCAGAGAGAGATGTGAATACGGACTTTTTGAAAAGTCATCTGGCTGCACTCATTTGGGTGGTCTTTTCTTTTGCAAGCAAACCCAGCGAAGACAACTGCATTACTACGCACCAGGAATACACCGCAAAACCAGCTTTCAGACTTACGTGTGCCAGTGCTATTGCTGTAATGCCTGGGTGATTATGAAATTATTTAATTGCTCTCTTTCCAAAGCTCTGGTTAGTTCTCTCAGGTTAAAGTACAAAATTGGCCGATTGTGAAATGCCTTTAATCAGCTGGCCGTCTTCAAATGTACCATCATACCAATGCTTTATCAGCATGTTAATCTTTTATCCATAGAGGTTAATTTACAAAACTTGACAAGAAAATGTGATTTTACACTTCACAAATAATCACAGCCTGAAAGACAAATTCCTAAAACAGAAGATCCATTGATAGACATTAGAGATAAAAGTAAGAACTCATGTATCTAAGATGTACTCTGGAGGTAGTATTTACTTTTTAGCAAGATTTTTCCCTATATTCATTTTCCAGTTTAGAAGTCTTCAATATATAATAAAATAAATGATTACACTAAGATTTTGGGATACGTGTAATATACCTCAGTTAAAATACTGAAGATTATTTGCGTTCTACTATGATTTTTTCCTAGAGTATTAAAGTCTTACCGAAAATAATCACTATTGAAAGGATTAAAGAGCTAATTTCACATGACATTCAAAACATATTACGAAAGCTGTGTTTCAGATGAATTCACTGCTGACAGGTTTGTTACTAGAACATTTCTAACTGCAAAACATAGCTCTTCTTCCATTCAGTTCAGCTACAGGTCCTGAAGAAAAGTTTCATTAAACATAACCTTACTCCCAAGAGGTGATTCAGATATTAAATAGTAACTCAGTGGCTACAAATGAATATCTGAAACATAAACCCATACAGCATAAAGCATAAAGCTAAGGACTGCTATCATCAAATGAGGAAATCATTTTGGTACACGATGGACTACGTGGAGTAATCACTGCTCACCAAGAACAGGTAAAGGCCTGAGCCTGAAAGGTCTGAATCAGAAGGGCATGCGGTGCCAACACAAAGCTCTGCCAAATACTAAATTCCCCAATAAACTGTCATGAACTCTGCTCAGCACCATACAGTCAGGCTAAAACTGTCTGCTTCTTACTAGAGTTGAATCAAGCGAGTCTCAGTTTTACTGTGGGTCTTGCAACATGTGAGGTTGGCTTGTGTTTTCCAAAGATCACCTGGCAAGTTATGAGTAATAAGGGAATATCAAATGGCGAGTAAAAGAAAAAAGTACCACATGACTGGTGAAGTTTTAAACGTCTATTAGAATGCAAATAAAGACTTTCACAAATCCTCTCCCTGACACATACATGTGCATTTCTTCCTATTACCAACCTAATGGCAAGATTTATGGAACTAAACCAACGCAGAAGAGAATCCAAGCCAAAGCCCACTGACTGCAAGCACTCCAAACCAATATAACTGTTAAACTTACTGTCACTTCTGCTGCCAAGTCCCTTTCTTGCAAATTACTCACACACGAGGAGTAGGAATCACTGTAGCAGCAACATCCTGTTCCCAACAAGCACGTTTCCCCAGGCCACATGAAGTCCCGGTACACCCGTCATCACATTCCCAAGACACAGGTGCCCCATCCCGTGACTCAGTTGGCTACGGCCGGACAACCACGTTGTTCTGTGCTCTCAGAGCCCCAGCCCAACAAAGCCCTAAGGAACCTGGTCTGACCCAATACCTGACCCTGCTTCAGGCAGGAGGATGGTCCGATACTTCTTCAGGTCTCTTCTAACCGGAATGATCCTATGAATCTGTGCTGGACTTACGTGAACACATTACGCAGAGCATGCACATTTAGGCACAATGCAGCCAAGACGACAAGAGTTTGCTGTACAAACGAGCTATGTGCAAGCAGTAAATTGAAATCCTTCATTGTTCTGAGTTTTATGCCATTATACAGATCACAAAAACTGCATAAGCATGTATTTACGTCATCGGAACACATCCTTCAAAAGCATCTATAATGCTACTTGGCTCCCTGGGCCAGGAAAACTGAACAACCTTAGCCACGATTAACCCAAAATACACTGAGCAGCACTACAGTTATAGGGGAGAAAAAAATAAAATAAAATAAAATAAAATAAAAAAGCCCAAACCAAAAGCTAATAATAAAGAAAATGCTACAGGTAAAATACACACCTCATGGCAGATACAACTGTCCCTTATGGTAGAGTGTAAACTGCAGATAAGAACTCTGATACGGCGATACTCAACACGTTACCAGATAGCTGCAGAAAGGAAGGAGCACACTGCTGTCATTGCTACACGCCATTCGTGGTAGGCATGTTTCAGTCTTCCCGCTAAAGCTTAGCAGTTGGAAAAATATTACTCACAAAGGGATGAAGTTTATAAACAGTTTACAATAAAAGGCCAATTAGAAGTAATGAAAAGTATTCTTCAGGCTTTTGCACGCTTTCCAGGGGCACACCGAATTATGACTTATAGCTACAAGTTCCAGCCTTTATTTAGAAACAATTTTCTTCACGTTGCATTTTCCACTTTTTACCAAAGGAGGAGAAGAAAAGAACATCTTGCAACCTGCTATACAAGTCAGCCAAAATTTAAGATGAACTTCTCAATATCCTGTGTTCAGTCAAAGAGCACCTTCTAAAATTCCCTTAACGACAACAACAACTTTCCCATGTGACCCCATTAGGGGCTCTTTTCCATTGGACAAGAATGTTTTTCTGCAAAACATAACCCAAGCCAAATGATTGCTTGCCCTCCAGGCAAACTGTGCTAATTCAGACTGTGCTGATGAAAGCTATGCTGGAAGAGAGCTAAGCATAAGCTTCTGCAACAAGCCAGGACAAAGTAATAGTATGTATAAAAGATTACAAAAGCCAAGCCGGGGAGTTTATATTTTTACAGACTACACACTTTGGCTACTAAAAAATCCCTTGACACAATTAACTTCCACCATCTGGGGAAAAAGTCCAAGAGTAAAAGGCCCAATGAGAGCCAAAGTAAATGAGAATTATAACTGTTTTCCTCCAAGTCTGTCCCAATTACTTGAGCATGTATTCTAAGCCAAAAAAACAACCATGAATAAAACATCACTTCTGTTTTCTTTCTGCTTTGAGAAAGATAAAAGGGCAGTTAACACCAAGAGTGACTTTGGAAATATGAAGATGCTCTGCACATCTTCAATATCACCATTTTTTCTGATATATGAAGCACTCCATGCAACTATAATAATCAAGAGACTATTTCCACAATAGTTCGTCATCATCTTTTGGTCTGCCTTTCAGGCACAGGTTTTCTTTCTTTGAGTGGGTTTTGTCCCATCCTGTTCCACACCCTACCCCATTTTCATTTCAGCAACTTAGAGATGAAAATGCCTGGAATCAAATTGCTCAGTGTTTTTCAGTGACCGCTCCACTAAAGATCCAAACTCAAATGGGACCACTGTATAACCTGGTGGCAGATTTTAGTATTTCAGGTTCTGTTTTCTGCTCTTATTTTAGTCCTCTAGAATGGTGAGAGCTGTCAAAACACTATGAATGCAAAACAATGACTAAGGGTCAGAAAGTTTCAGATTATAATGCTATCATTTTTTGATGGATAAAGCTTTGAGGGACAAGTCAATCTCCAAAGTTCCTGCTCTGTATCATTTCATCAGTATTTTATCCTGTACCACAGATCTACCGAAAACCTCATCCAGTTGTTTTCCTTGTTCTGACTTCAGTCTTTGCTGCTGTAGCTTTCACTGTAACTGCTCCTTTCTGTACAGAGTTGTGAAACTGTCCTTCACGTGCAAAAAGCAACACGTGCACACAAATCCATAATTCCATCTGTACCTTTGTAACACTCAAAAGGACAACTATATAATGTCACTTTAATCACTGCAAGCTCTGCATATACTAGCTTTTCAGCTGATATTCCAGAACGACTTTTCACCCTGAGAATAAACAAAATTTGACAAAAGGGTTAAATTAAGGACTAACTGATTTTTTTAAGCTCCTAAGGAAAGAAGGATGTTGATATCTGGGAAATAACAATGATGGAGAAGGATAAGTAAAAAGCGTTACAATACATTACACAGCATCACAAAGCAATGTTTTGCTATTAACCGTGAGATGATGGGGACTTTGATCCCAGAAGCTGATGTGTCTCTTCTCAGATGAGAAGTCTAGGTTACTCAAAGAATTTGTCACAAACTCCGGGAACACTTCCTGGGAGTGGGTACCATGGGAAGGCAGCAGAAATTCTGAATATATTAGTCAGAAGGAACTGGCAGTGAGCTTGCCTGTGACACTCAGGCTTACACGCAGATTTAAGGACAATAGTGGCTGTCACCGGGATCTACAGAATTGCAGCATAAAAAATAAAATCTAGACTGTGCCTCCACCATGACATTAACCCAGGCCATGTGAAGTCTGAGGAATGAGAGAGATTTGGTCAGTTGTAGCAGACAAGATGAAAGTCATACTGAGGGGTTGGCGAGGAAGAAAATTTGAGGATATAGCAAAGATCACCTCTACCGCTGAACATATTCAATCAGCATTAATTTATGCTTCAGTGGTGTGTCTGGAATGCCAGCGTTGGCCAAGATAATACTTAATCTGGATCTGGCCAGATAAGAGTGAACTGCTTTTACAGATGCCAGTCTTCCCACAAATGCTGTGGAGATAGCACTTTGAACTTATATTACCTTAAAACATCCTTGGAAAAGATGCTGCTTTACCTTACTTCAGTGTAGGAAGTCTTATCTAGCAAAGAAAACAGTGCATGTAAATACTAAGCAGAAGGCACAGGATAACTGTCCTTTGGGCTCTGAAATTATCATTACATTGAAAACTATAATTTTTCTCTGACACTTTTACAGCGAAGCACCACATGTCCCCAGATAAACCTACCTCGGAGCTGGCTTCTTACCACCACAGCACACCTTGGCAATTCCATACCCAGAAAGGGGCTCATGGCAGATCCCTGGACACAACAGAAGCAGTGGCTACACAGTGGCCTCTGAAAGACCTTTGGATATGCAAAGTGATGCTTTCTACCAGGAAAAGCCCTTGCTTTCATGGTCCAATTTGTAACTGAAAAAAAAAATCATCAGGACACTGACAGCTATTTAGTAGCTGTATCTCAGGGGTTTCTGAATCTTTGGAACATGTACAAATATTCTCATTAAGATGACAGACTACTCTCCTGCACTATACAAGTCCTTTATCAAACTTACTCCATTGCAAATAACGATTACTTTTCATGGTCTTGCCTGTATTTACAAGACCACAATCAGGAAAACCAACAGAAAAATATAGTCAAGTGCTGAGAACATATGATTGTCCTTGATAGCAACATTGCCCCACCTTTATTCTTGAAAAATCTCCTTCAGAAAGTCAAGGATTAAAAGCAAACATTAAGACCAAGTAAAAAGGTTGCAAACAATGTGTAAGCAGAAAAGAAAATAAAAGAACAGCTTTATGGGTGACTATTAGTAATGATCTCTCACACTGCCAAGCCTCTTTCTTCAAGTTGCTGAATTCCAAAGATGGCTATAACTCATCCAACTGCATTGTTTCACCTGAATTTTGACTTCAAAATAAGCAGGCTAAGAACAAACACATTTTCACACATGATCCAAAGCTCACATGAACCAAAATTCTTAAGCAGAAGCCGAAGATAATACACCAGGTACCAATATAAAAATATACTACATCTCTGAATTAATTTTAGGAATATCTGTTGGTATATATTTGCTTTGATTTTGTTTTCCCTTTCATTTTCACTTTCAAATCATAATAGTTAGACGTTAGGTTCCCTCAGTTCTTAGTTTCACCAATCTGTAATGGAAAGACTTGAAGTTAAAATTTCCCAGATGTTAAAGCTTCCCCAAAATATTTAAAAAATGATACTTTAAGAATTAAAATGATAAACTAAGACATTTTATGAGTATTGGAACAAAATTTAAGAAATAAATAAATTAAAACTGTCTTTTTTTCCAATGCGCAAACCAAACCTAGTACAGCTGATACACTGATCGGAAATGGTTGAAATAAAATGGAAAATATCACTTCTGTACTTCAGTCATCACGTGTTTCAGAGAGGAGAGGGAGAAGTAGAGTCTCTGAATTGATCAATCGTTTCTGATTTATTACTTTGCTTGTTTCACCCCTTTCAAAGATTTTTCTGAAGCTTCAGGAAAAAAAAAAAATCAATGGCGAAGTAAGGATTTAGAAAACTAACTTCACTACTGAGTTATTTCAAAATCATTTCAGAATGGAAGAAAAAAAGAACTGGCTGGAAATTTCCATGTTATTTCTCATTTTTTCTCTCACTTGCCCTTTGTGTGGGCTTTCCTGGGATATGTCCAAGATTTACAGCTATTCCAAGCAGCAGAGCTGGGATTTCAGTTACTGCCAGAAGCCTCAAAGGAATGATCCCACTTTATATTAACCAAGAACCTCTCTGAGTATTTTTAAATGAGCATTTTAAGCTTTTTTTTTTCCCCCCTTTTCTTCTGAATGAGAGAAACACAGAATGTTTAAATCCAAACATTACTCTTGGGAACTGTTTAAGTACCAGAAATTCTTTAGCCAGAAAAAATTGTTCTCAATATATTATGAATTTCTTAAAGAATACAGTCGCAGGTTGTATATCAATTTCTACAGAAAAGTTAAACCTAGCATGATCAACCTTTCACTGAAGGGTCAGTCCCTGCAAACCTCTCGACAAAGAAGATGAGGTGTAGCAAATGCAGATGGGGGGTACTGGTATCCTCTAGACTTCAAGAAAAAAAAAAGCCAAACTAAAAACAGCTGGAAGAAATCAGGAAAACAAGAGTACAATTTGTTCTTCAGAAAAGTTAATGCAATTGCTATGTATCAGCTGTGTAACTGACCTCAAAATTGTTTACTACTATATCCAAAAGCCCATCTGACACAAGGATTCAACACAGATTATGTTTGGTATTTGAGTGGTGATTAGATGGTAGGAGAGAACAATTTCTTTATGTGCGACTAATACATGAAAATAACCAAAGAAACAAAGAGAGAAAAATCCCTACTGATTTGAATGAGATAACTAAGTAAAGGAAATCTAAAATAGTGCATGTGGCAGACCCTTTATTTAGTGTCACCGAGTACAGAAGCTCAGACATTGTCATTGACTGATTGGGGAAGAGCTGCCAGTAAAGTTTTACGCAACTCTCTTCAACCACAGCTAATTCTCACAGTGCTTAGCATAACTACGAAAATTTTGTCTGAATTCTTCGGTGGGCGAAACCCCTAGAGAACTAGATTTCAATTTTGTCATTTTAATTTATGACCTGATCTGGATCACTATACAGGGCTCCTTCAGCTCAAATGCAGCATTCGCTCGATGTCTCATCGGGGTGGGAGCGATCTTCCTGCAGAACAATTAGCACAATCAGACCCAGAACTATGACTGAAGGCTACAGGAACACAGTTAGAATGTAATCTCCACTGAAGTCAGCCACTGCCTTTGGCATCAGTAGCAACTGGATCACTCTCTCAGAGACTAACTTGTTTATTTTACACTTGCTATCTAATTAGGCTCAAATTAAGCAGTTTATGCAGAAGGCTGGGTGCCCCTGAAAATGGGTATTAATGCAAGTAATAAGCAAATAATGTACAGGATTCCAGTGTTGTTTGTTTGAAATTCCAATTGTATAAGTTATTTGAGCAGTGGAGCCCTAAAGCTCTTTTTCTTTCTTTTCCTTTATCTGATTCTTCTTCCATTAGTTGGTATTTTTATCTTACACATAAAAATCCAGACTTCTTCACAAATGACAGTGTCCTGCTGATTTTTTTTTCTTGGAAGCACCTAAGAATTCTGGACACCTAGTGGCTTTTACACTTTCCATCTTCAACAGGGTGTTTTAAAGAAACCAGACACACTCCTAGTTTTATAGAGCAGTATCAACTGGCTGTATTCAAAATTGCATCTAAACATTCCCGACCTACTGCTGCTCATCACTGGTGTCCTTTACTAAGTGAGAGCCTCACCACAAAAAACATGCTTCACAGCTCCAACATGACAGCTTGCCTGAGAGAAAAATTACCCAGGTAATTAAACACCACAGGACTGGGCACCTCAGCAGTGATCCAGAAGACTGTGCTACCCTTAATCCATTCAGACTTCATGCAAGATCGGACTGCAAACTTTCCAGACTCCTCCCCCATTAAACACTGGCTAGGCTTTCAGCATTTATTGCAAAGAATACTAGATTTCACCCACATTAGTTCTGACTGCAATTTGCTGACTGTCAAAAAATCATTAAGTTTTCATCTAGATTAAAGAATGAGGTTGCCCAAGGCCTCATTCAGCCTGGCCTTGAACACTTCCAGGGATGGGGCATCCACAGCTTCTCTGGGCAGCCTGTACCAGTGCCTCACCACCCTCAGACTAAGGAATTTCCTCCTTAAATCTAACCTAAATCTACCCTCTTTTAGTTTAAAGCCATTACTCCCTGTCCTGTCTCTACAGCCCCTGACGAAGAGTCCCTCCTCAGCTTTCCTGCAGGCCCCCTTTAGGTACTGGAAGGCCGCAGTGAGGTCTTCCCGGAGCCTTCTCTTCTCCAGGCTGAACAGCCCCAAGTCCCTCAGCCTGTCTTCATAGGTTAGGTGCTCCCGCCCCGTGATCATGTTCGAGGCCCTCCTCTGGACTTGTTCTAATACTTCCATGTCCTTCTTGTGCTGGGGACCCCAGAGCTGAATGCAGTACTCTACATGGGGTCTCATGAGAGCAGAGCAGAGAGGGAGAATCACCTCCCTTGACCAAAATCGAATCATTTGAACACTTAGAACTTTTGCTATTTATGCTATGAGTAGCATGAGATGTGGATTTCAGTTTAATCTGTATTCTCTCAACAGTTTATAATGAAAGTGTTTCATTAGTCATAACAATCATGTAGCAGAGTAATTAGAGCCTAAACTATAATGATATGTTCTATTTGATGGAATAAATAACTGAAGTGGCTATTTCAGCCGTATGAATAATTTATATAGAGCACTGAATAAAAACATCGCAAAAAGAATAAACAGGAAATTTGTGCATATGCAGCGATATTGAGACTCAAGCACCAATTTTCCAAATTCTGTGTTTCTCCCAGCAACACTGAAAGAGATCATTGGCATTCCCCTGGGACAATTTGCTCTCTTGCCTGATCCTACCATTTACCATTCCACATGCATTCACTTCTAATCCAATACATCACTAACACGCATCTTCTCAAACTCTAAGAGCTGGATAGAACTGGAAGCCCGTCCCACTTCTACTACTGATACATGAGGTGCCCAGCATCAAGCCTTGGTTGGTACCATGCCTTGAAAACAGACATAGTGCTTCTCAGCACATGCAGGATATCTTGAGTCTATGATTTTTATAATTCTAACAAGCTTGTCTGTAAAGAGGATGCAAGGCCTCAAGTGACTAGAAATATAAGCATTGCATGGGAGTTGAGTTTATGAGGAATAAAGCCCAATGCAAAAAAAATTTTGTCTTGAAAATTGTTTCATATTTTTAGCTGTTTAATTTTGTGTGTTCGTGAAAATTTTAAAGTAACATACTGAAATCTCTATCATCAAGCAAATGGACTGCGGTGGGCCAGAGCTTATCACTGTGACGATGATCAGTCAGGTTATAAACATTCACTACTCTATTCCTAGTTATCATCGCAGATCTGGGGCTTTGAGAGGTTGTATACTTTTTTATTTTTAATTGTACTGCATGGTGTACTGCATAAGGTATGATTACTCAATTTCTGTTATTAATTGTCTAGTTAACATAAATCCAGTGAAGATGACAAAATTTAACATTTAATTCACTGCTTTCTCCCAGCTCGGTGAAAATGAATTTGAGTCTATTTCATTAGGATGCATTAGAAGAGCATAACTGACTTTTTTTTGTTGTTTGTTATAAATAACAAGCTTTATCTAAGATGGATTACTTCAGAGCCTAATGCTCGAACCCTACTTGGTATGTTAATATTTATTAATGCAACTTCTTTGCGCTGGCTTTTAAAAGCTAGAAATTGACTTTCAGCTGTCTCATTAGCGATCAATAACGTTTGTAAAGGTGTCCATCTGTTTACCTACTTCCTCCTTTCTATTCCCTTACTAGAACCTTACATGGGTTCAAAAGCTACCGTAAGAAATCAAAGAAAAAAAACACATGGTCTGTCAAACATGAAGGCAAGACTTCAACCCTAGGGAACCCTTGATCCACAGGTGCCTGGTCAGGGCCCTGAAGGGGAGCATCACGTCAAAGCCCAACCGAGCACGGCCTTCTTGCTCTAGGCACCTGCCTGCAGAAGCTCTGCTACACCCTGGCGTGGTATTTTTAATGTTCTTGTGGGCATTCTTCAGAACAATTTTAAATGCATACAGGCAGAGCCAATGTAGAACAGGAAAATTATATATAATCCATGATGCTTGAGAGCTTTGACAGGCTCATAGCAGTCGTCATTAACTGCTCTAAGACCATCCAAGTCTGTTTCCTCAGCTTGGCTGAGGACTGCCAGCTGCCAACTGTAATCAACTAATCATTAACGTAAAACAAGACCATTCTCCTGCTCTGTTATTATTTACCTCGAATGACAGGGAGCACTTCATCATCCTTCCAGCCAGGGATTTAAAGCCTTCATGCACAATCACCTCACAATTCACAGTTTAACTTGTATGTATCTGTGAACTAGTAATACTCTATAGACATAAATTATATGTAGTAAACTCAGCGTTTTAGAAATAACTACTGGATACAATAAAAATTAAAAAGAGCAACATACACCGTGTTGGCCCTAATCACCTGAGACCCAGTTATGGTCCTACTGAAAAGGGGGAAAGCTTCGGTTCCTCAACAATAAAGTCTCTTGCATTATTTTCAAATTTTCTAATTTTATTAAACCTTTTACTTTCACAGTTGCCTGGTACTTTTATAAAAATCAGCCACTTTCCAAAGGTAGCACCTGATATACTGAAGGATAAATTTGATGCTAACAGGAAACACTGTCATGAGCGACCTATTTAAAACTACAAAGATACGCGGTTACATTCTTTCCAGGATAAACTGTGTAGCGATTTTCCAAAAGTCCCCACGAAATAATAATAGAAACAATAATAAAAACGTACCCTAAAACTGCAGTCTTTGCTAACCCCACAGCCCGGCAACACCACAGACTCAGAGTTATTTTAAACACTGCCAAACCCTACATACGCAGAAAATAAATAAATAAAAATCGCACGGCCCGAGCACACCCGGAGACACGCACCAAAGGCACGGCAGCTTAAGATAAGTCATAAATAAATGAAAATAAAGCAGAAGGGCGAGAAATCTGCCGGCGAGGGAGAGGCCGGGCGCAGGCCCAGCCCCGGGGGCGCTGACAGGAACCGGGCGGGAAGCGGCACCGCGCAGACACCGCGGCCCCGGTCCCAGTCCCGGTCTCGGTCCCGTCCCCTGTCCCCGGTCCCCGTCCCCTCAAACTCCCTAGGCAGCCCTGGCCGGGGCCGGGGGGACCGGGGCCGGACCCGCCCTGGGGGCGGCGGCGGGGCCAGCGCCTGCCCCGCTCCTCAGCCGCCCTAGGGCGCCTCGCCGCGCAGCGGGGCTGGCGTGAAAAGCAGAAGTTCGCTGGGTTTTGCGCCAAAAACTCCGCGCACGGCCACGATGTGAAAGCGGAACCCCCCACGGCACCGACCTGAGGGCCTCCAGCCACCGCCACCGCCGCCGCCGGCCCCGTCCCCCGGCTCCCCGGGCCGGGATATGTATGCAGCGAGTGTCGGGGCGGCCGTGCCCCGCCGATCGCTACCGGGCTGCCCCCGGCCGCGCGTACCTGTCCCGCCGGCGGAATGGCGAGGAGGAGGAGGAGGAGGAGGAGGTGGAGGAAGGAGCCCGGAGGCCACCTGCCGCCGCCTGCCTGTGGCCGAGCCACCTGTGCTCCGCTCCAGGTGTCCCGCAGCGCCTCCCGCTCCTCCTCCGAGCTCCGCTGGGCAGGAGGAGGAGAAGGAGGAGGAGGAGGAGGAGGGACGCGGGGCACCCGGCAGCGAGGAAGAGGAGCGAGCCCAAACGCTGCCCCCCGCCCGGGGAACCACCTCCTCCTCCTTCCCCGCAGCGCACCACCGCGGCGGAGTCCCCCCCGCTCCCTTCCCCTCCAGGAAGGAAAATAAAAATCTAAATAAAAGCAAACCCGTGAACGGCAACGCACCGGCGTCTCCTCCCGGGCTGCGGCGCTCCGGGGGCTGCGCGCAGCATCCGCCGAGGTGCGGGAGGCAGCCTGCTCCCGGGCAGCCGTAGGGGCGAGCGGGGCGACCTCCGAGCCGAGCCGAGCCGTGCCGTGCCGAGCCGCGCCGCGCCCCGGGGGCGTGCGGCACCCGCCCGCTCTCTTCCTCCTCGTCCCGCCCGGTCGCGCCCGCGGGTGGCCGGCTCGGTTCCCCCTTCGCAAAGCCGCCCCCGCTACCTGTGCCCGAGGTGCTCGCCGCCCGCCGCCCCTCCGCGTACGGCGGCCCCGAACCAGGAAGAAGCGGCGGACCGGGGCAGCACCGTGCCTGCACCCCGTTCGCGGGGCCGGCCGGGAGGCTCTGCCCGCTCCGCCCGGGGCACCGACACCCGGGGGGCGAAGGAGCCCCTCAGACGGGGTCCCCGGGTCAATTCGGGGAGAAGGGGGCGAGATCTGGGGGCACCGGACTTCAGCCCGGCTCCGGGGGGTGCCCGCCGCGGGGGTGGAAGGGGAAGGGGACGGGGAGGCATATAGCGGTGGCCCCCTCAGGTCTGACAGACCCGGGCCAGCAGCTCGCCCGCAATGTGCGGCCTAACGGTGTTTTTAAAAAAATGGAAATAACAAAAGAAAATAAAAAGCCACAAACAGCCACCATACCAAAATCCCAAACCAAAAAACAAAAGAACACAGCCGTTTTAGTCCCAAAGTCGTGTGCCAGCAAGTGTGAGTAAACCCTGGTCAATCTGAGGCCATTGGCGTAACTCGCTGGCTCGACAGTCCTCACGGTTGTAATGCAAACCTGGCAGTGCCAGATGTGCTTCTATTGTCCCATGGCATGGTGTCATGTTAGCCTCAGACCCACAACCTTAGGCCACATTTATGGGGAGAAGCTCAGAAGCATGAATGGTCAGGGTGATATTTTGGGGGAAGAGAACAGCCCTCTAAATTTCATCCGAGTTTGGGGAGAGCAGATCACACATACAGATGTTTGGGGCAAATAATAGTTTCCATCCTGTTCAAATGTGATATTTTTTTATTTTTTTTTTATTACTTATGCAAAAATAGGAAGTGAATTTATAGATTTTTTTTGAAGAAGTTGCTTTATTTGGAAGGTTCATTGGCAATTTCTGTACTTATCTGTTGCACCTGTCAAGTGCCTCATATTTAAACCTCAACAGATGGAGAGTTATTATGTCAACTACCCACTAACTCCACAATATGTAAATCTTTTTGGGGTTGCTACTCATCTTTGAAGATGGAGGAGGTTTAAGATAATATTTTGGGCCTCTTTATAAACTGTATGATCTTACAGATAAGCAGTTATTTAGATAAATATTTCCGTGGCATGAAAGGAGCATCCCACAAGTAATTCCTCACAGTGAGAAGTGTGCAATGTGAGCCTTTATTATAAATACGAAGACTACCATACAGAACCTGAAGATAAAACACTGAAGCACGAGATAGAAAAGATCACAGATGGAAAGAAGGATCGCAGAGGAAAAGAATAGATGGAATATCACTAGTACAAGCACTTCAAAGTCTGGGAAATTTCTATTTAGAGTACAGACAGTACTGCTTTGAGTCACTCTCTTTCTCCACATTCCTTCACTTGTGAAAAATACCGCTTTGTATCACGGAAATTTGAGGAGCACATGAAAGGAGTTTCATAGTTAAACTACACATTTTCACTTCTAAATGGCAACCTTGTTAAAAAGCATGACACAAAGAAACTGATATTTATCAACTTTAAAAATGCAACACTGAAGGTGGTTAGGTGGTCACCTCTGCCTTTGTTGTATAAAATCTGAATGTAAAATTAGATGCAAAATCTCATCTGACAGCACTCACAGGCAACAAATTAATAAACCATAGTAGAGAGACTACACACAATTAAGCACATTTACCCTATTGAGGCCTAAAGGTGTAGAAAGGTGTGACAAGTTACAATTGCAGAATGTGGTAGATTGTCATACAGCATGTTGAAAAATAGTATTTTTGGAAAAAATACTGCCATTTTACAGCTGTTATAGGGTGTACATGTATCAACTCTCTCTTAAAGTGTTGAACTACTTCTCAGTCTGTAGTTTCCTTTCTTTATTTCTCCAGCATTTTGTGAGATGCAGACAGATGTCAGTATGATCATTTACACATACTCACAAAAATTAAACTCCTGCACAAGTGTTAGAGTCATTGGACAACATTTGTAGCTAGAAATTTAGACATTCTGATTTGTCCCTTACCATTCTGCTACTCTTCATGAAGAAAACATGTATGTTCAGCAGTAATGCTATGTGTCCAGATCTACAAAGCCAGTGCCATTTCTTCTTCCATTTGCTTCCCGTTGCATGGAGAAAATAATTTTTAATTTTATTTTAGCATTCTCCACATGGTATTATTTCATCTCTGTTCCACGGGCCACTGTAAAGAGCTCTACCTGAATAAATGAAAACATGAAAATGCAGACATAGGGAAATTAATCTGGATTTTATTTTATTTTTTTTTATTTAGTAAAATTCAGTAGAAATTGTTCCAGTAAAAATTTGTCAAGTTTCCGTCATGTAAATTAGAGAGAGGGAATGGAAAGCAAGCAGAATTTGCACTATGTTTCACATGTATTTTTGTACTAGAATTGGTCATTTGTTGTCATTAATGACCTATTATTACAAATTACCTGGTTGGCTAATAGATTAGACTTACTAAGGAAACTATCATTTCCATATGAAACCTTATAGACATGAAAGCCTCATGATGGGTAACTAGACCAATGTCATATAATCTCAAATAATGATTTAATTAAAATTCGCAGTATGCTGTTGAATTAAGATGAAAGAACAGCTATTCACTTTCAAGAACTGAAAACAGCAAATGGCAAAATGCTGTAATGAGGAACCATCACCAAGACGAGGTAATTGCCAGTGCAAGATTAACAATATCAAGCAGTACGCGTGGAGGAAACATAATCTAGACCCAATTATGTTCTCATTTAAAATTTTTCATGAATGGACCTTCAGTGAACTATGATAATAACACTTTCACTTAAGTCTTATAATCAAATATTTGTTATAAAGACTGATGAAGTTGCTGTATTTCATAAAACCTATTCTTATGTATGAATCCTTGAAAATAACAACATAATGCTTAAAATACTTTTATAAGCAGAACCAGAATAACTTCTTCATACTATTTTTTTGCAAGACTCCAATATAAGAGTACCAGCTCAGTAAGTGCTTGTTTGAGTGATCTCGGACACAGCACTGTTATATGCAGATGCTGCTATCTATCACAGACTGAGAGCTATGCTTTAGCATCATTCAGTTCTAACTCTGAATCCCAGAATTAGATTTGATTGCTGAGATTTTCTATATCATTGTGGTGGCTAAACTTTAGGACTGCTCTGACAAATATGCAGAAAAATGGTTCAAGATATGTCCTTCTTCAGCAAATACCTGTGAAAGGGACAGTGGAAAAGCAACTGCTTCTGAAGCCTTTGAGTCTAAAAAATACACATTTTATTTCCTAAACAAACCTTGAAATCAAACAGATGTTCTGCAGCCACAAATGGACAGACCCTCTTCATAAATCTTGTCAGAACTCAGTTTCTTACTGACCATGGATATTAAGGTATATGGCCTTACCATAAATATGCATTGAAAAGAAAATCTTTCTCCTGGTAAATTATGATTCCCCACTGGATGAAGACAGCAGTGAATGGATAACAATATAATAGCTATTGACAGTACTTGCAAATAATATATTATAGCATTTTCTGAATGAGAAAGAAAAGTAATAGTTTACAGAAATATTGTCATTTACAGATATGCGATACTATATTGTAGAGTAGAAATAACCTAATAATGATCTAACAAGAGATTTTGCTCTGAAATATTTACCTAAATATATGATCTTCAAATTATAAAGCATTTCTCAAGAGATGAGCATTATTTTTATGACACCACCAGTATCCTGTTTGCTGAAAAAGATCAAAAAGCTGTGTATCGGGTAGCTTTGGAAGCACAGGCCTGTGAAGATTAATATGGCAGACTTTCAGAACAATTTTCTCCATTTTGTAGTTTTCTGTCTTCAACTAATTGTTGCCTCTGACAACCCCATTTTCTATAAAACTAATCATCTGACAGGGTATTTCAAACAGATTTCATGCACTGCTGCAGTCCTGGTCAAACAAATTTTATTTTTATGATAAAAGCATCTTTTCCTCTTCTGTTTCTTCTAATACAAACATTTCAGCTGATGAAAAAGTCAGTCAAAAATATTTGATGTTTATGTACATTAAGCACGTTACAACGTTTCTGTTTTTCACTAGCACTTAATCAGTAGAGAAAACATGCCTAATGTGTGCAGTTGATTTGCAAATGAATGAATAGAAAGCAAGCCTGAGTGTAAATTCCTCTTCACTTATACAAATTAAAGTGTCTGTGTTCTGACAAATTACTTGCAGATGCACACACAAATATACACATCCATATTATATATGTGTATCCCTTTTTTTTTTTTTCTTAAGCCATGGTAGATTGTGATAAGGTTTCTGTGGGCATGCAGAAAACTAACTTTCAGAGAGACAAAGAAGGACATACCCAGGACTCTACCTACTTTCAACCTCTGTTCTTCTCATTATGATATATGTTCTTATTATGATATGTGTTCTTATATCATTATGACATATGTTCTTCTCATTCTTCTCATCTTCTCCCTTTCCACTTCTCACACCTTGGCTTCTGCATTGCATGTTCTTCAGAACTGGGACTTCTCTGTGGGATGACCCACAGAACACTTCCTCTATTTCAGTGTAAATGTTTTTAACCTGGCAGCCCTTACTGGGTTCAGTGTCAGAGGAATTTCTGCCTGTCTCGGTGTTCATTTGCAAGATCCATTCTCTCGGATCCAGCTGCCATCTGCTGAAGTCCTTGGTTGTTTCTAATGTAAGTTTATGTAAGCCATTTGGAGAAATCAGCTTAATTTCTGAAAACTCAAACTGCCTGTCTCACTGAATTTGGAAATGTTATAAGCAGAGCTGTCTAACTGGAAGCCTTTTTACTTTTCCTCATGAAAAACAGAAAGGAAGAATGCTTTTGCTTAGTTCTAAAAAAGAACAGTTGTAACTCTCCAAGTGAAAGTTTCTCATAAGTTAACGGGGAAAAACAGGTGTAGAATATAAAAACAGATTTAGTGTAATTACCATTAAGAGAGTGCCCACAATGAAATAACTTATTTCATCGGTGCCCACAATGAAATAACTTATGTTTTTTTTTGTTTGTTTGTTTGTTTGTTTTGTTTGTTTGTTTGTTTTGTTTGTTTTTTTTTTTACGTAATCTTAAGATTCTGTTATTTGAAATCTGCCAATTAGTTTTTGTAAGGGAAATAGGAGATATATTAAAATATGTGATATAATGACAATACTATTTTCCTGGAAACAGTGTAATTCTTGAAATGAAAATCTGTGTAGCTAAGACGTGTGTTGCACATAATTTTGGATCACCTAGCTCCTGAATTCACTGCATTTTGAAACTAAAACACAGAATGCAGAGGAAATATAATGTGTCTTTCCAGGAGAATTTAATGTGTGCTCAGATCAGTTTCATGCTAAGTAAAACATATTCTGTAAATCTGAAACATGATAGCCTTCATTACACTTTCTCCTACTGCTAAAGAGAGAAAAAGCTGTAGTCGCTGTGTGGGCAGACGTCTACAAAGCACGGCTTTATTGCTATTCAGGGCGCTTCCAATGAGAGGAAGTCAACCAGTCTCACAAATAAAACGTACTCCAGAGTGCCTGAATACAGCTGCTGCAATATCAGCATAGAAAGAAAACAGAAAAAAAAAAATCTAATAGTTGAACAGAGGCCTTCCACTCTTCACTGTTTCCTCTCCTGGTACAAAAACAATGACAACTTGCAGCTGGGCTTCAGTTTCACAAGATGGGAAATCATTTAATTTTTCTGGTTTGCTATTGCATCGTCTAGAGGGATTTCAAACAAGAAGCAGTTTTCAGTATAAATCTATGCTAAGTGCACGTTTATAGGGCAGATACCTGCTTACACAGCCTTCTCTTTTTCCCCAGTGGGAACTATGTGTCTCTTTCATACATGGCAGTGTGCTAACCACTCTCTAATCTTTTCTTTCAGTCTGACCAGATTAAACAGCCAGTGCAACGTAAATAAGAAGGAATTCTATCACTGTTCTATCACTGTGCTTATGATATGTGTTAATGAAGTGCACATGACTTTGTTCTGCTACTGACTTTAGCTAGAGTTGGCAGCGTGTAGCATTCCCTCCCCCAAAGTCTACATGTTCAAAGTGAAGGTGAACAACAAAAGGAAGCCATTTGCGCCTGTAAAGTGTTTTGTTTTTTTTTTTAAAGGAGGGTGTAATACCCTTGCAGGGAGTTGCATCATCACCATGAAACACTGAAGCAGGTCCAGAAAGCATGGAAGTGAGGAGCATTTTTAAAGATGAGCCTGACAGTATCACAATTTGTGCTGGAAAATGACTCTTCTTGGTGAAAACATCTGACCAGCAGGTCTGTATTGACTTATCCTATGGGGTAAGCAAATACACAAGTAGGAGGAGAGAGGTTTTCAGTAGTAGCTCCTTTTTTTTTTTAGTGTGTATTCTACTTCATTGTTTAGCACTAGAGTTTACCCCAAATTCAGAGATGGAGAATTCAAGTTTAATATTTATAAAAGACTACTGTTTAAACTGGCTATGAAAAAGATTGTGAAAATAAGAAGAAAGAAGTCTGAATCCATTAAAACACACAATATTCAGTAGTCACTGAAAATAGAGTTCTGATCTTGTCTTTGTGAACAAAAATAAATGGAATAGCATTTTCCTCAATTTCTTGCTTAATATTTCTACTATTTTTTCCACACATCTGTCTTTGGGAGACCTTCTTCACAGTCACAATGCAACAGAACTCAACTTTGAAAATCCATTGCCTCCAACCATTCAAATGATACAGGACTAGCCTGCAAATTTCCAAGGGGCTTGAACAGCTTGTTTGCTATCCTGCCTCCACAGCCAATGCTGAAAATTTCACCTCAGATCAACTCTGGCTTCGACTAAGCCAAACTTTCCCTTTCTTGAACAAAACAAATGTGAGGTACAATAGGACAATGTTACTGGATGTTCATTTTAACCTGCATAGCAGATCTAAATTCCAAATGCTAACAACCCATCTGGATTTTTAGACACAAATTGCAAAACATGGCTTTGCTTGTTTGTTTTTATGTAGAGAAGCAACTTTCTGCACAATACTAGTATAAGAAATAGCTCAAAATGTTTTGGAGGTGGGAGCTACTACCATTCTTATATGTCCACTAATTCGTATAACTATCATTGGCACAAATACATAAATGAGGATTTTTGAAAGTAGGTGCCTAAAATGACCCGTTAAATCCATACTGAAAACCTGAACACATGACCTGATTTTCAATAGCAGTGAACTTCAGCAACAACCAGTGATACTAGTGAGGATTATTGAATACTTAGAGACTGAAGGAAGATTTGGGACTCAGATGCATTTTGACAGGGACATACCTTACAGTTATCTGTGTAAATTCCTTTCTTGTTTGATATGATCTGGATCTGGATATAAAGGATGGAAAAAAAAATGTGTGGAATGAATCAATTCAGAAAGGATGAAAGTAATTTGTCAGGTCAAGATACGAATAAAATACAGGACAAATAACGGCAGAAAGAAGGTAATTTCATTTGTAGCAAATGAGTTCAGAGGTGGGGAACAGTTAACTAAAAGCATGGTGAAGTGCCAGAATGAGCTCCTACAGCCTTGGACATGTTCTGTCTGCAGCAGTGCACAGGTGCAATTGAAGATCTCTCTTGATGTTGCTTCTTGATGCACCCTCAAACTCAGCCATCAGCACTGCAGATGGAGTGGATGCCATGAAAGACACACGTGTGATCTTTTGGGTATCCCAGAATATCCTGATGAGGAATAATCAGGAGGCATGATGATGCTTACTGTTGAGTTAAGGAATGCAGCCATGGTGCCAGACCACCACTGATGTTACTTACTTATGGAGGCAACATTAAGTGGCCCAAATAGCTGGCAAAGCCCCTCTCTTCTTCATAAGATCAAATATTATATTTTGAGAAGGAATCTTTTTGTTAAATTTCTTACGCAAGTCTAGAATAGCGGTTTAGTAACTGTAGCTGAGAGAGCTGTTTCTCACACTAAGCATTTTCTTTCTGCCATTTTTTCATGAGTAGAACTGATTTTTGAAGGTTTGTTTTCTTAAATCTGGAAATCAAAATAAGGATGTTGGTTTGTGTCTGGAAATGAAACTTCAAACACAAGGACTGCCACTAAGTAGAGGGCTGACAACAGTGTTGAAGAGGCAGAACTAACTACTTAAATATTGCACAAGTGACTGACTATGTGCTATCTTTGGTGAGTACAATGGAACATGCAGTGTTCAGTGTTTTAGAAGAATTCCCATTTTCCAAAATGAAAAACGTGCCATGTTTTCTCCATTGTTGTACAGCTTACACAGCTGTAGAAAGACTGAAATCTGATGCATCACCAAGACAGATGATGTAAACTGGAAACTTGACATTTCAAGGGAAAAAAGTACTTAAAATGGAAAACAGAAACAAATGCTAGTTACTTGTCTGTGCAAAGCTGAATTTCCAAGAAGAAACAAAACAAATGGGAACCAAACAGATCAAGATGTATTTGTGAACACTTTATTAACTTAATAGCAGCACCTCCAGCAGGGAACAGGCAAATCAATGAGTCAGTGAGCTTAGAATTACAATGAATATACTAATACCTTGTGAAATATTTTTATAATTCAATAAAAAACAGTCAAAACTTAAAGTTTAAACCCCAAGCGTTCAGTAAACTCTATAAAACAGTAAAACTTATGTAGGCTAATATTTACAGCTAAAGGTTGTAGTTACACAGTGATAGATGTAAATTATTGGAAAAATGAATCACAGCTGAACAGCTGCCAATGGCTAAAACCATCCCTGTAAAAATACCAGTGTGAGAACATTTTAGTAGACTAGTCTTATCTATGGTTCTGCTTTAGGCCAAGGAAATCTTTTTCTGAAAACAGCCTTGTTTGATTCTTCTTTATTAAGCTAATGCTACATAAGTGACCAATATTACTTTGTGTAATATTTTCTTCACATGATATAAACATTGCTTAATCTTTCATTAAATGTCAGTTTTGATAAAAGAGTGACTTTAGGCCATGGCTATGTTTCTCTTCCACAATTTTCTATCAAGCTCATTGAAAACCTGAAAAAATATAAAAGTCCTCAGAAGCTAACAAAATAAAAAAAGTTTTTCAAGGTATATTTATATACAATATTCATATTAATAAACATAAAAAATAAGCAGCAGCTAAAATAACCTTAAAATAGTCATTTTAAGGTAAGCAAGCAAGCAAAAAAAAATTCTATTCAGTACATGTGGAAATAAACATGATTTACTGTACTGTTTTGAACATTGTCTAAAGCTAAGTTTTGTCAAAGTATTATTGCAAATTAGCGTGTACTGGAGCCACCAGCCTGTCCAGAATAGTAGGAGACAGTTGTTTTTTTGTTGTTGTTAGTAATGTAGCTTGTGCATAATTTTTGCATCAAATGTCAGCATCTCACAGCATGAGAAAATGATGTATTCTGGAAGGACATATAATCGAATGAAGAATACTAAAGTGTTCTACTGTACAAAGACTATTAAGGGAAAATGTGATTTTGCTGACAACAGTGACCCATTAATCCAAGTTAAATCAGGTACATATTTGATACAATACCCTTAGACTGAATGCCTCTTTACATTAAAAATTTTAGTTTTACAGTTAACATGCACCTAACCACCATTACCAAAGTCTCATGCAATTAAAATTATCTGAGAGTTTAAATTTACCAAAATTAAGGTAGGAATATAGTATGAAGCAGGAAGCTCTGAAGCCAGTTATATATTTATTGAGAGTATAACGCACTAAAACAGACACAAATCCTTAGAGGGAAAGTTAGAGTTGACATTGTGAGATTATCTTGTGCCCTCGATTCTCCCTGTAAACATCTGCAGAGCTATCTCATTATCCTGCTTCAAGTTGCCTTAATACCATCAATTGAAATAATGCATATATATGAAAAACAAACAAACAAAAAAACAAAACAACAAAAACCAAACCAGACCACAAAACACTCACTTCTGCCCCAAATAAACACACCAGTCCACAACACGACCATGGTTAAGCTCTTGGTGTTCTAAGACAAGCTGACTGACAGTATTTGTGACCCATAGTATTCATCTCTTTATACTCCTTCCCATCTGCCTGTGTCCATCTGCTGTCTTGTCTAATATTGAAAGTCTTTGTAGTAGTAACCAACTTCTACTTTCATGTTGGAAAAAGCATTTAGCACAAAAAGGCCTTGGGTGTTCATCTTGACATTAAGAAATGTTATTACAGCTAGTACACTTTTAAAGAGCTTTTTTCTTTCTCTTTTGACTACATCAATTTCTCTTGCAGTGGGATTGTAGTTCATGAAGACCTTTGAAGAATTCTGTTCTACCTACGTGTTTAATGAAAATGTCTACCTCCTGCTGGCTTGGCACAAACTAAGGACTCCAATACAATTTAATTTGCAGCCAGATAGGAAAAAATATCTGTTTTAACAATAAGCAAACATATTTAGTTCATGGCACTTAGTTGGTTACTGTTTTTTTCCAGTGAAAAGGGAGAGAAATTATTTAAATAATTGTTTGCAAATTTTATGCATTACTTTAAAAACTATCAATAAATGTAAGCAGTAATAGCTGTCTGCAAATAGTTTCTGCAATTATTTTGTTGAAACTAAACTGCAAAAATTAGAGGGTGTCTTTCAGGATCAGGCTTCTTTTCCTGCTCTTGGAGCTAAACAACAAACAAGCTGAGCAGCACCTCTCCAGCCTCACTGGAGGTCTTATGCTTTTTGTTCTGCTTGTGCTTAATGCAGTGCATGGTACCGAAGGCATTCCACTTTTTCAATGCAAATACTCTTTTCGGGTGGGGGAAAAAAGTGCTTTCAATAGGTGTTTCTTGCAAAGAACAGCTTGCTGAATGTCATCTTGGGCTCAGATTCACTGAAGCTGTCTATTCAGAGCAGTGTTCGACTGTGGTCCTAAACTCTAAATCTGGACCTATGTAATCAGCCCCTTTCTCTTAAGCTAATGAGCAGATTTCCATTGATTTTAACAGGAACTTAATCAGACCTTAAGCTCTTCGGGGAGAGGAACTGATTTTTCTGTCATGTGTGGCATCCAGCCTGCTGTCAGAGACTTAATTCAGGATGATAACAGTAGTTACAAAAGAGCTGGAAACCATTTTATTCAGTAGAGAAAAAAGAATTCTAATGAAAACTTCTGTCATAAGGCTGATGTTTAAGTGAAATATTAGGTTAGGATAAAACAGATCAAGCATCAACTAATACTTATGGATACTTTACATGTCTATCACTCAGCACTGTCTGTTTCTCCAAAAACAGAATAATACTTGCCAGTTTCACAAAGTACTAAATTTGGAAGAAAATTATTTTGTTATCAATTTCTCTCTCTCTCTCTCTCCCCTCCCCCTCTCTATCCATGTCTTAAATTTTAGATCACAAAGTAAATAAGTATTTCTACTTTACCCAGTAGTATAGAAAATTAGTGACACAGTGCACCATTATTTCTTGCCTGTACTTGGACAAACCTCCATTTAGTATTAGAACTTGCAACTTCTTAATGTGGTAGGGAGTACTTTTTTCACAAACACTCCTATTAAAAACAATTACATTTGTTGCAAATTATTGACTGTACAAGGTGTGAAGATGGATGAATTTGTCTTTGTACAAGAATCTGTTTTATCAAGAGTCTTTCACAAGTGCATGAACTGCTCAAGAGAGGTGGTGAACTAATAGGTCTATAAAAGGGGCACTGACTGTCTGCGTGATTAGAAAACTATCTAATATAGCACTGCCACCTGCCTTTTTTCCACAGAAACTGTTACAGTCATTCCATTTAATGGCTATCTGTGAGTTGAGTCCTCAGCTTCTATGGTCCAATTCAAAGTCTAGCTTCTGCCGAGTCTGAAAATTAGCTTTTCAGTTATAATGGCAGGCTTCAGATTGAACTACTCTGAAAGGAGATAAAAATAGTATACGTTACACTTTTCTGGGGAAAGTGATAAAAGGTTTTCTTTTCATTTGATATATTCTGGGATCTTGTTACTTAAGAAAAATTGTAATTTACCTTTTGCTCTTCTAAAAGTAGTCTAATTTGGGAAAAACTCCAGCTTCTTTCCTTCATTTTTTCCTACCTTTAAAAGAAAAGAAAAAGGTTGTTATTGGGAATGCAGCTGATTTGGGAAAGGAAGGAGAAAAAAGCAATGCTTTGCTTTAGAAAATAACTATTTTTAGAATTATTTCAAGCCTTCAGAAGAACAACTTTTTTTTCTTTTCTTTTTTTCAAAGTAGTTTTTCATTTTTTTCTGTTGCAGAAACTGAGAACATTTTCTAAGCCAGGGTACTTCTGATGATTCATCTACAAGGAAAGCAATCACTCAAATACCAGGCATACAGATGCTTTATCGCTAGCACTACCTCAGTAAACTTCTGCTCCAAAAACAAAGACATTTAGAAAGGTAGCAGTACCTGTATAATCATGATGCCCCACACAGAGTTCATGCAAAACTATTAGCACCTGACATGCCCATTAGCTCTTTTGATGCCTAAGATCAGTTTTATTGATTGTGAAATTGTTTACCCTCCTCCAGATCTATGAAATTGTCAAATTTGATCTCTTTACAGAATAAGATGAAAAGTTAGCAGTAGAATTGTGTAAATATTGCCAATGCTTTCTGAGAGCAATCTTTTTTTTTTTTTAAAAAAAAAAAAAAACACAAACATTATTTTTTCCCCTATTCCTCTTTGTTTTTATGAGTTCCCAATAGTAAAAAAGAAGTCACTGGTTGAGACTTCCTGTCATAATTGTTCAGGACAAGTACCTCAATTAGTCAAGAATGCTGAAACGAAATGGTCATACAGTTACTCATTTCTGAGGTAGCACATATAGTAGATGAGAGACCTCTCTGAGCCTTGTCAGTTCCCTGGCACGGAGGCAGTTCACCAACCTAGCCATTGATCAAACCTCTCTCTTCATTAGTGGGAAGGCTCATGTGTATACATTATATTCCCCAGAAGTAACTAGAGAAAATTAAATTTTCATTCAGCCACTAACACCATCAGGAGCTTAATTCTTCTAGGTATTATATTTCAGGTAGATGATTTACGTTGCACCCCCAAAAAACAGTGATTGTCTAGAAGACGTTATCATCAAAGTCTGTGGTATTGATTATTCTTTCAGCTCTGTTTCACAAATATCATTTTTCTACTTTATGCAGTTTTTCAACAATACCGGTTTCACCTCAGACAAACATGCCATTTCCACATCTGAAATACAAGGCTGAATGACATCTGTCCAATGTTTTTTTGATGGTACTCATTCTGTCTAGTGTTCAAATGCAATGTTTTACAAAGATCTCGAATTTTCAATATTTTTATTTAACTTGATCAGAACTCACTGTATTATTACAATTTTTATAAGCACAACTTAGTCTTACACCTCTCTTAATACGGTCATATTCCTGTTTGTTTGTTTGCTTTTTCATTTTAAACGACATAGCTTTGTTATCCTAAGACCATTAGTATGTACAATTGTATACTTTGGAGTAGGAGGTTGGAGGGCAGTCATCAAAATTCATTGTCTCTCCAGGCAGGACTCCACCAGTAATGAGATGAAGACAAGCACCTAAGTATAAGTATCTTGATTATGGTCTTAGTGTACAGATTGATATTGAATATAAACCAAAGTGAAAGCTACATTCCACACCAGAACATGGCAAACAGTCCTTAAAGAGAGGACGAAAGAATTTTACTCACTGAAGGAAAGTATTGTCTGCTAGCTAGATATATATAGGCAGCAACCCCTCAACTAACAAAGCGATATATACATACTGAAAGAGGGGAACAATTCCATTTTTCATTAAGAATAATGGCCTGATTATCTCCTGCATAAGACTGGATTAACGTGAGTTTTAGAGCAAAAAATTAGATCTGTCTGGATGTCCTTGAAGGGTTGAAGGAGAGGAGAACTAACACTCCATCAAAGGGTGGGAAGGGGGGCAGGCTGAGATGTGAGCATACCTGAAGGTGAAGATATTTCACTGGTGGAAAATTACAGAAGCTGTAATCAGCAAGGTTTCAGGTGGAGGCTACTGAGCAGAAGCAACCTGAGACATGAGGCAAAACCCCAAGCCCCAAATGACACCTTCTCAAAGCAAACATAGTAGTGTGTGAATAAGGGAGAAAGACTTTTCCTACATAACCTTATTTTAGGCACAGTAGACAAGGTTTTATTTCATTTCTGCATCTATATCTTTTTATAAGGATGTGTAACTGTTCTGCTTGTGGAAGATTTAAATAGAGAAGAGAAGACTAAGGGGAGACCACATGGTGGTCCACAGCTTCCTCACGAGGAGAGCAGGGAGGGAAGCACTGATCTCTGGTTAGCAATGATCCAAGGGAACAGCATGCAGCCGTGACAGGGGAGGGTCAGGCTGAATACTGGGAAAACATTCTTCACCAATAGGGTGGCTGAGTACTGGAACAGACTCCCCAGGGAAGCGGTCATAGCACTGAGCCTTCCAGAGTTCAAGAAGGCTGGCTTTCAGCCATGCAAGTTAGATGGAGGACTAGCATTGTGGACATCAAGAGATGGTTAAATATGAAGCTTGCAGGGAAAATATCACAGTATCATTACTGGTTTCCACTGCATTAAATGCTGAATGAATGCTTTAAAAAATAGAATAAAACCACATGATACACAAGCTGCTCCATAACTTTGGAGTGAAAACTGTGTAGGAGATGAGGCATAAACATCCAATGAACCAGTCAGTCTACATCATCATCATCCAATGCAGCAGGACATTTCCAAAATCTTTATAACTTGTTGCCTTCCCCCAGGTTCTTCTTTTTGAGCTGTGGAACAATATCCCAAAGGCAGGAGATTTTCTAAAGGACAAGGAGAGAATATTGTTTCATTCAAAAGTAAAATGGGAAAATTCCTCTATTTAGCTGTCATTTAGACTTCATATTTATTTGTATCACAAGAGTCCATGCTCTGGAATTGCACTTCTGTTCTTTTACTTTGCCTTTACCTTTCTGTATTTTTCTTGAAATGTAGGCTTTAGTGTAGGACTTTGCTGCTCAGAAGGAAAAAGAAAAGGCTTTTTCCTTAATGGTTCTATGTTCTGCAATCATTTATAAAAACAAAGTAATCATTAAGTTAATGTTTTGTCTCCAAGTATATATTAGTTATTGTATTTTTAAATTATTGTTATGACAACATTGCAAGAGCCTGCCAAGATTATATTTGCCTGTCATAAACGCTGACTCGAAAGACACAGTAATGGTCATTCTGCTGGGGAATAAATGGCCTGGGTGAACAAGACAAATTAAGAGACAACTGCATACAAGATGAAATGACTTGCTTAAACCCACAAACTTTATCTGTGACTGGCTGAAGAAAACGCACATCTTATTGAAACCAAACTGTCAGATCTAGCAGTATATCAAGTTTTGAAAAAGTCTGGGCATGTGTTTGAAATCCGCTGTTAATCTCACCCAAATTTTACAAATCAAAGTCCTACACAACAGTTATTTGGGGGAAAAATTTAAACAGCGTAACAACCCATGCTTATTTGTTTTATTAAACTGCTTTTCCTTTTCTCACTAGATCCCTTGAAATTGGTGATTTCCGTCCCCAGATCTTGAAAATCTGTGACATTCTGTGCAGGAATGAATTTACAGACAGACTCATCTGCGAATCAGAAGATGACTCCCTATAAGCAAATTGTCCCTGAGACACTTGGTCAATGGTGAAGAGAAAGCATCATGCATTACATAACTGGTAAGTGTTGGCTGAGGCCTCAAATCAGGAGGAAGACACCATGGCACACTGTGGCTAAAGGGTAATGAGAAACTTGCGCAAATCTGTGTGGGCAGGGAATGTGAGTCACTCTTTATAAATACAGAAAAATTAAACAAGACATTTGCTAGATTTCCCATATGTCATCTGAAGTGATGTAGTTTGAAGCTTCCAGTTCTGAGGTAGAAAACCCTACACAGTGTTTAGCATACAGTGCACATGGTTGAGTACTGTATATGAACTAAAAAGATAATGAAATCAAGATTTTTTTAAAAAAAGAGTTTCTAAACTTAATTTTGAGATCTATGCAATGGGGACAGTACATTTCACAAAAAAAGCAGTCAATGAGCATGTCTGTGTTAGTATGTACCTTGTACATTTATGAAAATGAACTACAAGTCATAGAGCTGACATCAGTAATAGAATAGCTTGATTCCAGTTTATGAACTGGAAAATACAATATTTTGCATTCCTGCATGCTTATTATGTGAAGAACTCTAGTCTCCTAGTTGAGAACAGTTACTGAAAAATGTTACAGAATTTCTTTCTTAAACTTCCAATGCCATTTATTGGAGAGTAAGGGGGGGAGGAGGTAAAAAACAAATGACAAGCTGTTACAGGCTTTCTTTAGTTTTAAATAAAATATGTTTATTTTTACCCCACATAAATTGTATACTCTCTACTGTCTAGCACCCAATATCTTGTTCTAGCCTTCAGAACAGATCAACAGGAAAAAAAATGTATTGTAGGCAAACAATAACTAGGTGAATACATATAATCCTAATTTTTTCTTCTTTTTTTTTCTTCTCTCCTGTGGTCAACATGCTATTACTGCATCCAGTGGTATACAATTATGGCAGGCTGACAAAGCTTCTGGACAAGATTTGGGAACAAATTGGCACTCTGACACTTCCACTCTAGGAATCTTTCCCAATATATCATTTTGAAGCATGTGGTGACTGCACTAAGAATCAGAATCTGCTCTTGTGACTTATGAGTTCCTCTTAGTTGTGTGATAAGTTTGGTCTTCTCCACTCTCAGGAGACTAGTTAAGAGTGAAATATTGGAAATCCAAAAAGTCACCTTATTTATCTAACTAAAATCAGTATAAAATATGAACATTATGGAGAGTTGAAGAGGAGAAGAATGTTCACCCTCTCTCAATCATCTACACTTCTCTGCAGTTGCCTGTAGCGTAGTGCCACTTGTATTCAAGCAAGCACCATGAATCTTAAAGAAGACTGCACTATAACAATAAAAATGCCCCTTACTGGCCAAACCTATTTTTCTGAAAATTCACTCATGATTTATTTTATTGCTTTCACCTTAGCAGGCTCTTCTGCAAGATGTAAAGATATAATACCATTCCACTACATGCCCCACATCCTGCCTTCATGTCAGTGCTCTGCAACATTTGTGTGGAAGTGTGTTTGGCCATTTGCTCACTAGGGTAACCTGTAGCTGAACATCCGCAGCAATGTAAATAATTTCCCGGTCATCTTTACACACACAAGTTTTCTTCTTGGTGGGAAAGAAGTTTAAATTATCCATTTGTTTTAAATGGCAGTGTCATGGCACAGTGTCATGAGGCCTGGTGTCAATCCTGCCTGGCCTCCATGACCTAGGACCCCACTTTAGCTCTGTGGCCATCACTCCCTGCCCCAACAAGGCTGCAGCAGGGCCAGACTTCAGCTCCCCACAGCCTGCCCTGCCTGGCCATGGGCCCCACCAAGCCAGGCCCTCTTGCTGACAGGTCTGTCCTCAGCTCTTCTCCATCCCCAGGGAAGTGCCTGGGGTTGGGGCTGCTGTGGTGGCCCAGCTCCAGCAGTGGGATGGGCCCTCACTGCTAGGCCTGGCCCTGATGAACCCCCATGGGGAGCCCCCATGCCTGTGGTCCCTGCAGCGCCCTGAAAACCAGAAGGAAGGAAATACTGAGGAAATGTCAGGAGAACTTCAGCTGCTCTTGCTGAACAGAAGGATGGGGATGTATTTTCTGAGACTCTAGGCTCAACTTCAATACAGAACATAGGTGAGTTTGAAACTCTCAGCTGAAATGTATCCACAACAATTTAGACCCCTAGGTTTATTCCTGTCCACTTTCTAGACCTCGCTTGCGATACACTGAAATGTTGAAGTGGAAAGATGGAGAGAAAACACTAACTGCAATGGACAGCAGGTAAACAAAGGATCCCAAGTGATGCACCATAGCACAAAATGTTCTACCCTTCCTGCTTCTAACAAGAAAAGCAAAATCCCTTCTGAATGCATAGAATTAAATGATGCTAAGGTGAATATCAGAGGCACATCAGCTGTCCTTTCCTTAGATAAAATAATATTACTCAGAGGACATTTAATTCTTCCTCTAATATTTTTTCAGTTAGCCAAGCACACTCCTGGTTTTCATTAATTATATGCTTCCCAAAATACTTGGTGGTAGTCTCAGTCACTCAGAGATGAGCAATATGAGAACAGAATATTAATAACTGTGTCATAAACAGCTCTTGCCAAAGTACATTTAAATTAATGGATGTAAGAATTGATTTCATTTCTAATGAGAATCATTAAATATGAGATTGAATTTTAGCAACATCTGGAAAGTGGCAACAAACTGTCAATAGTTTTAGAACCTAAGTAGCAGTCTGAGCAGCAGTTACTCTCCAAGTTGAAGAAAAAAATTGTATAGGGAAAAAAATCTTATAGTTGAACAAGTATTTTACAAACAATTTAAAACTACAGGTAAAACTGACAAAGAATTCTTGTCTTGGGATTACCAACTAAAATACATTTAAAGAGAACTAAAATTTCAGAGAGAATGAACCAAGTGAACATATGAAAAGATACTTTTGCCTGAAAAATCTTATAATCTAAAGAGGTAATAGAAAGGCAAGTAGTGAAGTATACAAGCAAGCTAACAAAAACAGTGAAAGGCAATTGTTTTTACCATATTCTGTGGACTCCAATTATTGATTGTCCAACCAAAAAGTTAAATCCCATACATGAAAATAGTGTTTAACAACACTGGAAAACATGAAAATAGAAAGCTTGGGGAAGAGGAAGCAAAGTCAGAGGTACTCTACAAAAGCTGAACGAAAGAATGACTCAATACAGCAAAGTTTCTAGCTAGCTTCTAATACTGTGTCTTGTTCCTTTAGCTGCCAGCTGAAATTTGAACCCTTGAAATGACAATGTACAAAAAATATCAGAAAATAAACTTAACACCTAGGCATATGCCATATCAGACACCAGCACCTTAAATTTATTATATTTTCTGTTATCCACCTCCAAATATTTCAGTGAAAGGTGCTAACAGTTTCACAACACAGTGCAATTCTTTACAAATAAGTGGGGTAGTTCTTGTTCATGAAGGTCTTGTTGCAACCCTGATAAGTATCTGACATTGTAGTTTAGGCACATCAGACTCTAAGTACAGTAGTTTTTGACAGCCATATAACTCCTTGTGTCCTTGCTGCCTGTATAAATAATATTTTAATGAATCCCAAACCCTGAACCTAATTTTCAATACACACATTGTGTGAGAAAGTTTCACCTTTCAAGAAGTATGCGTCTTCATGAATGACTTCCTATGTTTTAAAAATTAGTAATAAAAAACTAAACCCAAGCCAAACAAACAAAACAATTTTGTCCAGCAATGGAACCAAGAACTGCAAAATTTCCTCACCTGTTTACTCACCAAGATTTAGGGTGCCACAGAATAAAGATAGTGAGCCTTTCCTAAACAAAGGCAGTCACCATAAATGGAATACTTCAGTTTTTCAGTATTGTGGCTACCCTACTACAAGAATATGGAAAATAACTCTGCCTGGCTCTCACCTACATTTTTTACACTGATACAACTATCGTTTTGTTAGTGATATACAGAGATGAACAGATATGTCATTTTTTCTGAGGATAAATATCATCTATTAATGTTGAACTTAATGGAAATTAGATCTATTGTAATCTGTGAGTATGAACAGTCTTCCAATGGAAGAGATTCTGCCTACATCTAGAAGTAGAGTTGTATAAGATATTACAGCTATAATACAGCCTGAAATCAGATCCAGAGATTCTGGTTGTCATTTTCTAACACATTAATTAATACATTGATCTTTCATTCTGAACCTCTAACAAGACCCAGCTTCCTCCGCCCACACAGAGGGAGTACATTTAATGGCTTAATGGCTAACAGAAGTTTCAGTCAGTACATTCATTATCCATAATGTCACTCATTTCCCCAGAGCAGGAAACTAAGAGAACAGTAGTAAAAAGGAGGAACCTCTGAGCAGAAGAATCCAGAGACAAATCAGTCTTTTACTTAACAGCTGATTCAGGCATGATTTATGAAGGCTGAGCAGATAAAACCTGTTATAGCTAATGCTCTAAAAGACAATACCATTTTGCTACAATAATCTTCAGCGATTGTTTTGTGTCAGAGTTGCACCTTAGGGAGACAGTAGGCACGCTCTCAGGCAGCTGTGTTCCATCAGCAGGTGTAATCTAAAAGGGTTCAGGTAATTCCTATGAAAGGCCAAGGAAGCTCAATATGAGCAAAAAGGAAGAGAAACAGACGTGGAAACCTCACATCCTCCCGTGGTCTGTCAAGGAAGCAAATTTGTTTCAAGAATGTTCTGTTTCAAGATTAAAACAGATGTGCAATATTTTACTAAATCAGTAGTGCAGTTTTAAATGTGTGCAAAGCCAGAGAATATAAAAAGGATTAGTTCACAGTGCTATTATGCACTTCTGTAATGCTAGGCATCTCTGCTCTCCTACCACTCTGTGTACCACCCTAAATAAGCACCTCCAGATCATCTAGTGCTAGAGTGCTTTTCCTGGACCTGGTCTTCCATCCTACACCCACTGAACCCTTTCTCTGAAGGTTTAAACAGTGCTGTGGTATATGGTGGTGCAAGGTGACCAGAGAAATGTCAGTTCTGTGACACACTAAAATACAATTACTCACATACTAGCCTGAGAAGTGCACCTGAACTTAGTGCTGGTGATAGTATTGTCATTTCTTAGTAGAAGAAAGAACACTAGTAGCCTCTATAGTAATTACTAAACTCTGTTCTTCCTAAATTTTCCAGTCTTGCACTGATACTCATGTACTGTCCTTGGCATGTACTTTCAGGGTCAGGAAAGACTGATATCTCTGTGGCAACCTGTCACTGTCATACAGATAGCACGGATTCAAATATTAACTGCATAAAACAAATCTACTGTGCATCGCTAATATATTTGACTTACAGTACAGTTTAATTACATGTTGAATGATGATCAGGAACAGAGGACTGCCCACTGGAAGTTGGAGCAGCAGGTTTCTCAGAAAATTTAGCGACAGCCAAGACAAAGCCCTGTAGGGAAGAGGAGACACTTTGTTCGTACTGCCAGAGTAGTTTAGCCAAGTCAGCCACTATGGGTTCTGTGGGGACCAGATCGGGGGGACCAGGGACTGCTCAGTGGAATTCAGAGCAGAAGTTTTCTCATAGTAGTCGTTTTTTGTATGTTGTTTTTCCTTGCTACTCACATACCTGTGCCTGTAGTTTTGAGGCTAATTTTCCAGGTCATTTTCTCCTGTCCTCTCCATGGTCAGGTGGGTAAAACCTGAGAGTGACACGGCGTGTGTACTCACTCTATCATCTTCCTTGCACAGAAGGACTCTTACTCCGATAGCTGAGACACTGGTTTGTACTGGGGGGACGAAGTTTTATTCTCTTTAATTTGGTGGACCTCTTCAGAGAATTTCTCCGCAGCCGAGACACAGGCCTGTAGGGAAGAGGAGAGATTTTCTTTGTATTGCTAGAGTTGTTTATCCGGTTCATCCACTGTGGGTTCCTCATGGTCTTTCGAAGTCTTCCTTCCAGAAAGGGAGAGCAAAGAAGTGGGAAAAGCCATCTTCCCCTGACCCTACCTCAGAAGGTCTTAACAATTACACCTTTCACCCTTTTCCTTCAGGGAACCAATCTATGGAAGTGTCAGGGCGAGATATCCAACAATAGTTTATTTCTTTAAGATTACCTCCTTGAAGCTATAACATCTAGTAATAGAAAGGCTTTTGACTTGCATATTGTGAAAACAGTATTTCTTTTATGAACAGTACATTCACACAATTTCCACTTAGTAAAAGTAATGACAACGCCACCAGTATCTATCCAAACTGGTTTCTACTTACCACAGGGCAAAATTTGAATACACATTAAGGCACCTTTTTCACACAGCCTAGCATTCAATCTTATCAAATACTTAAGAACATTCTTCAAAGTCAGGCTTACCTGTATGCACTTGAGCTTCTGATGTTGGTGTTTGTTTTTTTTAGGGCTGGGAAGGGAGCTTAGAATCCATGTAAGTAATTTCACTGAAAACAGAGAAGGTCAAGGAAGTACTCAAATTCCTCAACATTAAACAACTGTAGAACCCAGGAACACTTACCTGCCAGCTTCTGAACTTGAGTCGCTTATAAACTACTTCACAGTGAAGTAGGACCACCAGGGTTTTACCGTACTGAAAAGGCACCTCCAACATAACATGCTCATAGAGTCTCTAAAACTATTTCACAGAGATGGTAGATAAATGTGAAGAAGAAAAAGCAGCTTACTGGGAAACACTAAGTCCATTTTGCCATGATAGAAAAAGCACCCTGAGTAACCTGAGCCTCAAACTCCCCCTGGGGAGGCAATTCCCCCTCTAACTCCTCATGCTTCCTATATAGCAAAGGTCAAACGATCCACACCTGGCAGATTTCACTTAACAAGGGTGGGTCCAAGAGACCTTGTGGAATAGGCTGATCCACCTGGCTTCAATGTTTTAAGGTCAACTGTTCCTTATCAATAATAGAAATAACATGACAAGGGGCTTTGTGGTTAGAGTTAACCTAATTAATTAACTACAGAAGGTACACAAGGGTCATATTTCTGTTAGTCATTCTGTGAGGAAAATTAGTACAGAGCCTGTTAAAAAAAGAAAAAGAAATAAAAGAAATAAATGAAAGAAAAAAGAAAATGACCTTAAAGGCAAAATTGCTATCATAGATTTTCATCTGTCTAGTCATGACAGATAAAGAATATAGCAATCAGAATTACGTTTCCTGATATTAATATTATTTAAATTTGCTTTTCTGAGATCTCTTCTTTATGTAGGACTTTTCAGACTCTAGCCCCCACCTCTGACTACAGTATTTACTTCGGCTGCATATAAACTATCATGTATAAATGTTAGGATCCGGATCCTCACTCCCTATTCAGGTCAAGGACTGGGCTGAAAGTTTTGGCTTTAATTTGGTTACATGCCTACATTGCTGTTTCCTGGCAGGTCATGGGAAGAAGATCGGCTGACTTGGGGGAGCTTACGTACATGTGGCTTTTAGGCTGCAGCCAAAGCGTTCCTCTAGATCAGGAAGTTTGAAGATGGTTGCAGTCTCCAAGCTCAGATACAACCACATATTAGTCTGGCACAACTGATTTTTGTGTTCCTTGCACTAGCTGTTCCTTCACCTCCTCTTCACATACAAGGACACACGTCTCTTTCACGCTTCTTCATTAGTAAATGAACCAGAATAGATTAAAGCCTCTTTCTTCAAGTCAGTAAGATCCTGGGCTACAAAGATGGTGAAGGGCCTAGGGGGGGAAGACTTATGAGGAGCGGCTGAGGTCACTTGGCCTGTTTGGCCTGGAAAAGAGGAGGCTGAGGGGAGACCTCATCGCGGCCTACAGCTTCCTCACGAGGGGTACTGGAGGGACAGGCGCCGATCTATTCTCTTTAGTCACCAGTGATAGGACCCACGGGAATGGTGTCAGGCTGAGGCAGGGGAGGTTTAGGCTAGACATCAGGAAGAGGTTCTTCACCGAGAGGGTTGTCGCACACTGGAACAGGCTCCCCCGGGAAGTAGTCACTGCACCAAGCCAGTTGGAGTTTACGAAGCATTTGGACTGTGCACTTAGTCACATGGTCTGAATTTTTGGGTAGACCTGTGTGGTGCCAGGAGCTGGACTGGATGATCCTTATGGGTCCCTTCCAACTCGGGATATTCTATGGTTCTATACCTGCCTTTGGTTTCAGCAAGAATTCAGGCCTTACCAAGTGAAGTTTCTTCTGGGTGGTGTTCTGTATAGGATAATTTCATTTCCCTTTTGAAGACTTACAAGGATGTAGTAAAAAAAGTAAAGGCATAAAACAGTACCTGAGGCATAGGCTACTTTTGAGCCTGCACCAGACTATAGGTATGATATTATTATTTCAGACAAATATGATCTACATAATGTGAAGTGTTCCAGCATGCTTACAATCTGCCAAAGGCCAGAAAATGTGACCTTCATTTTAAGACCATATGGAAAAGAAAACAACAACAACAATAACAACAAAAATTAAGAGAAGGAACTTTTCCTTCGCCTAAATTATATTATTTTGCAACTCCTTCAGGTGTCCACAAGGAATTATGCCTCCCCACCCCACCCAAAAACAAAGAAAAAAGACATTGTGGCATAGAGGTATAATTTCAGTTCACACCAGAAAACATTCTTCTCACTGAAGTACAGTTAAGCCCCACAAAGTGCCAAAAAACCTGCCAAAAAGTAATGTATTTACGGGTTAGTTTTACATGTTGGCATTATTTACTTGTCTGGTCTTGCATTCAGGGCTTGATCTATCTCGGGGATGGGGGGGACATGTAATGCCATGCAAGGTTGTTTGGTTGCATGACTGGCAACATGAGTTTAAATTTTGAACTGTTTGTATAGAAGCAAGATACAGAAGAGTACACTATCCCCAAGGGAAATGTAGAAACTACCTGTTGCTTCTCAGGTTTAAAGTTTTCCCTTAAAAGGTGTAAGCATCTGTTAAGGTGTAAGAAAAGGTGTAATCAGCTGTTTGAGTACAATTCTTACGTATACATGAACATTTTCCTCTCCAATTTCCAACTTGGAGCGCAACATTTTTCATCATACTCTTAGATCAGGATTCTGATTCTAACAATGGTTCCTAGTGCAAATTTCCAGAGAAAAGAGAAGCAAACCAGTCCTGTCTGCTTTGAATGAGATGGAGACAGCAAACAAATGTAAATGAAGAAAATAAACCTGTAGGAACGTTTTCAAATAATTGTCGTTGTCCAAAAACTTTAAATTGGTTGAATCCTTGAAAGTTAGTTAATGTAAACTCAGGTTGCATCACTGAATTTGAAGTAGTAAGATAGACTTGCATCATTGCAGAGCCTCAGTCACTGTTTAAATTGGTGCTGCCTCTAACTTCACAAGAATGAAAGAGAAAAGCATATCTTTGTACCTTGTTTCTGGCTTAGGTCAATGAATGTCACTGAAAGGAATTTTTCCTTTTGGTCTTTACTCCCGGATGGCACAATGCCAGCACAAGTCAAATGCCTTGGAAGTAGTTTTGTATGCCTTTGTGGGTGTGGGTGATTTATGCTAACACAAGCTATATGCAGTGCAGCTGTAGGTAGATGTTTCTGTGCTACGTTCACAGTGGGGAGTTAGAAGAGAGTTTTTGTAGCAAGAAACTTTATTTTAGGAGATTCCTTAAAATTAATTTTTCCTTTTTTTCTTTCAAATAATCAAATCTTTCTTGGCTGCAACACGTTTGCAGATATACAGAACAAACATACACCTTGAACCCAGCCAGCTACAGATCAGTTCTATCCATTTCTAAAAGTTTTCAGAAAACTAGACAGACGTAGGAATAAAAGGGACTTTGTATTAATGAGAACATTACCTCTAGCTTTACTTGGTTATTTTTTTGTTGCTTGTTGAAAGCAGTAATGTCTTTTTTTTTAAGACTAATTTCAATAGCACCTTCTGCATATGCTTCTCTCTGTGAGTAACGCAGGGTTTGGGAAGACACCAGTCATAATGTCTTGAATCCTCTACTCCAGTTAAAGTAAAATACACATCGGGGTAGGGGCTTTCACAGTCCAGTCCTACTGAGGACAGTAACTCCTTTAGTAGCTCTAATTTGATGTGTTCCATTGCAAACTATGCAACAGCTATAACTATTGAGAATGCACCAGGATGTACCTTAACCTCAGCAGATTCAGTATTGTAGCAAAAGAAGTGGGCTAGTTCCTGGTTCTTCCTGCACGAGAATATGGGGTTGTTAGTACACTCTAGTCCATACACCTATCTTGTTCTTTAAGAATATCCATAACCCTGGTCATTTTTCCTTCTGTCTAGGCATGCAAAAGTTCCCTTGCCACTAACAAAAACAGCCCTGAACTGACAGAGCAGCAAAGCCATAGTTTACACTCTTCCTGTAAATTCCCACTTCAGCTCCTCTTCTTCTTTGCCTGTTTTCTTCTTCATCAGTGAAGAATATGCTCCCTAAAGACGAAATTGGCCTAGATGATCTGAAGCTGATATGACAATTTAGTTCCATATTTATGCCATTTGATGAAATATATCTTGTCCATCTGGGATAGATGTGGGACAGATCTGGGACAGAAGAAGCAGAAAAGACTGAGACTAAAGGAATGTTTGCAGGAAGAAGAAAAAGGGAAAAAATGTAGAAATGATAAACACTGCAAAGTCGTTAGATTCTCCTGTAACATATCTGAATCTTCCTCTGTTTCTTTCTTTAGAAGTATTATTAGAAGACATGAAAAAAGTCATTATTTTGTGAGTGCTGAGTAAGGACATGTGGATCAACTACCCAAAGATAGGAGAGCTATTAAGTCAGGGTTTCTAAAATTAAGAAATGCAGGGATAAGGACTGCCACTGTCTAACTGCATAACTGAATGATATTCTCCAGCAGGACACCTGCCTTGTTCAGCACACAAGCTGGATGGTGTTCTATAGACAGCTATTCACTACTTTGTCTGTTTTACTTACTGTTAATCAACATGCAGGTGATGCCTTGTTATGCCTTATTTATCATATATAGCCTATACTGTAAAAATGCAGTTCTAAAGGAAGAATTCTTTATCCTCTCATGAATTTTTATGCTGCTTGTAAATGCAGCTCTAGGGTGTTTCACAACCTTCACCTCACATGATACAAAGATATAGTAGTCTCTCTTTTTCACAAGATGAAGCATACAGTCATAAACTGAAGACAGAAATTTCTTTTAATTTAGATACCCAGTCTGAAATGTCTGCAATTTAGTTTCAAAATACTTTATAAATGCTCTAGTGTCACATTTTAAATGTAGAAAATACAGGTCTCCTTGATTTAGCTTGTATTTATAGAATAGAGGATAGGAGAATTTGATTTAGCCCATAGGAGTTTCACTTAGAGAAACTACGCTTCCATGAACAGTGTGATTATATAAACTCTCTCTCTACATAACTAGCACACAGTATGCCCACAAGAAAAGCAGTCAAGATTGCAAGAATGACAGTGACAGCTACAAGAGCTTCTTGTGGCCACAGGTAATAATTCCCTAAAGAAACTCTGAGGTTGCTACTGCTTCTTCTGTCACCCTACCCCACACTATAGTGTGACACTGAGTGCAGTGTGGTATTCTTCAGAGAAGATATGATTGGAGATTACCATCCGAGAGTTTTTCTTGCCTTTTTCGTAAACATTATGAAGAAACCTCCATATTCTCCTTGTTTCAGTCTCAGATGGCACGACTGGTCTAGCTCAAGTCTCTGATAAAAAAAAATGAACCTATTACAAAAACATGGAATGCAAAGTTGCAAACTGAAGGTCACATATTTCTGAAAGTGAGAAAGAACTATAACAAAGTTTGTAGATAGATCTAAAAGGACAAGTTGCAGTCGTTTTCCATTTCCATTTTGGTACTGTAATGAGATTATTAGTTTGCACATGTGCCACCACAGCAGAAAAGAGGATGGATTTAGAATTGTCTCTCTTGTTCTCCTAAAGGAGACTTTCTAAGCTTGGGGATATGAGATTTTCTAAGCTTGGGGAGTAAAACAACACTTTTTCACACTTGGTTTTACTGAATTAAGATTTAAGCAGCTCTGCTATGCAAGATTTACATTTAAGCAAAAAGTTTTTCTGCAAGATAGTCCCTTAAAAGTTTGATTCTGTCCTCATGGCAATTTATCTTGGGGATTTGACATTTACATAGATCTGAGATTGTGTCAGAAGAAACTGTCAACCAGATAAGGAATAAGGTAACCAGAGAGATTCCAGCATCAGCTGCATGGATGTCACCCAACCAGGGGTTTTGATAGAGAAGAAGTAGTGAAGAACTCTATTAGTTTACGTGGGGTGGACATTGCTGTGCAGCACCATGGGTTGTGCCAGGGCTGCCTCTTATCCTATAACCAGTATTGAATTTAGATTAAAATTTTTAGCCCTGATGTAGAACGAAACTGCATTCCCCACTGTAAGTACATTTCCTGTATGTTGATGGGTTCTCAGATTTTCTAAATAAGAATTGCAGCTTGCATTAATGTGTGATTATGGAAACAAACAAACAAAAAAAAAGCCTCTTATTCCATAAGGCTGTTTATACTGCTGAAATGGGAGACTAGATTACTATAACTGCAGTCATGCACATCAGGGATAGTGGCTACAAACTGGCTTTATGACAGTTACAGTTAGAACTATATTAATGATGCAATCAGCCTATAGCACAAAATTTGCAACATTATCAGGACCTTAAATATGACACGATATAAAACCAGACAAAAACAATTCACTTTATCATACAACTGAAGCAGCAAAGGCCGTTTTGCTCACAGGCTGAATTTTTATTTTTGTCAAAAATCACTGAACAGTTATCTAACACGTACAGGTCAAATGATGTTACCGCAGAGTAGTACATTCACATTTTGTAACAAGCACTGTACTTTTTCTTGTTTATCATCTGCACCTGACAGCCTCTGGATTTAGAAGGAAGAACCATCTACCCTTAAATTATATGTGAATATATGGAATGGGATTTGTAGATTGAATCTAATCAAGCATCCAGGCCTGGTATATTTTATAATCGCATTTCATAAATCAACATTTTCTTCCACCAATCTTCTTATGCTACTAAAATAGAAGATAAATTTAATTTAAATTGGCAGAACTGATGCATATTTAGACTTCTTCTTCACTGTTTTTTATATTTTTCTTGTGTTTTCAAGCTTTAACTGTTACATCTGACTAGAAGAACATATCCTCACTGATAAATGGGTTTAAAGAGATAAGAGAAGAAATCAGCAGATAGTTTTTCTTCCTGTATTTGTTATTCATTGAGTGTAGAAAGAGGTCATTCACTTGTAAAATGAAAGACACAAAGTTCAGTGTTCTGAAATTCTCTTTGCTCTTGGCTGAAGAAAAGGCTCCTTTCCTTTGCAAACTTTGCAAATCTGTGGGCAACATCAATATTGCTCATGAGGGAATATTTCATGTAACACTTTTAGGGGGGACTGAAAATATCAGAATGAGCATTTCTTTATGCTACACAGGATATTTGCAGTTGTGCTACGAGACTTCAGAGCATTTGAACTACTTCCAGTAAAACTGGCTTTCAGCATGTGAATTTACTCAGAAGTTTTATCCAACTTCAGTTTTCCTTTGATTAGCTGATCTTGCTCCACATGCATAATTTTAAAGGTTTGTTGATGAATTTTGAAGTTTCAGTCCAATTCATTTCTGATCTTGGACAGAGTTCACACCTAAAATGAAAACTCTTCAGAAGGGATAGGCTAGGAAGGAGTGGTGGTGGGCTAGCCCTGTATTTTAGGGGATGTTTTGACTATCTAGAGCTTAATAATGGCAACAAAATGGTTGAGTGTTTATGGGTAAGAATCAGAGGGAAAGACAACAAAATGTCATTGTAAGAGTCTGTTACAGAAAGCCCAACCAAGATGAAGAGGCAGATTAAGTTTTCTGTAAGCATCTGGGAGAAGTCTCACAATCTCTAGCTCTTGTTCTTGTGAGGGACTTCAATTTACCAGATGTCTGCAGGAAATACAACACAGCAGAGAGGAAACAGTATAGGAGGATTCTGGAGCATGTGGAAGATAACTACCTGACAAAGCTGGTGAGTGAGCCAACCAGGGAAGGTGCACTGCTGGACCTTTTGCTTGTGAACAGAAAAAGGACTTGTGGGTGATGTGAAGGTAGGAGGCTGTCTTGGACATAGTGGTCATGAATTAATAGAATTTTCAATTCTTGGAAAAGTAAGAAGGTGGGATAACAGAACTGCCAGCTTGGACTTCCAGAGAGACTTTGGTCTGTTTAGGAGACTGGTTGGTGAAGTCCCTTGGGAGGCAGTCCTGAAGGGCAAAGGGGTCCAGTAAGGCTGGATATTTTTCAAGAAGGAAATCCTAAAGGCTCAGGAGCAGGCTGTCCCCATGTGCTGAAATACAAGCTGGCGGGGAAGACCATCCTATCTGAACAGAGAGCTCTGGGTAGAGCTTAGGAAGAAAAAGAGAGCTAATGACCTTTGGAAGAAGGAGCAGGCCACTTAGGAGGACTACAAAGATGTCATGAGGCTGTGCAGGGAGAAAATTAGAAGGGCCAAAGCCCAACTTGAGCTCAGTCTGGTTACTGCCATTGAGGGCAATAAAAAATGTTTTTATAAATACATAGACAAGAAAAGGAGGACTAAGGAAAATCTCCATCCTTTATTGGATGTGGGGGGAAACATAGTGACGTGAGATGAGGAAAAGGCTGTGGTACTTAATGTCTTCTTTGACTCATTCTTTATTAGTATGACTGGTTGTTCTCTGGGTACCCAGTCCTTGGAGCTGGTAGGTAGGAACGGGGGCGGAATGAAGCCCTCCTAATCCAAGGGGAAATGATTAATGACCTGCTACACCACTTACATGCCTCTAAATAGACCCTCACAAATCTATGGGGCCAGATGGGATCCACCTGAGGGTACTGAGGGAGCTGGCAGAAGTGCTCGCCAAGTCACTTTCTATCATTTATCAGCAGTCTTGGCTATCAGAGTAGGTCCCAGTTGACTTGCAGCTAGCAAATGTGATGCCCATCTGCATGAAAAGCTGGAAGGAGGACCAAGGGAACAACTGGCACATCAGTCTGACTTTAGTGCTAGGGAAGGATATGGAGCAGATCATCTTGAGAGCCATCATGCAAAGCATACAGGACAACCAGGTGATCAGGCCCAGTCAGCATGGGTTTATGAAAAGCAGGTCCTGCTTGACTAACCTGATCTCCTCCTATGACAAGGTGACGCAGTTAGTGGATGAGGGAGAGGCTGCGGATGTTGTCTATCTAGACTTTAGTAAAGCTTTTAACACTGTTTCCCACAGCATTCTTCTGGAGAAACCGTCTGCTCATGGCTTGGGCAGGCATATGCTTTTCTGAGTAAAAAACTGGCTAGATGACTGGGCCCAAAGAGCTGTGGTGAATGGAGTTAAATCCAGTTGGAGGCTGGTCACAAGTGGTGTACCCGGCACTCAGCACTGGGGACAGTTTCCTTTAATATATTTATCAATGATCTGGACAAGGGAATCAAGTGCACCCTCAGTAAGTTTGGAGACAACACCAAGTTAGGTGCGAGTGTTGATCTGCTTGAGGGTAGGAGGTCTCTGCAGAGGGATCTGGATAGGCTGAACTGATAGGTCGAGGCCAACTGTATGAAATTCAACAAGGCCAAGTGCAAGGTCCTGTACTTGGGGAACAACAACCCCATGCGACGCTACAGGCTGGAAGAGCAGCTGGAAAGCTTCACGGCGGAAAGGGACCTGGGGGTATTGGTGGATAGCTGGCTGAATAACAGCCAGCAGTGTGCCCAGGTGGCCAAGAAGGCCAACAGTATCCTGGCTTGTATCAGGAACAGTGTGGCCAGCAGTACTACGGAAGTGATTGTCCCTCTGTACTCTGCTCTGATGAAGCTGTACCTTTGAATACTGTGTTCAGTTTTGGGGCCCTCACTACAAAAAGGACATTGAGGTGCTGAAGCATGTTCAGAGAAGCTAGAGAACAAGTCTTATGAGGAGCAACTGAGGGAACTAGGGTTACTTAGCCTAGAGGAAAGGAGGCTCAAGGGGAGCTCAAATTGCTCTCTACAACTACATCAAAGGAGGTTGTAGCACGGTGGGGGCAGGTCTCTTCTCCCAAGCAGCAAGCAGTAGGATGAGAGGAAATGGCCTCAAGTTGCACCAGGGAAGGTTTGGGTTGGATACTAGGAAAACAATCTTCACTGAATGTGTTGTGAGGCATTGGAAGAGGCTGCCCAGGGAAGTGGTTGAGTCACCATCCCTGGAGGTATTCAAAAGACATGTAGATGTGGTGCTTAGCATGGTTTAGTGGTAGACTTGACAGTGCTAGGTTAACGTTTGGACTTGATGATCCTGGAGATCTTTTCCAACCTAAGTGATTCTATCATTCTAAATGCACATCTGTTTCCCTATGCATTGATGTAAAGACTAATTTTCAAGGCTAAGCCTAAAAGGACTATTATTACCACCTTTTCTTACCTCCTGTGTAAGATTCAGCCCATAGCATTAGTTCTACCACTAAAACCAGTTAAAACACCTCTATACATGTTTCTAGGAGCTCGACTTCCATGAATAAAGATCGAATATAATGACAGTTTTCCTTAGTTTCAGCTAAACCAACCTTTAATTGATAAAATCATAATGGTTAAACCAGCTTAATTAAGCTAAAAATATTAAGCTAAAAATAAGCTAAAAAATTCTTATTTAAATTTCCAGAAATAATATAATTTGTAAAAAGTCACACATATCAGCCATCATTGCATGGAATGGTCTTCCATAAAGATAAAAGGCTAGCAGACTATCCCTATGCACTTAAACTGCTTTCTAATTACTAAAATATTGCAAGCCCAAATATTCTAAAAGTCAGAATGAAATCTTGCCTATGCAGCACCTGAAGTCATGCAACTGATTTAAAAACTGCAAAGATTTAAAACAGTGAAAGTAGGGATATATTTTCATTGAATTCTGTCTTTTAAATCATCTGCAGAGGGAAAAATAGCTCTGTAGGAGGTGCCGTAAAGTGATGTGATTAGTTGATGATTTAAGGAAAAAACATGCTAGTATCTGAAGGGTCACAGTAGAAGACAGACTTAAAAAAATTAAGGATTGTGAATGACTTCATATTAATCTTCATCACAACAAGGCCACAAACCCTAGCTTACCACTGCTGTTGTCACTGGACTGCTTCTCCAGCAGAGGAGTTCTGTTTGGTGAGAAGAAACCTTTATGCCTATAGTAAGTGTTGCATTTTGAGGCATCAGTTTATAGCTGTCTGGAAAGTAATAAGATTAGAGGAAACTGAAGTTCTGCAGATGTTTCTGGTGATGCTATGCAGATCCAAGGGCTGTACTGTGTAATATTTACATTTTTAAAAAAAATACCACAGGCCTCAAGATATGCTTTTTCTCTGTATATAGTATATCACTCAAAAGACATTTAGCACAAGAGTTAAGCTTCAGAAACAAATGTGAGACTAATTCGTACTTCTACTTGATAAAGAAAAGTTTAAATCTGAACCCATCAACAACTTAGATTTAACCTTCTCCGGTAGCAGTGCTAGTGCTTTTTACCTGATCTTATAAGATTTTGCAGTGGACTTGTGCATATGTGTGAAAGTAATGAAGGTTTAAGAGAAAAACACTACAGAGAATAAGATTATTATGGGTCACTAATTACTAAGGTTAAAATATTTAGTTGTTATTTGTGTTTGTTGTATATATGTGCATTTGTGTTGCTTTGGAACACAGGGAGGAAGAAAAAAAAAAAAAAAGGAGGCTGTTTCCTTGTAAAAGAGACCACTGTGGCTTCCTCTCATGTGCCCCTTTACTTCCCTAGCCCTATGTGCTACATGTTGGCCTTCTGTGACCTTAGGGATAGCCAGCAAAATCCCCAGTAAAGGCTACTGTGCAGGTGCTCAAATGCATGAGAACTCTGTGACTATGAAACTGAGATGTATGAAGTTGTAATTGGAATAGAGCCCACTGCCCCCAGCAAGGAGCTGCTTCCATCTCACAAGAAAATAAAACAGTGTACAGTGGAAGGAGCATTTCCTTGGAACAAGGAATGCAGCTCCACAGGAGCCCATGGATTTGCCATAAGTGTTGTCAGCCATGAAATGCTGGTGCTAGTGAAAAAGCAGGCTGAAGGGCTCTAGAGGCTGTAATTGTCATGCTGTTCCCTGCTCTGGGTGTTTCGTCCTGCAACAAGCAGTTGCTCCATTGTACCCTAGAGTTAGAACTTGATGTAATAATGTCAGGGCATGAAGTCACATTGCAAATCAGAGGTTTTCCCATTCGTTGGGTCTTCTGCAGTTTTTCATTGTGGATCTGGGACAGCTTTCCCATTGCATGTCTGTAGATGCTTGGAAAAAGCACAGCTCCACACCATTTACCTCTGGTGTTTCTTCAAAACTGAAATACAGTTAAAACACATGCACCGAACACATCTGGTGTTTTAGGCTTTTTACTATGTGAACCTGCTTCTCAAGACCACTGTGAGCTTCTAATTTAAGAGTCTAACACCGGTCTTTTAGGGTCACCCAAAAGATGGGTTTCATATTCTAAAAAGAAGATCACGCATTGGATTTGCAGTAGTGATACCTCTTTCTACCAAATATGCTGTCCACTCCAAGGACTATATAAGTATAGGTTTCAAACAGTAGTGTTCCCATTTATCCTGAGAAATCATCGTAATTTGTTAAGGCAGTATTTTTACACCTTATTGTAAGAGCATCAGGTGAGTCAGGTAATAAAATACTACCTGAAGGCTGTGGCTGTATTGTGGTTTTCTCTAAGTAATTGAGAAAGAGAAATTGTTTCTTCTATTTCCTAACCTTACTAATGTGGGTAATGTGGGTACTTGCATCTCTAACATCAAAATCCACTCAGCTAGGTCTTAAAATAATATGTGCAGTGAGGGTGTAAGAGCAGTCACTTATGATGTACAGCCATGCAAACAAGAGAGAATTTTCTGAAGCTTTTTCATGATTACCCTCTGGATACTCTGACCTAGCAGGAAGTAGCAAGAGAATTAAACTGAACAGACTGCCAAAATACCTGCTAATTAACTTTGTTTAACTTCCTCCAGTACCAGTCTATGAGCAGGATACAGTTTAAAATAATTAAGTATATGAGACCTTTAAAACTTCATTAACTGTTTCATTTACTACCTGCTCTGTGTTAGCTGAATGCTTTTTGAACCCCTTGGATTTGTTCTTACTTTGTTAGGGCCAGTGTTAGCAAAGAGGTGTTCTCTGGCTTCCTTTCTGTAGACAGGAAGAATCTCATATTAATGTTAAATTCCTAGCTCATTTTAAGAGGAGGGATGCTGAGCTTTACAGAGCAGCAGCACAAAATAATATTACACAGTAGAAATGTAAACCAAGATATCAAGAAAGTTTCCATCAATCCAGGGATATTAGGCTGATCCACATTTTATTTTATTCTTTATTTATTTTGCATACGAGCTGAAATAAATTAATTCCATGTGTCAGAAATGGTCCGTAATTCCATGCACAAAAAGTAGTTTCAGAATGGGCCAACGTCAGCTCTTCTGGCAAGAAAATGTGAAATTTTTAGACATTTGATTTTGCTCTCTCCTATTCTGTGCCTGCACTGGTTCCATGCAGGAAACCAATAGAATTCAGAGAGCTTTGTAGTGGCCAAAGATCTTCCTCTCTTCTCCGGAATAAATATAAATATGGCACTATTCTGAGGGGGTGACCAGACTTATTTTTAATTTGAATAAATAGTATGCATCTCCCTGTTCTCAGAAGCAGCTGAACCATCTGGGCTGAGATTTCCCTCCTCCAAAACTCCGTGCTTGAGACAGATACTTGAATGGAGCAGTTTAGCTTAAATAATTGCTGTTTAGCAAAAGCATATACTGTTTAAAAAACATTCTCTTATAATGTCTGATAATTTTTGTAAAAGGTGGTAATACTAGGTTAGCACTCAAGCACATTATGAATAGATGAGGTTGTCTCTCTTTGTATGCCCTAATGGCTAAGAGGCAGACAGCTGAGGGAGAGGACAGAACAAGAAGTACTAAGTGCCGTTGCATAGAAAACCAACTGGAGATCAGACAAATCCGGGTCTCTGGATATGTTTTTTTTTCATCTTCAGAAAAGGTAGATAATAGTGGACAGCCTATAATCACTGCGTGTTGAGGTGTTTTGCTCTGACACAAGGTTAGCATATGACTCAAAAATAATTGTGGGTCCACCAGTTTAGATATAAACTTCACAGTGAACGTTCTTCTTGGCTGTATTACTCTCCTATGATCTCTTTAAATAATAAAGGAACTTTATTATTTGGGCACTTTTGCAGATTAGGGAACCTAAAAGAAAATTTTCTGCTGACTGATACTAATATCGTCCTGCCTATATTCATGGGCTACCAGATCTCTCAGACAGTAGAAACAATGCAGTCGTACTGCACAGGAGATTTATTCAAGGACTGTACAGGCTCTGTACCAACAGCAGGAGCGATAATAGGAAGTTAATTTTGTATCAATTGTTTTATTTTCCATTACTGGGAGAAGACATACTAAGAGACACTCTCATTATATCAATAACCTTGTGAATGAGGAACGAAGAATTTGCCCTTTCACACTAGGAGCAGGCCAAAAGTTATCAGATAAAACAGCTCTGCATAAAAAAATACTGCTCTACTATGTGGGCCGTACCAGACTTGTTGGATATGGCTGCAGAATACTCTGGAATATTCAGTGCATGAGCCTTCAACTTAGCCAGAGTAGTTTCATTAGATAAATTCTGTCTTTCTGGGGAATAGAATAGGTATATGAAACAGGTGCTGTAAGTAAATTGTCTTGCATGCATTCTAGGAAAATCACTGGAAATTTGTTTGTTTTTTGTTTGTAAGATTAGAGTAGAGTAGAGTAGAGTAGAGTAGAGTAGAGTAGAGTAGAGTAGTTCAGTTGGAAGGGACCTACAAAGGATCTTTGAGGTCAACTACCTGACTGCTTCAGGGCTAATCAAGTTAAGTTAAAGCACATGACTGAGGGTATTATCCAACAGCCTCTTGAACACTGAAAGGCATAGGGCACAAACTACCTCACTAGAAAGCCTACTCCAGCCTGTTTGGTCACCTTCATGGTAAATAAATTTTTACTTATATCTGTTCTGAACCTCTCCTGGCACAGCTTTGTGCTGTTCCCATGCATCCTGTCCTTTGATACGAGGGAGAAGAGACCAGCGCCTCCCTCTCCGCTTCTCCACAGGAAGTTGTAGAGAGGGAATCATTACTGTTTGTCTTTGTCTCTGGTAAGTGGGCATGAGCATTCTGCAGATCTAGTCCTACAACCATATGTCACGTCTTAGATACTCAGTGTTTCCCTGCCTGTTTGATGTTTCCCCATCATCTGATACAGACCTGGGGCTTGATCCACCTTCCTTCTATGACATTATGGAGCTAGATAAAAGCCTTACAAGCCTTACTCTCCACTGGTGTAGGTTTTTTAAACAATGAAAAAATAATCTTCCTTATAGCTTGAATGACTTTTTTTTGTAAGACATCACATACTTGATAACTTGAATACAATTATGTAGACTATCTTCATGATACTTTTAATAGAGCTTCCCTTCTAAAGAAATACTTTGTGTTTTATCTTCTATTACAGGCACTAGAGTCACATTAAATGAGAACATGTTGTTCTCTGTGATGATGTAGTCTGAAAATAGATTTTAGCCTTTGTGCTTACAGAACGTGTGAATTCACTTGATTTCTTTCAAACAAAACTCAGTATGCTGGAAAAATCTTGGCGTCTTTGTTTGGAAATGGGTTAAGCTCTGATAGAAACCTACTCAGCTTTGCACCATGTTGCCAACATGATAAACAAATAGAAATATTCTGTGGAAAAAGATGCATAAGAGGAATAAAATAAACAGTTTGGCATTTTAAAGGATAGCACTTACTGTGCACTTGGCTAGTAAGAGGGGTGAGTGCCTTGCTGTCAGCAGACTTCCAGGGCCCTGCTGTGCTCCTTATCTGCTGTGCTAAGCCACCCACTTAACCTGGCTGCTGACCTGAAAGCAGCAGGCAGTGCTCTGTTGAAGATCATGCACGGCATTCTCTGTTGAAGATAATGCACGGCAGGTGAGTTGGTCAGCAAAGCAGTTTTTGGTTGAAACTATCATTTTGATTGGGTCTTTTTCCATGAAAAGTGGTGCCAATTTGGGCAAAATTTCCCACAAACAACAAACAAGAAATTACAAATGGAGGTTCATTCAATGAAAGTGCATTTGTTTTGGAAAACTTGAGAAACTATATCAAAACAAATGTCATTTCATTTCATTCTTACATGATGTGGTAGAAGTGCACAATGTGGTAAAATTTTTATGAAGATGTTGGGAGCAGCAGTAGGTACTGCAGTATGGTATGAAATATTTTAATAAAAGCAGCACATTATAAGTGCAATGCTTTTTTATTTTTTTTTGAAGTTAAATTATCTATTTGAAAATACATCGTATTTTGTTGCAATATAAAAATATTTTTGGCTTTGCTTCTATTTACAAAGGAATTGAGAATGTAAAAAAAATCATGAAGTAAAAGATCTGTTTTGACCAATTTTAATGTCAGTAATCCTTAAAAAAAAAAAAAAAAAGCACTCCACATTCATGAATGCCTATATAAGAAGGTCTATTAAATTCCACAACATTCTATTGAAATTATTATCTTTATCTGAAAGTAAAGGAAGGTAAGAAAAATGAAACTTTATTTTATCCAGCAAAAATGAGCAATCCTTGTGATCTCATCTGAAAAATTAGAAGAAATTTCATGCAAATGGCTCAGGAATTTTGATATCCTTAGCCAATACAGTGATGCAGCATGTTACTGGCTCATGATTCTGCAGCCATTGCACCGAGTGATGCTTGCTTTAACTGTAAGACTGCATTTCCAACATTAAGCATTCTTCTTAAAGAAAATATATTGTTCTTATAGAAAAGATGCAGTCCATGTTTCTGTGTGAACTCAAAAGGCATTTGTAGGCTGTTAGTCTGTGTGAAAACAATTATTTCTGTTTAAACATTTTTTTAAAAGATGTCAGTGAGAATAGTGGCTTTGATTTTATTTTCCTAGTTTTTATAACATTTATTTTTGATGTCCCCTAACAAATATTCATACACTTCCTTATCTCTGAAGCTAAAGGCTTATTTTGCTGTAATTCCTACTGGGACTTTATAGAAAATATTTTTGTTACAGGCACTTTGAATGGGTGCATAGTCTTCTAACGTACTTCAGACTTTGAACAAACCCTCTGGCTGTTTCCAAAATGTTATCTAGAATGAACAAAGGAAAAACAAGACAAAGATTTAAAGCTTTGTGGTGACAAATCAAGTTATTGCAGGCATTCCAAGTTACAAATGAGGTTAAAGTAAGAGTTGTAAGCCATATGAAATTATTCCATTTTGAATAAGAACTGTGCCCTTCCTCATAAAGCCATTTCCTCTACTAAAATTAATTTATTTCCTTGCACATTTGTAGAAGACAATATAATCACTGAATGCATTGCATCTCAAGCACTTTTCAGCTCACATATTGCTGCAATTAATCTAGAATGTTAATCACACATAGTTAATTTTTTTCAACTATTTTTTTAATACAAAAACTGCAAATGTCAAAGGCAAGAGGCAGTCAATGCTTCCAGAGAAACAGCTGCTATGTGCACTGTTAAATAGTACATGCTGAGACTTTTTTTTTTCTTGACGATGTAACCTGCAGTAGGTAGAAAATACTGGCAGAAATAATGAAAAATATATCAGGGGTATGATTTAGGATTACTTTGCAGCCTTGGATTCATGATGACAAGTATCTGAAGAAGGAGAAAAAGGATTAAATACAAGGTAAATTGGCATTAAGTAACAACAAGGGCAAAATCCTGGCTAGGTGCCCATGGGTAAGTTTCAGTGCAAGAGTGAGTGGCCTTAAGCAAGGCTTCTGGTGTTCCTTGTGCCACTGAAAGCACTATTAACTTATTAACTTTGCCCTAACTTCAGGGCAGTAGGAACGGGAGGTAGAGTGCTGGTTGTGATACACATATGCAAAGGCAGCCATCAGCAAACCACGAAGGCACAGACCATGTCAAAGGTCCTGTCATCTCTTATGGATGGTTGCATAAAAGGTTGCGCAAGCTGTGTTTTTTTTCCATCATTCATATCTAAGAAGCACTGTACAGAATAATCCACCCAAAACATTCTCACTGGTAAATCGCATGGTCTCAGAGCAGGCAATGGCATTATCTTTACACATTTCATTTTCATTTTATAGAAATATAAACAGAGCTGTTGTCTATTACTCTTCACTAAATTATGATTTGTAAAATGACTTTCTACAGTTTTTACTTCAAATCTTAAAAGGTTTTGTCCCAAACATTTTTATAGGACCTTAATGCAATGACTTGCTATGAAGTACTACCTGGGATTTCCTGCAAAATAACTCCCCCATAAACTTCCAACATTTCTATATAATTACCTTCTCATCTTCATTTATATTTTAATAAGCCCTGTAATATGCTTTTTGGTAGAAGAAAGTAAATAGTGCAGATTCCTTCTGTCTTTGAAGGTGGTACAGCAAAATGCTTACAGCTAAAATACAATAGGAACACTTTTCCAGAAAGAAACAGCTGTCCTGACTCCTGTGATACATACATATACTTGAAGAATGTTTGAAGAATCTCACATTGATAAAAAGTGAGTCAGTTTTCAAAGTGACACAGAAAAAAAAACTGCAGGAGGAAGTACAGTGTGGCACTTGCATTACGTGGTCTTTCAAAGACACGGGCTACCTTAGACAGTGTGTTCAGACATACAAGTCATCTATCAGTCAGGCCCGTAACTGTTCCCATAGCCTGCTGACCTGTAGTGAGGCACTTGAGCCAGCTCTGATTTCAAGAGAAACTAAAGTCATATGACACTGGGCATTTTGAGATGAAAACTAGAGTTGACTCAAAAGGGATCAAGCTGCAGAAAAATACATCTGTAACTGTTTAACATGTCATAAAAACAAGATACATCTGAAATTAAGGGCTGGAGGGTACACTAAAATGAATGTGGTTTGGAGACCTTTTCTGACATGGTAAATGTTCATAAAATTTGAAATTTTAGGTTCTTCAATGCTGACAGTTTACTCTTCTCATTAAGTATGGGGAAAACATGCTTAGTATACACAATTGCATGCCTCCTCTTTTGTTTCAAAGGCTTGGAGAATGGATGGTTCAAAAGTAGGGCTATTGTATGAGTTTCTAAACATGACATCTGCAGTTTGTTGTAACTAAGCTCTTTTGGAGTAGTTCTGTCAACTAAAATAAAAAATAATGAATTATTTTACTGAATTTCTAGAAAGCAAGCTGCCCAAAAGTCATGAAAGTCACTGTTTCTTCCATTTTGGACATTTAATTCTCATCCTTTAAAGCAGAACATCACTGCCATTTCTGATAAGACTTTTCCCCTTCCTCCTCCCTAGGAATGCCTCTGCTGGTCCTGCAGCAGCTTTTAGTAGGGCTCAGAAGGAAAATCATTAATAGCTACACCTCCATCTGTAGAAGCTAGGTTACATCTACCTATGAAGAGATAGCATTTTTGTTTTCCCTTTTGACATAGTCTTCCTTTACACTTCAAGGATGACAAACATTTGCATTACCAGTTAACCAAATGTCTAATATCCAGTTGTGTCCAAAAGTAGTTATGCTAACTTTATAGACTGACTCTCTCTTTCAGTGTCCTCAAACCCAGAAACACCATATGTCGGACTGTCAAGTACAGAAAAATATCTTTCTTCTGCTCCTATGTACAACAATAAAGGTTCACTGGGAGTTGTTAGGTTATTAGGCCAGATACTTTTTGAAATAAATTGAGTTGGTGTTTTTTATCAAACATTTTTCAGTCAGAATAGGGGATGAGAGTTGCTCTAGAGGCCTTTATAAACTGAATCATACAAAAGTCTTTTCTAGCACCACAGAGATTCAAAGGAAATGGATAATTAATAAAGAAGAAATTCACTAGTGATGCTTTTTTTCATGTGACTATAAGGATAATGATCTTACCTCCTATGAATAACTTGTATAAAACACCTTCAAAAGTATTGCACTTTTTTTTTTTTTTTATGTGTTCAAGGATATTCAACTAGGTAAAGTAAATTAAAAATTATATCATGTCTTTGTCATGTCTCTTTAGCAGTTGGGTAAAATGTGCTGAAAACCTCTAAAATCTATGGTAACAAGGTATATTAGCTTTTTTTTTTTTTTTTTTTTTAAACTCTCATCCTCCTACACAAAAGAAACACACAAAATACACAAAGAAATTTAATAAAATGAATCACTGTATAAGGTGTCATGACTTGTAAAGCATAGGCAATGTGGCCATTTCTGGCTCGTCTCACCCAGATCAGAAATCACCTATATTATATTAATGTGCAAATCTTAAATAGTAATAGATTAACAGGTGGTTACAGAGGTTGTCTTTCCATAGATCAGTCACAGCATGTCTTTTCCATTGGGAGTGGAAGTTAAGGGGAACTTAAGATGTAGACTGAACCCTATAAGCTCTGTCTCTGCCCTTCCTTTCCTTTACCCTGACTCCTGCTCCCTGCTGCATAAAGAGACTTTCTAAAACAGGCCCAATAAAACTGTTTTACCTATACCTCCCAGTTCCACCCCACGCCCTCCTTCCTCCAAGTCACCAGAGAAATCAAATTAAAAGATTGTGAAACTCAGCGAAAAATAATTCCAGCAAATCAAGCTACTTCTAGTTGGAATTTATTGCCAATAACTGGCTACTCAACAAGATAAGCAGCTCTGCATAAGCACCTCTCTGTGAGTGTCTGCACTGATTTCCATAATATGGCATGGGGCAGGGAGGGCTGGGGGGAAGATGCTTCCTTAGATATCTCTGACCCAAGGCCAAATATGCTCAGCAGGACCACTCACTTCAAGGTCAGCAGGAACCCAAAATTCTAATGTATGTAGATGTTTATAGGTGAAATTAATATTTTTCCAACAGTTATGTCTTTTTCTTAAGTGCCCACTTCAAAGCTTTTAAAAGAAAGTCAAGTGTTTCTTCAGAAAGCATCCTTTCCAGTGGCCTGGTCCTCAAATCCCTCACTACCATACAAGCGTATCAAGAGCTGTCACACAGGCTAGGTACGGTGGGAAGGCAGCCACAAGTCTCTCAGTTACAATAGATTCATAGCATCATAGATCTGTAGCATTTTCAACTCCTTTTAGAATTACCTTTGGAATAAACAGAGATTTTAGGATTGGTTTCCAGAACCTAAAATCTTATGTTGGACTGCTTTTTTTTTTTTTTTTTTTTTTTTTTTAATGCAGCCTGTGATGGCAAAATCCTTGAGGCCTCTCATACCAGGAAACACCTAAAAATTAAAAAAAACAAAACAAAACAAAAAAAAACCTTCATCTCAGTTTAATTGATTGTTATTTAAGTTTAAATAACAATGACAAAACTTTCAGCAGAACAAGAAAGTTGCCTTGAACACATGGTGTTTGGGGAGAAGGCTGAGAACTGCTCATGCTTCTGCATCTTCTCTGAGGAATTGACTCTCTAGTACCATAGTTTTATGAAGTTGACATAAAACACTAGGTGTGTTATCGTGAATATTGTACTTGAATTTTAAATGAGAAATTCCTCATTTTCAGTCTGAGGGGAATATATTGATTTTAAGATAAATCTTGTCTGAGGAGAAAAGGCAGCCCACTAAGCAGCACGAGGAATCAGCATAAGCATATTAATAATGCAATTACTATAACCCAACAAACAAGACAGAGTGAACAAAATAATTATAAAGATGAGAAGAAGCTGAAATTGGTATTTTGCAGTCATAACTACCACAGATGCTTTTCATGCTCATTAAAAATACTTTCAAGTAGAAATTGCAATGGCTATTTAGTTATAAACAGAGTCCCAAAAAAACTCTTTACAACCCAAGAGAATCATGTGGCGAGGAAGAATGCCATCAAAACACCAAATTTGATCCAACTTTCCTCTCAGGTAGGTAGGTGAAAGACCACAGGACCTTTGATGCTAGAAGGCAGCCCCATTAACAAGAAGAATGAAGGTCAGTGACTTCTGCAAATTGCCATTGAAGCCTCTCAGCCCTAGGGTAGCAATCACATGTTGGGCCATGGGGCTTCAACTCATCAGCTGCTACCACAGAAAACAGTAGTATTTAACATACACTTGATGATCTTTACACACACAAAAGTATTGTGCTGAAATAAAATAGAAAATGCATAGTAATACTTCATGAATGATTTTCATACTACTGTCCACAATTGTAGAACAAGGGAGATATGCCCACTTCTTCAGCAGCTTTTGACTCTGCAAGGTGAAGGTTGGGAAGATTGAGGTGGTCTTTTAATTTTACTTCCTGCTTGAGGAAATCTCAGAAGAACTTATACTCTTTAAAGAATAAGTAGTTGTAATTGATTTTAAGTCTTGATTTTCTGTGCTTTATTTTTTTCTTCAGCATTGCTTTTACCTGAAAAAAATATAATTATACATCATACACAAGAGATACACATTGCATAGCTAAGCTATACAATGAGAATAAAAATGGCGAAAACTGATAAAAAAGAGATACTGTAAAGTAATCCAAGTTTAAAATAGCACTTGAAGTTATGTCTGCCTTACAATTGCAAGTTTGTACTTCTGACAATAAACTGAAGACTATCTATAGTTTCTCTTGCCAAGGGAGTGCCACCAGGTAATATTGACATTGATTTCTCCTCGAGTCTTTATGCTATCACAGAGTTAATGGATATGGATGGAAAATCATTTCCTCCCTGATAAACACATTTTTATAGGTATTAAATCACAAAACTCTCACTCTTTAAGGCAGTAGGATTATAAAATTCTCAGATTATTTTTTGTTGTGTAAGCAAGTTCCAAGAAAGCTCCAAGAGCTCCATAGACCTCCTCACTGTTTTCCTACTTGTCTTGATGAGAAAAAGAAAAAAAGAAAGAAAGGAAAAAGGAAGAAAAAGATTCTGCAAACAGGGGACTCTAATGTAAGTTTCAATATTATTTTGAGTGGCTTTGGGTGTCAGATGATCTGCACAATTTACAATTAGGGTCAGATGAATGTCTTAAAGTAAAAAAAAATAAATTAAAAAAACAGTAAAGACCATTTAGTTGAAGTGGTATAGGATTGATACAGGCAAATGAATTTCATGAATGGCAATTCACACAAATGTTCATCTGGTTTTAAGAGGGGATACATGGAAGCAGCCTCTTAAATTACATGTATGTTACCATTCCACAATAGCACTTTATCCATATACATTATCCATATATTCAAAAAATCTTACGGAATACTTCATAAGATTGGATAAAGTACACAGGAAATCTACTGATTTAGCACAAACGAGTGATTTTCTTAGCCAGGTAGGAGAGAGGTTTATGTACTAGTTCTTCTGATCTTTTCCAAGGGAAAAAAAAATATATATATTTATTGGGTTTATCAGAATAGTTCAGAGTTAAAAACAAAATTGAGACTGTAAAGCTTGGTCTCAAATTTCAACATCTCTCAAATACAATATTTTCAAAACTTTGGAACAAGATTCATTTTTACTTTTGTGGGTAATCAAGTAATCACCAGCAGTACAGTCAGCCTCTGAGTTTGAATGCACAGAAAGCAGAAAATGCCTTGAACCAAAGGAAGTCTCCCTTGTCAGATCTACCTCCCTTTTAATTTAAATAACTTCCTTCCAGATACATTTTCAGAAACAAATGCTTTATTTGCTTATTTCTGACAAAAATCCTTCTGCAAGCAGCAGTTTTTCAGTGCTCTAAGGAGAGATCATTTCTTGTGCACTTTCACATCAGCAGTACAGAGACGTTTTTACCATTTTAGCTCTACCACATAATCCAGTGCCTTTACTGAATATATGAAGAGCACTGCTAACATGTTGACATCTATGAAAAAAAAATAAAATCAGTTAACATGGAGTTTAAGAACCTTGTTTAGTTTGTTTAAATCAAAAATAATTGACTACCAATGTTTATAATATATTTTGGAACAAAAAAAAATACGTAGTATATCACTAATACAGAAAGTAAAATTACACTACTACTGATTATCATATGTATTTGAATAAATAACAATGTCTTGGCTTTGAACAGTGAAATGTTGACTCTTCAGTGGGTTCTTTCCTATTCTCTAAAAGAACTGAACAATTGTAGCCTGAAATTAAGTCAATAAAGTTTAGTTTGTAGCCAAGGGAGACAGTAGGTGTTCAGGAATTGGTTTAAACCACTTAGAGGGTCAGCCATTTTGCATGGAAACGTTTTGTTGCATAAAAGCTTATCAGCATAGTTCAGTATTGCTAACAGAACCATGCCGGGCCTGAGTACAGAGCTGTCTCTACCTACCAGAAAGATTCCCAGGTCCTGCACAATTATGCATCATCCAGAACAAACTTTCTGCTAACCATTCCTCAGCTGTCTTTTTGGAAAGAGATGTATCTCTGAGAAGGGCAACACAGGTCACCCATGGCTCTTCTGGGGGATATGGACCAATGTAGCCAAACTGAATGAAGAGACCAGGAATATATGGATTTGTATATATGTATTTGAAACCTAAGAGTCTGTTGGTGAATTTAATCATGTATTTATTAGGAAGTATGCAATTACTTGAACACTATTTTTTGGAGAGAGTGAAAATGAAAGTTTTGTGTGTAAAACAGAAGTTGTTTATCAGTAAAAGTATAACATTCATTTGGATAACATAGAAACAAAAGGATATGTCTAAAAAAATGCATAAAATGAAATGAAATGAAATAAAATAAAATAAAATGGGGGAATAGAAAGAAAAAGAAAAGAAAAGAAAAGAAAAGAAAAGAAAAGAAAAGAAAAGAAAAGAAAAGAAAAGAAAAGAAAAGAAAAGAAAAGAAAAGAAAAGAAAAGAAAAGCTAAATATGAATTTTCTTGGAGGAAGTTTCATCTACTTTTGTTGTGCTCCAATGACTTCACTGGACAGTTTGAAGAATATCTTCCATGTATTTTGGTATAGCTCTGCTAGGACTGACTCAAAAACTGATAAGATGATTATTTTAATATAAACATCGACAGCATATAACTGAGTTCTTACAGTTATACAAATTAATCATTATTTCTCTTTGCTATTTGGTAGTTACTCTGTAGAAATAAATTCTTCTGGTAAACCATCAAAAAGACTCATATCAGAGACGTCTATGTTAGATATCACATTACATGAGGCAAGCATACAGAGTAGGAAAGCAGGCTGGAATGTGTTGATGTAATGCACTGTCATTACTATTTGTATGTCATCCTTACTGTAGTTAATGTGTTTGCAAGAAACTGGCTGATTTTTGATGTAGGTGAGAGCAATTGGGTTGAATAATGTTTTTAATCTATTGGAACTTTTTTTTTTTTTTTAACTTTATGTTTTTACTTTTCATATGGTGCATACGATCATTTGTTGTAATCTAGTTTTCTGTGGTAGTCAGTAGAGAGAACTGACCTCTGGAGGCCATTTCTAGACTACCTAAACTCATCTTTGTTGTTTACACATGAAGCTTAGATTCCCTAGTGCAGGCACATAAATTAGGTCATTTCCCAGCGCTAAAAAATGTTGCTTCCTCATTAAAATTTCAATAGTGTATATTGATCTCATAAGTAAGTGCAGATACTGGTCAGAATTTGCTTTTAATCTTTTTCTGCCAAGGTGAGCAAGTCAGCAAGAGCTTTTAAAAAGCTTTACCCGGTCACCATATCTTTAATGGTTGATTTACATAAAATGAATAGAACGAGCAACAGAACATAGCCTTGTACAGGTGAATATATTTTATCATAATATCCCCATTCATATAAATTACTGAGAAGCTCTTTCAAATGTGTCTTGAAAATGTTCGCTTTTCTGCCTGTTAGATTTACTACTGTGAGTAATGATGTGATGTATAAAGAATGGGATTCTTTGCTGCTGACTGTGCTTTTCTTGAGATACAAAGAAAACCCATCATTGCTCAGTATTTTCAAATTCAACTCCTTGAGAATGAAAACCAACACCGTATCATAAATTTGACTAATAATATGAAATAGAGGTTTGCAAATACCAGACTGGATGCCTCAACTGATCAAATTTTGGTCCAGTGAGTCTTGAATTCTTAAAACTAAAGCCATAAAAATGCAGGGTTGTTTTATTAATTAATAGGAAAATTACATAGCTGATGTCTAGCATTGTGAGTATCAGCTTAGTAATGTGGATTCTGACTTAAACTTATACTCAGAGACTGAATTTTGGTGTGAGTCTTGGCAAAGCAGCTAGACTTCTGTGGTTTTTGATTCCTTAGATTTATGTTAGAAAGGTTTATATACATAAATTTAGTTTTATACTGTCTAGAATCTTAAACTTATTAACACTTTTCTGTCTTTGTGCTTAATGTGATCTGAAACATTTCTATTTCACAGAATCACAGAATCGTCACAGAATCGTCTAGGTTGGAAGAGACCTCCAAGATCATCTAGTCCAACCTCTGCCCTAACACTAACAAGTCCTCCACTAAACCATATCACTAAGGGCTACATCTAAACGTCTTTTAAAGACCTCCAGGGATGGCAACTCAACCACCTCCCTGGGCAGCCCATTCCAATGCCTAACAACCCTTTCGGTAAAGAAGTTCTTCCTAATATCCAACCTAAACCTCCCCTGGTGCAACTTTAGCCCATTCCCCCTCGTCCTGTCACCAGGCACATGGGAGAACAGACCAACCCCCACCTCTCTACAGCCTCCTTTAAGGTACCTATAGAGAGCGATGAGGTCTCCCCTGAGCCTCCTCTTCTCCAGGCTAAACAACCCCAGCTCACTCAGCCGCTCCTCGTAAGGCTTGTTCTCCAGACCCCTCACCAGCTTTGTTGCCCTTCTCTGGACTCTCTTGAGCACCTCCATGTCCTTCTTGTAGCGAGGGGCCCAAAACTGAACACAGTACTCGAGGTGCGGCCTCACCAGAGCCGAGTACAGGGGGACAATCACCTCCTTAGACCTGCTGGCCACACTGCTTCTTATACAGGCCAGGATGCTGTTGGCCTTCTTGGCCACCTGAGCACACTGCTGGCTCATATTCAGCCGACTATCAACCAGTACTCCCAGGTCCTTCTCCGCCAGGCAGCTTTCCAACCACTCATCTCCCAGCCTGTAGCGCTGCTTGGGGTTGTTGCGCCCCAGGTGCAGGACCCGGCACTTGGCCTTGTTGAACTTCATACAGTTGACCTCAGCCCATCGGTCCAGCCTATCCAGATCCTCCTGCAGGGCCTTCTTTCCCTCCAGCAGATCGACACACGCACCTAACTTGGTGTCATCTGCAAACTTACTGAGGGTGTACTCGATCCCCTCATCCAGGTCATCGGTAAAGATATTAAAGAGGACCGGCCCCAGCACTGAGCCCTGGGGGACTCCACTAGTAACCGGCCTCCAACTGGATTTGGCTCCATTCACCACAACTCTTTGGGCCCGGCCATCCAGCCAGTTTTTAACCCAACAAAGCATACGCCAGTCCAAGCCACGAGCAGCCAGTTTCTCGAGGAGAATGTTGTGGGAAACGGTGTCAAAAGCCTTACTGAAGTCAAGGTAGACCACATCCACAGCCTTCCCCTCATCCACCAAGCGCGTCACTTGGTCATAGAAGGAGATCAGGTTCGTCAAGCAGGACCTACCTTTCATAAAGCATTTCCTGGGCTGCAACATAAGCACACACATGTACACATGCACAGACAGAACTCTTCATCCCCCAAATGCTAATAAAGAAATTAACTACATAAAACCTGAAGTTTTAAAGTTTAGGTAGAAAATCAAAGAACAGATTTGACACATTATATTTAGATTCTTTAAATGTTCTTTAAAGTTTTTTAACTTCTTTAAAGTTTTTGTTTGTTTGTTTTTAATCAGCAGTCATGAAGAAGTATAGCCTAAGGAGAAGGGAAATAAATAAAACTGGATGTTTTTAAAGAAGCTATACTTCAGGAATAATGATGAAATTGCTGCTGCTCTATGATACTAAAACAGAAGCATACTTATCTTTATGCAGTGACTGCCTGCAATACACTTAAGCTAGGAGGTATTTTCTAGACTTGAATTGCTTTAGATAACTGACAAAGAAATTAATTTGAATCACTTTCAGTTCTGCTCATTGTTTCTCTGCATCTTTACAGCAATTGCATAATGCATATGAAGAAAAGAGGGAAGATATTTAGCATTTTTAAAAGAAAAAGACCCACTGCTACAGCTAATTATTAATTTTTAGAGAATAACAAGGCTTATTGTAAGTCATTACGAGTTTGAAGCAAATAGCATCTGGGTTCATTGCTATATCTATATTTTATGTGATTAATAAAGTTCAGTATGAATGGCCCTGACTTTTAATAACTCGTTAAGTGATTCTAGCAATGCAAGTAGCTAAACATCATCATTTTCCACTGAGATTTATTTCTTTAACACAGAATCTTAAGTGACTTTCAGCAGGGACGATTAAGAGGCTTATACAGACAAGCACTGCTCAAATCCATTTTTCTTATGAATATACTTATAAACACCACTTTCAATCCCTAAGATTAGTCTTATGAAACTGTTTTTGTTATGAAAGACTAAAATGAGAGAAGACAACTATCTGATTGTTATTATTTTTACATGTTCAATAATAGTGTCATCAACTGAATAAGGATGCAAGTTAAAAACGATTTGTGCAACGGCTTCTTTATTTTTCAAACTTCATTCTACTAGTTCACATTACTATTGGTAGAAGAGATGCAGGGCAGATCCACTACTGAGTGTCATACTCATTAATTCGAGCAGACCCGTTCAGGAGGGATATGCAGACTAATGAAATGTCAGCCATAAAGAACTGTTGTTTAAGTGAATGTCTTAATACTCGTTCTCAGCAAACACAGAAACAAAAACTGCTGGAAGTATTATACCTAGTATAAAATGTACCTCTGCTTATTCTAAGGGAACTAACCTAGGCTCAAATTCAACAATTATTTCACCTGTGTTTCAGAGTAATTACTGCTCTCTTCAGGCAAGAGCTGGATTATGGCTGCGTTGTGGTACCGCATAGCATGGCAAAATGGGAGCCAGTCTGTTGAACCCAACCAGCAGCATGATCAAAATTAAAGCTCTAATGTAGATATACTCTAAATGAACCCTGGGGTTTCTTTGCATCCAGCCTTAATTTATAGGATTTCTATGTCCTTTACTGTTATCTTCAGCAAATAATTTAGGCAAGAATTATTGGGAGTAAATCTTCAGAGCCTAATTTATGCAGGCTCAAATCTGTGTCTGAACTGTGCCTGTAGATTTATGGTGAATAACCTTATCCAATGGTATTTGGATACATGACATTTCCCTGCTATGGGGATTTTTCTTTGCTTATAATTCTTTACGCAGTTTCTCATTTGAATGAAACTCACTGGTTTGCCCTTCCAACAGCTTAGCTCCTAGTTGTTATTCAAGGAAATACTAGCATTTAAAATAAAGACAAACCCTTGTTGTGCTGGGGTTTTGACAATTCTATATGACCTGTACTGATAATTCTGCTCAAGTTAATGACTTCAGGGTCTAGTGCAATTGAAACTAATTCTTTCTTGGTGTATGAGAGGGAAATTTTACTCAGAAAATTTGAATCAGTATAACTCACAGCAAAATATGGTTCTAGAGTGTGCTCAACACATAAAGAAGGAAATGTTTAGAGCTTCAAAAATACATTTAAATATAGGAGAAGCCATTCATTGTCTGTCTGCCTTTGCATTTACATGAAAAATACCAGGTCTTCCCCCATAGTGAAAAATGATAATTTATTGAGCAATGCCCTTTTGTCCTTCAAATAATTTTGTACTGGCCTGAACCTGACAGAGCTCAATATCATTTAGCTTTGCTTTATCCAAAAATTGAATCATGTTCTCAGATGAAAATGCACAGAATTAAGAGATGGCTGAGGTATGGCACTCATCAGTTGTGAGATATTAATATTAATTCTAATCATGTTTGGGAATAAAAAAAGATTTTGAAACTTTCATTCTGATGAGAACGAATGTTTCTAACACAAATTTTAGGGCCATGGTTGACATTTAACAATGGCTAACAGATTGGCATTGGTTACACAAGATCAAGTCCAGGTGGGTTTTGAATATCTCCAGAGAAGTAGACTCCACAACCTCTCTGGGCAACCTGTTCCAGTGCTCTGCCACTCTCGCAGTAATTTTTCCTCATATTTAGATGGATCTTTCTGTGTTTCAATTTGTGCCCATTGCTTCTTGTCCCATTGCTGGGCACCACCAAAAAGAGTCTGGTCCCATTGTCTTGACACCCTCCCTTAAGATATTTATAAATCATAGAATCATAGAATCATTGAATCATAGAATATCCCGAATTGGAAGGGACCCATAAGGATCATCAAGTCCAACTCCTGGCACCGCACAGGTCTGCCAAAAAGTTTAGACCATGTGACTAAGTGCACAGTCCAATCTCTTCTTAAATTCAGACAGGCTTGGTGCAGTGACTACTTCACTGGGGAACCTGTTCCAGTGTGCAACCACCCTTTCGGTGAAGAACCTCTTCCTGATGTCTAGCCTATAAAAACTGGTAAGATCCCCTCTCGACCTTCTCTTCTCCAGGCTGAACAGGCCCAGCTCTCTGGGCCTCACAGGAGAGATGCTCTGTTCCCCAGATCAATTTCGTGGCCTTCCACTGGACTCTCTCCAGGAGCCCCGTGCCTCTCTTCTGCTGGGGAGCCCAGAACTGGACACAGCACTCCATATGTGGCCTCATCAGTTCTGAGCAGAGAGGAATAACCTCTCTCAACCTGCTGGCAACACTCTTCCTAATGCACCCCAGGGTACCATTGGCCTTCTTCATAGAATCACAGAATGATTTGGGTTGGAAGGGACCTTAAAGACTACCCAGTTCCAACCCCCTGCCATAGGCAGGGACACCTCCCACTAGACCAGGTTGCTCAAGGCCCCATCCAGCCTGGCCTTGAACACCTGCAGGGATAGGGCATCCACAGCTTCTCTGGGCAACCTGTTCCAGTGTCTCATCACTCTCTTAGTGAATTTCTTCTGAATATTTAATCTAAACCTACCCTCTTTTAGTTTAAAACCATTACTCCTGGTCCTATCCCTACACTGCTTGCCAAAGTGTCCCTCCCCAGCTTTCCTGTAGGCCCCCTTTAGGTACTGAAAGGCCACTATAAGGTCTCCCCAGAGCCTTCTCTTCTCCAGGCTGAACAACCCCAACTCCCTCAGCCTGTCTTCGTAGGAGAGGTGCTCCAGCCCTTTGATCATCCTCATAGCCTTCCTCTGGACTTGTTCTAATACCTCCACGTCCTTCTTGTGCTGGGGGCCCCAGAGCAGAGTGCAGAGCTGCAGGTGGGGTCTCACAAGAGCAGAGCAGAGGCGGAGAATTGCCTCCCTTGACCTGCTGGAAAAGCTGCTTTTGATGCAGCTCAGGATATGGTTGGCTTTCTGGGTTGCGAGTACACATTGCTAGCTCATGTGGAGCTTCTCATCAGCCAAGTTCTTCTCATCAGGGCTGCTCTCAATCCATTCTCCATCCAACCTGTGTGTATGCTTGGGATTGCCCCAGCCCAGATGCAGGATCTTGCACTTGACCTTGTTGGGCTTCATGCGGTTCACACAGGCCTACATCTCAAGCCTGTCCACAGGTCCCTTTGGATGACATCCATTCCCTCCAGCGTGTTGACTACATCACACAGTTTGGTGTCATTCAAAAACTTGCAGAGGGTGACCACAAGGACACTTTGCTAGCTCATGGTTTCTTGACCACAAGGACACATTGCTGGCTCATGGTTAACTTGCTGTCCACCAGGACTCCCAAGTCCTTCTCTGGAGCTGCTTTCCAGCAGGTCAGTGCCTACTCTAGCACCTGTTAAGCTCAGCTACTAAGCCTTTAGCATTGCAGCTTGTAGCCTGATTTCATCCGCTACTGTTACAGATCTTACTCTTGTCTGTTCATACATCCCTTCATTGCACAAAATGAATAATACCAGCGAAGTGTTTAATGTCATTATAGATTCAATATTTTTAAGCAGCTTCCCTTTCCTTTTTACAGTTTTTGCTGCTTTTTCCTCAAATTTCATGTTGCCTTTGAAATCATAGTAAATGATGTTTCCTTTCCAACAGTAACATAATCTGCCATGAATAATCAGTGATTAGAAAATCTTTATCCCAGAGAAGCATTGTAGCAATGTTGCAAAATCACAGAATGGCTGAGGTTGGAATGGACCTCTGGAGGGTACCTGGTCCAAGAAGGGCCACCCAGAGCAGGTTGCCCAGGACCATTTGAAGATCTCCAAGGAGGAGATTCCACAACCTCTCTGGGCAACCTGTGCCTGTGCTGTCACTCACACAGTACAGAAGTGCTTCCTGGTGTTCAGAGGGAACCTTCTCTGTTCCAGTGTGTGCCCATTGCCTCTTGTCCTGTCACTGAGCACCACTGAGAAGAGTTTGGCTCAATCATGTTTGCAACCTCCCTTCAGAAATTTACACACCTGGGTCAGATCCCCTCTAAGCCTTCTCTTCTCCAGGCTGAACAGGCCCAGCTCCCTCAGCCTCTCCTCATGGGAGAGACGCTCCAGTCCCTTCGTCATTTTAGTAGCCCTTCACTGGACTGAGCCCTGTGTCTCTCTTGTACCGGGGAGCCCAGAACTGGACACAGCCCTCCAGCTGAGGCCTCACCAATGCTAACTGGAGGGGAAGGATCACCTCTCTTGGCCTGATGGAGATACTTTTCCTAATGCAGCTAAGAATACTGTCAGCCTTCTTAGTGGCAAGGGCACATTTATTATTATTATTTGCTTATAATTTACACAAGTAAAAGAAATCCATACAGAGACAGGTATTTACAGGAACATTAACCTAAAATTAGAATTTCCTGAGGAAATGACATCTTGTTACACCATGTCTTTCTTAAGTAGCATGTCCTAAGTCTAAGCATAAAGGATTGCAGTGTTAAAACCATTTACTACAAACATATATCAGCTTTATCAGCCCTGTAAAAATCAACCCTGTCTAGTATTATTTAGGCTTTATTTTCAGAAAATATGGAAACCACATTTAACCAAAAGGCATTGTTTTGGCATATGATTCTCTTTCCAAGCAACTTGATGGAAAGTATTCTCTTTGACTTCAATACTGCAGAATCAAATGACTTTTCACTTTCGACATACTGAGAGCTTATTTATATAGGCAATATCTCCCATGTAGATCTTACAAAAAAGTTCAGGGCAACTGATAAATTGAAGATGGCTCCATGTTTGCTTTCCTTAACACTGACTTTTGGGGTGCTATTTCTTTCTTTACTGGTAATGGTCCTTGTGTTAAAATTTAACTGAAATTTATTCTGACCATTTATGTTCATGTTGGAGAATTCTAATGAATGCTGTAAGGATGCCTAATTAAAGGGATTTGCACTGGAGTAAAGCTTTAAATTGACCCTGAATTTTCCCTACATTGAAAGTCTTTAAGGAAATGGGTGCACAGTTGTAATCAGTGAGGTGTTCCCTGATCTCTCCTGCTTCTAGTCACGTTTCTATATTTTTCTTTTTTCTTTTCTTTTTCTTTTTCTTTTTCTTTTTCTTTTTCTTTTTCTTTTTCTTTCTTTTTCTTTTTCTTTTTCTTTTTCTTTTTCTTTTTCTTTTTCTTTTTCTTTTTCTTTTTCTTTTTCTTTTTCTTTCTTTTTCTTTTTCTTTTTCTTTTTCTTTTTCTTTTTCTTTTTCTTTTTCTTTTTCTTTTTCTTTTTCTCTCTTTCTCTTTCTCTCTCTTTCTCTTTCTCTCTCTTTCTCTTTCTCTTTCTCTTTCTCTTTCTCTTTCTCTTCTCTTTCTCTTTCTCTTTCTCTTTCTCTTTCTCTTTCTCTTTCTCTTTCTCTTTCTCTTTCTCTTTCTCTTTCTCTTTCTCTTTCTCTTTCTCTTTCTCTTTCTCTTTCTCTTTCTCTTTCTTTCTCTTTCTTTCTTTCTTTCTCTTTCTCTTTCTCTTTCTGTCTCTTTCTCTTTCTCTTTCTATTTCTTTTTCTTTTTCTCTCTCTTTTTCTTTTTCTTTTTCTTTTTCTTTTTCTTTTTCTTTTTCATTTTCTTTTTCTTTTTCTTTTTCTTTTTCTTTTTCTTTTTCTTTTTCTTTTTCTTTTTCTTTTTTTCTCTCTTTCTCTTTCTCTTTCTCTTTCTCTTTCTCTTTCTCTTTCTCTTTCTCTTTCTCTTTCTCTTTCTCTTTCTTTTTCTTTTTTTTCTTTTTCTTTTTCTTTTTGTTTTATCCCTGACAGGTTGTAATGTCAAATGCAGTGCAGACAACTAATGCTGACTTCTGTAAGTACTGACCTCAGCCCAATCTTCATCTGTGAAGTGGGCCATAATGCTTTTGCTCTTCCAATCATGAAAGGCAACAAGTGCTCTTTTATAAATCTTCCCAAGTGGGCAAGAACTCCATTTCCATGGTTTGACTATTGTTAGTGGTAAAAGTGTCCTGATTGAAAGGAAACTGTTTTTCTTCCCCCCCCCCCCCCTTTTTTTTTTTTGGGTGTATGTGTGTGTGTAGCAATATCATGCTTTTATAGTAAATGAAATGAAAAAAAAAAAAAAAAGAAGAAAATTAAAACCTTTTTGCATGGTTCTTTAGCTTTGTACCTGTGACGGTTTTAATGAAATATCTTCCAAGATTTTGGTGGTACTAACACCTAAGGACACAATTAGATATTCTGTTGGTTCTACTGAAATCAATAAGATATCCCATGGTACTGCTATCTATAGAAGTTATATAGCTAGCTACAGAAGAAGTTGTAGAAGTTATAGAAGTTCTATATATATGCTATATATAGAGGTTATATAGCTAGCTTTTTCCACATGACTGTCTGAGTAGCAATTGAATATTTGCATTTCCTGCATCAAGTATTTGCATATGTGAAGTAATTAGATATTGTTTGATCACAGGCGCTTGTCAAAATGTTAAGAATTTAACAGTAAATAAAAGTTGAAAGCTATCTCCTTTTTAGGACCAATAGAACCCAGAAAAGTTTTTAGAATTGCTGAAAAAAGGGAATTGCTTAGAAAGATCAAACAGCTGCATGTTTGAATGAGTCTGCAATTTGAAGTTGGAGCTCAGGGTTTCTATTCTTGATATTAATCATCTCCCTTTCACTTTGTGGGAACAGATGAGGAAACAATTCTTTTCACTTGTGTACTTGCAGAGAAACTCACAAGCATGACCAAGTGAACTGACACAGTTCACTTTACCCGTTGCTATCAAGTCTAGAAGAAAAAAATTATGTTGTGACTGTTTTCTATGTTAGGTATTCATATGTCTCTGGCCAGCAATGCATATGAACATCTGAAGAACTCCTTGGGAATTTACTAATGGCAAAGGAGGAAAACACAAATTCTGATTTACTTCCTCAGTATTGCATAAAAAGCTGCCATGGGAAGAATTGAGTCTATATCTCTCATATCGAGACTTCCAGCATTAAGCAATTTCCCAGGGGCAGCTGTTTTTTTTTTTTTTTTTTTTTTTTCCTGACTTACAAATACAGTTCATCAAAGCTGAAAAATCCATCCTGCCCTGTTTAAGAACTCAAATAATTTGTCACCATACAATGTTTGTGACAAACAAAGGGAATTCCTATTATTTTCCCCTATTTCTTCGCAACAGTGCAGGAACTCTAACCATAGAGAAACCTTAATTCCCTTCTGTTCTCATAGATCTTGTCACATTGTGAAACAACTTGTGAATCAGAGAGACTGCACCATAACACAAGGAACATCGGGTGTCACATACGGAAACTCTATTTGTTTTCTGAAGTTCTGAAGGCTTGTTGTTTCAGCACATTACTCTTCATTCAGTACCTAATGTCACAGAGAAATTGCCAGAGAAACCATCACATACATAACTGAATATTGTACCTTTACTGTACTTTTCAGAGGATAAGGCATAAATATTCAGTCTGATGTTGGGAACTGAGGATACGGTTTTACATGAAAAACAGTTTTTATGTCTGAGAGGGAACGAGTACAATTCTTCTTATAAACTGTGCTCGTATTTCTCTTACCGTGCAATCATTAGGAGTTTTATGAAGTTCGACTTTTGTGTGGTAGCCAAAATGCCAGCACATCTACTCATAAATCAATGATTGCTCTTGTGGGGTATTTTCAGTGGATTAGCTACAACTACAATAAAATAGTACTTAAATTAAGATTATATTAAGTTAAGGATTATATTAAGTTACTTAAAAAGGGTTATATTTAAATTTTTAAAGCAGTTATCCCCAATACCAGTTTTATACAGTGAGCTAATATGCAGTTAAAAGATTATGTAATATCACATCGATAGCAGTCCTACGTGATTGAAACAAGGAAAAAAAATTGTATAAGGCTTTCAGTAATGACGTTATTCTATTAATGTATTTTCAGCTGTTCATAAAACACAAAATGACACCAAATAATACTTTGTTTTCTTTTAGCCGAGAATTTTGGAATCATAGATTCACAGAATGATCTGGGTTGGAAGGGACCTTGAAGATCATCTGATTCCAACCCCCCTGCCATGGACAGGGATACTTCCCGTTAGACCAGGTTGCTCAAAGCCCCATCCAGTGTGGCCTTGAACACCTCCTGGGATGAGGCATCCACAACTTCAGTTCCTCTTCACCCTCATCATGAACTTGGACATCAAGCCATTGACTGCAACTCTGAGTGTGACCATCCAGCCAATTCCTTACCCACCAAGATGGACATCCATCGAATCCATGTCTCTCCAAAACAGAGACAAGGATGTTGTGCGGGACAGTGTTAAATATTTTGCACAAGTCCAGAAGATAGATCTATTCACATATTCCAGCATGTATTTGCCTTTTTCATAACAATATTGTGTTGTTTACTCATGGCCTGGCTTAAAATCCACTGTGACCCCTAGATCATTTTTGTACAGCATCATTTTCTCACCTGATGTCACTGCATTACTGTACATACCATTCTACCACAAAGGAAGTGATAATGGTGCTCAGTTATTTTCACATTCTTTTATATTCTAAGCCTGATCTTGAATGTAATGACAATAAACCTGTCTGCAAATTTACGAAGTGCATTCTTCATTCTGCAATCCAGATAACTGCTGAAATTACTGAAAAGGACATGAATAAACCCTTTATTTTTTTTCCTGTTATTCCATTCACTACATGGGTTGTTTTTTACATTGAATCATTGTCAAACCATTTCCAGAATGAAGTTTTCACCTATATATGTTGTAATTTCATTTATGTAGCTGTGCTACCTTAGTTTCTTTAGTTACCATTCTGATATCAGCAACCAAAAGAAGAAAACACATTTTTGAGTTTTCAGATCAATAACCTTTACTTTGCTCTCTATGTTGAATTAAGGATAGCCCCTATGAGAAGTTAGGGCAAGTTGTCAATTTTTGAAAGGAATCACTTTAGTTGTTGTGTGTATATAAAGAACGACCAACTACTTATTACAAAAAAAAAAAAAAAAAAAAAAAAAAAAAAGCTATGGTGGTGGTTTAAAGAATTGAGGATGTATCATTCAATGTTCATTGCCCTCTTGCAGATTTTCAGTCAGGAAGCTGGTTAGACATACAGATTTAATTATGGAAATCAGTGAAAACATCAGCTTGTGCAAAAGCTTCTTGTACAGGGAAAAAAAAAAAAGAAAAATAAAAGATTAGTTTTCGTTTAAAAAAGAAAGAAACATACAACAAATTTTCTTTGTCACTTTTTTACGTTTTTTTCTCTGTACCGACTCAACAGGCTCCCTCTGGTGGATACCTAAGAAAACCATCACTTAGAGCCACATCGTATACTAAATGACAAATTACAGACTGTGATTTCATTAGAATTTCTTGCCTTAATAATAATTAAGATACGATAAAATTATTAAAGTATGAGTCTGTTTGTAGCCTACTGTTCTTTCATCTAGATTACAATACTTTTTATGACCTAAAAACATTTGAAAAATCCACTAGTTTTTGTTTTGTTTTGTTTTGTTTTGTTTTATTTTCTCAAATCCTTTTGGGGTTGGGAAATGTGAACTGGAAGATATAATTAACCAGTAGGTTAATACATAATATCAGCGTTAATGATCCAAATAGAACATCTAAAGCTATAGTTTCAGTTAGGCAATTTTTTATATCTGGCTGTATTCAGGCAAAATTTTCCCATATTCCAGTTGTGCCCTACTGTCTCTCAGCTGACAAACTCATGTACCTGGAGTGTGGATGTAGATTTTCACTTGATACCAGGGGTACTGCAAACTAGCATGGGAGGATTTTTGGCTGGAATCTTGGAAGATATGGTACTCCTGTGAAGTGGCCAATTTTAATATTGCTATTTATTTTTGAAAGATTTTAAAATGGATGTCCATGGATGATATGAAAAGTCACTTCTAAAGGCACAAGAACAAGAAGGTATATATTTTTAAGTTGAAATGTCAGCATTATTTAGTTTTATATGATAATTCTTTTTACTAAATCAGAATGATTTGAAATATGAGAAAGTACATGAAATTTTCCAGAAGGCAGCCACAGATGACAGGTCACATGCTTAACAAGTCTATTTTAACTGCATCACCTTTGCAGATGAACAGAAATAAGACTAAATTATTTGGGACTGAGGTCAAGCTGCTGACGCTGCTGAAGAAAACTACATGAAATATATTATATAGACTTCTAACTGAAGTCCTGATTTAGAGATCTAATAAATATAAAAACCAACTATTTATATGGGTGCTAAGTCAAAGGAAACAACCATGAGTTTGTTTGGTGTCAGTTGATTTAAATTGGTCTATATGAAGTTGTCTGTATTTTTTAAAATTTGATTAGTGATCATTAAGCAGTAGAGAGAAATCTCAATTTACTAATTTCTTTTGAATACCCTAACATAACAACAATTTCAAGCATTGACATTTTCCTTCAGAACTTTTGCACAGAAATTAATATTACAAGAGCCTAACACAGATGCATTTTTCCATAGCACCGCAAAGAACTTATATAATTGTGAACATCTCTCTTAGAGAAGAACACAATATAAAATAATAGATAAAATGCAGTAATCTTGCAAAAACAGATCCCTGAAGTATTTTGGTTTCATTAGTATCAATTTGGATAAGCTCTGTTGAGGATTTAAACAACACTACTCTGGATTCTCTGTATCTCAGAAAATATGTGAAATATGTGTTTGTGTTTTTTTTTTTTCTATTGAAAAAATCAGACTTAATTCTACCTCCTGAAATCAACTGCAAATGATAGAAGCAACCCCCTAAAATGCACATTAGCAAAATATTCAAATAACTGCAACTAATACAATTACAGTCTCAATTACTATGTGATTTTTTATAATAGCTAAAGAGCATATTTCATGAATAAAATCAGCCTTTTTCTATTGAAACAGTTTAATGAACATCATGTTCTCATAGAGACAAAAAGAGCTATGGATACTCTCTGTATGCAAACATTTCTTATTTTTCAGTTGGAAGTATTCAATACAAATGTACTAAAACAATATAAGGAATAAGAATGAAATCATTGAAAACTGTTTATACTGCTTAGTTTCTGTATCCAAACTTTTCTCTTTCTTTTCAGTGTTTAAATTTTTATTTTAGAAATATTATGGTTACCATAACAAAACTAAAAATCTTGCATATTAACAATGATTGTTTTATTAAAGTTTTAACTGAATATGTAAATAAAGTTTTGTTGCTGTTTTTTTTTGTTTTGTTTGTTTTAAGATATGAGTTATAAACATCATAAATCAGATACAAAATTGGTACAAACCGACAGAGCTTCACCTGAGCCAAATTATATCACTGACAGATTTCAACCACAGAACTTAAGAGTCAAATCTTACTAAACAAATAGAACCAGACTCACAAAGTTAGACAAATTCTATAATCTATGGGCCTGATGCTGTGACTGACTTAAACATTCCTGTGCACTGCTTGCTGCGTGGGATAGGATTGGAAGCTCAGCAAAATAGCACTCAAAAATGATAGAACACGAGGATCCAAACAGAAGGTTCACAAACTGGCTTCAAAAATGCCTTTAAAAGGAGTAAGAAGGGAAGGAATAGCAAGAAACCAGGTAACTGAATCTAAAATTATTTAATTTGTCTTCCTTTTCATGATAAAAATAAAAATAAATCTCAATGGAAAAACAGTGTAATAGAGAAAGAAAATGAAGGAATCATTTTTCTGCTGACAGATACAGCTTTTGTCACTGTTAATTAACTACTTAATATGTGAAAAAATCCATAAAAATTGAATAAAATATATTTTTCTTAAACATTACTTTAAAATTTAATATTTGTCATATTGCCTTCATGCTGGTGTTCTTTTGTATTCTGACAGTGTCTACCATATCATTAAATTTTATTTTTTCTTTGCTAAAAATACAAAACATTTGAGTATCATTTCCTATTTTTTTGGATGAATATCCTAAAAATTTCATCTAGAAGAATTTTTTGGGGAAAATATATTTAATTCCAACGCAGTAGATATTCAAGAGAGAGACTTTTAGGGGGACATTCTCATAGCCACCTCTTGATTCTTTAACCTTCTCATAAGGTTATGAGGTCATAAGCTTCTGCTCTCTCACTTTATAGATTAATCACATCCTTTATATGTTTTGTCAATCTGAATAATTATTTGGTAATTATTTGATACCAAAGTAAGTAAGTTTCTTCAGGACTATCTCAAACAAGGAGGACTTAAAAAGATTTTCAGATTTTCACCATGCAAGAAGGGGCATTAGACTTGTTTTACAGACATTTCTATTTTGCATCAGGAAAAGACTAGGAATACTTCCAAACCATTTTCTGGCTCTGATTTCTCTGATGCATACCCTCATTCAGCGCTAAGTTTGAAACTACCTTGGTTGTATGCCGATTTTCACAGGTGGTGAGTCCCCACAGTGAAGCATCTCAAAAATAATGTCAGGAGGAGTTTTTATGACCAAAAGCAGCCACAGCTTTTCGTGCTCAGGGATGCTGACAAACATGACTGGGCTGTACACAGGAGTGAAAGGAACAGTGGGACACCTACAGAAAGTACCCAATATGCTCCACCCTTGCACCTACTTTCAAAGCTTCATATGATCCTCTGAATTGACCAAAGGACAGCTTATATGATGCTCTGAACTGGCTAAAAATGATCCTCTTACTCCAAGGTGCCTTGCTGCTGTGAAGGCATAGCACTTTTATATCCAGAAGGACGAGCATAGGCTGTCTTTGCATTTTGGATCAACCTCCTTCCCTTGAGTATCTCTGCTAGGTACATCTGAACTGCCTGCAGCAAGGGCTGCAAGTCTTCAAATACTAAAAAGTGTCTGCAAAAGGAAAGAGACTAAACTGCTTCCCATATTCACATACCATGCTTAAATGGTAATTTAAGGAGCATGCTTAAAATGCAGCACTAGAAATGTAAGTGAAATGATAGCAAACAGCTTTCTGATTGTAAATTATGGCTGAGTACCAAAAACATCTACACAGGTGGTGGAGTTTCCATCACTGGAGTTTTCTAAAAGTAAATAGATAGTTATTTATGAAGATAAATTGTACATAATTTGTCTTTTTTTTTTTTTTTCTGATTTCTGTTTGCCTTCTAATTCTGCAGGAATTCCTCCAGCATAACTCTCTTTCACAGTGCTCTACTTGTACCCAGTGAGCCTTGTGAGTTGAGAGAGGGGAAGACAATCTCAGTACGATATACAGTGAACTGCAAATAAACTATAAGTAATAACATCCCCAATGAGCTCTTAGAACAATGAAAAACAGCTTCAGTCTAATAATTTGGGCTCTGAATGAAGCCTTATCCCAGAACAAATTAAAATATTGTGCAGCTGTGCCTAAATCAATAAGCACCAACTCAGGTAGTTACCAGAATCAATAAAGAAGAAAAGTCTGGCTCCAACAAAATCAACTGTAAGCTGCCTCCACTTGCTACAATAAAAACTCTCACTAATTACCTGAAAATAAAAACAGTTTCTCTTCTATCAGAAAAACAATGAAAGCTGGAAAAAGGATTTGGCAAAATTCGCTGATAGCAGCACTGACACCTGGCTTCTGTGAGAACTTTAGTTAAGATCTATGGCAACTATGAAGTGCTTTTTTCTGCATTTAATTTTTCATGATGATCTCTATGTTTTAACGTCCATTCCTTGAATTCTGACATGGCCAAAGTCATAACAGTAGTAAGGTGATGGGCAGCATACACAACTTTAAAAAAAAAAAAAAAAAAAAAAAAAACTTACAGTCATTCCCAGCACTTTGTAATTGAAATTAATTTTGTCAGGCTATAAGACAGGAAACGTGTTTTGTAAAGCATTCAGGATCTGATGGTAAATGTAATCATAATTCTAATGGAGACCATCGAGTCTGCCTTTGGGCTTTCTCTTCCTGCCTCACAGGACAGATGACAGTCTGACACATAGAATGAACAGAAATAGTGAAGACTCTCAGCAGAAAACAAAACAAAAAAAACTGTTTTTCTCCACTGCATCTGCACAAGACTCTTGCATAGCTGTAGAAGTATAGTTGTAGTGTTTTCCTAGAAACCATAAAGCTCTGCTTACACAGACATCCATATAACAAGCTTTCAATATCCCAAGGGCAATCAAAATCACGTAATGTACACACTTTTTGTGACACGGTACCTGGTGAAAAAAGGCAATTCCCTCCTATTATTTTTCTGGCAGAGTTGTGTTTGGAGCTATCTCCAGGCTCCTCAGCAATGCAGGCAAATTAGATATTCCTTCCCTTGAGGAAGAGCCTGGGGTCAAGGCAAGGCCAGGCTGTGGCTGACACACGAGCCCTTTCTGAGAGGCTGCCGAGAGCCTGAGAAAGTCAAGGATGCCGCTGCTGCTGGCTGTGGGATGGATGGGAGGGAAGGGGTGCTGTTGGGAAGGGCTCCTCTCCCACTTGATGGAGACAGTCTAAAAAAGCCTTTGTCCATAGTTGACATAGATCTTAACTAAAGTTCTCACAGAAGCAAGGTGTCAGTGCTGCAGTCGGTGAATTTTGCCAAACCCTTTTTCTCTCTTTTTTTTTTTTTTTCTCTCATTGTCTCCCATCCACTTCCTGCTGGCTGCTGTGCCCTAAATGCATCCATTTTCTCTCTTTGCCCAAAAAGCAGCCATGGTGTCCAAGGTCTCTGGCAACTCTTACTTTTTTACTGACATTGACATGTTCACATCTTTTGGCCACTGCTTGCTTTGCCTGTGCCTAGAGCTGACCCTGAACAAAGCAGCCTACAGACTGCTGGTTCTGCTACCAGCAATGCCCAGCTGTTTCAGAGGCTGGTTGAGAGCTGACATTTAATAATGGGAAATGAGAATTGGGAGAAAACAATTCAGCGCAAACTCCGTGATTGAATGGCAATGTCTCAGATGAAATGGGGCAGATGTTTACTTCTCTCTAAATGTCAGCAAGGAGCAATAAACTTCAGTTTACTAGTGACACATCTCCACTATGCAAATTTGAATGAATTGACATCTGTGACCTCAGGGTTATATTATTCCCAAGAATATAGATAGAAGGCAAGTTAATGACTATAAATACTCTACTTATTCCATCTAATAACTTTATAGCAGGTGAATCAAAGGCAAGTTGTAAATCATGAACTTTGGTTTAGCTTTTGAATGATATTTAAAGTTCACATCTGTCTTTAAAATGTGAATTTCTACTTGAGGAACTTTAGCAAACAGAAATAATGGAGTACAGTTGGGGTGACTATTCTGCTTGAGTATGTTTCATAAATTAAAAAAAAAAAAAAGTCTTGAAACTTGTCCTACTCTGCCTTGTGTTTTATAATCAAAATGTGGAATAAAATAGAAGGGAGTGGAATGGAATGGAATGGAATGGAATGGAATGGAATGGAATGGAATGGAATGGAATGGAATAGGATAGACTAGAATAATTCAATTGGAAGGGACCTACAAAGACCATCGAGGCCAACTGCCTGACTGCTTCAGAGCTAACCAAAAGTTAAAGCGTATGACTGAGGGCATTACCCAAATACCCCTTGAACACTTCCAGGCATGGGGCACCCACCAGCTGGCTAGGAAGCCCATTGCAGTGCCTGAGCACCCCCAGGGCACAGACATGGCTCCCAATGCCCAGCCTGACCCTCCCCTGGTGCAGCTCTGTGCTCTTCCCCTGCGTCCTGCCCTTGGATCCCAGGGCACAGACCGGCGCCTCCTCTGTGCTTCCCTTCCTCAGGAGGTCGCAAAGCGCCATGAGGTTGCCCCTTGGCCTCCTCTTCTCCAGGCTGGACAACCCAGGTGTCCCCAGCCTCTCCTTACAGAACAGGTCTTCTGGCCCCATTACTGGCTTTGGTGCCCTCCTTTGTAGGCTTCCAAGGACCTTAACATCCTTCTTGTATTGGGGAACCCAGACCTGCACACAGTACTCAAGGTGAGGCTGCACCACCGCTAAATACAGTGGAAGAATCACCTCTTTTGACAGGCTGGTTGTGCTGTGTTTAATGCACCATAAAATGTGGTTTGCTCTCTTGGCTGCCAAGGCATGCCGATGGCTCATATTTTCAAATATAAATGCATTTTTGTGACATTGTTGTGATTATATGCTTTATTATATACACGTTACATAGTAACAAGGCCTAGTGGTAATGAATGTTTTAAATCAATTTGTCAGACTGTTAAAGAATCAATTCTCTTTCCTGAAATTAAAAATTAGCAATGTAATTCAAATATTTTTATCACTGGAACCATAAGAAAATCAATGTACCCAAACCAACCACTGAAGTGAGCAAAAGGACAGACATTTTTGTGGTGTTTTCTCTCAGTAATACCTTCCTGATTATGCCACTAAGGAGTAAACATTTAAGTCTGGACTTAAGAAGGTACTTAGGTTCCCAGCTCCTTTATAGATTTCTTGCACTGTTTTCCCCATTAATTGCTATGGAAAGTTGTGGGGTCAAAATACTTTGTTGGAGGTGAGTATTAACGCCTGACAAAGAAGACTGTGGGACCTGAAGAAAATAGCATTTAATTTCCTGTTATCTGCCCAACACTTCTAGCTTTGCTCTTTTTGAAGTCTGTAGGCTAGTCTATGCATGAGGCACATGCTTAAGAGATCTCCTTTGTGAAGAGATGGAAATTATTTTCCTGAAATGTGATGTACGTTTTGTACTGACTTTTTTTTTTCTTCTATTTGTCCACATAATTTACATATTTATTTATATTATTATTTATATTGACTTCATAAGAAGTTTCCCTTTGGAACTTTCTGTTCTAGGAAAATTTTAGCTGTTTACTCAGTCTAGATAACAAGAACAGTGGATTAAAATGTCAACACCTGTTTGTTTACATCAGTTTTAACAGGAATCATGAGTGCTGTCAACATGCGAACTTTCATTTACTGGTATAAAAGCTTAAGCCTGTGGGTCTGTCAGCTTCTTTCCCTATGACAGAAAAGCTACAGTATCATTGTGTTCTCTGTTGTTTGTTTGTTTGTTTTCCCTAATGCTCAGGTGACTTATAAGTACCATATATGTTACACTATATGCATAACAGACAAGCAAAGCTTGAGCTGCAACACTGGCAATACAACAGCTGAGGGATTAATAGAGGCAACACTTCCATACAGACCACTGATGTGATTTTTCAAGTTGCTTTCACTTAAAATTGTTTTTGTTTCTGTACCCATTTTTCTGGCTTATTTTTCTGTACAACAACCCAATATTCTTTGGTCACCTTTCAGACTGTTCTATTCAAGTGAACATATTTCTCAAGAAAATAGAGGCATGAGCAATGAGGGCTAATAACATATTTCAAATGGAGAGTTGCAATTAATGCAATGTTAGCATTGGCCTCAGCAACATGAGGCTTTCACTCCTGACATGCTAGAAAAGAGTGATGTCTGACAACGAGACATGATTCAAAAGCAAAACATCAGCTTCCTATATCTCATCTTATAAAGGAATTCATTGTGGTAAACACAGGCATCAGCAACACTAAGGAAATCTATGGAGGCATCTATTCATTTTCACAATCTACTTGGAGTACTTCCAAAAAGTCCACAGTATATGATATACTCTAAAAATGTTTAACAATACCTGTTCTCAAATCTAGTTTGACAGTAATCAAACGTCAACATAATGATAAGGTATGCACATAGAAAAAAAAATCCTCAAATCTTTTAGGAATCTTTACTGGTTTATTTTTACTTAATATATCTGTAACTTCTAAACTGAGCCATGAAGCAGTTCAACCTAAATCAAAGTTTCTTAAATCTATAGAAACTGAATTGTGCTCTCCCAATACATTTTGCTTTGGACGTAATGGACCAGATGATAAGTAGGTTTAATTCAAGTCTAGATCTGCAAAGTCAATAGCTCTACACTCAGCTGATGTACATCTGCTGAGAAGAAGTCTTAACATAAGTACCAAAAGGAAAGGCAGAAAAAAAAATGTAAAATTGTGGATTGCAAAGGAGCAAACAGAAGCTTGTTGCTTTAAAAAGCACATCTGAACAGTTCTCTTTGATCCTACTGCTTCCACATAAAAATTGCTGCAAAGTAGCATCAAGCTCTTGAGTAAATAGAATATGTAAGGGAGGCTATTTGAAGAAAGCCACAGCTCTCCCAGTTTTTACCTTCACCAGTGTGCAATATTAACACCGATGGAGGGGATTTTTAACAACAGTAAAGATGATCCCTTGAGAAGAGAGATAAAACAACAGTACCATTGGATGTAACACACCGATTGAAAACAAATGTTTTAAAAACTCTCAAGGAAATCTGTCTCAGTGACAAGGTGTACGTGTGTGTGTGTGTGTGTGCATATTTACAAGAACTCACGTCCAGCTTATGAAGGAGTTTTTGTCAAGCTCTGAAGAAAATAACTTTTTAGATTCTCTAATTCTGGCACCTTGAAGAATTCCCTGCAGCTGCCCACCTCCAAGTTTATTGCTAACAAGACACATAGCAGAGCAGCAGTGAAATTTGGAAGCATGTTCTTTGTGATGTGAATGTGAAAAGTGGCCAAACTCTCTTTTCTTTCCTTGCTGGATGGAGTTACAGCCACTTTTCATCCTGTGAACCAGCGCGTATGACGGGATATTTAACAGCAGCCTGTGAGGGGGGTGAAAACAGCGAGACCAGGCGGCGTTTGGCCCGGACCAACTCTTACTATCCTCCAGCTGCTGGAGGTTCATGCAGGCGCCTCCACACATGTCCTCTGGAGAGGCTTTGCAGCAGCCACCTGCCTGCGCGCTGCCTCCCGAGCCTCCCAAACCCGAACCCAAAAAGCAACGAGAAGTTTCCCGAGGTGGGCTCCGCTCCACGGCAGCCACGGCGGGGGGCTTGCGGCTGCGATTAAGAAGCTAAACCGGGGAAGAAAAGCCAACCCTCCTTCCTCTGCTCCCCCCTCCACGCCCTGCGCTCCGTCCCCGAGCCGGCGGCCTCCCATCGCGGCGAGGAGCGGAGGCTCCGCCGCCCCCCGGGGCGGGCCCGGGAGCATCTGGGGGGGCTCGGGGGGAGCCTTCGGAGCCGCCTCCCCCCGCGGCGGAGCGGCGCGGAGCGAAGCGGAGCGGAGAGGAGGCGGCGGCGCCTTCCTCCTCCTTGCCTCCCTCCTCTGCCTCCTCCCCTCCAGCCCTGCCCGGAGCTTGCGGGGAGGGGGGAGAAAGGCCGGGGGGGGGGGGGGGGGGGGGGGGGGGGGGCGGGCTTCGCCTCCGCCTTCAGCCCGAGGAAACTTTGGCCGGGGGGAACGGGGGAGGATGGAGGCCGGGGAGCCCTTCAACCGGTCGCGGGCTGGGGTAGAGCCGCCCCGCGGGGACTTGAACCTCTCCGGGCTGCCGGAGGCGGAGGGGAAGCCCCTCTTCGGCATCGGCAGGGATAACTTCATCGTCTTGATCGTCTTTGGCTTGATCTTCACCCTGGGGGTGCTGGGCAACTCTCTGGTGATCACGGTGCTGTCTCGGAGCAAGCCGGGCAAGCAGCGCAGCACCACTAACATCTTCATCCTCAACCTGAGCATCGCCGACCTGGCCTACCTGCTCTTCTGCATCCCCTTCCAGTCCACGGTCTACGTGCTGCCCGCCTGGGTGCTGGGCGCCTTCATCTGCAAGTTCATCCACTACTTCTTCACCGTCTCCATGCTGGTGAGCATCTTCACACTCTCGGCCATGTCGGTGGACCGCTACGTGGCCATCGTGCACTCCCGCCGCTCCTCGACCTTGCGCATCTCCCGCAACGCGCTGCTGGGCATTGGGCTCATCTGGGCGCTCTCCTTTGCCATGGCCTCACCTGTGGCTCACCACCAGCGCCTCTTCCACCCTGAGAACAGCAACCAGACCTTTTGCTGGGAGCAGTGGCCCAACCCACGCCACAAGAAGGTCTACGTGGTTTGCACGTTCATCTTTGGTTATCTGCTCCCGCTGCTGCTCATCTCCTTCTGCTACGCCAAGGTGGGGCAAGGCAGGTAGTGGTGGAGGGCATGTGGAAGGAGCGGGGGGGGTGACCACGGTGGTGGGTGTCCATGAGCCTCAGGGACATCTCTGGACACATGTAGGGACATGGCACTGGCAGGAGCCAGCAGTGTTAGGAGGTGATGGGGCAGGGGTGTTTGCACTGCAGAAGGATGGGGCAGGTTTTACAGTTGAGGGATGGTGGGGGGGGGGGGACAAGGTATGGCACAGAAAGGTCAGGGATTGCATGGGGCGGGGGACAGGTGGCGGGTGTTGTTCCTGCAATTATGGGGACCCCTCTGCCTGACGTCCTCCTTGCAAAGTGTCGAGAAGCCCCAGAATCTTTCTCTGTGAATGCAACTCTACTCTTTCCTTGCAGTGCTGTATAAGGAGTTTAACTCAAGTCATGTGCAACCAAGCAACAAGTTGTTCAGGCTTCAAACACAGCATTTCAGTTCCTTAAAGTACAACGTGCTGAGAAAATATGACACAAGCCTGCCAATCTGGTCTGATCCAATTAATACATGATAAGAGCAAAAGACTCATTGTGTTGCCTGGTCGCTCTGAGCCCGGTCTTGCCCCCATTGAAGTGAATGGGAGATTTACCTCTGAATTCAGCACGGGCATGTGCTAGGAAGCAGTGACTGAGGACCTGGGTAGGAAAAAGCTATTAGTAAGGTTGCCTGAATAGAGGTGCTTAAGGGTTTTCTGCTCAGGGAACAGTCATGTTTTTCTACAAATGTTATTTGCAGCCTTCAGTGTAGCATCCACAGCTCTCTGACAAGACCCGGAGCACAGGCTGTGACCTACTGAGCTGCACAGAGATCCTCCCAGATCCTCCTGTTTCTGTGACAGCAGCCTCCAGTCCAGATTCATCCTTGGGCAGTAATTTGTGTTCACGAGGATAGGTCTGCTCTTGCAGATAACGACTGCTTAGGTGTTGAGAAATGACTTTAATTAGCAAATTAAATAGGTTTAGTTAATGTATTTAATGTGAACAAATAATTTTATGTTCTATTCAGTTGTATGTGCTATACACATTATGTCAGTTTAATTGTGGAAGTAAGTGCAGGCTGGAATGACATCTAACTTTGCTAAAACTTTGAGTTATGCAGAACTCAAAGGACAATGCTTCTAAACTACTGTTTGTAGTGAAACAAGTCCAACCCAGCAAAGGGAGAAGAAAAGGTATGTTTTCATACATAAACTGAATTTTGCTTTCCCTCGGTAAATACACTGGCATCTCTTCTGCAGTGGTGAATGTGACTGAGCTGTGAGAGGGAAGAAACCTGTTGTAGCCTAAGATCATTGGAGCTATAAGAAAATAATGAATATTACAGAGAGACTATTACTGAATGTGTGTAGAGGAAGCTTTCCAGCCATTAAGAATTCTTTTATTTTTAAAAGCCAAAGTGTCTTCAATTTCAGCATAGATTACCAGCCTTCAAAATATAATTATGTGACTGAAAATTGAAAGCAAGTCTTTAAAAATTATGACAGACTTGCGTAGCATAGAAAAAAAAAATAAATAAAGGAAATTTACCTAAAGGAAATTTAAGCATACTAAGCAGAACACACCATGCTACAAAGCCCTTATACTAAAGTAGATATCTCAGTATCAATATGAATATGTGTAGCTAAAAAACAACAACCCTGTGTGAAATACATGCCCAGAACAAATTAATAAAAACAAGGCCACTCCAAGTTACAACTAAAATCTTGTGCTCTGATTGTTGCCAGGCTGAGATCTCACCCTTGCTTGGTCTGAGGATTGATGTGTTTTGAGCCTGAATATACAATCTTGCTTGCTGCAGCGCCAAGCTGGAGGATCCAACGTGAAAGGATGAACTCTAGGAGACGTTTTGTATTCCCACTGGTGTCAATAAAGCTGAAAAATGCCATGATTCGTAAGAGGCTATATTGAAGGTGTTTGAACCCTGCAGCATAAAGGCTTGTTCTTGCCCCCATTTCGGAACCACTGACACATCTCCAACTGCAGTATAGCGGGGCACATGAGGTAAAGCAAGGGAGAAATTAAGAATGATAAAAGTTGAAAATCAGAGCTGAAGTCTTACATTTGTCCAAGTCACTGCTGCTCTCCTGGGTGTCCAGCAAAGCGACTGCTGTGAGCTCTTCCTGATGTCACTAGTACAACTGATATTTTGGCTTCTTAATGCATGCATGGTTAGAGGATAGTTGCTGTGTAATAGTCTCAGAAGTATTACAAATCTAAACACATTAGTTTCTTATGGACTTCCCTGGTTTTCATGAACTGTGGATCAGCTAAATAATGCAGTTTTCTGATACAGTAGATTAAGACAAAGGAGATGCATTTCTCTGTTTGAATATATTGCCTTTTCCAGGCTCCTTTAAGGCAGTTCTGTTTCCTTTCTAAGCAAATTGCAATTGAACTTTCAGTTTTGAAAGTCTCATTTTTAAGGCACTCTAATGGAGGATTGAGTTCTTTTCCTCTCCCAGTCTCTCTTAAATTATGTTAAGAGACATTCATTTTCAGGGGGTGTTGTCCCCAGTGGAGAGCAATACTGTTGGAAACTACGGAAGTGCTTAAATAATGGTATATGCCACAAAATCTGAACTGGCAATCTCATATAATACATTCTTAAGGCAGAGACCACGCTCTGTCATGTGTGTGCAGCTCTGCTTTTCCTCTCTCCCACAAAAAAAAAAAAAAAAAAAAAAAAAAAAAAAAAAAAAAACACCTTTGTGTCACTTTTAACCAAATGTGGAACAGAAGTGAAAATATGAGAGGGATTGAGAAGGAATGATATTTCCCTAGTTTCATGACAACAACAGCCAACACAGAAGATGGAGAGGCTCAATCTTCTCTGTCCTTTAAGGAGAGTCAGTTCGCACTCAGTTGTTGAACACCAGACAAGCCACATGGGGAAGAGGTCTTGTGTAGTGCCTGCTCGTGGAGAAGGCTCGGCTTTTTGGGATCATGCAGTCAAGAAATCACAAATCCTTAGGAAGCCAGCTGTAACTGGCTCCAGACAGCTCACAGAACTACTCTGTAAAGGAGCTTACTACTTCAGCCAGAGGAGTGGTGATTATATAGTTATTAGTTGAGTTACAGCACTGCATACTTATAGACAGCCTGTATTCTTTTTTATAGCTTATAGTGTTACTTGGCATATTATTTGTTACAGATGTTTAGTATGTGTTTCATAACACGAATATGTTTGCTCACTAATGTGCTCTTAAAGGGCAAAGTGATAGATGATGCACAGTGAGCTTCTACCAATTGACATCTGTCATGGTAGTGCAATGTGACAACTGATTTTGGGTGCCTCTGCTTCTGAGTACCCAATTATGAGGCTTCAGTCCTTCAACATCAGACCTCTTTCAAGCCTCTAGGTTGGAGACCTAAAATCATTAGCAAACGTTTCCTTTTATAGAGGTATAATGTTAAAAGCTACTTTTTCAATTTATTTCTTGCCTGAAGAATGTTTCCATTATTATCTATCATTCTGAACATTCTGAATTCATGAAAGTCACGTATGATTTACAGAGTTGGTTAAAAATAAGCCATAAAAAATAGGAGTCAAGATAAAATGCAAGCTTACATGGTTCTTGGCATAAGATAATATATCTTAAATTTTGCTGAACAGAGAGGGAAAACTTTATTGGAGAAGGCTAAACTACACTGAAAAGAGAAATAAAGGGTATGACATATTAGTGACATACTATTAAATGAAAGAGGGTGAAGGATCTGTTGTGACAATAAAAGTAGCAGCATTACTTCAAAAAATGGATTGCAGTCAAAGGCACTTGAATTTAAATCGGGTTCATATTATAAAATATGGTTCAGAATGTAATGCTCACATTATGGCTCTGTTAAACAAGCAGTTCACTCTTATTAGATAATGACCTTGGGCAGGCTTTCCTGCTGCATGATTTTAAATGGATAAACTAACAAATAAGGAAGGTGTAGGCAGTGGAACGATTGCTTACAGCCAGACAAGAAACATGCTTTGAAGCAATGCAGACTTCAAACTTTTATATTGTTTGGCAGACCTGTTTGAATAAGCAAAGGTAGTTTTGGCTATTTTTTCCTTTCCCTATTTGAAAATCCTTCTTCCAGCTTCATTTAGTCATCATCCCTTAGCCTGTACTCTCAAACCATCTGAAGGTTGTCTCTGAAACAGCTGCGAGCAAAATGAAATAGTCTGAAGGCAAAAGCAAGGACCTCCCAAATGCCGTTGGGATGGTTTTGGTAGTACAGTCTAGACCAGCCTGGAACTTCTTCTATTTTCATAATCCTGCAAGACTCCTTACACCCTCTGGTGCAACAGCATATCTCTCATCCCCCAGAACCGCATCCTCATCTTCAGAACACAGGAAAGCTATTCCCTCCCCAAGAGCCAAACATGATTGCTGGTCAACAGGTACATGAAAGCTGGAGTTACCAGTTTCATGTAAAGAGCTAATTTTCCACAGAGTTGATTTTATTTTATTTTATTTTACTTTATTTTATTTGAAATGTAACATCTGATTAGAACAGGTTGTGACTTATTTATTTATTCTAGCAAGGGTCATATTTTATTCTGTGAGTTAAATACGCATGTATAAATGCATTAGTGGATATTTTGTAGAACACTTTCTTTAGAAGAATAACTTGAGATAAAATAAGAGGAATATAAGAATTATTATTCATTCAGGTGAAGTGACAGTGGCTGTAAGAGGAACAATTGATTATTCCTTGGCCCAAAGAAGAGAGAATTTGAAAAGGGCAGCGAGGAGTGGTGTCTTTGATTTGCCTTGTAGTGTTTGTGCATAAACATGGCTCTTAATATCGCTCTACAGCTTTCCATGTAGGTCTCTGAGTACTGTTCCACGGCTGTTGATAGGTAATTAAATTCTGCCTATTTCTCTTCCTGCTGGTCTGCATACCATCTGGTACACTACCACACAGAGCCAGCATGTTTTCACTGCAGAGGCTGTACATCCTTATTTCATGACATACATACATAACCCGAAATAGAGAAACTTGAGAAGGATTGATTGGAAGGCTATCACCTAAATCTTCAACATCCCAAAATATTCAATAATATCTTTTTTTTACTGCATCTTTCTTTGGAACGGAGAAAGATGCAATGCAAAAGCTTGTGTTACAAGTTTCAGAACAAAAGAAAAAGAAAGTTTATATCCTTAAAAGAAGATTTTGCAGTTCTAAGTTTTGGGAAGAGCACGTCTAACTTTAGTGTTACACTCTGAGTGAAAATCAGTCTAGTACAGTATCAAGGTGGCAGGAGACAAGATTTGCAAAGATCCAATAGAAAAAGCTCATCTATTTAAGTTATGTGAATGGGGCAATAATTTAAGCAGAAGTGATGGGAAGTGAACTTCACTGTATTTCTCCCATGCTCTTTTGTTTTTACAACCACAGAGTAAACAACTCAGCTCTGCTGTACATGGTGACAGCAGGCGAATAAAGAATGTGTGAGCCAGGGGGACACATTTCTGCTTCTCTGATGCATCTCAGGGGCTCTTCTATGCTTTTCTGTTTGTTTTCTTCGTCCTGGAGAAGGAAGAACATCTGGGATCCAGCCAAAGCCATTTTTTTTTCCTGCTTTTCTGGGGCTCAGGTTAGCCTGGTGGCAGCCAGGCTGGCATTTCAGAGTAGGGAGTGAGTGCAGGGCTGACACACAAACACATTTGTGTACAGATAAGCAAAACTGCACTTCAAATGTTATGTTACAATTTTATTTATTTGTATATTTTTGTGGTTTGCTGATAGATAAGAGCAGACTTTTAAAAAATGGAATCCACTGGTGATACGTGGTTATTCACAAATATCATCCTATTTTCCTTAGCTTATTCTGTATGTTTGTAAGACTTAAATGCCACAGTGGAATCAAATCTCTGCATCATCTTCTCTGGTTGTCCTGTCCTGGTAGTGGTTAGCCATGCATCCCAAAGAAATCAGAGAAAACATTCCAGAAATCAGAGAAAAGAGAGAATTTATACTTTTTCCACACCTCAGGAAATCTCCTTAGAAACCCTAACGTATAGTACTATATTCCTTCAAAAGATCTTTTTAATGCATACTTACTTTAACTCTGGATGATCTTATCTGTTTAATTGCTCTCAGTTCATCTTAGAGCTATGTAAACTCTAACCGTAACATTGTCATCATCTAACTGAGCTCTTCACTCTGAATTTTTGCAAAAATGTGCACACACACACACACACACACTCTCTTACCATATTATAATTAAACACTTGAGTTTAATAAGTATTTCCCTTTCTTGATTCTGTATGATTTACTACTGGTTAAATATATGCAGCTGAAGAGCATATTCCCTGCCTCCCCACATACCTATAAATCATGTTATATGGATATATTAAACTCAGTTAACAATGACTACAGAAAAAGGGCATGCTTCACTATGCATCCACTATCCAAAACCTTATGTGAAAATCATTACATTTATGTTAAAATTTGGACCCTACGCTTGGTTGATATATCATTTTGAGACATAGTGAAAAATTACTTGTGAAAGGTATATGACAGGTGTCATCAAATTATTCATAAAGGTCATATCTCATGTGAGATTCATCTTATTATAAATTATTTGTAAAAAGCTTAGGCTTTTTTGAAGTTCAAATAGTGCCAAAATCCTGATTATATTAACCAAACATCCATCTGAAGAAAGCAAATTATGCAGGTGACTCAGAAAAGCTCTGACTCAAAACATACACTTTTTATGTTACATGCAGTAAAGGTCATTCTAAATTAACAAGCATTGACATTTTTATGAAAGAAGAATGATTGCTAATTCTTGTTACAGGATAGGTTTCAATTTATTGCCTTGTTCAATCATAATGTGTATTTGTTATGTAATACATCTGTATTTTGATACAAGAATTCAGCTGTGATGTGCTTTGTATTTGTTGATTCACACAGATACAGATATACAATTCCTTTAGATTTTATACAATGCTCTTCTGAAATGTGTAAATTGTGTCATTGATGTTTGTAAGCAATTCATGCAGTACTGGAGAATATACTCTAAAAACAATGTTTTTGAATTTTAGAAAATGGTGAAATACAAGATGCAAATTAATCTTTTCAGGTCCTTAATCATCTGCATAAAAAGTTGAGAAACATGTCAAAGAAGTCAGAAGCATCCAAGAAAAAGGTAGATTGCTTTCATTAACAATTCCTATTTGTTTATATTTTAGTTTTATGGGTAAGATAATTTGGTATTCTATTGCTTGTTGCCAAAGCCATAATTGAGAGGAGGATTTGAAATGAAGTATTTAACGACATATTCAGTCTCTCACTGAACTCAGCAGGATGGGAATCTTCTCTGATCTGGGTTTTCTACCATAGTGGGTCAAGCCATTACATGAGATCCTTGTATTTTAAATATTGGAACATCTGAAATTTAGATATGGAGAGACCACCTCTCTTTAATGTAAATGTTTCTTTTGCCTTACCAGCCTTTTTCTCTATCTTGTAAATATTTTTTCTTAAACTAGCTGATTTTTTTTAATGAAGAATTCCTAGCTTGTATGATGAGACTTACAACTGACATTAATTGTACTTCTGGATAGGAGGCTAAAAAGAGACTTTAATGATTTTATGATTTTCCATAAAACATTTTTTTCTAAGTTCAAGACTTCAGTTATATACTGGCTACAAGTAAAATTGTGAAGGGTCTTTAAAGCAGAATATTAGCTTTGCAATTTACAGCAATATTTGAAGGATGTGTTTATGTAGAGAATTTGACAGATAATATAATATGGTCCTGATTTTTGAGCAGATTTGACCACAGTAATCATTTGACTAACTTCTCGGTTTATGAATGTGGAGTCAGAAAAAACCCTTAGGCTACAGCTCTTCATTTGATCTGATCACTATTACCATATGGGCATGCAGACTATCTGCAATGTAGATGAGATATACATGGGCTCAACAGGGAATAAATAATCTATTCTTTATGCACTCTCTATATTAAAAAAAAAAAAATCTTGTCATAGATTTTAATTTCTAGAATTAAAAATATTACATCCCTGAATCAGTAGAACACTTAATATAAATATTTTGCACTTGCTCTCATCAAGGCCAAAGGTGTAGTTTTCAAAGGCGTTCTCTATGTTGCTGTCTCTATTCTCATGTACATTATTCTCAAACTGGAAATATCTGTGCATTTTCTCTAAGGACTAGCTCTTGAAATTTCAAATAAAAATCAGATCTAGCTATGAACTTGCTTTAATAGTTTGAGGCATTGCAGCTAAGTCCGAGACTGCCTGGGCACCTCAGGGTTCAGTAACCAAAGGGCAAACAAAAAGAAGCATAAAACTTTTTTTTTTTTTTTTTTTTTTGACTTAGAAATTTCTGATCCTAAGGCCATAACTCATGTTTTCAAAGCAACTCTGTTTTCATTAGTATGTTTTATCTATCTGGTTACTGTGTGTTCTTCTGCTGCTATTTTGTTAACAATAATGCATTTCAGACCCAGTTCTACATTTCTAGCTTTATTCAAAGCTTTATAAAATTTTAGTAGTAGAATCTTAAAATTAATTTGTCATATGTCTGGAAAAAAAAAAAAAAAAAAAAAGTAAATTTAAATTATGAATGTGCCTAAATGCTGTTCTTTGTGCTGTTTGGTCACAAAGCAGCAATATTAGCATCATTCATTTCAGGCGGTTTTTATTTGCTAATGAGGAACCATAAGCAAGATGCCATTAGGTAAAAAAGGGCTGCCCTTTAGTGTTACCTTGGTTGCAAATTATAGTCATAGTGGAAAGGTAAGCTCTGAAGTGCAGCTTAGGAGGAATAATGGGAAAAAAACAGAAGTTGTGAGGATCCATTATGCAGAGCTACTTATGCTGCTGATATGAAATACCTTAAGTACAATAGTTACAAGAGACACATGGTCAACCTCAGCTTTCAGTGTATACAGTCTATTAAAAGTCAGTGATTTTCCTGGTGCCAGGCTTGTTGTTGTTTGTTTGTCTTAATTTTGAAAAAAAATGTGTAGTAATACACCTTTTAAGAAGTAACTGTGCATGCAATATCCAGACAGAGTGTTTTCAGCCAGAATATTAATGCATTAAATGGATCAGAGCATGAACTGTTCTTTATTTATACTTCTTTGTTAGCACAAGGAAGACTACTTTCCTGATGACAGCTGAAAGAGAAAATATTTGTGTGGCTGTTTTAGCATCAGCTGACTTAAACTAAATAGGGCTAAATAGAAAAAAAAGGTTGTGAAGACATTTGAACCCTTGAGACTAAAATTATATTTACAACAGGTATGTCCTTTGGTTTCTGTTGTGAGATTTTGCTAACCAGCCACAATATCTCCCATAGATTATTTCAGCCTGTTGCCACAGAAATTAAGATTTTCCCTGCAAGTTTCTTTATGTTAAGTCACGTGGTGATTGTTTAGGTCAAAGAATTAGTACCAAGCATTAATCAATTCAAGAAAGTATAGACTAGGGTCAATAAATTAGCAAAAAGTCCAGGAGGCATTGTCTGTACTGTAGTATATATCACATTGTGGGTTAGTTTGGCCTGTGAAGAAGAGCTGAAGTTGTCTGCAGAATTATGAAGTGTTAATAGAGTAATTATAATGACCAATAACATAATATGCTTTGGAATTGCTATTAGGCTTTTATCGGGAAAGTGGCACTTGTTAGAGCCATACATGTATTAATTTTTTCAGCAACTGCAAAGCAATAACAGCTGATTCTGAAGTAAGCAAAAGGTAAAGAAAACATTAACAATCAAACTTCATTTTGCCTTAGAAAAATACTTACAGCACCTGAAAAGTCTATAATGACTGATACTGTCAGTTGTGGCTGTCAGAAGGGATCTAAGGAGCTTTATATCTCTTTCTTGTGAAAATACTGAAAGATGAGGCAGCACCAAGGATATTTTGCTCCTTGAGTTCAATATACAATTACCAGAAATTTCAAGTTCCTTCCTTATTTGTCTTTTTTTTTTTTTCCTAGTTGTATTGTTGTATTCCAGAACGTTGTTGGATGATCCCCCCATGGAAATTTTATGTTCAAATTTTCAAAATAATTCTGCTCCTCTTTAGATTCTTCAGCAAACATTTAATCTGACTGCTCTAAGCTCTTTCACTAGCTGCCTTCATGTACAATACATCTCTCTTGAAATTCTGGTCAGAAATCCTTGTGCACCCAATTAAAATATAACTTAGATCTGAATGAGAGTCCCCAAAGACCTATATTATTATTTTGTTACATCAGGCTTGTATGCACATCAGAAAAGGCTAGGATTTTGTGTAGGGTGTGAGGTACATCATTCTTTATTTTTGAGCAAGGTGATGCATTTCCCTTTTGCTGCAGAATTTTCAAGGCTAGCATTCTTCTTGCATTACTTCAAAATAAAGCCATATAGGTAATGAGGTTCATTTGTTAATAAATATTATTGTTAATAAATATTTAAGAGTGTATTATGTTTGTGTACTTTTTTTTTTTTTTCTATAAACAATGCTTTTAAAGCAGGTTTAAAATTAATTCTGTGAGTGCTTATAAGACATTTGTGTTTTCCTTTCCCTGTCTCAGACAGCACAGACTGTGTTGGCGGTGGTAGTGGTTTTTGGCATCTCCTGGCTGCCGCATCACGTGATTCATCTCTGGGCTGAATTTGGAGTTTTTCCACTGACTCAAGCTTCATTTATCTTCAGGGTAATTGCACACTGCCTGGCTTACAGCAATTCTTCTGTGAACCCGATTATATATGCATTTCTCTCTGAAAATTTTAGGAAGGCCTACAAACAAGTCTTCAAGTGCCAGATAGGTAATGAATCACCTCTGAATGATGCTAAAGAAAATAAGAGCCAGATAGATACACCACCAACTACCAACTGTACACACATGTGAACTTCAGAAAGTCCTGTACGTTGGCTCTTCAGCTGTGTGATCAAGACTTCTAGAAAACAAAGCACAATGAGCTTTATCCTAGCTTTTTCTTGATAAAGCTAATTGCTAATAAGCTATTTAATGTACTGAAATTACATTTGTAGCAAACTTTCATGAAACTGGTATGAAAGAAAACTGAGCTGGTCCTTTGTATCTTAGCTTTGCCAAATAAAGCTCCTGGACCTTTAAAAGATACTTCAGTAAAAATGTTGGTGATATGTCTGCGTTCTTATTCACTAAGCATAAGTTCTATAAACATTCATGTATATATACAAGGATACGTTGACATGGACAAGTCACTTAACTTTCCGACATCTTACCCTGTAGAAGTGAAGAGATGGCTGAATTTTCTGACTTAGAGATGATAAATACTGTGGTACTATGATTTCAGAGAGGAAAACTTTCATTATCTCCATCAGATTGTTTTGACAATGCTTTTTCTCTTTTTAAAGTAAAGATGTGCTATGATGCTGAGTTGAAATAACCCATGTACAACTTGAGGCAACTGCTTTAGAGAGACAATGCTGATTTTATCTGTTCAGCTGTCTTTTTAATGTAAAACACTGAGTGATGATGAACTTTTTACTACTTTGTATGCCTACCTTACTGCATACACAGAACTTTTGTGTACGCTATATAAGGTTTTGTTTATGGCCTGTATGTAGTTGTACCAAAATGAGGATTTGTCTGAGGGAAGCTTTTCTATAGTTTTTGCGTGTGTGTGCGTGTGTAGGGGTGCATGTTTTGTTAACTTTATAGACTTTGAGATGGAGCTACAGTTTTAAATGTGCAATATCTGTATTAATATTAAAATACTATGTTCCATAAAGAAATTCCAAGCAATGTTTAAGTGTTTTAAAACAGCAATCCATTAAAAGTTCTAAGAGGGGTTTGATATCATGAAACTCTAAAATGGAAAATTTCAGAAGGATGTATTAAAATCAATACAAAGTATAGAAGGTAAATGGCAGAATTCTGAAAATTCTTAAATATCATGAGTGATTTCGGCAATTTTATAAATGTTCTTAACATGTCCTTAAGCAGTAAACCTCTAAAGAAATAGTGGAAGAGTACTCAGTACTTTGAGAACATTATTGTTAGCTGGACAATGATGTGATTTACCATTTATATTAATGACCCATGGAATCATAGGATAAATCAAACTGAAAGAACCTCTGGACATCCTCTCAAGACAGGGCTGCCTTCAGATCTGGATCACTTCCTTATCTAGGCACGTTTTGTAAATTTCCAAGGATGGCAATTCAACAACTTTTGGTCAGCCTGCTACTGCCTCATCATGTGCAGCTGAGATTTCCCATGATGTAACTTGTGACCATTGCCTTCTGTCCTTTCTCTGTGCAATCCAGTAGAGTCTTCTCTCTAACCAATCACTGTGTAATCGAAGATGGCAATTAAATTTCTTCTCAGCCTTCTCGTCACCAACCTGAAAAAATGAGGCGCTCTGTATCTCATCTGTTGTGCTCCAGCCCCCTGGCCTTCCACTGCACTTGCTCCAGCGCAGCCATCCCTCTCACATACTGGGGTGTTTGAAATGGGACGGCATATTCCAGGTGTGGTCTCACCAGCACTGAGTAGAGGGGACTAATCGCTTCCCTAGACCCTGTGTTTTTCTGCAGAATTACATTCAGTCAGTCCAAGCCCAAGTTTCAGGACTCTGGATTTGGCTTTGTTGAACTTTATACATTTGATAACTATTGTCCCATTCCTCTGGCTTACGGAGGCCCCTCTGAAAGGAAGTCTTGCCTTTCAGTGTATCTAGCACTTGCCAAGGTTTGGTGTCATCTGCAAACTTGCTGAGCATTTCCTGCTCCCTGTTCAGGTTTTTGATGAAGATGTTAAGTATTGTCGAAAAGATACTCTGTCAGATTCTTTTTTTCTCCACAAACTTGCTTAAAAAAAAAAATAGTTTGGTGTGGTGAAAGATAACTATGGGACAGTCTCTCCATATCATGAAAATGCCTATGTTTACATGCAATTATTATCTGCTTGGAACCAGTAAAATAAAATTGAAGATGTTGAATTAAAAATAATGGAATAATACTGCATGCATGATTGTGTCAATTCCTTCATATGAAGAAACAGTATGATGTTATTGCTAGGAACACAAAATATATGAAAAAAATTAATTGGAGAAGAAGGGCTTATCTGTGCAGCAAGCCATTTTCTGGGTTAAATTTGAGGTTAGGAAACAGTCTAGCACAATTTTGCAGTTCCTTTGAGCTTTCAGATTTTTCATGTCCTAATCAGATTATTAAATCACTATCAGACTTGAAATGAGTTTATAACATATTAGGTGATTCCACAGCTTTGAAAATTATATATTTTTTCCTTTTTAAATTTCGCTTTTTTTTTCTTTTACTTTTAAATAAAAAATAAAATGTAAATATAAAAATCATATAAAGTTAACATTGTGAGTTTATGGTTTCATCTGGAAGTCTTTTTTTCTTAGTTGTAAATAATCTTAAACACAGTTGCTTGATAGTCAGCAATGGGACTTCATCTGTTTGAATTTCTGAGGATGAGGGAGTGGGGAAGGCCTGCAGTAAGATTTACTTTTGAAACCCTGCCTGATTCTTGGTGAGTGCCAGTAAAACTTCCGCCTCTCTTCTCAGAGAAACTTTAACAAGCACCTGCCACTCCAAAACTCGGTTTCTTGACTAAAGCACACTCCTTTTTAATCAGTGTCTCTACCATGGCTTCGATGTATTCAGCTGTGACCCAGAGGATGTTAATGTAAAAATGGCGTTAATGTATGCTGTGAACTGCAACTAACCCTTGAGTAGCAGGGGTTTGTGCCAGAAATATAGCTAATTTGGGCAGAAAATCAGCAAATGGGCACTAATTATCTTTGATGACTAAATGCCTGCTTGGATATTTTCTCTAACTAGGACTGAATTTTCCACTCAGATCAATAATCTCAGTGAGTTCCACCATATTCTTCTATTAATGGGACAATACTATTCCATACAAATTAAAATAAATAATAAAATAACAGGCATGATTTCTCTAATTCCTCTGAAACTAAAGCAGGGTACTTATGTGTAATTTAAAAAATACTTAAATTTATACTAATGTCTTAAATGATACTTAAAAATTGTGAGAATTAGAGACCTCAAATAGAAAGAGCTACTCATATATTAATTTATACACTCCCTAAAATTTTATTTTATGTATTTTGTCAAAATACTACCTCTTTGTGCTGTTTCACAAGTATCTCCAAAAGTTGAAAATATATTATGCATTTTAACACTGATGATAGAAATAGTATATCCCGTCAAATCAAGTAGCAAGAGTTGTTCAGTCCTTCTTAAAACTGTGCTTTAGTAGAGAAACAGAAGTCTTTTCTTTCCACAGTTTTCTCTGCAGAGTGTATTAAACACCCATGGAATGGTAGCACTTCTGTAGCACCTCATGCTTACGTGAGAATGTCTCATTTCTTGCACACTTTTAGCAGGGGGTGTAGAGGAGCTTAGTTCTGTCCGTCTTCTGGGGTTGTACTAGGACATTTCAGCAGGTTTCTAGCCAACCTTGCATTTTATGTTTTATAATTTCAGTGTTTTTTGTTTTTGTTGTTGTTGTTGTTGTTGTTTTTAACAGTTGTTGCCTTAAAAAGATGTGAAAATTTCATTAAAACACTGCATCAGTGGAACTTGGAAATTGTAAAGATTTATGTTTAAGGAGGTCAGGAAACAATTCCATTGAGGTTCTTCATTCAAGGTTAGCCTACCTATTTGTGAGTAAGTGTTTAAAGTACAATAAAAGTTGTCAGCTGAACAAAAAATTATAGCAATGCTCTTCTTCAGCTAATACAGCCTAAAATACATTTTACATCCTTCAAGATATAAGTGCAGTCTTCAAGATGTAAGGATCCATATGCACACTGTGTATGATTATACATAAACAAGATTTGGAACCCATATCCAAAATGAAAAAAAATAAATAAATAACAGCACTTAACAAACATATTATTCGTCATCTACAAACATGACGAAAAAGGATGGGAACTTTCTCTCGTATATATCCAGCTGTCCTAACTTGACAGGTAAATGTATCACCCATTTAGCAAATTTTAACAAAAGGAGGTGATAATTTTAGTTCAAAGTGAAGATAACACTTAATGGCCTCTTCTATGTGAGTCATAAAATTACGTATAGGTTTCAGTCAGAAGTATGTACTAAACATTTATGATATGCAATAATGGAAACATTCAGAATTCCTTAAAATTTCTTTCTTACATCAAAAAATAGAGAAGTTCCTAGCATTTTCTTGTGTCTAAGGTAGGTAACAAAAGAATATGAAAACAATAAACCTGACAAAACTGGCAGAAATTACATGCAAGAAATTACTACGACTGTATAAGGAGCAAACTTTAATTTTACAGTTGTGTTCCCATCTTTAGCGCTAAAGATCTTTCAGCCTTTTGTATGATTAAATTAATTGGATCATTGATTATTTACCAATTGTTCTGAAGTCTCTTCTAAATTTAAACATTGAGAAAAACATATATTTCAAAAACATTTATTTTTTTCCAAAGATAAGACATTTTAATGACATTTTAAGTTAAGATGCTTCAAGGTATGTATTCACTTTCACTGTACACATGCATCTCTTTCTTAAAATATTATTATTATTCTTTTTATAATATATTATATACTAATTTGAAAAAAAAAAAAAAGTCATTTTCTCCAAGAGATAAAGCTTTGTATATTTAATGTTACAGTAAAATAAATCTTACTTTACATTCCACATTGTAGGGGAAAGTGAGGGATCTTTATATAAAGTAACGTTGGAAATGCATTATTTTAAACATCATTATCTTCATGGCTTCTTCACAGTATGATGTGTCACATTGTACTTAATGGTATTTGTTGTATTTTGGGAAAAGATAAAATTAGAGAAAAGATCCAATTCTACCTTACAGAGCTTGTGCTTGTGTTATATATTCAGTACACATACAAATGTTGAAGACCAGGAAATTAAAATTCTGTGTTTGTTTCAGTGTATAATGAATGTAAAGTAACATGCAGTTGTTCTAAGATATACTGTACCTTGCTTGAATTTTCAAGTGATTTTTTCAATAGATCTGTATTGTTTTTTCTTCTCTCCATAATACGAAATACCAAGCCCGTTTTCTTACAAAATGTTAGCACAATATTTGAAAACAAGCGGTGTACTCAGGAAAAAAAATCCAGAAAAAAAATAGTGTATGTGATACTCAACAGACTTTCATGACTAGATGTTGTTATAGGTTGAAAATACCCTTATGAAAACTTAACTAATATAAAAAAATTTTTCATTTTCTAGTACCTAAATGCAGGAGGTATGATACTCTATTCAGGCTGGTAAAAGTCAATTGAAAATGATTGAACTCATTGATATTTCTTATTCAAATGCAATTTCAATCTTTGTGACACATTTTGCTTAAAAGACATAAAACCAGAGCCAGAGCCATGTATTTGAATATGAAAAGAAACAAAATACACTAGTGATATGAAATCCAAACTTATTTTTATTAAATGAAAGCCTGTGTGTGGCTCCACTTTGGAAAGAGACAGTCAAATCGATGTACATTTGTGTGTAGATCTGCATTAACCAAGAGAAATGGCTATTTCAATACAGTAAAAATATCTAGATGAGCATGAAACCAGAATATGACTTCTACACCTAATAAGATATATTTTTAAAAGCAAATTAAATGTTATCAGCATGCATTTAAAATGATGTGCACTTTATCAATTTTACCTACTCAAATATCTTGTACAGTTCTTGAACAATCATTTGTGGACATGTGTACTTAACATTTGCAGATACATGGGCGCATTCTGGCCATATATATTTACAGGACTAAGACTGAGGTCTTATTTTATAGAGACATTGCTTAAGTCCTATAGCATAGTCCTCTTGAAACAGTTTGCCTTTGTGTGGTTATTCAATTCACTGATAAACTTCTAATCATCTGTAAAATTTGCTGTAAAATCTCTCTTTTAGTAATAAATCATCTGAGCTCCAGAGATAATCCAGAGATTTCTAGCAATACCTATAGAGATTTTGTCAGCCTGGTTATGTTTAATATTAATATTCCAAAAGAAAACACAAAAATTTTGCTTATGTTTTGTAGATTTCACATTTTTGGGTGAGGTGATAACAAGAGAGTATTCCTTTACATTAAATTTCACAATAAATTTAGCACAAGAAAACTGGTAATTTTAATACTGTAAAATTAAAAGTCATACATTTAGGAGAGAAGAACATGAGGAAAACTTTAAGAACTGATTTTTGAACTGGCAAATGATGAATTGGAAATTATCAGCTATTTAAACATAACCATTGACTCTGTGTAACTGAAAGAACATGCAAAAGCCCTGGAGTTGTCAATTCAGAACATGGAGGTACCTTGGGTTGTGTCACTGAAAACAGAGAGGCTTTCACACAGCAATTTCAGCAAAGAGAGATATGGTTACTAAGTAGTTCAATTACATCACGTACCTCTGTACCCATACAAAGAAATACCTGGTTCTATGCCACTCTTAGATGAGTGGATGAGTTAGTAGGATCCAGTATGGTGAAATTAAACTAGAACAGTTACATCTGTAAATGAAGTGGAAGCATTTTATGAAACCATGGGTATAAATAACTCTAGAATGCTTAATCAACAAATGCAGTATATTCCCTTTGCTTCATATCATGTTTGGATATTCCTTCAAAAGATTTTATGTATTTGAGTCTCAATGTGTGGACTAGGTGGTAGTTAAGTAGCTTAAGTAGCTTAAGCGACACAGTATTTAGATCTGATGATCAAAATGGTCCGTTCTGGCCTTACTCTATTAGTATTCTTACCTTCATTTTTGTAATTAACAGTACAAGAGTTATACAGATATTAAGAAGTTCATCACAGAGCTGAACTATTATTCAGTCTAAAAGTGATCGTCTGAAGATGTATGCAGAGTAATTCGACAATTGGGCTACATCCTGGAAATACTGTACAGCAATTAACATGGTTGAAATCTTTGGCATATATATTGCCATTGCTAGAGAAGGAAATAAAATGATACTATATGCTCTTCTCATTTCACCTAGTTATTTTTTGCCATAATTACTTAAAATGTAATCACTCTGCATTACTTTTGCATAGCAATTTACAGTTTTTATGAGAACTACGACCTGACTGTTGCTGGCACATTCGAAGCACCTGGTGGTAATTGTGTTTCGGTCCATAAACAAAGCTGAGACTTTTTAGCAACCTGTAATGAAGCTGTGTTGGAAACATTTACAGGCGAGGGGCTCTCACAATCGTGTTTACATTTCAGTTCTGCTTAAATGAAACACTGTAAATACTAATGCTATACTGAATATATATGATCTGCCACTGCATTTCTGATAGAGCAGTCAACATTTTGGGGAGATTTATACAAGTTGGCTGATTAGATAGACCTGACTAATGTCCTGAGTGAGTTAGGAATAAGAGCTTCAAAATCTCTCCTGTCCTGAATTCTGCTCACTTGCAGGAGTTGTATAATGCTCTGCTCACAGCATCCTGTCACTTTGGAGGAGTTCCCCTTGACCTGCTATTGGCAATTAGACTGTACTGCATGTACTACATGCATCTCTAGAAAAGAGAGATCTAGCAAAGAGACTACTACTAGTACTATTGAAGAATATACAGAGAAGGCCCTTGGTTTTCACCTCCCCAGACCCTCAGTGCTCCAGGAGAGCAGCAAAGAGACTGTTCTGTCCCATGGTAAGTAAGCAGCCTAACTGGGATCTTGAGCATCAAAGAAAAGACCTGTGTACTTTCAACCCTGAAATCTGTGATTCTTCAACATCACAGTAGTCACAGGAATGCCTTTTCTCACTCCTCCCCATATGTTGCCATCTGTCATCTTAGGTGAAATTCATCTTGCTCTAGCTGTTCAAATAAATTAATCCCACAATTCTGTGTAAAGACAAAATATGTTTCTATAGATCAAGGGTACCCTGATAATGCGGTCTGATTCAGTAGATGAAAAGTAGTACCTAATTATTAACATCAGAGCAGGAAACAAGAGAATAGGAGGAGAGGGAGTAAAAGTTCAAGAAAACAGTGTTGTTGAAGAGAATATATTTAGGACTCCAACTTTACACCTCTACATAGACAATACTTTCTGGGAAGTTTTCAGATGATTTATTGATTTATTAATATAACAAATGAGCAGAATCTTCTGCTTAGGTCATTATTGTCTTTGGTCATTATTTTGTATATAGTTGTCTCTCAATATCTTGAATAAGCCTTGCGGAGTCATGTTTCTATTACCTTGTTCCTTGTTGTTCTAAAAAGCTGTCCCAAGATGTGTTCTAAGCTGCTCCTGTATTCATGTGGATGAAGATTTAAATGTTTTCTTTAACTCCTGTGGTGATCTTAAAATAAAGGCTTATTTTACCTCCAGGTCTGCAGACACCTTACTGCAAGGCACAGTTTATGTATAATTCCCTGTTAAGCATACAGTGAAATAACCCAGCATCACTTGAAATGCTTCTCAGCAGGAAAATGAGACAGAGCAAGTAGGTCCAAGTATGGACTTAGAATTAAGCATGGGCTTAGAATTTTCATATGAAGTATTACAGCTAATGTTCATGTGTGAAATTTGTTTGGAAATAATACTACGATCCCATGCTAGAAAAAACTTACAGCTAAAAGTAATGTAGAATGATACCACAAATATGTACAGAAAATCATGTCCAGATAAAGGGCTCAAGAATACAAGGATGCTTAGGAAGATTTTTAATCACAGAAACCTCTTTTTTTTTTTTTTTTTTTCTAATTTTCCCACATCCACAAACTTTCTATAAGGCCAAATGAGACAGAATCTTGTATTTAAATTATTTATTCAATAGTTGCTATTAACATGTAAAGACAAGATTTTGTTCCTGCTTTTATAGGACATTTTTATCATTACACAGTTCATTACAAATGGAAGTAAGTGGAGTTTCCCACTTTTAATGTGAATCTTACAGTATTTACCCACCTATACTAATCAGATGATTATGATTTACACAACTATGCTAACCAGAGACCTCCCCCACTTTTCATTGTGAAATACTGATTTCATATGATTTTAAGTGAAATCATTTCCATCAGAATAAAAGAACATGGTAATAAAATGTCTGTTTCATGGCTGATGGAAATAATTGTAGGAGGAGCTACACTGCACTTAATTTTTAAAAATTGACTTCAATTTGTAATTGTTATCTTTTCTTTTTGTATTAATATTTGTAGTGTTTAATTCTGCCTGGCTAGAAAGATGCATACTGAATGTATTATTCGCTTGATGACAGAGATTTCTTAAAAAATGTTTATTAGTGAAATTAAAGGTCAAAGAACTGAATGCCTATGCATGTCCTCCTTTTCTAATCCGTGAAAAAAAAAACACAACAGTTACGCAAAATACATTTTTAATTACTTTTATCCTACCAACAATAACTGTGTATAAGACAGAAAGAAGAGGGAGAATACTTTTAATGCTACATTTCTAAAGCTGAGAACAGTATTATACTAAATCATTCTAAAAAGCAAGAGAGTAAATTAGTGAAGTGTAATTAAGGTAAAACTGCTCTTTTACTGCTGCATATTTATGTAGATGACTAAGTCAAGGTCATCCCTTTTTTTCATTAAAAGAAACAATGAAAACTCTTCCTGTGAACCAAATTCTATTATGTTATAGTTATTACAGTTGTATTGATAACTTCTAATATACTTCACCTAAGCAACATAAGAGTTATGGTTAAATTAATCATCTTGATTTTACTGAAGGAAAACAAAAGATAAAATCATGAATATATAACAGTAAAAGGTATTCAAAGAAATAAGTGGGATTTCAGTTTCTCTGGACAGAACAATTCTGATACTGGGCCTGTAAACTATCACTCGGCTCTTGGGCAGTTCTCTAGCATGCAGTGTTTTGGGATGGATTGGTAAGGATAAATCTTCTATGATTTAACAGTCAGCAAACTTTACTAGCAGTTTAATTATTTTTTTTTTTCTTTAAGCTTCCCATGGAATTAGTGAATCTTTCCAATTATGTCAGTGGAAATTGGATCTGACTCCCTCTCCCACCACAAAATCATGTTCAAATTGCTGTGTGTGCAGTCTCTGTCCATGTTACAGAATGACACTCCTGTGAAGACAGAAAATGAAATATGCTCTAAGGAAGAAGAAAATCTCCCGATAAGCTTTTGATGTCATGAAATCTGATCTTTATATCAAGAAAGCTCCAATGTCTATCACTATGTGACTTGACCCCATTTGTTCTCTTTTGAACAATTTGATATTGAAGGTTTAAATTAATTCCTGAAACCCCTTGACTCCCTACTGCTGAAAAAAAGAAAAAAGAGAGAAAATAATAAGTGAAGGATGATCTCATTTGTTATAGATTATGGATTTATGAAATAATGATATATCCAGAAATATCTAGATGATGCATAAATATTCTGTGACAACATTTGATGCCAATTTAATGTAACATAGTCAATTCTAAAAAATCAGGTAAAAGTGATTGTTTAAAACAAAAACACAAAGCCTTGCATGATGCCATTGGTAATCCAGTTAAGGAATTAGACAATAGTCTACCTGAGTGGCAGTCAACATATATTAATCAGGCTTTTTTACGCTAGTTGCAAAAAGTGGAGAGCATTCGTTCTCTCTTCTCTCTTTTCTATATTTTATCTTAGTATAATTTTAGGTTTTACTTTATTCTTTGTATTAACTTAACTTTCTTTAACAATTAACTTTTTTTCCTTAACTATTAACTTAATTTCCTTTTCTAGTATGAATCATATTTTTAGTTAAAAAATCCAGATCACAGTTCTACCAAACTAGTTATTTATATGTCTGATATATTTATATGGTATTTGAAGTATACTTTTACATGTAGTATTAGTAATAAATCAAACACATTTAATTGCATCTATCCCTAAATCTTGCTGAAGTGGTTGCCAGCTCTAATACTATGATATGCCTGCGTAAGCGAGAGAAACTATTGGTTTATCCAAATGTAATAGACCAGCCTAAATCAAATAAATCTTCCACAGAGACATCAAACAGATGTCACCAGAACATCTTATTTTGCAAGCATTATCAACTCATTAGGAGCTCTGAGACATTCTGTTCCATTAAACTAGGAACAGGCAGGCTGGAGTAGGTGTCTAAAGCATTATGTAGCTCCACGTGTCTGTTTGCTGTGCTTAATCCTCACTACCTCTAACAAGGTTTTCAGTGAAGTTAATTGTGTTATAAGGTTTTACCTCTAAGAGCTATGTGAATGCAGTCAACCAAGTCGAGCCTTGGTTAAATCACTGAAAACAGCTATCTGCTACATTCTGAAAGCTTATTTTGGTAAATCTGCCTTCAGAGTTTATTCTTTTGTTGTTGTTTTGTATCCTAACTGCTTATTGTTTGTCAAAATTTAATTTTATTGATGTTAAAGATAGTATTCCTATTACTTTCAGTAGGAGAAAAGTGCAAGAAAATGATGGTGTAACTAATACATGTAACTAATGGAGGACTTCTGCTAGTGACAGATCTCTCACGGCTACCTGGTGCAGGCCAGTACATCCTCACTCCATTCCTGTGTGGCAGGCCTTAAAAATTTTTGGATGCTTTGAATTTATTTTTTTATATGCTCAGCCCATAGCACATCCTAAATAGTGTGTCTAATACACTTTGCTATTTTTACTGGAGTAGTACTTCTGAAACCTAGAAATGGGTTTCCAGAGTCCTTGATGCTGTACTTTCAGAGGGAAAAAAAAAAAAAGAAAAAAAAAAAAGAAAAACAACAAATGTTCTCTAAAACTCTTCCTAAATCAGTGCCAGTGGTCAGAAACCTGCAGTAAGAAACAATAGAAAGAATTAGCACAAATTTTATTTCATACTTCAGAAACTCATTGTATGTTTTCAGCAAATACGAAGTTATTTATTAGTTTATTAGGTTGAAGGTTTGCATTTATGATCTCAGAAGCTAAGTGACAGTCCAAGAAGAAGACTAAAAATGTGTTTTGGAGGCAAATACCTTAAAGAGTGGTAAAGAGAAGATTCAAATTGAGATAATAATACAAGTTAGAATTCTGATACTTAAATAAACGTGTTACTACTCTGGTAAACTTAGAACAAAGTATGTTCTTTTCACAGAGTTGTATTACTAAACGTACAGTGTTTCTTTCAGCATGTCACAATATTTCTTTGGAAAAAAAAAAAAAGTTTTTTAATGTGAGATTAGTGACTTTGATAGTCAGATAGCCAGGGAATATTCAAAATACTCCACATGTACCTGAAGCATGAAATGATGACTTGGAGGAATATTCTGCCTCTTTCATCCATCTATATAAATTAATCTTAATACGGTAGGTTCTCCATGATCCAGAGAATTTTCTATTTTGATCTTTATAGTTCTTTTCTTTAGTGAGTAGAGGTAGGAAATGTAGGATCTCCCTGGCACGTTTATTTACAAGCTGTTCAAATTAATATCTTCATCCCCTGGTCTGGATTGATTTGGGCTGGGTGGAAAGGAGAATGCTTGAAGAATAAAGTATCTTTGCATTGAAAATATCAGCTTAGTGTGGAAAAAACATTAAGAGTTTTCTAAGAATTCTGAGGCCCCAAAGCATTATTTCCTGAGATTGTGTACGTAACTTTTAAACAGTTAAACAGCTCCTTTCCTTCTCAAATCTAATGGATATGTACCTTTTGCTTTCCCAGATAGATGACAGTGAATTTAATCATAACTTACCCCTCCTTTCCTCTGCCAAACAGAGACACTCAAAAGTTCCTGTGACCCTAACTGAAGTGGCTCTAAAGTCAGAGAAGACGGTTTAAAAAATAACCTGGTAATCAAGGAAAACAAATATTAGAACGCCACTAAACAATTTTGGGGTCAGATATGTTTCAAAATGCCTTTATTTTTATCTAGATCAGACATCTTCCTTTAAGGAGATGATGTGAGAGAGCTGCTAGCTCTCTCACTAGCACTGGAGTAGAACTAATAACCTACAAGATGAAAAAGTGCCATATTACGAGCATGAATAAAAACTGCTGCTTAGCTTTTTGCATTTTTTTTTTTCAGATACAAGTAGAGGAAATTGTCACACAGGAAAGTCTTAAAAGAGAATTGAGAGAGAATTGAGCAATGTCCTGTGCTAAAGACATCAACAGTTGACATAAAACATTCATCAGGCTGCTATCTGTGAGCTCATCATTTTAATTAAAATGCCAGAGTCACATCCTTAAAGGATTCAGCAGAAATTTCTGCTCTTACTCCTGCTACTAGACCTTAGTCTGGGCAGGTTTGAGCTTCTCTGGATCCATTTGGGGTAAGCTTTGATCTGAAATCTCTTCATATCACCTTCTGTACACAGGCCCAGCCTGTCCTCTCTTGTCAGGGGCGGTGGGCTTCAACACTCATTGATGGCCAGACAGGGCCCTGGGGCTGGACCAGGTGGTCTCCATCCATGTGCCATGCTCAGCCAGGCCTACAGCCGGGCAGGACAGGGCTGAGGGGACATGGAGCCCACTGCCACCTTGCTGGGGCAGGGGCTGACAGCCCTGTGGCTGACATGGGGGCCTGAGCCATGCGGAAGACCCAGGGGCCGGGCAGGAACAGTGCCTCTGGGCCCCAAGATAAATAATTTGCATTTTTATTCATAAACTCATCAACACTTTAACCATAAGATGGAGCCAGTAATTAACTTGTACTAATGATACAGAGCTGACTGGACAACTCTGGAGGAATTTAATATAAACCTTGTGCAGTGGTGACAGAGCAGATGATTCCTGTGTCTACAGAACTAGATATTACAAATATTTATTCCATAAGAAATTTTCACATATTCATTGTGTATTAGGAGCTGAGAGATAATTTTGGGGCAGTTGAACATATAAGACAATACTGTATTCTCATAACTACAGAGTATAATGAACAAATAAAATATGCTTTATTGTACAAGGTAGTAAATATTTCCTGTGTACCCCATAAATCTGAGGATACCGTAAAAAGATGTCTGTGGGTTTTTTGTTTGTTTGTTTGTTTGTTTGTTTGTTTCAAAATGTATCAGGATATATAATTATCCATCAGATTAGCTTACTTGTTTCTGAGGAAAGTATTTGCCTAATCATCTTTGCAATGTTCTTGTTTGTTCCTAGAAATAGCATAGGTGGAAAAAAAAAAAAAAAGAGTTAAATAAGGTTTATATGAGAGGATTAGGGATTACTCAAATCTCATCAGTTTGGGTGAGAAATCACAAGTTTATTTTTCCATTTAGAGAGTTTATTTCTCTCTAGCGAGCCAATGGGTAGCTACGTGCCCAATTTTTCTAGTATAGCACAGATAATAAACATTTGGTTTTCATAAGGTCTGTCATAATTTATCTGTGATGATGACTTTCATGTGATGTGAAAACAGATTTTTCTGCTGGTATTTTGTAGCAACACTGGTTTGAATTTCTATCGCTCTGCATATGCATTTTATTTCATGCATTTTGGTTCCAACTGAAATGGGGGACTTGGAACATTGCTCATTACTGTAAACATAAAATAGATATAAACAAGGCCAGCTGATAAAGTACCTGTGGCATCTGATGACAAAATCTGGTGTTAGGCTCATCATCCAAGATCAGAAAGTCCACAGCCTCATGATACAAATTGTTGATAAAAATTCATTTTCCTGGTTTTGTTTCAGAAAAAGTCGACAGGATAACTTCTTATTATCAAGCTTTACATTGAATAAAGTCCTGCAAATAGTGTAAAAGCTGACATAAGCTGACATAAACTCCACATTGTGTACTCTAGCATTTCAACAGAAATGCAGTCATATGTTCGCATCTAACAGGGATCAGACTTGTATTGCTAAGTGATAGAATGGTGCTCAGAGGTAAATGTTAACAATCAAGAAACAAGAGAGTATGGTGATAAGAGTCATAAGACAGAAATTTTACCTTTTCAAAACAGAAAAGCTCACATCAAAAAAGACCTTCACAAGTTCTACTTACAGCATTGGCAAATTAAGACAAGATCTAATAAAAAACTCTCTGCTATGTAAAACACTGGCTAAAGCTTCTATGTCTTGCACACCAAACATCTGTGTTGAAAATTTGTCCTCCTGGTTGACAACACAATTCACACACACACACAAAAGAATGCAAACAATGCAAGAGTCAAATCTTCTCTAAATTAGGGCTTGCTTTTGCCCTAAGCTTTATATTTGCTTAACTTTGCACTTTGCTTTCCAGTAACTCCAAATGCTCTGTGGGTAAATGTATGAAAGGGCAAAATGGTGGATCCTCAATTAGATAGCCCACTTGTGTTCTGTGATTTTTTTCATTGAATGTTTTCATGCCTCTATCCAGCTGTTACAGACAGATTACCTTGACAAGCAACACAAGAAGAGAAATAAAAATACCACTACAGAACTAATTTTAAAACAAAATAATAGTAAATTCTGATTAGACAAGTCAGGTTTTGAAGTTTATTTACTGAAAAATCTGAGTAGGTGGTTCATTCCCAAGCTGTTGTTGTTGTAGCATTGATATTTGAAACTGTGTTTGCTTTGATAGAGCTCTTTTTTTCCCCCCATTTTTCTTGCCAGGATGCTGTTAGAACCAAGCATTCTTAATTATTTTATTGTGTGATAGTGGGAGGTTTTTGGAAAGAAATGAGCATCTTTGTTTAGTATTAGACTGTTAATATCAGTCTACAGTTATTAATAGGCAGGAGTGTTCCAGCATTTTAAACATGAGTAAAGTTGTGCATTTCATATTAGATGAAGCACATAGTATTGTTTTGATTGAATGTAATATTTGCTTCTCTGTACAGTTAGAAAAGTTAATGATAATTATAGATGGTTAAATTTTAAGTTTGGAGGGAAACTTTTTTTTTTTTTTTTTTTTTGACAGATTTCATTTATGACACCAGTCAAAGGACTAGACATAAAGTCTTTCATTCATTCAGTAGCACCTCAGTTCAGGTTTCTCAAGAAAGGTCAGAATAGGAGAAGGGCAGAAAGCTTATGTGTTAGACCTGATGGGTGTAGTTACTCTCATTGGTTATGTGAGGTGATTGCAGCTGTATGCTGCTCATTTAAGCTAGGTTTGCATCCACATATTGTTTTGCTGAGGTCAATAGCTTTGTATTTGAGTAAAATCGATCTTCAAGAAAGGGCATCCAAACCTGATCTGAAGAAATCAAATCAGAAGATCAACCTTTGTCTGAAGAAATAAAAAAAAATATACCAGCCAACTCTTCCTTTTCAGTCTGTGTATTTCTAGTCTAACTGTTTAGCTGCTGCTTCCATCTCTTGACTCCTTTTTTGCCTTTCTCTGCCAGCTGAAGAACTACTATGAAAACACCAGTGATTCCCACTCTGAAGCAAGCACAAGAAGTCTTTTGGCTGTGATCAAGGGATCTTGAAATCTCAGACAGATTGTAGGTAAAAGTGACTGCTGCTGTTTAGAAAATTGGTTTAGAAAATTTAAAATAGAAATATGTTCTATATCAGACTCTACCTCAAATATATGTAGTGATAATGAGACTCACAGCTGCTGTAAATCTTCCTATTATCATTGATGTTGAGAGCATCTCTCCAGCTTAGACCTCTTATAAATCTTCTCTGGGGATTGCTTGTTTGAACAAAGACAATGAGAACCTAGGAAAGAAAAAAAAAAAAAAAAAAAAAAAGTAAATACCTTTTACAAGGAAAAGATATAAAGTAGAGAAAGAAGATATACTGCAGAGAAAGTATCTTGTACTGCCTATAAAAATTAAACCTTTTTTTCAAAAGTCCTGTCTCAGGGCTTTTCCTTTTTTGAATTGCAAGTGTTGGCAACTGCAGAAAAGAGTGGTAAGTGTACACATAGATATACCAACAGCACAAGAGAATAAAAAATGAGCCTTTCAGAGAGGAACAGATGGATTTACAGACACACCAAAAAATGGTAGATGTGTGCTTGTGATCACTAATATATGACAGATCAAGAGGATTTTTTTTTCACAACTTGCTATAGACATGTATTAATTTCATTTTATTATTTGTCAGCCAGACTCTACTCTCACTCATTCAAACTGTAACATGAGTTTCATGGCCACCTGTCATGGTTTTGGCTGGGATAGAGTTAATTTTCTTCTCAGGGGCTTCTATGATGCTGTGTTTCAGATTTTTGATGAAAATAGTGGTGATAACACACCGCTGTTTTAGTCACTGAAGAGCAGTGCTTACACAAAACCAAGGCCTTTTCTGCTCCCCATGTTGCCCAGGCAGTAAGGAGGCTGGGGGTGCATCAGGAGCTGGGAGGGGACACAGCCAGGACAGCTGGCCCCGGCTGGCCAAAGGGATGTCCCACACCATGTGGCAGCAATAACAGCTGAGGGAAAGAAGGAAAAAGGGGGGGACATATTAGGAGTGATGACATTTTTCTTCAAGAAACCATTACATGTGATGAATACTGCTTTCCTGGAATGGCTGAACTGGAATGGCCTGTTAATGGGAAGTAGAGAACGAATTCCTGCCTTCCTTGTGCATGCAGCTTTTTCTTTACCTAATAAGCTGTCTTTACCTCAGCCCATGAGTTCTCGCTCTTTTACCTTTCTGATTCTCCCCCGCATCCCACCTGAGGAGAGTGAGTGAGCAGCTGTGTGGTGCTGAGCTGCCTGCTGGGCTTAAACCACAACGCCTTAAACTGGTATAACCTTCATGAGCTTTGGCATGTAGCTGCATGAATGCCACTTGTGCCAGTAGAAATGTGGGGTGCCACTAGACAGAGCGAATGCTTGAAGAGAGCAGATAGGGACTGGCTCCTTTGTCAGCAGAACCTGCTTTATGTCATTCTAACATGGTTGTGAAATTACAGCTTTTCGTTAGATTTCAGGGTTGTCTTAGAACAGTCCACTAGAAAGGGCAATGATTAACATTGCATCTTCCTAGCTCCTGACATTTTTTTTTCTTACCTTCCTTGTCTAAACTAGATATAAAATATCTCTCTTCTTTCATCCTAAGGGATTACTTTGCTTCTATCCCAAACCCATAAAACTTCTGAAGGAAAACAGCCCATCTCATTCCCTTTTAACTCAAGCAACAATCAGTCCTGTGCTACCTCACTTCTCTGTTCTCTGTGCTGCAGGAAGAGCAATTTCATCCATTTCCAATCCATTTCTATCTAGGCAATTCAGTGCCTTCTGCTGTACTCAGAGCAAGGGTTCCTTAGCATTCAGCAACAGCATCTCTAGCCTGTTTTTGCATGTATCTGTCTGCAAAAGGATATAAGGGTCTAACACAATCTTTTTTTTTTTTTTTTTAAATGAGGGCAAGCTGTCAGTACACCAGTGATCATAGTCTATGGTTTGGTTTGTCAGGTTACTCTGACTAAATAATCATATGTGGCTCCTAGCTCAGATGAGGAAAAAGTACTGGCATCAATTATACTGCATATGCAATAATTAGTATGTTGTTTATATTGGTATTTGAAGTTAATCACAGCTGAGGAATACTTCATGGAGGTATTTTTTCTGATAATGGAAATGTATTTTTCCATTATTTTTTTACTCTGTTGGAAAAGGCCTTATTTTCCCTCTTCTTTCTGTCTGCTCTTTATTTAGGCTTTGAACACCAAAGTAACATAGCTATTGAAATAATTGACTACTGGAAGTGTTAACTTTGAAAAACAAGGACAAAAACACAAAATACTTTTACTATCGTCCTCAAAGGCATAAGTTTGAAACATGAAAAACATACACTAAAACTGTGTGCAAGTGTGAAGATGGAGTACATTTTGTGGATCGAGCTACAAAGAAGAGACTTGCTATGGAAAGCGAAGAGGTACTCCAGCGAGAACTTAACTTACCTTCTGCAAAGTCTTTTCTTAGAATGCACCAGAAGTGTGTAGCCATATTTTCACTCAGCATGGAAAGTTCACTAACATAGTTTTCTGATAATCCCAAATCCAGCTCACATTTTGTCACAATCCATATTATAAATCCAAACAAAAATGTAAGCACAATGTATGTACTAAGTAGTCTCCTAATTTCACACAAGATTTCTAGAGATGTCAGTCACATAGTGCAATACAGAAACAACAAAAACCCAAACACCAACATACAAATACCACTGTATTTGACTTTACATTTCCAAAGAAACACCACCAGGACATTCCAATCGTCTGTCTCTTTCCTGTCACAGTCTTCATTTTGAGAAACATCCATACAGTGAAATACAAAAATATTTATTTGATTTACACTTGAATTTATTTTAAATTGTGTTTTCACAGCTCATTAAAAGGTAAAATTGAAATGTCAGTTTACTAAGCTTTAAGAGTCTTACAATTAAGCTGAAAAAAGCTGAATTTCTTGCTAATGTTTAAGGTATTTCTTAGCAATAAATTAACTAATGCTAAAGTTTTAATAAGAGTCAAACTGCTGAAATTGGACCTGTCAGTGTTTAGATTGTTGAAACCAAACTGCATTGAAGTTCTAAAGTATAGGACTAGAAGTGTAAATTCCTAATGCAGTTTATTAATTGCATCAGTGTAACGTGATTTTAACTAGATTAAAACACATACTATTGATAATTTATATTTTTCTGTTTTGTGCCATAGCAATAGTTTTACATGACAACTGAAGAAATTTTAAATATTAATATGCACTTTAATGGATCCCAATTTTCATCAAAATTGAACATTCATATAAATATATAGAGAAATGGTAGCAAATCAAAGCATTTTTTTCATTTTTAACTCTTTAAAGTTTTTGTTTTTTGTTTTTTTTTTCTATTCCTATATTTAGGCAACTAACACTTTAACAGAAATTTAACATCATCTTTAGTAAAAAATAGTATTTTATAGTAATTTAATATTATTCAAGTACAGACGTTTTAGGGATTTATGTGTAGAAATATAAGATCATATCAGAGTAATTATTTAAATTGAGTTGGGCTCTTTGTAGATTTAAATAATTGCGTCCTGAAGTGCATCTTTTGTGTACTCCGTTGGTTTGATATCCTGCTTTGCCAAGAGCAAGCTTAAAATCTTTTCAGTTCTTCACTTGCTATTTCTGTCTGGATCTATCTCCCTCTTCCCTTTTCCCCACCTCCCTCTCATGCTCTTTTGCTTGTTTGTCTGTTTGCATAATGTTGAAGTGTTTTGTGTTTTTTTGTTTTTTTTTTTGTTGTTGTCCAATGTAATCTTGGTGTCTGAAATATGTTCCTCTAGCTGTCATTGTGCTTGGGTAGTATTTCTTTGTTGTTGTTGTTTCTTTTAAATTCTCATGTTTAAATTCATTATATTATGCTTCAAGTGTCTTAGAGCATATTAGATATGTGCTAAGTGAATAGGCATGTAAATTGATGCATTTTATACACACAGAGATACATAATAAATATATTTATTTCTATCTATTTATCTAAAATCATTGAAGACATACTAAATTAGATTATTAAGCATTCAGAGATGGCTGAAGTGCCACAGTAGCTGTGGAAGAAGTGCAAGAAGCATAGGGATCCTCAAAGTAGATAACAAACACTCAAGGCCAATACCTTGTAATGATCAAGATTTACCTTTATTTGGGTTTCTAAAGGGCTGAGAATAAATAAATTACATAAATGTATTCAGGAGCACAAATCCTCTGGAGTAAATGTCAGTGCAATTGTAAACCACAGCTTCCTTAAAATTAACAGCTAGTACAAGACAGCATGTTTCTGACTCCTGGAAGACGAGTCGATTGCTTCTCAGACATACATTTGGGGGAGGGAAGTGAGCCCTTGAATGTCACTAGGGGAGGCAAAGCTTGGGAAGGAAATACTGAGAAAAGTCACACATGAAGCAAAAGAGATCTTCAGTGTGTTCTGAGATTGTGACAGATGTGCTTATGAGAAGTTGGCTGTGAAAAATATAGATGTCATTGCTATTTCACTAGTATGAGACAATAAAATGATATTAACTTGCAAGTAACTGTATTTCTTATCTAACAGGACAACACAATCTTGCCTAGTTGCACTCATAATTGTATATGTAAAGGCAGTAATTTTAACTGGCTCCTGTGGAATGCAATCAAACATAAACCTGAAGTTTAATCTTGTAAATTTACTGACTTAAGTCCCTGCTCATAAAGCATTTAGCAGGAGTTAAGTGTGTGTATGTTGTTGCATACTGAAAGACTTAGAGCTATATAAAAATACAGTCAGAGCATGTCTTCACTATCTATTGCAAAGCTCAGAATAAGATCAGAATGAATTTCAAATGAGATACTTCTAGAAAATGGAGTCAGCACAGCCATATGTGCTGCTTAAATGGCTTGGCTAAGGCTGAAGACTGCTGTGCTATGTAAGCATATAATTGTTTTAGCTAAGCTGAAAATCTAAAATAGTGCTTTATTGTATAGTATAGATATGAAAGATATCTATAGATACAGATGTACTTTTCATTGTCAATGCAGTGAGCACTGAACTTTCTAGTAGTAATGGATGTTTCCGTGAATTCAGTAGGGCTAGACAGAACAGTGAGAACCTAGTAATAGCAGTTAGCAAGTCCAATGCTTCCTGAAAATGGGAAAGATCCTCCTGAAGTAGTAAGCATTGCCCGTTAGTTTGAACATGCACATAGGTTTAAAGATATAGAGTATCTGAATAGCAGCAAAGTGGTATTATTGTGCAGAGATAAATCGGAATCTGTCAATATCCTGCTTTCCTAGAAAACAGTTTTATAAGACAGATCTCAAGATATATGTTGTCCTTATGATAGCAGAGGAGGCAGAAAAGATATTGAGTTTATCAGCTTGTCTGACATCCATGATAAAGAAAACCTAGAAAATAAAAGGAGGAAGAAAAATATACAATGTCAGTTCTTTCATATTTCACAGCTAAGGGAAAAAAGATACATTTTAGAAAGGCAACTACTTAGATTTTAGCTAGTGATTAGAGAAGGCAAAAATCTGGGCAGTGATAAAGTTTGTGTGTGAAGAATCTGAGATTCTAAAGACTAACACTTAATTAAATTCTTGATTATAGATTTTTTCCGTATGGTATACTGTGGAAAACAACCTGAATTACTAGTAACTGTGGGACCTAGGGAGAAGCATACAAATTTTCATGAGTCCTACCTGACTATCTATAAGCTTCCTAACTAGGCAAAGCAATTGTCAAACTGTTGCCTGAAGATGAAACTTTTGCTTAGACATGTCCTGACCAGTGCAAACGATCTGGCTTTGAGGAGCTTTTTGCCTTGTGGGCTGGCCTAACAAACAGATGGCCCAGCAGAACCAGCAGCTAATGTGAGGTTGGAAGACTGACTGTACTTAGTGAGAACAACTTTAATCTAGTATCCTATTTTTGACAGTGGCCAAAGGTGAATGCTTAATAAATAATATAAATATGAGGGCAGATTATATGGTAATTGCTTCAGACAGGCTCCCATCCTCACCCAGGTTTCAGCTCAGGGACTTGAGAGTTGGAGGTGGTTTCTGTGACTTTGTTACATGTAATTAGTTTTTCTTAAATGTGTTTGTCCAAAACTGCAGCAAAAGCTACCAAATCTTCAATTCAATCTTTGGCCCCCTGGAGATGTTTAAATTGCAGACTGCCAGAAACAGAGGTGGTCAAACAGATGCATTGTCCTCTTACTCACCAAAGCATTAAGGAAAGCACAAACCTCAATAGAATCATAGAATGGTTTGGGTTGGAAGGGACCTTAAAGATCAGCTAATTCCAACCTGTGCACCTTCAGGTTCCTTAGCTGGTCTCATACCTGATCTTCTCCTACAGTGAGTGGTTCATTAGTCTTCCAGTCCCTACCATTCCCTTCTGGGGCCCAGGCTATGTGCCTAGAACTTTTGCGGGTGAAGACTGAGGGAAAAAAGTCATTGAGTACTTCAGCCTCCTCCATATCCCGAGTGACCAGGTCTCCCATTTCCTTCCAGAGAGGGCCCATGGTTTCCCTAGACTTTCTTTTATCACTGACATACTTATAGAAGCCTTTCTTGTTGCCCTTGGTGTCCTTGGCCAAATTTAATTCTGTCAGGGCTTTGGATTCCCTAACCCAATCCCTGGCTGCTCGGACAATGTCTCTGTATACCTCCCAGGCTGTCTGTCCTTGCTCCTTCTCTCTGTAGGCCTCCTTTTTCTGTTTCAGTTTGACCAGGAGCTCATTGCTCATCCACACAGGCATCCTGGTGATTTTGCCCAACTTTCTCTTTGTTAGGACGCCTCGCTCCTGAGTTTGAAGGAGGTTATCCTTGAATATTAACCAGCTTTCTTGGGCCCCTCTTCCCTCCAGGCCTTTGTCCCATGGGACAAAGCAGGCCTATGCCCTGCTGTGCTATCCCTCCTCTTGAGTTCCTCTTGTGGCATTGGGCACCACTGAAAAGAACCTGGCTCTGTCTTCTTTGCACTCTCCCTTCAGGGTTTTATACACCCTGACCTGATCCCCCTCTTCTCTTCTCCAGGCTGAACAGTCCCAGTCAGCCTTTCTTCATAGGAGAGATGTTCCAATCCCTTCATCTTTCTGGCCCTACTTTGGACTTTTTCCAATATTTCCATGTCTCTCTTGTACAGTGTGGCCCAGAACTGGAATGCAAAGACGCTCAAAAGCTGCAGGTGTGGTCCTGTATCACAGACCTGTGTATTGCTGCAGGCTTTCTTCATCTTTAAGTAATATGGTGCTTGGCTGGGGCTGGAAAAATAAAGCAGAAGGCCCCTGGTTAAGTTTAGCTTAAAGAGGCAATCCCAGAAGCTGCTGTCAGTGAGTCCTGAGCTGAGGGGTGTTGGTGGAAAGAAACCATTCTCTTGTTATTTCAGAGGTCTGTGGAACAGGAGCTGCTTGGAGGTGTTGTACTGTGCCGAAGGAAAAGACAGCGAGTGACCTTTGCTACAAAACACCATACAGAAAAGGCTATTTACAGTCCCTGGCATCTTCCCCCATGTCCCTGACTTTTCTATACACTGCTGAATAGTATAAAATGTTGCTTCATTATGTAAAAACCTCAAGGTGTCAGCTTGCTCATCTTTCTCGCCTTGAAATTCCCACCCCCAGCTCCCTCCTTTCCTGAGTCATTTGCCCTTGCTTCTTCTGCCAGTTGCTCTGTGCTTCCCACATAGCTCTTTGTGGTATTTTCTGTCCACTCCACCCCATCACTACCTAAGTCACAGGGAGGTTTTTGACAGTTTTCTGCTAAAAGACTGGCTCAAGCGCAGTTCCAGATGAAGTAAGAAAAAGTACATTTGTTAATTGCTCCGTTTCCATGGCACCAAAGACTTCAGGCTTTTTCTTTCTTGTTTTGACAAGCCATCTTTGTACTGAGAGACCATAGAGATCATAAGTGGGTTTTATGCTGAATGCTTTTGTGCTATCAGCTCCTTTGTAATCTGGAAATGGCAAATACACAGACAGCAGGACTGCCAGACATAAGGGGCTGCTAGTCTGTCACTCTTCTTCGTGCTGCAGAGGTGGGCTAAGAGAAATTGTGACTGTATGAATGACAGGAAGATGCAGGACAGAGGCTGAAGATACATCAGTAATTTCTCTGTCCGAGATTTTTCCCCTGAACAGGCTGCTTATCTGTGTGATCTGGAAGAAAAGTGCTTGCTTAAAAATAATAACAGAAGGGCTGCAAAGAAAACTTTATGTTATCCATTGGAAAGGGTTTCTCTCTGAAACTCTGACGTGTAAGTAGGTACCTGTGCCAGATAGAAGACACCTCTATTAAATATGAGATATTTTACCTCTCCTGGCAAGGTATATGCAAAACTGCTGTTTGTTTCAATCAACTGCAGAGTTCTCAGAGCTAACACTGCCTGCTCTCTCCCCCATCATACTATCTTTCTGCACTGTGTATCCAAAATGATCTATTTAGTGCTGAAATGTGAAGTTTTTGATTGGAAAAAAATCACTTGATGGGAGTTCTTTGTAATATATATATATATATTTGCATTTAATTTTTAATGATATGAAATATATATTCAATGCTGAATCTGCTTCACAGGGTTAAATAGTATATCATTACTACAAAGAAAATACACTCAGACTGAGACAAATAATTTAGATGATATATATTACCACAATAGTGAGGTTTTATTTGAGTCTGTTGCATGGCAAGCTAATGCAAGTTAGTTGTTATGAAAGGCCAGTGGTCCAGCTGGATTGCCTTTGTGAGGTCTGGAAATAAAATGAGGAAGCTGGAATGGATATAAAAGAGGAAACCCTCATGACAAGCGACAAATCTATCAGCCATCAGACTGTCAAACTTTATGTGCATTCATCCTCCTCAGTACAAAAAGAGGACGGGGTCATCATTTTGGGGCAGCAATAAGACAAACAGATTGTAGCTGTTGGGAGGCAAGACAAGATATTTTTCTCTGTAACATTGAGCACGCCTTCCTTTTCCCAGCCCTTTTGTGCTGACTGCCTCAAGAGGACCCTAGATCCTGAAGCTTACATCCGACTGACACAGAAGCACTCAGTGGGAAACGACTTGTACTGATGCAGTTAGTGCAGCTGAGAGTAAAATCAGAGCATTGCAAAACAGAACACTCCTGGTCATGTCTTCTCCACTTGGCAGGCTGTCAGGTGCACATCAATCTCTATCTCCTACTTTGGGAACAGTCCCATTGTTTCTCTCAGCAATGTGTCTGTGTTTATCTCTTTGGGAAGTTTCACTGTAGAGAAAGTCAAATTTATCAGTATTTGTTTTTCACCCAGAAATAGGAACATTTTTCACCATCTGTTTAAATGTAGTATTTCAAAAAGTGGGCAACCACAGTTTTATTTCTACTTGTTCCTCTAATCAGATTTTGAAAAAGAAAACTCAATCTAATGGAATGCTTGCTTGTCTGAAACTGAACTTTGCCACTGCTAATGACCAAGTATACGATTACCCTGGGTATTTATGGATGTATTGCCTCAGCTGTAAATGTGTTTCCTTATAAACTAGACAATGAAGTATTTCATCAGGGAAATTATGTCTGTTCCTATATCTCTGGGCATTCTGACATCACATTTTATTTCATAGACTGTATAAAGCCTGAAAATAAAAAAATGACTAAGTTTGCTTTACCAGGTGTGTTATTTATTTATTCATTTATTTTTAATTTGCACTCTGTTTTATTAGTTTTTAAGTGTGGCTTTTTTTTCTTTACTTTTTTTTTTTCTCCATAAACTCTTTGAAGTTTCTAAAGACTCATCAATGAATTTCAGAACTGCTCTTTTGGTGGTTACCTGTTATTTTTTATTATTATTATTACTTTTTTTTTTTTTTTTAGTAGAACATGTGGAATTATATTCAAAACTAAGTGACTTATGCAATTTAAAATTTTTTATGCTCAGAGGACTTGTCTGGAAGATTGTGTTTGTTTTTTTCTCGGTGTCATTCAGTTCAGAAACTAACCCTAATTGTAAGCATTTGTATATAGAAATGGATTTCACTGTGTGCTGATTTATGTGATTATTTGAAGTGGGTATTAATGTACATATTAATGGTGAACAGAACATAATATCTGAAAGCTTCTATGCATTGCAACTACCTATTTTTGCTCAGCACCTCCCCTTTGGATAGGAAGCTGGTGAGCTCATCGACAAAATGATTATATTTTTATGGCAACAGTTACACAACAATTATGACAAATATGATTATTTGCCATAGTGTAACAATGGGGAGAGCCTAGGAAGCTCTGCTATAAAAGACCTCCCAGGAATGCTTTACAGTTGTTTCCTGGTGTTGTCTCTGAGACACCACATTTCTACTACACTGGAACTACTGAATTTTGCATATATATTGGCAAAATTAATTTGTGTTACCTACACTTCTATATAAAAAACTTCTTTTTCATTATATCACAATTTTGTCTGCCATAGTTTGTAATGGATTTTTGGTAACTTCTTGCTAAACTGAAAGTCTTAAGGGAGAAAGGTAACAAGGAGAGAGGAAGACAAAAGGTGGGGGAGATGAAATTGCTTCGATTAGTTCTAAGGGGAATAATTTGTTACATTTCCATCTCAGCATGCTTATCAAAACCAGTGGAGAATCTGCAGTACATGTTAAACAGCTCCTTACTGCTCTGTAAAACCAGGCAGGATTCCCTGCAGTGCATGAGAAAAACAATTCAACTATCAATAATCTACAGAAACACTTCTAACAGACACCTCTGTTTTCAGGAAAAATTCCATTTGTCTAGCTCTTTTGGCTTACTATGAGGTAATATATTTTTTTTTATTAATTTATTATTATTTAATTGATCAAGATCAGTATCAGTTATAAACCTCTCTATATTTTTTAGCTTTTGACCAGATAGATTTTCCTCATCCTATCTAGAAATATTATGTATATAACCTCATAATCTGTGTTTTTTTTATCTGTATAATATCCATAGCTACCTACTTACTTGTTTTATCTTTGTATTGATATAGTAATGTCTGATCTATAGGATCAAACACTGGGATATACTTTCTGGTAACAATAAAAAGCACAGACTTTGGGATTCATATCCTTTAATTAAAACTTTATTTCCTCTTTATTCCTATATATTTCAACAATCAGTTTAGGAAGCCCTTTATTGCTCCAGCAATAATGTCAAAATACCTTGAATCAAAGACATGAAGCTACGCAGAAGGTATTTCAGTGCCTCCCTTTTGTTCCAGTCATATAAGCAGACAATAAAAATCAGTATGAAGAAAAATAAGAGTTTACTGCGTACTAAGACTGGTGAAAATAGGAGTCTTGCAAATACATGAAGCTTGAGAGAGTAAATGATGCCACATTTTGACAGAATAACAAAAAATACTACTGCATCATTGCATAACTACAAGAAGAAACTCAAATCTTGGGCTTAGAGACATGATTAGCTCTTGACATTTAGACAGCCTTCTCCCTCCCTACAGAATACAGCCCTGCTTTGGCAGATGCTTAACTTTCGCTATAGAAGCACCAGAGGATCCCAAAAGATACTGAAGCCATGATAGACAGATATAAAACTCTTTGAATAGGAGAGTTTCTCTGCCTAGGGTTGTGTACTCTAAGCATATTTTACTCTGAAGTTAACTGATTTCAGATACCCATTTTAGATATCCTCGGGCTTCCTCAGAAGGCTATTTAGCAACAGAAAAAGGGCTAAGTCTGTCAGTGATTTTTTAAAATCATGGCAGCACTTAAGAGTTCTCCCATACCTCACATTCCAGACTGTGGATATTTTTTTGTTTGTTTTTTGTATGTGCATATGGGTAGGAGGGGGGAATAGAAAAGCTGGACAGGTGGCTTTGCTGAAGATAAGTAACTGTGGCTCTCTTAGGGGTCCTTCAGAATGCAGGCACCTATCATCACAAGTGATATGAACGGCCCCTTCACTCCTAAATAAGTTAAAGTATGAGAGTATTCATGGAGGAGATTTCCTCTTCTCCATTATTACAGCTGTTGCAGTCAGTAAGTATTCAGCCTCTATTCAGGTTATTTGTCAGCCTCTTTAGTATCATGTTCATTAGATAGTGCCCCATTCTTCAGTGCTCCTCAAAGAGTGTGCTTGGCATCTGTTTTAAACTGCAAGACTCATTAGGCTTATGAAAGCCCTACTGTGCACAAATGTCTTGCACCAGGTACCATATTTCAACATAGATCTGCAGTTCAGTGTCTAGGCTACAACATCATACAAGTGATGAATACATTCAATGAATATCTTGATGTGTTTACTCTTCTGTTGAATGTACTTTTCCTGTATGAGTAGTGTTGCATGCATTTAATTCTTCCTCTCATAGAGAAAAATACTGTTCAGCTAAGGATTTCTTCAGACTCTATTAGCTTTGTCATTTGGTTTTTGTCTGAGCTGCATCACTATGAAAGATGGAAACTGTATTTTTATCACTGTGAGCATTTTACTCTCTAGGATTCATGATGTTCCTTCTTTTCTACTGTACAGCTAAGAATAGGCCTTAAAGATAAGCTTCCTGAAAAAGGAACAGAAGTAAGATCCTGCCCACCACACATTTTATCCAAGTCTGTGGATTTTCAGACCTTTCTTTAAGCACAATCTTCTACATAGTCTTCTACTTTTTATTGAAATATTTTTCTTCTGAAGCAGAATGTTTGATGTGAATAATTTGTTCTATCAGTAAGTGTGGACCCGTTTTAGTATATTCACTCAAAAAGCGTGAATTTGTTATCAGCTGTTTATATTTATTATATATTTGTTTTATTTTACCATAGCACAAAACACATATCCAGTTAGTTTGATTAGTTGCACTGCTCATATTGCATGGGACCTTAACATAACTCGATTTTGGTGGCTGGGAAGCCGTCTCTAAAACCTAGCAAGAATAAATGCATATAGATTTTTCAGGCATGAAATTTCAATAAAGTGACCTTTATAATAGTATTTGAATGACAAGAACACAAGAACGTAATTGGAAATGTGACATTTATTTTCAAATTTGTTTATCCAAACAGTGTTTTGTTGGTGGTTGTAGTGTAGGTTTTTTTTGTTTGTTTGTTTGTTTTGTTTTGTTTTAAAGGATTGTGCTTTAAAGATTGGTTTTCTGTTGGGTTTTCTTTAAATTTCTGTTTAAACTTGTGCACTTATTTGAGTTTGCTTGGATAGGCAAATGGATTTTCTAATGAAAGCTAGACCATAAGCCTGGTAATGAAATGCCTGTGTATGCCAGGACAAGCTGGAAAAAATGAGTTTTTAACTTCTTTCTTCACAGACAAGCTGATGCATCTCTGTTAACTTTACTCAAAATCTTTATTTCTAGCATCTCTTGAAGCAAATAAAAAAACAAACACATAATCCACACCTGGAAACTGCTCATACTGTGAAAAGAATACTGTGGATTTTATCTTATGTTTTTTGGTAGCTCCAGAGACCTTAAGTTTCCCTGCTTGTGTATGACTACATGGGCTAATCTTATTAATGGTTTCAAAGTGTTTATCTTACCATGTACTGGTGAAAGGTTTTTCTTCTCCTGTCTATCCAAGGATTAGTGCAAACACTGACACTTTGAACTTAGGCAGTTTTGATGCTGGTATATTTGATTTAGCTTACATGTTATATTTTAAATAATATTTAGTTTTTAATACAGAATGCTGTACAATTTTAGTCAAATAAATCAATATATCTCTGTAGAAAGGTTGTTTCCCAGAGCAGCTCACAATTGCTTTTTCAGACCTGACAGATGACACCTAAGCCAAAAGTGCAGCAGGTGTTTCTTATCTCCAGGTGAGGATGGACACCAACAAGTTGGACTTGGGGATCTAATTGTGTCTTATGAACAGTGCTTGGGAAACCCTTAACACATAGAATTAACAGTGGTGTTGCAGCGTGTAGTGGTTATGTGATAGATGATTGATATCAGTGAAAAAAATGGGCGACAATGTTATAAAATATGCTGGCAGTGTTTCCTGTTGAATATTAGTTGGTGTTGCTAGGCTGACTTCATCTGAGTACATAGACTAATTCTGTGAGTTATTAGTTATTTCAGGCAGGATTTTACTGATCTCTCTTTTTTTTTTTTTTTTTTTGTCTGTTTCAGACATAAGAAATAACAGATATTGCAGGAGCTGGACAAGGTGTGAGAACTGCAACACAAACCTCAATTTTAATACTAATATTAGTTAAGGCCTGAATTACTAATCTATTAGACAAGTACTTAAATGTTACCTTTACAGGTGAAGTCTTGAAGGCTTGACTATGTAAAAGACATGTGCCTTAACTAGCTTCTGCTCGTGCAATGGGTTAACTAATACGTTATGATTAGTATTTTATATTTGTTGCTTTTTTTCTGAAAAGTCTTAAATATGTACCTTAGAAAGTGCTAAAAAGAAACTGAATAACCAAATTCAAAATTCAATGTCCTGACAAGTATTAAAAATATTACCAAGTACAAAAAAAAAAAAAAAAAAGTGAAAAGGGAGTCTCTTTTCAGAAAAATAAAAGATATTAGAAGTGACTAGTGAGGTCAGTCTTGTTTAGTATAACTATGGATTATTTGAACATTGAGTAGATAGTACATTATGATTTTTTTGCAATCCTAATTGTTTTAGATGAATTAGAAAAACAGTCAAATTCTGTGAGATTTATTCTTTAACCCTATTCTTTAATATTATAATCTATAATAATAATATATTATATCTTATTATATATTATATAATATATTTATTTTATATTATATATTATATTATGTAAAATATTATATATATAATAATATACTATCTTCTAATGAGAATTTTCTTTTGTGTTAAATTAGTAAAAGTTATTCTCCACTTAAAAGCACTGCAGAGCAATATGCTGGGTGTTGTTATGCTGCATTTTCGTATATCAGATGAGTATTTAGAAACAAAAAAAATACTAGTTGTAAAACCTGCTTCAGACAGTTGACCCTTCAAGGTTGGTGACTTCATACTGGATCTTTTTTTCTTCATCTTGTTTTTCTCCCAGATTAAATACTAGCATGATGTTAGACCAGTAATCAGCAAATGACTCAGCAAACAATAATTTTTACTTTTTTTTTTTTTTTTAAAACTTTGAACTGCAAATATTGCTTTATTCAGCTCTTGGGTTTCTTGGAGATCTCTTTAGTTACCCTTTGTCTGACCTCATATTTTGAAAAAAAAAAAAAAGAAAAAGAAAAAAATCTAGTCCAATTGTCCAATTTAAGAGATCAGATCTTGGTTGAAAAATAAACTTTTGTTGTTATTGTGGATGACTTTTGCCTTTCCATGAAAATACTTTTTACATGTTTAGTTATATTACTCAAGAAATGCAAGTTATTTATGGTTGTAGCTGTCTCTCCCTCTGTGTATATATAGTGACCACCATAATAAAGTTCTGCTTCCATTTGAAGCCTTTAAGCCCTGCTAATAATTTAATTATTACTGCATAAAACTGTGAACTAGCAAATAGCAGAATATGAAGGTAAATAATACAAAAGGCTGATGCAGATTACCAATGTTACTCTTTCAGAAAAAAAATCCCCAAAGAAATTCAAGTTTTGAAAACATGATGGTGAATTTCTAGACAGATCCTTCAGAAAACTAAATGAGATAACTGACTGTAGAAAACACCACATCTGAAATGTATGACATTGCCCTGATGGAAACAATAGTATATAATGTGGTAATGAAGTAAAGGCAAAGCACTATCAGCATAATAGCAGCTCCACGCATACTGGTACAGATTTTGAGCACTGGAATACACTGAATTAGATGTATATCCAGGTGTGTATACATCCTAGCTTAAATGAACATTATCACTAGTGCCAGCATCCAGAGTACTAGTGTATACTTTAAATTCTATTTCATAAGTATGTAACTTTTGTAGAAATAAATATAAATACTTTTTTAAATCTGTAAAACATTGTTCTAATTAACCAGTTAGGTAACCTTACATTAATTAAATCAAACTGTTGGCACAATTAAGACACATTAGCGATCTGAATTTTATGAACAATGTTAAAAGTTGGATTAGCGGAATTACTTATAACAAAGATGTGCTCCTCTGTACTGAAAAATATATTCTTGCCAGCAAGCACAGAGCTTTCATGTACACCTAATACAGATCAAAGATCTCCTATGGTTATACTCTGACTTCATAAATATGCAAGTATTTGAAAATTTAAATTTCATAGTATTAAAATTCTAAGTTATTAATAAAATGTATTATCTGTATTGTACAATATGAATATGCTGTTGGCCAATACATGTTCCCTTGCCAATTATTTTAAGAAATTAATGTGAATGGAGCCTTTTCAATATGAAAAAAAAAAAATAAAACATTTTACTCTATTACCTGATTATGCTATCCCACTTTATCTATTATCCTGCTCCAGGCTTTTGTCTTCACATTAGTTCGCTTTTTTGGCTTTTGTTAAAATTTAATTAAATATCATTTTCTATTCACTTTTCCACCTCAGTTCATACTTTGGTTCAATATGTTTAGTGTAAAAGCAAAATCTTTCAAACCACTGAGATAAAATTGTTCTTCACATCTTTTTAAAGCATTTTATCTTTTTATGGGTCCATTAATATTAGGACTCTGTGAAAGAGTCATAGAATGGCTCAGGTTGGAAGAGACCTTAAAGACCACCTAGTTCTAACCCCCTTGCCATGGGCAGGAATATCACCCACTAGGTCAAGTTGTCCAGGACCCCATCTAACCTGGTCTTGAACAGCTCCAGGGATGGGGGCATCCGCAGTTGCAATAAGGTCACCCTGGAGCCTTCTCTTTAGGCTGAACAACCCCAGCTCTCTCAGCCTGTCTTCATAGAAGAGGTGCTCCAGCCCTCTGATCATCTTCATGGCCTTCCTTTGGATCCATTCCAACAGTTCAACAACTTTCTTGTGCTGGGGGCTCCAGGCCTGGGTGCAGCACTCTAGGTGGGGCTTCACAAACATAGAGCAGAGGGACACAATCACCTCCCTCAACCTGCTGTCCACTCCTCTTTTGATGCAGCCCAGGATGCAGTTGGCCTTCTGGGCTGCAAGCACACACTGCTGGCTCATGCCAGGCTTTTCACCAGAAAAAGACAGTCCAGAACCCCCAAGTCCTCTGCAGGGCTGCTCTCAATGAGTTCTCCCAGTCTATACTCATGTCTGGGATTGCCCTGACCCAGGTGCAGCACCTTGCATCACTTGAACTTGATGAACCTCATTAAGTTCATGTGGGCCCACTTCTCTAACTTGTGCCTTTGGATGGCATCCCTTCCCTCTGTGGTATTACCTCTTTGTCTTGCACGTGCCTTGGCATTGCTTCCAGGAGGACCTTTTCCATGATCTTCCCAGGCACAATTTTTTTTAAAAATGGGAGTGATGTTTCCCTTTTTCCAGTCACCAGGGACTTCTCCTGACTGCCAGGACTTTTCAAATATGATGGAGAGAGGCTTGGCAACTCCGTCAGCCAATTCCTTCAGGACCCTGGGGTGCATGTCATCAGGCCCCATAGACTTGTACCTGTTTGGTTTCATCAGGTGGTCTTGCCTTTTCTTACAGGTAAATCAACAAAAAACAAACAAAAAAAAGTAAAATATTTTAGAACTGATAATACAGGAATAAAATAATTGTATCCTGAAAGTTTACAGCTTTCAGAAGCATAGGATATAATGTTTATGTTCTTATCACATAAAATAAACTATTGCACAATTCCCGAGATGGCTGTAGAACCAGAAGGCATGCTGTCCTTACAGAGCCATGTCGCACCACATGTGCAGAACAAAACTCATTAGATCCTCAGGGAAGCAGTGCTGTGCTTACTGGCTTGGGCACAAGGGTTCCACAAGGCAACTATAATGATGCCTGGATCTCAACTTCTATCTTTGCAATTTATATGCAGTTTATATGCGGTTTTTATTCAAATTTTGTTAGCAGCAGCAGAAGTGGAAAGAGCTGATGAGAAGTTTTTGAGCTTTAGTCTCATGCTGAAGAATGTCAAGTAAATAAATTTGTTTTGACACAACTTATATTTGAAAACTATCTAGGTTTCAATTTAGTTGCTCAGGTGTAAGCACATAGTAATCTCTTAAACATGCAATAGTTCCTATCCCACCACCACCAGCAACCACACCTCTGGGTCCATCATCTGGACCATCTGAGTCTCCCATAGAGACAATGTCATATCTGCTAACTCCATATGGGTGTCTTCAGTACCTCAGAGGGTCTTAAATGTTGTTAGATGTTTATACTAAGAAATCTGAATCAAACCCGTGTTTGAAATGCAGATGCTGGCACAGAAATAACAAGGGAAAATTGAGGAAAAAAAAATCCAAAAGAGCTAATAGCCAAAGATTGTTGTTAGTTAACTTTATCTTGAAAAGCAGCTTGGGCTTCCTGTATTTTAACTAGGTTTTTTGCCCTCTGGGTTATTAAACGTCTCATGATTGCAGATAAACCAGCTGGACTTCTTTATCAAAAGACAATTCTGAAATATCTCAGCCTCATTCTATACTATAGAATTATATTGAACTATAATGAAAAAAAAATCAATTTAAAAGACACAAGATGATATTAAAACAGAACATTTGTTTGCTGATCAATGCTAAGTCAATGCTAGTAGGTAGATAAGACCCTTATATTTTTATTACTGTGATGTCCATTCTTCTGCTAGATTAAGATGTTAATGGACTAAATAAACAATAAGTTACTAATGGCTAATGCCAGTGTTTTAATTGTTTGTTTTTCATGAATCATATGTTTGACATGTCAATGTGGTACATTTTGCAATTAAATAATTATTTGTCCTTCTATCTGAGAAGCAGCACTTTGCAAACATTATTGGATTGATACATAGTAAACATTTGCTTAAATAGTTAATTATTGGAAGTGTACAAAGCTCATAATAATGGAGAAAAGTCAGCTGCATAAAGCATAATTTTATTTATCAGAAAAGGGAATATATATATATAATATTTTTGTTGTTAAAAATGTCCTATTTCTTTAAGGGAAAATAGCTAATTGTTCTATATTTAGGTTGAGATATAAACTCAATCCTTTATCATGACTTTAAATGAAATGGGAATGTGCACACCAGTACTTCTTATACTTTATATATAACAAACTGAATCAACTCTTCTCATTTTTGAAATGTAAGCACTTTGGGAAAAAAAGAGAGAGGAAACTGTCTTCAAGTAATGAACATGTGCTCTAACTTGAATTCTATTGATTCAAAAGTGAATTTCCAGTTTCAGAAACCTTGCTACTCAATTTTACAACAAACCAAAATTCAGAGTCTCAACACTCCCAAACTTGGAGATGTAGGGTCAGTATCAGCATGACTAGTTTAGTTTTAAGAAGCATTTTATGGAGTTGGCAATTATCATCTGCTGAAAGTAGAGAAAGGAGAGTGTAACTTCCACAGCATTCAGTCTAATCAACTTAGCACTGTTCTCACTTAATGTGGAGGGAGTAACTGAATTTAACTCCAGATTCATTCCTTGTAAAAGCATACATCGGTCAAAGGAATATTTCTTGCCAATACTCTGTGTGATCTACTGTATAAAATACTGGAGTGTTAAAAAAAGGGGGGGAGGGGAGGGGAGGGGGGAGGCTATGTCTGGATGACAGAGTGGGGGACCACGAGACAGAGAGAGAGACCCCACTTTTTTAACATCATCATTTCCCTTGCAAGTGTAAATAAGTTAAAATTAAAAATAATAAAAAGCCACTTCAAAATAATAATAATAATAAAAACACCCACTCCAAATTCCAGATATTCTCTCTCCTGCTGGTATGTCTGAGAGCTTTTCCATAAAAAGCAAAACGTATCTTAGGATTTTATGAGCTTTCAGTTATTTGAAAACACGATTGAATAAATCAAGTGCTGAGGTTTTTGGCTTAGCTTTCATGAGACTTCATGCTAATGTTTTTAAGCCCAGTGTTACTGCTGCGAAGCTTTTTGGACATGCTGAGAATAGTTCCTTTAAAATATTATGGTAATATTTTAAGATGCTGTCATATCATGCTTGCCCTTCAAGAAGACAAAAATAATGAAGAGCTGCAGTCTTTAAGAGCAAGCGTTGTTTCATGCTGACTAACTCTCTCCTATGTTCTCATATTTTTACTTGAGTGTCATAATCTATGGCAACAGAGGCACATAGCCCAATGGCTGTAGGGCAAGGGCAACCTGATACATGTGGTCAACCGACAACCTGCCCTCCCCAAAATGACCATGCCTCGCAGGGCGGTGCTAACAGGAGCTGAGATGGTGGCTCTTTCACCTTTGCAACCATCAGCAGTCTTTCCCTTGAGTGGTGAAAGTTTGTTGCCCACAACAGTTCATTCCCATAGCACTGAAGTCCTTATAAACATGTCAGAAAACAAGTCAGCTGTGGAAAGGATCGGGGAATTAAACACATTGCCATAGTTTGCACATATTTAATTACAGTAAAATTGCATTTCTGGTTTCTCATCTGTCTCCTTGACTTAAAAGAGGTCCAAGCTTAAAAGAGTCTGGCAAAGATACTCCACTAGAAACAACCTGGCTAGGCTACCCTTGTAAAAAGGAATAGTCAGCTGGGACAGTGATATTAAAGCAGGTAGAGGTTTTTGGAAAAAGAAAAGGTGTCATCAGGATCCATTTTATAACCATATCACTGTACTGTTTATAGTTACAGGGAATGATAGAGGGCCCAGAACAGAAAATCCAAGCTATTTGCAATTGTCCAGGCAGAGCTTCAAGTGTTTTTATACCCCGTGGTGTAATTTTATTTTAAGCACAGTCTTTCATGTGAAATTCCTTCATACCTTCTTTTATAATTGAGAGCTCTCTATTAAAATGAAATTTCAAATATTTCTTATGTAAGCGCACTCAACCCAATGAATACCCAGGTTCCTTCTGACTGTGTGTTAGCTCTTAGATTGCATACCACCAGCAAGAAGTTACAAATCTTGATAGCTTCAACCTCACACAACTTGGTAGCTGATAGAAACCACAAGGAGGTTGAATTTTCAAAGAAATGGCTCAGAAAAGACATCAGAAAGTTCTGATCTCCTCAGCACTCACGCCATGCACTGTGCGGCATGTTCCTGCTTTGTATAATTTTCTATAGTGTTGAAATTTTGCAGCATATTGTCTCTGATATCATATCTACAGTATTGTATACGCAGCTCTTTTTCAATGCACTGAAAAGTGTTTCATGAATTAGAGTGCAACCCTTCTATAAAGCTGGTTTCAAACAGCTCTTGAATAACGGGTTACACCAAGATCCTGGACTCAAAAACATCCTAATGTGGTCCTGATGGAGCTAATCATCTGGGTTTGATTTTTATATTCTGGACAATCATAGAGATAGCAAACAGTTAGCTCTAAACTTTATATTAACACATTTGACGGTGTTACTAGAACATTTCCTGCTTGGTTCAAGGTCTTTTGGGGACTAGCTTCCTCATAAAGTTTACAAGTTTCTAACAAATTCCAAATGTTATTTTAATCCTTAGATTTACAAACTAGAAGTCATTCCCCAACTAGTTAGAGGAATATAACTACTGTTTCAATTTCCACTGAAGTTGAATTTGGTCCTAAATATAGTATTACGATTATAAATTTGCAGATCTCTTCATGCTGTTATTTAATCAGCTGGTTGCTAGCATTCTTAACCAACTAACAAACTGAAAATGCAAACGTGATGGTGAGTGGAAATGAAATCAGCTTCAAAAAAAAATACACAGATAGAAACAAATTGACAATTTTAGTAAAGAAAAAAAATACATATTCATATTTAAAAACCTTTTCTTGTTCTATAACTGTCCTATAACAGAAAATGATGATCCTTAAAAAAAAAAGAAAATCTCTTTCATGGGAGGAAAGTTATTTTTGATTATTCAAAGTCACATTATACTTGAGAAAAGCTACCTGTCATTTTACAAGAGCAATATATTATGTTTGCACCCATTCACAGGTGAGATTTTTTTAAATTATTTTTTGCTTTGTCTTCTTAAAGATAAATATAGCTATGAGAGCCATATTTCTTTTTATAAAACAAGGCAGAAGTTTTGGATTTTTTCACAATACAATGATTTATTTTCAGCAAGTTGTTTGTTTTTTATTGGGTTATATGTACCCGAAAATTCCAGCTATTGCTTTATTGTTTCATTTTTTAATAACTGAAAAGCTTAGATCTTAGACAACTGTGTTCTAATGAAAATATATGACTTAATTCTTTAATATTTTGATGTGAAAAATTACAACTAGCACCTACGTTTAGCATGTTATCTGATGTAGGTCATTAAATGCTCCATTTCTGAACATATTTCAGTTATTTCAGCTGTGTATTCTGCCTGCATTTCAGATACTTTGACATATAAACATCCACATAAAATTGTCTTTGCAATTTTGTGGGTGGAAAACATAAACCTAGCTAAGCGCATGACCTATTTTGTCCCCTTTTGTATTTATAGGCTTTGTCTTACTTTGTCATTTTCTTCAATGCAGCAGACATTTGCAAATATTCACAATTCAAGTAGCCATTGTGCAGTGCATGAGATTATTCTTGTTGGTAAGGCAATATTGGCCCTAAATGTGGAAAACATTCTGCTCTGAATCAATTTCCAATGATTTGGTTTGGGATTCTATTTGAGAATAACGTAATTAGGATCAGGATATGCCCATCTTTTGCCAGAAGGTATCCAAGTGCTCTATTTCAGGCAGTGTAGCTTTTCCAGTCTCACATCCATGTTATGTTATGTCCGATAGCTTTGGTGAGCATCCTCTCCTTTATAACAAACTTAACTGGGTTAACTTGAAGAACTCTGCTGAGAATGCCTTCAGGATTCAAATGCTGTATCAAGCAAGATTTGCTACAAGCAATTGCTGAATGCAGAAGGACCGTACCCCTGCAAATCTCGACTTGTAGCTGCTATATTTTGTAACTACTTGTTGTATCCTTGGCAACCAATAGTGTGGAAGAAAAATGCTAGAATCACCTGAGTAACCATGGAAACACAAACAACATTTACGGGTAATTGGATAATCTGACCTACCTACATGGCATAGGGATATTTTGTTTAGTACATGGAGATACCATCTTGAAGTTAATCATTTGGAACAAGTGATGTCTCATCACTGTAAAGCATGAAGCAAAAGCTATACACAAAACATGCAGTGAAAAATGAGATGCCTCTCCTCTATACACCTTTCCTTTCTGATCACATTTAAATCAAGGAAACAAAATTATGTTGTCTAGTACATCTATCAACTATTAGTAGAGCATTTTGGCATTCCTGTTCAATAGCTCATACTGCCAGCTCACTGCACTATGTGTACATTTCAGTACCTTCCCACATACATGAGCACATACAAGTACCGTAGCAATTGGTCCCCAGGACTGTATCTCAGGGATAAAATATCTGTGCATTATGAGAATATTCTTTAGTCTGAATCTATTCTAGTTGTAGGCAAAACGTGGTTGTAAAGGGCAGTGTACTGCTGGGCATGATAAAATGGCCAAAATATATCAGTTTATACCAGATGAACAGGTGCTTCATGTATGTCTTGTAGCCTGTGATTCTCTAGAGTAAATCTTTCTGCCTCACAGTAGCACCTTTTTTTTTTTTTTTTAATTATTATTTTATTTTTTTTTCTGCACAAACAGTGAAAATGGAAAAAGTTTTGAGGTCATATCATGTTCAGTTCCATATTTTGACAATTGAATTAATATGCAAGACTTCAAAAAGAAGTCTAATCATCCGCGTTGCACATTATGTATCTTATCCATTTTCCTGATCGTCACTAAAACATGAATGTCTCAGAAGAATCTTGCTTCACCAAGATAAAAATAATAAACTTTTTATTAGTTTGGGGGAATTTTTATGCTGTTTATTGATAGCCAGAGAGATTTCCTTTGATCAATAAGGTGAACTAAAGTATTCTTACTGTCTTATGTTATTAATATTTGGTCATCATATTGAGCAGCTGGAACTGAAATAGAGTTTTTCAGCTGAAGGTAAAACCACTTACAGTACTGACATTTAAAATTACATCTTCATGGATGTATATTCCAATAATCAAAAAATGAAGAAAAGAAAAAAAAAAAAAGAGAGAGAGGGAGAGAGAACTTCACACACACACACACACACCTTTTTTTTTCTTGGCATAACATTATTGTGAAACTCCTTGGTAACAAGTTCAGAGATTTACTGAATTTGTACTGACCTGGAAACCTGGAATTTGTACTGACCTTTGAAACAAACTATTCTCTTTGAAATAAACTCTTTATTTTCTCTTATGTCATTCCATAAAAAAAAAAAAAAAAAGAAAAAAAAAAGTTTCTGAAGCACCAGTCATATAAAGTATTAGAATAAAAAATGCCATCTGTTGATGCTTTGAATAAGCAGCTCAGATGAAGGCTTTTGCCTGAAAAATAGGGGAGGAGAGTCTGAGGGAAGAGATCTGAAAACCTGCTGATCCCCCTGGTCTTGATGGCTCACAGTTGATAGCAGCACTTTCCCAGGATATCACACAGCTGAAAACTGTCTCAGGATTAATAAATCCTTGTTCAGACTGCTAAGGTAGACCTTCTAAATGTGTTTGATTTTTTTAAGCTTTTCCTACAGTATGCTCTCGAGAAAATGCTTTTCCTTTGTTTGGCTGTGGGATACTGTGCACCTCTGTAATCCCACATCACTCAACCTGTTCTCTGATTTAACTTGGTCTGGACACACTGCTTGTCTATCTGGGAAGGTTCTGTATACAGATGGGAAAGGACATTGCCAGGAAGTAATTTAACACATAGTCAACAGTAAATCATTTGTAGAAACAGGCAATCTTTTATAAAAGCAAATGCAGTTTTCTTTATGCTTGTCTGCTGATAAAGCTGAAACAAGCAGGGTTCTTCTTGGTACCATTAGTAATTTTTTTTTTCTTTCACAGCATTAACCTACTTCTTTGTATTCTGGTTACTGTTATACCTGGGAACTAAATCTGAGAAGAGGAGCTGCAAATACCAGCCTCTCCTGCTTTGTTTCACGTCATGTGAAAATGTTTTAATAGATCTTGAAAGAATCGTGTCAAATATTATTTTTTTATATAGCTCATTAAATCCACGTTAGAGAGTATTGTCTAAGCAAAGCCTATGCAAAGACTCATGTTTCATCTGTGTCTTGGAAAGCAAACTGTATTTATCATCTACCTTAGACATAAAATTGATTTTGGTATGATAAAATTATTAAGTAACATGTCACGAGAAAACTGCAACTAACTTCAGCTGTGCTCAAGGAACTATGGGAAATGAGTCAGTGAAGTCAGGTTTTAAAAGACCAGATAAAAGTACCCTGTAAAAACTAAGTAGAGTGGAACAAAACCCCATTGTCTGGGAAGAAGCTGCTGTGGAGCAGGGGACTTGGTGTGGTAGGCCTGGTGCTTTGATTCTTCATGTGAAATTCTCATGCTGCACCTTTTGTATGGGTATGGAGTCCTTCTGCTGATCCTGGTGAGAGAACATGACAGGAACCAAGCAGAGTCTAAGGTTACTGTAGTGAACTTGCAACTGAAGGCTTATGTATGTAAAAGTGCCTTTGCCTCATGGAGGACAGACTTACTGCAGCCAAAAGGGAAGTGTAAGGGCAACAGGAAGACTATGTTCCCTAGCTTACAGTGTTAGGCTCTCCCTGGGATGCTGCGAAGCAGCCCAGAGAGGGTGTCTGATGAACTTATTTTTTGTTCAAATCAGGGGAAATGAAAGAATACAGATGGCAGATATTCATTGTGGGAACCCTGGAAACTAATTGTCAGGAAAGGAGAAGGTGTTGGAATAAATGTCAGTTATATGCGATGTTATCAAGCTTACTGCAGGAAAAGTCACCAGTAGAGATTTAGGGCACAAACACATTTTTTTTTTAAGTCAAAGAACAGAAAGATAATTACAGACAGAGACTTGTACAAGAAAAAGTCAACTACTGAGGTGTCTAAAGTCAAATTATCAGATAAAAAAAAAAAAAAGAAAAAAAAAAGAGGGTTAATTAAATGGAAGACATTTCAGAAAGCAGAAGTGAAGGTCACTAGCAAGTTGAAAGAAATGCCTAAAGAGTGAAAGAGTGAAATATAGTTTCTCTAAGTGTAGATTCACAGAAGACAAGTAACAGTTTAATTATTCTTAGGATGAATATGAGCTTTCTATAATAGCGTAAGAAAAAAAAAATAGGAACATACAACAGCATTCAAAAACTGGAAAAGTTGAGCCATATGAAAGACTGGCTCCTGAAAATGGGATTGACTGGTCAGAGAAACAAAATACACCAGTACTGAAGGGAACAGTGGAAATAATGCTAGGATGGAGGTCTAATAGAATTACCACATCACAGAAGATTGAAACCTGAGCTGCTGAGCTATTTAGGAGATATTTACTGAAACTGATGTAAGAGTATTTTACATAAACAACCTACTACTAGCAAAGCATGAGTGTAAACAGCTGCGCTGTGGTAAGGGTTTATGTGTGGCCTTATAACTTGTGGAAAAATTAAGGTCCATCGGCTGTCCTTTCTTGGAGCCTCCTTTAATTTAGATTTATGATAAATTGCACCAAACGTTATTTTGTGAAAAAGTCAGCTGCTATTTCTTAGAGACAGTCTGAACTATTTTCTAGTTTAGTGCTCCATGGCACCAAAGAGTCCTTGAAATATATAAAGCTACTAGAAGAAATAAATATTATCTTCTACAGGAGTGAAAATTTAAAAACTAGAAAAATAGCTTAATTTTACTTTTAATTGCAAAAAATCCCCTTGGATTTTTTTAATACTTTGCAGAAACATCTATGGATTTATGGATTTTTAACCCTCCCGTAGTTTTGCATCATTAAATGTAGATGCAAACACCTAGTTTTAAAGCTGGCGATCACTTTCAAATGTAAGACTTCGTGATTTTAGCCAGCTTTGAACATTTGAACTGCTCTTTCAGAGCTACTTTATGGTTTGTTTGTTTTTTTAAATATTTTAAAATGGGTCAATTGTTCCTAAGACCCTCTGATCTTCCCTTGTTTAAAATGAAATTTGGAAGATAAATCTAATTAACCTCTCTCTTTAGCTCCTCCAGTGAACCCCTCCCAAATGCTGCTAGCTGTAAATCTAAGGAAAAAATTTTGATGACTTAGTTTTTAGCAACCATGTTCTCTGGTAAGTTAATTCTCTGTACTTTCATGGACTTTTTCACTGTCTTTCAGGTGGTGTATCTGGGCTGCATTAGACTTTTATTTCAAATACCTTACCTGAGAATTAGTTTGATTTATTTATGTCCCATGGAGACTCATACTGGAGTGGGACATGGACCAAATCCAGACATAGAAAGAGGAGGCCATGAAATGACACAGAAACCTGGGGTAAATGAATAGTGGGCATAAATATTGTCCCTTCCTGCACCTGTATGGTACTTATGTAGAGGGCCTCATGCAAAACTTGAATCCATCTGTGTCTAATAGATTTTAAAAGTACTGGCATTGTAATAATTAAAAAATAATAGTAGCTGCACTAGCACCAGGTCCTCTGGAACAATCATACTTTGGCACAGGGAGCAGGCAAAGCCAGCCAATTGGTTAGAAAGGTGTATATGAGTAAAAGAACCGTGGTTTGATGTGTTTGTCTAGTCGTAATTATAACTAATCAATTAGAATACTCTGAAACACTGATAACAATATCTGCAGTGCCAAAACCAAGGGATTTTAACATGGATGATAAGGAGGTTGGTTCACTATTCCTTCATTGCAAATTATTTGTTATTTTGCCATTCTCTTCCACCATCAAAGAAAATATTGGTGTATTTGACAAAGACCTTCTCTTCCTCCCACAATTGCCTCTCAATAGGTAATTGAAACAAATATTTGAAAAGAGCAGATATAATGCATTAATTAGTCTAAATGATTAGAGCACTATGTACAATCTAGTAGTGTATTTGAAAATCAGGATTAAATCACTAGTCATTAACTAAAAGAACAAGGAGAATAAATTATCTCTTTATCAATGACCTTTCTAATTTCTATGTGATTCCCTCAGACACTTAAGGACACTAAGATCAAAGGTTCATACGTAATATGTGAGGAAAATAACATAGCCTAAATCAGTAACCTACATCCACCAGGAGCAAATGCTTTCAGGGGAGAAAAAAAAAAAAAAAAAAAAAACAGGAGTGGGGAGCACTTTTTTTCTGCAACTTCCCAGTTTATGGTAATAAGCTCAGTAATAAACTTTCCAGAAACGTCCTGAAAACTGAAAGCAAACTATTGTAGAGGAGAAACTGTGAGATAGTAAATGAACAAATGAATCTGATTCAGATTGAGACATCTCACTGAATTTAAGCATTTAAAGCAGAGAATAGTTACATTTTTCCCCTTTTTCCCAGTCATCTCCCCTGATAGTCATGGATTATTCATCACCCTGAGCTTCCTTTGTCAGATGCACTTTAACAGATCTGCTGAGGACAAGAAACTACGAGGGTTAGAGAAATGTCAACGTGAATTAGCAAATATCCCACCTCTAATGACCAGAAGGTGAAAGGACCAGAAAATAATTATGATAGAACTTCTTATCACTGTGGTTTTGTTGGCTTGTTTGTTTATTTGTTTGTGTTGTGTTTTGTTTTTTTTAAATCATTAGGTTATACAATTTTAAGGAGCAGAGTAGGGAATATGCTTCCATTTCTGTGAAACCACTGAACATATAACCAGTGTACAGAGACACATATTCCACTTAAGTGCATTTATGTCTGCATTCAGAGCATGAAGACAACAAAAAATCTGCTTCTGACAATCTGGCCCAGGATGACTTCAATATGAATTATTCATATACTGGCTTTGCAATTTTTATGCTAATTTTAAAAAGACAAAGAGTGCTAAAAGGAAATATAAGATGTTCTGTCTAAAATACTCTATTTTTTTTTCTATTTGTATAGGTAAAGGTTGAAATTTGCATGCACTGTTACCTGAAAATTTTAACCTTAGGTGCTCATTCGTCCTCAATGTGAAAAAGTAACTGAATATATTGTTTTATTTGACATATGCTATACAATATAGTCAATTAGATTTTTTTTAAAAAAACAAACTGAAAATTAGTGTAATGCAATATTTCTTAACTGTCTAGTCACAAGCTGTTATAACTTCATTCTGAGATGTTAAAAATTTGTTGAAGAATATGCTAGAATATGCTTTATCTAGCAGATATGTGAGAGCAATGATCACCCCCAAAATGCTCAGAAAACAATGCACTGTTAAAATGGCTGCCACATTCCATTATATGAAGTTCCAGTGAAAGAAAATTGAGTTTATATATTTATTTGTTTTCACTAGGTACCATGAAGAGTACCCTGCCTCACAGTGTATGATTACGAAGTGTACCATACACTTCTGAATTTTGCCCAAGGACAGAATACTGGTATTTTCTCAGAGATGTTTTGGATAGACACAATACTAAAATACAATAGACTAAACTATATTTCTCCCAGAACTGACAAATGTAAGCAAAAGTTCTTTTTCTCCTATTGGGCTGAAGTTCAGGCAAAAAAAAAAAAAAAAAAAAAAAGGTCACTGCTGTATTGTGAATGAAGAAAGCATTCTGCAGAAGGTTGGGAAAACTGTATGTGCACATAACTATTTCCTTAGCAGGCTGTTAGTATTCTATATGAGAAACTACTGTGTGATATAGGGCGATAATAACCCACCACCATATCTAACAGATTGGCAGTGTTGGAAATTGCTCCAAATCTTTGGGTGTCATGATTCTTCCCTGGCTACCTCTCAGAGCACATGTAGGCAATCTGAAGTGGTTCCTTGCTGTTGGCAGGAAGTTCTCTGAACTCCTTAGCTGATTCTCAGCATCGCGGAAGCTGGCCATGATTTGCTTTATTCAGCATCCAAGCTGTCTCCTGCCCTGGTGAGCCCCAGTTGCAGGCATGGCAGAGACACGTGCAGGACAGCCTCATGACTCCTGCTCCCACCTCTAGCCATACTGACTCCACAAAATGTTCTTTCTGAGAAGATATTAGAGGTAATTTTCCAGTAATGAATTCTTGTTCCTGGAAGGCAGTCAGTGTATGGTGTTGTGGTGGTTTTTTTTTTTCCAAAAATCAGTTGAAAAAATTGTGTTGAATGGCATGAAAAAAATGAAATGCCTGTGAAAATTATGTATGTCTGTCATCTCCATTGCAAAAAATTATTCTTTACCTTTCATTGCTGGATATACTGAAATGACAGGAAGATGGATGTCCAGTAGGCTATAATTTATAAAATATTTGGGGATATTTCAGCATGAAAATCTCTACACAATTGCAAGGCATTAATAAAGATCTTGACAAATCCAGGCTGCTTAAATTTAAGGACAAAATTATCATTAGAGGCAAAAATGAAATTCAGATTAAATCTATTTCTCAGGCCAATGTAATTCAAATGACTGATCTATAACCAAAATTATGCTCTATCTATTGTCTTGAGCAAAAGAGACTCAGCTAGGCTAATTTAACTTAATTTATTGCCATTTTACCATAAATATTTAATTACCAGTTTGGGTATTGAGAAACAAAGAAGGCAAGTATTTAAGCCTGTGTCCAGCATGGTACCGCCCCAGCCTCTCCTCCCAGAGGAGACCTGCATCCCCTGCTACTTGAAAACCTTCACCCCTTACATCAATTTGATCTCTTCTCATGATTTTCCTACACTGAATTAATTTATTATTGTACTGCATGTGTAGGTTAACACTATTTTTTTTGCTAGCATTTATGATTTCTCAGCTCATTTACCGGCGTGGTTGACTACACACCTCAGACCTCTGAAGATCTACTCTGAAGCACTCGTTTCCATGTGTAGTACTCCATGTTATAGCAAAATTGAGTAAAATATTAAGTGGGACGAAAGTTTACCTAAAACAAAATTAACATTTCATTATTTTAATAATTTTTTTGCTGATGGTTTATTTAGATCCAATAACTTTAAAAAGTTTTGAAAGATATTTACAAAATGAAAAGGTTTTACCCTGTTTAAGTTCTTTGTTGGTTTTGCAATTTTGGCATTACAGCTGTAAAATCCATTTGCTCTAAGAAGTCTCTTCTATTTTCCATTACCTACAGAAAGTCTACTTTTTTTTCTCTTTTTTTTTTTTATTGTGACATCTCTTTTGATTTGATCTGTCAGAAGGTTTATTATTGTAGCTTGTACTAGCAACGTGAGGTGAATCTATGCAAATTATAATCTAAAGTAAATAGTGTGTTTTCAGTCAGGAACAAGAAGAAGGAAACAAACTGATATTTTCCAGAAAGAAAATCCTCAGATAATTAGTTCAGTATGTGGGTTAAAGATTTTTAGACAAATACCTGGCAAATAGTGTTTTTACAATAACTTCACAGAAAAAAGGTGTTAGCAGGATTGCAAATTCTATTTGTAGTTCTGTGGTTACCATAATGAATTGTAAAATTCCCAAACATTATATCTAATACTAACATTTAGAAAATAGGACATAAAATTGGTTCAAAAATCTGTACAAAGGGAATCCTACTTTAAAAGGTGTGTAAACATAAGCCTAGATGTATGGAATACATCTGCAATAGCTGAAGAAGCATCTAAGTACCAACCATTGTCTTAACAATGGTTGGTAACTGAAATATGTGGAATGATGTGAACCAAAAAAAAAAAAAAAAAAAAGGTCCTGTTGGTGGGAAAGAAAATAAGAAAATGTTTCAGTTTACATTTTTCATGTTCTCTTAAAACACTTGCTTTATATGTGATTTTGTTTGTTGGAGCATCGCCCTTCTTCCTTACTGTTTCTTTTCCACCTGACAATGTCCAGAAGTGTTTGGGTCTCCAGTACCTTGTGTGGAAGATCTAACAGAGAGAGATCACATTTCAAAGCAGATGATCCTTTTGCTGTATTTGGATCCTGAACAACTTACGTAGAGTACAGGTTTGTTCCAGCAGTACTACAATTAATCTCTCTTGTTCTTGTAGAGTTTTCTGGCTCCTCCACACTTAAAACAACTTTTTAAAATTCTCTTGGCAGTCACACCAATTGTGTGCAGAAAAGAGGACTTTCAGAGGTCTTAAACCTCTAGCAATTCGCTGCTTTATGGAGCATTGAATGGTATTTTCGCTTGCAGAGGGTTATTTCTCTCTGAGATTTGGATTTTGTGGCTCTTTCAGCATATTTGAGCACTTCAATAATTGCAGAATTTTTTATAAGGACAAAAAACTATTTTGTTGCTAGGTCCCCTCTCACTAAAATGCTTTAAATGGCTGCTTTGAAATTTTCCAGAGATCTTTTCTGAGTGCAGATACCAAGGCTGCTGTCCCTCCTACCTTTTGAAGGCTAGGAGATGAAATGTGAGAAAATTCTCAATATGACAATGAAAACACTTAAGTGACATTAAATACTGCAGGCAGAGCTAAGGTTCCAATTATAACAATTTATACAAAACCTTTACAAGCTATCTATTTTTAGTTTTTTTTTAAATCCTTAGTGGTACTTAGATTTTATAGATCTGTATACATAACCCACTTGCCATTTGCTGTCACTCTGTCCCGGCCACCTCTTTCAACACAGTTGATGTCTTTGGATTCAACTGTTGAGAATACGCTTGAATTTAAGGATCCTAAGTTAAATTTTAAGGAATTAGTACAAAGAAAATTTTACTTCAAATTCAACCTATTTCAAAATTTCAATACTAGCACATCAGAGTGGGGTTCTTCTTTCCAGATGATGTCTATTACTGTTTAGCAGGTGTCTTACATTCTTTTCTATGCCTTGCAAGGAGTGTAAGCCAATCTCTTTCTTATAGAAGCTAATTCATTAGCTCAGATTTTAGAGAATTTTTATAGTGGGTTCTGAGCCATTGTGCATATACTAATTTGGCATCTAAGTTTTTCCTTCCTAATGATATGATTGAGCTCACATGGATGTGGACATGCTCCTGGGTTTGGAATCATGAGTAATGTTCATTCAGCAAGACAAAATTGTTGAACCCTTTCAGTTAAATACAATAGAAAAATGTTTCTTGCAGAGTTATCTAAGTGATAGTTATTTATATCAGCTTCAGTAGAGCATGACTAATTTTTTAATCATCATAGCAGCAAAATCATGATCATTTTAATTCATAAATGGGGGTTAAAGTAAGACAGTTTTGCTTACAGCATGTCAAGTCACTAGGACTTACTCAGTGATGAAAAAATCAGTAAGTAGGATTTTTTTTTTTCTTTCCCTTTGGAAATGGCTGCCATTGATTGCGGTATCACACTCACAGAAAGAGGAGCTGGTCAGATTTCCAACGAGAGCTAGCACTTCTCTCACCCAGTGAGTACCAGCCTTACCCATTGGATACTTCAGATCCCAAAGTACTCACCTGTACTCTGCAAAGAGTATTCTAAAATAGTGTGAAGTAATCTAAATAAAAGGAATTCAGTCTACAGAAGTATATTTTTCCCTCCATTCCCCCCCCTTTTCTTCTTTTATTCTTTACCCATTTTTTATTCAATTCAAAATTCATTCTTAGCTTTCAAAGCTGTCTACTGCATTTCTTTTTTCCAGATGCATAGTGCGAGGAAATCCTACAATCTGCATAAAGAGAAGATCTCAGAACTTTTTGTCATGAATTTCTAAACAGAGTGAAAACAAGCCATTTAAATTTATGTATACAAATTAATTATGTTCAGTGGCTTTAAATAGTAAAAATGAAAGATAAACTTCTAGGTTGTAAAATGAATTTAAAGAGGATAAATTTATACTACTGCAAATTAGAAAATTTATATTTCTTTTTCTCACACTCTTCTACAAAATATTTGGAAAGTGTCTCATTAAGCTTGGCCATATATACAATGCAACATTCTATAAGTGTGTAGTCCCAAGCAAAGCAATGTAATCATTTATATAGCTAGTGGTGGTGCGTATAAATGCAGAGTACAGGCTGCAATTTTTTTTAGTTTAATTTTTTGTTCATATTTCTTGAATTTCTTTTAAAAGAAAAAAAAAATGTAAATGTATTTTTTCCCCCTATTATTAGAATTTATAAGAAGAAAACGTATTTCAATACCAGTCTTAAAATGGTCAGTAACTCTTTGTTGCCCATGGATTTTCTTCTGTAATGTCTAAAACCTGACACATCATTTACTATTCTAAAATGGTCAGTAACTCTTTGTTGCCCATGGATTTTCTTCTGTAATGTCTAAAACCTGACACATCATTTACTATTCTCTGTGTTATGGTAAATGAAGACTAAACTGACTTACTCTAAAGCAAACATACTGACTATACACAGAAGTAATATTGCCTACCGAGTCATAACTTTTAGTAGGAGAATGTGCTTAATGCAAGATGGTAATCTTAATTTCCTTATTAAATCTTGTAAGAATATAGATTGTTAAAGAATAATTATACTTTCTGCTTTTAGTGTTATGCATTCTATATCAGATTTCTTTTCCTGTACGTTAACTACTAGGTGTATGAAATTGTTAATGCCTGACTCTGTTTATGAGAACTACAATATGAGTGCTGTGGACCATGAATCACTGCATGGATTTTAATCAGAATTTTTATGGGCATATAACTAAAAGAGAAACTAGCAATTTACTAGAAAATTGAATGCACATTTACTTCTTTCAATATGGTTATTCAAATTAAAGAAGAAAAAAATATGGAGAATATCAATAAAAGATTATCAGATCTTACACTGATGAACCAGGAATTGATGTCAAATAAGCAGGGATTCTCTTTGATCATCCTTTTTTTATCCACACAAGGAATTATCTATATATCTGTTATGTTTCCATAAGTATTTCCTCCTTTCTCACAATTTTCCTTGTGCCTGGAATGTTTTATGTACCTAAAAGTAGGCAGGCCCTTATAGGCATCTCTAAAAATGCTGAAATACGTTTACTGTTTGCTATTCTATTAAAGCAGCTGAGAAAACTTTGCTATAAATCTGCCTACATCTTTAAGTATTAAATATACCAATAAATCTGGTTGTGTGAGCCCATTTATCATATGATAAAATATTGCCTGAGATGCCGAAAGATTTCCTGGGATCACTGCCTTTTAACAGAGAGCTGTCATCTATGTAAACCAGTCTTAATCTCAGTTGACATTCTGTTCTGCATTAAGCTGTATGCCAAAATGAACTGGCTGATACACTCTGTTATAGCTGACCCCCACAGTGACCTGCAATCAGTCGGTTCTCAGCAGAGACCCTTTCAAGACTTGGAAGAGGACACAGCCACAATGTCGACAAGCATCAGTGCTTCCCTGTGACCGTGATGACATTGTATGACTCTAAGTGGAGGCACACTCACATGAGATCACTGGACATGGCCATGCTTTTAACTTTTTAACTGTTGTTCGCATAATAAGATTAAGGATGCGACCAGGGAGGCAACTGTGCAGATAAACATGCTGCCTAGCTTTAATCCTGCCTGACAGACTGTAAACTCTGCTGGGTCACCAGCCAGAGCATGCTACAGAAATGAAAAGAGAAGAACTAAATAAACCCCAGCACGGTTTAGAAGAATGGAGCTTAAATATCCCCAAAGGTTAAATTCTCCAAGAAGTGAGACAACATCTGGAAGAAGTTCTAATTTCTCTTTATGCTACATCTGAAATGAAAGATGCGAAAAAAAAAAAAAAAGAAAAAAAAAGCTGGGGTCACTGTACTCACTTGTTTGCTGTTAACATGAGTGGATGAGGCTTACTATGAAGCTCTACTCCACAGACTAAAGGACAAGTGAAATCAATAACTAGAGCAGGCTGAAATAAACTTAATTCATATCAGTCTTCCCTAAATCTCTTTATTATGCTTCATTATTTCTGTTTTTCTACATTCTGACATCAGTAAAAATGTATGCATTGAGACACAGTATTTGATTTCTGACACTTTTTATTTCACAAAGAGGTAAAATAAATGGTGTAACAAAGTTAGATTTCAATTCAGCAGTACAACTAATAAAGCCTTGCTGATTTTTAAACATATTGTTTTGTCATGCTGAACTGAGGCAATAATTTTCCTTGAAGTTAAATATTGATTTTATAACATCATAACTATATAGTACATTAACAAATTGTTCTTATATCAATCACTATTATTTTTCTCAAAAGTGCTACACCAGAGAAGCATTAAGAAAGTGAAGATAAGAGTCGAAATAAGCAAAGTCTGTATTATAAAATGATTCTTTTATACACTATTTCACATTTTTTGATGTCGTCAAATGAGCATTGTCATTCATAGGCAACGCAGTAGCCTGTTGTGACAGTAAAAATTATAATATTTAATTTTCTCACCTCTTGTATATTTTTTATTGCTATGAAGAGTTCTCTGAAACAGAAACAATGTCTATAAAGGTAAAAAATAGGTCTGATTTCATTTAACAGATTGTAAAGTCTGTGAAGACATTTTAGTCTTTAGTGGTGATGGTAGACAAAATAACTGCAGTAAATGATTTTTCTTGTTTGTGTTATTCTGCTGGAGTTTGATATGAAGACAAGCCTAGGTCTTTACTTTGTACTGAAGTAATTGAAATGGAAAATAAAAGGTCAACATCTGGAAACAAAATAATATTTCTTCATCAGTTATAACCACAACAATTATCTTTATCCCAAGATTCATTGTTGAGGGTATCAGTTTGATTGTGCCATGGGGATGTAGCTATCAATGGAAGAAAGAAGAAGGTTAACAGAAATAATGTAGAAAAAAATCTGTGAAGATATTGAAGATAAAGTGTGAAACTTCTCATGTAATTCCAAATTATTTGTGGAATTCGTTAAGAGAATGAAACCCAGATCAAGGATTTCTGATCAGATGAGCTATGGTCCTTCAACAGTTCTGAATTTTCCAGGACCAAAAAGACAAATCTTCAGTTCATCAGGCAAATGATTTATTAGACTTCAAACTATATGTATTGGCTATTGGCTATGCCTTATTAGAATAAAGTAGTTGACTGATAATTTTTAATGCTATTAGCATTAACTGATTGTCCACTTCTGAAATTCACTGAATGAAATGAAGTCATGAAACAGAGGTACCCGTCAATTCCAAGCTGATCTTGTAACATGCAATGTACTGTGATTTCATGACACACAGTTTAACATGTAACACTTGTGATACCCTGTTGAAATTACCAAGCACGTATATAATTCAGTCTATAACTTTCAGACTATCATTTCATCACCAAATTTATTTAGTTAACTAGATAAAAATGCAGAAAAAGCTTACTATGCTTTAAGTATTTCATTGTACTAAGTAGCATTTATTCAAATATGAAGGAATAACCAGTTAAAGCCTGCCAAGAAAATCACAAAGTAACCCATCTTAAAAGTGTATGGATTTATTCCATGCAATTTATATACAGCCACACAGGAAGTCCTTAATGAATTTTTATTTTCTTCATATTCAGGCAAATTCCCATGACTCTAATGTCTTTTTCTCCACAACACATAACAAACAGGAGCGGTAATAATGAACTATAAATCAGCTATAGACCATTACCAGTGTCATATTGTAAAGTCATGATCTTGATTTCATAACTTCAGTTGTAACCAGTGTCCATTACAGACTCTGATTTATAGACTCTTTGTTAGTCTAGCAAGCGAAAAAGAAAGGTATGGAACATAAATTTAAGAATCAGACACTCCGAAGCATTTAGCAACTTTACAACTAAAGAAAACTAGAAAGCTGGTGAAACTTCTAAACTCTGAGGGTTAGATGGACAAGGAGAGGAGAGCTGGATATTCTGCTGATGTAGCTTAATGTAACACTTTACACTGAACAGACACACACTGTATGTGTGTATACATATATATATGTATATATATATATGTATGTATATACATACATAAATATATGTATAAATATGAATGCAAACATACACACAGATATACATACTATTGTGTGTGTTGATCTGAAGAATGGGATAGACTTGCTGATAAACTGCCTTCAGAATAATTTTACAACCATACTACATAATTATTTATTATGAAATTTTGACACCAAGAATTCTTACAGCTTTTGTAATTCTCCCTACTAACAATTTGCAAAAAGGCTGGACATCACACAGGAGGAAATAGTTTGCTCACAATTTAGCAGAAGTTCTGCAAAGAAAAGGTCCAAGTCCAGATTGTAATATCCATTTTTTTGTGAGTATTTGTGTCTACAGATTTGATTCATCCTGTTACAGTGCAGTTTAAAACCTGTCTGGAGTAGGAAGGCCTTGAAAACTGGGGCTTGGTTGCTTCCAAATAACCTTTTTAAGGCTTCTGTCCTCATCAAAACCAAGAAGTGAAGGATGTCTCTGGAGAAATAAAAGCCAATAGACTGCTAAAAATCATATGGAAAGGTAACAAAAGGGATTTAAGATTTGGATGGTGGGTTTTGCTACTGATTGTTTGTCTGAACTGATTTTCCTGTAACTATTCCTATTTCATTAAGGTTTTTTAACTTGCAAGACCATATTAGGTAATTCTTAGACGTAAAGAAAAAATGTCATTTTGTACATCTTTGCAACCTCACTTCTACACATAGGCAGTGTTTGCTACTTCTCAGTGTACTGTGTTTGGCTGGGATGGAGTTAGCTTTCCCCACAGCATCCCATACAGTGTTGTGCTCTGCACTTGCAGCTAGAACAGCTCTGGTATCACACCAGTGTTTTGCCTATTGCTGAGCAGTGCTGGCTCAGCATCAAGACTCCATCCAACCTTCCCCAGAGCCAGTGGGCTGGGGGTGAGCAAGAGGTGGGGAGGGGACATCACCAGAGCAGCTAGCCTAAACTGGCCAAGGGGATATCCCATACCATGTGGTGTCACACTCAGCAATAAAAGGTGGGAAAAGGGAAAGAAAGGGGGCTCTCCATGTGAAGATATCTGTCCTCCCAAAGAATCACTACACTTATTAAGGCCCTGCTTCCTGGGATGTGGTCAAGCTTCGCTCATTGATGGGAAGTAGAGAATAATTTTTTTCTCTCTCTCTGCACTTCGGCATGTCTGCATGGCCTTTGCATGTTTTCTCCGTCTTTCTTTTCCCTTTAATTAAATTATCCTTATCTCAACCCATGAACCTTTTCTTTTTCTTTCCATCATACTTTCTTTTCCCCCTCTTCTTCTGAGAAGGGGAAATGAGAGAGCAGTTGTGGAGTTTTACTACCTAGCAAGGTAAAACCACCACATTCAGGCACTGAATGTTTAGATGCTGATTTGCTAATAGCTGCTCAGTTTGAATAGATGACTGTCTGCGATATTCACTTAATTTTTCCTTTTGCAGTTTCATTAGAAGGGTTTTGGCCAGCTGTGGTGTTATGCTTCCATGACTGGGTGTTTATGCAAAGATCAGTCATTCAGGTAAAATGTTATTAGGCTTAGCAATTGCTGCGTGCTTTTCATTAGGTTTGTTGGCATTTGGTATTCCCATCACAAATTTTAGAGCAGATGTTTCTTACATAAATTGCACTCTTCAGTTTGAAAACATTGCATTGCCACATGCCAGTTACTTTATTTTCTAGAACAAACTATAATGAGGATGAAAAGAGGAAGATAGTTATGAGGAAGATGCTATGAACCAGTACTCAGATCAAAGTTTTCCAAAGCTCAGCCATATTTAATTAGGGCTTGGACTGAAGCCCAGCTTTTGCTCTAACTTTTCTCTGCTACATGAACTACTGAAATTTTCCACTGCCATCCAAGACATTTGCTGCAGAGAAACAGAGGAGAGCCTCTTTCTTCAAGCTCTGTTGCCTGAGGTTCCTTCCCTGGCAGGTGACCAGAAGTACCACATGTATGCAGCACTCTTGATCTGCATAAGTGTAGTATTTCCCATAAATGAAAGAAAGTCCTGGCCCAAAAGCATATGGCTCCAAAGAAAGCCATCCCGTCTGCAGCCCTGCTGATACTTGAGGAGCTCTTGAGAGAAAGGTGCAGTTCACAGGGTAATCAAGTCACTCTGGTAAGTGCCAACCAGCCTAAAATGGATTACTTGGCTCTGTAGACAGCAAATAGACCAATGGTAGCATTTTTGACCAAGCACAAAAGTAGTTTTAAGACCAGTCTCTGGGTTCTCCTTTGTGAGCTAAAAGGATCCCTGTAAGAATCTCTCCTTTCTTGGAATCCTAAATGATTTCCTGCTTTTAAGGATGATCTTAACTAAGTGCAGTCTATAGCTCTGATCAATTCACTGGTAATGACTTCTGAATCACTCCACTAACAGCCCTTTAATGTACGCTCTCTGATGACGTGAAGGTACTTTCTCCTGTTAGTGGCTTCAGCCCATTCATCACCAAAATGGCCAGTACAGACAAGCATTAAAAATAACAACTTTGTGTATGAGCTGATCTAACGTAATGCCTGCTTGCCAAAAGCACCATCTGAGTCACGTCTTACAACTTCACCTAACAAGGGCCTGTTTAGACAAAAGCAGCATGTGCCGCAACTCTTAACATCATAACACAGAAATTTTAGGCATGGCTAAAAGAGGTCCAAAAAGAAGGATCTTGCTTATTACATACTGTTTTGTGTTGGCATCTCCTTAGTTTCTCTCTCTTTCTCTCTTTTTTTTTTTTTTTCCATCAGTCCCTACTTTCAGATCTTCATATACTCCAGGAAAAATCAAATTACATCTTTTTTTTTTATGAAGCTTTTGGAACATTTTAATGTGAAATGAGAATATATCATTACATCCTGGGCAGTTCCTTGGGCATCTTTCATTTTGGCTACAAAACTTCCAAACTTATTTCTCAGTTCAGTAGTCAATATGAATGGATTGAAACAATACCTATTTCTCATATATCCCTTGCAAGACAAATTAAATAAACAACCAGAAAAGGTACTACCAGTAGTCTTTTTATTTGTCTTTTTCTTTCTTCATACAAAAGCCTCTATCAAAATGTATTAAAACCTTAAAGCCACAAATCCCTTTGGAATTTATACACAACGAGCACAAAATATCAAGGCCCTGTGCAAGCCTGTCTCTCTCAATCTTATCTCTGTGCAAATCAGCAGGGTGGTCTGGAATCTAAACTAAACTTGAATGTGAAGGAAAATGTAGGAAATAAACTACAGAGCTGACAATAGAGAGAGCAACTGCCTGAGGAAAATCCTGAGGAGAGTCGAGAACAAGTGCTACTCTATCATTTTCTGAACCATAATTATTTCCAAGAGACTGATGGTGCATACAAAAAAGAAGGTCTCATTGTCTACAGATACCTTATATTAGTGGATCACCTTTATGCAGGAACAGAGTTTAGAGCATTGAGAACATCCTAGCATTTTTTCATCAACGAGTTATGAACATGGTGCAATCTGACTGCTTTCCAATAGCACAGTTTTGTAGTAAAACTGCCTGCTAATACTGATGCAATTCCTTCCTAGGTCTGTATGGGTATTTTGATGGGTATATTGAACTCATTGAAATAGAATTAAATATCCTAGAGAGTCACTGCTTATTGGAAATATAATCCTGAAGTGCGAGTTTTACAATAACCAAATGCTAAATTAAATATTACAGCATATTCAGTGGGTTTGTTGCAACTTTTTGTTATTGCTATTACCTTTCATTTACCTTGTTACATGTTTAAAATAACTGCAGGTATCTTTTAGGGGAAACATTCAAGCAAGAGACCTTGAGCATAAAGGGGTACTTAGTATTGGCGTAATTGGATCTTATCTCCCTGAACCGATGGCAATAATTAGGCAGAGGCAGAAGCAGGGTTGGTGTGATGCAGTGATGTGCAGGGCTATTTGTAAACAGGCATAGGACTTGTGCTGCCTTTATGGTAAGACCTTGGTAGCATGAACATCTCACTGTTTTGGTAGTGCTTACATTTATAACTGTAACACAGCCATGGGTCTCGTGCTCATATTTACTGTGTAAACCTCATATTTACTGGGATAACGTGTAAACACCAAGAGGAGCTGAAATGTATCTGCAAAGACTTCAGCACGGTGATCGGTTTCTGTAACATATAATATTGATTTTTTCACACAAAAGACATAACTGGCAAAATTCAGTCAACACATCAAAGAAAAGTCAATGAGTTACTCAAATTACTTCTGAACCATTCTATTTGAACATTATTAATAATAAAAACATATCACTATACCATTAAGTATTGCAATAACAGTGACATTTTAGGGAAGGCATGACTGACATTTTGGAGAACACTTTGAGGAAGCAGAGATACAGCTACTTCTATCTGTTATTATCTGCTATTAATATTATACCACTGTTGAAAGAAGGAATATTCATTGCCAGCGCAATGAATGATGACAATTTTCAAAAACACCCCACTAGCAAAGAAGGTCAAGGAGGACTGTCCAGCTTTCACTGATGTGCCTTTGAAAATATGTCTCTCCAAGATAAATTAATATAATCTAGCACATAGCAACCAGAAGTGTAGCTTTCCAGTTTTGAGTGTATCTTGTCAGCATGGCTTTATTTCATTTTTATCACAGCCACCCAGGATGAGACGGGAAACGAGGAGGAGAAAATTATATCAAAGTTGAAAGGTTCCCAGAAGTGAAGTTCGATGAGAGAGGAAAATGGAGAGGAGGTTGCTTGCCTCAGAGAAAGAAGGAAGCACCCAAACACAAAGATGGCTTGCAGACAAGAATTATAAAATAGATATAGGAAAAAAAAAATAAAGTTATTTCTGCCGAAGAGGTTTTCTTCTTCGTCTTCACAATGTTCTTGGTCTTCTCTGATGCCGCATTTACACTTCCACTTGATGGGTGTTAAGGTCACTGCTACACCAAGCTCATTGGGAGTGGAACCATGTTTTAAAAGAAAGGCAGTGCCAAACTGCATCAAGGCAGCTGCTCCTCCGGCAGCATCTAACAGCGGGGGTGCTCCAATACTCCTTCACACAAAACGCTGCTGCTGATAAACCACTTGTGGATGTAGCTTAACTGTCACCTTGCACGTTCCTTCCAGGCTGCTGACCTAGAAAATCGATGTACTTTATTGGTATGAGTAAGGAGTGTTATTAAAAGAGTCATAGAGCTTTTCCCCTTACCTGGAGTGACAGTACCATAAGAAAAATAAAAATAAAAAGCCACAACAACACTCACACTGGATTTTCTTTTAGCAAAAGTCCAAACAGTGATCTGCAGAAGACAGTTTGACTCCGCAATGAAAATGCCATGAAGCCCTTATGGGCTGAACAGTGTCACCCTGACACATACCCACACTGCAGGGGGAAGTAGCACATTTTACAAAATGAAATTTTTCTGACATTTATTTCCAAGCTCCTGCTTTTGTTAGTGGAATTTAATGTTCTTTCCCAACTTTCTGGGGGCTGATCCTGTGACATTTTCCCTCGCTTTGAATGCTGGAGCCAAAGCTCAGTATATTTCACTGAAGTGCTGCAAGCTGAATCAGCATTAGTTGAACCAGGAAAACAACAGATTTGCTGAATGTGGCTGCTTTTGTTCCCCTTCCCCTCAGGTTCACTACAGAAAATGGTCTTTCTTTCTCTTCTGATGTAATTTCACTTTTGACTGCGATGGGAGTGCAAAGTGCAATCTAGTTTGGCATGAGTTTGGCAACCCTCATGTTGAATTATTGATATATATATACCACACGTTATGATATATATACATTTAATAGCCTATTTGAACTCATCAGCTGTAAATTAAAAAAGGAAAGTTCAGTGTAACAGCCTGTCACCAAGAGTATCTACAGCGAGTATTCTTAAATTATGCTACAAAGCTTTTCCCTATTTACAGATATTCAATAACATAAAAAAAAAAATCTGTTGTTTTTATGTAAGATTTTCAGTTACACTGCAGTCCAGCAGGCCTACTCCTTATTTCATGCAAAAAAAATGCTTCTCAAGACTCAAACTGTTGTGCTGCCCTCAGTCAGGTTTCTCACAAGGCAGAATTTTTATGAACCAGCCATAACACTGCTACAGGATATTAGGCTTTTTCAGTTCAACACTTCCCCAAAGTAAAAAATGTGCTTTACATGCTCTTTTTAATATTAGAGCAGAGGGAATGAGTATAGATTGTCAACATAAGGGATTGTCATGACACAGGAAGTTGAGCATATCACAAAGGAACATTATTAATCTGAGTAAAGTGAATCTATATTTATGTAGTGTGTGCTGTGACATGGTGGTTATATTTGATTGTTTACTGAAATCTACAGTTTTAGAGCAAAAAAAAAAAACATTCAAAAAGGTCTGTATTGTTGTTTTTACCACATTTATATACAGTGTCAGATCAGCTGTGTCTATAATTCCAGAAGATAGCCCATTTTTCCTCATAAACAATCATATTTTAATATATTTTAATCATATTTATTCTATTTAAATGATCAATTAAAAAAATAAAAATAAAATCCCAAATGCCCAGAGTGTGGACTCTCCTCCCAGCAGGCTTGAGTTGCTGCTTGCCACAAAACTAACTATTGATATGTCTGCAGTGTTGCAGCTCCTGGATCATAATTATATGTAAATGTACAGCTGCAGTAGTCCAACCTTGCTGCTTGGAGTTTGCACCTAACAGCAATTGTAGGCTGTTAAGTGGCAAGCATGCTGAATGGACTGTGATTCTTCCTGCAAATACTTCATACCTTTGAGAATATGGAGGCAGGCTGGTCAGTCCTGGTGACTAGCTTGACATATCTGAATTCTCTGGTATTTTGTGTTCCATGGACTTTTTGTTTTTAAAATGATCTGTCCTTCTCAACATCCATGCTCTGGCAGTCACTTCCCTATATAACATCTACACGACATTGAAACTGAGTCCTCTGAAAGCCTCAGAAGGATGTCCAGGAAATCATTGCCACTCTCATTAGTCATCCAGTAACACTGACATTCTCGTGATATTTCTGCAAAGGCTTTCCTGTGAAGCAACTCACTTTTTTCACAGTGTTTTTCAATCCAGTATTGCTGAGATGTTCTGCAGGCTGCTTGGTCCCTGGGAGCCCTCTGGGTATGCCCAGCAGTGCTTGGCAGTATCCAGGACCACAGACAGAATTTTTTCCCCTCTGTTTTTTCTCTCTCACAGGTTGCTATGGGAACAGTGAAGCACATATGATAATTCCTTTCAGCATCAAATAATTATTTTTAAGTCTACTAATTTGAAAAAGGCTTCCAGGGGTTGTTTGATGGTTGTTGTTTTTGTTGTTGTTGTTTGGTTTTTTGCTCGCTAGTTGGTTTGCTTTGTGGTTTGTGGTTTTGGGGGTTAAAGATAGGAAACATACGTATCAAGTACCAGCCACAGCTCTTTGGAACAAAGTGTGTACTCAGATAGTAATTTACATTTACTGTCAACACGTGAGAGACTTTAGCAAAGGAGAAATTAAAATGTTTAACTGTAGGAAAGATCACTTAATTCAGACAAATTGTGCTTCAGATTTCTGTGCATGTTAGGAAGAATACACTTCAGTTAGAAATGTTGGCTTTGTGGAAGCTGACCAGTAGCATCACTAGAGGCAACCAGTTTGGTCCCACCTTAGCACAGGAAAGGCCATGTGAAGAAGGTAGCTCTTGTAGCCTCAAGAAAACTTGTATGCATGCAAGACAACGTGTGTTTTTGTTTGTTTGTTTTGTTTTGTTTTGTTTTCATGTATCTTGGCTGGGTTTTTCTTGGGGGTGGGGTGGGAGGAGGGAGCAGAGAAATCTTATATGGAGCATACTCTTTAGCTTCATTAGACAATTTTCCTCTCAGTGAGGCTTTTGGCTGTGTTGATGTAACTGGATAGAGCTAACATGCTTAAAAACACACTTTTTTGCTTATTATAATAAAATCTGTCCATGATGTGGAGTCATGTTGATATCTCTAAAGGAAACCTTTGTGTTTGTCTTGATTTTCTATACTTTTCTAGTGTAATATTTTATATATATATATTCAAAAGGCACACAGCAACTGCATATTCACTCTTACTACTCCAACCTACTCTGAGAACAGAATTGATACCAAACACTGAAAACATAAAGCATCTCTGTTCAAACAAAATAAAGTGTATCAAAAAAGCCAAGAAAAATTCAATTAAAACCCAAATCTTACATGACAACAAACTAAGATCAGCTAATTGGGGATGTAATTTGTAATGTTATTACTGTGGGTCCAGTTCACATCCCTGTAGTTAATTTGTATCAGTTTGGTTTGGGGGGTTTGGTGGGTGGGTTTTTTTGGACGTAAAATTAGCCGTCCAAATTTGCTCTGGGCTGGTTTACAGTACACCATCTAGTGCCAACTGTATTATTTTCCCTGCATCAATAATGAAAGCTTATTTTTCCCCAGGGTATTGTGTTATGTGATTGGGGCATATGTAGAAGACAATTGCTTAATTTGCAGCTGATGCTAACAGAACCAACCATTCCAGAATTTTTAATTAGAGTGTGACAGTGGAATAGTGAGCAAACGTGCTGAGATTGCATGCAAACAGGCTCTTGAAAAGCGACTGCACATCCATAGTCACAACTGTTAATACTAATGACAAAAAAATAAATGTTTGCTGCTTGCTTGCTCCAGATAACACTTTACCAGCACAGGTAAAGATAGTTGCTTTATCCCACCCTTCTAAATAGAGTTAGTGACAAGACAGAGAGAGAAGCAGCAGCCAATATTTCAGCGTGGGTTAGCATCAAGTGCACAGCTGGATCCTCAGAAGATTTCTGCTCTGCACTGACATAGTGTCCATCTGGGTCCTCTTCGCATGGCTACCCAGACTTGCTGGAGGAAAGCTGCTAAGGGGATGGGCAATATGCCCACATCTGCAGTAAATATATCTTCTGCAGTCATCATATGCAAACTGGATTCAACTAGCAGCCCAGGCTGCAAGACAAACGCCACTGGAAGGTCCCCAGTTGTGGAGGCCAGCCAGTGGTGCCCAGAGAAGGTGAAGTGCCCAGCAGGATGGCATGATGAAGGCAACGTCCTACACCACACCCCATGGGAACCCAGTAGGCAAGACCCTACAGGACTGGAGTCTGCACACTGGAAGCCAAATGAAGACATTTTGAAATCCATTTCTGCAGACGGTAAATGTTTTTGCCTTAAGGTTATACTTTCTGTGAGTTGGTCATGAAGATGCTTTATGACAGATGATAACACATTGACAGGGAAGCAGTTAGAGCAGTTCTTGCTTTCTAAGGCCTGAAGAGGGGCCTTACTTCCAGCTTTGTGGCCAACAATATTCTTTTTCAGGTTTTTTTTTTTCAGGCTCATTAAGCATGACCAGACTTCAGAGTTATCCTTATAACCTTCTCTCTGGATAAAAAAGGATGGCATCTACATGAAATAAGATTTTGCAATTAAATAGAGATCCTGGTAAATTAGCTTTCAGCAAGCCTTTTCTGTTATTAACACTAAGTTTGGCAGTGGCAGTTTTCATACTGCTAAGACATCAAAATACTTGAAAAAAAATGTAATGAATTCTTCAACAAAGCTCCTTATACAAACAATTTGGTGAATATACTAGCTTCAGTTCATAGGCTTTATGAACTGGGAGGATGTTGGACACCAGTCAGTATAAAGGCTTGTACAAAAAAGAGAGTTCCTGAGACAGTCAACCCTAACAGTAGTGCAATACAGCTTCATGTCAGATACAGTTTCTCTTGCAATCTATAATTGATATGTGGAATTCTCATAAAACAGATTTTTGTGAAAAACTAAAACCACTTGAATACATGCCAGTCAACAGATTCATCGGCATAGATGGGACCTCAGGACAGCAACATATTATTTCTCACACAGTTAAAGAGCTGCTTCAAAGGTAAGTGATGCATTAGCAATGATAGGAGGATGGAAACAGTGAGTATTTTGGAAGTCTGAGGAAAACATTCTTTTTTTTTTTTTTTTGAAGGAGTTGGGAAAAAAAGTAAGGGTGCTGAGGGTATAGGACCTTCTGGATGTCTTAGGAACCTCTTGGAGCCTTTTCTCTGGGGAAAAAGAAAAAAAAAAAGATGAAAAAATTAAGGCATTACTTTTTCTGAGGATCCTTGAGCCAGTATTGCCAGATTGCTTACTTTCTCCAGTACCCACTGGGAAAGCTGTCTCTTGTCTCAGACTCAGTATCTGTTTGATGCTTGTCCAGACTTCTCTATGCCTGCCAATTATCTTCTCATGAAATTGCTTCTGCAGACTGTAATAGCTTGCCTTTAGCAAGCCTTTAGCAAGAGTAGGTATATAAAGTAAATAGATTTGGTGTGCTCTGTGCCTTGCTGTGAGGCTGGAGTCTACTCTTTAGTCTCAAAATCTCTCTGGGTTGTTTTAGCTCTGACATAAGTTGGGGTCTGACCAACTTATTAGCTAAATAACAGGTCAGAAATTATTTTGGCAGATGTTAATTTGTTGATAATGATACTACCATGAAGACTTAAGGAGTTCCAAGACAAAGCAGGTGCCTGCATATATTTTAAAGGAGGTGGCAGCGTTTGACTTGCTCACTGTGATACATGGGAGCTATAGCAAAGTAATAGCCTGCACCCATTTTCCAGGTTTATGCCAAGAGAACAAATCTCTAGCTTCCCAAAGATTTTAATAGTTAGCAGACATTTCAACAGGATAAGACTGTTCTTTTGAATTGCTTTGAGGCAGTTGAGAAATGAAAGGAAGGACTGCAGTTGTCTGTATGCACCACAGTCTAGAGATCTGGGATTTTTGGAAGTCATGGAATAGGGTTTTGTAGAAATGAAAAAGTCAGGAGTGCTGATGTGAGGAAAGATTTTATCATGGTGAAATCTAGACAGTGACAGGCTCAATAATATGGAGACTGATGGGTAAGCTCATAAGACAAAATGTGGGAAATGAGAGAAAAGTAAATGAAGTAGAAGAAGAATAAAAAATGCTCTTTTACATAGAAATGATTGACATTGTATAAAGGATACCAGCAGCTTTAATGATGTATATCCAGGTATTGCATCTGACCTTCTGAGAAAACTCAAAGATACAGTTCTTAGAATTTCAGGGGCTATATTATTTATGTACTTACATAAATCTGCTTTGATAATATTGCCAAATAGAAATGTTCAGAAAGTTAGAACATGGAAGAAGAAAATATTTTTTGGATGCTGCTAGTTGGAATTGACTCAACAGAGATCACTATATACTCAAAGATTTAAAAAAAAAAAAATCATTTGTCCAAATACAAAGAGGTATCTATTCTTTTCTACTGATTAAATTAATAAAAATAAATAAATAAATAAATAAAAAGCTCATGTCATCAGAGAAAGTCTGTATCCCTTTATGTTAGTTTGAAATTGAATTTCCTGGCAAAACTCCTTGTATAGAAGAATTTCTCCCCAGCAAGAATAAACCAACATCTTCAAAGACAATACTACAAACATACAACAACAACAACAAACACTACCTTTTCTTCCATTAATTACCCACTCTTTCAATGGCTATCAAGATCCAGATAAGAATTCATTATTTCCATATTTGGGGTGATGCATTGTAGTGCCCTGGACACATGCATCTGAGAGTCTTGATGCTCAAATTAATTCTTGGCCAAAACGACATACACATGGGAAAAAGGACAAACGTTCTGATGCAAATCATATATTCTCACAAGAGACAACCTATCTAAGATCAATAAGGTACCACCTAGCATAATCAAGCTGTACTCCCACTACTGGATTGTTCCCTGCATTTTAGACTTCTTTCTTAGAAAATTCATAGCAGTTTTGCAGAAAATATTTCCATGGAAAAAACAGAAGTCACCACTACCATGTTTTCTTCTTTATATGTGAGAGTAAGCTTGCCATTCCTTCACTTCATAACTACATAACTGTGGCACATCCGTCTAACACCTCTTCTCTGAATTAATTTATAATTCACTTCTTTTTACTGAAAGTCCACCAGTGCAAGCATCTGTAGTATGTTTGCACAGTGAAGGATGACAAAAACAGCTGTCACATCAACTCAGATACAGTCAAGCTGCCTGTTAGCAACTGTGGGGAAAGCAAGAACTCTGTGTGGTATACTGGGAGGGCTTTCAACAGGCAACAAAATATTCTCAGAACTTTGCTACTGGTTACTGTCCCTGTGAGGGGATTTATCAAATTAGCTGTACTAGTTCATTTCATATAGTCAAAACCAAAATACATGCAGCATCATAACATAAAATTGTGTAATTGTCAGGTCATTATGGCCATCTTGTAAAAACCATGATAAATAGAAAATGATCTGACAAGGTTTGTACTGGAGAAGTAAGTTGCATTATCTTTTGTTGATTTTTTTTTTAATTCATTATCTTCCAAGGCTATTATCTCCTTTTGCAACTACTCCTTATTTTATGTCACCGCCAAAGACAAAATGTCAAATGTATTCTGTTCACTGTAAAATAGATTTTATGTCTCAATAGTAAAGGATACTTATAATATGCATAAAGTGCTTGATCGATAACCTTTTTTAGGAGTAGTCCTTAATTAAAGTCTTTTTAAAAATAAGTGTGAGTTCAGTCAATTCACTAGAAAATTTTTTCTAGACACCGTCCATGATACTTTCATTTCAAATGACATTTCATTGGGATACAGAGACATATATTATAGGATAAGCATACTCTATCAAGTAATCTAGTGAATATTCAAATGGAAATGAAGAACTTCCTTTGTGCTGTTAGATGAACATTAGCCACCTTTTTGAAAGCATATTCTTATTTATTAACTGCCAGTCTATATCTCTATGGAACTATGAGAGACTTTCTTTCAAAATCAAAAACCTCAAATTAATTTGCAATGGCAATAGAAATCCCCCTATGGGTTAGATCCTGAGTGAGACACTAAAAGAATGTTAATTAAATTCAGGGCACCTGCTATGGTGTTCACCATGTTAACTTCAGAAAACTACTATGCATATTTCCTCATTTAAATTAGGTGTGCTGGGCTCCCTTCATACCCATAGGAGGAAAAATGGGCTGTTCTACAGCATTCATCTGATTAATTCTAAACCTTGACTTAAGGATTAGACTAATTGTGTCCTAATATTCCTCTTTCTATGCTCCCCTAAAGAAGGAACACCAAGTATGCAGTTTAGAAGTTGGTGTATGTATAGATATTGACAGTGGGTCATGTAAGCAGAACCCCTTTTTGTGTGATTGTGAATAATACCTGCCACTGAAAAATATCAAGATAGATCAATTTACATGACAGAATGGTTTAAAAAAAAAAGTCTTCTGAGACAGGTGAAAATACATCCAGCTGGCTAGGAAGCCAGTTGCAGTGCCGGAGCACCCTCGGGGCACAGACATGGCTCCCAATGTCCAGATGCCCAGCCTGACCCTTCCCTGGCCCAGCTCTGTGCCCTTCCCCCACGTCCTGCCCTTGGATTCCAGGGCAGAGACCGGCACCTCCTCTGCGTGTCCTCTCCTCAGGAGGTCACAGAGCGCCGTGAGGCCACCCCTCGACCTCCTCTTCTCTAGACTGGATAACCCAGGTGTCCCCAGCCTCTCCTCACAGGACAGGCCTTCCAGCCCCGTTACCAGATTTGGTGCCCTCCTCTGTAGGCTTCCAAGGACCTTAACATCCTTCTTATATTGGGGAACCCAGAATGTCACACAATATTCAAGGTGAAGCCACACCAATGCTAAATACAGTGGGTGAATCACCTCTTCTGACCAGCTGGCTACCTGTAAAAGTTTGCAAGTGTAAAACAAATGCAAAACAGGTTTTCTTCTTTCTACTGACTGATTAAACGTGTCAGCTAAACATCATCATCACTGGAAAGGAAAGGCAAATGGTCATCCTTTCATACATGAGATTTGATGAGCAGCAATACTATCAACATCCTTGTATTAGTCCAAGGATATATTTTACTTTGACATTGTTATACACATAAAATCTAACTTGACTATTGCAGGTGATTTACCATTAAAATAGGTCTTGGCCATGTTTGTTTTTTTTTTTTTTTTGAGTATCGGCTGATAAAGTGAATGCAATCAAGACTTGTATCTTGTATGCATAAATAACACAATCTCTTTTTTTTTTTGTCCTTGATAGCCTTTAAAAGAAATTGCTCAATAGCATTTTAACTAAAAGTGTTTTTCTACTGTGATCCACTTCATGGGCTAAGTGGTGCTCATGGAATAGAATAAAAACTCATGAAACAAATTATCTCATTCTTCAGTTTTTCTTGAAGAAGTGTCCGTATCTATCTATTTATCTGTCTGTCTCTTTTTTCCAGGAAAAAAAATAAAGCTCCTCTCTTAGAAATACAGCTTGGGCATCAAGGATTGACTTAAACAAAACTGCAGCTTTCAGCTTCATTTTAAGAAAAGGTAGGAGTGTAAATGTCTGTGTGTGTGTGTCTGTATTCTGTACTATTTCTGTACACTTTGTGTTTATGTTCAGATCCCAAGAAAGTCAAAGTGCTATTTTCCTTAAATAATAAAACCTTGACTTGCGTTACAGGAGCTATGGCAGAAACAAATAAAATTGGTTAGCTCTGTATGCATTTTGCATTATTTTCTTTGGTTAAAAAATACTTTCTTTAGATTAGAAAAAATAGTAATATCAACCTAAATATTTGAATATTTTCCCATGCATTCATAAATGCACTATGGATTTACGAGATCATTAAAACTGGAAGCTGACTTTCAATGTTATTTTTTTCCTAAGCTAGCAGATACTCTCTAAACTACTGAAGTGAGAAAGCAGAGTGAAGAAATTCTGTCTAGCATTGTACATGCAATACCATCAGTCTCTCTTGAGGACCAGATTCAGTACAACCAAAATCCTGTAATTATTTCCCTGCAGAGCAATACTAAGTACGTTACAGAAAGGCATCACTGCTGCTGGTAATAACAAGCAATAACATGCAGCAAGCACCACAGCAGGGAAAATTTTTCAGGGAAAAGTTCCTACCTCTGCAGTCAGGTGTAACTTCTTCTCGGAGTACTAAAAATAAAAATAGATGGGCTCTTTCAGTAGTATGTGAGCTACTTTCAGCATTGAGTCAGCCTGAGGAATTAGGAAGCTGGTTTTACCTCCGTTTTGTTTCTCTTTTGTCAAAAAAGTGAAAATTTCCATTCAATCTCTTTGGGAACTAGAGCTGATATCTCACAGGACTCTTAGAATTGTATCATAACGTGACATTACGTATTTAAGAACAGGTAGAAACAAAACAGTAACAGGAAAGGGCTTCTGCTAATTTCCACAGAGGAAAAGTGTCTCCAACTGCACTGTAAGAGAAAAGTTATAAAACAAAATAAAGAAAATTCCATGGTAACTACCATGAGAGCTAAAAGGGTTGAGAAAGAGTGATAAATAGTCTCAAGAAAGAATCTCCTTTGTCTCCATTTGCCTTTCTGAAGGCCTGGTCTTGCTTTCTTGGACTTGCAGGAGCTAGTCAGCTGTTACTGCCAGTGATGAGGGAGACAGCAGCACCTTTGAGTCTCTTTGGGTGCACTCATGGACCACTTACTTTCTCATCCTATTTCTCTTCACTTTCTTCATCCTCCTACCTTACCACCATAAGCCATTCAGCCTGCTGTATGGGCATATTTGCTCTACACTTATTGAATAGGACTTGATGTCAGAGTTTCACAACTATTTCCAGATGCGGTCACTCTTAACTACCCAAATGTTGAAAGACTAATCTTTATCAGCCAAGTAAGCTAGGATTTCTTTAGATATATATGGACACACACACACACATTTACTTCCTTTGCCTTATCCTTTCTGGAAACTGACAGGTTACAGGTTAAAAATATCTATTTCCTTGAATGATTTCATCTTATATGTCACAAACTTGTAAATATTTGTTGGCAATACAGTATCTACCAGGATCCATTATTATGATTTAACTGTTATTATTTTATGGACAGTCACACCTATTGTTTTTTGTTATAACATGGTTCACTTGCTGTTACATCAATATCCTCTGGGTGGCTGAAAGCAGTTCAGACTTTTCCTAATTCGATGTTTTCAGTTGTCCTGTTTCCAATTACATTTGAAACTATTTTATTGACTGAAGTGTAATTCCTTTAAAGTGTTTTCTTCTAATGAATATAAATCGAGGGCAAGTAATTCAATAAGTAATTCAATTTTGGATTTCTCATTTTCACTTGTGGCTGTAAACTGAGCACTGATGGTAACAGATTCAAATTTTGAAAATAGAGACAAACAAAACTCCTGTTTAGACTACTTTTTAATGTAACTAGAATCATATCTGTTGCAAAGTATCAGTTCATTAAAGGAAACAGACTATTTTTGTCTGCATTTTCAGTTTCGTTATTTTTTAAATAAGATTAACTTAACTCCAAATTTGCTTGGTGGTTTGTAAGTTTTTTTGTTTGTTTGTTTTTTAAATGGGCAGCCTAAATTCATCCTAGGATAACTTACTGATTCAAATGGAGTTCTAACAGATGAATTTAGTCTGGTACCTCTCACTTGAAGCTATCTTTTTAATGCTGGCAGATTTTCAATAACATCTTGATTAACAGAGATTGTCTTCTTAAAAAAAAAAACAAAAAAAAAAAAACTTGCCTTCTATTGCTACACAGCCTGTTTTTTTCCTTATGCAGTGGGAGCAAACCTAATGGTTTGATGGGCATCATCAGCTGCATTGAAGTGATCCTGCTGCCCCACTCCTAACTTCAGGCTTCAGGCACTAGAAAATGTGCAAAATGTGCCTTTTACTTACAGTGTTTTTGTGACCCTAAATAAATTAAATAAATCCTACAATAAATCCTGCAGTCTTTTGAGGTCCAGATTTGCAAAGGTGTTCTAGATGTCAAAGTATTACAATCATACAACAGGAAATTTTTAAGTTGCTAAATAGGTTACTTTCAGTGAGATTTGAGCAGGGAACTTTACTTTCAATGGGTTTTATGGTCCTAATTGTCCTAAGAATGTACAGATCCAGCAGGATACACAGTTTTATTTTGAACAAGAGGGCTTTGGGTATTTGGTCTTTAATGTCCATGTGTCTTTATTTAACGTTTATCCCCTTTCTTCATAACTTCATCCCACTGATGAAAGTCTTTTGGATGCTACTGGGATAAGAACTTAGCCTTTAGATTTGATCTTTTAGTTTTGTTGCACTTGAAAATAGCAGTAGTGGTTCTGTGTGACTCTAGTTTCAGAAAAATATTCACATTCAAAAAAAAAAATAGAGGAAGTTTTGCAAAATTCAATTTTGTATCAGCTGACTAATCAGGACCATAACAGATTCATCATTCCAAAGTGGTTGTTACTGAAAGAGCATTGTTATCAATGTGACTGCTGCAAATGATTTACATATCTTTCAACTTATTAAATAATTCTGAACTGTATTTTCCCTGAAAATATTTCATTAGGAGGTAGCTAATTACCTTCCTAGGCATTTAATTTTCCCTGTATATGTATATATGTAGTTTTTATATATACACATATAAACTACTCATATCTATATGCACACATATGTAAAGTATATATTAATTTTTATACATATATATAAACTATATGGTGGAATGAAGATATAAGCATGAGTTGTGGTCAAATTGAGAACAAAAATTCACTCTTAGTTGTATTAACTCCTGGTACAGAATAACTAATGACTAATTTGGTAGCCAGAATCAAGTGGATGTCTCCTAATATTTAACACAAATCTGCTGTGTTTCATAAGCATTTTGACATTAAGAACCTGAAAGAAGAGGACATATTTAACGTAATACATGAGGAAATGTTAAAATACATGATATACTCAAACATCAGATATATGAAGGCAAATACAGTGGGCTGTCTTTGCTGTCTCTGGATTCATATTCAATTTACCATTCCTTCTACAAAAAGTAAAAAAATAAAAAATAAATAAAAAATAAAAAGCTGAAAGATTACTGGATCTATTGACATGTTACAGCTATTACTACTTTCATATATGATAGTGATTTTAAAAATTATACAAAAAAAAAAAAAAACTAAGTAGAATGAATATGAAAATTTAGCCAGAAGTCCTCTGTTATATGGCAAGGTTGAGAAATTTTGATTTTTCTTCCCCCCACGTATGATCTCTTCACGATGAAACCCACCTGCCTCTTGTAGATGTTATACTTTCACAGACTCCTGATGCGAGACACCATTCCCAGCTGGAGCCACATGGACCAGCTACTGATATGCATTTGAGAATGAACAGAAGAGGGTGAAGAATGAAGAACAGAAGAGTGACTAGGAATGAAATAAATCCCTATTCCTCTGTAACTTTCTGAGACATGGGTGGAATCTTTGCATTTACACAGAAGGGTTTGTTTGTCTGTTTGTTTTTGTTGTCTGCTTGTCTGTCTTCATGTTTCTGCAGCAAAAATTTTGTCTGTTTAATTACAGATTGTGGAAAGAAATACCATTGCTACAGGCCATTCTAATCCATCATAAATATCCTGCCTCTCAGACAAACTATCTAAAACTCCTCGTATTGCATGACTGCAACAGGGAACAAGGAAATACATGGTCTAGTTGGTCTAATCATCTCATGCAGGATATAGGTAGAGCTTGGGCATCTCAATAACTGTAGTCATTAGCACACTTCTGAATTTATGTCACAGCTAAGGAAGAGAAAGGGTGAAAAATACCCAATGAGCATCTTTGTTGCAGAAAGAAGAGGGTGGCAAAAAGAGAATGCTTGGAAGTTGTCTAAGGAGGCTCCTGGGAAGCTGGATGTGTGGGACAGTTAGGGTAGGGGACATCCTGAACCATCCACACACGCCTCTGGTGCTGCTATCTGGAGACAGATTTGCACCTTCTTGGCTGGACACTGCAGAGCATAGCTCAGCACTGCTGCCATAGAAGCTCTGGTTTTCTTTGCAGATTTTCTGATGTGGTGCCTTTTTGAAATCATCAGATATGCCCTAACTTCTGCTCTTCTTTTTCCTTTGTTGCTCATTCTTGTGCTAACATGGAGAAGATTTCAGACACTGCTTAAAGCAATGATAATAGCAATGATCTGAAATATCATTAGAAGAAAGGCATGGCTAAGCTGGTCATATCTTCAAACACAATTCATGCTCAACTGATGCAGGCAATTTCCTATCACCTTGATCTTGAGCAGTATGACTGTCATTAATTATGCTTATAATTAAAGTTAACATATGATGGACTTTGACACTAGGACATTGTCTTCAACATAAAAGTCAAAGAGTATGAATAATTTGCTAGATTTTAAGGTCAGTGTTGTAATTACACTGCATTAATTTAATTACTCAAATTTAATCTTTTAGATCTGCTTCTTATCATGTTTTAGTCTGTATGACTCATGAACCGCAGGCATGCTAGAACACTGAGAAAAGTATGCCATATACTGTAAGCAGAGACAAATTGAGTTTGGGGGAATTATTTGAAAATAAACAATGTGTGGATGTGTAAGAGTAACCCACTCTTCTGATTACCTGCAATGCAGTAGAACTTACTTCATTTGTTCTTATCACATAGAAAATGTTTTACCACTATAGAAAAGTCAAATAATTTCCCACAGGTTACACATACTAATAACCTTTATGTCATACTATATGTTTCATGTATATTCTTTTTGGCCACTTTGATTTTCTACTTTTTTTTCTACTTTCTAAATCCACACTTAGTTAAAATCTTCTTAAATAATTTTGTTCTGCTTGGTTTCTCCTTGAATTTGCTAATGTTACAATTAAATTATAAACCTTCTGTTCTGAGACCAGAAAAAAAAAAATCAAAATAATGAATTCGATTAAAAGATATGGGGACTTCCCATATAAAGTGTCAGTCCCCATAAAGGGAATAAAAGTAAAATTCCCTTTAAAGAGGGTGCATTTTCCTGATCAGCTGTTGCTCAAAGAGGCAAAACCCACCCCTCTGTCACATACTGATTTTTTTTTCCATCACCTTCAATCCTTGAGAAGCTTGTAACTGATCATGAACCAAGCAGACTGCCTACCTCCCCTTGCCTGAAACAGATGCATCTTCAGAGAGCCAGCTATCAGCAAGCCAATCTGACCTAATACTGGTGCAAAGGACTTCAACAAGACTATCAACAAAAAAAAAAAAGAAGTCTGAGCAGATCTCAGTATTGGCAGAGCTCATCACGAAACAACAGCTTCATTAAGTTCATTTCAATTAACTTCACAGACATGCAGGCAGCTTTTGGATTGTATGGTCCTACTAGCAATGAGAGCAGGATTTGTACATGAGAACCTGGGGTGAAAAAAATCAAATCTTAATGCCCTGACTGTGGTAGTTTTACCCTTCCATGGAGCTAAACTCCACCAAAATCGCGCTCTCTCTCCCCCTCCTCAAAAGAAAAGGGGTGAAGAAAGTATGATGGAAAGAAAAAGGCTCATGTGTTGAGATAAGGATGATTTAATTAAAGGGAAAAAGAAAGAGGGAAAAACAAGCAAAGGCCATGTGGAAGCACAGGGGAAAAATATTCTCTACAATTATGCAATTATTCTCTACTTCCCATCAACAAGCAATGTTCGGCCACATCCTGGGAAGCAGAGCCTCAATACACGTAGCAGTTGTCTGGGAGAACAGACAGCTTCATATCGAGTGGCCCCTCTCTACTTCCCCTTTCCCGCATTTTATGCTGAGTGTGACACCACGTGGTATGAGATACCTCTTTGGACAGTTTAGGTAAGCTGCCTTGGTGATGTCCCCTCCGCACCTCTCGCCCACCACCACTGGCTCTGTGGGGAGTTGGAGGGAGTCCTGAGGCTGAGCCAGCACTGCTCAGCAATAGGCAAAACATTGGTGTGATACCAGAGCTGTTTAACCACAAGTGCAGAGCACAGCACTGTATAGGATGGTGTGGAGAAAGTTAACTCCATCCCAGCCAGACACAGTACATCTCAAAACCTTTTTGTTTACTAAATTATATAAGTAAAGCCAGATTAAGCACGTAGGGAAAAAGTTCTTAATGTAATGACAAAAACATTTGGGTAGTAATCAGAACTTTTTTTTAACAGATAACCTCCTTAATGAAAATATTCATCTAAAAACAAGCAAGCAAGCAAAAAAAAAAAAAAAAAAAAACACACACACAATGAATTTAGAATTAAAATAGTTTTACCCTGTCATTGTCTGTTCTTATGAATGAATCTTCCCAGAAGCAAATTAAGATCTTTTAATTCTGACACATGCTTTCCTTCAGAAGTACCATTATTCACCTCTTTTTAAGATATTATAACCTTTTTCCAATTCTATTTTTTTTTTTTGAAGGACATTTTATAGCAGTCAGGCAATTAGTTACAGAAAAAAAAGTTGGCTTGGTCTTCTTTGGCAATAGCCTACACTGAATTCAGGTATGTCCCGTGATCTTCCTTGGCGCCACAGGAGGTTTCAGGTCATTGTTCTGTTATTTGATCTGAAGCTAACCTAATGTAGCACAAGGACAGTCTGGAGATGTTACAAATCCTCAGCATATTATCTCTAATTTATTAAAGTTAATCCACTGCGGAGATATTTTGCTGAATCCCTCAGTGAACATTGAAATGTGTATGTCTGTAGGTATGCCAGTAAATCATTTGCATGTATGACCATTCAGCCCATCTTTTCCCAGACTAATAGGCTCCTCGTTTCAGTGTTAGAGAGCATGTGGCTAATGTCAGGAGTTCCATAATCCTATCAGATGAAATGCATATTTCTTTTGGTCCTTTTAGGGGATGTCACCGTGTGTGTTACTACCGTTTTCATGCAGAGCAATTATACCTTTTAAAGGCCCTCAACACAGGCTTGGTTTTGATCTACTTGTTTATAAAATGACATTTGATTATTTTATCTGTAATTATGGGAAAAATGAGCATAAATTTTAAAGATCTGTGTAGCAGTAAAAGGAAGACAATATAGCCAAAGCCATTAAACAAGCAATACCCATGCCTTTTACAGAAAAAAAAAAAAAAGACTTTCCATATCAAAATTAGTAGATAGGTGATTTATTCTTTTTCTATTTCTCAATGAAAAGCCCTATATAACATAAATTTTACCATGAAATATAATAATAGTTATATAGCTATGTGTGGCAGACTTAGGTGATAGGATAATACTTAGTTCTGGTGTTAAACATTTGTTCCAAAACTGAAATCAAATTCACTTAATTAAGCATGATATAGCAATGTCCATACGTATAACAACTCATTTATGTTTGTAGCGCGCACACACACACACACACACAAAAGTAGCAGAAACAAACAAAAATCCTATAAACGGCATGGTTAACAACATTCATTTTTTTGCAAACTAGGTTTGTGATTTTTGAAACTTGAAAAATTCATACTCAGTCCTGCACAAGTGTCTGCATGGCATATCCCTATTCTCCTTAGGACCTAGGGGTCTGTCTAGAGAAGAGTTCATAGAGGAAAGGGGGCCTTAATAATATGGATTAGTTAGTAAATATATATGTAGCATTTTATAAGTGAAATTACATCTTTCTATGGGTTACAATTTCTTTAGTAATCTGGGAGTAAGCAGTAAGAGAAAGGTGACACAGTAAGTGACCTACAGCACCTTGATAATTCAAAGGCATGCAGCAATCAGGAAGACTTAGATGATAAAAGCAGTTTGTTTTTAATATTATACATTCACAAGTTCTTATGCTAGAGTGAGAATTTTCGAGGGCATTTTCACAGTTGTTGCAGCCCTTTCATGCACAAGTTTGCTAGAGTGCCTTACATGAGCTTTTCCCCCACCATCTTGGGAAAGGTACAGCTGGCAAACAGGTGAGCACAAGACATGAACATGATCTCCTCCTCCTCACCTGACACACATCTGACACTGCAAAACACAAATGAGAACAGAGAGTTCGTAAAAAACAGTGTTAAAAATCAAGTGGCAAATCTAAGATGAGAATTTGAAACAATGCTGACTGACAGGACTGGCTATTTGAGTTTGGTGATAAGGTAGTGATTACAGTGATTACGAAAGTACATATTGCTGCTCCTTAGCATCTTCCAAGAACCACTTTTCTTAAAAAGAAAAATCCAATGACAAACTCAAACCTTTGGCATTTAACTAAAATAAAGCAATCATAAGCTGCATATTTTGACTGCTACTTAAACATAACTCTGTCTGTAAAAATGTAAAGCTGTCCCAAACAGGGTTTGAATATATGCTTTTTCTAATACATAAAGATCATCAGCATGCTCTGATGTGCAGGGCTATGGCATATTGTCAGTCAATTTATCACCCTAAGCTATTTTGATATTTTTCTTTAAAAAGAAGAAACAAAATAAATGCCTAGTTCCACTGTATATACAGAAAATTTCCATTTTGGTTGTTGCAGTTTCAGCTGCTACTATACAAAGGACAAAAAAATTGATTTGATGAGACAAAACAAATATATTAAAAATGAATATTCTTTCTAGATGCTTGTAGATTTATAGTGAGTGGAAATTCATGTCCAAAAAGTATTTTATTTGAATTTAAAATGTTTCAAAATTATTATGAATTTATTGTGAAACTAATACTGAGTAAAATGAAACAATTGCAATGATGTGTGCATTTGGAGATTTCTCAGCCTTACCTACTGTTATCATTTTCTATCTTATTATTGACTTGCTTGACAATAGCTACATAAATGATGACATTGATTAATCTTTTTTTTTTTTCCATTCAGGAAGTGTGTTGCTGCAGGGGATTATTGCTTTTCTGGTTTTATAATTTATGAACATTTTTTATGACTTATTCCTATGCCATAGCAAGGTGATTATTAAAAAGTGTTTCTAAAGTGATACCATAATCGTGCTTATGTACATTACAGAAGTAAATTTGGATGTTTATCACTTACAGTTTCTTGAATATATCTCATGAGAAAACAGCAATTTAAACTGAAGATTGCTGTATGAAATATTTTGGTCTTCCCCAAAATGACTTTTCATAGAATCATAGAATATCCCGAGTTGGAAGGGACCCACAAGGATCATCAAGTCCAACTCCTGGGTCCCCAAAGGACCACCCAACATATCAGACCATGCATCTGAGAGTGTTATCTAAACACTTCTTGAACTCTGGCAGTCTCTGTGGCATGGCCACTGTCCTGGGGAGGCTGTTCCAGTACCCGACCACCCTCTGGGTGCAGAACCTTTCCCTACCACCCACCCTGACCCTCCCCTGTCCCAGCTCCATGCCGTTCCCTCGGGTCCTGTCGCTGTCCCCAGAGAGCAGAGCTCAGCGCCTTTCCCTCCGCTCCCCTCGTGAGGGAGCTGCAGGCCGCCATGAGGCCTCCCCACAGCCTCCTCTGCTCTGGGCTGAACAAACCAAGGGACCTCAGCTGCTCTTTATACATATTCCCCCCCGCCCCCCCAGACCCTTCACCATCTTTGTAGCCCACTTTTGGACACTCTCTAACAGTTTTATATCTTTCTTATACTGCAGCACACAGAACTGCACACAGTACTGGAGGTGAGGTCACACCAGCACAGAGAAAAGTGGGACAATCACTTCCTTCAACTGGCTAGCAGTGCTGTGCTTGATACACCCCAGGATACGGTTGGCCCTCCTGGCTGCCAGGGCACTCTGCTGGCTAATATTCAGCTTGCTATTGATCAAAACCCCCAGATCTCTTTCTGCAGGGCTGATCTCCAGCACCTCGTCCCCCAGTGTGTGTGTACAGCCAGGGTTGCCCCTTCATATTGTTGGTGATTGCCCAACTCTCCAACCTGTCTAGATCTCTCTGCAAGGCCTCACCACCCTCAACAGAGTCAACAGCTTCACTCAATTTGGTATCGTCCGCAAACTTGCTGAAAAAAACTTCAAGTTCTACATACAAATTGCTTACGAAAACATTGAAGAGGCCTGGTCCTAAAATGGAACCCTGGGGAACCTGGTAACCCCACAGCTCACCATCCTGATGTAACCCCATTTAAAAGAACCCTTGGGGCCTGACCCATCAGTCAATTGTTTACCCACCTTATTACACTTTTATCTAACTGTATTCTGGTCATTTTGTCCAGAATACTGTGACAGACAGCGTCAAAATCTTTACTGAAAGCCAGAAAGATTACATCAACTGGCTTCGTTTGGTCAACTAGATGAGTGATCTTGTTGGAAACTGAAATCAAGTTTATTAAACATGATCTTCCCCTTGTGAATCCATGTTGGCTGTTACCAATGACTGCATTGTCCTTCAGGTGTTTTTCAGTAACTTCCAGAATAATCTTCCCCATAATTTTACCAGGAACTGGAGGTTTTTTTGCTTTTGCTCCTATAAGATAACAATGAAAGGAAACAAAACACTTGCTCTACCATCCTCTGCAATATGCCTAAGCCACTCAACAGAAAACTATGTACATTTTGTGGGCATTTGTATACCCAAAGAACAAGCCTTCATGTTCTGAAACTTTTTATACCTTCCTGTTCACTTGTTTTCTGGAAGCAGGCATGCAATAGGAAGACAAATTATGTTTTTTGTTTTGTATTGTTTTGTTTTCCCAGATAGTTTTAGAAATGTAAATGACTTGTATTTTTTTAATTATTTGTAAAATAACTTAAAAAAATTCTTCAGCTGCTTGCCAAATACTTCTCTGCTAGTAAAGCTGTTTAAGTACTGTTTTGTTAAATGATGAAAAAAAAATAGTTTTAGTGTTAAACTACTCTTAAGTAATTATATGTATTTTCATGTCTGCAAAGTGATATATGTAACTTTTAGGTGATATAGATGAACAATACTGAACAGAAGCATTCAACAACTGTCTTAAGACACAGGTATTTCCATGCGGAAAACCATTTGAGAATTAACACTACTCCATGCATTTTTTCTCAGGTACAAATTAAAAGAAAAGTAAATATTTGCTTTGATGACACTGATATAGGAAAGGTTTCCAACATTTTTACCCTTCATCCAAGTCTCGTAGTGGTTAAAGCATTTTCCAGATCCCAGTTATTTTTCATAACTCTTGCTTAGTGGAGATATGAAAAGCTATAGACACCTTTTAGTAATGAATACTGTACCCTAATTTCAATTCCTTAATCATTTAGCTACAACTGCAGGCTGTACCAGCACAGACTAGATAAATGGTATGTCCATTTCCTACAAGAAGAGTAAAAAAGTTTTCCTTATACTAATGCTTATACCCAGAAGCTGATCACTCTACACAACTATTGCTCTGGTGGACTGAAGCCAAATGACTCATCATTTGGAGGACTGAACTTTGAGCATGTCTTATATCCATCAAATTTGTTTGGAAATAAATGAGTATTACAGAAATCATAGTTTGCCCTAAGTAAAAGTAATGTACAGTTACTACACAGTAACAGCAGTTACTGGCAACTTAAAAACAGATGCTAGCGAGGCTTCAAATTATTTCAAATTTGCCAAGTTTGTAAAGGTCAGCATTAAGACTTGAGGAGGAATTGCAGGGTATTTTCAACAATTAGACAGCAATTCAATAAGCAATTTATGTGGCACTTTGGATTCAAAAATATTAAGCTGTTAAAATAGCCACTTGCAATTAAACAGTCATGGTTGTACAACAATTTGCTAAAGACTTGCTAGCATTTCAGTATTATCGCAGTAGAAAAACATTCCCTATAAAAGGTAAAAGAGTGTGTCAGGAAATTCTGGTGAAATGCTTTTCATTTCCTTGATGACTCATAAGACAATAGTATATTTTAAATAGAAATAATTTTCTTGTTGCTTTGCACCTGTTCATTTCAGGGCAAAATTTTTCTAGTTTGTCTTGCTAGGATTAAATCCTTTGATTTTGTGCCTTTAATACATTGAACTGTACTACATTTCAATTTTCAATAGAGAGTTTCCAGACTACACAAATCAATTAATTAACAAATTAGAGAGTACTTAGCTTGTTTTAGGTAAGGAGAGAATGACTATGACAAGCATTCCTCAGTCCCAGTTGTGTCAGGAAATAAGATAATATCACACAGCAATTAAAATAACGGAAGCAGGAAGAAAAGATACCTAAGGCAAGTGAAAACATATTGGCAAAAATATTTTTTAGGGAAAGAAATCTTACTCTGTAATCTGGCATCTTGGTAACAAACTGCTCAAAAATTGTGTGCAACAGAGATCTTGGAAAATAAACTGGATACAACTGCACAATTTGTAAGGGGCAGTCATGAAGTTAATTGCACACTACTGTGTGTTATCACACAATGTAACTAATAACAGTTGAATAAAATGGAGTTTTATATCTGCTATATCTGCTTTTAATAGTTTGGTTAACCAACCAATTTCACCTGCAATAACAGATGTTGTTTTAAACTGAAAACATTGATGCCCCCAAAGTACTTTTTTATCAGTAAGATGGAGGTATATATGTTTCATGTGTTTGTTACCTGCTTAGCACATCTTTTGACTGCAATTTAGTATAATAACAAGTTCAAAGAATATTAAAGCTGCAAACAGGTTAAACAGTACCAATGCTATCTCAGTGCTTGTATACAAGCTGACATGCAAGACTTTACAGATATTATTATTTTTCCTAAGAACTGTTGTCTTACTCAACATATAAGATAGATCATAATATTCCATGCCTTGTTTGTTTGTAATATTTTTTTCTTCTTTCTTTCTAGGAGACAAACCTGTGCTATACACGTGAGAAATTAGGTGAAACTATGGCATTTTTATCACTTTATCTGATAATTACAAGGGGAAAAAAAAAAGAAAAAAAGAAAAAAAAAGTTTTACCGGGGCTTCTATCCAGTCAGTATTTTAATTACTGGACTAGCTTAGTGCCAAAATGCAAGACTTTTCCTACTCTTGATGTTGTGGTTGTTGGCAATGGGACAAGGGACAACACTGTCCTACTTACTCTCAGAGGATGCCCACCAGGCCGAATAAATAAATAACTAAATAAACCACACTTTTTCAGTGTGTCAGCAACTTAGTTCAGTCACTTTGGTAATTCTCAAGGTTTCTCAGTTCAGAGGTCCCCCCCTCTACATAGTGACCATCAGTAAAATGCTGAGGTGAATTACTAAGGGGTATTAAGTTTTAGAAGACAATCAACACATGTTCCGATTCAGAAGCACCATGATCTCCATTCATGTAATTCAGCTGGGCAGACTAGAAACAAAACTTTTTTTTACAGTATGTTAATTCATTCCTATTACAATATTGACTTTATTTAAAAAAAACAAACAGTGGTCTTTCAAGTAGCAAGTTACTGTAATTCTTCCCCAAGGGCCTTTCTGCGACTGTCGTTTTAGGTTTCACTAATGAAGAAGCCAATTACATGTTCAGCAGTTCACTCTCACAAGGGAGCTGCAGGATATTGCTGCTGTCTCTTTTCCATTTTATCCACAGCTGATCATTAGTTCTTCTATAATAATCTATCCTGTACTAGGTGGCAAAGATCTAAGAACCTGTAGTGTATACATCAGGGCGCTGTGGGGACAATGGCTCCCCATGGCTAGGAGACAGGAGCGTTGGGAGCTCCCCACGGGGCAGCCTCCCAGATCGGGACTATCCCACCACCCCACCAGGATCAGGCATAGGGGGAGCCCAGACCGCAAACAATGGGCACCTCCCTGGGGACAGGGATCATCCAAAACCTGGACATGGGCCCATGTGTGGGCCCAGCTCGGCAGGGTCCATGGCTGGGCAGAGCAGGGCTGTGAGGATCTGCTCTGTGCCCTTGTTGGGGCAGGTGCTGACAACTCTAGGACTGACATAGGGTCCTGGGCCATGGGCAGGGTGGTGGCAGGAGGTGCTTGCCTGCTCTCCCAAAGCGGGGGGCAGCTGCCCCTGCACCCTGTCTGACCCTGCAAGAGGCAATCATGGCTCCAGCACAGCCAGGCTTCAGAGAAGATGGGCCCTAATCACAGCCGGGAACTGCCCCAGGAGCTTGAGGAAGCAGGGCAGGGCAAGGCAGAGGGACGCCAGCAAGTCCCAAAGAAGGCCTCTCAAGCTGATATTGAGTTGAGATGGAAGCACCAGGACTGGTTATCTGGAAGAGACAGAGTCCAGAGTCCAGCCCAGGAGGTGGGAGAGAGACAGAGGAGCAGGCCTGGAAGCAGAGAGATGCCCAAGCAGGGTTAGTGCTTTGTGCCTCAGTGCCCAGAGGCAGTGCTGTCTTTCTCGTAGGGGACCGATCTTTAGGCTTAACAAGTCCTGCTTCTGCATTCAGCCCTTTGAGATTCTGTAGTCTCATAGTCCCTAGAGGATCCTACAGTATGGAAGACAAGCCACAGACATCTTCTCCTAAACACCAAGCATCTTTCAGACCATGCTGTCTTGTCATCTGCTCTTGCCTGTAGGCTTGGGGGTTGAGTAACATCAGCTTCTGGATTTTTTCTTCTATTTCCAACCCGTTCATTTCATGTCTGGGTACATGACTCATGTTTTCAAGGCTGGAGTTAATATGATTACAGTAGTATCTCTGCATTTCTTAATACACAATTTTACCATACAGAGAATTTTTTGAATATCCACAGGCAGTATGACTAACAGCAGTAATATGAATAGAATATTATACAATTTCTTTTTACCTAACAACCCTATATTTTCAAATATGTTTTAAAACCCACCCCATGAATTCCAAATATTGGGTTGTTTTGCTTTGCCTGCCTCTTGTGCTCATTCCAATCATAATTTCAGAATTGTCTGGAATATATCCACTACTTTATTTTCCAGTTAAATTGCATACCGCCCCCTTACAAACTCGTATAAAGTCAGTCTCTAACCCGTTTTGATGGATGACTGGATGGGTAGCAGTCATTTCAATGGTTACTTGGTCAAAATAATCTGTAGTGTCAGTTTTTCTCTAAAATAATCCCTAATAAACTAATTTCTTTCATGGGGAATGCAATTGTCCACAAGTTTCTCATGCTTTCTTGGTAGTATTGAGAGACAAATGTTAAATAGCTAGGGCTGTATACCCCATATAACATGACAAATGGGTTTGTAATACTTATAGGGGTTATAGGTACGCAAACGCACTACAAAAGAAATAGGCTCCAAAGGAGGCATGTAGAGCAGATGAATAGAATAGAATGGTATAACTCACATTTTTGTGAGTTATCAAAGAAACACCTGCTATTATTCTGACAATTAAAGAGTTTTGTTATTCTCAGGAGAATTTAACCCCAGATGGAAGGCAGAAAATGGATCTTCATGCACACCGGTATCATATCAACCCAAATCAGTTCCAATTTATTGTCATCAGTGATAATCTTGGACAAGGAATTTCGGCTCTTCTGCCCCAGATATGTCTTTTTGCCTCCTACATGCTGTAAGAAGCATGGAGACAGTTTTACCAGAATTAGGGGAACGAACATATGGGAACATATGGGAACAGAATATATGGGAACACACATAATATTTTGAAACATCTAATTCTTTACCATGATGGTAGGCCAACTCAAAAAAAGTATTTTTATGGTTTATGTGATGATATAAAGACTGTTGACTTTTGGAGGACAAGGTGTCTTTCTGTGCTCTGTTTTGTTGATCTTGTGTTATCTGTGTGTTATCTGGCCAGGACAAAATGATACGGACTAGCGCCACTGAAAATAATCAGAGAATGACTAGCTGTGGTGGTTTTACTCGGGTGGGCGGCCGAGCTCCACCACAAGCGCTCTCTCACTCCCCCTCCTCAAAGAGGAACAGGGAGAAAATACGATGAAAAGGGCTCAAGGGTTGAGATAAGGACGAGGAGATCATGCAGTAATTATCGTGATGGGCAAAACAGACTCAGCATAGGGAGATAGTAAGATTTATTACCTATTACTAACAAGCTGAAGAAGTGAGAAACAAATGAAAGAAACCAAAAGCACCTTCCCCCCCATCCGCCCTCTTCCACCTCCTCCCCCCGAGCGGCGCAGGGGAACGGGGGAATGGGGGTTATGGTCAGTCTATAGCGCTTCTTCGCCGCCGCTCCTTCTCAGTCACTCTCGTCCCCTCTGCTGTGGGGTCCCTCCCACAGGATGCAGTCTTTGCTGAAGTGATCCGGCGTGGGCTGCCCACAAGCAGCAGCTCTTCAAGAACTGCTCCAGATATGGGTCCGTACCACGGGGTCCATCCCTCAGGAGCGAACTGCTCCAACCTGGATCCCCCACGGGCAGCGGCTCCTGCCAGGTCAGCTGTTCCTGCGTGGTCTCCTCTCCACGGGCTACAGGTCTGGCCCGGAATCTGCTCCGGCAGGGGTCTTCCACAGGCCACAGTCTCCGTCAGTGCAGGTCCACCTGCTCCACCGTGGTCTCCATGGGCTGCAGCGTGGAACCGTGCTCCACCATGGTACTCCATGGGCTGCAGGGGGACAGCCTGCTTCACCATGGTCCTCACCACAGGCCGCAGGGGACTTCTGCTCCAGTGCCTGGAGCACCTCTCCCCCTCCTTCTTCACTGACCTTGGCACCTGCAAGGCTGTTCCTCACTCCTCTCACTCTCCCAGCTGCTATGTGGCGCAGTGTTGTGTTTTTTTTTTTTTTCCCTGTCTTAAATATGCTCTCACAGAGGCACAAAACAACATCACTTATTGGCTTAGCTCTGGTCAGCAGTGGGGCCCTAACCAAACATGGGGCGGCTTCTAGATCCTTCTCACAGAAGCCACCCCTATGGCCCCCTGCTACCAAAACCTTGCCACGTAAACCCACTACAGCCTTTCTGGGAAACAAAGAGTTAGGTAGTGGTCTAGTTTCTTTTCCAGAGGGCACAGAAACTTTGTTTTGGCAGATTTTCTTTATCCTGTTTTCTTTATCCTTTTCTTTATCCTGAGTCTTGGTCTTCACCTGGATTCAAATCTTATTGTTCAACACTTGGCTCTTTTATTTTATTTTATTTTATTTTATTTTATTTTATTTTATTTTATTTTATTTTATCTTATTGTATTGTATTGTATTTATTTTATTTTATTTTATTTTTATTTTATTTTATTTTATTTTATTTTTTTTTATTTTATTTTATTTTATTTTATTTTTATTTTCTTTGTTAGTGCTAACAGCACTGGGTTGGAGCTTAATGGAGTCATCAAAGTTTTAAAATGAGAAGCCGATACCCAGGTTGGAAGACCCCGATATTTAACAATTTTGCCAGAGTCATTTGATAAGGTCCTTTGGTCCTTCTTATCTAGACTGGATAGGCCAGAGTTCTTTCTTCTTGTTCTTTTTACTTTTTATTTTTTCCTTCTTTTTATTCTTTCTAGTTGATGCACCTTGACATGGACCCAGTCTGTACGTTCCCAACAGCGTAATGGTTCAGCAGCAGGTTCTGGAGGGGCAAATTCTGCCTGTGAGTAAATAGTCCTCACACATTTTACTAGAGCTTTGCAATAATTTAGCATAGTGCCATCAGTTATCTGTAAGTTGGTTTGATGCAGAAGCTTAGGTGGGGTGTGCAGTAAGTCAAGGGTCTATCCATTAGAATTTCATATGGGAACAGTGTGTGATTTTTATTCATGGTGCTCTTTATACAACAGTAAAGTGTGTGACCATTCAAGGTGATTGTTTTCACAAATTTTGTCTAGTTGGGTTTTTAAATCAGAATTCTTCCTTTCAACAGCTTTGCTGGATTTTCAATGAAATGCACAGTGTAAATGCAGTTGAATTATCCTGGCTTCTTTTAAAGTGAAATAAAGCCATTCTACTTCTGTGGAAAAGTATGCAGATAATGCTTTACTGCATGTCATGTTTGCACCTCTAATTGATTTGCTGTTTATAAGTTTGAGTCCTAAATGTAGTTCTCTATATATTTAATAATTCCATTTTATATGGCATAATTCTCATATGATTTTACTTCATTCAAACTTCCTGAAAACCAGCTCTTTTTCAGATGTAAGAGAGAGTGAAGAGTTTGCAAAAATGGGTAATTTTACTTATATAACAAGTATTTATTTGTTAAATATTTTAAAGCAATTGTGTAAAAATATTGTATTTTTCTTTCCTGTAGTTGTTAAGGTTTTACCTCAAACAAATGACAAACCTTTAGATTTAATGTGTTTCCCATACTGTATTAGCAGTCTTAACACTAACTGAACTCATCATTTTCTTACAGCTTGAATGGAGCTACATCTACTCACATGCAACATCCTTTTGAATTTATTTCTGGAAGGACTAATAGGAAATGCAATTCATCAAGGAGTATTTACGCTCTCCTCAAAACTGCAGAAATTTCACTTTGTGTTAAATCATGAGGCAATCTTATCTTATTGTCTGGGATGGCTTTCTTCAGACAGATTCCCAGGATTTTCTTTTTCTTTTTCAACTTGCACTGCTTGTTTTTCTCTTAGAGAAACATTTTTCCTTCTCTAGGGCTTATCCAGAAAGCAATTATCTTGAGTATTCTTGATTTTGGCAGAATAGGTTATTTATTGCTGCCTGTATCTTATCTGTCTTACAGGCATGTTTCGTTTTTATAATTTTTCAAAATCATGACTCTTCTTCACATAAAATAATACTTAGAAAACACATAACTCTAATGCCACAGGCTAGCATAAATATAGATAATGGCATATTTCAATGTTATTATTTCACAGTATCCCAGTGTTGTGTGTTCCAGGATCTTCCATGGAAGTTTATGATCTTTCTGCTTCTCACATATGCTCCATCAGCTGTGCTTAACTTTAAGTCACTGAGCAGGCAAGCTTAATTGAGTAGTAGCACACTGGTGTTCAGGAGTATTTGACTGAATCCAGAAAAGAATTATTTTTCATAAATGATGTTAAAAAATGTGATAAGATGTGCAGTCTGAACTTTATTTATGTTCTTTGGGAATTTGAGCTGGCACCCATTAAATCAATTTAATTTTATCATTAACTTCAATGGGAATAAAATTGAAGCCTAGCAGTAAAGAGAAAATAGGGGGGCAAAAAAGTAAATTAAGAAAATAGTTCTGAAGCACTTGCTACTAATTCAACCCTTTCTTAGGTTTTGATTTGGCTACAGCAAGGGACAGATTAAAAATTCAGGAATCAGTGTAAAGCACCAGCTTGGCCAGCAATGTGGGGTACGTTATCTTGCAAACATGTTGGTTAGCTAAGCAAGGGAGAGTGTGTGTGTATATATATATATATATATGTATGTATGTATATATTAACCATCAGAAAGGCAGGTAAAATGATACCTGCTAATAAACTACAATTACACCAGTAGCGCAGGTCTCTGCTTGGATGCCCTATTAGGGAGGTGAGGGCAGAGTTTTGCCTTCTTTTGGCATCCCTCAGCCTGCAGCAATGCCTCGCTCACATTTTGGGGTTAACCCACCACAGGTATGCATCTCTGGATGACTCTTCATATCAGAGCTTGCCATTTTTAGATGTTCATGATGTGTAAGGATAAATCTCACTTCACAAAATACAGGAACTTGCATGCAGGGGATGAAACGTCTGCTGAGAAAATGCGTCTGAAATCTTTTTGTTTTCCAGATCTCATGGGTTCTTCTAGCATGAATTCTTCACTTCACTGAGGACAGAAAAGAAATTGGTATATGTCCATTTTCTAAGAAGTTAACAATGGGCAGCCAATTTCTTACTAAAAATTGAAGTTTAGCCTTAATTTTTTCAATGCAACGGAATGCTACATATGTGTTATGGCAGACTATGGTAATACTGGAAAATACGGACTATAAAACAAGCCGTAGTGATCAGGTCATAGAAGATCCAGCCTAATGACACCTCCCTGGCAGTGGAAAAAACAGGGAAGCCTAGTGAAGAAAGCTTAAAAATAAAAAGGAAATTTGCTGTTTTGAAAAATAATAACACTGAACACTTCCAGCCTTCACCCTTCTGTGGTTTTGAGAGGTTTATTCCTAGGAAAAAAAGTATCTGTTGAAGGACAGAAAGTGAATATGTCTTACTTGTGTAAGAGAAAAGCAAAAACAAAAATAAACAAAACTTTTTTTTTTTTTCAAAGAACTGTAAATAGTAAGCAAACAGAAAAATGTATACTTCAGATCTGGATTAAGTTTTGCTTCATTATTGTATTTATCTTCAAGCCTCAACTGGGGACAATGGTTTCCTTCAGATTTGTGCTGCTATCATATCTAGGCAGATATTTCTAGATTACATGCTCAAATGGTAGTACTTGACAAAGATTATCTGAGACTATGAGATCCTGTTACACTGATTGGGAAAAAAAAATCTCATAAAAGTAAAGCTGCTGCCTTGAGATTTCTGCTCTTTCAATGCACAATTAGTCAGGACTGCGAAAAACATTTATTTTTTTTTAAGTCCATGATGCCTCTCTCAAAAAACTGAGGAAAAGAAGACAGTTTTAATGTGCACTTATCCTTCGGAACTATTTATCTAATTATATCTATGCCCAATTGTATAAAAAACATTGTATCTCTGATTTATATGGGCTCTTTCACTTCTATAGTGATTCCTATCCAAGAAGTGATATTTTAAATTCCTTATATTTAAAAGCTATTTATGTGATTTAGTTTTGCATAGAACTTAAGAGCATATACACATATTCAGAAGCAAGTAATTAATGTTATCTTATTTTTTAAAAGGCAAGTAGCACTATCTTTCTAAAGCTACAACTTTTTTCCCCCTAATTGCATGCCAAAAGATCTATTAGGAAAAAAAAATAGTTAATTTCTGAGGAAGATCAGTGCTGATATGAGAAACCATGTTTCTCAGTACGCTAGATTACCAAAAGAGGGTTGATTTATTTTATTTTTTCATATTGTGTGGATAGTTCCTTCAAGCAACTTTAGTCTTAAAATCATAATTGAGGAAACATGGCTTTTTCAGTTTGTTTTTATACAAATCCAATTTGAAAGGTACCTGTTTAATTTGAAATATTTAAAGAAATAAAATTATTCTTTGTTTGATTTAATTACACAAAACCTAATAGAATGCTCTAAAATCAGAAGTTTTCGCCAAACTGAAAACTCCAAGAAAAAATGCACTGAGATTGCCAGGGCAAAGCCTTCTTTATGTATTGCATGTTGTACAAAGGGTAGAAATGTCTAAATTGGAGAAATGGTATATACATTTTATATTATTTGGAGCGGTCCTAGTGGCTGAGAAGACTCCAAACCATATTTTTAGAAGCTGTAATTACATTTTAGTTGTGAACGCTGCTGTAGGGTATTCATACCAAGTGAATAACCTTGTGTACCTGTGTTGTGAAGCAGAACTGCTTACGAATACATCTGATTGCACAAAGATTTTCTTTGTATATCCAGTGTTTTGAAATGCATGAAAAACATAATTTCTGGTAATTATATCAGCACACTTAACAAAATGTTAAATAACATAAGTGAGGGTGACTTCAAAGCAAACATCTTGAAATTTTAAGTAATGGTAATTGACGCTGTTAAAAAAGTAAAAATAATAATTAAAAACACACATACATTTTTCTGTCCTGGAAATTAAATATAGCAGAGGAACTGTTTATTTTTGCAAAGAAAGGGGACTACAAATAACTTTGAAGAGATAATGCTTACTTGAAAAACAAAGAGACAAAGTTTGAAGACAAAAATGGCATTGCAGTCTATGAAAGTAATTGCTAGAGGCAACATCCAGATGTGAGGCATCATCTATGCATGATGTAACAGTACCTGAAATACATATTTTTATTTTGTTTAAAAAAAAAAAAAAAGCCAAACCCCCACCAACATACCAGTTCTGTGACATTCCTAGAAAGATCTTCAACCTCCTCTTCTTCCCCACAGGCCCAAACATAGTAACTAAGTTAGAGATGAAACTCTCTGAATCAAAATATGTAAAGTTGCATCTGCATTTGTAAGCTAATTATTTAGCAACTTTAAGGGACTCTGCAGTCTCAACTGTATCTGCATTGTCCTTTGATAGCTTTTCACATTTTAGTCCAGTATATTTTGTTGCTTTACTATATGCTGTGCAGCGTCCAGGGTCTATCTCATGGGATTGATGCTCTGATTGGAAGTGGGTACAAACCAGAATCATAAAACAAAATAGCTAGAATATACTTTAGAAAACATATCTGCAATGTGTTCTGTTGACAAATGCAGTTCCCTTCTGATTTATCTTTGCAAGATCATACTAGCAGTTACTGTCAGCGGGGAAAAAAAAGAAGTCAAAAAATATGTTATAGATAAACATGCAAACATCGCTATTTCGTTGTGACAGAAGCAATGTTCACAGTACCAAGATAAATAGATGCTAGTAAGTAATGTTCTTATTTTCATTTTTTTGAAGATAGATATTTAAAACTCTGCAGTTCTGTTAGGTTACCTTTGATGTTGCTGACAGATGGAGATCCTTGTAGTAGGTCAGTCATCCCATTATTCAATTCTATCAAAGTTTCAGACAATATGGTTCATCTCATTTGTTCTGTTTCCTATTTATCTGATGATTGAACTTGCAATTTTCTTGGTATATCATCTTACCACCTGAGAATAATAGGCTCCTTGAAAACTAGGCTTGTGTTCTGAAACATTATTTATTCTGCAACATCTATTCAGCTGGTGTCCAAATGTCTCATCTCTTCACTGAGAAACCAAGGGTTTTCAAATGCAACAATCTGCAGGATTAATATACATGCTGCCTGAATCACTTGCTTTAAAATAATACAAGTTGGAACTGCTTGATGATTTCTCATCCCACCATCATAATATAACAAAACAATTTAAGGAGTCGGTAATCTAGTAGTCCTTCTCAGTGAAGATTTACTAAGGCATAGTTGTTTTCCCAATTGATTTTGCCATTTACCTTTTGATATTTTATACGAGATTTTTAATCTAATAGTTGTTTCTGTATTTACTGAAAAATGTTGAACTGTTATATTAAAAAGTATTTGATCTTTATAACTGATTATTTTATTCTATAAGTGCCATGTTTCTTGCATTTTCAAGTAAAGGAAATTTTTGACTGTCTACAGAAATTGTTAATTTTGGTTCTGAAAATGAGAGGAAGGTTGAGAATCTCTGTCACTTTGTCCAGATCTGCCAAGCATTCTCTGCTTGAAGAACCCCAGGAATCAATAACAACATTTGTTTCTCTTTACCTAAGATGTATGGTGGTCTCAAATGCATAAATCTGAAGTCACAGCAAGAATCAGAAGCTGGTTAAGAGGTTTAGCATTAGCCAGCTAAAACCGATCATGAGGTTGTGGAGGGGCACAAATTACTCCATGTTGATCAGGTGACACTTGGGTATGGAAGGAGGCTGACATCCTTTGGTCACCTCCAAGAGTTTATCTACATCAACAATTTAGTGCCCAGATAGGTTGCTTTCACATTCTGCAGACTTCTTGGGTCTGCACTAGATGTGCTGTGCAGCTCATGTCTTTGTATCACTGGTGCTCAGAAAAGGGCTTTCATGATTTCTCACTAGTTAATGCTGGTCAGTGTGCTGAGAGATCAGAAGAGAGAGGTGACGTTTCTGGAAGGTTATAAAGAGAGAGGTTCAAACAAATGCAGATGAATGAGGTCCTTCTGCACAGATTCTCTAAACAAGGCAATTAGACTGAAAAAATTCTTACATAAAACTCATTAGCCTGCCCAGTCTGCATTGTCAGGTGGCTGCGTGATGTGCCTGCTGCTCTGAAACTATGTATAGCTAGATGGGGGAGAAGGGCTTGAGGAGGAATGTTTTGTCTTTTGTTTCAAAACAGCCTTATCAGTGTGTAACTAATTGCACCATATTATGTGCAATTTTAGGCTGTGTAGTCTAAATTGGTTTCGCATTGAGGGAAGAAAGGTGACTCATTAAAATAATCTGAATCATGGTGATAAACTACTTTTTTTCTTTCTAAATTTTTATAAATATCCAACTTCTTTACATAAATGTATATCAAAGCAGAGGATTTGAAGTTAACAATAAATCTTTATTACAGCATAGCACTAAGTTACACTCAATTTCAGATCTTTTTATCTAAGTTCTTATAAAAAGCTGTTTAACCTCACAGTCTCTGCAGTCAGCAGCGGTGCTAAAAAATCTCAGCATTATAAAACTTTTCATAGGGTCTAACCTAAATATCCTTTCTTCAAATTTAAGTCCATTGTTTCTTCATTTTTTGCCCTGGACATGGAGATGACTGCCTTGTCTTTACTAATAAGCTTTTCATTTAATTGTAAAATTCAATTCAGTTTTCATCTCTCAACTAAACAGTCACATTTGTGAATCAGCTTTCTTTTTGTGAATCCTTCATATGGACCTCTAATCTTTCTGCTCTTGCTTTGAAATCTCTATCAGTTACTAAAAATGTGGTGCTCACAGCTGCATATAATGCAGTATCTCTATCATCAATATCTGTATTATATCTTCTTGGTGCTATCTGCTTTAGAGCAGGAGTCCTTTAGATGGCTTAAAGCTCTGTTGATTCTTCCACTTGGCAGTATGACCACGGAGGGGTATAACGATGTTGGCACATGTTCAGTTACAAGCTACTAGAATCTCCAGCCCCTTTTCCACAATATTTCCCCCTAGCCAGTTGTTCCCTTTTCTATCTTTGTGCAGGCAATTGTTCCTATTTAACTGCAGAAGCCAATGCATGTCCCAACCCAAAGATAATTCCTCGGGTTCATAAAACATCCTCTGATCCTGTTCATCAGTGGAATTGCAAAAGCTCCCATTGTTTTGTGCCCATCTTGTAATAAGCATTACCTACTTGAGATTTTAAAGTGTACTTAAAAGACACCATCAAAGAAGACCTGATTAAACATTGAAGGCCTGATTTGGTGTTTGGATATGCATATCTACAGCTTCTAATCTATTCTCAGGCTTTTTATCCTATCACAGGAGAGATTTGATTGATTTGATATTATTAAGGGATTTTTTAGACAAATCATAGAATCATAGAATCATAGAATCATTAAGGTTGGAAGAGACCTTCAAGATCATCTGGTCCAGCCATCACCCTACTGCCAATGTTACCCACTAAACCATGTCCCTAAGCACCAGGTCCACCCTTTCCTTGAACACCCCCAGGGACGGTGACTCCACCACCTCCCTGGGCAACCCGTTCCAACACCTAACTACTCTTTCTGAGAAGAAATGCCTCCTAATTTCCAACCTAAACCTCCCCTGGTGCAACTTGAGGCCATTCCCCCTAGTCCTATCACTGGTTAGCTGTGAGAAGAGGCTGACCCCCAGCTCCCCACACCTTCCTTTCAGGTAGTATATTCTTTCTGATACTACTCCCTATTTTTCCTTCCATATCTTTCCAAATAGCTCATTGGATTATTTTTGCAGATATTGTATTACAATATACAGCATCTTCTAGATCCCCTTTATTCCCTTTTAAAGACAGCCATTATTTTCACCTCTGCAACCTTACACTTCACAGGTTCTCTGAGATCACTTCAGCCAATTCTTTTTGTTTACTAGAATCAGCTTTATCAACTTTATTCGTTACCATCTTACCATTTTTCCCTTTCTAACAGATTTTGATGGCTCTAATTCTGTTAGATCTCTGTTTATTCCTTTCAGTGAAGATCAACATGAAAAAAGTGCTGTAGCCATCATGGTCATTTCTCATGACCTGTCATTTCTCAGGTCATTTATTTCTATGGTTCCTTCTCATAAAATCAGCACAGTAAGACTTTCTATGTTTCTTTCCCTATTTTGACATGCAGAGAAAACAAACTACGCCTCCTCAGTTCTTGAATGATGATATACATTTGCAGGATTAAAGTGTTCATACCTATGTGATACTGAATTTTATTGCTGTCTGATCAAAAAGCATTGCTATATAACAACGCTAAGCATCAATGTTGCAAAGAAAAAAAAAAAAAAGCTTGATTCTGTGCCATTTTTAATAAGAAGAGATTTTGAAACTGCATCAGGAGAAAGCTAAAGACATTAATTCTCAAAATGAAAAGGGCTACAAAAATACAGAAAGTTAATTCCTTCGTAAGGCATTATTATTTCTAGTTGCAACAATGGCAACAGAATGGTGATCTACTGCCATTGCACCTAGTGGAGCTAATAAAACCTATTGTTCACGTAAAAAGATCAGACTCAAAACAAATTGGCTAATAATTCTAACCAGTAACACACATCTGGGAAAAAAAAAAATAACAGGAAAAAAAGTTGCAGTGGTGTATAAGTGCAATTCATACTGAAATTCTTACAGCAAAATATCCTGAATTACAAGAATACAGTGTATAATGTGAAAGCAGAATGATGGTGTATGGTGCCAAGAAGGCTCTTGGTCCACAGGCAAGTGTACACGCATCGATGACTTAATTTAGTGTCTGTTCACAAGCGCCTGTGAGCTTTACAACACGATCTCATACAACTGTTATAACCAGTAAGTCACTACAGTAGGAAACCCATTCTGCGTAGTAATGACTATAGTATGATGCAGAATGTGCAAACTGTAGCTTTTCATATGACGTACATGCGAGCAAAGTATTTCCAGTGCTTTCCTTCCTTTTTCTTTAACTCAGCTGTTTCTGCAGAAGAGAAATTCATGTCTCACAATTTTCATCTTGTCTTTTATATATATATATATATATATGTATATATTTATTTTAATTTTTTTGGTGGTGGTCTTACCCTGGTGGGCAGCTGAACTCCACCACAACCACTCTCTCCCACTCCCTCCTCAAAGGAAAAGGGGGAGAAAATATGATGGAAAGGGCACAAAGGTATAGATAAGGACAGTGAGATCACTCACCAATTATAATCATAGGCAAAACAGGCTCAGCAGACTCAGACTATCGCCTACCACTTACAGATTAGCGCAGAGAGAACTCAAAACAAAATTAAAACACCTTTCTCGCATCCACCCTATTCCACGTCCTCCCCCTGAGCGGCACAGGGGAATGGGAAATGGGGGCTGCGGTCAGTCCCTAAAGCTTCGTCTCTGCCACTCCTTCACGGTCACTCTCTGCCCCTGCTCCATGTGGGGTCTCTTCCATGGGATGCCATCCTTCCCCAACTGATCCTGCGGGGGCTTCCCACAGGCAGCAGCTGTTCAAGACCTGATCCAACTGCTCCAAGGGCAGCAGCTCCCCCTAGACCCCCTGCTCAGCATGGGCTTCCCTCCACAGGCTGCAGATCCGGCCCGGGGCCTGCTCCTGCGGGGGCTCTCCATGGGCTGCAGCCTCCTCCGGGCCGCATCCACCTGCTCCACTGGGGGCTCCTCCACGGGCTGCAGCGTGGAGATCTGCTCCATGTGGGACCCATGGGCTGCAGGGGGACAGCCTGCTCCACCAGGGGCCTCTCCACAGGCCGCAGGGGAACTGCTGCTCCATGCCTGGAGCACCTCCTGCCCTCCTGCTGCACTGACCTTGGGGTCTGCAGGGCTGCTTCTCACTCCTCACTCCCAGCTGCTGTTGCAGAGCAGTTTTTTTCCATCCTTAAATCTGCTCTCCCAGAGGCCCAACCAACATCGCTCAGTGGCTCGGCTCTGGCCAGCAGTGGGTCCCTTTGGAGCCGTCTGGATCTGGCTCCGGTCTGACATGGGGCAGCTGAGGCCCCCCCTGCACAGAGGCCACCCCTGCAGCATCCCTGCTACCAAATCCTTGCCACTTAAATCCAGTACAGATATGCTGCATGGTTTTATTTTTATTATTAGATTTAGGTGGAAAACAAAACCAAAATCTCACTTCTAAAGAGATGTGAATTTGAGGAGAAGTTGTATTCATGTTTCACAGCTCAGACCCATCTGTAAAGTCATCATCAATAGTCTACTTCCTACATTTCTCAACTTCCCTGCTTTTTGGATTATATTAATGTTAATCTTGTCTCCTTTCTTCAAAATTATCTTGTGCTAAGACTGCTCCAGGGAGTCCTAGAATTGGTTCCATAACTAGAGCTGAAGCACGATTTTGAATCTTTTTCTGAACTGTTCAAATTGTAGGACCATCCATTAATTTTATTTTCTCTGCTGTAGAACCTAGACCTACCAGAATATTAGTATGTGTGCTCCAAAAGGACTACTGGAAAATAATATCAGTATTTAATAATTCTTTGTGTTGGCTTTTATGAATCATTGTGAAGAAATTCAAATACAGAACAACATAAGACATTGGGATGTCAGTGAACTTATGTATACCCAGATTTTAAATATAGCCCTCAGATACACAAAGGTTTGGAGCTGCAGTTTATTTTTAAAGGTTTGGAGTTGTAGTTTATTTTTCAGAACAATATTTCAAACCATTTTAAAATGTAATATTTAATGCATTCATATTTATCCTGTGTAATTTAAAACTAATACAAATACAGCTAAATTATGGGCTGTATATTTTTATACTTTTATGTCTATATTTTTATCTATATACATATACATACACATATCTATATTACATTGATGTTTATGAATGTTTTTACAAAATTCTTTCCTATTACAGCATGGTTCTTATGGTAACATTGTGCAACAGTTTCATAGAGTATTTCTGTTCCTGCCAGTGCAGACTCAGGGTAGAATACATTGAATATAAAACCTACGTACATTGTTTTGTGTAACAAAGAATAAATTAAAATTATCTATGATTTGAAAGAAGGAGTTCAATCTTCAAACCAGAACATATTTTCTAATGGGATTATTGGCTTCCTTTATTAATTGTTATGATATTTAAATCATAATGTACTTTTGCATCAACACTTTTTACTTCCTTTTTTGGAATGTGAGACGTCTTTCCTGGGTAAATCTCTTTTTTTCCTGTTGTGACTTCACTGGGTCAGCCAAAAGAAGATGGCTTCAATGGTTGCATTCTCAAAAAAATATAGAAATACCAATCCTTTTATGTTTAAACATGAATGCATTGATGAAATAAACACCTCCGTTACTGACAGCTGTTCAAAAGTCACTAAGAGACTAGATGAAACATTTGCCAGGTGCTGTGCTAAATAGAAGGCATTTTGTGAAAACAGTATGGGACATTAACATCTCATGGTCTTATATAAAATGAAGCTGGATTTGGTGGAAAACAATCCAAACTATATGCACTGTTTTAGACCATATAGTTATACTTGGGTCCTCTCCTATTTCCTGTGGTCATAGGTGGTCAACATACGCTCGCACCTCTAAAAATGAAAAGTTTTTAGTGCACTAAAGACTAACTAGCGGTTCTTTGGGGAAATTAATGTTCCTGGAAACTATGTTACACATTTCTAGAGTTAGATATCACAACCCTGGAAATTAATAAAGGAATTGTTTCCATAAAACAACAATAAAATAATCACAATTGTGATCCTCAACCAGGTGAAAACTAAAGTCCTGCAACAGAGTCCTTACAGAAGATGGGTTTCCATTGACATATTTTGAAGCAGAGGGTCATAGACAATGTGAAAATATGGATACTGTCAGCAGCAGAAAAACAAATTGAGCAAACGAGGGCTGTCTTTATGTTCCAGCAGGATTTTCAACCCGATGTCTTTGTTTCCAGAGAATTTTAATGCTCCAGCAGTGACAGCAAAGTGATTTTGTTGTCTTATCTGATGCAGAAGGTACTGCAGCAGGGAGGCTGACTTCAGACTGGTTCAGAATAAACACTTGAGGTCCATGCCAGAAGATGACAGTGAAGCAACCTTGATTATGAGGTCGGTCTTTCACTGTGAGGAGTAAAGTGGGCAGCTACAGAAATAACAGATAATAAGTTAGATATATAATAACTGATACATAATGTAAAATAATAACTGTTAAATTACAGAGGTAGCAGATAAAAACACTAAAGAATTAGTGGTAAAAAATGTTTTTAAGCAAGAATTGGATTTTAAAGCCTAGATGTGTGGGGAGAAACCAAATCAGTTCTTTCATGTTATAACAGAATAAAATGGATATGGTCAGCAACTTGTAGATTTGTTTTGTTTATCCCTGTTTCTTACATTGAAGCCAACTGCATGATTTCAGTTATCCTATATTTTAAAAATTGCTTTGTAACTCTCATTCCCTAATGAATGCATGCAAGTCTTCTCTCTGCCTGGTTTGGTCAAATTCTACTAAAATTCTATAGCTAATTTGCAGTTTTTGTAAAAATACATCAAAAGGTGTGAGAGAAGAATATGTCGCTTATCAAATGCCTTACACTACTTTTAGACCATCATCACTCTTTCAAAAGGATTTCACACTAATTCAAAAATTAATAACAACTGTGTGATATTTCTGAGTAATGTATTTGCCTTCATATATAGTCTAGGTACAAATTTCAGTTGATGTTTTTTCTGCAGCTATGGTCACTTTTTAGGGATATTAGTACAAGTGGTTATATAACTTCAGTAATCTCTTTCAGCAACATCAGAATAAGATGAAAAAATCATATAACAAAATAATAGTGCCCATGCAAAGTCAGTTTTACATAATAAGACAAAATACATTTAGTATGATTTACATAAATGTAACGTGGGGGGAGAGAGAGAGAGAGAGAGAAATAAAAAAAAATAAATGCCCTGGAATCCATGAAAATTAAGTGCTTTGTGTTGAGTGACTGACTATACTCATGAGTCCTTCACATAATATATAGTTGTCATCCTTCAAAAATAATTTTCCAGCTATATTGTATGTCTTAATTAATCATTATAATCCCTGTGCTAACCACCACTTCTATAACATTATCTGAATATTCCCTTTTTATGCATGAATGAGTTAGGCAATTTTAAGAATACATATTCTACTTGTGAGAACTTTCCCTATTTATTATTAAAATTTATCAAGTAAGTTTTTTACTTAAAAATCAAATGTCTACATTTTTATGTCTACATAAAACTGCAACAAAATAATCTGAGAACAATGTTTTCAATTTAATTATAGAGGATATGAAATGAGCAAAGCAATAGTGCTGCTGTTCACAATAGTATTATATGTGTGCTTTGCTTGCAATGTTTTTTGCATCTCAGAATTTTCAATGTGTGTGTTCATTTCTTTACTGTCAAAACACAGGTTGCAATATATGGGAAAATTGTAGAAGTCAAAGTTGTATTCATATTCAAATATAAAACAATCTTTGCATTTAAAACATGAATTACTGGAGGAAATCACCAACCATATTGCTTGTCCTCTTATTAAAATTATCCACTGCTGGATAATGTCCACTGCTATCCAGATGATAGTCCAGATGAATAAATAAATATTGTTTTTCCAAGTATAGGAAAAAAACTTCACAGTAAACAATGTTAAGAAGCTTCAGACAACATATCAAATTACAGAAATGCAAAAGTATAATTTAGCACTACATAGAAACAGAAGTGGGATTGAAAAGACATAAATAATACAAGTTCAAAAGTAATTTTACAAGTACTTTCAAGATCTGCAGAGCACGGAACTCAATTTGTAAAGACCTTCTCTGGCTAGAGGATGTTGTTCAGGCATACAAATCCCACAGATGATTTTTGGTTCCTATAAAATTTTCCTACAGCCAAATGAGCTTTCTTTTTTTTCTTAAGAATATTTGAAATGGTTTTCATATTTATTTATTTTTTACATAAAAATTAATTTAAATAGGCAAACAATGTAAACCCCAGCATTTTCTATACCCATTTAAGTATTTATTTAAATATCATATGACTCCAATTCTGTGGCTTTCTAGAGGGATGCAACAAGGCAGACTGTACTTCCTCAACACATTGTATCACAGCTGAAGAGGACTGTGACATACAGTACAGAAACAATTCACTGGACAGGTCAGGGTAAGGCATGGACAGCATTATTCATGAATGAGATATAGCCAATACATTATTGTATGGAAAGCATAGCTAACAAAGAGGAAGTCTGAGAGATATCTGCTTTGCCCCACTTATCTCATTTGCCCATCATTTCTCATCTCTCCAAACTCCAGATAAAATACTTAACCTTTATTATCGTTAAAACATACTATCTCAGATTGTGATATAGTATGTTATTCAGATCTGTTTTTGTAGAAATTCTCTCTGCTCAGTCATGCTCTCATTTATACCTGTGCTGCTGACTACTTCTACTTATTTGTGGAAATAATGCTGGTCCTTGTTGAGCTGAAATGATAATCAGCAGATCCCAACTCTAACCTTGCCCTTGTGCTTGGTCTGTCTCTTTGTTGGGTCACCTATAGTTTTATAAGTGTGTTTTTTATCATCCAATTTTGCCACAGAGAAAGTAGCAGAGAAGGAAGAATAGAATACAATTAAGGGGGGAAAACACATCTTTGGCTGAGTCTGCCAGTCTGCCTTGGTAAGAGAACGTCAAACTTTAAATCCAATTTTTTAGAATGAAAAAGTGGTTTTTTGTGTGTGTGTGTGTGTTTTTGTTTTGTTTTGTTTTGTTTTTGAGGAAAACAACTTGTTTGAAAAAGCTAATGAAACCTAGACATGAGTAACTCAGGCTGGACCCAGATAAGTGTGTAGGTGCAGAAATCCCACTAACCTCCATCGTTCCTTCAGAGACTGAATCCTGGCCTCCAGGGTGCCCCAGAAAGGAACTAAACCTGCAAGAGGGAATTCCTTTAAATCTCTGCCACCTCTAAGCCTCTTTTTCTATACCGGTGGAATAGAGTAACAGAACTGTCAGGTGTCTCTAAGCTTTGCAAGAGCATATTTAATACAGAGGAATGCTCAGCTTTATACTTCTGTAGGAGTCCAGGATGAGGAGTATCTATTTGTATGTTGTGTCATCATGTTTTAATTTTCCAGTGGTGCAACAGGAAAGTACAACCACTCTTACTTAGAAAATAAAATGTCAAAATTGTTCACTTTTTTTCTTTGAAGTGAAATAGAGTTTTACATTAGGTTCATTTCTGCAAATTAATACAGGAAAGAGTCAGTAGAGATGTCTCTCTGTTGTCCATGAATTCCATGTCCTCTGAATTTACTTAATTTTTTCATTAACATTTCATGTCAATATATTCAGAATCCCCTCCTTTTTATTTATCACTGTTAGAGATTTGGAAATTAAATTATTCTTTCAGTTAAGCACAGGAATATACACATATAAGTGCAGTGTCACCCAGACCAACTCTGCACAAGTAAACACAATAAAAAAGAGGAACTTATTTTCTTTATTACAGTCAGCAGTGAGTGATTATGTAGAGAAATAAGTCACATGGAAAAGATAGCATTTCTACATACTTAAGTTTTGAAGTAGAATTCCTCTATAGAGGTTCAATCCAAAGCAATAAGACTTCTTATTAATGACAGACTTGGCATTTTTAATACAGATTTTCATAATCTACTATGTTTTGTGGAATTGTATCTTTTGCAATCTTTAAAATACATTAAAAATCTGAGGTGTTTCATCGATTTTTGTACTCTGCTTTTATAATAGATACGTTTTATGACACAGCAAGAAGGACTCTAGAGTTTCAAAGCTTAGTTATGGGAATTTATTTTAAAATTGGAATCAGAAAAAGGCATTAAATTAGCATACTCATGAGGTTCCTCGTCTACATAATCCAATACTCAATGGTAAACTGTGTATTAGACAGGTAACAGGAAATTTGATGTCTTCATTCTTAAAAAACTGGTCATTACATTTAGAAACATGACATCCATAAATACTGCTAAAGAATAATGAAAAGCAAAAGATTTGGTGCCGCACCATTTAATATGATGCATTTAGAGAAAGGCTTATTGTTTTTGAAGCTGTATTGCTACCATCTTGACATGTATTCAATATTTGCAATTAAGGAGGGATGATTTCCTACTGGGATTGTTACAGGGATGAGGATCTGCACCCAAACAAAAATCAATCAAAATGCCAGTGGACCTCAAAGGGAGGGAATAATAGGCTCTCTAATTTGTTGATGAAAATGTTATTATCACACCTGCTTCTCTTCTAGCTATTACACTGTATATTTTTCTACTATTTTTTAAAACTGACTGTACCACAAAAAGAAGTGCTGTGCCCATCGTCTTTGTAGTAGAAAGGTCTGATAGGCTCGGGCTTCCATAAGAAGTTTCTCTTTGTGCAAAGTACCCAGAGCTTTTGACTGAAAAACTCTCCTTTGTTGGTGGATTAAAGTTAGTAAACTGTGAAGAAGCATGGCAGCTCCACAAAAAAAAGGATGCGTTCAAAGGAAAACAAGATTTTAATTTCCACAGAGAACTGGTAGGGACATTTTCATTTCTACTTCCAGCTAACCTTCCCATGTGAAATTAGCTCTTGGAGAACAAAAATAAACATATCTCTGTGACAGCTTCTGAAAATTTTATACTCTTGCACTTGAGTTTTCACCCACGGCTGAGGACTAACACCTGCAATGTGGTTTTAAGAGCCTCACAAAAGAAGAAAAAGATGGATGTATTTTTGGAGCAACATTCTTCCAGATCATTAACCTTAAGTGTCTCCTATCCCACCTGTGTTTGCAGATAGCCATTTCTTGGCTGAGGGATTCTCTTTCTATGGTCCTTGTACATTCTATTAAGTGCATAAAAAAAATTCTTTGATGTTAAAACTAATATGGGTTTGCTGCCAACAGGTAATTTGTGGAGCAAATGGACAACTCATATCTATTCTTTGAGATAAAAAGAGAAAACATTAAAGTTCCTTTAGGGGAAGAAGCTAGAATGGTTTTGCAGGTAAAGGAAAGCATGCTACTTACAAAACAATCAAATTACTAGCAAATTAAGCTGGCAAGCAAAATTTTGATGTAAACTTTAATATTTCTGCTAGTCTTTTGCTATGATCACATCTGCCTTTTTTTTTCTTTTGATTTCTGTGGCATTGATATGTGCTTTATTATTCTGATAAAATCTATTGTGAAGACATATAAATGCTAAAAAATGATGGAAATACCAGACAAAATGTTTTTCATTTGATGTCTGTAAGACTGTGCTCTCACTATTTTTGAAACTGTATCAGAGAATGCTTAGAGTGATGCATCACTGTAATCGCACTCAGAAAAACAGTCAGTGGAAGCACAAAGGGAAAGGCTGAATTCCACTATTCATTTTCACCTGCTTGAATTCCTGTAAACCTTGTCAGTGGTGCTGTACAACTTGTGAGACAATACATTGTTTGAAGTGATACATGACTTGGTATCTATCAAGAAAGACTCTGTAAAGGCTGTACAAGGATATCTTCCCATCCCGGGTACGATGAAACAAATAGGGAAAAATAAATTTTAACCAAAAACTTTTTAGTATCCATATGATATTCCATAAAATAAATGGGTCTGAGAGAGGGATGAAAGACTTACTTTTTTTTTTTTTTTTCAATAAACACTCTGAAAGACAAATTTATATTTAATAGGTGCAATGATAAGACACTAAATTTACATTAAATTATTTTGAGGGTCCTAGCTCTTAATGGCGAATTTGAAGTGGATAATCGTGGGGTCAAAAATCAAGCATGAAAGACTGAAAATTTTAAATGGCTTAGTAATATGGAGCTAGTGCTAGCACTCTGCCTTAGTTGCATTGCTGATTAAGTAGAAAGAAATGAACCATAACAGCCCCTGACATGAATGCTACTTTGGACCTGCCAGGAGTCCTCAGAGGAGAAAGCAAGGCAAGCCCAGGCCACAGGAACTTCTCAGCATTTTGTATGTCTGGGCAGGTTGTTGAGAGCCCCATACTGTGCCACCTCTCTGTTTCCAAAGAGAGGTCAAATTTCTGCAGCTGGAGGCTGCTTTTCCTTGGTATTTGGTATCATTAAAAACATTCCAACTGCTTGGACTCCTCTTGTGGTTTTAATTTCCTTTTGTTTTCTTCTCTTTCTAAAACCAGCACTTTGAAGTGGTTGTTTTCCACTCACTTATCTGAAATGCATGGATGGATGAACTAGAGCATATTTTAGATTTAGATGAGAAGATAAGTTTTTAGATGAAAATTTCTACATTAATAATAACGCTGATCTCACTGTCTAAATCCTTCTCCGTGCGGCTTACAAGGGCATCTCTCTCTCTTTCTCTCTCATGTTAATTTCCAATTTTTTTTTTGGTTCACGTAGAAACCTCTTCTGGCTGGACACTGGTAATTACTAGATCACTGACAATGCAGTACCTGCCCATCCATAAGCACATTGCAGAAAGGAGAACTGAGCACCTCAAAATACAGTTTTATCGGTAATGTTTGCAACCCAAAATCCTGATGCCTGAAGGCTGTAGTAGTTACGAGTTACAATTTAAAATAAACCCAATGTGATGCTGCTTTCATTTGATTTAAAGAAACCTAGAAATTTTGACCACCAAAATACCTCTGCTTACCAGTTCTGTCACTTAATCATTTGCATTTATTTTACATAAATAAACCTCTGGATAATATGCCACTGTAACTGCAAGCAATGCCTTACCATAGACACAATGTGGTTGCATTCCTGCTATGATTAACAGTAGAGCTGCCGCAGTTAAATTTCTTGCTATTTAGAAAGGAAGAACACTCTTACATACCCAGCTTAAAATCTGTATTAGAACCTGGGGGTGCTTGGAGGTACACAGGCTGCTAGGATGGTAATGGAGGGTGCATCGCATCCACACTCTAAGTACACAGCTCCAGCACAGGCACATTGCACAGCACAGTGGGTAGTACTAGGAGACTGTCTTCTGAGGAATTCCAGCCACTCTAGCAAGTTCAGTGATCCTCTGAAGAGTAAAGCATCATTTTTGAGCTTGATTCAGCATAGTATCTATGTGTGTGTGTGTGTGCGCGTGCACAGGAGAGGAAAAATAATGTCTTGTAGTAGACCAACTGATAGATCTGGAAAAATCGAAGATCTGAGCATGCAAAACATTGGTCAAACTTTTTGCTTGGAAAGGGAATCTTCATGTCAATCCAAGAAAATCCTATTTGTTCAGAGACATGCAGAAGATCAACGTCAACTATTTTGCTCACCTGCTGAAAACCACCTTTTTCTTCCCCTTATTCTATGGTTATGTGCTGGAGTTATCTGTGTTTCTTGTTGACTTAAATCACCATTGAATTCATTGAGCAGATGTTAAAATACAGTAAAATGATTTTAAAGCATATTTAAAAGATTAGAACCTCAGAGCTGATACATATATGTGATATGCCATTAAGTGAGAACAAATTGTAACAAAATAAACAGTTTTTATTTCCTAAGTTGTTTTTTGAACAGTTTTCTGTCACCCTGTAATAAGGTGTCTTCAGTTTTAAATCACAACAATGTAGTTTAAGCAGTGTCCGTCTGGCAGCTTAAATGAACTGCTAAATTTGCAGATAACCTGAAGAAACAGGCAGACAGACAGATGGACAGAAAAAAAATAATTAAGCAAGCAAACAAAAAATAAAATATTGAAAGCACAATAAAGAATTAAATTGTTTGCCACTTGAAAATTTAAAATCCCATAGGAAAGAAATAAGATAAATTACAAAAATATTTGCGAGTTTTCAATTAGCTATATTCATAGCAAAAACAAATATGGCTCTACTTTTGACAGTTCAATAAAAATAATAATAATAAACAAGAATGAAGCAAACAAAACCATTTCTTTAATATAAAAGAAGCACTAAAAACGTTAGTGACATACAGATCAAGGATATGATTAAGTCCTTAATTCTTTTTGCCTTTTTCCAGAAAGATATCCTAAAATTATTGTAGGAAAGGCAACATTCTAAATATTATTACAGCTCAGTTTTGAGAGAGCAAAGATTGGCGTTTGAACTGGAAATGACATTAGTCCACAACAGAGAAGATAAATACATTCCTGCATTAGAGCCCTTCTTTGCAGGGGACTCTTTAGAGGATTTATTTTAACTTAAAGTGACTTAGGAAGAGATTATGCAGCAGTTTAAAATCAATGGTAGCAAATTGCATGGGCCAAACTGATCTTACTTTGAGTTGTTAAAACAACGCAAGGATGAAGCACATGAACCGATAACACAGATGGCTTGCCTCTTGCTTGGAGCTGCCTGAGCGCCTGCAGACTGAAGATGGCCTGTGCACAAAATGCATTACCAAAAGAGCTTCCTTTGTTCATCTAAGGAATTACAGTCCCACAAACCTGACATCTGTACCAGGAAAATTAGGAGAAATTATACTGAAAGATAAGATTAATAAAAGCCTGATAGATATGATCGTCACAGTTTATGGCAGGCAGCTGAGCACCACACAGCTGTTGGGTCATTCCCCCCACAGTGGGATGAGGGAGAGAATTGGGGGGAAAAAAGAAGTAAAACTTGTGGGTTGAAATAAAGATGGTTTAGTAGGAAAGAAAATGAAAAATAAAATAAAATTATCAACACTGTTTTCCCCACAAATCCAAAACACAGCACCACACCAGCTACTACGAAGAAAATTAACTCTATACCAGCTAAAACCAGGACAATGATCCACTGGAAATATGGTTTTGGTTTTGTGAGTTTCTGTGTGTGGTGTTGTTTTGTATTGCTTTGTTTTGGGGAGGGTGTTTGGTTTTGTAACAAGTCCTACAAATCTGTTTGCTATATCTGAAATTCAGAATCATGAAGCATGTAGGTAACAGTGAGTTTGGCTGAGGTAGTTTTGTAAAAAAAAAAAAAAAAAAAAAAAAAGACTGGTCACAAGAGCTGGTAGTAATTCTCAGGCAGAGAACAGGTAACAAAACAAATACTACGACGCCCTTGTTTGAATCCGTGGTCTGGCTACAGCTTGAATGGTGCAGTTCTGGTCCCCTCATTCAAAAGGAACAAAATATAATTGAGAAAAGCTGAAAGAAAAGCAACCTGAACAAACCTGCTTGCAATGACATTTCGTCTACATGACTGCTGAGGGAACCCATTCCATCTGTCAACCCAGCAGAGAACTGAGAGGCAGGAGGCTCACCCTTTCCATGTAATTAACAGTCCATGTAGAATCTATGGAATAGGCATCCCTCTTTATTTTCTTGGAGACATTTTAAACTAATAAAAATATTTGAAAATTTAAAATAACACTGCTTACTTACAGTACTCTTTCCTACAAGATAGTTGAAGCTAGTTGGTACTAAACTTTCATATACACTAGGTCATTTGTCACCACTACAGTGGTGTGAGTGCCTTTGGTGTAAATGAAATATTAGGCTCTGCTACGTCCAACAAGTGTATCCAATTCCATTAGTCAATACTGCATTAAATGGATGACAAATACAAATTTTCAGACCTCGTGGTATAAGCCAATCATTCATTAAGGATGTTTGAAAAAATGGTTTGAACTATTGACTATTGGCTATATTTTAACGGCTAAGTATTTATTTTAATTTCAATTTTGTTTGTTTCTTTCTTTCTTCTGGGGTACAGGACCAGGTGCAATGATTCAGTAGGCAATTTCACAAGTTCTCTGGGGTAGAATTTGGTGAAATATCATTAAGCAGAAATATATTTTTCAGATTCTGTGCAAGTTCATTAACTCATTTTCTCCACTTAAGGGAGCCTTTCACTGAATCCTATCTTGCTCATGTTGACAGACTCTTATCAAGTCATATGTTGAGTTAAGTTGCTTCAAATTATTTTATCTGAAACTTTGCTTTCCTCTTTCTTGTAAAGTTATTAACCCACTCAGCAAAAACGTTAATTGGACACTTATGAGTTAAATGTATGAGTTCAAACTTTCCAGAATTAATTACTTGCCTAAGCAATTAATTAGAAAATACACTGTTTGCTGATCAATGTGCTATTTCAAACAATATTAATCTGTGTAGTAAAGATGAGCAAATCACAGCAAGATGTATAACAGTAGAAAAAATACATACTTAGCCATCAACTGAACTCTTGGTATTGTACAAGCTAATCAACTGAAACATATCCATAAATCTTCTTAATGCTATAAGCCATGACTTTCTTCAATAGGAAACCCAGAACTGGCTCTAGAAGGCAAAGCTCCCACAACCTGCCCTTTTTATATAGTTGGGAACTACAATATTTGGCCTCCTGGTTTACAGAAGGAAATTATGGTTTTCTTGGACGTAATCTAGGTAGCCCATTATTACTGTATGTCCTATGCTGAATGACTGCTCCCCCATATACATATATACAAGGATGTCACTACTACACTATATACTGTGTATATAGTGCTCATCTATGATCAGGGAAAGGTAAATTCTCACAACCTGTATGTTCTGACCCATGTATTTTTTTCTGGTTGGATCAAGCTATGTTGACACATTGACACATAGTGTATGCTGTTTTGATTTTGTTGTTTTTTGTTTGTTTGTGTGTTTTTCTTGATGAAAGGTACTGTAGAAACACAGTAACTACACCAGTTCCCATTGTGTTCTCTGGTGTCTGTAACATCCTGCCCTTTGTTTCCATGTCCTAGTTCCTGTCTGGATGCCATAAAGGAAGGTAGAGCACTACTGTGCATGCTAGGTAGGGTCTTTTTCTCTGTTTTTGTATGGAGCTCCTCTCTGAACTGTCTTTTCCTTAATATTCCTTAATATTCAGTGAAGAGAAAGAAACTTGCATGTGATTCATCTGGCTTATTTTACAGAAGTGTTTATTACATGCATATGTTGGTTTAGCTTAATAACTGAGTTGTTAGGGTTTAAATAAGAACTTCCCAGTAAACATGGCAGGGGGTCGTACAAATTCCCTGTACTTTTCATGGCCAATTCACAATGTTGAAAGCAATTATGATCAAATCAAGTAGGAGAAGCAATTTTTGAACAAACTATGTAGTTTTCATGCATGACTACAAGAAATAAGGAAGCCTGGTTTCCCACAGATCTCCATCTGACAATACACAAACTCTAGCTGCAGCTCTGCTCACAGCTGTGGCCAATATAATGCCACTCTGTCATATAGATCTTCTGGGGGCAGGAGATCATGTTGGTAGTCACCCCTGCAGTTAACTTTTCTGCTTTATCTTCGCTGTTGATTTTTTCATAAATTTGTTGGTAATTTGGGGGTATCTCATCCAAACTGAGAAGAAACTGACCTGTAGGTTTAAATATTAGTGTGTGTCTGAAGGAAAGAAAGCTAGATGCACGGGCACTCAAATAAATGCTTATCATGATCATATAAACCTCCTTCTCATAAGATTATGAAAAAAAAAAAAAAAAGAAAGAAAGAAAGAAAGAAAGAAAGAAAGAAAGAAAGAAAGAAAAAAGAAAAAAAACTTATCCAAGAAAAATGAAATTCTCTAAAACTAATGTTCAGTATTCTAATGTTTAATGTTTAATGTCTAATATCTAAAGTTTAATCTTCTATCCTCACCCCACCCCTCTTCCATGCTGATTAAAAGTGCTTTGGCTGGCCTACTTTTAGCTTGAAGTAGGCTGATGTAATAGCAGCTATCACAATCTTATACACAAGACCAAGACCACCAACACTATTCAAATGGAAAATTCTATGCACTGATATCAAAAGCTGTAAGTTATGCAAAGAAGATGACAGAAAAATGATAAGTGAAGAAAAAAAATTAAAAAACATTAAGGACAATACAAAGAAATAATGGTCTAGAGGTATTGGCCTGTCATTAAGTGGGTATTGTGAAGTTCTCAAGAATATATCAGAGGTCAGATTTTTCACTGATGTTTATGTTCTGCATTTGGGAAAAAAATCAAACAAATAGATGATGCATTCCCCTTGAAGAATGATGAATAAATATTCTCTAACTAAACTGTCTCTCAGAATAGGGTGATGAATAAAGACAGCATATCCAGAAAGGCTTTACCCAACAGCTGGCCAAGAAGCTCTCCAAGCTGGCATAAAACTGGCGTTGTACCAATAGTCAACAAGACTAAATAAGAAAATATAAAAAATGATTAGTCCTTCATCAATAGCATTGATCCTGGACTAGAATGGCTGCTAGTGGAGTCATGTCTTGATGAGACTGTAAGTTTGGTTGATAAATGTAATATTTTTGATGTAGCAGACTTGTTCCTGTAAAACATTTGACTTGGTGTTGCTTGACATTTTGATCAATTACCCAGGCTGATACAAAATCAATGTGGCACTAATGACTTTAGGACGGATTAAATGACAAGTCCCAATAGTAATTATAAATAAGGAATCATTACTGAGTGAGTGTGTTTCTCATGACAGCCTGCAGAGCTCGGTTCTTTGGCCTCCGGTGCTTAATGATTTTATCAGTCTTCTGAAAGAAGGTCTAATATCAGTGAGGAGGTTTGCAGTTAAGCTGAAAAATTAAGTGTTTAATTTGATTAAGAGGATATCATGTATTCACAAAGTTCTCTATTTCTGCTTGTGCTGTGCAGTACTGTCTATCAACAGCTGAAATCACAGCAATGGGTTATTCTCTGCAGATCTGTAACAATGGTTTAAAATCAGATTTCTGGTATGGCTGAGCTGGAACTGTGGGTATTGTGCTTGAAGCTCTGAAACTTATTTCAATTCTTTTTCAATCTCTAAGCACCGTATATTTAGCTACAAAGAATAATGAATTGTTTTCTGCTTGGTTAATGATCTGAAACAGCTCACTGTAGGCTGGTGAGTGCTGGAGCCAGCATGAAGGAGGTGGTGTGAAAGCACAACAGAGAACAAGGGTGCTGGGGAGGGCAGGGCCCTGGTGTCCAAAAACCACAGCAGCTCCTGTGAAACTGTCTCTTTCCAGAAGTTTCCTCAAAACCGTATCAATAATGTGAAACACATAACTTCCTAAGTCAATTTTCTTTGCTCATGGGAATAAATGCATGCAGAGCTAACCCAGCTTCACTTGAAAACCAAGTTAAGAGCATGGGTTCAGTCTGCAGTGTGAGCATAAATATGGCACTATGGCAGAGTCCTCTAGCACAGTCTTTCAGGAGTTGCTAGCAAGCTTTTAAGAGGTGTCCTAGCACCTACAAATCTCTGCAGAAACACCACATTTCTTCACCCACTGGCATGTGTGTAGCTCTGTTATCTGGCAGTCGTGGAGGGCAGAGACCTGTTGTATTTAACCACAGGCATGGAGGGACAGAACCTGCTCACAGGACATTTCTCAGAGTGCCTGTTTTTTCCCTTGTAGAGGGCTAAAGCTAAGCATATGGCTTGAGATAATTAAGCTAAAGGAGCTTGATTATAATCTCATTTAGAAGCTAATCTCACTTGATTTTTAAATTGCTTCATTTTCACACCAGTTCAACTATGTTGGCTTCATTGGAGCTACTCCCTGAGAAAGCAGACTGCATGAGAGGTGGTTCTGGCCCTCACTGATAAGTTAATATGACCTGGTGGATAGAGCTACATGGCATGGTTTCTTTTGCATAAAAGACATTTTTAGGGACTCCTAGTTTCTCCTGTTGTACCTGGCCCTATTGTGTCTTTTGCTGTTCTTCATTTGCACCAATTCCGCTGTTTTTTGTATGGAAGACTGGTGAAAGGACCATGTTCAAATACTTTTCCTTTTGAAGAATGATTATTTTGATAGAGATCGTTGCAATGACAAAGTGCCCCATAAAAGGTTGTACCTGCACATCATATAGGAAAGGGCTCCTGCTGGAGTCAGGAAAGACGGGGCTGAGAGGAGGAGGGAGCAGAGACTTTGCAAGCTGACTGCTGGAAAAAGAAACATGATAAAAGAACAGCCCATATGTGCTTTCACTGTTTTAAAGATATTTTGCCCATTACTATCGTGACATCTCTGCTTAGTAATAGCGTAATGACTTTTGTGTGTTAATATATCAGCTGTTAAAAAGGATCTGTATCCTTAACACATCCCTCTGCTACAAACTAGAAACATTACCCACTTCAAAGTAGAAGCACTACCCTACTCTCCTGGATAAATCACTTGCAAGGTACATTCAATACAAAATTAATTTTAGACTAGATCAGTGCAGAATAAATCCTTCTGTGTGACTTTCAGTCTCTGAATATGCAATTAATCTAGCTCACAGAGACATTTCAAATTAAGCCCCCTGACTGAGATATTTTAATTATGCCAATTAGTGAAGTAAAACTTTAATGTATCAGGATGTCAACACTTCTAAGTGACAAATAAGTAAGATTGTTATGATCTAACTGCTAAATAATTTTCTGTATTGAAAAGAGTATTTGAAAATGGTAGGTGCTTTCACAAAGAGGTATGAAAATTTTCCTGACTGCTTATAAAATGTCAAAATATTTTCACTTTCTGAATAAGAAGGACTGAAGATAATTGGCATGTGTCTTCTTCAAAGATAAATAACTTTTAGTAATAAAATTGAATCTGTCCCAGCAACTTATAAGAGGTGATCATTCCCTTTTTCTTGCCACTTGTCCTCTGGAATTTCCTTAGTAACTCAGTGACAAGGGAGAAAAGGGAGAATCATTAAAATTAATATTCAGTATGTTCAAAAAGCGAAAATTTTCATAGCAGGGCAATGACTTAGAGCAATTTTAAGTACTAAAGAACATAAGAACCCTCTCTGCCCTGAAAGGTGTTTGAGGGGCAGGGAGCAGATCCAGCTTGCCACCCTGGCAGGTTTTCTGATTTACTTGAACTAAGCACAAAACAACCTGCTAACATTTTACATATGAGATGTAGCCAGAGCAAGATGGTAAGCATTCAGCAGTGCTTTACAACGCTTCTTTATCTAGTGTGAATAATATTTTGGTGCTTAATGAGCTAATTTGAAAGGAAGTAATAAGACAATGGAGAAATACTTAATTCTCAAAGGAATGTTTGCAGAAGTCTGTGGCTGTAAATCTTTACCAGATAAAGTCTATAATTTCTAAGATTAAAAATGAAAGCAAAAGACTGAAAGCCAGTCTCCACAGCAAGAATATGATGGTTATACGAGCAGTAAACATGCCCCACTGCGGTTACAGATGTCTAATACAACCAGTTTGCTCTTTTATGGTGACAAAGAAAGGAACTAAAGCTTTAGAACTTGATTTCAAATAACAACACTTTGTGATGAATAATGTCACTATAATAGAAGTAATTAAATAGTATTTCCAAGCTCAAGCCTGTATAAATTGCTATATTATTAATGTAAAAAATGAGTGAGACATCTCATTAATTTTTGTAGGAAGCATTAATCAGTTTTATTTTACACAAATTACCCAAGGTATAAATCCATAATGTTTGTTTTTCACTGAAACAGTAAAGTCCTCAGTGGTAACCTAGTGTTTGTTTATTCCATACTAATTTAACTCCTCATGTAATTCGTTGCTTCCATACCTCCTTTGATTACAACTATGCTTAAACAAGCAAAGACACAACTAATAGAAAGCTGTTTTGATTCAAGAAGTAGCCACACGTTAGCCCTGAAAGAGGAGATACTGAGCTTGATCTTACATTGCTTACTTCTTTACCTGTGTGTGCACTCACACAGACTGTAGCTATGCATACGTAGAACTAGTGACAGGGCTAAACAGAAGGCAGGACTCTTCTGACTTTGCATTTTTGCTGCAATTCAGCAGTTATCTCCCCTAAGGCCTTTTACCTTCTTTATTCCTGAAACTGGCACATAACTGCAAGAATGGCTGGCTTTGAAATGTTCTACAACTAGCTGTCTGAATGATACTGTAAGGCTTTGCAGGTAAAAGTGGAATTGCCTACTCTTCCTGAAATCTAACCAGACCCATACTTATGGAGGTTTCTAACTACGTCAGAGATCTTATTTATTTATTATTTGGCACAATTTCCTGAAGTTCTTGAACTCTACAAGCAAAAAATATTAACAGGGATACACTTGCCAAAATAGACATAAAATAAACATACTGCTGTTTTTCCCTCCCATCCGTAGTCACATATGTGCTGCTTCACTGGTTCCTCTGTCTGGAAATAACAGACTGTGTTGGAGAACTCAGCAGGAAGGCTACAAAACTGAAATATATTATGGCTCTGTGATAACTGCATAGTTATTAATGCCTTTGAATGAATCAAGTGGAGTTTCAGACTTGACCCAAAAGCTGCCTGCATCTAACCAGGTGATAACAGAGTATCTAGTTGTTTGAACTGTAACCAAAGACAACCAAAGCTTGTCTCTTGTTTTCAGCTACAAAAGCACCCTTTAATGTCATCAAACCAGTAACACTTGACTTGAATAGGGTGGGTTCTGGAAAACTAAAAACTAAAAACAAAACAAACAAACAAAAAAAAAAATGGCAAATTTGAAACTCCCTTCTGGACTTTGTTGCTAACAACTTTTTCAGATTGCATACAGGGAGAATAACACATTGTACTTTTACAGCTTTCCTAATGCTTTCACATTTCACATTTTGAATGCTGTTCTCTCAGGACTTTGACATACAAAGAAAAAACACATAGCAGGAATCAAAATAAAAAGGTTAGAGAACAAATTAAATAGTCCTAGCCTCTAAACATTTTAAAACAAAATTGTAGAGAGCTACAGCATGTGGCCAGGAGAAAGGAAATCACTGTTACCCCAGCCCAGGAGTTAGCTGGTAGGAAAGCAGAAAGAAAGGGCAGCTCTTAGGCTGCCTCATTAATGGTAGCTTGGGCAATGAAAGAAAATAATGCCAGCTGCCCATTTTATTCACATCTGTTGGCACAGATAGGCAAAATGATGTGGTTGGAGTAAGCTCAGCCCTTGACATCAATCATACACTCCCCAGCAGTCAGAATAAATACTGGCGGAGCTGGCCAGAAGTCCTGCTGGAGCACTCGCAGCTCATGCAGCTCGCCTCAAAAAGACTTCCACACTTCGGTGACTGCAAACTTCTCTCCTTGCCCTAGAATCCTTTAACCAATAGCACCGTTCACATCTTGCAAGTGTTTATTCAGAAGCGACCACCTGCCACTTCCAGAAATGACTGTGCAACGGGCAGCTTTTCCCAAAATTTTTGATCTCCTTTAAGACAATATCTGGAGGAGTTCAGTGGGTTTGAGCACAGATAAGCAGAGAGCTTTTAGCAGCTCATCCTCTCATTCGCAGAAAGTCCTTGGTGATCTCTCCCTGGAAGGCTGTCTGTTTCTCATCTGGAGTGCGTGAGAATGAACAACACACTTGTCAGGAGTGGTCTGGGGGAGAATTTACTGGCATTACAGCAGCAGTAACATGGTTTGCCCTCCACAGATCTATCAGATTATCTCCTTATGAAAGACATTTGTCCTGACGTGTGGCGCAAGCGCTGCAGCTGAAGGATTGACCCATGGGATCAATTTGCTCTTTATTTTCAGCCTCATTGCACATTTTCTCCATATATTATTTTGATATTCCTGAGTGCAGATTCTTCTAATAACTTCCTTTAATTTACGTTTTCAGCAGTCTTCTACCACATTTTCTGGGATAATTTGCACTGCAAAACCAGAACCACATGAGACCTGAATTTCAATTCTTAGCCTGTTAAATACTCCTGAATTATTTTAGGATAAACCTAAGGTGATTTCACTGATGAAATTGAGGGTGGAAAGAATCTGAGGGATGGAAGCGATGAAACAGCAGTTTCACATGACAAGAAGAAAAGGAATGAAATTTTGTGCAGCAAACTGCTGGGAGGAAGAAAAAATCTCTAAAAGAGAAGTGTTTGAACTAAACATTAGATTTTGAGTTTCTTTTTACATAATTTAAGTGCTAGCTGCAGTTGCAAAAAGTCAGATAGTAGTCCTTTTACTAAACAGGTCAGAGCCAGAGGTAGCAGGCTGGTTCCCCCATCCCTTTAAGGTGAACATGGTACCACCAAAAGTGGGGAAGGGGATGCTGGTGCCCCCATCTGTACTGCAGTCCTGCATTTCCTCACTTGCTCTTCTATCAATTAAAGAATTTGGTGTAGCTGTCGAACTGTAGAGCTTGGTACAATGACTGACAGCACAGGAAAATTATTTGTGTTCAGTCAGGTTAATAAGCCCTTCAAACTCCTGAGACACCACCATCATATGGGAATGTACATTCATGGCCAGGGCAAGTGTGAGGTCAACCAGTTTGATAATGTGGTTTTAGACCAGTTTAGATTGGCTAAAACATGTCTTATGCTCATACACAGAATGCGATACACAGAGGACATTGAAAGAAACTTAAATTTCACAATGAGGGTGATTTTCACCTGAAAAGAAGCATTACAACATTGCTCTCTGAAGCACATGAGTAATCTGCAGCAGAGCGCCTTCTCACCTGCGTCACTGACCGTTCGCTCATCCTTCTTCTGAACTGCCACCTGGGAGAGTCACCTTTGTCATCAAGCCCAGGCCCTCACTCATTACACCAGAACAAGGGAAACCATTTGGGAGTAAAAAACATTGAAAGAGACTGGCTTTTTCACTGGGACAAACAACCAACAAACCTTGATTTCCATGGGATGATAGGAACAGATACCAGTGTAAGATCCAAGACTCCAGCATGGAAATGAACTACATTTATTTATTTATTCATTCAAAACTTTGTGCAAATAGCTGCTCCTTATTTGTCTCTTTGACTGTCTTCAAAGGGAATAAATCTTGGTCCCTGGGATAATGGTCCTGAGATGAATGAGAGAAAATTTATTTCTTAGAGTTTTAAAGACTAGCAATACAAATATTAAATTCAGCAATTACATTTGTGTCATTTTTCATAATAAAACTGTAAAAGCAACTTTAGCAATGTGACAGGGTAACAATTCCTGTTCCCAGACATGTGTCTCCATATTTATCAGAAATAAATGACAATCTGGAACAAGAAATACTGCACACAGGAGAAGCCCTAATCCAATGGCTCTATTTTTATTGAAACAAATGTTTTGTGAAAATGAAATCTCTCTGACTTATACATCTCATAGGTGAATTTTATGATTAGTTTTCTATTTAATTTTTATTGGTCATCATTATTAGTTTTGGATATGCTTTGAGCTTGGATATACTCTGATTCTGTTTTTCTCTTTCATTCAGGCAGAGACCAAAGTCTCTCTATATTAGCTTTCCTCCCTGATCCTTTTTTTATTTTCTTGCTCAGTTTTTAAGTTAATTTTTAGAGCTCTTTGTCCTTCTATGTATTCTTACCTGTAAAAAAAAAAGTATTTTCCAAGAGATTGTAGCACCTCCTGTTAACTTACATTAAGTTTGGGGCTCCTTTTGCATAAACTATATGTAGACCTGGTGTTTAAGGACTATAAGGAAAAAGAAACTGTTCAGGAAAGCTCAGGAGTAGAGGAGCGTTGTGTTGATATCTGGAGGGAGAGAAAAAGGAGAGAGAAATGGATGAGTGCTGCATTCTGTGCTTTTCCATATATGATGGCATTTCTATTGAATAGTAGTGAGTGCACCCTAAAAGGAAAGAAGAGCAGAGTTAACATGGTGTGGAGATGTCCAGGTAGATAGAGATGTATGAAGCAAATGGTCACCCCAAGCTAAATCAGAATTTTCGAACTTGATTTTAGAAGTACATAGAAAGCACTGGAATTTCAGAGGTGCGAAGAGAGAGGAGGGACCTTCAGGAGAATTGTTTTCCACCACCTACTACTTATTTTATAAATTTTGAATGTTGAAAAGAATCAGGATTTTGGATATTATTTGTTTGACTTCCAAAAAAGGGAGACCTCCTTTCTATGAGTTAGTCTTAGGTTTACAATGAGTGAACATGGGTTCATTAGGTTTACACTAGTTTTAGAGTGAACCATGAAGGCATCTTAAGGTTTCAGTCGCATCTCAGTCAGCCAAAATGCTCTTACCAGAGTTAGTGATCATGAGACACCTGGCAACCAGCAGTGCATGAAACTATTACATGAGATAACTCTTTATTTGCTAAAACATCAAAAGGCAAGTTTATTCCACCACAGACATTTCTCTGCGATGCTACTGCAGCTGCCAAAGCAAACACAAAGATGTCAGAACCAGCAGCAGGACAGCGGCCACGTATGGCATCCTTTGTGGGCAGTGCTCAGCATTAACAAAGGACACTGATGATCTGAACAGCTTGGTTCGATGGCTGGTAGCCTTCTGTTGCCTTTGTGGAGCATGCTGCACTCACCGTAACTGAAGATTTTGTGTTATTTCACATGTGCTTTAAAGCTATCATGCCTTTTCTTTCCCTTGCACCAGGTCTTCATCCATTTGCAACAAGGATATCCAAACACAAGAACAAGAACATCCAAAACACAAGAATATGTATGAAAGTAATTTCTCACATTGGCCACTGCTCCACTGATGACATGGTTCTAAAGTAATCAGATAAGCAGTCTTCACATTATTATTTCCCAATAAATACTCTAAACACTGAGGGGTAAAATAACAGTCTTTTTCCTTAGCAGGTGATATGGACATAGGGGCTGTAAATTCCTGCTGTGAGTGACGTTTATCTGAGAGTTTGCAAACCTCTTGTTGCGTGTATCTCATCTACCTGTCTTGCACAGCCAACTGGACTTGCTTCCGCTGCTACAGTGCTTCCTACCACACTGATAACTTCTACTTTCAAACTCAATCATTAGTCCTAACTCTGGCCTTACTGTCCCTTAGTCCTACAGAAGCTTAAGTAAAATCCATTTGTCATCAAGCATGCATTAACCAAGGTAAATATTAGCATCATGGGGAGTATAAAACTTTATGATGTGGTGCTTTGCTTCTGCCTAATGTCTTAATACCATCAGTAATATCCACAAGAAGAATCTTAATTTGTGCTATGGTAGGTACACCAAATAGGATGGGTTCTCCTCCTGTTTTACAATTTTGGTTTTCCTTTTATAACTACAATAATTCATTGCTTGTTTTAGCAATGAAAATGATGAAAATCAGATTATTTGGATTGTCCTATGTGTTCCTGAACATTTTTAATCCTGGATAACAACACCTAAGCACTGGCAGTTCTAGTTATATGGGTATTTCATAGCAGCACCTGCTACAGAAAACAAGCATAAACTGAAATGCTACATTTTAGCTGTACCAGCTGATCAAGCAAGAGTAGCCTGCTTATCAGCTAGCTGGAGAATGACAGAGATAAAAGAAATCAACCACCAGCGAGAATCCTGAATCCTATCATGCTGCTCAAGGGCTATAAAATACCTGTAAACTCCTCCCCTGTTATCAATTATACATATATGCATTATAACTGATAATTTCCTGTAATTTTCAAAGTTAATTTCCCATAACTGGAAGAGAAAAACTCAGATGAGCTCTTCACTTATCTTGGATCTTCAGTGTTCAGCTCCATAAAGCTAAAATTTCTGTTTAGCTAAAAGCGCACTCTGATTGTGTATTCCCTTCCTTGGTGTTGTCTAGTCCCACAGGTCAGCATCTGGACTTCCCAGAAGTTTCTTGCCATAGTAGCAAAGACCCAGTTATGACCTGGCAAGAGACCTACAGCTAAAGTAATTTGTTTTCGCTCCCCTCCTTGCTTACAACCTCAAAGTAGGCACCCCAAACCCAGGAACACTTTGGAGAACACATTTCTGCTTACGTATTTTTGCTCTGTTCTCTCTGCAGTGACTAGTTGTTTCTGCACTGCTAAATAAAATTTGGACATGCCATATCATATTTGAAGTGACAGTCTATGTGCAATGTGATTGATCTAATAACATGCTGGAAAAGCAACCTGAGGACATTAAGGGATTGCATCAGAGCTGTTCTCATATACTGACTGTGGAATTTGTTGTCATCGTGATTGTTTCCTTTCCTCTCCAAAAGGCGCTCACTTTGCATTTGTTGCTATCAAGGCAGATATTCCCATTTCCTCTCTTATTCAGCTCGTAGGTACATCTGGCACTCCTAAGTGGCAGCATTCTTGTCTTGCCTTTCCAATGATGAAATCTTCCAGTCCCATCTTTCCATAACAATACCATGCTTGCAATCATCTATTCAACTAGTTCTACTTACCAATGGCTTTTAAACAACAATAATATCAGCATGGTATGCCTGACAACTGAAATATTAGATACTAGCACTCTCTAATACATATATATTCATTTCTCTATCTTGTTTGTAGCAGTACTGAGGTTATGTGACAGATTTAAAGTTACGCATTTAACATGTCAAAATAAATAATGTGCATGGAATGGCAAACTGTGATGGTCCATTTCAGAATATTACTGATGATTTGGTACTACATTGACTTTCTGGTATGTGTTTATGTTTCCAACATCTCCTGCATTTTAATGCCATCCTGATGTTTCCTGGTATCATAGATGCTCCCTTTAAAAAAATGGAACTACACTATCCAAAAAAAGAATAGCTTGGTAGTTAAAACACTGATTGAAATGGCCCAAATTCAACCTCTTCGTTTGGCATCTTTGGATGGATTGTTTGTACTTCAGAAGAGTTTGGCAAAAACACATTCAAAATCATTACTTTATAGCAGTTATGTGAGTCACACAAAAAACTTAGGAATGTTAGATACCTTCCAGAACAGGAGGAGGAGAAGGAACAGGAGGAGGAGAAGGAACAGGTTCCTTCCAGAACAGGAAAGGAGGTTAACAGAAATAAACAGGTACTGTACATGTTTTTAATGATTTATTTTTCACCAAAAATCCATTCACTAACCACTAAACTAAAGCAAGCAGCCCTTTTTCCCAACATGGCATTTCTGCTTTAAGCTTGCAATTAGCAGGTTGCAACTTTCTGCTGCTTTGTTATGAAGAAAGAAGCAGAGGCATGGCTGGATACAACTTAACAGTGCTTTGGCTTTTTTTTCTGCTTAATGGATGACAATGACCAGTGAAGTGCAGTAAGAGCTCTCTGAAGAGCTCTCTGAAAAGCCTATCTGGCGCAGGTGATATTGAAAAGTGCTTGAGGGTTGAGAAATCACGCTATAAAAGTACCAGCTGCTTACAGGCTGTTCAGAGGTGTGAGATATTTGATCAACACAGATATGGCTAATATATTTTTCATATGCCTTTTTTATTTTCATATGCCTTTTTTTTTTTTTTTATATAGTTCTTATGCTTTATTTTCAATCCCTTATCTAATAATCTGTTATACATACAGAGTGCATAGTGCTGCATTTTGTCTCCAAGGAGCATGTAGACCTTCCAGCATTCCTGAAGGCTTCTGGGTCTATCTTGCCAGTAGACTTGCAGGTGGTGAATAGAACTGTAAGAAAATGCTCACTGTCTGACTGTACTTAAATTGATAAAAGATGCAGCTCATTGCAATGGTAATAAGCATCAAGGCATTCAACAACACCACAAGAGAAATGACTTACAGACTTCACTGTTATCTTACAGAGTAGATTTTAAAACAGAGCAACACGCACAGCTGTTGTAGCAGGTTTGCAACTTGATATGACCACGATATCTGTTTTCCTCTTTCAGTGACAGCCAAGTGAGACTCCTGTGCTGCTGTGGCTGTGCCTCCCACCAGGATGCCTCAAGCATCCTTGTGCAAAGAAGAGCCCCTCATACTGCTCTTGCTTCACTACTCTTTCTCCTAACCATGACTGACTCTCCATTAGAGCCATTTCTTTGACAAAATTCCTTCAAAATACTGCCTTATTTTTGATGCAAACTCTTAACCCGTGCTTCAGAGTCTTTTACACCTTTACTTGCAGTTGGATTACTGTAGTGACAGCTTGCTGTAACAATATCATAACATTACCTTAACAGTTTGTTACTATGCTTAGAGACTATCTGTCTTTGTGGAAAATGGACCAAATGGACAACAGCCATCTGCTCTTAGCAAAAGAGCCATTCCTTCATTACAATAAAACACTCATAGTTTTTAACCCATAAATCATATAGATCCACTTATCAATGTACAAACTATTAATATTTATGAAAAGAAACACTAAATATACCTTCCATTGAAAAAATAAATAAACAAATAAATAAATAAATAAATAGAAAGTCATTTCAATCTTCATTATAATGTCACCAGGATCAGAGTATCTTAAATATCTATAGGGACTCTTGATGTTGAAAGAGATTCATTGCCTGGTTTGCATGTATTTCAAACCTGCCATGAATAGCCAGCAGTGCAATTCTGTTATTGTGCTATTAGCATGAATCATATAATCTTTCTTTATGTATATGTATTGTCTATACATACAATATATTGATAGGTAGATACTTACCTCATTCTTACATCCAGGAGTCCAAAACCTCTCCTTTACATTGTTAGAAATCAACAAGCTAATCCTCTTACATCTTATAACCTATTTCCATATCCATTGCTACAAAAATCTCTGAAAACAACAACAAATATCATAGTACTGCCATCTGTTATTGAGTTATTTTAACATCTGTGTTGCACTTTAATAAGGGATATGCGACAACTTTAGAAACCAGGGAAGCCAGAGCTTCTATATGTTAATAAAGTTACTGGCTGCTATGTAAATCTATTCCTATGACTGTCTTCATGAACCAATGTAATCAGTCTCTAAACAGCATGCAGGCACTGTTAGTCAACATGCTGCTGGCTGTTGTTGTTATGGCGTGATTAAACATATTATTCAAGATGCAAGATGAATTGTTGTAACAGCAGGCAGCTAACGTCCACTTGCATCTGTGGATTCTTTTTAATTTTTAGAAAATAAATTCTAAATACATTTCCATATTAACCCTCATATTTTAAACAACAAACTTTTCTATTACTATAAATTCTAGAAAGTATATATATATACATATATAACAAAAACTATGAAGTAGAAAAAGGAGATAGGGAGAAGGCCATAAGTTTTTGGCAAATCTTACCACGGGGTAAAGGAATCTCACCCACTTCAGGGAAGTGACTTCCTACTGATAGGGAAACCCATCTTTCCTGCTGCAGTTTGTATTTTTATACCATAGTTTAGTGGAAAGATCTGGTCTCTGCTATCTGTTTTTGTTTCATGGAGTGGTTCATCTGTCAAATCCATGTCTCTCCAACTTAGAGACAAGGATATCATGGGGGACAGCATCAAATGTTTTGCACAAGTCCAGGTGGATGATGTCAGTTATCTTCTCTTACCCAGTAATGCTGTAACCTTACTGTAGAAGGCCATCAGATTTGTCAGGCATGATCTGCCCTTAGTGAAGCCACGCTGGTTGTCATCATTCACCTCCTTATTTTCCATATTCCTTAGCACAGTTTTCAGGAGGATCTCCATGGTCTTGCCAGGCACAGAGGTGAGACTGACTGGCCTGTAGTTCCTTGGGTCTTCCTTTTTTCCCTTTGTTTGTTTGTTTTTAATGGATAGCATAAACTAAACTATATTTTTTTTGATGAAGATCTTTTAAAAATGGAATATATATGGTGGTTGCAAGTAGTCATTTTAAAGTGTCCTCAGAAGAAAGGGTAGTTTCCCATCAGACTATTGTAATCTTCTGAATCCACAGAGATGAGCAGTCAGAGGAGTAAGTACCAGAGGTTTTTCAGCTGGTCTGTGATGTCTATATACACATTCACTTGGACATATACAATTAGAAACATCTAATTGTACTGTAATGGGACATCTAATTCACCCAGGTATAGCACAGCAAAACAGCATAACTACCTGTTCTAACAACATTAAACAGACAATACCTAGTCTATGCACAGAATAACAAAAAGGGGGAAGTCAAGGTCAGACTGAACTGAAGAAACAGTACTGGAAGACCAGAAGGGAAGGTTCATGGATGAACTCTCCAAACCATGGCAGGACTCTGGAAGGAGTAGTAGATTGTGGAAAAATAATGAGCTATACAGCAAGACTGAGAAATACAGCAGGTGTTTATTTTAATGTGGTTTGCATTATTGCTCCTGTTCTTCACTGAAAGTTTGCTGTGGAGCTACTACAAAATTTTGAGACTCATAAAACCAGATACTTGCAAATGAATAAATATTTTTAGTGAGCTCTCAGATGAGCATTAAAAAAAAAAATTGTTTTGTATACAAGATACAAGGAGGAAACATAGTTTAAACTATCTTTCTTGCAGAGTGCCCTTACAGGACTACCTATCTGTGACCAAAGATTTGTATTTGCTTTATTCCGTGAAAAGATGATTTATAGTCCCAGAAATGATAAAGAGATCAATAACTTCACTATTACTAGGAAAAGAAAAAAAGAAAAAAAGATATACCTTTAAATAATCATCACTTTTAATAGAATTAGTTCCTAATCCTAGTCTTATTAACCTGAAATACATGAAGACAAGAAGTGTCAAATTTGTTTTCCTGCCAGTCTTTCTATCGTGTTTTTGTTCATCCTGTGAAAATCCATTAGCTTTTGATATCTCTTATCTTAATGTATTATAATGTCTCATAATAAAGCGTGAACAAAATGGGTACTTAACAAGTGTTATATTCCATCTACCCAGAATCTGATTTTAAAAATGTCATACAATACAGATATATACTTTTTCATCAAATAATTTACCACAGAATTATCTCAGATTAACTATTGGCAGTGCATGCCAAACTTGATAATCAAAGGCTTGTGCTATTTACGTGTAAAATACAATCTTGTCTTTTCAATGGACATTGAAGTTCCCTGGCTCTACCGGGTTTAAATGGTGAGATAACACTGCCCTCTGCTGTTCTGTGGATTCAAAATTTCTTTCTATTGCTCTCTGAGTTTATAGCAACGCGGTGGTAGCGAGGGTGGGCTAAGGATATAGGAAAAGCATTATATTATTATTTTTAATTAAATTTTTATAGTTTGGAAAAAAATCACAGATGATGAGGTGGGGAGTGGAGGGCACAAGTTGTTTTTCTGCTCTAAAACAGAAGCAGGAAGCATCTGTTTCAGGCTGGGAGACAGGTTCATATGCTGAAAGTTCATCTGTTTCTTCTGACCTCTATGACTAAGATTAACTAAATAGCTCAACACTCTCTACAAGCCTTTCCTACCTGAGTAATTGAAAGTAGACACAGATCATATATTGGGTAAATGTGCAAGGGCATCAAATTCTGCTGTAAGGTTTTCTGAGGGAGAGCTGCTGAGACGTTTGGAAAGCTCATCCAAAATCTCACTTCTTAATGTAAAAACTGGAAGTGACGAAAAATGTATTGTATCACCAACGGTCATTTACCCTCACTGCTCAAATGTTTGTCTTGTTTGTAGGCCCAAGAAAATTGATGATTTTTCTGTTGGAATCTACTGTCAGAATCACGATCTAGCTTCTAGGTCCACCTAACCTTAGTTTTCTCTTATATGTTGGCCTCCCCTGACTTCACCTATGGTATGAGGAAGCCAATCATTGAACTATAGTTGAAACCCTGCTCACATCTAGCAGAAAACCTTTGCAATGCTTATTGTCCAGTCTACATCAGATGTTCTAACATTTTCGTAATGAGAAGTCCCCCCTCCTTTGTTTTCTTCCTTTCCATAGCACTTAATTTTGGCCAAGATCATTACAAACTCACATTTCCTGATGAATTTAAAGACCTGGTGAAAGGTAAATGCATTGACCTTGTAAAATGCATGTGATAACTTGGAGTATTTGATTGTTTCCATCTGTTGGATAGGATAACATCTGCATCACAAGATTACAAACATCAGAAGAGTTTAATTTGACAAGGACAACATAAAGAAAACAACAAGATAAATATCAAGCACTGCTATTATGGCTGCTGTACCTTCTGGTATTTGTTTGAAAGCTTTCTTATGAAGGAAGCAGATTGGAAAATATGAACCAAACCCTAACCAAAACTGATTGCATCAGGTTATTTTTTTCTGCTCCTTCACAGAGATAAGGATTTTCTAGATCAGTTCATAATGCCGTCACTGCAAGAATAAAAAGGGATTCAGAAATGGAGGACTGAACTCTCTAATCCAAAATAAATAAATAAATAAATAAATAAATAAATAAATAAAGATTAGGAAAATAATATTGCTTTAGGATCACTTTACCAGGAAGATTCATGTTCTACAAAGAAGAAGACAAAGGCAGGCATGTTGATGTTAATGTGCCCACAAAAGGAGCTGTTGCTCCTGCTACTTGACTCACCCCTGTCACTTAGAGCTTTTACAAAATTAGATTTATAACCATAGATCTATTGATTCAAATTAAATATTGCACAGTATTTGAAGCAGAAATGGTGTGTTCAGCTGGGCCACTAAAAGGAATTGCTACAAATAGCATTCTGGAGACCCCCATTACCTTTATTTTATGTGACCCCTTTTTGAATCTCCATTCCATTTTATTTTCCATGTCAGTTTTCTTGCACTTCGCAAATAGAGTGAAACTGCACCTCCCCTTTGCTATTTCTTATGACTATTTTCTTTCTGCTCTCTTTTTCCTATCTCATTACCATGACTGGGCACATGGAATACACACATTTCATTACATTTCTCTTTCCAAATTCCAAATTTCTACTTTATCTTTTGTGATACATTAAATACCCACTAACAATTTTCATTGTACTATGAAGACACTGCTGGAGCTGAATAGGACGATGTAACAAGAAGATATTAAAAATGGTTAATGTAGGCATTCTCTATCATAGCATGAAGCTGTTAAGCCAATTTTTTCTCTGATTAACACTGATAAATCCATAACAATTCTACTGAAATCACACTTTGCATCCTCTTGCCCTAGCTAATGAAAGCAGAATTTAGTCTGTTGCTTTTAGATCACACTGGGAACTTTGCCATTGTCTCCAACAAAGCCAGGATTTCACCCATGCTCAGTTTTATTTCCACCATAACATGTAGATTTTATTTCTGATATCAAATTTACTTGATTTATTACTCAAGGAATCCAGACATTCATTTTAATATTCATTTTATTCTTTACCTTTCTTTGAAGCAAATGCAACCAACATTATGATGAAAAACTAAATGAAAAATGTTTCATGAAATACATAATGAATCACTGAATATTTAGAACAGGAGTAGTGTAGACTATATTCTATCATTCCAATGCACTGCAGCAATGACATCATACATCTTTCCATTAAGGGATTTGTATCCTTCATTTTTAAGATCTGTTTTTACTGATATAGTTAGTTGTATCTCTTACTTTCTCGTACCAAATTCATCCTAATGTAATGCCTGAAGTCTGTTACATTAAGGGCAATATTCCTAACTGGGTTAAACAGAAGTATTAAAATTTCTAAGATCAGTATTAGAAAAATTACAAAATCATATGACCTAATAACTTTTGAATGATTTACAATATACAATATGAAAAAATACTCTGTAAACTTAATCTAAATGCAAAGCATTCACTCTCACAAGACTAAAAATGAATGCTTCTCTTGTACATTATCTCATTAACACATACAGAACAGCAAATCATACCTTGCCTATTCTGAAATCTGTTTTTCTGATTTCTGTTCAGTTTATGGCTTCAGGACAGCTCTAACAGTGACTGCTATTGCACTGTTTTTGTTTTTAAGCATTCTGAAGCAAGTACCAGCATACCTTTAGCAAATCCCTTTCCTGTAGAAAAGACCAGGGCCACCATATGCTTTACACAACCCTGGCTGCATGACCACAGGGGAACATTTAAGAGCGTGTCTGTTCCTTGTAAGACTCATTGAAATTAAATGTTCTTCCTAAATAGCAGAAAGTTGAAATGGTGTAAAATGATGGTTAAAATAATTTGTCATTTTTTGAGATCATCAATCAGGAAATAATACAAATTTGCTATTTTCATACTCATTTTTTCTAATATGTTTGGTTCTCCTATATTTGTGAGTTAGCTAGAATTTTATCCCACTTCAGTGGCTTGTAAATATTTTCTAAACTAGCCACATTCACATCTAAAATGCTATAAGAGATGATAGATTTTAATAGGGATTATTTGTTATCTAAATAATGTATTCATCCATTTTGCAAAAGTGCATCACAAGGAGGCAACTACCTATCATGAAGGAGATTTAAATTTGCTAATATATAACATATCATGTCACAGTTTTTTTGTTGTGTTGTGTTTTTGTTTGTTTTGTTGCTGTTGTTGTTTTAAAGGACATATATTTATGCTGTTAACAGTGTAAGTTATACAAAGTGGGTTAAAATTGTTCTTATTTCAACATCTGGTGTCTTCAAAGTTCTTGGGAGGACATGTCGTTTTAATAAAATGCAGAATAATTGATATAGGCGTTGTTAGATGTAATTTAAGGCTATAGATACGATGATATGGCTATTATCCAATTTCTTTCAGTAATTGTCACTTAGAAAATCAAACAAAAAAGAGGCAAGACGACAGTACATGCATAAAAATGCTTGAAGTAGAAAAATTACACAGATGCTTTTTCAACATAATGAAAGCTGATAGAGCTCTGAATTCAAGTAATGACACATGAATTAGTCTAGGCTAGACTGAAACCTCACATTTGAGAAAAAGTAATCCTCAAAAAAAATTACTTTCAAACTTAAAGCAATGAATGAAACATTGATGAGATGTCTCTTGCCAATCCCTGGCCTCTTAATTGTCAAGAAAATTTCTCTGTCAAGAAAGCTCTGCCCACAAGTAGAACTACCTTTGCAGAGGATATTCTTTGATTAGTGTCATGCCCACACAAAACCCATTGATTCATATCCTACCTTGTCACTTTTAAATGAGGATTTCAATTTCTGTTTATGTCCAAAATCACAATAAATCTAATTTATCTTCTCTTGCATGAACTATCCCCTAATGCCTACAATCTTTTAAGGACACAGAACACAGATAAAATCAACAGAACAGCCATGTTAAAATGTTAAGTAAGCCTGGGGAGGCAGGAAAGAATGTTTAGCGTTTAGCCAACTCAAAGTGGTGGTGTTCTGAAGTTATCTACCCTGTTATAATGGGATAATATTACTTAAAATGTTATGGCACGTAGTCAAGTATACAGGAGACAAACTCATTAAGAGATCTGGATACAATTTTAAAGAAAAGAGTCTACTTGCCATAATGCAGAACCACACAGAAATAATAGAGCTGTTGTAGACTGATACACACTGACTTTCTGACTTTTCTCCAAATATGGGACTTGTGATAGTCCCTTGCTGTGGGTAGGCATTAAGGAAGTGAAGGTGTGGATTGGGTTTTCTGCTCACTTGAGAGCTAAGTACTGCTGCTGGATGTAACTGATCCTAATATATTATAAATTTGCATGGGATGTCTGATCTAGCCATGGGGTATTTATGATAAACTTTGCATTTATTTTTGTTATAAAACCTTTTAAAAAAAACATACTTTTGTTGAAGCAACACTTAGCAACTTTTTCAGTATCACTTTTTTATCTCTAATGAATAAGTTGTAGTGGTTGTGCCTAGGGTTAGTTAGTGACAACTGACCAACATTTGATATGTTATGTACAGCTCTAGAAATTCTCAATCTTCAGTGTCTATAACAACAAAAAGTAGGATTTAACATCTTGAGAATATTCCTGGAATTGTACCTGCCATACATACAGCTGCTTGGTTGTCATAAAAATTATACCCACTTGATGTCTGTAGCTTTTGAACTTATTCAAAAGAAAAATCCCATTAACTTATAAGTAAAAGCTATTTTAAATAAAATTAATGCACTGTGTATACATACATCTAAATATATGTATCTGTCATACAACTGGATGAGCTTGTGATCACTGTTCCTAGAATAGCTGGTACTGTTGGTACCAAGTAGACAATAAAGCTATCCCCAAAGGGCAGATGCCTTAAGAACATGCACCCTAAATATGTTTCAGAAGCCAGTAATTAGTTCTACTTGCTGGAGTTGTTCCAGGGGAGGTTTAGGTTGGATATTAGGAAGAACTTCTTTACTGAAAGGGTTGTTAGGCATTGGAATGGGCTGCCCAGGGAAGTGGTTGAGTCACCATCCCTGAAGGTCTTCAAAAGACGTTTAGATGTAGAGCTTAGTGATATGGTTTAGTGGAGGACTTGTTAGTGTTATGCCAGAGGTTGGACTAGGTGATCTTGGAGGTCTCTTCCAACCTAGATGATTCTGTGATTCTGTGAATTAAAGTTAATATGTCAGGATCCTTAATAAAGTATTACCACATTATTGCTGTTGCAGTATATAAAATAACAACACAGAAACACAGAATCATCACTGACTTCATGGTAATTCTCCCTGATTTGGGCTTTCAGCTTGAGGGTTGTACAGACTGTGAAGTCAGATAATGTTTTCTAAAGGTAACACAACAGTTTATACATTTACATTTCGTATTTGTTTATTCTTATCTATGAGTAGTTCTTTGTGTTGGCAGAAGTGAATTTTATTTCAACTCTGGTCAGTCAGGATCATTTTCTTTTTTTTTTTTTTTTTTTTCCCCCTATGTTGATATTGCTTACCAACTGTGCAACAGTGACCTTTGTTTTGTTATCCAAGTTGTCATTGAAAATATTGAAGAATACCACACCTGAGACAGCAATCTGAGATCCCCTCCTTTACACATCCTTGCATTCCCTTGGAGGGTGCACCCATTGCCCTTTGTGTCCTCACTGCATTCTGCAGTGCTTACTTCTTCTCGGGAAGAAGCAAGTTGTGCATTAAGGTTACTTTAGTATGTACCTGCACAGAAAAAAACATGTGTATCCCATCGGTGTTTAGTCAGCATGCTCAGCAACTTTCTGCACACTGGCTACGCCTTGGTCTACTTCTGCTTGAGCCTGTAATAGAAGATCCTTACATGTCCCAGCGCCACCGAGGAACCTATGTTCATATTGTTACCTTCATTTTAACAAAGAAACCATTTGTTGGGCATATTTTAAATGTTTAATCTTTTCAAATCTACAAAGAGCTTACTATATATTACATACTTTAAAAGCAGTCTCTCTAAAGACTTAATTGGGATCACTTCAGGGGAGGATATTAGCATTGCAATGTTGGAAGATCCAAATGCAGCGAAATTACTGAAAGATTTCTTTCCACAGATGTGAAAACAGGCAAAATGAGAGACTTTGTTTCTTAACAGAAAACAAGGTGCATAAAAAAATGTAAAAAGGAGATAATAAAAATGAGCATGTCTGAGGATTCAGATTACATGTAGAGAATTCCCTCTTGAATAACTTGCAAGCTAGAAGATAGCCAGAAGGAGCAGAGGTGATGATAAGCAAAAAGGACAGCTGTTAGCCTTGACAGATACCAAGTTCCTAGGGTATCTTGCTCCCATCATTTTCCTGCGTTTTGTTCAACACTGCTCACTAACTGGCCCAATGTGAAACTGAAACATCATTCCCATAATTCACACAAACACATGTTGAAATAGAAACTTGTAAGCAGTCTCATCAAATCAAAGACATGATGTCAAATTAAAATGCTTATCGTCCCTTTCAGGTCTTCTCTTGGTTCTGTTCTCACATCACCCTATCTGTTGTTTGTCACCATAAAATAGTTAATTCCCATCAGCAGTGACACCTTCATCAGCAACTTGTCTTTCCATAAAAATTTACAGGAAAAGCACATCTTCTTTCTAATAAGCTCCTTCACTTAAAAGAAAATTTACAGCCTATGTAGATAATGTAGACCAAGTGGGAGAAATGGAGTTGAAATGATTTGTGAAGAGTCATACAGGCAGGTCAGGATTAGAATGAAATGACAGTTCAGGTTTGAGGTCCTGTGCCCTGACTTCTGTGTGTTGCCTTCACAGCTGCACTTTATTGCAATTGACTTGGATGGCATTTTATGATCTGTTCTTTAGAGCACATTTTATTTATTAGTTTGAAAAATTCCAGGTATCAGTTGACTATTAATACATATGTTTTTGCTTTGAGCATATATTATACAACTAGTACAACCTCATGAACTGAAAAAATCAATCATGTGCAATTTCATGATGAAAACATCATCCTGCTATGTTGCCTTTTATACACACACACACATTTGCAAGACTTACTGTGCCAGACCCGGTCTCACGTTGTGCTTTCCTTGAACCACAGATGCAATGCTAAGAAAATGTAAAGCCACAGATGGCATAAAGCTAGCAAAAAAAAAAAAAAAAAGGGCTTCATCCAAGTTATTAAATATCCTTACCCATATCCCAGCTGTTATTTAATAACTTGCCTTGTCTGAAGCCCAAGATAATTGCCCCTTTGTCCTCACCTCCAAACCTGATTTGCTGCTTTAATTAGGTAGCCAAATGTGGAGAACAAATTCTTTGCTTGGAAGGGTATAGATGATATGAGTCAGCCTTACTTTATTTTCTTGAGCAGAGTGAAAGCAAAGATGAAAATGAAGTGGCTTGAGAGAAATATTTATCTGTGGCAACTTAGCATGCACTGTGGAAGTTGTTTTCAGAAAAGGAAAATGGGAATCATTTTGAAGGACTTATGTCAATGAGTTTCAGACCCACTTCCATGTAGTTTCCTTAATAAAAATATCCTTCCAGTGCAAACACCCATGTACCAAGTCTGCAAATGGCTGGTTTAGAGTAGCTGTTAAGCACAAACCTTCAGTCACTTTAGATTTGAGGGTGTTCTAATTCACAGTAAGCTACACATGCTTATAATCAGAAAATAAATGTAAATTCAACTCTTTTAGCTCTTTCTGTTAGTTCACAGTTTTATGAAGGCTACTTTTGCAAGGTCAAAGAAAGCATACAAGCCAAGATGTGAAAATGTATCTTTTTTTTTATCATTATTTGGCTTCTTCATTTCTAGATTAAATAAAGATTGCTAAAAATTAATAGTGAAAAGAGTTTCTTAACTTTCTGTAGCTTTATTGTAAATGTGTTTTAAGGGGAGTATCTTCGGTCAGTTATCGCTGATGTTAGTTCATTTAAAAGAAAAAATAGAGTGCTGGGAAGGAAAACATTGATATTCAGTGTTCCTTACATCTGGTATAGATTTTGGGAATCAGAGCTCTCAATGAAGCCCTAGGGGAATCCATGGGAGTTATGAAATTAAGGAAGAAGCTAACTGCATACATTAGATCAGTTGTTTCTTATTCACTCGAAGTTCTGAAAATCAAGATGATGCAAAGAAAAATAACATAAATACCATAAGGTTTAAGTCCAGAGTTCGATTTACATGAATTTAGATTATTTTGTTCATTGCTGACAAGTTCAAGCTTTCAAGATGGCCAGTCAGATCCCCAATATAACTAGTTGCCTAAAAATGCTGAATGACAAAATAGCAGAAGCTGCATTTTGTCTTTTTTAAAACCTTTGTTTGACACCCATTTTTCAAATCCTTCTCTGCACTTAGCTAGGCCAGAACCTTCTTCAAATAATCAAAAATGTGATGCTCTAAAATATTTGGTGTGTACAAAGAAAACATTTCAAGAATACATTTTTACATGCTAGCAATCGCAGCTATTGCTATTTGACCTCATCATTAGCTGTCAATAAGGACTGAGTTTTCAGGTATATAAGTTCTCTGTTTCCACCTTTTTCATTATTTTTTCAGTTCCACTAACTTCTTACAAGTAGTTTTCAGAGCATTCTAGGAGTCTATTTCAATCCTGAGTTTGTATCCAGAGCTTTTCCAAGGTGGGCTGATTTCAAGGTAAAATCAAGGACCAGATTTTTAGAAAAGCTCCTAAATGTTGCCCTAGAATTGATGTAGAAGTATAAAACTAGCAATTGAAGTTCCAGTGTCTAACACTAAATCCTTATGAAGTCTTGGGCTTCATTTTTTTCTGTCATCATTCTGACCTGCTACCCTTTTTTTTTTTTTCAGGACATCATATTGTTATGAGATTGTACTTTTCTTCAATAGCATTTAGCTATTTAGTCCCATTTAGCACTGAGAAAATGTAAGTAGTGCTTAAATTGTTGTAATTAATTACAGTTCATACATAGTATTAATGTTTTATTCCTGTTTTCATGATATGTAATGTAATTGCCTTAATATATACTGAGTGTTAAGCTAAACTATTACTCCTTAGAGTAGAAAAAAACAGATTTGTTTAAACAAAGTACATGCTCTTTCACAGCAAATCTGAGAAAATGTTTCCTTTATTAGGCAAATGTTTGGTTTATTTTTATTTCTTCATAGTTCTCTTAGGCTTCTGTTATACCTCAGTGGAAGAGCTGTGCTAACAGAATGTAAATTGCTTAAGCTGAGCAAATAGCACTAAGATACCTGCTTGAGCAACCAAGAAGATTGGTTTGCCCATGGGAGTTTCAAAAAGTTGGTATGAGCACTCAGCTTCATGTACCATAGCAGTACAAGTGGAACCATTTAACTGAACAGCCACATTTACAAAACACAGCACTGCGTTGCTGCAGGTGAGCTTGAGGAATTTGAATTGATTTGTACTGAAGTAGGTAATAATATCCATCACTGTAAACATCTATGATTCCTTCCCAAATGTGTATTGCAAATTTTTTGCTTTTAGATATGATTGTAACATTTTATTACTTTTCAAACAATGGCACAGTGTTTGACTGCATGCAACAGGCACCTGAATAACATGCCCTCCAACTTGCTTTTGCTCGGAGCTTCTTATTTTCATAATGTGCCTTCCTCTATCCTACTGATGTGCTCATATTACTATGCAGGTCTTCACCTTCAACCCCCAAACTCCTGCTCTTGAGGAGGAACTGCCAGTTGTGGTATTTCCATATTGACCAGGCCGATGTATTTTTGAATGTACTTGAATTTTCAATAAAAAGAAAAAGCCCTAGACGTTCAACAGAAAATGATGGAGTTTCTACATGTTACAGAGTGGTTAAAAATAGCTATAGCTGAGAATTCTTTCCTTATTATAGCACTAGACTCAAAGGTAGCTGTTAACTGTTAATTCCCATAGGGTTTCAAAGTGACCTCTGCTGCACTTCCACAGAATCCATTTATTTCAGATAAAAATGAAACTGCATAGGAGTCTTAAATATTAAATGCACCTACCTATGGGACTCGCTCCAGTCTATCAATGTTGTTCTTGGTCTGGGGAGATTAAACTGAAGACAGAAGTTCAGAGTTAGCCTCAAATGCCAGGGGAAGAATCACTCTGGGGAAGAGATAGCAAGGTATGTGCTCTTGCTGACACAGCCTGGTATGCAGCTGGCTTTCACTGCTGCAAGGGCACACTTGGCTGATGTTCAACTTACTGTCAGAGAAGACCTCTTCTGTGAATTTGCTTTCCAGCCTGCTGCCCAAAGCCTGCTCTGCTACATGGGATTAGTCTATCCAAGATGCAGGACTTCGCAACAGCTTTTGAGATTTCTCATGAGATTTCTCTATACGACAGCCATGCTCTCCTACAAATCAACTGCTGCCTGTAGTTTGGTATATGTGAACATGCCAAGGCTGCCCTGCATCCTGTCGTCCAGGTCCTCAATAAAGATGTTTGAAGTACTGGTGGCAGCATTAACCCCTGAGAGATGCCACTGGGGACTGGCTGCTAGTGGGACTTCACACTGCTGGCTGCAGGCCTTGGAGCCTGGCCGGTCAGCCAGTTTTCCACCTACCTGTCAAAACCGTATTTCAGCAATTTCTTTGTAAGGTTACTGTGTGAAACCGTAAAAAGCGTTGGTGTAGTCAAGGTGAGAAAACATCCACTGCTGTCCTCTAGTCAACAGAGCCAGTCACTTCTTCATAGAAGGTCATCAGCTTGGTCAGGCCCAACTTGCCTCTGGTAAATGCAAGTTGGATGTCTCCCATGACTTTCTTTTTCTCGTCCTGTCTGAACACAGGTTCCAGAAGGATTTTCTCCATTACCTTCCTGAGGACCGAGACTGGTCTATAGCTCCCTGTATCCTCACTCTTAAAGATGGACGTGGTATTTTCCTTTTTCCAGTCATAAGGAACTAAAGACAACTTCAGCTACTATTTGGCTATTGCACTAGGAGTGAATGCATAAGAAACTATATCTTTCTTACTACTTGCTCCACCACCTCTATGCTGAGCTTGCCACAGGCAACTATGTTAGAGCAAGGGCCTTGTATTGCGATCCTGACACTGTTTGTGAAGATCTGCCTGACTTTTAAACTCTTCCAATCTGGTGCTTGGCAGACCAAGTTCTGCAGGCACTACATAAACACAGAGAATAACACAGGGCTCCAAGGTACATGTAGAATTAATTATGCTTATATTAATACAGAGCATGAAAGGAGACTCCAACAACACTTTCTGTATATGAGTTACTGTTCGCTTACTTGTTTCTAGGTTGTGAATAAACCATTGATAATGCATGCATGTGTTCACCTCTGAGAACAAGGGCTTAATGCTCTGGCTCTATGTTTGCAGAGATTGCAGCCTGAATCCTCCTGTCCCTTCCCACTGCCGGGTCTGTTGGAGCTTAATTTTGCTTTGCCATGAAAAAGCCTCACGGGTGTAAACCTGGGCTTCAGTGGTCTCTTCTGTTGTGGAGCAGCGTTAAATGAATACAATTAGACCAAAACTGCTGTGACGCTATACAGCGTCATTAGTTCTTCTAAACACTTAGTTTTTCTGTTTGCTTGTTTGTTTCCATTCTGCAGTTGTGTTGTACTCATTCATTTTGTAAGCAGTTTTGTATCAGGAGGAAATGTCCTTGCTATCATCTAAACTGCCGCCTGATACGTACAGCAGCTCTCTTCCTGCCAGACCCAATGGGCCACATTCTGTTGCTTTTCAGGTGGTTTCAAGACCCAGTTAAATCAGCCACCATCACGTTCTGACACTGAATCTTTTAAGTCTGGGATTACTTCAAAACTGATGATTAATGGGGTTATTTACAGATTATCATAGGCAGGGAGCACAAACTCATCCTCCAGCAGACCGTTCTCACCCGTTGCCAATAGTTTAAGGACATAAAGCTTTGAGACTTGAAATTGTGTTCTCAGAGGGGTGAATACCAGGCTTCTCAGGATTTGACACAAGCCTCTAATGCCTTATACTCTCCTCATTGTAGTTCAGTACAGTTATAGACTTACAAGGGGATTTGGGAAGGGAAGTTGAGCTTTCCAGTCATTGTTCCGAAGGTAATGAAGATGTATTCAGCTACTGGCAGCTGAAGCGCTGGATAAGACTTTGGCATTATCCTGAACACACTTTTTTTTTTTTTTTTTTTACTTAGAAATAAGGTCAAGAGAGATTATTGTCTTTTAAATTGCTTTTTACTCATCCTTGAAGTAGTCTCAAGTCATCACAACAGAAAATTGACTGAGTTCAAAGAAAAGAGGGGGAGGAGGAGAAGCAGTCAGAGAAAAACTTGCTAAGATTTCACCATAGTAATTTCACAAATGCTGCTTTACAATTCTTCTGTTGTCCTCAAAATAGCTCTAATGTACTCTACAGTTCACATACTGAGCAGGAGGAAATGTATTAATCACAATGAGATGAATTGCCAGCTCATAGGTTAGAAAGAAAAAAAAGACTCTGAAAGACACCCACTGAAAAACCAACATTCTGAAATACTTACGATGGTATTAAAGTAAAGTATTACTTTTAATCAAGAAACAGCTAAAGTCCCCATCAAACTCAAGTCTTTCTTGTGTTAAGTACTGATAAGAGGCTTGCAAAGAGAAGGGGCAACATCCCAGTAAAACATACACGGGCAGGCGTAGTTGAGGTTTTGACACACCAAATATGATATTTTGAATTTAGTAATACACCAACAACTTAGGAACTTCTACCTGTTGTGTTCAACAATATAGTGGCCAACAAGTGTTGAAAATAATTCATTTGTGTTCTTGTACTCTCTCATATGGGATTCATGGCCAGGCTAAGCCTCAGGCCATACCAACTCTCTACAAAATACGATGCTACTACCTACATAGAAATGCAGATAGCATCTTTCTGGTTGTCACTTGGCTTTTGAGTCCTAAGGACTTACATCTTCAATTTCCGCTGCAATTATGGTATGACAGACTTCTTTCAAAAAGAGAATCTAACGCTTTTATTGTGTTACAATTCAAATTTTGGGGGTCGAAGAAAAAAGCCAAATACAAGACTTCTAATGAAATGGAATCTAAAGGAATTGGAACACAAACATGAAAATAGAAAGGCTTTCCTCAGTACCTCACTTTACATAACAGCAGACACAAATAACATTTGCTCAAATAGTTAGGTCTCCTCATAGCTCTGGGCTGCAGTTAAATTAACTTCAACTACCACTATCTTAAAAATATCTTAGCTCAATCTTGAACTGGCAGCACAAATTTCTACTCTCCAATCTGAGAGAAAACAGATTTTATCATCTCCTTAGTGCTGAGTAATAAATATGTGTGTTCCTTTAGAAAGCCATCGATAGGGCATTTTAATAAGTGTTTTCATTTTATTTTCATTTAAAATTAAAACAAAACAAAACAAAAACCTGTGAATAGGTGCCTAAATTGTTAGATACAAATTGTATGTTAGCACCAAAGTAATCCTGATGAATATTTACTTCCTTAGTGATAAAATAACAGAAGTTAGCTAGAAAAAAAAGGCACAGACCATCTTGAGAGGAAACAGCTTCTATAAATCTCTGAAATACTGTGGGACTACTGCCATCTTCTGGGTCATGTAACAAAGACATGTCAACCCTACACAATGAAATACTTTTGCTTGCAAGAGTAAAAATGTTTTTAGATACAGAATAAGCTAAAATTTTTGAGGGCTGGCTCATTTGCCCATGTTTTTTGTACATATTGCATTCCAGTTCCTCATGTATTTGACTTCTTTTCTTCTATTTTTTTTTTGACTTTAAGTGTGTTCCATGAGCTTGTTTATCCTGTAGATCAATTCTGAACACAAAAGTTTGTCATATGAATTCAATGCTCACTATATAAGATATGACTGATTTTTTCATGGCTGACAAGAATAGTTTGCTGCCTCAAAGTAAGAGCATAATTCAGAAGGCAAGTAAAAATAAATTGCTGGGCACCAGGTTTCTCAGGGACAGATTACACTTTAGGTCTACAGAAAATAAATACAGTTAGGACTTTTAATTCTTCCTGAGTGGTGTATCTCTTTTTAAAACAAAGAGAAGCTCCCACCCAACCTTAAAGACTGGCACAGCCATCTACTAAATTAGGCCGCTTAATGCACATTAATACACAGTAACTGGTATTGAAGGAATATAGCCCTTCTGCCTGTTGTCTTAAATATTAGTTTGTGGCAAAGATAAACCTGGGATGTTTTTATTTGTTTTACCAGTTTCTCCCCATTCCCTCTCCACTTCAGTTCAGATGTCTCCCAGCCAGAAATTACGATTGCCTCATGGGCATTTTTGCAGGACAAGGCAAGCAAAGACAAAATACTGCCTGTTAAAATCTCTACCCAGTGGCTGTGTGTGGCAAGAGAAAAAACTGCAGCAATCTGAGCACAGCACAGCAAGATATATGAGATCTCAGGTGGCCTTTGGGACAGGGCTACCAGATGCATGCCATGCAAGTTGTATAATAGTTGGCGTCCTGCCTTGGGTTTTTCTTTGCTGTTAATACTGGCCATCAATCTTGTTCCTCCTGAGGCTGACCATTCTTATAATAAACTGCTTTACTTCTGCACACTCATTGCCTCACACTCGTAAAAGACTATTTTATACTTTTGGCACAGCTAGGAACATCTGCCTGTTGGGGCAGCAGAAACAGCTCTATGTCTTGAAGAAGTCCCCCATGCTCAGGTGAGATGATGGAGGAAAGATGTCACAGAGTCTGAAGGTAATCTGGGGGTGAGTTTATGATAGTTGGCCAGTGAAATACACCACTTTGTAATAGCAATAATTAAAATAAAATGAAATAAAATAAATCTGGGACAAGATCTAAACAATATTTAACAGTTAATACGATCCCATTCTTTTAAAATACGTTTCTTCACTTTATCATAGCAACTAAAATGAGATACAGCCTTGCAGTTCTGACTGAAATAGTTTATTATTCTGATGTAATAACTGTAATATAAAAGTGGTGTTTTTTTATTTTTATTTTTTTTGTGATAGCCCAGGGTTATGCCATTTTTGATGAGAAAACCTTAATTTTTTAGTGCTGTGACAATACACAGAAAACAAAATCTGTGTTCTGTTCTTGTCCTTTTGGCACCCTGTTCAGTAGAATATTTGTTTAATATTTATAATAACACATTTATACTTCTTGCTCCATTTTTAATTATGTTGGACTGGGTTGGTTTAACTTGATAACCTTGACAAAATAAGAAAAAAAAAAGTCCACCACTTTTTATGTTGAACACTAATTTTACTGATAGCGAACAGCACTTTTCAGAACATCGTTTGCATAGCTTTATGGATACAATCTGTCATCTGTCAGTAAGTGTTATGCAAGTTATGTTGTGTCCCTAGGAAACATGAAATACAATGTAGTGTAAATTATGTATTGACTTGTTACCTTTGAATCTTAAGCAAAACTGTTCTCTACATCTCATATTAATGTTTTGAACAGTTACTATTTTGTTGTCACCTTTGCTATTTACAGGGAGGAAAGAAGTTTATTGCTTCAGGCTGTCCCAACATCTTCCCTTTTATTTATCACAAAATAAAGTCATTTCTCACTGTTCTTCTGTTTTTAAGTGGAGGCAGACAGTCTGTAAGATCATTTAGATATGATCTTTGAGCTGCTTGTAGGAGTAAACTGGTAAAATACAAATATGCATAAAAATATGCCTGTTCCTAGAAAGCACTTTGTATTTTAAAGGGGGTGTACCACAAATTTAGAGTAGTAGTGGAGAAATGTGTGTGGTCTTTCTTTTATTGCTTTTATTGTTCAGCATATAGTGTGGGACATCCCTCTGGCCAGCCTGGGCCAGCTGTCCTGGCTGTGTCCCCTCCCATCTCCTGGGGCACCCCCAGCCTCCTCGCTGCCTGGGCAGCAAGGGGAGCAGAAAAGGCCTTGGTTCTGTGTGAGCTCTGCTCTGCAACAACTGAAACATTTGTGTGTTATCAACAGTATTTTCATCCTAAATCCAAAACATAGCACCATACCAGCTGCTATGAAGAAAATTAATTCTGTCCCAGCTGAAACCAGGACAGCAGCAGTAGTCCAGGAGAAGCTAATCCTTAGGAGTCCCACTCTTTAGTTGTCTGCTACCCCACAGAAACATCTGTACTCAATAGAGATGGTCTGGCTGATGGAGTTGGAGCTGCTCTTTCAAGGACATGCTCATCCAGGACACTTCCAAACAAGGAGTCACACAGTTGCTGGCGGTTATCATGCAGCCAGGATGCTGGTGTTGACAGAACACTGCAAGGTCTTCTCCCACTAAATATTGAAGACAGTGCTCTGTAAACAATTCCTGCTCTTAGCTTACTTGCTAGAAAACAAAAGCAAACAAACAGATAAATTAAGGAAAATGGGGGGACACAGAAATGGATATAATGTTTGTTGTTTTTTTGTTGTTGTTGTTGTTTTCTTTTCTGACTTGCATATCTGGTAATTTTCCAAACAAGTTATTTGTTTTGAATAGAGCACAAGCAAAATATTCCACTTAGGAAATATGGAACACTGCAACTGAAGTTTCTTTCTACTTTTAACAAATTCAACATTAATTTTTATTTAACTTTAATGTATTTTTTTGTTTTTTGTAAAAGAGTGGGAAATTCTGACATTTTATAGTTTTAAAAAAAATTAATGAGACATTATATTCATAAGTCATTCTAAACATTATCAAAATACAAGTGCATTATCTTTCAGGTTATGTGATAAATGCTCCTGTGCACACCCTGGAAGGAGCAAAGAGACGACGGCAGGTGGGGGAACCCAAATAATACCCTGCCCTGGCTGCTCCCAGTCCCATCCCAAGAGCCATCAGCCCAAGGAAGGCCCACCTCCACATGCCCAGAGGAACAGGGGGCCTCAAAAGCAGGGGGGAACTCATATCAAGCACTCAGAGATAACTAAGCCTAAATGTCTACTTAAAAGAATATCATTACAGTGTCAAATTTGGACACAAGCAGCAGTGGGCTCCTGGAAAATTTGAAAAGGTGAAATACCCTTCCTGTCCAGAACTGATATCCAGATCTCCTATTCATTACTGCATATAAATACTCTGTTTCTGTTTTAATTTTCAAAACTTAAAGCTGTACCAAATTCTCTTGCCTGTCACTCAAATTCAAGATTGCAAAGTAAGCAGCAGAATATAGCAAGCCCTGCATAAATGGGACAGAACAATGTTGTAAACATGTAACAGAGGAGAAAGTGCCAGAGCAAAATTTCTGAGAGATAAATCATTTGCAAAAGCCCTTTGCCAATGATTAAGCCAGAAATCTTCTGTGCTGTCTTTGCACATGGTCAAAACCTGAGTCTGTATGAACGACCCTCTCCAGCCTTTCTGCTGCTTGAAGACTTCCAGCGTCTCTTCATTTTTGCACAGAAAAAGTCCAAGGACCATAAAAGATTATGGCATATGCTTCATTTCTGTAGTTGCAGAATTCTTACCATTACTAAACGTCCAGATTATACTTCTACTTTCTGGGAAGTTTAGTTATAATTTCTTCTCATTAGCTTTGAGAAATATAAATTGGGTCTTGTATCAGAAAGGCTCTTGGATGACAGGGGAACTCATCCTGAATGTAAGATACACGAGCTCATAACATCCCTCAGGATACCTGCTGAGTTAAAAGAGCTCTGTGGAATATCCATCTGTAGGGTCCTGGATGACTCCAGTAACCTGTGCTTTAACTCCAGATCAGTCTAAATAGCAAAAGTCTAGATTAAAGGCTGTGGGATGCACTGAATTTCGTATGAGGTGTGTTTTGCCAGTTTTGTTATTGTCATAACTCCAAATGAAGTGGCATTAATCAGTATTTTACAGTGATTATCAAGAGAAGTCTAAGCATTTCTTACTGACAGCACAATTACTCCTGTTTGGCATAAAACAATAAATGACAGCTATTGATATCATCAAAAACAGACTGAGCCACACCAAATTTATAGCAATTATAAAGACAATTAAAAATGCAAGTCATGCTATTAGCAAATTATGAAGTATTTTATACCCTGATTTAGCTAGGTATTTAAACCCAATTCTAACTAAAAGTGGTTTCCTCATTCCATTGGATACACACAGATTTAAAGTTAAATATAGTTTAAATATTATTCTGAAATGAAGCCACTGAGCTGTGCCTGAAAAGTATGTAGCCTTTTTTTTTTTTTGCAAATAATAACAAATTACTCTGAAAATATAGATGTTGCATGACATTTGCTAATTTTGAAATATCTTATTTAGAAAGAATTTTGCAATATTTGATGCAGAGAATCAGCAATCACCTCTAGCAATGTCCAACATTTCTCCATTTTAACTATGTATACTCATATTATTCTTTATGTAGCACATCTTTCTTCTCATTAATGAAGTTTGACAATTAGTGACAGGACAGAAAGGGAATTCATTATATTTAGTAATAGAAAACCCATTTCTCATTTTTCTAGCACCAAGCAGCTACAATGAAATTGCCTAAACCACTATATCACAATTCCCTACCCTTGTGGTTCTTAAGGTCACCCTCAAAGGTCTTCAATCTCCCTGTGCTCACAGCTTGGCACCTGGTAATTTTCACAACCAGGAAATGCAAGAAATTTATATACTTCAGAAAGATTTTTCTTTCTTTTTTTTTTTTTTTTTTTATTTGAGAAGAAATATATCTGTCAGGTTGAAAATATTAAAAGTCAGAAGCTTGACTGTAATATTCACAGAGATGTCAATGCCAATTCTGTTTAGCAAACTTCGGAATGAAAATGTCTGCATGTTGAAGAAACCTCCCCTTTCCCTGAAAGAAACTGTCAATGTGTAAGGGAAATGGAATTTTTATTTCAGTGATCAATGGAGTTTAAGAATAATTTATGGTAATAAGGCTGAAAGGTACATTGCTTTTTCCTAAAAGGTTACTCAGTATTTTGCTGCTGCCAATTTCAGTGGACTATATTAGCTAAAATGAAACAAGAGTAAGTTACTTCCTGTCTGTATAGAATGGTCATGTGCTTTACATGCCCAATATTAATAATTGAGGAACTTCTAAAATAGACAATAATACAGAGCTCAATTGAGTTCCTTAAAAATGTCTTCAAACACTTGCTTTGGGCTCTGCTGTGAGATGAGGGAAGGGTTTCTTTTTTATCTGTCTTCATTTCTACTGAATATATATTTCCTAGTTCTTTTTTTTTTTTTTTTTTTTTAATAAAGTATAAATGTTTCTGTTCTAGTTAAAATTTTGCTGTTAGTAGAAATAGAAGACAATCTGAATAGGAAGACAGTAATTGAAAGCAGTAAAAACATTAGACAAATAGCATGTTGAAAAGCAATCTATTTTGTATTTATTCATTTTACTTCCCAAACCCTCCAAAGTTTTCCTTTCCCATATTTTGTTATTGAAAACAGAATTTGTTCTATCATCATGGTAAATGTACACAGTGCACGTTGATTCACAATGTTAATCTTTAATAGTACCATGTAGTCACAATGGGTACCAGTTTTGTGTTCTGTCCTGCACTATCTAACCGGCTCAGCCCCATCAGGACTTGTCTTCCCACAGATCCTCTTCCCAGTGCTGGGTCAGCACCTTCAGAGCCTCAAAGCTCTGACAGGTAAGGGCAGAAGGGTGGAAGATGACCTCTGCTGCTCCTACCACCCCTCTGTAACATACTGCAGCAGGGACAGCAGTGGTTTTATAGAGGAGTTTGCAATAATTAGGATTATTTCAGTGATGAGAAGACAGTGAAACAAAAAGAAATGCTTTGAGGACTGCTTTATATTATGAAGGGCTATCATCTGCTCTTATCTTCCCAGAAAAATCAGATATTCTGATGAATAATTGTATTAGGGAGGAAGGTGAGAGGAGGCCACCTGAAAGGATGACGTGTAACAAGCATAATGTTATATGGGACAGGACTCATCCCTCTCAAAGTCCAAGCAGATTTATAATTCCCGTACTGTGTTGGATATGCCAACATGATATATCATTTCAGTTTTGTTCTACTGTGAATGGCTGGGTTTCAGTCCAGAATCAGGGATGTGAATTCTTAATATGATTTAACAGATTTTTTTAATACCTCAATATGTGCCCTGTGACTGAACTTTGCTTGGCATTTGCTTGTGATGTACATACAGAGCTTCAACCCAGACAATTATCAGTTCAGTTCATGAACACGTTCATGAAAAGCTGTATATAATTAGCACGGCTTTTTTCAAAACTGAAGTTGTGCTGGAGAAATCCAGTCTATCATAAAGGGGCTGGCCAGGCTCAATGATAATCCCATTATTTCGTGCTTAGTCATGTGCTTCCTGAATGACTTTGAGCAAGACTGTAGAGGAAGATCAGGTTCAAGCCCATCAAAGGAACATGAAGGTGCACAAATCCATGGGACTTGATGAGATACATTTGCAGGTCCTGAGAGAACTGGTGGATTTAGTTGCTAAGCCACTATCCATCATACTTGAGAAGTCATGGCAGTCCAGTGAACTTCCCACTGACTGGAAGAGGGGAAACATAACCCCCATTTTTAAAAAGGGAAAAAAGGAAGACCAAAGTCCTGCATCTGGGGTGGGGCAATCCCAAGCACAAATACAGGCTGGGCAGAAAATGCATTGAGAGTAGCCTCGCAGAGAAGGACCTGGGGATGCTGGTTGATGAAAAGCTTACCATGAGCCAGCAATGTGTGCCTGCAGCTTAAAAAGACAACGATATCCCAGGCTGCATCAAAAGTGTGGCCAGCAGGACAAGGGAGGTGATTGTCACCCTCTACTCTGCCCTCGTGAGACCCCACCTGGAGTACTGTGTTCAGCTCTGGGGCCCCCAGCACAAGAAGGATGTGGAATCAGAATAAGTCCAGAGGAGGGCTATATGAATGATCAAAGGGCTGGAGCACCTCCCCTGTGGACCCAGGCTGAGGGATACGGTATTGTTCAGCCTGGAGTAGAGAAGGCTCCGGGGAGATCCTATAGCAGCCTTCCACTACCTAAAGGGGGCCTACAGGAAAGTTGGGGAGGGATTCTGTGTCAGGGGGTACAGGGATAGGACAAGGGGTAATGGATTTAATCTAAAAGAAGGCTTGGATATAAGGAAGGAATTTTTTACACTGAGGGTGGTGAGGCACTGGCACAGGTTGCCCAGAGAAGCTGTGGATGTCCCATCCCTGGAGGTGTTCAAGGCCAGGCTGGATGGGGCTTTGGGCAACTTGGTCTGGTGGGAGGTGTCCCTGCCCATGGCAGGGGGTTGGAACTTGGTGGGCTTTAAGGCCCCTTCCAGCCCAAGCCATTCTGTGATTCTGTGATTCTGTGATGCTGTGATGCTGTGATTCTATGATTCCAAGATGCTGAGCATCTATCTGCCCTACGAAATAGAGTAAGAAGCGGTGATTCCCAAACTAAGGAGATGTTTGCTGGTAACACCATGCTGGGCTTTTCCAGGAGGTATTTTCTAAATATGGTGCTCTTCAGAGGTGGTTTTGTTGTTGTTATTGTTTTTCATTGTAATTTTTTTTCCCGTAACATTGATAACGTATACTCTAGGAATATTGTCCCATGCACACACATACAAATCCAAAAGCAGAAGATACTTCTGCTGCAAGTATTTTGTTGTTGTTGTTGTTGTTGTTATATATTCATTGAAGGGAGCGACCTCATTGATCAACTCTTACTTCCTCCACAATGCAACTGCGTTTTCAGTGATATTTTTCTGAGACAATCCTCTCTTTCTGAGACATGCTCTTTATACTGCTTGTATAACAGATGCACCTACAGGTCTACTTGTGCAGAGAGTTTTAGCCCCTATATTAGAAAAGTGTATAAGCAAGCGTACATCATTTTAGACTTTCCCCATGGATATGAAAATATATAAGTCCTTATTTAAACACCTTTGATATATATTTTTTGTTGTCAGTGGTCAACTTGTTGACTATTTTCCTCAATTATTTAATGTATTCATGTATTTTATGTAACTTTTATTTCTAAAAATATGAAAGTGATATTTTGGTATCACTCAAAATGGTATAAATTTGAGTTATGAATGTTTTCATGGATCTTTGTTACTGATGCTCATTTTATATTAGTGAAATCTGGCCTTTTTTTTTTTTCTCCAAATAATATGCAGTTCAATAGCACATGCTAACATTGACTATTGTGTATCATGGATCATTACTGTATTCGTCTGAGTTTTTTACAGTTATTATTTTCCAGTGTTTCAGTGATAAAACTTTGTTCAGGGGAGTTGCAATGCAAAACAACTGCTTTAATTTTCATCTGAGATGTAACACGTCATGCTTTCTGGATAATTTTATAAAATGAACTATTTAAAGAAAGTATTTAAAAAAGAACTATCACTGTATTCCAGAGTAACTGCTATGATGAGCAGCTGGTAGTTCAATGGTGTGCTTTCACCACTAAAAGTATCAGGATTTTAATGGCTCTTCTAAATGAATCGTGTAGGTGGTGATTAATCCCAGTATAATACAAGTCTGGAGTGACATAGCTGTAGACAATAAGTACAGCAATAATCACTAAACCTTTGCAACATTTAATTTGAACAAGCTTTATTTGAGAGCTAGGTGATTACACTGCTGCTGTTGTTTTGGATGCTGTCTTACCAAAACCCCAATACTACTACTTTACAGCAAAGCAAGCTGCATCCTCACTATGCCTCCAAAAGTTCTGTAACTTGCTAGCCAGCTGGCTCAGCTGCACAAGAAAATAGCTAAGCATGTAAATACAGATCACATCACTAGATGTCCTCCTCCAACTAAATTTTTTCTCATTCTCAGTTTGCAAAGTGACACTATGCTCTCTAAAAAAAAAAAAAAAAAAAAAAAAGTATTCGAACCATGAACAGCACTACAAGATCACCAGTGCAAAGTCACATAGTCACAAACAACCTGTACCTGAAAAACAACCATTTTGTTAACATTCCTAACAGAACATCTTCATTGTTCATAACTCCCTTCAACAGGTATGTAGACAATATGAAGGTTTATTTTAGGGTGTGATTTATTCTGAAAAGATTAAACAACTTAGAGAAAATAAATGAATGAACTAAGATAAAAACATTAACTGTGAATCAGAGATTTCAGGAAAAAGTGACAACCAGTGTTGAGAGAGCTATTGCAGAACTTCAAAAGCAACCAGGAAAATGTTCCACAAGAATCTTGAAAAGACAAAGAAGTAAATGGCCAGGTATGTTGGCAACAGGGATTGACCCTGGAAAGACTGGGAAAGAATGAGAAGAAATCTGTGTGAATTTGAGGGTGAGATAAAATGGATTTGAAGAATCATAAAGCTTAGAGTAAAATAAATTTGACTTTTGGTGATGGAACATATATTTTGGGGGCATAGGCTATTAAGAGATAGTCTGCAAAGTCTGACCTTAGGAAAAATAAATGTATATATATATATATAAATATAAAAAATCTTCTTACTTCAAATACAGTACCAGTTCCTGTATTGTTACTTACCAATTTCCTATGAAATTCATGCAATGAAATATAGGTCAGGCAGCATATATAAAAATCTCCCCTACTAAATTCAAGAACATACTGTATAGTAGAAGTGGACCATGAGAAGGTCTTACAAGTTAGTTATTCAAGAGAAAGGAGACATAAATCTGTCTAGTATCACATATTTTAATTTTGGATCACATTTTTTAGTTTTATTACATTATTATTTCAATCTATTCGATCACTCGTGTCTTAGCACATCCTTCACTTACAGATTTAGAGATTCACATACTAACGTTTTGTCAACATCAAACTTGAGTCATTGCTTTGCATTATAATTAGAGTGAGGAGTAAAATCTACAACAATTAAAAAGAAAAAAAAAAAGCCATCAGTGTTGGAATTGAGCACTGAGAAGCAGAGTTTTGTTATTAGGTTATCAGGTTCAAGTATTTTAGCTTCTTCCATCTTGCTTGAATTCTTCATCCCCTTTGACTTCTCAGCCTTTATGACTAATTAATCACACAGCAGCTGTGGTATTAGTGTGGTCACTAGTATCTTTGGTTTGGCCCATAACTGTTAAGCTCTTAGATATTGCTGTAATGCTCTTAGTGCTCACCAACAGGTAAAACAAGAACTAGTTTTCCATCTGCATGCTCTTTATGTTTTAGAACAAAGCTTGTTATCAGAACAAAATAGTTTCCAGCACCAAAGTCTTCCAGCTATGTTTCAGATGTTTCAAAATGAACATAAAACATGAAGGGAAAAAAAACACAAAAAATGTAGTGAGGAGAATGTCTTTTTTTTTTTTTTGGTGAAGAATCAAGAGTTTTGTTTTTGTTTTTCACTAGCCATAGGCTCAAACTATTTTTATGGAAGAATATTTAAAATAGCTGCAGTAGTATAAAGCTTCTGTTATCTGTTGCTTCTCAGATATTAAAATGCAGATATTTTAATAGCAACAGCATGTATCTCAGAAGGCATATGAAAATTTGTTGACAATTAATTGCATTGCCCCTTCAGTGAGAGCTGTCTTGATCTCTACATGTATTAGAGAAGTTGGAAGTATCTGCTGGAAGCCTCTGGGGCAAGGGCTGGTGGCTCTGGATCTGACCCTGGGCATGTCATAGTTGCGGATCGCTGTCAGAGCTGTGTTTTCATCTTCCTAGAGCTGCAGCATCATGGGTGCAGAAAAACAGGACCATTTTGTAAAATGTCTTTTAAAAGACCTTTTTCAGTTCCACCACACACCAGCCTTATGGGTTTGGTTCTCCAAGCAGCTGCTCTCTGTCTAAATGAAATTCCATTAATGTCTGGTTTTGCGGTCAGGCGCACTTGCTGGCTTAAAATAAAGCTATTTCTATAGTTTATCTCAGTCAGAGTAACAGATTTTTTCTCTCTCTTTATGTTGGTTAAAGTACTGAAAACTGCTTTAGTAGTACGCATTTTCATTTTTGCTGGGTTTGTCATCTCATCCACCAGTCCTAAATTGGCCGGTTTTTTTTCTTGGTTTCTGCTTATTCCTGTTTAGCAGAATCACGAAGCGCTTTTACAAAACGTCAAGGGTGCAGTGTAATAACTCTAAATAGCCAATTTACTGAAAATTGACAGCTCAGTAGCACTGAGAAACACATCACAAAAATCATTTATGTGGTTCTATGATTTATTTCACTATTTTTCATCCTGTTGAGATATGACAACATATTTATAAAGTCAAGGTACATATTCTTTGCAAGGGAACAGAGCAGTCTGACTGAAATCCTTTAAATGAAACACTACAGTGAGCGTAATTTTCTGTTTCAAATACTTATTTTATTTTCTGATTGTGTTTCTTATTCAAATTCATTAATGTTATAAGAATACATTGCCTGCATATTTGTTACTTGAGTGGATGGTAAAACTTTAAGCTGGACAGAAATGTGTGGATAACCAGTTTATTTACCAGAGAAAAAAAAAAAAAAAAAAAAAAAGATTTTTGAGGAAATGGATAACACTTGAAAAATTCCTAAGAAACTACTTTCAGCTGAAATGGAAAATAATGTTCAAATAGTTTGCCTAACTTCTAAATATAAATTTAAAAAAATACTTTGAATACCTTTGTTGCTACAATAGGTAAAAGGAATAAGAAAAAAAAAAAGACTTTTCCTATTGGGTTGAAAAGGATACATTCACTGAAGGACTTTTTTGGCTCCAACAGGAAAAATATCATTTGAGAATTTATCTAAATGTACTGCCCCCCCCCCTTTTTTTGTTTTGTTTTGTTTTGTTTTAGTCTACTACACCAGCAGTACTAATTAATGCTAGATACTGTGCTACACTGAGACCTTTTAGGATGCTCAGTGTTGTGTTTCATGTTTCCTAGACTTTGCTGGTCTGATCTTCATGCCTTTATTCAGGGATGAATTCCCTCTGAAGTCAAAAGAGATATTTCTCAGATTAAAGGATGGATAGGTACCATTACATCAAAAATGAGCTAAACCTTCCCTACATGGGAAAGTGACCAACAGAGCAGAAGAAAAAGAATGTGTGGTGGAATAAAGGTGTTTAAAATAAAGGGGTATTTACCCCTCTAGGTAAATACTCTCTTTTCAGATAAGGGTGAGGAAGTTTGTTTGCTTGTTTCAGAATCTGAACTCCCCTTTACAGGGATAATAACTGTTCTTATATAAAATTCACATGTGGAAATCATGAAGAGAAACTCATTTAACAAAGGGAAGATCCAGCAGAGAGTGACATGCAAGCATAAAAGATAATAAATCAAAATTATATTGATGCAGTGAGGACCCAGAATGTACTTTACATTTCACGCTAAGGCCTGGGTGGAAAGCGAGTCATTCACATGGGTAAATAAAGGCTTGTCTTAAATAACTGCATGCTTCTGATTTCTAAGTTTCATTTCACAGTCAGGTGTTTTTGCTGAGCTGAGTCTCTAGTGTATCCATGCAGCAGTGCTGTAATGGCTGAGAGCAGGCAGATGATGTTCACCAGCTCTTCTGGGGATACTCATGCCAGTTTTGTCATCAGTTATTTCAGTGTACTAAAACAGTGATGAATGTCATTTGACTGACTAAGGCCTAGGATTGGATTTGTCTGAATGCTAGCTATGTAGTTATGTAGTGATGATAATATTTTGATTGGGAAATGATGAGAAGATCATAAATTTCAATGTGAAAAGTCAGGTTACTACATGCATAAACCAAAATCTTACCAAAAGTATTAAGTTGGACCAGCATATCAACAATCAATGCTTGTATAGTCAAAATGGTCAAGTGTAGCAGAGCCTTATGATTTTTTAATTTATTATTATTATTATTATTATTTTTAATCTGGGAAATTATGCAAGGTATCATGCAGAGTGAAGGATATATTTTGACAATAACTGTCTACATACTTTGCTTTATAAGCTTGGTAGAAGAAAAGTTGTTGTATGGACAGGCCAAAGTCTGCCCTTGGTTTTTCTTTCTGTGACTTTACATACTTCAGTAGATGACCATACCTATGACAAAATTTGACTCCCTCCTTTCCTTCTTGTTTCAAAAAGTGTTTCTTTAAGGTCCCTTCTAATCCAAACCATTCTACAATTCTATGATAAGTGATATACTTTTGTAAGTAACCATATTGACACTTGTGAAAGAAAGGAGTCAGAGTAGCAAAACCAGCAGAAATGCGAAGTTTACAGCATGGAGTAATAGTTCAAGTTTAACCCATGCAAAGGACCTGTAGTTTGGGAATTAGCTGTGATGTATATCCAGTGGGAACTTCTTGTGTTTAAAATTGTCATTGACATTACTCATTAGCGGCAATGGATATGACTAGTTTCATGATATTCCACTTTCCTGTAGGCATGTGGTTGGCACTACCAGATATAAATCAGGTAATAGTTTTCGCATCAATATCAAACACATGAGTTTTTTCTCTCTGTATTTCTTTTTTAAGTCTTAAATTTTGGGGTCTCCTCTTTAGCAGAGTTGCATGTGACAGACACTAGGATTTATGGTGAGGAAGTACTAATGCTGTTTAGGACTTGGGAACTGTAGAACAACATGTGAGGATGAGGAAGTGGGTTTACAAAGCTAATGTGATAAACAACCCAGCCACGTAATACTGGTAATTATTTCTCAAGGAGTAGGGAGAGGAGAGAACATTATTTACAGAGTAGATAGCTGTATACCAAAACTTAGCAGTTCAGAGCAAGAGACATAAGGGATAGTGCCTTTTAAGTGCGATATAGTCTACTGAGTATTGTCAGACTGGGTGTCTTATGTTTCCTCTAAAATATGTTTTCTCTGCAGTAGCAAGTCCTTGTGGAAATTATTAAAAATCAGCTTCTCCTCTATGTTTGGAACATGTAGATTTAAAGCAAAATGGATCTGAAAGAGAGTCAGCAATCAATCCTTCATAAAATCAGGGATAAATCAAAGTCAGGTTTAAAACTACTCAGAGTTTTGGAAACTTTTCTACCATGTCCATATACAAAGTCCTGACCCATGTGGAATGGACTAAAGGAGTTAGGCTGTGAGAGATCAGCTTCTCTTGACTGGGCAATGTACAAAAATAGAATTTGCATTTTGTTGTCACATCACATCTTTTGAACCAAACAAAGTTAAATGGAAGCATTGTCATTATTGGCTGCTACTTCTGCATGTTTTTTTAGCCACTTAATAGCTTTGCCAAGTAATCATAGTGACATTCATGTGCAAATCACTGCTTGGCAACATAGGCTCTTGAAGTAGGAATCCTGGGGCTGTGATGCTTCAAAATGAGTAGGGAGTTCACAAAGTATCTCATGGCTTCATCTTTTTTCTTATCCTAGCCACTAGAGTTCAAAAGACATTGAAATAACTGGGAGATTGTATTAGGGGGAAAAATCCTTTTATATGGTTTTATGTGATGTGTGTTGAAACCTAAATGAGTAAGGCAGACTAAAGTAGTGTCTATAAAGCTTTTTTTTCCTAGGTGGACTTCAGACATCTTGTATGGGACAACAGCTCAGTAACTTCTCACAAACTAAAAAGAGAAAGAATTAATAGATTATGGGGGCACTGAACTACATTTGAAGGTTATGAGTTCAGTGTTGTGGGTGCAAGTGAAGTTGTCACTAACTCAAGAGTCATCTCCCCTACAGACATGAGCAGGTTTGCAGACTCTTCTTTGATGAGCACTGTGAGGTGTGCATGACACCAAGAAGTTCCATGTAACCGCCCTACTGCCAGGAGCAACCTGAAAAGCAACTGCAAAAACTCCAACAAATTTTCAACTATTGATTAGCAAACAGTTTTTTAGTTCATCTTATCCGATGAGAATATATAAAGACCTTGCAGCTCACCAAATGTCTACTTAAACTCTTGTAGGAATCCAAACTGCAGGTGACAACTTTCCTCTCAAGCTTTAATGCACTACCCTTTGTTTTTGAGTTTGTTTGTATGTTGTTGTTGTTTGTTGTTTGTTTGTTTTTAAATTACAGCACAGCCTGTTGAAGAGAGAAATCTTGAGATTCTGCAGAAAGTCTGCTTTATTATACTCCCTAAGGTCAGTAGAGGTGACTCCAGACTTTGTTTTCTAGAACTGTGCTTTAAATATTTGCTACTGTGCATCAGCATCATCTCTCAAATTCTGTTTTGCTCCCTTTTCTATCTGCTAAACTGAATGATCAAAGAACCATAAGTACCCAGATAAAGAAGCTTAGATGTACCTTGCAATCAGTTTAAATCTTTGTAAGAAATCCTGAACTACTGTCCTTACTATTTTGTTCTGCAACTCATTGAGAGACCTCTTCCTCACTTTTCAGCAGTAGAAAAAGAAGTTATGATCATCACTAAATTTTCTATTCATTTGCATAGCTTTTTATCACAAAGTAATTTATGTTTAGCACTGGTATTTAGCACTTGTTGAGCTTTTTTAGCTTTCAGAAATATGCAGTAACTCTTCTGAACCCAGCTGTTAGGTAGATACTATTTGTAGTCTGAGGCAGTAAAAGAAACCATCTGGGAATAGTAATTAAAGATACTTTAGAATTATTTCACATACTATCTATGTCTCTTTTAATTTATTTTGATATCTACCCTTTTCTCTAAAACATTACTTTGCGTAATTATATGGATCCCTGTATGAATCAAAAATGAATGTAGACTACAGTGCAGAAACATTGGGTTCTTATTTTTACTTTCAAAAGCAGTATGACAGCTCTTGATTAATCATTGTTAACTTCTGTGCAAGTTCAAGTTGCACATGAAATTCTGTTGGAAGAAGTCCTATTTTTTTGCTGATGTTTTCCATCCTCACACTTGCTTCAATAAGTAAGCTTCAGAATAAACTACAGGATATGGCTGTTTTGTGATTACACTAGTCATCACTATCCTCTTCATCATTATGAAGAAACATTATTACTATCTGGCAAATATCTGGGGCAATTGTTACTCTAACAGCAGAACAAGCCAGAACTCCTCTCTGCCTCTCTCTGTGCCCTTATCTGCTGTAGTTTTCCTTTTGCTGATCTTCCTTCAACGGCTCACCTCTCTCCAAAACATTTCATGAGGCTAATACACACAACTATTCACACTGCTCAACATCTCACCACAGACACAACACCTACCCACAGACACCCAGTTCACAGTGCAACTGAGGAACAAAACGGATAGTTTTCTTCATCTTGCGAGGTACCTACTTAATCATGGTTTCCTCACTAATTTGTGGGAAGGAGATTTTTATCTCCTCTCTCCATTATTTGAACTAGCTTTAATTAAACATATGCTACAATATGGAGGTGGGTAGAAGAGTAGTTGTGCTGCCAGATGAAAAGAGCAAGCTTGCTCATTTGGGCAGCTTTGCAAGCTATGAGAACTGTAATTAAAAATCCTTTGAACACCTGAACAAGGTTGGCACAGTAAGTGTTGAAAAGTGTTTGTTACAACAGTGTCAAAGAGTAGATAAGATTTTGGGGAATTGTTGTAGGGTGTTTTGTTCCATTGGACTATTTCCAACTAATGGGTCTGCTCAATTCTTCTGCCCAGAAAAGGGAGTCTATTTTACTTCTTTTTGTTTGTTTTTGTTTGTTTAGAGACTTTGTCTTGTGAGCAAAAACATGTTTCTATTTTCTATCTATAATATGTTGTTTAAAAGATTCAGCAATATAGCTTCATATCTACATTCCTGATTAATAGTGAAAACCTCTGAAAGTCTGTGAAAGCCAGAAGGCAGTGCTGTGATACCCATGGAGACCTTACTTATGTTGGCAAATGGAGAGGACCAGAACACTTGTTCACTCTGTACCTCTACTCATTTCGTTAATTATGTGAATGAGGTCTGAAAAATAATTTCCTGCATCTCCATGGTATTGTTGTTCTGAATGGATCTCTCACTTTCAATGTGGCTTGTCCTGGACACTGTGAACCAAATATATGAATATTGTCAAAACAATATTGTCTATCTATCTATCTGTCTATCTTACTGAAAGAGTTTAAGAACCTTTGTTGTCTATTATGTTTTGAGCTCTATCTTTTAGCCTTCAAAACTATACTGACTATTTAAACAGATGTATGTGATCAGTGTAATTATTTCCTAGCAATACATTACAATACATATTCATAGTTACATGGATTTCATATTCTCTGAAATCATCCTTATAAAACCAGTAATAGTTGGTATGTCCTTAGAACAAGTCAACAATTAATCCTCAAAGTGATCAATGGAGAGGACATCCTTTTTCCTCTGTCCCTGTTTTATTTATATATTCCCATTAATTATGCCTAATTTTCTGTTGGAACTTTTCTATTTAATGTAATTCAATTTTTGCATATCTTCCCAGAGATTTATTAATAGGTAGGGTCATTTATATTGTGTAGTACAAATATTTTATAATGCAGTAATCTTGACAAAAGGGAAATGTCTTCCCCCCCCCCCAAAAAAAAAAAAAAAAAAAAAAAAAAAAGGTATGAGGAGTGATGGTTCCCTATTAATAACTTACTAGGTCAAATTCTAGTTGGAGGTGTCTATGGCATTTTAATTTTATCTGATTTCTTCCTTTGGATGCTCCTCTCTGTTTGTCTGTCTGCAGGCAACCTCCTGTGCCACAGTTCTGATTATAGGTAGCTTATTCATCCTGCTTTTGTCACAAGGGCTGCCCTGCACAGGGCCTTACAGGCTTCCACTTACCGTGTGAAAGCGTGTCTCCAGGATGTCCTTCTGCCAATTTTAAGGCTGCCTCCTCAGTTCTGTTGCTTTACAAGAAATCTCAGAAATTTGAGTTACATTTTAAACATGTTGGCATATGTATCTTCTTAAGTTTTGCAACTTCCTTGAGGAGTCAGCTGTTCCTATCAAGAGTAGCTGTTGCTGCAAAAGATTAACTCTTCAAGACTTGAAAGCTGGGCTCAGGTAGACAATAAGGAGTGAGCACTGCATCCACTCATCACTCACAGTCTGCTACAACATCGCAGTGCAGTGACTGTACTGCTTACTCAGTGCTCTTATTTCTGCAGGAACAGTAAAGTTCTGCAGGAACAAGAATTATTTGACTTTAATATGGAGTTTTAAATGTGAATATATAAGTATCTGTCAGTTTGGCTGGAGGCATTGTTATCTAGGTATAGAAAACTTTTTCAGATTATCAAGCTGAGAAATGTATAGGAAAAGCATGAAATATTGTAGAATATTGTGCAACTTCTGCCACTGGTATGGAAAAAAATCTGTTAAAAAAAAAAAAAAAGTTTTAGCTAGAATAAATGAATTTCTGATTGAATATGAAACTATTATGGAATTCATTCTCTATTAAAAAGGTTACAGTTTTGGTTTCATGCTTTGTAGCTGTGTTCACACAATTTTGTACATGCTGTTGGTATGAATGAAGTATTTTCTGATCTTCAGATTCACTCAGGTTGGTATCGTCAAAACATTCAAATTTGCAGAACAATCTGCAAGAACAAAATGAATAGGTTTTTGTTGTTGTTGTTAATTTTTATTTTTTAATTCGAAGTAGAGGATGGGAAATTATATAATTTAAGAGTAAAATACTTGGAGGAACAGACCAGGAAACTCATGAAGTCAATTATGTCCTGACTCCTCCAATCAGACTGCCAATGCTTGCTTAAATCATTGATATTAGGATAAGTTTATGTCCAGATTTTAAAACAAGAGATAGATTGTTGATCTCTAGATAATGCTCTGATAAATATTCTTAGTTTTCTCTTCCTATTTGGAACAGATCAGATAAAAAATGATGTGGTGAAACACTCCTACTGCACTTTAGGTGGAATAGAAGCCCTTTAGTTGGTGTTTGCAGCATCAGCAGCTGCAGGCTGATGTATTGCCTTTTCTGTTAAATGGGAGTTGTGCGGTAAAAATAGAATGGTATTTAATGGAAGTTTAAACCTTCTGATGTTTTACAGATTTGGAAAGTTCACTAATCATTATCAATTAAAAAGGCTGTCACGTTGTTGCATAAATTAATCAGAATGATACACTCCACCACAAGGCCTGCTTAAAATATTTATTTTGAAAAGTGTTACCAGATTTAGTCCAAGAGTGGTACTTATAGTAACAGCCAAGGCTTTTAGACTGCTACAGTTACAAACATTTTTATAAACATCTTATAAACTTGGCCAGACTATATTACCAGTGTCTTAGCAACCGGGAACCATCAAACAGGTTTTGAAAGACAAGAGCAGAAAAGCAATACTTAAAACTTACATTGCATGCCAGGACTGGACGCATACAGCATTTTCATGAGACTTTCTTGCAGCAAATATTATGACCTAGAAAGTATTTGTTCTGCATTACTACTGAGGAAAAGTAACCCAGCACTTACCTGGTCTCCTGTTGCAGCAGATGCTGGGTCATAAAGAAGACGTCCTCGGTTGAGTCCTTCTCTAGGCTTGTGCCAATGGCAAGGCCTCTGCCAAGTTATGCATTACCAGGTTTTCACTTATTGCACACCTGATATTCAGAATATTTTCATGACAGAAGCTATATACGTTAGTTCTGTACAGGTGACAGGTGGTTTCATAGGGCGTGCTTCAGAGGTATCCATAACTTCCTCTCCAGATGTGTCACTCGTGACTTTGTGGCAAAATTATTTCATAACATACATAATGTCCATAACATTATTTCAAAGGTTTCCTAAAAGTTGTCAATAGGAGGGGGTCTATGCTCTCGTTGTACTGTGCTGTCTTGAAGTGGTGACATTGGACAAAGACTACCCATCTGGTTTAGTGAAAGTCAGGACTGTTTGACTTTTCTTAGAGATTTTATTTAAAACAGTCCTTTAAAGATGGGTGTTGTGGTATACCAAAGCGAAAATGGAGCTACCTTTGCTTACAGCACTGGGTTGAGATATGGAATTTGAACACTGAAGTTTCCTTCGTCTTCAATGACAAGTATCCTGATCTCTCTAAAATGGCTACTTGAGGGAAAGTAGAAGTAGTACATGAATTTGGCAAAGATAATTAAAGATTGATGATGACTTTCTGTTAGAAAATATTCTACAATGTATATGTAGCTACAAAAAGTCATTATGAACCATTGGATTTTATCATAGGAAGTGCATTTACCTGATTGAAGCATATATTAAACACACACACACACACACAAAAAAAAAAAAAAAAAAAAAAAAAAAAACTCCCATTGTGGATTAAACTAACCCTACCAAAAAAAAAAAAAAATGTAACAGAATAAGGATGAGAATATGAATAAGAAAGCAGAAGCACTTGTAAGTAATTCTGTGGTACATAGGGAGAGCAACCTTGATGAAAACTGCATGAGCTGCAACACTTATAAATATAGGTAGATAAAGTAGTTTTGTAAATTATCACCAATCATTTATATGTGTAATCTGCATTCCATCATAACAATGAAGAAAAACTAAAAATATTTTTCATACCTCTTTTTCCAAAAAAGACTGAATCTACCAAAGTACAATTTCCCAGTAACCATTCACAGGCAGATAAAAATGAATGTACTATCCCACACAGAAAAATTGTATATCTCAAAATGTATTGAAATCACAGTGATCATGGACAAAAATATTGTCGATTAAGACATTGTATTTATGACAAGAGACATTATTATAGGAAGATGCCAACCTATATGGATGTTTCAAGACAAGACATGATTGATATGTGTGTGAGAGAGAGCGAAAAAAGAGAGAAAGAGTGAGACACTCTGCACTATTTTGGGGGGAAATTAAAGGCTAGGCAGGGCACATACTGTAAAATGGATGTAGTATCTCTCCTTGCAGTAGGAAGAAAGGATCGGAGCCCAGCCCAGGCCACTTGCATTGATGATATTGATGCGGCTGCTGGCTAGGCTTACCCAATACAAGAAAAACAATCAGTGAAAGACTGAAGCTCATAGAAAATGTTTTCCCTTCACAGCTAGTAGTCCTCTTCATTCAAAGAAACCCAGAAATGCTTGTAAGAGGACACTAATACTCTCCAAGGACTTACTGAATGATACGCAATAAATCGTTCAGTCAAGCTTCAAGAAGAATAACCACAAAAGGTACCAGCACATTCTTATTAAGCAGGAAGAAAGTTTTTATAGGGCAGTTTCTTAAAATTTCTGACTGAATAAAGTAGTCTTGAGAGAAAGTTCCCAGTTATGGATTATCTATAACAAGATTAAGGAAGATGAACACTTAAGGTTTTTCATGGCTGTAAACAACAACAACAACAAAATGTGAGTGTACTGTGCTAAGGCCTCAGATAGAAGCAGGAATTAGGAGTGCCCCTAGCTGACCAGCTCACACATGCATCATTGGTCTGGTGTAATGAACATTACCTGATTAAGACTAGAATATGGCAGTTTTCCTTTTGCATTGGCTGCTGTTTTCTATGGCCAGCTGACTATTGATCCACCTCCCTCCCATCAGGGATGCAGTTAATGGAAATTCCACAGGCAAATAAAAGCCACATTTCATCTTCATTTTCATCTGAAATATGATCTAGTTCTTTCTACTCTAGGCAGCCATTATTACTCATTTTCCTTTATTGATGTCTATGAGCTAAAACATAAAATGACTTTCAACTGCAGTATAACCGAGGCAGCAGTTGACACTGTGACCATGATTGCTGCTGCACCATCAGCTGTGCTAAGGCCACGAGTCAAGGTTTGTTTTCATTTGTCTTTGAGGCAGCATGCAATAGAAAGTATCCTTAAAATGTAACTCTGCTATAGCTGGACAAATATGTCGATTTGTCTGTATGGGGACTGAGGGGGAAAAAGTGCCCAAAGTCCTCAGCAAACAGCAACAGAGCTGTAAAGTGTTTCTTACTACCTTACATTCAAAGACTCTTCCCCCTCTCCCCCCTTATTGTCTTAAAAGTAATTTGTAACTAGTCTCTTATGAGCTTTTTAATATTTTTCACTGAATTATTAACAGCAAAATATATAGAAGGAAGAACTGTAAGGGAAGCCAAGGCACTCAATTCATTTGTAATGGTAAGGACAATCAATACTGTGGGGAAGTATTATTACATACAGTTATTACCTCATAAGCTACAGTATATCTCATTTCAACAACAGCAGATGTCTCCATTTCCCACGAAGATCCTTGCAGGTCCTGTTATGAGAATCATAAATAATATGTGCTAATGAGGTACGAATTGATGAAGTTGGAAAAGCTGACATTTTCATCCATCATTCTATGTGATGTTTAACAATGGATTACTAGCCAGTAATTCCTCTGATATGAGATTAAATAAAATAGCAGGTTGTTTCAGCAGGCTAGCTCAAGGAGATGGCAATAAATCTGATCAATTATTATATTACCAATCCAGTTTTCACTGCTAAGGATATTACTATTTCATTTCAACTTGTTCATGCATCATAGACTATTTTATTTCAGCCAGTCAACGGAGGAAACTGCAGTATTTTATAAACTCAGCTGCTAAGACCTGGGCTTTGGAGGAGTAAAGTGTAAGTAGCTCAGTGGACCTCAGGCAGATAGAAGAAAAACTACCAAGCTCCTACCAGACTAAAAGGACACTGAGAAATCCACATTATAGAAAGTACAGCTTTGTTTTCAAACTAGTTTATCTGAAAAGTCTCAACCAAAGATACTCCCTAAAAAGCTGTTCAATGGAAACAGAATTATTGGATCCTCTGATGATTTGTACTTCCTCTTGATCCTGTTGTATATTGAGAGTTAGATAATTTGATACATCCTCTGGCCTGGCACATTAGATTGCAAGTAACTGTAACACAAAATTTATTAGCAAAAACCTACCATATAAAGTTACTTTCTTTGCTAGCCTGACCTTTCAGATCTGATAAACTCCCCTTCCTTGCAATGAAATCTGAGACTTTGCACTTCATTCAATGTCCATGTTCTCCCCAGAACGGGTAAACAACTCTGTGATGAGCACCTAGATCTACACATCCTCTTTCCACTTTTCATAAATTTACCAATTTTCATAAAAACTTTGCGCTGGAGACTCCGTGCTGCTCAGCTGGTGAAACCCCACATGCTAACAAGTATCTCCATCTGAAGCCACCTTAAAAGTACCTGTACACAGCTTTTCAATAAAATATTAGGCATTTCTGTCTCTGATTTTGCTCTGTCCTAGTTGCCTCATTCACATTTTCTGCTGAGTGACTATGGTATGTTTGCAGGCAGAACATGCAGAAACAGTTCGTGCATTTCTTTGGTTTTTACAACTGCACTCCAGAATAATTGGCCTATTTCCAGTTGGAAATACACCTTTCTCTTTTCATCCATATTCCATAGAAAAGTGGTTTATCTTTGTTGGTCTTGGCAAAATTTCAAGCACACAATTTCCTCTTCAAGTGAAATAAAACACGGGAAGTTGTGAATTTCAAACTTTAATTGTGAAGGTTTTGTGCTAATTTGCACCGCCAGCCTGTCAATGTCCTCAAATCCTCTGTTCCACCGGTTAGCAATACCCATGTGTTGCCATGTTCTGCTTCGTCTCTAATGAATTGCCAACACTTGACTCAGGAAAATGGTATTTTGCAGGTGTTACAGAATGGTGTATAAAAGAAAAGTGTTCTAAAGATGTAAAAATGTCATCTCTACAGCATACAGCAGTTTTTACCTCATCTTTATACTTTCCTTCTGATTCCCACCTTACCCATACTTTTTAACAATATGACATTTCCTGAAGCTACTCATTTTTTATTTTTACTTTTTGGTACAGGGAGCCCATAACTCAAGTGCTTGCTGTGCAAAGCAAGGAATTAAATCTCTGAACTATAACACTGGATTACTTTTGTATATATATGAAGGTGCCTAAAGGAATCATCTGTTTATATTTTTAATGCTTTTTCATACTATATTGTCATGGCAATTTTGATTCCTCAGTTTCTGTGATTTGCATATGTTTAGGCCAACTTACAGAGGCTGAAGTGTGCATATTTGAAGTGAAAAGAACAATGTGAATTCCTAACAATTATTCTAATGGAGAAAGCAGGGGGGAAAGGATGAGAGCAGCAGCTGCCCCTCTGTTCCCTTTCTCTGCACAGCAGTAGCTGCTCCAGTGCCCTTGACATTCTTACTCACGGATTTCCTTCTCCACTGAACAAACAGGACAGAGTTCCATGTGTCAGTGCCATGCAAATGCTAAGGTGTCAGAGGCGAGAAGCTCATCAGCAGCACCTGGTGTTCACTAAGTCTGCAAGCTCCAGAAATGCTATGAAGTGGAGGAACAGGCCGAGAAAGCAGCTTTGCTGCAGATGGCTGAGGCTGAGATGGTGTTCTCTTGCTAAGCCAGTTCTTGCCTTTCATAACTGATGAATTAGTAGGCTTAAAACTGATGAAATAATAGTTTGAGTGTGCTGCAATGCTATTTGAAGACCACCAAAGCTTCAAAACGTAGCCTACCAGTTAAATGTCCATCTGGTTACTTCCAGCTGCCTTTCCACAGTAAGTCCATTCATTTCGTCTGACCAAAGCCCTCTGAAATTGTCAATTCACTGCTGGATATCCGGAGGCTTTTTGGAGCCTGCCTCTGACTTGTGCTGCCCACCACCACCACCTAATGGCCCCTCTGAGCATCCTGGTGCTGCTGGCAGGGAAGCCCTGGCCTGAAGCACCCTGCACTCTCATCCTTTCCTTAGTCAAAGCTATAGTTTTACGGTAACAGTTTGTGTTAGGAGGTCAATTTATGTCCATGGATATATAAATAAAGATAAAAGTAGGGATAAAGCTTCACAATTTATGTCCATGGATATATAAATAAAGATAAAAGTAGGGATAAAGCTTCTGTCTGACCTGCCCTCAATTGTGCTTGTGTTATCATCACTTGGGGTCCCTATATTCTCCAACACCCATTTAACCCTCCTCTTTTCTCTGCTGTTACCAAAATGGCAGCGTTACACTGGTGGCTTTGCATCACCTTTGAGCTGATGTTCCACACCATGCCTGGTCTCCAAGAAATAAATAGGTGTTTCTTATGCATCTTCATTAATTAATCTTAATTGTACTCTTAGTAAACACAAACCCTGGGAAATCCATCCATTTATTATTTACCTCCCTAGAAGTTTAACATTTCTTTAATTCTATGTATATTTCTTGTTTTTCACTAATTTCAAGCCCTTTTATTGTGGGTATGTTTAAGACTGGCTCTACCCTCAGAAATAATCTTAGTATCTACATCAAAGTACTAATAAAATAGTGCTTCCAATAGCACATGATTTCCTGATTTCCTCCACATCCAGTGTTGTTGATTACCAATAGGAGATACTTATTGCGTTGTCTCACATTTGCATGTTTGTGCAAGTCCTTTGGATTATATGGATGCCACAGTATTATGTCACTGAAACAGGAAAAGAAACTAAATTGTAAGTCGTACCCCAAGAAATCTTTTCCTTGTTTTTGCTTTGCTGTTTCTACCCTTTTAAATAATTATGTTCAGTTTTCTTACAAGTTTTAGTTGCCATATTCAGCAGATATTTTACCTTTTACATCACTGATTAAATTAAGAGGCAAATTGATGTAAGGGCTCTTACTGCTCTTGATTGTCAGTAATTTGGGTACTTACTAAGTGGTTCAAAGTGTATTTAATTAAATATGTAGTGCTTCACATTCAATAGTCAGTGAAACATGCAGCATTTACGTCACCTTAATTTTTTAAGTCTGATTACTTTTACTGTAATTCAAGAAGAGTTTTAAAGGCTGTAAGCATAATTTCCTCATTCTGAAAGAATGATTAACCACTAATTATACTGAATAAAGTCTTCTTGCCCATCTTTGTAATTAGAAAAATGAATTGGCCCTTAGAGCATTTTGTCTCTGCTTGTTCCTAATAAAAATACTATGTCCCCACTCACTATTTCAGAGGCTAAGAAAGACTGCTGATCAAAAGAGGAGGCAGATACTCAACGCTAAAGATGAATCTGGAGTTTAGGCATGGCGCTTCGTCACATGCTGCTCTGAGCCCCCAGTTTTTCCTTCTTTCTTTCCCAAAGTAAAAACATATCCCAACCATCAGCCACTTTTTCCTTATCTTTCAATATTGTTGGGAAGATGCAGCCACATAAGCTAGCCATAATGCAGGACGCGACATAAAACAGTGTTTATTTTGTCAAAGCATGAGTTTGTTGCACTTTTACCTTCCCCAAGAACTTTAGGAAAGTTACTATCACCTTCCCCATGAATCCTTCGGCTGTTACTACCAGGCATGGGGAAGAGATGTACATGGTGAAAACAAACTTCATGACATTTCTTTGCTTTTAGTGAGGAAGAAAGGGACATGCAACATATCTAAAGGCATGACTGGACCAGGCCTACTTTAAACAAGGAAGGTAAATCCTGGCATCTATTTTTCACATTTTTAATAGAATTATTTATTTGGGAGTAGAACAAAGAGATCACGGGCCCAACAGTGGTTTAAAAAAAAAGAAAAAGTTACTTCCTCCTCGATTTCGAAACTCAGTTATTATAAAATACAAGGATACACTGAGACCGATCAAGACACGAGGATTCAGACACCCTTTCCAAAAGACAAGGGCCTCTTTCACCTTTAGTAAGAGGAATGTGGGGTTTGACACATAAATGAATGTAGAGTGAGATTTCTGCAGCTGATTTCTCTGAATTAACATCCTGAGGTTTATCTGCTTGTTTGGTAAGGTCACCTCTCGTGAATCAATGGAAAAACACATGTAGCTCAGGCCTTTCCATTCTTGGGATGGAATTGGTTAAAGATCCTGACTATTTCAGGGTAGGAACGAGCAGATTCACCTTCCACTGTCCTACATTGTGAAAATTCCCCAAGACTCAAGGAAAAAAAAACAATATATGTTTAGACAAATATATATATAGTTTATAAACATTGTTTGTAATTAAGAACACTGTATGTTAGTACAGGCATTTGGTGCACTTTGTACCATTGACAGGGGTTGTCTGGGCTTCCTCTCCATGCCTGTGCACTGAACTTCATGCTTGAAATTTAGGAGTGAGACTTCTCATTTTAAATCAGCTTGGTATGATACCACTTGGTACTTTGCACATCTATAAAATGATAGGTTCCACGAGACTGGTTATAATGTTCTTTGAGAAAGAAAGCCTATTTATCTTCTGCAAAGTCAGTTAGACCTTGAGCTGCTTTTCTAAGAGCATTCTGTTTTTAGAAGCTCACAGGAAAGATAGTATCTTTTAACCTGCAACTCATATCAAGGTAACTCATAAAGCAAAGTATATAACATCCCAAGTATACAAATTCCACGCACCTTATTACATACAGCCTTTTCATATCATATAGAAGGCACACTGTTCTTAAATCTGTTCAATATTTGTTTAATTCTTGCTTAAGAAACCCTTAGTTTGTGAGAATCTACCCATTCTTTCCACAGCTCCCTTATTGTCTTGCCTGAAGGTGTACAAACCCATTTACAATACAAACTTAAAAAGCTAATACAAAACACCCCACAAAAGACACTGTTGTAAAGGGTAATGGAAATAGTTACAAAACAAACAAAACAGTCATAATAACAGTATTTTCAAAAAGAAGCAGCATTTATTATGGGATTATGTTACATGACAAAATAAAAGCGCCTTGTAAATCACCTAGTGATTTAGGAATTTTATTTATCTTTTTCCTCCTGTTTTAAGACTGGACTGTGTTTTTGTTAAAAACAAATGTTTAAAAACATGATTCAAGAACAGATGAATACAGTAAGGAAAAAGGAAACCTGGCATTAAATGAAGACATTCCAGCAAAATTCAAAAGCAGAGAATTCGCTATGGTTGAAAATTTAAATATTTCCTACTTAAATTCAGAGAGTAAAATTTTGTTAAAACACGAACAAGTCCCTTAAAACCGAACAATACAATCCTTTTTCTTTCTTATAATATCACATCAAAGTTACACAAAAGACCCCAGTGATCACTAGGGAATGTGCCACAGTCTAGTTTTTCTAATCCAATCAAGTCCATACTTCGTGGAATAATATTTCCTCCTTCTGCTGCAGGCCGAATGTAAACACGATCAAAGCGCAACTTGCAATTACTCGCTATGCCCAGGTTAGTATTGGAGCTTGTGTCCCAGGTATAGCGGCAGTGTTGAGGTTTACCCAAAAACTCCCACATATCCATGACGTTGTTAGGTAAGCCACCTAGCTTAGTAACCTGAGGGGAGAAAACAGAACTGTGTTGTCAAAATATCTTTTTTTTTTTTCCTGCAAAACATCAGCTGTGAAAAACAAATATATTAGAGGCATTTCTAAATTGTGGTATTTCTCAGTAGACTCTACAGCGCGACCAATTTCTGTCATACTTTGTACATCCAAAATATGTTACGAAACAGGTGCTCGTTTCTGAAATTTTGAGGTATGGGGGTCAACATCATGTTCTCCGAAACAAGGTCATTCCAGCTCGCTGCAATAGAATTTCTCTATTAGGGAAGGATGAAACCCTCACCTTTACTAATAATGTACAGTTTTCACTTTTAAGATCAGCAGCCAAAAACGGCTTCTCATCTTGAATATCTCCATGATGGAGGATGCATTTTCAAATCCCCAAATCTATTTCACCAGAGCACCCTCTTCTTTCAACAATTTTATTAGCATTAACTCCCTGAGAATCCGAGAGTCAAAGAAATAAAGATCAGGATCTCAAAATCAGAATATGCTTTGAAAGTTGAAACTTCATTAACTATCCCTGTGCCTACTCAGAAACACATATTGAGAATTAAGCATTTTGTGCTACAGCTGTAACAAAAGCCTAAGCATAGCAATGCCTCAGCTTCTTACTCTTAAAACATGACTAAGCAAAAAAGCATGACTAAGAAGAATCTGCAGATCTCTGCTGTGCAATTCATTGCTCATAAAGACAACAGAAAAGTCTGAGAAGATATTGCCAAAACACCTCAGAATAACCAGGTTGCTTATCTCTAATTACCTCGCTGTCTCTGAGGTTTGTATCCCCTCCAAATATAACAGTGGTGGACTCAGACTCCTTCTGCATTTTGTTTAACACTATTTGCAGTTGCTTCACACGCTCCTTGGAATGATCTTTAGTGCTCTCCAGATGAGAAGTCATAAGGCAAAGTTCATTACCAGATATGCTCACCTGTGCATGAAACAAAAGAGCAATGTTACTTTCCACACCAGGATACGAAGTTCAAAGACAAAAAGTAATCACAAAGTAAATTACTGAATGACAGAGTGCTGGTTAATACTAATTTCAAATTGGAGAAAAATGACTTATAGGAGGATAGTAGGCTTCCAGTTCATTTTCAGAAGTTAAAAGACTGGAAAACGAAGCGTGAGCAGTAACTTAATGATTTAATTTTGTTAGCATTAAATGCAACTCAGGTCATATGTTTGAGTAAGGCCAGTCCAGCCTTTCCTGTGATTTTTTTTGCTTTGAAGACAGACATGCAGCCGCAAGACGTAATGACTGACTCACATGCACAACCAAAAGGTTCCTCATCATGGACGTTGTTGGAAAACGTATTATCTCTTGATTTAGTAATTTCACTCTTGATTTCTTCAACAGAATGACAGTGAAATAGCCATCTATATTACCTAAAGAGGAACAGGGAAAGAAAAGGTCAGTTATCTTCTGACGTAGCATGAAGTTAAAGATCTCAAATAGATCTTTTTACTATGATCTGGGAGAATAATTTGTAAGATATACAAAATCATTAATTAAAAGTTTCTTAATGTGGGTGTGAATTTTTCGGATTTTTTAATCCAAATGTGTAGCAAACTACTTATCTATAGCACTTCCTTTCGCTAATCTTGCCATCAGTCCTTCAAAATGCAGAAAAAATACAAAGGAAACAACCAGTCAAGCGAGCTTTTCATAGGAATAATTTGCATCAAACTACATGCTGGTACCAAAACACAGGAAGTATTTTAAGTCCTTCCTTCTTCAACTTCCTCTTTTCAGCTGCTACAAATGGTGCTTACTTTGTCTAGTTTCTGTCTTCAGAAATTGAGGCTTACTTCTTACCTGGAATAACAGTGTAACTGGCTACTCTACTCTGTAGAATACAAAGATACGGTAAGATGACCTCCTGTAAAAACACGACATCTGGACTGTATCTGAAATCAGCAAGACAAATTTTTAAATTAACTACTGAAAGGTAATATTGTTACACTCTGATGTCAAACAGAACAGGGTCAGGGATTTCAGGCGCATTTTTTCCTCATCTTCCTACATATTTTGAGACCTTGTTTAAAAAAAAAAAAAAAAGATGAAAAAACCTTATCCACCGTATTTAGTAGCACAGAGACATACCACCAATGTTGAAGGCATGAAACTAATAATTATGGGTACAGTACTGGAATGGTAATAAAATGCATGACTTAAATCTTGATCTTGCAAACGTTTGCACAGGTTTCAAATACCACATATGCAAGGAATTTAATTTAAACAGCTGAAAAGCAGCTTTGGAACATGTTCTGCAACATCTAAGATTTCCAGGAAATTCTAATCCCCACCTCACGCCCTTATAACAAATACTCCTCAGCTAACCTGCCATTCATTTCATCCAATTTCATCAATGCCAAGCTCCTTTATTCCTTAGAGCTGTTCCATCAGGAACAGTTCATGTGGGGTAGCAGTCCTGAAAGTGCCCATTTAGTTGCAACTTTACAGCTATCCCTCTAAATTTTTGCTACGCTGCTGCTCTAAGCAGGTGAAGGACAAACCTAAGGCCTTATTTACAGAAGAAAAATAAAGTCACCTCAGATTAATAAAAATCAAGTGAAATTTGATTTAGTTAAGGGTTTTCTGCTGGTTTTAGAAGAATAAATTTTGTTTAAATCAGTTTAATTAACATTGATAAATTACTGTATGAAGATACACCACTTTATGTAATTATTAAATTGCTAATAAATACATTAATGTGAAGCTTCCAACAGTGCGAGTATAACAGGTGATCACAGATTCTACTGCTTTTATCTCAATTTGCACATTGCTATTTTTTATAGACAAATAACAGTAATGGCAAGAGAGACATTTTTCAAATAACAAAACAAACAAAAAACCTTACTGACCTTTCAAACAGTTTGCTCTAGAATTAAGTTACTCCTATTACTGGAATGAAACGAACAAGTTTCTTGCAGTTTCATCCTCTTTTTGTGTATGGGCAGGAAGTATGAAGTATGCTCTTGATGTAGGAATGCATCTTGATGTAAACAATATTGTTCATTACAAAAAGATTTTTAAAGTAGTTCTCACACTACTTGTAACCCTTGAAACGCTGTGCAGGTTCAGACCTCTTCCAACTAGTATTATCAACTTTTATTCAGCTATTTAGGATTTGTAAGGGTACTGCATTACTTAAGACATTTTTAGATACAAAAACTCTTCGTGCCCAAATTAAGCATCTAAAATGAGAAGCTCACTTTCTGCTTTAAAACTGAGTACATGACACTACAAAGATGAAGCTATGCTTACAATGCCAGGTAAGAACAGACGCCTCTAGCTCGCTCTTGTAGATTTCTGTCATCCAGCCCATCAATGTTCCAGGTTATCAGTGAGAAGCTGCTGTCATCATCTTGTTGCCTTGAGTCTGCACCAGCGTCACTGACATTACTAGTAGTAGCATCTGCTGTGAGGTCAATACTAAAAAGATAGTCATGTGTTTGTCAACATGGATAACTTCCTGCAACTACCTCTCATATCTTTGAAAGTACAATGTTTTACATCCATTACAACTTACAGGTGGCTATCTAAAACATTCCCAACAAATAAGTTAACATACATTGAACTCTTATTGCAATTTAGAAGAAGCGCAGTAACTAAAACATACAGACCTCAATCACGTAGAGCCTTAGTATATAGGAGAAGTAAGGGTATCTTCCTCCTCCTCCTCATATACATAAAATAACATTTACCATTCTGATTTAAGTTAATCTGATGGCAACCAATGTAATCCAATGCACTTGAGCAATTCAACTCTTTTGCCCTACCAGAGGCAGTCTGTATATATTAGTTTTGTAAACACTCTCCATTACATTAAAAACAAAGAACTGCTGCCATGACTTGCTTTTATGCGCCCATCTTCATAACCAGTTGAAATTTTTGAGCCCCCCTTGGGCATACATGTGCAAACTCACTCTGACAAACTGATAATCATTTTCTTTGGGAATATTCACCCCCAAATCCCACCTCAAAAACACGGGGCCCTATGTACCCTGTTGACTTGATAAAAACTGAATAGCACTGTCACAGTATGAGTGCCTAATCTAGTCACTGTTTGGGGACCACGTCACTAAAGGGAACCCAACTCCTCCGAAGCGTGGCCCGATGTGAGTTCCTTCAGTAAAGGAGAATCTAAAACAAAACATGTTCAATAGTATAGCTAAGACTATTTTGGCAAAGTTGGGATACTGGAGTTTTGTTTTTAAACACAGAATTTATACACTTACATGGAAATAAGGCCTTGAAACAAAACGTATCTATTCCCTAGAAAGTAGCATTGTTTTTTTATTTCGTGCTGAACAAACAATCTAAGACTCCACTGCCACACATGTGATATAAATGGAACACAAAAAGGAAAGCATACAAAGGAGAGGGAGATAAGGGCTATTTAGATAAGTTATCTTTCAAAATTTTCATGGTCACATTTCATATTCATACGGTAACCTGAATAACTACGAGATGAACTACAAAAGTCTGCATGGACACCAAGAGGTGTGGGAAAAGCAAGTGAAGCAATTCCTTATCCACTTAATACCCACTGGTGTATTAAGTATGGGGTGGGAGGAGGCATTTTCTGTTAGAAAAATGAAAAACAGGAATCCTAGAGAAAATGAAATTGCCTAGTACTGACACCAATGATAGTATTCCAGTATTGAATACATAACTGTTCTTTATCAGCTGGGTTATCAGTGCTTACGAGCAGCAGTGCAGAGGTCGTGCTAGAGGCAGTGCAGACAGATCAGATGCTACAGCTCCTCTCTAGCAATTAAAAAATACCACTTCTTCACTCCTACATGCCTCACCTCCTGAAAGCCAACACGCCAGGCACCTGTCTGTAGGTGACAGGCACCGCCGCAAGCCCCCTTTTGCCTTATAGCGTACCACAACTCCACCTCCAGGATTCTCCCAAGACCAGACCTGAAAGTTTTGCAATCATCGCCCTAGAACACTTCTGTAAGTCAGCCTTTAAGCTGCCAATACCAATGGCAAGATGGTTGGGCAAGGGCTTGCTTAAAGCACACTGGGAAGGCCCAACACTGGGTAGCAGAACACGAGCAGGTCTGAACCTTCCCTTGCCTCAGAGGCCTCCATCACCTCCCTCCCGTCACATCCTGCATGCCCCAGCTGAAGGCAGAAGCTGCAGGGCAAAGCCAAAGGGAAGAAAATAAAAAGGCACTGCCCCTTTGATACAGACATGTTCTGACTCGGTGTGGACTGCCTAGGGACCAGCATTAACGTTTGGTAGGCTTGCTTTTTTCATACACACAGTTCTACGAAGAAAAAACATGCATGCTGTTACCAAACACAGCTTACTCATAGCCACAAAGCCCACAGGGGCTCTTCTACGTAACGTGGAAATACAAAATAAATAAACCTCCAGAAAAAAACCTTCCCTCACGCCTCATCTCAGCAAGCCCTATGGGTATGCTGCGGGGCAGTCGGTCTATGCGAGGCACGGGGGCTTTGACCCTGACTTCTGCAGGGACACCCTGCAAAATGTGCGTGCAGGGGGCGATTTTATTTATGGAAATATAACGCGGGCACCACAAGACGAGCTGGGCACCTCGGGGTCGGGCAGCCGGGGGTCGGGCACTCACCAGCCCCCCGGGTCCATCCGTGGCGGCGGCTCCCTGCCTCCCTCGTCCTTGTCCTCCAGCGGCGGCTCGAAGTAGGCGTTCAGCGCCCTCTGAAGCACAGGGGCAGAGCTGAGGGAAGAGGCCGCGGCTCCCCCCGTCCCGTCCCATCCCATCCCGTCCCGTCCCCCCGGTACCTCCAGGTGCCAGTCGTGGCCGTCCAGGGCGCCGCACGCCACCGCCGCGCTGCAGCCCGTGATGGCGGCGAACTGGGCGCACAGCGCCTTCCTCCGCTCCGTCTCCTCTGTCTCCATCGCGGTCCCCCCTTCCTCCGCCGCCGCCTCCATGGCTCGGCCGGGCACAACGGGGCGGGACGGGGCGGGCGGAAGCGGAGGGAGCCGTTCCGGGCCGGGGACGAGCAGCGGCGACGAGCGGCATGACGGGCGGCGTGGGTTTGGCGGCGGAGGGCTTGCGGGAAGCCATAAAGTACATGGTGGAGTCGCAGGGCTTCGACAGAGTGCTCCGCAAGGTACTGCGGGGCTCGGCGCTGTGAGGGGGCGAGAGGAGGGTGTTTCTCCCTTCGTAATAACCCACGGCCATGATAACCTTCAGGTCTGTGAGATTGCGGAGTAAAACGTGTCGCTGATCCCTGCTTGGAAGTGAAAAGGAGCCCGTATTGACAGCTTCACCTTGGAGTCAGACTGAAAGTACAAGTGCTGCGGGTTTCCAGCACGGCCTGCTGTGGAGGAATGTGTTTGAGGGGTGTAGCTCCGATGTAACGCTATTTAATGATCCAAAAACCGAGCTAAAGGGACATTGCTGTGCCTTCTTGGGTCTTGCAGCCTTTGGGTTGCATAGGGTTTTCCTATGAGGCACTATGAGGATCCTCACTAAATTTTGCAGTGCCAGGATCCTGCTTTTGGTGCCTTGATTTCTCTTTATTTACATACCCGTGACGTGCAGAGAGGCAGTAAATATATCTAAGAAAACCAGCCACTTCAAAATTTACGTTTTGCCTAATAGCTCTGTGATCCCACACATTTAAAGAAAGCAGCTATTTTTGTGGTAACTTTTCTTGTCTTGCTTTCCCAAGACATACCGGTCATATATAAGAGTCATGATAAGAGTCCTCTAGTTATAGAGTCTAATCAGTTCTGAGTGACCTCTTCACCATGATAACTTTGCTCACCTTTCACCTTAAAATCTCATTATGTGGAGAACGAATGCAGTATTTTGGGTCAAAAAGATAACTTTTTGAAGGAAGTGTGTCTTGGGAGGTGGGCTTCTTACCTTGCTTTGATAATTTTGACATTTTAACTTTTTCTGCAATCCGCTTCTAGAAATGCGATAGTAGGAATGCAATCCTAATAAAAATAAAAGTTTTGTTCTGATTTAAAGTATCTGCTGCTGCACTGGGAGATACACAAAACCTTTCTTGCCGTAACTACAGTATGACTTGAGATTTTTCCTATTCTGAAGAAGACAGATTTTAGGCTGAAACTTTCCAGCTCTAGAATCAGACTGAGTTTCTGGTTTAATTCCAATGAGGTATCTACATGGGGCTTTATGCCTGTGGGTTTTAAAGCCTGTTCTCCAGAGAAGTAGTGTATCGCAGTTGTAGCTGGAAGCCAGAGCAGTGTACCGCTCACTGAGACGTGTGGGAGGACAGGCACAGGGGACTTTGAGAAGTACAAACAGCAGCTCTAACTGTGTAAGTGTTCAAATACCAAACTATTTCTGTCAAGGGGAGAAGGCAGTGAGTGCTAGATCAGAGCAACGGCAGAGACCAGATGCTTTCCTTGCCTTGCTGGTGGATTAGAGCACTCTCTAAAGGTAGTGGAAGCCTTCTGCTTCCAGTGTCAAGCATCAGCAAAAGACCATTATCACAAATTCTGTCTGAAATACAGGCCTCCAGTTACTGCTTCACAGCATGGCTGACCTAGCACTTGGGATCTTCATTGGTCAGGGTGTTGTTTTCATACTAGGGTGCTGCCTCAGCGATGTCCCATCTACTTAATTCCATTTTTTTCCATTTGAAATTGGACTGAGTATTCCATTACCATTTATCTTGGTATCATTTATTTAAAAATTTTGCAAAAACTTCGTTCTACCAGAAAGGGATTTTAGCTGTAATTGAGCTTTTATTATCACATTATACATAACCAGTAGTGAAATAGGAGACATTTCAGTCTTAATATATTTTAAGATTATAGAGAATAAGTCAGTCTGGTTGATACGGTATGGAAACATTTAAGTTTTAAAAAAAATCTACACAGAATTTGGCGAAAAAAAAATAGAAAAAAAATGTAGGAATTATAATAAATATGCCCACATTTCACTTGTGGCAGTCTAGAGGTACTTCAAAGTATTAGCTGCAAGAGTAAAGATATAAATATATATATATTGTACTTATCCCAGTTCTGCATATGCCTTCATATTTTGAGTATAGTACTAGTAGCTGAAGCAACTTGAATTAAATAATTGAAAATGCTGAAATGTAGTAACTTCTTGGTCTCAAAAATCCAGTTTTTGCTGATTACATGGGGAAGCACGGTACCACAGATGTACTGTAATTTTCTATGTAACACCTCTGGGCTAGAATAAAAGTGTATATACAAGTCACGGTGCTGTAATATGGTGTGACACAGCATTGTATAATTCTGTCCAGGAATACAAATTTCAGTTCAGGGAGGCCAATCTGATTATCTTTTCGAGCGCTCCTTCCAAAGTACAGGTTTTTACTGAGGTTGCTCTGGTATAAAGATTAATGAACTACTGTCAGTCTTGTTTCCATTTTGACAGCTAAATACGCCTTCACAACTATGGTACAAAGCAGTTTAGTGTTCCCTCTAATCTGGCTTTTCAGTCACAGATTAAAGCAAAGGAAAATTAAAGCAGAATGCTGTCTCCTAGGCAATTCCCGAGAGCGTAGCAAGTATTGAAGTTTTGTTAAATTGTCGGTTTAAATATTTATCTGTACTAGAAATGCAAATTTTTCCAAGGGAGCAATCTTCTGGTCAAAATTTATGGAAACATCTAATGCGACAGTTAAATTAGTACATTTTTCATCTTTCAATTTGAGGATCACAGAATCATCTAGGTTGGAAGAGACCTCCAAGATCATCTAGTCCAACCTCTGCCCTAACACTAACAAGCCCTCCACTAAGCCATATCACTAAGCTCAACATCTAAACATCTTTTAAAGACCTCCAGGGATGGCGACTCAACCACTTCCCTGGGCAGCCCATTCCAATGCCTAACAACCCTTTCAGTAAAGAAGTTCTTCCTAATATCCAACCTAAACCTCCCCTGGAACAACTTTCGCCCATTCCCCCTCGTCCTGTCACCAGGCACGTGGGAGAACAGACCAACCCCCACCTCGCTACAGCCTCCTTTAAGGTACCCATAATAGAGAGCGATGAGGTCTCCCCTGAGCCTCCTCTTCTCCAGGCTAAACAACCCCAGCTCCCTCAGCCGCTCCTCATAAGACTTGTTCTCCAGACCCCACACCAGCTTTGTCGCCCTTCTCTGGACTCTCTCGAGCACGTCCATGTCCTTCTTGTAGCGAGGGGCCCAAAACTGAACACAGTACTCGAGGTGCGGCCTCACCAGAGCCGAGTACAGGGGGACAATCACCTCCCTAGACCTGCTGGCCACACTGCTTCTTATACAGGCCAGGATGCTGTTGGCCTTCTTGGCCACCTGAGCACACTGCTGGCTCATATTCAGCTGCCTATCAACCAGTACTCCCAGGTCCTTCTCGGCCAGGCAGCTTTCCAACCACTCATCTCCCAGCCTGTAGCGCTGCTCGGGGTTGTTGCGCCCCAGGTGCAGGACCCGGCACTTGGCCTTGTTGAACTTCATACAGTTGACCTCAGCCCATCGGTCCAGCCTATCCAGATCCTCCTGCAGGGCCTTCCTTCCCTCGGGCAGATCGACACACGCACCTAACTTGGTGTCATCTGCAAACTTACTGAGGGTGCACTCGATCCCCTCGTCCAGGTCATCGATAAAGATATTAAAGAGGACCGGCCCCAGCACTGAGCCCTGGGGGACTCCACTAGTAACCGGCCTCCAACTGGATTTGGCTCCATTCACCACAACTCTTTGGGCCCGGCCATCCAGCCAGTTTTTAACCCAACGAAGCGTATGCCAGTCCAAGCCGCAAGCAGCCAGTTTCTTGAGGAGAATGTTGTGGGAAACGGAGTCAAAAGCCTTACTGAAGTCAAGGTAGATCACATCCACAGCCTTCCCCTCATCCACCAAGCGCGTCACTTGGTCATAGAAGGAGATCAGGTTCGTCAAGCAGGACCTACCTTTCATAAACCCATGCTGACTGGGCCTGATCGCCTGGTTGCCCTTCTCTCATTTGTCTCACAAGTCCAAAATTGAAACAGGATTTACTTTCAACTTGATTCAGGGCAGCATCTGGAGTTGGTACTGTTGTCAGTAAACTCTTTATTCCTCTTTTGTTTATACAGATAAAACTTCTTTCTGCAACCCCGGGAAAAGTTGTATGTGAATTGAAAGTAGAGGAAGAACATACCAACAGAGGTGGCACATTACACGGAGGCTTGACAGCCACGCTCGTGGATGTGGTATCAACAGCAGCGTTGCTGCACACGGAAAGAGCAGTGCCAGGGGTCAGCGTGGACATGAACATCACGTAGGTATCATCCACCATGTTTGCCAGAACATGCTAACTTCTCTTCCCCCGACAAGGTTTTCACTCTGTTATACTTCCCTTCTGTGTTATAGTACGGGCTTTAAAAAGGTGTTGTCTTTGGTTTCAGAAGTCTTGCTTTGAGAAATTACGTAGGGGACGAAGGGAGCTTATTTGACAATATCGCCAGGCTGCAAAATTTGAGTTGGAGTTTCCTAAGCTTTTATTTCCTATGTGTGTTTAAGAGATGTTATCCACTCATTCATTGAATGTTAAAGAGATGTTAGGCAGTAAATTTTAGTTTTATACAACAGGCTCAACTTATTTCTTTGCTGGTGAAGATATAAAGTGTTCTCAAACAACAAAATGTAGGCCAAGCAGCTTTCTATAAACCCTTTTATAGTATTAGTCCATAAAAGATTAAAACAAGAAACATTTTAGCTCTGTTCATATGGAGGGTAAATTACAGATTGAGTAAATTTCTCACTAGAGGAACATTTCTTTACTCTAGACCCTTTAAAGACTGAGAATAGTTCTTCCTGTAATGTAGTTTTTAAAAAGCGCTTTTAAGAAAAAATCCTGAAACCTTCTTTGATCACGCTGTTACAGCTTGTCAGCTTTGCTTCATTACTTTCAGTGAAGAGACTGTGACTGCTTGGAACTGAAGTAATCCTACTTGGAATAACTAACACTAAGCATTAAAAATCTTGGAGAAGTAGCTCCTCATCAAAACTGCCTAAAAAAAATTGTTAAAAGGGTGTGGGGAGTGATCTGTGTATCTTTACCTGATGTCTTCCTTTCCCCCCAGCACTTTTTGATTTCTCCACTGGTAGGCTGGGACTGGAGCATCTACTTGAGCTTTCCATTGTCTCTGTGATGACCTGAAAATGGCTGGAGATGGAAACTTGAAATGCTCATGTGTTTTTTGCCCTGCAGCAGCATGAGAGGCCCGGATTTTAATTATTTACCCTATCAAAAATGCGTACCTAATTATATAAGAGCTAAAATCTCAAGTAAATACCCTCTCTGGAGGTGATCCAAAATAATCGAGTAGCATAACAGTTAGGAAACGTTATCTGGGTTAAACAAAGCTGTAGCTATTGCTTCAGACTGCTGCTTTCAATGAGCAGTTGATGTTGGATATCAGGTATTGCTATACTAGAGGTTTTTTTCCTTTTGGGGAAGGCTCTTTTTAAAAAAAATTGTCATGAGGAAGCTATTTCAGTAATGGAAAGACCAGGGAGAAACAGGGTATTTACTTATTTATTGAAATCACGAGGGGATTAGCAGCCTCTGAGAAACGAGACTGAAACCCTGCCCCCTGCCAACTAACGGGGCTTGTGCTACATCAGCCGTGGGCATGACTGACATACTTCTGACGTGGTGTCATGCATAAAAATGATCTGGTTGATGAAGGTATATGTCCAGCACTTACACATTCTCCTGTGTAATTCTGACGTTTGAGTATTGTTCCCTTACCTCAGACCATGGTTGGATCACATCCCTCCTGATCCTTTTCAGGCTTTTTGTGGTGGAATAATTTCTTACTCCCCGGAGAGAGTTGTCAGAGCACACCCACCCACTCGCGTAAAGAAAACAAAAAGTTGTGTAATGAACGGAAACAGAGTTAAACCAGGAAGGTTTGAAAGCCTCCCAAATTTCCATGACTTTTCTCTGGCCAGGGTCTGAGAAGCAGTTAACCTACAATTAGGTTCCATACGGAAATGACCTTCTGGAGCATTTGTTCCAGAGACATCCTGCCGCTAAACCAGCCAGACTGGTTTGGAAAGGCCATAGGAAGCCAGCGGTGGCTGGAATAGGACTTGGAGGTGAACTTGTAACTGAGATCTTTGGTAACCTGTTGTTTCTGTTCCAAAAAGGACTTTTTGTCAGAACCAAGAGACGGGCTTCTTTCTATCCTCTGTTTTCAGGGAACTGTTGTACTGAACTACCACTGCAGTACTTAGGAGGGACTTGAGGACTAGCAGCAGCAGGGATTTTCAAGCAGGCAGTTACAGGGAGATGTGCCTATTACTTATTTTTGCTGATTCCCTTCACAATAATCTAAAATGCAGGAATATTCTTGGATTTGTGCTTTGTACAGACTCTTACCTGTTCATTTTGTTCTTCATTGAAGATATACTTCAGCTGCTAAGATTGGAGAAGAGGTACTGATTACAGCTCAGATTTTGAAGCAAGGAAGAAATATTGCATTTGCCACCGTGGATTTAACAAATAAGGCAACAGGGAAGTTAATTGCACAAGGCAGACATACCAAGTATCTAGGAAATTAATACAAGTAACTTCAAAAATAAGAATGTTGGGTTAAGAATCCCATATAGAATGATTTTCACATTTATACAATAAGACATTATCTACACAATTTTGATCACCTATATAATGTGACTTGTCTCAGTCTCACAATAAACGAACAAATTCATTACCATCAAAGCTGCTGAAAGCCTAAAATCAGTGAGTATTTGGGGATGAAAAATAGAACACGATAGCATGGAAATGCATCTGTTTGGGTGCATTTCATGGGGGGCAAGGTAACAAAGCAAAAGCCTTTGGAAGAGCAGTGTGGTTTGCCAGCATGACAGTGTTAAGAGATCTGTTTTCCTTTGACTGTGGTACGGTTGTGTGGCTAAGCAGCTCTGTCTTCAGGCTGGTCACAAGCACGTTTGAACAACACTAATGTATGCTTACAAAGTGTTTGTTCTGTAGGATGGTGATGAAGAGTTCCTATAAGCGTAACATGAGACTAGGTGGAAAGTGTAAAGCAAGGTAATCCTGAATGTAATTCACTGATGCTGTAACAAATTCAAAAGCATTCAATAAAGCTTTCTAAAACAACCTTTTTAAAGATTTTGTTATCTCTTTGTATTGAGTTAAAGCTTGTCAGGACAGTGGTTGAAGGAGGGTATAGTGCAACCCTCATACGTCAATTCACCTGAAGAGTTTCTTCATCCTCTCTGTGATTTCTGTATGTGAAAATACAGCTACATCATAAGGGTTTCTCAACTCCACCTACCTAAAGTTGTCTACATTTGTGTGAAAATCAGGTGAGACTTAGAGGTGTGTGAAAATAAATTCTGAGAGCTTTGTATCGGGCTCAGGTTGTAGATTGTCTGACTTGCACTGAATTTGGTAGGGTTAAGTTGCTGTTTCAGCGGCTAAGACTTGTCTCTTCATGCAGTGTTGTGAACAGGCTTAACTGCTTTTAAACATGACATGATCCTTGGCAAGGCTATCACACTACAAAAAATAACAATGCTACAGGCACAGTGTAAGTTTATATAAGCCATGACCTTAGTTTCGCCCTAGTGAAGATTTGTGCATGTACAAATACACTGGTAAAGTGTGTGCAAATATCTTTTTGTCATGCAAGCTGACTCATTGTCTTTAGTGATTTCAATTTTGTGACTGAAAATGTATTTAGGACTTTCTTGTGCATTCCCAAAACAAAAGAATTTCCAATGAATTGTGCTAAGTAACCTGTTCACGCAGACTGATTTGCAAAGTTAAACAATTTTACTAATATATCAATCTTTCTGAAATGATTTTCAAACAAGTGATACAGCTAATACAAATAACCCCTTAATGGAAGTTTAAAGGCCAAAAAAAAAAACACCCTCCAATGCGCTCAGGCTCTGCACGTGTATCTTTGCTGTAAGTCTGAAACAGTTGTTCATGGTGTACTCAGTAAAAGCTCTTTGAGGCTCAGAAGTATATACAGCTTACATGCCTGCAGCTTTGTACTTTTAGCAGTTGTATCCTCTCTTCAAGCAACACATTATGATTTTTCCCTTAAGTACTTGACCCACGTTCAGAATCATCCCTGAATTCCATTTATAGAAGCAACGCTTTGCTCAAGCAGATCTGAGAAGACAATTACTACAGGTGCAAACTACTTCTTTTCATCTTTGCTGACCAGAACTATATGCTTCACTGGCTCAAGTTGTTTCCCACTTTATATTTTCCTCTGCCTGGAAATCAATTATTTATCTAGCATCACCAGTTCCTCTGGAATTACTAGCAGGAAGAGACAGGATCAAATAGAGTGGACACATCTACTGAGTTTAGTAATTGCTGTTACGGTTGTTTTAATAAAATATTCTGTCACCTCTAGTTGTCCTTCACTGTCTTCTCCATGCTTTTTCTCATGTTTCCCTAGTTTCTTCCATAGGCTCTCCATATAGTAGAATGCAAGAGGTGAAAGAAATAGTTGGGGGAGCAGTTTGAATCCTTGCTATTACAAGTCATTGGAACGCAAGAGTGATTTTGACTATTTCCGGAAGTAAAAGGCAGGGGGTGAGAATGAAGGAGGTTCTGAAACCACGTGCTAAAGGATTCAGAATGCTCTCAGTTAGCTCTGTGCACCAGGGCAACTCTGGTTGTGTAAGAACTGTCCCAGTGCAACTTAACATGAGGTCCCTCAGTCCAAGCTGGCTGCCTCAGGAAGGTACCATAGTTAAGTGCTCTCATTCTATCATATACTATTCATCATATCTACATAATTACAATTGAAAAATGTCCAGGCAAATTAGGAATGGCAAACTTCAACATGTAAACAAAAGTATCCTCCTGTTTCTATTCACGCCTGGCAAGGACTGTTGTGGGCTGAGAGGAAAACCTTCCTGAAATAGCCAAATAAATCTTTTCTCCCTTCAGACTATTCAACACAGTATTTTAGTACTGCCCATTTAGTAGTAGGGATATCACTAACATGCAGGCCAATTGTTTTAGAAGCAGTTCATTAAAGTGATTATTTTAAGCCATGCTTGTCTGTTACCCCTCCACCAGCAGCACGGACCCCATAATTTATTTCACAGCTTAGGGTTGGAGATCATCTTAGAAGGAATTGTCACCATTGAGCTTGCTTCGCTTTGGGAGTAAGCTGTCAAACGTCACCGAGCATTTCAAAGTGTTCTTTGCTGCTTCCACTCTAACCTGCACGTTCAAAAAGCTGTATCTTATTTTAGCTGAGCCTGAAAGGAAATAATGGGAAAAAATTACTGTAGTAAGGACAAATGGCACTTGGTTGCACCTGGCATCACAACGAGCAGATCTGTGGGGTTGACCTGGTTCCATCACAGCAGATTTAATTCCCCTTACAAGCAAATGAAGTGACTCGATAAGATCATCTTGGGATTCTGATTAGTACACCAAATTACATACCCAATAACTGACATTTGTAAGCTCTGTACCTTACAGCTGCAAACGATGAGACTGTCCATCCCAAATTGTTTTTTTTTCCCTTAACATACCAAATGCCTACACCACACTACTTGATGTCTAGAGGTCACACAGGGCCAAGCTTTTTTACATCGTGGTACACAACACATCAGGGAACAGGTTCATCTTTATCAGTTAAAGCAACTGCAGCTTCCCACTGCATGCAATATATCCGTCAGCAAAATGTTTCACGCTGGTTTCACATCACTGCTGTCTGTCACGTGAATGCATTCAGGCTGACACCTGCATAGTTGTGCCATGGTGGAACTGTGCATTACAGATCCCTTGAAAGAGATGAGGAATCAATAAAAGGGTCTCACAAGGGTCTCACAGCTGAGCTGCCTCACCTAGGTTACTCTGCCCATTTAGTTACGAGTTAGTTGGTTCACAAATCTCAAATTGGCACAAGCCACTTGTAGGGAGCAGGGGAAGGAATTAGAATTAGGTTGTTAAGTAACTGTTCTGAACAGCAGTGAGGTCGTGTTCTGCTGCACTGACTGGCTCTGAGCCACTGCCAGGGATACGTAGGAACTTCTGATTGCATTTTATCTCTAACCATTTCAGATCTTTTCTCCATCTGCAGAGACCGTCTGGTCAGGAGAAACAGAAGCCCCCAAAGCTCCCCCTTACCTCACTCTTCACGGGTATGAAGGAAAAAGGGCTTTAATTCTCATTTTGCTCCATAAGAGCTCAGGGAGAACATAATGATAGTTACTACTTTGTGATTGTGTGATGGGCTCACTGAACAACTCCTAACCCTGGTCCTGAGAAGCTATGGCTGTGGGGCACTGCAGTGTAAGTAGTTCTCACATAACAAGGGCAAATTACCTGAAAGCTCTGGTAAAACCCAACACACTGACTATCCTCCAAAAAAAAATCCCTACTTTAGCTCACTAAGACACTACCACCCAGGCTGTACCACTGCAGTAACAATGTGGATCTTTGACATTTTTTGCTTAAAAGGAGCAGTAGCTGCTTTTAGCTCTATTGAGTTTTTCAGGAGTCCAGAAAAACAGCTTGTAGAGCAGATGCTCTAGGCTCAGCAGGGGTTTGGCATCCAGTAACTGTGCTCAAATTAAGGGACCTTTCCATATGTAAATTCTTTTTTCAAGCAGAAAAACTAGGTCATAGATATCTGCAGCCCTAAAAAGCATTTCAGTCAAGCAGAAGAAAAATTACACTTGCGTGTCACTTGCTCTGCAGGTTAATGGAAGCAAGCTGCTTTACCCCTCCATAGCGTCGGTGTTGTACAGTCAGCCTCCTGAATTCCCAGATGCGCTGCAGAAAAAAACAAACCAGCACCCGCTGCTGTAGATGGAACTGTAGTTTTCCTAATACTCCAGACAGCAAACAGTTCAATCTGTATTCCAAGAGCACCATGAGAAGGCAGACTTGAACACTAAATACAAAACACAAAGCACCCAGCCCCTGTGCACTACAGTGGGGAATAGCTGAGGGAATGGCATCAAATAGTGCAGGTGCAAAGGAAGGCCGATCCTCTACACAGAAGCGTGCTTCTCGTACACCAGTGGTATTAACGGACAAGTAATAATCTTGTCCTTACCATTTGGGAAAGTGGTTTGTATGTACAGATTACTAAAATATAAGGGTAATTTGTTCCACAAAAGGAACTTTAAAATAAACACCACTAAGGCTAGTAACCACGCCTCAAAACTTTGCATGCTATACTTTTTTTTCCCCCAAAACAGTCATAGCCATTTCATTACTTCATTCCAGAATCTGTGGGCTTATGCAGCTGCTGAATTTGCTACTTCCTTAAATGCAAAGCTGAAAATGGAGAAGCTAATAAAAGAAAATAGCAATCAAGTAAATTCATATAACATGTCTACCTGCTACATGAGTATGTAAATGTACTCTATAAATTCTTGACTTTAACAGCTTTCATGCTACTGGCAGGAACCTTGATGTAATATTAAATTAAACCTGTAACACTGTATTCGAAAAAAAAACAACCCTAGAGATTATTCTTACCATCCAACCCCCAGAGATCCAGATTTAACATGAAATGGAGCTCATTAACCACACAAGTTACTGACTCAGCACATAACAAGCACAAGGAAATAGTATTCTCCTGGCAGCAAAACACAAGTGGGGCAAGGAAGGAAGCCTGCAGAGCTCACAAAAGAAGAGCTTGCGCAACATGCAGTTCATGGCACTCGTATCACATTTTAAAGTGTTTTTAAACTACTACACTAGGCCGTACTAAAACATGCTACCAAGAACATGATATTCTTTGAAGTACACACCATTCTGAACACTGACCATGTCTCAGCAAGGCACTGTACACTTGAACACCACTAAGAGAAGCCGCTTACTGCAGATGTAATATATTGGAATGCAACTTAGCTTAGTTTCCAGTGCAGGGCACCACAGGTTCAACAGATGGGTCCGAGGACCAGTATGGTTTAGTCTTCATAGAGCAATAAGAGGTGAGCAAAACAAGCTGGGAAACACTTCAAGTTCCACTGTTTATACCTATGCATTTCCTGTAACGCGGTCATTCACAAGGTCACTCAGCACCTACCTGTGGTGAAGACTAATCCTCCGTTTCAAGTACAGACAAGCAGGTCTTTTAGAGATGGAATTGGGAAAAAAAAAGTCTAGAAAATTGATACTAACAGAACTACCACCTTTCCATCAGATTTGTTTCCTAATAGGTTTCTAACAGGTTTAGCACTGTAATGCAAAACATCAATGTGTAGCAAGAGATCAGTAGCCTGATCTAAAGTTTTTGTTTGTTTGTTTTTCACAAAGCACTGAATAATCCCAGCGTTACTAGTACCTAACATATCACTAAATACAGCAAACTTCGTGTAATAAACCAGCTTTCCAGAACCACTTTATTGCTTTGAGAAATGGCAAAGTGCACCAACTGCAAGATAGCTACAGACCTATTACAACTCCTTATCTTTGGACAAGGCTTGTACAACCAGTTATGTCCATCTATTTTCGATAACACTCATGCAGCTGAAGAAGCTTTAAAAGCCAAGATAAGCGTTATAGCCACACACAGGCTAGATGCTGACACTTAAGATGTTTCTTATCTAGGAAGTACCTAACACAAGCTTCCTTGCACCAAACATTTCATCTAGATGCAAGAAATTTAATGGGCCTCTACCTACTTCGTTTTGCTGCCTCCACGTTTATTCCTGCCCCATTCACACTTGCCAGGTTTGCATGACAAAGCATAGAATGATCCTCAAGAAATCCTGAAGCGATGACCTGGTAAAACGTATCCAGGTGATACTGAGCATATTTCAGTTCCTAGTATTAGGATACCAGGAGCCACACAAGCAACTGACAGCATGTGGCAACAAAGATAATTGTCTTATAGAAGAGGCCTTTTTGTATTTACACAGAGCTCTACTGAACAAAGTAATTACCCTTTACAGAAACTGTGCTTTGTAAGCATTAGCTTTGTGAGATTAAACCTAAACTTTGAAATTAAGAACTCTACCAGAAAGCCACTAAGCTGAGACAGGGCCTGACACCATAAATACTGCTTCCATTGACTTCCAAAGGGCATTTTGCTAAAGTAACCAGTACAATAGTCTGAGTTTAATCTAGATGCTCCATTAAGAAATACTGAGACAGTTTCATCTTTCCTCTCTGAAGACATCCTGTTTAAGTGGAGAAAGCGATGCCTTTCAAAGATGCCAAATGATTTAAAAATAAACTCATACAGTCTGAGACTGTCATGCTCTCAAGCCTGTTGTTCCCCTTAATCTTTTTTTTTCAAACGTACACAATCTATTCAATATGATAGCAGAGCAAAACATGGCATTTGTTAGCTGTGTTGAACAGACCATTTACCTATCAGTATTATACATATTTCTTCTCCAAAAAAGCGTAGTAGCATTTAACTCCAGGATCACTCTCACGAAGAATAGACAAATAACCAGTGTGTCTTCTGTAGCCCATACAAAACACCAAAAGCAATTAAACTGCACATATTGTTCTCTATATTAGAGAACTATAAATTAAGGATCACGCCAATGCTGACGCTTGAAAAGCATTGCAGAAATCATCTAAGCCAACACTGAGGCGTTTGTTGTTGTTTTGAAGAAACCAAAATGAAGAACAACAGTCACTTTAGTGACTTCTTGCATTAGGAACAAAGATATTTGCTCTGCTAATAAAGGTAACGACGGTCATATTCTCTTACTATGAAACAATATCCAAAATGACAGATTATGAAGGGGGTTGCACTTCGGAAGCATAATCCAAACTCATGAAACTTAAACATTCAAAGCCCTACAAAACCTAAGGCTTCACAAGGACATTAATACCGGGTCTTACAGGCCATTAAGATGGGACACCTAGTTGGAAAACTTTAAACACCATCAGCAGGTATGGCGGTGACTAAATATTCCAAAGTCGATATATAAAGCATTTTGTACAGCAGCATTTTCAACTTGATTTCTATATAAGGTAAGGCACGTATTAACACAATGTTGCAGCTTTCAGGTTGTGTTTTCCTATGGAGCTCCAGTTTAACTTTCAGGATTTTATGATAAAACTACTAGAAATATCCATGTACCAATACAACAGTATGCCCTTAACACAGTTATTTCTGACATCTACTTTTCAAAGCAAACATCTTCCCTGCACACATAAGCACACCTTTGCCGCTCATCTTTATGTTAGTCATAATACCATTTTACAGTTTGTGTATTTTCAGTGTTTGCGACACGTAACGCTTCTGAGGTAAGACACTGGTAAAATTCCATTCATAGAATTCCCATGAATAAACCCAGTCATCTTTCACCTAATTTATTTAAGTTCCAATTTTTTCCAATTCCAAACAAAAGCTAAATACAAGTTTTAAACAGGTAAGCACTAGTTTTATCCAAAGGGAGCAGGCTTATACAGTTTTACTCCAGTAAAGTACTCAACCCTTAAGCAGAACCTTCTTTGTCAACAAAACTATACAGTAGTCTTCCTTTTATCATTGCACAATCTTAAAATGTTCTGTCAGAACCAACTTTTGACACTCCAAACACTATTTTACATTGTCTTATAATGTCTATTCCAAAAGAAAAAAAACCTCAACAGGTTTTCCATAAGAAATGTTTTAGAAACCAGTATTTCCTGCACAGTTCACCAGCAAGTCTACAAGTCTCAACTCTCAAGAAAAAATAATCCTCTACCAACATTGTTTCTGCAGCTACTATTTTACTTTATTTTGAGCTGCTTTAGCGACTTCAGACTCCAGGTCTGCCTCATCTGTATAAATGCATCCAACTCAAAAGAACACTTTCATACAGTTATACAGCAACTTGGGGAAAGAGATCCAAAACCAAAGTGCCAGTAAACTCAGACATGGCCCAGCAAAATAAAAAAGGCAAAAAATGCCTACACATTAAATGAGATGCTTTTTTGCTTTAAAAAAAAAAAAAAGAAAAGACTTCTTTCCCACATTTACTTCCTATTGTAATAGCCACTTCTCTGTTCATTAAAATGAATCTGATAGTGCTCTTTGATACAATCATTAACAGCAAAGCTATAAGGCTTTTAAACCCATTACATTCATTTCTCACCCTCCAAATACTGATGGTTAACATAGATGTTAGGGGGTATGACCAGCACAAATGGGAACACCACCACAAATGATCACCTTGTGCTTTCAGATACATTTGTTTCAGTGTACAGTCCCTTCATTTCACATTTTAGTAAGATGCCGATGCAGTGCAGAAGTGTGCAGAGCATCCTCTCTTTCACAAGGTCCATGCAGAAAACAACTAAAAAAATTTTTTTTTTAAAGTTCTGAGATACAAATGAGAAAAAAAATCCAGGATGATCAAGTTTCACAATGTATAGTGTTCTGAACATGAGTCCATTTTCTTCTAATATTCTGAAAGAATAAAGTGGTGAGGAAAGTGGAAATTCACTGCTGCATTCTGTGATCTTCCCCATTTTGCTGGCCAGTACCTTACTCTGGCATGTAAGGACGGAGGTGATCCTCTATGGTACCAACCGTCCAGTGAGTGAGCTGCTCCTGTGGCAGGTACAGGCAGATGCTGCATAACTTGAAGATTGTAGCTTTGTTTTTTGGAGTCTAGAGGCAAAGAAAACCAAAGAAAAGCTATTAAATATAAAAGTTCACACAAGAATAAAAGACAGACCCCAGCAGACCCAGCCCAGGTTACAGCTTGCTGCTGGTTGTGGGTGAACAACACAGGCATGTGAAAGCCACCATTTCACACACACAACAGCCAAATCAAAATCCTTTAACAAGTGAATTCTTTTTATTATGTTATTTTTTCCCACTTAAATAATTTATGTAATATCACACAAACTAAGACAATATTTTATTTTTTCCAAAACAATGTTAAGTCTTTTTTTCTAACTTAATTTTAATACTAGAACATAAAATCTTATGAATACATCTGTGGCCTATAATTAGCTTTTGCATGCGTGAATCCTATTTATAGCATGTTTCCTCTGAAACTGCTGAAATGCAAGCATGAACACACGATCAATTTTTCCACTAAAAACCACTAACATTCCTGAGAAAAAACATTCAGGACAATTCTTAAAAAGCTTACACTCTAGGTAGAAAGCAAAAAGAGAGGGACAGGGTAAGTTTACCTGCAAGTGCTGTCTGTCGATGAAGAGAAACACTGACTGGTTAGGGTTGTTGACAACAATTCCAGTCTTGTCCTTTCGGCTCAGAACATGCAGAAACTGTTTTTCATAGTCACCATGATGAAACTCAAACTTGGCCTGCGGTGCGTGAGAGATAGAACGATAAAATATTTACCAAGTGAAAACTCAAACACAAGCAATTAATTTCATTCAGTCAGGGGCTTTACAACCACTTCTGTTTCTCTGTTTCTTTTCTTTTCTCATCTATGAAAAATGAAATTGGAAACCATAGCAACTACACCCTTGAGCCTTGGCACAAAACTTAAAAGATTTCCCTAGTTTAATTCTGCCAACACTGACATTAGTCATAACAATGACATTAACAATTCAAACAAAGGTGCAACTTTAACCGCCTCCATAAAAAAAGATTCAGCTGACAGAACATCTGTGTTATCAACAATACAACACATTTCTGCTAATAACTTATTATTGCAGAGTGCATACAGAAAACAATACACATATTGGTGCTCAAAAATTTGAATGTAAATAGCTAAAGATACCTACTGAAGAGTTAATTTAAAATGTTTGAGATGTTTGAAATGTTTCTCTCAATGCAAAATTGTAATGCAAAAATACCATCTCAGATCCTCTTCCATTTAATCAATTTGTGCCAAGGTCACAATTTGTAATAAGAGGAAGCAGAATTTAAATTTCAAATGATTGTGTGATTTACACAAAAGAGCCCACATACTTAAACATTCACAGAAGTCACAGACCTTATCATCAATGGACTGATTAAGCAAAGATTCCCCCCCCCCCATCCCCCCCCCAAAATGTTACTTAAGTTAAAAAAAAAAATACCTGAACAGGCCTAAAGGCTTCATCAGATCCCTTCCACCGAGAGAACAGGAGACAGACTATCTTCTCAATGTCATTACGAGGCCAAAGAATGAAGTCCATCTCCTGGGTACAGCCGATCACATCCTGTAATTAATAAAGATCTGTATTAACAGCCCAGCCACATACAGATAAGCACCTCATCTATACAGGCGCTGTGTTACAAGGTGGTACTTATTACTTTTGTGTGATTTTCTGTCTATATTACTCCCAAAACAACTCAAGTCTTCTTTGCCTCCCATTGAATTTTAAAGTAAGTATCCAGGTAATGTAAATTCCAACTTTATGAAAACTACCATTCCTGGGAAAGACTACTTTCTAATATTCATCTAACAAAACCACTTAGTTGTAAACCAGGAGTTGTTGCAAGAATTTATCCATGCCTATTAATAAAAAGGCTGGCAGAAGAGATAATTCCCAAGACAGATTTCAATGAGACAGATTAAAGGTAAAGCATGAACACTACAGATTAAAACAGAATTTCACAATGCGCACGCTAAGTTACCCTTCAAACCAGACCCCACAAAAAAATGCTCTCAGAATTTTCACGCAGAAGAGTTGAGAAAATAAGGCAGCAGGATTAGCCTTAAGTTTCACAAGAAAAAATACAAATGTTTAAAACCCAAATTAAAACTCAGCAAGTATGGAGAACAACTTTACCCTGCGCATAGACTGGTAGCGGGGTGCATGAAGCTGTACTACATCCTTCTGCAGAAGCTCTAAGGAACTTTCCAAAGAATAGCTGGAATCCCGCACACCTCTCAGGATATTTTCTTCATAATTATTGGTCATGACTGGTATCACTTCAGACACTTCAAAAAGCGCTGACTTTTTCTTCTGAAAAAGAAAGCACACACTGCATTAAAACTACAATCCGTTCTAAGTGGTTCTTGCTAACTTCAGAATTTATAATTTTTTGTAATAATATATAATTTTATAGCCCATGAGCAGCATTAACCTAACTAAAGAATTATATAACAGACAAAACTTATTTTTACCAACTCCCATCTCCCTCCCATCCAGAACACATGTAACAGGCAAGTACTTGCTGACCAAGCCAGGCTGAGCTAACCTACTTTAAGCAAACTAGTAGATAGACATCCTCAGTTCACTTCGGCATAAGCAAGTTTTATAGGACTTAAAACAGACATTTGATTTTAGTTGTAACATTCAGACTACTTTGTAGAAATTAATTGCAATCAGGTGCTGATATAAGCATACTAAGACCCATATCTGCTAAGAAAATCTAATTGATATCACTGATTAAACCCTAATATTTCTTGGGAAACTGTTAGGACAAACAGCACAGAAGGAAAAAATAAACAAACTGTACTCTCAATACAAGTTAGCTCAACAGTCTCTCTATTGCTATGAGACAGTGCCTAGAAACGTGTCGCTATATACAGCGGTGTTTGCATTAGAATTGATGAACAAAAGCAAACTGGACTTAAGAATTTTAGGGAAACTTCCCGATTAAGTTCAGAGAACAGTCTCCATTAGAACCAAGTAACTTCCATGGAACGAGAAGAACATTTGAGCAAATCAAGCAATATTAGAGTTCGTGTACGTGCACTTCCTCCTTTTACTGTGTATTTGTCTGCCATTTGTTTCTATCTTCACTCACTCAATTTGTTCAGTACACTTATTCTAAGCATCTACTTTTCTTCACGTCCTGTGGACAGAAACTCTCTTGCAACTCCGGCTCAACGTTAACTTTAGAGATATCCTCCACATTTACAGCATCCAGTAGTCTTCCACAATACTGTCAAGTAAATGACGACTTCCTCTCTTCCCTCCCTTTCAAGATGTCAGCAACAGTTTCACGTGTCTACCTGCTCAGGTCATTTCAACACTGCATTTTGCAACCACTCCCTTCAACCACTGGGTTTTCCCTTCTGCTTTAACCAGATAAATGCAGTAGGGTTAGCAATCATTCCAGACAGGTCTTTCTCAACTTAACTGTTTCACTGCAAACCATTATGCCATTCAGACCCCAATTGAGCTGAATAAAGTACAGCATCAAGTCAGATAAATATTTACTCAATACAGAAGTTACCAACTGATCATTTAATATGGCATTGGCACCTTCTGCATTACAAAACTACAAACATCTGAAAAGGAAAGCCAAACTGTCAATACACGAGAACTGGTCAAATACAATACCAATTAGCAATAAGGATATGTAAAAAATTCAACAAAACATCAGGATATATCCTTAAGATGCATCAGGCAGTAAGATTTGGCCCAGCATAGTCAACTCAAAGTTTGCATTGCAACACAAGAGCAGAGAAACAAAAACCAAGTTACCTTGTCCTTGAACACAAAGGCAATGTACATCTTGAAGTCAAACTGGTCAGCTAAAGATTCTTTTTTCTTTCTAAGCTGAGCACGAAGTCTGTTCAGAGCTTGTTTCTTCCGGGAGTTTGGGTCCCCCATTTTGTTATACAGGTGGTACTAAAGCCTTTGGAAACTGTCGCTAAACTATGGGCACTTTTTCATAAGACTCAAGTACAACAGAAACAAGTCATTTTATTCCTGCTAATACGACTGAATAGATAAAACGCGAGTGCAACCCAAAACTGCACCTCAGGCAGTATTTTATGAGAAAGTCGTATCGGAGGGGTCAAGAAACAAAAGCAGTTGTCCAGCCATGGCTGGACAACAAACAGGTTTGACAATAAACCAAGAAAAAAAAACTAAGAAATTTAAAGAAAACAAATTTGAACAGTTTAGCCGCAGGAATAAGTGGGTGAGAATGGAGAAAAAAACAAATCTTATCACAATTTATGTGTACAATAAAAAGCAACTGGCACAAGCCCAATCCATGGGGGGGGGGGGGGTAATTTTTGTTCTGCTTACAAAAAAAAACGAAGCTGATATTATAAATTGCGTTTTACCCCAGCCGGATTCATGACTCTACTGATTATTATTCTCAGATTTCCACTACTGCTATGTTGCCTGTCTTTTTTTTTTTTTCCTTCTTTAAAACGATTACACTTGGTGGAGAGCAGAGAAAAGGGTGCAAAGGAGGAGTGCACATCCTGGGAAGTATGACATTTCTCTGCCAACAACAAAATTAACTACAGACAACACAGCGCTGGTTTGCAGGAAAGCAAAGAGAAAAAACAGCGGAGTCACTTCAAACACCATTCTGCTCATCATCGGGCACATCGCTGCCCTGAGGCTACTGCTGCCAAAGGGAAGAGGGATCATGATGGCCACAGACGAGAAGCTGGCAGAGGTTAAGGGACAGTATTATCTCACCTAGAGACTAAACCCCAAACCGGCGCCCCAAACCCAGACTCCTTACCAGCACGAGAGCCCTACATTCCCTAACACCTTGCAGGCTCCCTGGGCTGCTGATCCCCCGGGGATCCTTCTCTCTCTGCTGCTGCTGAGCCCCACAGCGAGCACAGTTAGCCGAGGCTGTGCATGGCCAACGCTTCCTGCTTCTCCTCAGGCCTCTCGCTACAGAGGCTGCGGCGGGACACCCACAGTAGCACGGCGTTTCCCCTCTCACTTCATGGTCACGACTTGGAAAACATGGAGAGAGTTTCGCTTCCGCTTTTTCTCGCCAAACAGATTTTGGTGCCGAAAAAAATCAAAAATATGCAAGTTTTGTTTTTTTAAATTGCAAGCCGAGGCTGCAATTTTAAACCTCGGAAAGACCCTCCCCACCCCCTTAAAGCAACCCCCACGATTATCAGGTAATTTTCTTTCTCTCTCCAGGCATTTTCCCCCCACACGAGGTGTTTGATTGGTAGGGGTTTAAGGTTTTTCGGTTAGCGAATTCGTCGGACCGGGTTAAGAAAGAGGAGAAAGGAATATTAACCCCTCCTTAAGGGAAAAAGAAGAAAACAGAAGGAAAAAAAAAGGAAAAAAAAAAAAAGAAACCCCCTCCCAAAACTTCCCCCCAACTTAACCGAGAGGCTGAGAGACTCCGACAGGAGGCCGAGCCCGTGTCTCGCTCGCTACCCGCAGCCGGCGGGCGCAGGAGGAGCAGCGGAGGCGGCGGCGGTGCTGGCGGCACGGCGGGGAGCCATGTCAAGATAAAGCCACGAAGCCGCCGAGCCCCCCCATCCCTGCTGCGGTGGACGCGCTGACCGGGCCGCCCGCTCTGCCGCCGCTCAGCCCCAGCCTAGTCCCCATAGCCTAGCTCAGCGCCCCGCTGACGGGGGAAATGGTGGCGGAGGGAGGAGGAGGAGGAGGATGAAGAGGAGGAGGAGGAGGCGGCGGGCCCTGCGCTAGTGGCTCCTACGGAGGGCGGCGGGCATAGAGACGCCGGCGGAGGGTTCCCTTCGCCCGGGCGGGGCCGGGTGGTCCTCGGAGGGCTGCGGCCGGAGGGCAGCGGGAGCGCCGCGGGCTGCGCCTGGGGCTCGGCGGCACCGGGAGCGCGGAGGGACGGGAGCTGCGCGCCGCCACCCAGCCCGCAAGATGGCAGCGCCTGAGTCACACAGGCGCCGCCCTGCCCGCAGCGCGCAGCAGCCGCCCGGCGGCGCGTACCAAGCGCCAGGCACCGCGGGGGGGCACAAATACAGAATCGCGTTATACGCGCTGGGAAGCTCCGCGGTGGCCTCGTTAGCCGCGGGATCTCATTTTTTAGAGGATGAAAAAGAGAGAACAGCAGGGTTAGGGCGGCTCTGACCCATCGCCACGCCAAAAAAAGGGGTCTCTCTTGGCCGCTCCTCTCTCCCCCCGCCGCCGTGACCCGCAGGGCCGCGGGACAAGGCCCCGGATGGGGTTGCTCAACGCAGTTGGGGGGGGCACCCCCTCGCTCCCCCCCCATCTTGTGTGGTACCTGCCCCTGGGCCTGTGGCGGCTCCTTCTCGTTCAATTCCGCCCAAAGGAGTTTGTCAACTGTGTGCAAAGCAAACTGTGAATTAAAAATAAAAAAAAACGTCGCTGACCATAATGTGTAAGGTGGTGACCCCCCACAAGCAGAGCCCTGGCAGCAGCAGCCCCTGCCTGTCCCTGTACATGCGCCTCTGTGGCGGCTGAGGTGGGTCCTGAGGAGGTCTGCTCGTTTTTGTTTTTGTTTTTGTTTTTTTTGTCCGAAATAAATAGTTGCTATTTCAGCCTGATCCTTGAAGAAAAGTAGGTGTTTGTATTCCTGTCCTAAAGGAAAGGCTTACGCTTCCCACCTCGCACCTCCTCCGGCATGAAAGAGAAGCAAGGGCATGGTTCACGTTTTCAAGCATTTCTTTAAATTGCAAGGGACCAGTAGGCAGTAAATACATTTTCACCTCAGTGTCTGGGCATTTTGACTATCCACCCCTCCTCACCCCCCCTAGGCATGGCAGGCAAAGCCTCGCCACCCAAAATGGAGGGTGCCTCTGAAATGCTGCGGAGCTCAGGTTTGCCTTGTGCTGGCTGTGACTTGCTGTTTCGCAATGGTCTGTCGCCACTGCAGTAAAAAATAGGTTGCAGGGGTGAAGGCACCTCTCCCACCTTCCCCCTGGTGGTGTCCGTGACTCACAAGAGCCGAAAGGGTGTTACACAAGATGACAAGCAGAAGGCAAGTGCAGGCACTGTCTGGCTTGTTTGGTTGTGTTTCAGAGCCCGCAGAGCATGGCGATGGGCACTCTCTGATAAACTCCTGTAAATTTCAGTCCTTTTTTTTCTTTTCTTTATCTGCACTCTGCTCTTACTTGTCTCTGCTGGTTTCCTTTGTCGCTTCACGACTCTTCCTGTTGGCTATCTCCCTTTAGCTCACTCTCCTTTAGCACACTCCCTCAGACACCTTCCCAGTGCCTGTCTCACAGGGAGCTGTTGTGCCTTGGCCCTTAGATCTCCTCATCTTCCCCCACCATTAGGCAAGCCCTCTGAGTCAGACACTCCATCTTGCCTTCCCTGTTGCAGGGACACTCCCCTGTTGTTTTGAACTGGCCATAAAGAGACCATTTCTTATCCACTTGGGGGCTGCTGTAAGAGTGCTCACTGCTAGTGTCAATGCCTATTGAAAACAACCCCGTGAGCAGAGGTAAAAAAGCAACGTGTCTAAAAAGTAGCATTACATTACCTCTAGATTGCCAGGACTATTTCAAAACACCAACATTGTTTAATGAAAACATCAGCCCGGCCGTAACGAGAGCTGAGTTTAGATCCCCCTTTTGCAGTCAGAGCAGTTTTGTTTGTTGTGCTGCAGCCTGAAACCCCGATCTGCGTCCCCTGCTATTTTAAGCTCTGACTCATGCTCAGCCCATGACCCGTGCTGAGCTGCCGTGACCGATACAAAGCAGGCCCAGCACAGCGGGGCGGCTGCGAGGGGATTTGCCCCGGGACAGAAAGCCCTCTGGGGGAACTGGCACCTCGCCCGCCTGCCAAGGAGAAAGGAAGGAGCTTTCTTCCAGCCCAGCAACTCCAGCTGCCCTTTCCAGGGAGCCGTAAGGCCAGGGATACGGCCACAGCTCCTGTGTCCTTTGCACAAGGGATTGGGCAGCTGCCCAGCCCCGGGCAAAGGATTGAGTCCAAAAATTTGTGTTGAATGTCGTGCTGGCACAAGAACAGTGTTTCTTCTTGAGGGCTTTCGAGAGGCCGCTCAAATCCTCTCACAGAAATTCAGATGGGGATAGGGCCTAAAGTTGCTCTGAGTTGCTTGTGCATAGATTGCTGCTCCTCCTCGTATGCCTCCCTTACCAAACTCTGTGAAGGATTTTTTCTTCTCGTCCATTGGCTAGTAAAGATATCTTGGCAATGTTTACACAAATAAGAAGTCCAAACAACTAAAATATGTTTATCATACATATGAGGATATGCACAGAAATACCTGCACTAAGAAAGCCATAAGTAATAGCTGTCTTGTCCTACATTGTGCTTCTTTCTCTCCATAGTGCACAATGACGAAGCTCTTAGAGTAGGAAAAAGTACATTACATAGTATAAAAAAGCACAGCTCATATAGTAGAAAAAAAAGTAGAAAAATAATACATCAACATCTTAGTTAAAATAACATACATTATTACTTAAGTAGCATTGCTGCTACTGAATGACGGGAGTTAAGACCTAGCAAAATAAATGTTTAAATGATATTGATCTATAATTCTCTTGACAATTGTATAATTGTATAATTCTCTTGACAATTGTACAGTTCTCTTTACAATTGTGTAATTTTCTTGACAATTGTATATTGTTATTCTTCCTTGTGGTTATGCAACTTTGTATCATTTATAAAAGAGGCTGGTGTGCTTGTGTGCCAGTGTGTTTTTTACAACTGTGTCATTTGGTCTAATGAGAGACTGCCTCTCTCTTCAAATCTTGTTTCAATCAGTATAAACTTCATCATGAAGGAAAGGAGGCAGAAATGTGGGTGGTATACAAAACAAACCCGACAAGTAGGTTGTGGCAGTATATGCAAAATACGTAATAGTTCTTTTTTAGGCTTCAATCCCATTAGCACAGCAAAAAATTGTGTTTCTCATGCATGTAAAATCCAGGCTGAGCTAAACGGTCAGTGGCCTTGGTCAGCTTGGTTAAAGCTGCACATACAAATGAGCTGGTGTCCTTTCGTCTTTCTTCCATTCAATGTGAGAAGGACTTTGCTACTGTGTCACTGTAGCCCTGTAGCCCTTTGGGAATCGAATGTCTGCAGATCCCCAGGGGCTTCTGTCTAGCAGCAGAGGGGTGACGGTGCTCAGCTGTCACCCCGGAGAAATACAGAATCAAGCAGCATGGCCAACAGCTGCCCATGAAGGAAAGACCTTGTCACAAAAATATATTATTGCTATAGTTTTCCTTGGGAGATAGAGAGATGTTTGAGAAATGTAGTTTTGAGAAGCACTGCATGTCTGAAATAGTTGTTGCTTATATATACATATTTTATTTTCTGCTGTGATAAACTTGTATTTCTATTCTCCATTTAACTGTTTTCTTGCTGTTTTCAGTGAAGTTAAGCACTGTACTTTTTCACATTTAGTTTACATGGTACGTTGTGGGCTTTTCTGCAAATTAAAGAGGATTGATAACTTTATAGAAACACCTTGGTTATTTATTTTTTCAAAATTGATACGATTTCAGATTCTATCTCCTGTTTTCAGAATTAAAAGTTTACTTATAAGCATGTGGGCAAGATTGTACTCTAATGCCAATGCTCTAAATTCCCAACTTATTATAATTAGTTTTATTTTTTAAAGGATTATAACAAATTGATATATAAATTACAGACGTAGATAGGAGGAGATGAGATGGAGCCTGTTATCTGTCTGTTTATACTTCCCTTTTGTATTGTACTGGCCGCATATGTTAGAAGTACTATCAGCCCTGAAGCTACTCACTTCAAACACAGAACTATGATTAATTCAGTGCCAAATGCTTATGCATGAGGCAAAAATAAATTAGTATTCCTTTGTAAATTCAAACAAGACAAATTAGTGGCAATTAAAACTCTTTCATGTACTTCAGAGAATACTGTAATTCACTCTGTTCTATCTTTAGAGCAAAAATTAGTTTCTAAGGCATAACAGGAATGCTTTTGTGTAGAGAAATGGCAATGTTTGATGTGGAAAACATTCCTTACAGCATGCTGTGGACAACTGTGCATCCACCGCACAGCTATTGCTACAGCATTAAGCTTCATTCATCATTTCCCTGCGTCCCGCCTTCTAGCTGTAGGACTCTGGTCATAAAATGGACCATACATTCTTGGGCATGTGAGGTATTGATCCTTAACTTTGCTGAACTACACCTACTTTTTGATGGGTTTGCTCTATCTTAATAATTATATTTGTGTATATATATATAAATAAAGACGATTATGTGTTTTCATTTTTCACTTGTCCACTTTGTGCTTTTCTGACCTGTTTAGGAGTGCTGAGTATGTGCAGTTATGATGTCAAAAATAGCTAAAGGTTCTCAGCACCTTAGCTGAGAAGACAGCATCCCCAAACATGGGCACACAGACAATTGCCTCTTTGAGTGTGGTGGTCAGGATCTCTTAAACAGCATGGGTCTGGTTTTGTTTGAGAAATACATGTCTCATCTCTAAAACTGTAGCATTTATTCTGAGAATATCTGAACTGCATATTAAAAGCAAGGGTCTCTGCCTGCAATTTGTACACAAACCTGTGATTCAAATTCCATCGGACAAAGTGTTTTGGTGTCTGAAAGACAACTGACTCTTTGTTACTCTGCTGTGTCATTTTTAACTTATGTTCTCAGCTAGTGCTGTGCAAATGCATTTGTCTTCATTAGACAGGTGTACTAGCATGACAAAGGTAGTTATGTTCCAATGTAGTTTTTGTGTTTGCTCAGCAGGTGCTTGCGAGTACAAGAGTAAAGTTTGAAACAACTTGCTTTAATTATTGAGTCTGAAAACAGTATTCTAAGTACTGTCAGTCAACAGAATTGGAATTAGCTTTAGATTAATCAATTCCTAGCCTTTGTAGGGAATGGTTCATTTTTAAATCTTAAAGCAGCAGGCAAACGGTGGTTTTTTCCAGGTAAATACATCACTGAGATTAGGACCTAACTGTCCTTTATGGGATTTCTTAGCAACTCACACAGTACTAAGGAAAAAATCAGAAGGTGAGATGTAGATTTTTTCTTTTAATCTTTCCCCTCGGATTACTACTGATCACTATTAACAGGACAATCTTGTCTTCTACACAGAAAGAAATTGCAAACTCTCTGGAAAGATTTAATTTACAGCAGTGGCCATTATAGAAAACCTGCTTTGCCAGGATTAAGGGAAACCTAGGGAAAAGAAGACTGGTCATGCACTCGTGAGTAACACCCAAAACACTCTTAAACACGAGGTAACGCCACAGAACCAGTACTGTGAGGGTGGGGAAGCGCCGGTTAAAGCGAGGCCACGCTGCCACCTAGTGTCACCCAGGGGATGGATGGCAGGGGAGCTTTCCACGGGCACGCTGAGGCACACCGGCAGGCTGGGAGCAGGAGCGGTACGTGCTCAGTCCACTCAGGATGCCCACGGTTTTTTTTCTTCCGAGCTTTCTGAGGGTTCTGAGGAATCTCCAAAAGATGCCAAGTTGGGAGCCAAGTCTCTCAGAAGACGACAGCTGAGCAAGATGTTGGGTGAGAGCAGCGAATAATTCACTGCAGCCCAGGATTTGTCAGCTTTTCTTTTCACCCCCTAAAATAAACGGCACTTTTATTGGACAGAAGAGACAGGAGAAGAGAAGCAAGGCAACCCGAGAGCCACAGTTCCTGTTTGCTGATTCAAAGATCCAAAACCCAGCCTCAGGGCTTCACTCCTACTCTCTGGCTTGCACCCAGAGCAGGACTGAGATAAGATGTTCACCTGCTTCAGAGGTGCAGCGCTGTGCTGGGTCTCCTGAACCCTCTCCACAGTAGTTCTCTGCATCTAGAACAGTCACAGTAGTTGTTTACATTAAATACTGATACATAGGAAAGCATTTACGATATTTATGTAATAAGGTAATTTACATGATACAAAATAACAATTTAATTTACCTGCGTTAAATGTAACGGGTAGAAGTAGAAAGAGTATTTAAGTACCCCAGAGCTTGCTAATTCTGTGGATTAAAAGAAAGGCCTTGACAAAAGGCACAATACGACTGTCAAATAAAATACCATTTTGCCAGTACTTGATTCAGACAGCTAAGTCCAAACCTTCCAGTGAGCTCTGCTGTACAATGCTTAGGAAGTTTCCACACACATTATGTGCTGTAAGAACCGATAACATTTATCAACAGCAATACAGTATAAAAGCCCTAAAAAGTACACATTCTCCGCTGCCGTGAACAATCTAACAAATTGGCTGAGCTCTATGGGAAACCTCAGCGTGTTTGCTCAGGCTCACTTGAAGTGCAAATAGTCATGAGTATTCATCACACCGAGTTATATTTTTTATGAAACAAACAAGTTGAAATGGCAGAATATTGCACTCAATCTGAAGAAATGTATATTCTGCTAGTCTTGGACTTGACAGATTTTTTCAGGTAAAAACCACTAATTAAATGTAACCTTCAGTCACAAAAATGGGAATTATTACCAAAAAAAAAAAAAAAAAGCAACCTGAAACCTTTTTGTGAGATTTGTTTTTATATATAATTATGCTGGTTCCCACAGTTAGACTATGAATAAGCTTCTAATAATAAGCTCTCAGTGTTCTTTCTGACATGGTGAAGGGATTCTTTACAAACCTTTCAAACTGAAGAAACTGAACAGAAGGAAAACTCTTGAGACACAGCGGTTCATTACAGGACATGTTCTTCAGCTGGATAAATTGAAGGAGTGGCACCTTTGTAATAAAACTCCAGATCATATGCCTCCAGCAAGGAACAGATTAAAAAGACGAACAAACAGAACTGTCACATCAGAACCATCGCCCACTACGTTGGCCCTTTCCAATTATCGACATTTCCAAAAGCAGTTATTCCACTTCTGAGCTGTAAGTTTACCTGAAAAGTTTTTTATAAATTAAAATTGAATTTTGAAAAGGCAATCTTTAAGTAGGTTTCACTTGAGAACGTTAGCATTACATATATTGTATCACGGCCATAAAATCGCTTTGTAAAATTGTATTGCCTTTCATGCATATAAATCTACGCATGCATATAATTTTTAAAATGTATATAATGCAGCTCATGCTCTGTATTTTATTAAAAATACTGAATATTTATATTGTTAGATAACAATATTTTATGTTGTATTTATATTTCATATATTAAAATCATTTCTATTTTTTTATGTGTACTTTACCCATATCCACATCTTTCTGAAAGGAGATGTAATGCTGGAAAGAATTATGTCAATCTTTAATCAGAGTTTAGTCTACCTGCTAGTGTTTTGGAATATGGAAATTTAAAATTTTATTCTAGAATCAAAAAGATTTAAATTAAAGCATGAACACTTTTTTTACAACTATAACAAAGCAATAGTAATTTAGATAGACATTTCTTCATGTATTATTTCTGTTTTCTTCATAAAGCTTACTTTATTTAAAGAGAAAGCTTACTGAGGTGACAGTTTGCTGATGGCACTACATTATTCGAGATAATAGGAATAGGACTGAGTGAAAAAATGCAGAAGGGTGTTACGGAATTTTGTGACAGGATACAACAGCCAGTGAAGTTCAAGGTAAATAAATGTAAATGAAGATACATAGGGGGAATAAATCTTAATTTTACTTGTTGAATAACATGCTTTGAAGTGAACATAATTACAGAATAAGATCTCAGAGTTATGACAGACATTTCCACAAAAATACCAGACCAATGTTCTGCAGTGGTTAAAAAGGCAAAGGTTAAAAAATGGCATGTTGCTCCCAGAAGAGCAGAAAGATGGAACAGGAATGATGGAGCAGACCTCGGAGAAAGAACTGGAAGGGGATCTTTGAAAGGAGAAGGTAGATGAGGACTGGTTGTTTGTTATCATTTCCAGTTCAAGGCCTGGGGACATCAAGTGAAGCTATGGGAATCGGGCTCAAAGGAAAAAAAAAAGGCGGGGGCTCTTCAGACAATGGCTGTTTGAGCTCTGGAACCACTTTGCCAGAGGATGTTGTGGACAATTAGAGTTTAAATGGGTCACCCGGAGACTGAGCAAGTTTATGCAAGAGAGATCAGCTTTATTTCCTTGTACTTGTTTATAGATTTCTTAATCCATTTTTTATATTTTTTGTCAGACCACGACTCTCAAGACATCCTCGTGTCATACAGTTTATTTCCAAACCGAAGACTGACGGTGGTATGCTAAATTAATACTTCAGCCAGTAATTATAATAATTTCTAACAGCTTCATAATACTGCCTGGAAAAAACATTGACAGCTTTCCAAGGCTAGCGGTGAGACCTTGATTGCGAGGAGTGTGACCTTCACTCTGCGGATGCTTACTGGCAAGTCAGCAGAAGATAACATTAGGAAAAATAAAACGCCTCAGGCGGCCGGCAGCGGTTACCTCACGACATCCCCCCCACGGCCACCACACGGACCCCGCCGCTGCCGGCGGGAGGGGCGTGGCTCCGCCGGCGAGGCGGGGAAAGGGGAGGCCAGCGCGGCCTGCGATTGGCTCGGGGTCACGTGACGGGAGGGGAGGCGGGAACCCGCCACGCCGCAGCCGCGCCGCTTTATAGGGTGCGGCCCGCTGCGGGGAGCGCGTGAGTGCTGCTGCTGGCGGGGAGCGGGCGCCGGGCGGGTGAGGGGGCGCGCGCGGGGCTGCAGCCGTTGGGCATGCGCCGCGCTTGCACTGGGGCCGTTAGGGACGGGCCGCGGGCGGGCGGTAGCGTTGCGGCGTTCGGGGCTTGGCGGGCTGCGGGCTCGGCTCCCCATTGGCTGCGCGGCGGCGGAGGGCGGGGCCATGGAGGGGGTGGGGGGGCGCTGCGCTCCCGCCATTTTGGGTGTGCTGCTCCCTGTAGGGCAGGGTGGGCGGGCAGCGTCATGGGGGGTGGTCAGCGGGGGGTCCCGCTCCTAAGTGCCCTCCTCAGCCGGCTGTGGGCCGCCGGGGCTCGTTAACCGTGTGAGCTGTGTGGGGTTTCAGTGCTGTGGTAAGAGGCTATGAGGTGATGTTGTGGTATTACGCTGTTTCTGAGGTGGTGTTGCGGTACTCCGGTGTTTCTGAAGCACAGTTGCAGCCAAACGTGCTCATCTCTATTTATTTATTTTTTCCTCTGTAGCGATCCTATGAATTCCAAAATGAAACAAAAGTTGAATGCGGACAAGTCATCAGGATCTTTGCAGGTATAAACTCTGATGTGTTGCAACTGAGGTACAGACGCAGATAAAGAATAGACAATACATGCTGAAATTTATCAAGGCTGCCTGCATAAAGATGAAATTTATCAAGGTTGCCCAGAACATACTACTTGCCCTGTTCAGGTACTGTACAGGCTAGTGTCTGGGAAGCGGCCTGTCAGTCTGACATGAGCTTTGTATCCGAATACAGAGGAATGTGTTGCAGTGCATTCCCACCTGATTTACCTCCTTTTGGCTTGAGTAATGTCCTGGTGTGAAGTGTGGCTTGGGAACGCTGTGTCCTGGTTGGGCATACGTGTTCGTGGCTACTTTTTTAAATGCTCAACAAGTCGTTTTAATTTGACATTGAGGTAGCTTGCTATCTGTCCATGTGACTTTTAGGTGCCAGCTACCTGTTGTATTTCAAGTACCCAATCAGTCTAGCTGCTAGGACTCTGCAAAGTAAGCTTTATAACCTTTACCCTTTATTGGGAGGAACTTAGAATTAAATCCATCTTGACCTGAGCATGCTTTAACTGAAGTATGTAAGTAGGTTTCTTTCCAAGCCAGCTTAAAGAACTATAGTTGCCTTGGAATTGATGTTTCCACTAACTTTCTCTTTTTAAGAGATAACTGATTAGAAGTTACCCAGGTTTATAATTCGCTTACTCTTGGTACAAGACTGTTTTGTGGCTAAATGTAGACCCTAATTGGAATTGTACAAATGCAGTATAAAATAGTCTGATAGCCCTCTATCACGAGGGTAGAGAGACTGTAATGAGAATTTATGGTATTAATGAAAGCAGCCATTTGATAGGTCAGGCTTCTTGTACTTTTCACATAAATACTTATGTGCCATGGGTTAACTCAGGTATTGGTCAATAGTTCCTTGACAGAGTATTCTTAACTCTAATCCTCAATAGCAGCAAGCAGTGTCTGACACACGGTGTGATTCCTGTTCCCACAGTAGTTAGTGTTTGTCCTGTAGTTCAACAGCAGGGTAATTGGTGGCAGAAACTACCGTGGGAAAGGCGACCTCTTGTCATATGAAGTACGGTGTGAATCAGTAACTTTCTCACGCTGGTGTGGCATTGTATTCTGGCTGTTTTTGCTTGGTTGTCTGCCATTGTTTGCTATCCCATGGTGGCCATGTAACCAACCCAATCAGAAATCTTTAATGCAGGAAATAGGTATTTATGCATGACAAGAAAGGTGATAAACATACTGTTTATACAAAACAATGGCCTGTCTGGATCCAAGCAAGGAAGCCCTTAACTCCAGTTTGGTGGATAATTGAAGCAACATATCTATTTAAATGAGCGCCACTTGAGGGTGTGTTCATAGGTAATAAAAACAGGTACGGCTTAAAGTAATGTGAATACCTTTGCTAAGTAAACTTGCAATAGCAGTCGCTTCTGTCTCTGTCCCCTCAGAGACTGATGCTGCTGTTGTCAAGTACAGCTGTGGGAGCTTCAGCTGTATTGTATGTGTGCCTCTGCATTTTAAATGGCCTTGAAATCTAGTCATAATATTTCTGTTATGACTTCTTCAGGTTCCCTTATGAAGGCTAAGGGCAGAGACTGAGCATAACTTCATATGATTAGGGTCACCTCTGCTGTAAATGATTAGATCCCTTTTTTTGCACAGGCTTTGAAATAGGCTTAAGTATCATCTTTTCTGGAAAAGATGAGCCATGGGTTATAGTAATGGACGCATGATAAACTTGTGAGTTTCTTTTTATGTAGAAAAGTGGGACAACCCTCTGAAGCAACGTTTGTCTTTTCAGAAATACTTCACAGACGCTGCATGCAGTGCTGCCCCAAGACAGACTCTTAAAATGATTCAGCCTTCAGCAAAAGGTTGCCTGGTTGGCAGAGGTAAAGAGGTATGCATTAGAAGATTGCTTGTAGTTGTGTAGTTATTTCTACTTGTAGTGAAATGCTTTTGAACTTTAATGGAAAAAGCATATAATCCACTAACTAGTGGCTTACTAGCCACCGATGCTTACTATTTTAGTAATAATATTAAAAATTAGTTACCTTGGAGTACTTCAGGAAAAATGTTTGACATTCTTCTTGTGTTAAGCATGTTTATTAAGGATGTCTGTAAGCTTGAACTAGTAAAGAAACTGGAGCTGGTAGACTTGCTTGTTGTTATGGGCAAGCTGACTTAAAGTAAGTTTGTTTTTTTTTTGAACTGCTCAGAAGTTAAACCTGTGTGTCTTACGCAGAAGAAATCTTCAGTCAAAAGGAAACTCTGGAATAACAAGTTTACTTCCTCAACTTGTAAAGCTGAGGTGCCTGTGGACAAAGAGCAAGAAAACGAAAATATAGATGATGTCATTCAAGCCGTAGATCTCATTAAAAGTATGTGGTAATTCTTGAAATATTTTCTTCCTCTTATATCCCGATGGGAGCATAGCATTTTACCTTGAAGCATGGTTTCTTTGTCAGCTAGATAAGCATTTTGTGTTTTTGTTATACTTAGTGGGTATTTCCTCTGTAGTATGGTGAATAAAGTATATGTCTGCTGTTCAGTAGTTCCAGATACCAGTTACCATAAACTCATTGTGTGCAGTGCTGAGAAGTCCAGTAGTTCATTATTTTAGCTTATCTACAAGTTTTCAAATGACTAAGTTAAAATGAAAGTCTGTCTTGATGTAGTATGCTGCTGCAGAAGCGTCCTAGTTTCTCAGGACCAGTATAAAATATCTTGAGTTTAATGGGAGACTGAAGTTCAGTGTGGACAGTGACTTGGGAATAAGACTTCTGTCTTCCATAAAGTACAAGTTAAGGCTGGGAGTTGTAAATGTGACCATCCATCTTAACACAGCATGCTGTCATGCCTGAAGCAGTTTCTAGAAGACTCAGCCTGTATAGCCATTAATACAGTGTGGGATTTTTGTCTTCTGTAAACTCATGTTTCTAATTGTAAACTTAAAACAAATCCTGTGGAAAAACACTACACGGAATTCTTATTCTTGCAGTATAAAGAACACTTGTATACAGGTTAGGTTTCTTAAGGTGATCTCCGGAGTTCAGTCCTAGGCATGGACTTATTGTATCTTCTTACTTCAGAAAGTCCTTCATCTCAATACTGGAAAGAAGTGGCTGAGGAAAGGAGGAAGGCTCTGTATGAAGTTCTTCAAGAAAATGAAAAGGTAGCTTGTGAAAGATAAGGAACTTTGGTACCACTGGCTATTGTCCTTCTGTTTTAACATCTTGTTTCTTGAACACAGTTGCACAAAGAAATTGAACAAAAAGATGGTGAAATCGCCCGCCTAAAGGAAGAGAACGAAGAACTAATGTCACTGGCTGAACATGTGCATTATATGACCAGCATGATTGAGGTACTTAAAGGCAGTGTTGTAGAGCAAAAGATGTGAGAAATCAACAAGGATATTTTAACAAATAATGACTAGTCTGAAAAGTTTATTTAAAGAAATTGTTCCCTCCAAATGCATAATGGATAAAAAAATCTTCATGTAAGAAATCCGATACTTCACACTGAGTTTTTGTACAGAGCTTTTAATATAAATTTAAGCTTTTACTGGCCAGGAGAGCACATTTCTGCACCTTGAGCAAAGTTTTGGAAGACAACTGTGTCTCAGTGCAAAATCTAGCTAAGGCTGATTCCATTAGCTAGTAAATGGTTTAGGAAAAAATACATATTTATTTTGCACTTTAAATTGCAGACCTAAAGTAGATTAACTTCCGAAGGTATAGATGAAACTACACAGCTGTTATACTTCAGAGTTCCCTGTGGACAGGTATCCTTGTCACTGATTCTGTGGAAACAGAAATAGATTGTCTGTAACAGCTCCTGAAACTGAAAAGTACATAGCTGTGGAACCTGGAAAATGATTACTGAGGTTGTTTTTGCTCAGATTGAGCTCTCAACTGGGATAAGAGGCTAAGTGCCTGGCAGATTATTTCAATCCTGATTGGACTGGGGAGGTGGTAATTAAATTAAAGATTATTGTGAACTACTTGATTAAGAAAGAAGTAAACTTTATCAAGTTAACTTTCAGTTAGGACTGAACTAAAAAAAAAATGCACTAAGACTCCACTGCTTTGTTCTGCTTGACCTTGGTTTTCAGGCAGTGCTGACTGTTAGTGAAACTTAGGCAGAAATTAAATGACTTAAGATGCTAATGTGGTGGGTCTTACCTGTGGTCCCTCAGTAGTTAACTTATTAACTGTAAGCTGTTCATTTCTAAGGCTTCAGTTCAAGAAGGCAGCAGAGCTGAGCCTTAAGATCAGAGTAGGTTAATAATTTTAGTTTGTTAATCAAGTGCTAGAAGTTACTGTGTCGTCTAGTTATTCTAGACTTAATGTAACTTATCTCTGGTTAAAAAGTGAATGGAATGTGTTAGTTTAATTTTAGGAAAATGATTGTAGTATATAATACTATAGATAAATAACTTGGTTGTTTAATCCTTTATGCAGTATTTCACTGGCTACTACTCAATGTGAACTTGGTACTTTCTCTGTCCTTTGCATTTTTCCAGAGGTTAACAGGGCAAGAAACCGACAATCTCGAGACATTGAAAAGTCTGGCTTTAGAGGAATCCAAACAAGAATATGAAGAATTTAACCCAGGAGATGATGCAGACAGTACTTCTGAAGAAGGGCCATTGCAAGAATCATGTGGTTTAAGGAAGAGTATATCAGACAGTACTTCAAGTGAAGCGAATTACTGACAGCTGGAGTGATGACCTTAAATAGGCTTGTGTATATGCCTTCTTATAACTGCAGACTTCCCCTTGAAAGGATATACTAAAACTTTTCAGGTATAGAAGCTTGTGAGAGCATTGCAGATAGTGGTTTTTTAACTGGAATTATGTAGCAGTGAGTATTTGTATACTGCTTGTAAAGCTTGTTACAGGCTGCAGTTAATTGCTTGTTTAAAGTCCAAATACTGTGTATTTTGAACTGTTGTGTAAATATCATTTGGTCTGACATGACATGTGAAAACTGATAAATAAATCTTTACCTTACTAAAACAGCCTCTTATTTGAGCAAAGAAAACAGCTGGTTCCAGGTTCAGAAGTCAGATGTGGCTACTGTAGATGGAAGTTTCCTGACTATTTGGGGGGAGTGCCTGGACAGAATTCTGGAGAACAGAATTGTTTTGGGGGGATGGCAGAAAGGAAAAGCCAAAAAAAAAAAAAAACCCAAACACTTGTGCTGTTGGTGAGACTTCAAAAAATCTGAAGAATGGGTAGTAAGACTCAAAAATGTCCTAAGGTTTAATTAGACTTACGCTCTTCAGCCTCCATAGAACACTACCTCTGTCTTTTAAAGGAGCCTTTCCTAAGATGTGTGAAAGCTTAAGTGGAAAGTATTAGTCTTCTGGAAATACTTTGCTTTTTTATTTATAGAATAGTTCAGTTGTAAGGGACCTACAGCTACCATTGAGGCCAACTGCCTGACTGCTTTGGACCTAACCAAAAGTGAAAGCGTGTTACTGAGGGCATTATTCAAACCTCTCTTGAACACTGCCAGGCATAGGGCATCTACCACCTCCCTAGGAAGCCTGTTCCAATGTTTGACCAACCTCAGGGTAAAGAAACTTACTCTGATGTTCAGCCTGAACCTCCCCTGGTGCAGCTTAGTGCTGTTCCCATGTGTACTGTCCTTGGTTCCCAGGGAGAAGAGACCAGCATCTCCCTTTCCACTTGTAGAAAGTTGCAGAGAGCAATGAGGTGCCTCAGAGCTTCCTTCTTCTCCCAACTAGATGGACCAGGTGTCCTCAGCCTCTCCTCACAGGCCATGCCTTCCAGCCCTGTTACCAGCACCCCCAGGTCCCCTTCTGCTGCCCTGCTCTCAGGCTCCCAGTCTGTGCCTGGCATTGCTCTGCCCCAGGTGCAGAACCCAGCAGTTACCTTTGAACTTTGTGCTGTTGCTGATTGTCCAGCTCTCCAAGGTATCAAGATCCCTCTGCAAGGCCTCTTGTCCCTTTGTGAAAAGATGAGGCGGGATGTTCATGCTGTTTTTCAGCAGCTGTGCTGAAAGCTTGATGGACACAAAGCAGCTTACGCTTCAGAGCTGTTCTGAAAGGAAACTCAATGTCTGTTTTCAAAGTATTGTTGCAGTATTTACCAAGGCACAAGGCAGTATGTTTACCAATGAAAAGTTTTGAAGTGTTTGTAAGGAAAAAAGGCACACTTTCAAACTTTTGATCTGGTATCCATCTGGAGAAAACTTGCTTGCAGTTGCTTGTGCTGAGGTGGAAGGGAGGATAAATTGACTGCAGGTTTTCTAGTCCTGAGTGAACTTTGAGCAGTTCTGTAAATAACAGGGTCTTCCCTGGACAGGCTTTAAAAGATGGTGGCTATTGCAATACCTTGTATAGAGCTTAATGTCAAATGACTTTTAGGGGGTAGAAATAATCGGGGATTGTGGTTTATGGATTTCTATTAGGCCCTGCCAAAATGGGTGCTTCAGGGTGTGCGTAAACACCTGTGGAGTTATCAGACGGGTTTCTGTAGATTCCTTCTGTATATTGTTCAGTCCATGTGGGTATCACCTGATAGATGTTTCACAACAGATTTCAGTGGGAATGTCAGAACCATTATAGGAAGCATTCTGGCTTCCATTTAATATGGCATCTGGCAAACACAAAGTAAAGCATCATGTTTTCCTGGAGATGTAAAAAGGAGATGACACCTTCCAATTGTGCTCTGGAGGACTAAACATAATCCTTTCCAACACAGTGCAGAAACAGTGGCAAGGATGTTTCCTTTAACTTGCACTAATGCTGTGTTTAACAAAAATTAAAATAAAAAATACTAGATTACTCTTTTGTAGAATAACCCTGATTTTCTGTTCAAGAGAAATGGATAGTACGTTCAAGTGACTTTATTGCTTAGATTCTAAGATAGGGGAGGATTTTCATGCCAAAGTAGTTCTTTGGTAGTAGTAAGTGAAGAAACAGACAAAACTTAACTTGTTGGAATAGTGCTATAATGCAGTGCAATTTAGTTTAAATTATTTCTAGCTTATAGCTGTTCTTCAGAGGTGGCTTTGTTTTTCAACAGCTGGAGTATTTCGCATTTTCTCGAAGCTGTAGAAAGCTGTAAAGCTCTCTTGTGTAACTTTTTGTGGCCAGTCAGACCAATCCAACCAAGGCAACGTTTGCAGCTTCTGCAGCTTTTTTCCTTTCCACCTGCAGTACAGGTGTTATTGTTAGAACAAAGAGCTGTCAGAACATAAATCCAGAATTTGCATGCATCGTCTTGATCTGGCTCTGGTTTCTTATTTCCATTAAGATGGTCAAGAAGAATGTTTATTAGTTCTAAATTGTGAGCTTTCTTGATTCTTTGTATTTAAATAAGAAAGGCAAGACAGTCCCGACTACCTTTCCTTCTGTTGAAATAGACTGTGTGCAAAGTAAATCTTGCATGTCCTTCATGTATCCTGCATATATTGCAGCATTTGGCCGAAATGTAACAGAAGATCTTATTTCAAAAGTACACGGGTCAGTTAGTAATACAGTACGCTTGCACTGGAAGCCTCTAAAGCAAAGCAGTTACGGTGTTACTAGCTTCAGTTCGTTATCAGAGAAGTTTGCTGCATAAACTCCTGAAAAAGCATGCTGCAGGAGAAGACCAGCTGTCAGATGAGTGGTGGTAGAGGAACTGAACCCACATGTGTTCTTTATCCATCACAGATGCATTGGGCCTCGATCAAGTAATATCTCCCTAGTATATCAGAAATACTACTATATAAAAATACTGACAGAAGCTTAGTGCTGCTGCAATTCATCACTGTTTAAAATGTTCTAAAATATTTGAGTTTTAATTATTGACTTGAAAATTCCTCGGGATTTTTTAAACATGGAGTAGAATTGTCTTATGTAGTAAGTATAAAAACTTCATATGCGTGTGTGAAAGATTTATCAAGTTTGTAGAAATTATATATGGGTTTATAATTAGTTTCATTACAAACTTCTGACCTTTTTATTTCTGGTTAAATATGTAGGGAAACTCATGTAACATTGAAACACAACTGTGTAACCGCTGAAAATCAACTTCACTAAAAAACAAAGAAATTTCATATTCAGCTAAATTACAAATAATGTTGTCTGAGTTCTGGAACCTAACTGGAGAATGTGATTTTTCCAAGAAGTTGTAAATGCTTTTGTACAGCAACCTGACCAGTGTGCTGACTCCTTTTCATGGTACAGGCTACGGCCACAATTTTGTCTTTCCCTGAAGGATCTGAGGCCTCCCATATGTGGGATGCATCTACTGGGTCCTGGCACTTCTCCATAAAAAGTGTGCTTGTCCTGAGGATAGAATTTCAGGTATGTAAGACTGAAGCGCTGGGAGTCAGGACGTTTGCAGATGTCAGATGTTTCCTGAAGAAACAGCTGTGCAGGGACTAGCAGAGGCAAGCAGTCATGGGGCTGGGGGAGGTTTGTGTGAGGAAGAACACTTTAATTGAAGACAGGTTTAGCAAAAACAACAATTACAGTGTAAATGCCCATTGTATTTAAGACAATGCACAGAGAAGTGAATTAGACCATAATAACTGCTTGGCTGGGGAACTGAAATTCTTGATGTTTGGCATTGTATTGCTTACCTGAGAGCCTGCAGCGTTGTCCTGTGCTGCAGCCTTTGCACAAATAACTGAGCTGATCATTGATTTTTATTTGTTTTTATTTTTATTTTTATTTTTTGCAAGGAAGTACACTGCATATTCATTTACTTTTCCTTAAGGGCCATCGAAGATTGTTTCAGAACTGGGTTTGAGATTTTGAGCAGAAGGTTTGAAAATCTGCCAAGCCCATGTGCTAGTAGTGCTCTGTTTTGCGACTGAATTGCATTGTTACCAGCTTTTTATTCAGAACATGTTTGTGTACTGTTAATGTATTTTTTTCAATTTATATAATAACAGTAGTTCAGCAAATGATAAGGAGGCTCTGGCAACTTTATTTACTGTTTCTTTGTAGATCTACCATCTCCCTGTGATTAAATGTGGTCAGTCGTGTTCAGGGTTGATCCCTTGGGTACAATGATGCGTCTGTGTTACCCTCAGGGGCATCTGAGCTATTTGAAGGGGGGATTGTGGATCCTATCAGGTAGGATTGCACATCAGGGGTCCATAAGATATATAAGATATATATATCAGGGGTCTTATAAGATATACAGGCTGGCATTCCTATTGACTTTCAATTTTGCATGATTCAGGTCAGCAATCATCAGTATATAGCAGGTCTCAGTGTAGGGTAAAGCTATGTTAGATACCTTTTCTCCTCCTGGTTACAGGAGCAGTCTTATGGATGGTCATGTGAAACGCTGGACAGGCTGACTTATGCTACTGCTGTAGCTAGAGGCAGGAACCAGGCAGAACTCAGTGGTGACAGCAGCATGGTGGGGTCGTGAAAACCACAGTAGTTCATAGCGTGAAGGACAAAATAGCAGGAATAAGCCACCAACAAAAATGTCAGGCAAACCCATTTTCCTGAGTATACTTTTCCTGGCAAGCTTTTCAGACTCCACCACTGCTGAGTTATTTTGGCACAGCAACTCTTTCCTAACCTTCTTTTCTGGGGTGGCCAGGACCTTTAAATTTGTTAGTCAACCAGCTGCAGCCCCAAGAAAGAGGTTTTATAATTACTGCTTGCCAGCTCTTTCTTTGCTAGCTGGGAAGTGTCTGTCTTGTTAACATTCACCTCTCTGCATTTGGGCTTTTTCCACTCCAAAGAGGAGAGCTCTTGCATTAATGACTTAGGAAAAGGCAACATTGTGAGCTCTGGGAACTTAAGAACACATAAGTTATGAGACAAATGTAATGGTTTGTTCTTTTTTATTTGCCTTCATGTTTTGGAAGGTTTAAGGCTCACTTTTTCAGGAGTTTGTAACACTGAGGGCAGAAACTTCTGGGATTTGTTTGGTTTTGTTTGCAGTATTTTTTTTTTCCATATGTTGTCATGAATCGTGTCAGGATATGATTCTGATTTATTTACTTTTTTCCTAAAACAGTGCTAGTGCTCAAAGTGAACTTTAGCATTTATACATCTATGTGCCAGGTTCGACAGTGACAACTGTCAGGTACGACAACAGGAACTAAACACTTCCACTCAATTTTTTGTGAATTTCCACATTGATTTTGAGAGCACAATTTGCTCCTGCCTGTTTTGTGTGAGCTATGTGTGTTTATATATATATGGTTTTTAATGGTTAGAAGGGTGTAGTGGATCAGCTTTACATTAATAAACTCACTTTGAAATGAAGAAAAAGTAGAACAAACATATTATAAGCTCCGTTTAACTTAGTACCTGTGTGTGCGAGCAACCCTATGCTCTCTACAGCTTTGGCTCTTTGCTTTACAGGCAGTTCTGTGTTCCTCAGATCTGTGCCATATTCCAAAATTTTCTGAAGGTGAAAAGGATCACATTCTGTCTGATAAGTCTCATTTTGTGTAGGAGGGAAAGAGTAATCAGTGAAAGCTTGGAGCCTGTTTTTGTTAACCTTCCTTGGTAAGTATCTTGAATGACACACAGTTGTTTTGCTCTGAACTTAAACTAGAAGTAGCTAGAAATGTAGGGTGCTAGTGTTTGCTTGAAAGTAAGCTCATCTAACTAAGGAATGGTTCAGAATGCAGTACCTGTGGTCTGATGACTTCATTGCTTTTCCCTTAGCAAAATTGTGTTCTGCTCTGTGATGCAAAAACTATAACCAAGCAAGCTTTTTGGTAGGTGTTATATATTGTAGGAGCTTTTGTGTGATATGGGAATATAAGAATACTCCAGATTTCTTTCTAAACAGTATGCTTCTTGCTGATGCTCTGGGATGGGAGCAGGGGTGTGCACATTTGGAAAAATTGAAGAAGGAACATTGAGAGGACGCAGTCTTCACCTTGATTCCAAAATACCATTTTAGTTTAAAACTTGCTTTTATTTAATGTGCTTTGGTTCACCTCAGAGGTACAACTAAGCAGTCACTTTCACTGTTGTTTCATCCCCCTATTTTTCCTACCTTTCTGGTTTGTCTCTCTTTCATTTTCTAAAATAGTTTGCTGCTTACCTTCCCTCGGCCAGCAGAAAAATGAAAATGCACCACTTGTGCATACTAAAACATGAGCCAGTATTGCACCATTTCTCCCACTGCTCAAGAAGATGCAGTTCTGTCTGCCCTCATACAGGTATCTTTGCTATGTGTATTGTTCACTTGCTCTAATTTTTATTGTTTTGTCAGATCTTAATGTTCTTCCAAGAACTAACATTGATATGTTATAAAACAAAGTATTTCTACACTGTAGGAAACCTAGCAGTTGACTTTGTATAATTTAGCTCAACTTTTTTTTGTATTATAAAATCTTGTGGTTATCAGGCTTGAAAAGACAAGTATTCCCTATAGGTCTTTTCCCTTAATATAAGAAAGAAACTTTGGGTTTGCCCCAAATCCAGTTCCAAACAGGTAGTTACTACTGAGCTACCTACAAGGGTGGGAAGTGATTTCCACGATAGTTTGATGGTTATATGAGCTTCACAATGGAGAGGTTGCTGGTAGAATGAGGGACTATACATATGGAATGATGTGCTTAGTACTTAAAAAATAATCTTTATTATAACTTAAATGTGATAGGAAATAAGGTGAGTACAAATGCCACAAAACTAAAGGCAAAAAAAAAAAAAAAAGTCAGTACAAAAGAACACCTTGGAAGAATTCAGCTGATGGGACAAGTGTGGTACAAAACCCAGAACATGGTTATTTCACCTTCTGTATAAAGAGTCTATATCCCTCAGTAAACAAGCAAGCATTTTGAACTGTACAAAATGTACTTTTTTAATTAAAGGAAGAATATATATATTTATAAATATACAGATATGTACATTGTTGTAACATTCACAGTTTAAAAAACAACAACAACAACAACAACAAAACCCAAAACAAACTCTGCCTGCCAACGTGTTTGGCGCACAAGGCTTCCTTTTGATGTGAATTGTTTGCAATCTTTTCTATGTAGTCTATGCAAATTTGGATACTTTAATTGACATCTAAATAGCATTTCATGCATAATGAACACAGTACAGGAACACTCTTCTGTTAAATCCTATTTACCTCCTCTGTTATCTTAAGGCTTATAATTAACAGCTTGAAGCACTGTCTTTCTTTCTTGCAGTGAAGGGAGCAAATGCATTCAGTTCACACTGTTTATTACTGCCTCCAAGGTCCACTTTAGTTTGTTCCAGTTCTTTATATTGAAATCGCTCTATAGAAGCTATCCTCCACTAATTAGAGTGTATGAAATCCAATCCCGCTTGTAACTTGCAGGACAGAATGGCTGTGGGGACTTGTGCAATTAGCTGTACTCACTACTTCTTGGAATAAATAAATGCATTTTACCTTTTCATTTAGTTTTTCAAAACCTATGTGGTTGTTTGATCCCCCTCACAAATCTCTGGATTAATAATGGTTCATTGCTGGAGGGCAAGAGAAAGGAAATAAAAGACCAGTAGGGGCATTTAGAATGAGTCACTAAAGTGACACCTTCAGGAGTTTACATCACACTGTTTCTGGAGGCAAAACTTAAAAAAACTTGCTCTGTATTTCAGGACTGAGACAGCAAAGTGGTGTGGGCCACTGGAGTGTTGCTGTGGACACTATGAGGCAGTATACGCTTGGCTCGGAGTTGCAGAGAAAGCTGCTTTGTAGTTCTGCGCAGGTAGCCTCCTACTAGTCCATTTCAGATATATATCATGTCTCAAGCTTTCACAACAACTTCAAGAAAGTAAATATAATACCCAATAAAATATATGAAGATGCCAGATTCTAAAAACCCACAGAAGTTTGCTGAATAACTGCAATTACGTTACTACAAATCAGTCAAGAAAGTATGGTTCCTCAGCATCCAACTGTTCCATCATAAGCTGCGAAGCGGAGCCACTAGGAACTCTTCAGCTGGATTTTAGATTTTGCTTTTCCTCAAAGATGTGAATTGCTACATTTTGGGACATTCTCACAGAATTCTTCAAAGTATTCCTTCTACTTCACATGCTTAATTACAGCTCCATCCTACTTTCACGACTGTTAAAGTTAGGCAGGTTCTTTTCCACCTAAAAACCTGTAGTAGCTTCAGTTCCACGTCGACTTCCAACTTTGACAAATTCCCGGGGGAATTTGTCCAGCTGTTCGTATGCCAGTCTCCCATCTTCACCTGAACAAAAAACGTTAAAGTATAATAGCATGCTATATCATTGCCATGCAGCATTTAAACTACTGGATTCTCTGCTGTTAGAAAAGACTGACCTGCCAGTAACTGCTTTCCCTTCTTAAAATTTCTTATATTGTTGAAGGCAACTTCAGAAATTAATTGGAAAAATTAAGCGTGCTTCTCAAGGTGTTACTTAAGGGTTACTTGGAAAAAACAATGTTCAAATTACTCCTTAATTTACTCTTCTAGTTTGCTGATTTTATTCAGAGCAAAACAGAAGCAGCTGTGGTTTGTATGATTAGATGGCAGTATCTGTAAACTTGTTTTACTAAATGACCTACAGTGCTCAGCTGCAGCTGCAATGTGCTTGAGGCGGATGTTGTTTATCTGCTTCTAATTTAGACAATATAAAGTTTATCCTCTTCTCGCTTCCTGGCACTTTAAAGAAGTGACTCTAACCACATCTCCATATGAGATGCAGGACACAGATGCTGCTCTTCTACATTAGCACGGCATTTCTTGGTTAGCAATCACTGCATCACTGCTGCTTGTGGAACTAACAGAACATCAAACACAATCACAATAGCTATGTGATTTCTAGGATGAACGTGAAAGGAGGCCGTGGTATACCTCAGAGAGACATCAATTAGGATATAAGCAGGTATAAAAACAGGCCAGTCACTCTCTTTCCTTGTACGGTTTTCCTTAATAAATGCATTGTACGGAATATTTATGTTTGTTTTTCAAATTAACTATGAAGTATTTCTTTTGTCAACTTCTCCTTTGCTATTTTTCCTTTTCTACTTCCTCCTCCAGAGCCAGACAACTCAATTTCTTTCCTTTTGGTTCATTTTAATGATTTCCAGAATGAACAATTTATAAGAACATATATTTAAAACTTGTTTAAGTTTCTAGGTAACACATTTTTTTCATTTCAGAATCTCACACTTGTGTCTTGCAGGCATCTTACATGCTGCTCAGTCAAAAAAAGAAAACGAAGTACTGCTCTAAAGCAGGCAACTCACCAAGTGAGAGCAGGGTTTCAGATGCAACTTTTCTGATGTCTTCATTGTCAGACTGGCAGAGCGTGACCAGCATTTTAATACTCTCAGTAGCCTGGAAATTGGAAAGAGAACCATATTAATACTGCATGTTACACTGTGTTTCAGTTTCAGAACGTTGCATAGAAGGATTGATCATCCTCTGCGTTTCCTTTCCCACTCTCTATGCAAATGCCATCTTGCATCCCTGGGCTCATCCTGAAAGGGTTCACCAGGCACTGGTACAAACCACATTTCATGACAGCATCCCTACCCCCCTGCCCTCACCCTCTTCATATAGGGTGAGGTCTCTCGCTCTACCAGCTTCAGCCAGGAAATTGTGTAAGGTAAGCTGCTGGAGCACCAAGCTGTGAGTGTTCACCTTTTTGCAACACCAACATGGGAACCTCCATGCTTCAGGCCTCGTACCTAGAGGAGGGCCTTGCTGGGAACATGGGGAATGCAGTTTTCAGAGGTTTCCCTGAGTATGGGCATCTAGGAGAAGGCATATTTTCTACTATCAGTGCAGTCTCTCTAAATTTTCTACCCTATGCTCTACAACCATAAGTATCACTGACCAGCCACACCTGACACTTTTGGCTGGGTGAGAGGCTATGGGACAAGGCCATAAATGTGCCAAGGTACAAGTATGGCAGTGGGAAGAACGGGAGACAGGCAACAAGGGAATGTTTCACACTGAGCATGTCAAGCCTGGAGGTCTGAAAAGCCTGTTCTCACCAGCATAACTGCATCTATAGCAACATTTTGGCTGTCCAACCAAGTCATTTGAGTATTTCTGTAGGCTCCTCACTGACACCGGTGCTGACCAACATTTCCACATTTTTGCCTTGCCTCTGCTATTTGGGGAAGAAAGCAAGGAATGATCCTGTTCTGCTCTGCGACAAAAATGTTAGGCCTTCGGAGAGCGCAGCTGTCATGGTGTCTCTAGACATGTTATTTAATATGACAGGAATAGCACTGAGTGAAAGGGAAGGGCTTGCCACGTGGAAGAAGCTCTGAGCTACAGAGTCAGTATCTGTGTAAGATCTGTTGATCCAAGGGCCATAGGTGGGCTCTGCGATGCTCCTGATCGAGACTTATCTACCACAGCCATTAGATCTCATCACCCTGTATTGAGCTTGACTAAGGGCAAGTCTGCACTGACTGCATAGTGGTGACTGCGCCTTTATACTGAAGTTAATGATGGAGCCAAGCAGCACAGAGTGTGCTGTGATCTGCAAAACCTCTTGGAGATGCAGGCTGGCACCTTGCGTGGTCATTCTGTTTGAGTTCAATGCTGAGGATGAGACTGCAATTGGGTTAGCTCATCTACATGGGTGATAGTCACCTACCAGTTGTAGCCTTCACATGTAATATCTTCTAGGAAGGCTTTAGCTTTTTTTCTGAAGATCCCAGAAGATGGAGGTCTGTTCCCTCAGTAATATTTTTTGCAGTAATTGCCATTCTCACTGTTCAGGATGCATTGAGACACACTGCTCGAGTTATATCTCTTTGGCTCCCATTTCCACCACTGACTCTTGGTCTGCATTCTCCCGAGAGACCAAAAAGCACCACTGCACCCTGTATGCAGCAGAGGTGTAATGCCCCTTATCATCGTCTCCAAGAGACTCCTGATAGCATCTTGTTCAAGGAAAAACAGTTTTTCATATATGCTCAATATTGGATTATGTATCGGACAGTATCAGTTCTGGCGGTTGCTATTGCAATTTCTATTTTGTCGTTTGCACCTCTCAGTTGTCCTTTTGTTAAAGTAACACCAAGTGCCACAACTGAATCCCTTGTCTCTTACCTTGAGGTATCTTAGAGCCAGACAAGCTGCCTTCTGCAGCTGGAGGTTGGGCTGGGTTAGGGCTTCACAGTAATAAATCAAGGCCTGGAAACAGATAAAGAAGAGTAGCCATGAAAATGTCTGTGGCTGCGTGGCATTGCCACCCTGATGGACAGAGAGGGCTTGCTTCCCTTCTCCTGACGGTGTGTAGGTGGGACCGAGGCACAGCCCTGGCTGCAGGCGAGGTGATGGGTAACTCCTTACAGCAGCTCCAGGCCAGGCCACTCGTTACAGCTCCTTGGGAGTGTGTTGTCTCGGGCCAGTTTTTCATGAGTAAACATTCACATTTGTGAGAAGCACAGTCTGGCACCACTGGGGGCCTTTCTACATGAGTCAGTGAAGAGCAAGTGGGACCTGAGGTCTGAACAGCACAGGAGCTGACCCTTGAGTAGGTCTTTCTAACGTAGGGGTAGTGAAGAACAGGATGGGATGGACTCCCAAGGGACTGAAAGGAACGATTACAAGATTGGCAAGAGCTGCTAGACCACTTTACTCCTTGGCCCTAAAAATTACTAACTATTGCTGAGCAAAAAAAAAGTGTGAGCAGCTGAACTTGGTGGCTGTTGGGTGCATAATGCCTTCATATAAGGCACTTTGTGGTCTTTCCCGTAGGTAGTGAACCAGCTATCAACTACATACATCCGTTCCAGGAGAAGGTTGTTCTTCCCTGACATGCTGCCTCCATGAAGCTGGGGAACAGGAAGGGTGGCATGAGATACCAAGAGGTTGCAAAAATGGAAAATAAAGTGGGAGGGCAAGCAAAGATTGGTCTGGAGTGACAGAGAAGAGCAGCAAAGAGTGAGCTTCTTTATTCTCCTCCCTGTGCCTTCCTTCTGCCACCTTGCCTCTTCCAACTGCCCTTCCTGTCGCTCTCTCCTGACAAGGAACAAGAGGATAGTAGAGAAAGGTCTGCCATGAACAGGTAGAAATCAACCCCTAATTCCTTCTTATTCCTTTTCTCCCATCTCTTTAATTTCTGTGTTTAATCTTGCCCTGCTTGTTGCCTTCAGTATCTGTGGTAGACCCCAGTCTTAGTTGGAAGATCCCATAGATGCCAGATTCCTTTGGAAAACAAACAAACAAACAAACAAACGAAAAACACCCTGAAGCCTATTTCTTTGTGCATTGATGATGCTGGAGCCTCGCCACGAAGCCAAGTCTGAGACAGGACAGCAGAAATGTTGAAGTGTGGAAGACAGATGGAGACTGCAACATTTGCTAAGTATGTGCACAATTTTGGTTTGGTACCTGTTTAGTATAATGACAGGTAGAAGCAGACTGGCATAATGACAGAAATAAACCTGCCTATTTGCAGAAGAATTAGGTGGAAAATCCCTCTGGATCAGTTTAAATCAGGCTTGGAGCAATTATTTTATACATGTAGACATTTGAGACACACAGGGAGAAAAAAAGTCATGATTATACTGGTCCCTTGTGTGATCGGTGATTTTCTGCCACTTACCTTCTCCCTGAAGTGCTTGTTTTCTGCAGTAGCTGTCAAAAGTGACGCCACAGTCTCACTGACTTCGTTTTTATTTTCATTGAGAAGTAAAGCCAAAGCTCTCAGAACTTCTTGCTGTGGTGGGAGGTTATTGGAATTTATTTTGGCCACGTTTTGATGCAGTTTTCCATCCTTCACGGACTGCAGCATCTGAACCACAGAGGCTAGAAGTGCAAGAGGAAGGTCTTTGTTACTATTTTTATCCTTTCAGTATTTCAGATTGTTCCTTTCCCCACCATCAGTCCTCAATTTTTACTACACACACAAAGGACAGATGAAAAATCCCCATTTGAGCATTGCAGCATTGTGGTGTGTCTGCACAGGGAACTGTCTGGGCTTTAGGCTGGGATGGTTTCACAGACATTCTTAAGTAGGGTATGAGTAGATGGGCTAGATGGGATGCTGTGGCACTTAAATCCTCACCAGAACAAGGGAAACCCAGTATCCTAGCTAATGTATTGACTTCCAGGGCATCTTTGTGAGAGTTTTTCCTAGGAGATTGATGTCTCCCACCAAAAGCCAGGGCTAATGTGTTTCAGGAGTGAGCTGAAGTGCCTTTTTCCTTCCAGGCTTTTGAGCAAAAGCTCTCCCGTGTGCCCAAATAAAAGGGAAAACTAGACAAGGTTCCTCAAACTGCCTCTCAACTCGAAAAGAAGAAAACCTGGCTTGCCAGGAATTGCACTCTAGCATGCTCTGTGGAGAGTTTGCTTCCCTCTTTAGATCTTGGAGGCAGAGCCTGCCACCGACTGAGGTGCTGTGATCCCTTGGCTCCCGAGAAGAGCTCAGCACTTCAGAAAACATCTCCACAAAGGATGATGAAAGACTGAAACTCCATCAATGCTGTGGGCACAGAAAACTTCCTAGGCCTTGGGCCTGGCCCAGCACCGTCAGCTGTTTCCTAAAAAGTAACTCTTTCAGTATAGTTTTTTTCTCATTCAAATTTGGAAACAGAAGTGACGGAGGGTGTATCTGCATCAGCACCTTCCCTTTGATATGTACAAGTGTTCGGGTGCAGTCAGACTTAGCAACCAAGGCACTTCCTTGCCCCCTTTCCTCCTTCTTTTCTAAAATAATCCTCAGGCCTGAACTATTTTGTGCTGAGCACAGGAAGATGTCAATGTATTTATTCCCCGTTAGACGCTATATTTTGTATACTCTACCTTCTTTTGCAAGCTGCAGCAAATAGCTTCCAAGATCATTAACACTGTGGCTTGCAAAATAGTTGTAATACTGAAAGACGGTGATGATCTCTGAGGACATGGTGGAGTAGAGGACAGGCTCCGTCAGGTCCAGGATCTGAGACACCAGGATGCGGAAAACTGCAGGCAGCCACCGACAAAAGGACGGGTTAGTGAGAACAAAGCTGCTGGCATTCCTGCCTGAGTGTGTAGCATGCAGAAAGCTAGTCTCAGACACCGTCCTGAAGAGCAACAGGGAGGAAACCACTGCCCTGGGTGGGCACGTGCCCACCTCTGAGCAAGTTACCCCTGTTCCAGCCCAGGGAACGCTGGTCAACATAGCTGGAGCTTGAGATGTGGTACATCCCACCCCAAACAGCAACCTATGTTCAGGTAGACATACTTCAATGCATATAAATTTCATCCCAGTAAACTGTAACAGGGCACAGACATTACACAGATAGGATTAAGTAAGAGGATTCCTACGTCATGGTATCACTTACAAATCTATATTTGGGAATATGCTTTCCAATTACCTGATAAACCTTAAAACGATGTTTTCTTTTCACCTTTTTCTCCTATTCTGATCTGATTATTTCAGGCCTAAACTGTTTCAAGAATCATTGAATTAGTTTTCAAATGGGATCTTGGAGCCATGCCCAAACAGACCTCAAGGGGTTGGAAAACAAAGCACTGACAGCTGAGTAAAGCTCAGTACGCAACTGTTCTCCATTTTGATGACAGATAGCATTTTTTTTTTCAGCAGCAGGTGGTACCTGTTTCTGCAAGCCCTGGACATTCCTCATTCACAGTGGTGGCAAAATTAATATCCAGCTGCTTCATCATCTTGTCTGCAGATGTGTGATACACTCCTGAAGAACCGGTACATTTCATCCAGAAAGCCAGCAGGGACAGCTTCTTGTGGAACTCTGGGATTGCTGCAGAAGACAAAAGGAACGATGAAACAAAGCTGTGCCGGGAGCACTGCCTTCCTAAATAGAAAAGGTGATAGGAGTGGAGGAAATCCACCCCATCCCACTGATGGATGGTAGGTCACCCTGTGTCTTTCTTTACCTTCACAGAGTGTGGTCACATGCTGACCCCAAATTTGTCATGCGTTGTTTCCATTTCCCGCAGGAAGATGCGAGAAAATGCGCTCCTGATCCAGTTCTGGGCACTGATGTCTCATCCTTTTAAATACCATGAAATACTAGGGGAAATACTGGGAATACAAATGGTCTGCATGAGGCTGGCCCTTGTCCTAGCGTTGGGTAACCTTGTCCTCTGTGGCCTTGGGTAAGTCACTCAATTTTACCTTAATTTTCTGATGAAGTAAACACACCATGGTATATTTACCCATCCTGCCAGAGTACTCATGAGGGTGAATAACTATGTGTTTGCCAGACTCTTCCAAGGTATTAAAATAAATGCAACAACAACAAAAATATCTAAATAGTTCTCCACAGAGATGGCTAAAAATAGTCTTTGGGATAAACTGTTTGAGGAATTGTATTATGCCTTTGATGGAACAAGGCAGATCCAATCTTTCATCATGAAAGAGAGGTGGAGGTCAAATCTGGGTGGCAGAGGTGGCAGCACCCCCACCCCACTGCAGCAATTACCCCTGCACATCACGCAGGATAAGGACGCCTTATCACCTGTTTATTTCTGGATAGCAGTGCTTAAGACAGAATAAGGCCCCTGATCAACTTCGGTGACTGCTGCTTCCGTTTGTAACTGTGAGATGTCCCTTGCTGTGGTGGCATTTCCCACAGTCACAGCGAGCTCTGTGCAGCAATTATTTCAGCAGGCACACATGCCCAAACAAAGCCTTTCCAGAGGAAATCCCCTGACTTGTCTCTTACCATCAGTAAGGGAGGTAATGTTTCCCAAGTTCTCGGTGCTGATGTCTGCAATGTTCTCCATCACGAGGATCTGCCTAGACAGCTTATCCAGGAGGTCTCTTGCCACAAATGGTGTTTTGCTGGAGAACACAATTTGCTGATGGAGACAAGCGGGAAAGGAAGAACAGGAGTCATTGAAACCTCAGAACAAAACCTCCAAAAGCTGCTAGCTGCTACCTGAAGAAACGCAAAGGCAAATTCATTGCCTGGAATCATAGGATCTCCTTAACTTCAAATGTTTCTCGTTTCTGTGATATTTTATGGTCCTGGTTGATATGCATTGTTACCTCTACTTTTAATGTCTATGTCCAGATCCAGATACCTGGGTACCCATTTACATAATTTCTGATTTATACACTCTGGTAAGCTAAAGGAATCCACCATCATAAAGCTTAAAGCCAGAAAAGAGTATTAGTTTGATTTTCACATAGCATAGGCCATAGACTTCCAGGACGTACCTGCCTGGAGGCAAACCACAAGTTGCTCTTTTTCTGCTCTGTTTCAGCTCTGATCACTTACCCGGCTGCCTGTATTTGCTTGGTGCTTTCCCCTGGACAATACTCCTTGCTGCTGACATCTGCATTTTCTTCAGCAGTCCACTTCACTATCATTCATACTGAATCTGGACAGAGCTCAAGCCTGCCTCCCCCAGCTGCATATTTACAGCGTACTCTTGTATTTAAGCCAAAACCGCCCTTTTTCTCATGCTTGTGAGTCAGCAGAGTGTCCAGCTCAGCACTAAGGGCACTGGAATCAGGATGGCTCTGTATTGCTTCAGTGGGCCGTTGAAAAAAAAGCTAATTATATCTAAGGTTGAAGAGCCAAATAATTGTAAAGGGAAGTTGCAATACGTTTTGATTCAGCAACAAAACCCTGATGCCCTCACTTGCTAGAGCGGCTTGCTGGAGGTTTAAGATCGCATTTATCGTGCTTAGGTTCTGAAAAACCCTGCTAAAAGGCTGTGCTAGTTAGTCTTGAGTACGAATGGATGATTTTGATCTCCCAGAGAGACTGCTATGTGCTACCTTTGCTGTGGTTTAGACTCTGTGGATGATTTAAAGCAGAGATTCTCCCCCTCGCATTGCAGAAATGGTTTTGCTTTTGAGCACCACAGCACTGCCTGGGGCTGGATCAGCCAGTGGGGCCACGGGCTCCTGCTTTACCACTGAAGATCTGAGCTGCCTGAACCAGGGAGCGACCTCCCGGCCAGGAGCATCTCCTGGCGAAGCCAGCAGAGGTTCTTCACCCAGAGCAGTGCCTGCCCCTGCCATCTGCTGATCTGCACCGGCGGCACCTGCTGCATGCCCCGTGGTTTGCTCGTCAGTTCTGCTCCGAGCTCTGAGCCCGGGACCGAAACGACAGGAGCTGTTGCGGTACCTGGATGAGCTGCGTGCAATACTGCAGGTGCTTAACTATGGTAATGTCGAGGCTGTCGCTCCCCGTGGTGAGTGGCAGAGGGCTGCCGGCAACGCTGGTGCCGACACCCGTGTCCTCGGTGAGTGCTTCGCTGAGGTGGCCCCTGGCTTCGGGGTGCTCCGGCCTGTAACTGCGGAGGGAGGAGGAGGTCAGTGGGGGCCATCGGCCGCCGCGGCAGACAGACACACGCTCACGCAGCGAGACGGGCAACGAGCACGGGAGAAGAGCCGAAAGCAGCGCTCTGGGACCACACAGCCCTCGGAAAGCCAGGAACCTGATGATGAAGACATCATGTCACACGTGAGCAGTGGTGCCCGGGTGCAGAGCGGCCGTGCGCTCGGTGGGGACGGGCCTCTTCCACGGTGCCCTGGCTCATTTGCCTTGAGCAACGCCAAGCAAGCCTCTTTAACCTGCGGCTGCTGTCGCATGTTGGTGCAGACCCCAGGAGAAAACACCCATCTGCTGATAAATCGTCTCCCCCACTGGCCAGGACGAAGCAGCATTACAGCTTGTGCCACCTCAAGCACTGAGCTGCTGAGAGTGGATCGAGGCTATCGGTATCTTCCTGGTGCCAAATTTAAGACTCATTGCAGAAGGAAAAGAAAACCACTGCTGGAGTAAGAGACATGATGTTTTCATAGGCCTTTTTAGGCACACTGTGTACAGCTTCGTTTGCCAGTAGTTTCTGTAAGAGGGTAAAGCTATTCTCACTGTGTTTTAAATCATTATTTCCAACTTTGTCTTGTACAAATGATCCTCCGTGTGTTTAAATGCAAAGCCCAAGGTCAGTCCCCAGACTGCAAGCGTGCTTGGCTGCAAGTTCAGAAGTGTCAGCACTTGTGATCTTTGCACTGAGTCACACACGCATCTAAAAATGGAAGCAGGAATCCACGCTGTCTGGGGATCAGCCTGAGGGGAAAAATGGGATTTTAACTTCTACTTTAAGATTTTAGTTAGCTTCCAAGTTAGCTTATTAGTAACTTAAATTTCTTCTGCTTAAGTTGAACGTATGCTGAAGCACCTGGTTAAAGCCAGATCTTAAATCCATGCAGACTGAACTGAGCTCAGAGTGCCAGTGTAGCAAGCAACACAATTTTCCAAGTTTTTCGTCCCACCAAGTCTTAGTCTGGAGGGAGACAGCACAGCGAGATGGATGGGAACTGAATGGTCATTGCTTGTTTGTACTCCAAATTGCTTTGAACAGGCCATGATAAGATGTGAGAAGTATAACTCCCTTGTTAGAAAGCATGGGATTTTAGGGAACCAAGTTAGAATTTTCTTTTTTTCTATGTCTAGTGCCACACGTGTGCCTGTTGGGCTTCGTGTCAGTGCCGAGGATGCAAACATGCTTTTAGGATTTAATGATTGAAACACAGCATCTTACGGTCACACGACAATGGCAAACCACGACACAAAACAACACAGCTCTTTTTTTTTTTTTTTTTTCTTTTTTTCTTTTTCCCTCAGAAAGACCAGAAGTGATGAAAGAAGGGCAGGTAACACGCAGGGCCATGGACAGAGTACCAGTCATCACTCTTACATTCCAAAGGAAACCTACACCATGCTGCTTAAATCTGGCCCTGTGTTATTGTTATTGACAAGCTTAATCCACTGCAAAGACTCATTCGGCTAGAGAGAAAAGACAAAGGGAGGGGGGGAAAAACCACAGAGGAATTAGTAATTACATCCAAGGAAAACCAGGTCCAAACCTATGTCAAGGAAGAGGCTCTGCCAGTATTGATGTCAGGTTAATTTAATTTACCCATCTGTTTGCGGGGAGTGGGGGCAGATTGTGCATATTTGAACAGGAAGAAAATTATCCTGGAAGCTAAAGATTTGGTACACAGCAGCCACAGGAAACCCTCTGACCCTATAAACTCCTCAAGGATTAGTCGGTCTTCCTTGAATAACGTGTGCACCGGGATCCTCTGTTAGTGACAAAGAGCTAGGGTATCAGTTTGGCTTAAGCATAGCTGGCACTTACTACAAACTTACCTATTCTTCTCAATCTCAGTGTCTGAAAATACTGAGTCTGCACCTCCTCCACCATTACAAACCTCCTCACCACCACCATCCTCATCATCAAAGTCAGAGGTGTTCAGGAAATCAAAGCTTTCTAAAGCACTTTCAACTGTTAGACTTAAACTGGAGGACCTGCTTCGGGTTACTGCTGGCTTGCACTGCAAAGGCAGAACGAACCAATGAAAACCCCAGATATTAGCTACTACTGAAAGAAAAAAAAAAATAAATGATAAAGCTTAAAACTTTAAAATTCTTCATTTTATTTTTAAAACTTCATTTTATTGGGTATTTCACTTCAAACCTTCATATTCATAGCAAATACAATCAAAGCCTGAGAACTGGAAAACCCTTCCCTTCCTCCACCCCTCCCCATTCTACCCCTTCTCTTCCCCAAAGGAAAACCCTCAAAGGCAAGATTTGGTGTGTTTTATAGAAACAAGGAGTACATCTTGAGTCCAAGTGACACGGCTTTCAGCATCCTCCAGAAGGAGAGACGGTAATTAATGCATTGGAAGGTGAAAAGGAAAGGCACATTCCATAATTTCTGTTACACGTACAGGAGCTGAGTTATATGTATATATCCAATGGCACTACTGAATTTACTTCAGATGCAACTCCAATGGAGCTTATCCACGAATTAATTTGGTCCCATATCTGCAGATGGATGAGAGGACTTTTGTGGCCGTTGAAGCCACGTGGCTTACCAAGGAAAAGCCAATCACGCATCAGATGCCTAGGTGACAGGAAAAGGCAGTATTATAACCTGTGAATCAACAGCACCTAGAGAGGGGGGGAAGCCATCCTATCTCACTGCTGGGAAGAAACGTGACTGCAGCCTTGCTGGTGCTGTGGGAAGTATCAAAGGTCCAGGTCCCATGTGGTGATTCATCCAGACTGCCCATTGGCTTGCTTCCAGGTCACCTTGCAAGAGAAGATGACGAGTCAGTAACTTGAGGGCTCACCCCGTCATCGGTTTGTGCAGTGACTTCTTACACCTTGAGCCCCACGCGACTGTCTGACCAGAAACAGCCAGGAGCCAGCGGTGCAGTTCCAGAGCTGCGTCTTCCAGTCCTGAGTAAGAACCAGGACTTTGCTTTGTCTCATAAAAAAAAAAATCATGTTGGCCTCCAAGTTCAGGCTCAGCTCCTCCAGGCTTGGAGTCTTTTTTCTAATTTGTATGCACACATTGTACGCTAGCATTTACAATGATTGATGCCTTAAACTGACCGTACAGTCTTTAACTAATCAAACATACTCCACGGCACCTCCGTAGGTGTTGTATCCCACCTGCCCTGCAGCATGGATGGCTTCAGCTACTGTTTATTTTAGGGCTGGTAATGCAGCTTCTTCAGGCAAGAGCAAACAGCAATATGTGGGCTTCTCGTTTTCTGTGCCCATCTGACAGGGCCAAGAGGGCTTTCTTCAGCTGCCGCTGGATTCCGGCTCCACCTTTTGGCACGGGGAGCCCAGCGCAGCCGCTGGGGGTGCTGAGTGTCGGTCTGCAAGCTGGTCAATAGGCCACACGCGGACAGAAAGCAGATCTGGAAGAAGTGGCCATCTCTGGTGTGCAGGATTTCTGTCTGCACATGTCCGTCCTCTCTCTCCCCCCATCCCGTGTCTGTCCCTTTGTAGCTTCTGATAAAAGGAATGTGAATGAACAGTCTCTGTTGTCCCTCTGCTGTTTGGACAGCTGACCTCTTTTGTACAAGCTGCAGAGCGGTCGTGATGTTAAAAAATAATAGCAATGGTAGCTTTGCCTGCTTGAACTTACTGGGGATATAGTGCAAGGATCAGGGGCCGCAGGCTTTTGTCAAAAAAAATAAACAATCTGGGGAAGTACCATACAGCTGCAAACATTGATGGAAACAAAAATGTTAACAAAGTGTTTTTCTTTTTTTAAAAAAAAGATAAATGCCTTCCTTTCTCTTCAGCCATGTTTTTAAATGATGAGGTTAAAATGACTAGCAGACCAACTTGCATATGAATATGAAGCATTTGAAATGATTATTTCCCATACAATACTCTCTGCACAGTACTGCGTCGTGAGTTATTATTCATGGGGGAGATATGAGTCACAGTGATTGGCAGTAAACATTATCAACACACATGCAAAACCCTCTACTTCTTCAACATATTCTCGTATAAAGACAGGATGTCTCTCACTTTAAAAATGGATGGGAAAAAAAGGAAAAGGCTTGCAAAAAAGCCTAGGCAAGGTAGGAATGGCAACGTTCAGTGAGACTTGTACGTCTAAATCAGTTTGGCAATTTAGAAAATTCAGCTTCTACAGTTACAAGGCCTGATCCTCAGTTGGTGTAGTTTTGCACAGCCCTACATAAGTTCAGGGGTAGTATGTCAAACTACACCCACCAAGGATGTGACCCGTAGATTTTAAAGGCAGAAGATTGGCTACAATCTGATCTCCAGTGTGGTACAAGGAACAGGTTCTCAAGTGGTTTCTGCAGAGAAGGGAATAATTTAATTAATCCTCTGCCATTGTGCCTTTTTCTCGTTCCCCCAGGTTTCCAGTAAAGTAAAAAATCCATTGCTTGAGGATACAAGGCTATGGTCAGCACATTGCAGACACAAGTTTAAAAATACAACACTGTGAAGGGATGCTCCAAGAGGAGCAAATCTATTGCTACTGAGGTATTTTACTGGTCTCCAAAACGTCTACTTTGTTGTTTGCGAGGAATGGGAGGAGATTCTACCCCGCTCAGATTTTCTTTAGGGTAGTATTTTCTGAAAACGTACTCACTTTTAGGATGTCATCCAGATGCATCACTTCCTGATCCAGGTCCTGAAACTCTTTATACTGCTCTTTATGTGGCTCAAGAGCTAAGAGAAGCCCTTGCAAGGCTTCTTCAATGCTTCCATCCAGATAAGACTTGTATCCTTCTGATTCCCCACTAATGGATCCCTCACACGGCAGCCTCTCCAGGGTCATGGGCACCTCTACAGACGTGAGCCTTTTTACCAGCTGCTTAGTGATGTTGCCCTCATAGGTATCCAGCTCCACTGGCTTTAGCTCTGAACCTTCATCCGTCTCCTGCAGGAGGGACACCGGGACGTTTGTCTCTATAAAGACATGATCGCTCCCAGCGTTGGAGGTTTTTCGGCAAACTTCAGAAGCCGCCCTGGGGACGGACTTGTTCTCCATCACTGCTGCCTCTCCCTGGGACGGCCGGTCCTTAGGCTCAGGGACAGAGTCTCTACAGGAGTCACTGCTGCTGCAGTCCGGGCTTGAGCTCTTGGAGGAAGACTTGAGAGCTCGGCGCTGGGTGGGGGTGGCGGCGATATCGGGGCTGGAGCTGACGTGAGCAGAAGAGGACCCCGGTGAGCTGGCAGGGGGTACGTGGTCTTCATAAGGCAGGTCGCCAAAAGTGAAAGAAAGAGGCCGCTTCTCAGTGGTTGCCGTGCCATTTTCAAAGACATCATCTGGCAAGTTTGACTGAAAAGATAATTGAGAAAGAGAAAATGTGTTTTTGTGTCTAACTGGAAAGAAAGAAAATATACTATGTTTCCAGGAGGGACAAATGCAAGGAAAAAGATTTGAGAAGCATTCAAGACTTGAGAGATGGAAAAAAAAACATTTCAAATCCAGCTTGTGCTTACATCTGTCACAACCCCTGACCTCAGCAGGAGTTCTGCTGGGCAGCTTGGATTCATCATCATGTTGGGGGCAGGGTAAGCCAAGAGCTTGGTAAGTGTGTCCCAGAACACAGCCTCAAGCACCACTGCTTTTAGCAGATTGACTCTGACGGCAGTTCTGGGGCACTGCTCTATTTCCTACAGGACAGCTCTCCTTGCTGGGGTTGCACTTAAGCTACCTTGGATGCATTTTCATACCTGTTACAGATTTCTGCTGTATTTATTTTCTGATAGCAATTCCAGAATGTAAAACAGGCTGCTCCAAAAGTTCTTCCAGTGTCATGGCATTTTAATGGTGATACTGCTGTGCTATTTCTTTATGTTGAAAGTATGTTCTGCATGTGGCATGGATATCTCTACTAGCTGTTGAACATGGGCCACAGAAAAGTCATGTTCAACATCAGTTTCTTCTGAAAGGGAACAGAAGAAATCATGTGGTGATGTATTCACCAGGACACTGATCACTTAGGAGACAAAAAAACTGGCTGAGCTATGGGGAAAACTCACTGCAGGTGTCACAACCTGCCTATCTGACCTACAAATTTTGCTTCAATGAAGTATTGCCTCATGTTAAACTCTTACTGCACATTGGAGAGAGTTATAACATTTCTGCTGTCTTCTTCCCTGTCATCAGGTTTGAACCATCTCAGAGCTGTAGTACAAATCCTTCTATTATTTTATGCAATTTTTAGAACAGAGAAAAGGCAAAAAGCAGTAAGGATCGAAAATACGAGAACCTATCTGGAGCCAGAATGTAATAAATCAACGCCTGAAATTTCACACTGATGGGTTCTGAAACAACTTTTAGCCTTCACTACGTGGCAAACTCACACAAAAGCACAGCACAGATGAACAGCAACTTCTATTTTGCTGACAATTTGCTGGAAGGAAATATAGGCATTCACATGTTGGCAAAGGACACAAGGTTAAAACATCCAAAACTTGCATCATTTTCTTAGCAGCTTTTTTTTCCCTAAACATACTGATACTCAAAGGTTCATTTCTTCTTTCCCCCCACATGGGTATGCTTTCAGCCTCTCCTTTGCTGCTGAAAGTCACGTTACTCAGCAAATGTCTAACATCAATTTGTATGGCAGGACATTTTTAAAAATACCATGTTGGCTTGTACTACTGCCCTGCTCTCCTCCCCCAGATGGTTGGCTTCTGACCATTATCCCTGTAGACACCACGAGGAACTTGATTTAATGCGAGCAGCATGGGCTCACAGTCACGTTCTCCCCTTCCGTCAGTCAGCAAAATAAGAGGGTTGCAACAGAGAGCAACACACGAAGCATGCGTGGAAACGGAGATGCCACACGAGGACTGAAAGAGTCCTTCAACAAACAGAAACCAGGACTCACATATAGCTCTAGCCCAGCCTTTGGGCTTAGCCTGAGCGATGGCAGGTCACTAAAAGAGCGACTGCGCCGAAGCTTGTCAAAGAAAGTGTCTTGCAGAGCATCTAAGATTGCCAACTTTGGCCTGTCTTGCAGGGGATGCAGCCATTTCTTCAGCAGTTAAAAGCAACAGGGTGTGAGGAAGGGCAAGTTAATTGAATGCTTTGTAGCAGAGTACTGAAATTACAGGCATGGGACGTAACACTTGTAAAATTCATATCTCTACAGATGGCCTATTCAGCTTAATACACAGACCTGATTAAGCATTCAGAGTTTGATTCATGCAAAATGCAAGAGCACCTTACAAATCTCTTTGGTACAAAGGCAAATTTTACCATGGCATACATTAAAAATAATAGTGCTGTAATGGTTGTTTAACTACCGTTACAAAATGAACACGCATTTTATAAAGATTACCCAAGTATTATAGCAGTCAGGCAAGAAGAATAGGTGTGCTGTAGTTGGCCATACAGCACCTCAAAGATGCCAGGATCATGGTCACCTTCTTTTAGGATTAGCAGCTAGAATTGCATTGCGCTTGCTTTATAAGTATTTGAAAGAGTAGCCTGCTGAAGCCGGGGAAAAAGCGTAGACGTGTAAAGCAATGAAGCTTTTGCAGTGTTTGAACTGCTCTAGGGTTTCTCATTACATAAACATGAAGCTAAGCAGGGCTTACAAAGAATGAGTGGTCCTTGAAGGTTGGCGTTTCTGGAGTGCCTTGGCTGTACATGGACATTCTTCTCTGGAGAGCAGATGCCTTGCTCACATTTCCTGTGGAGGGGGTCAAGTCCTCTACATCGAAGGGGCTGCAGACACACAGGCAGGAAAAATAAAATTGTTAGGCTAAATGAGAAGGAATTTCAGGTCCATGGAAAGAATTTTTTTGAAAAGGTCGTTTATTAGCACATCAAAACCCAGAGTTAGCATGCTTTTTTTTTTTTTTCAACTGAAGTGTTTAAAAGAAAATGTTGTTAATTAGACAGCAGGCTCAGAAGTGTGGTTTTCATTTCTGATAAAAGCATTTTACTCTCAGAAATCATTTGTGTAGCATTGTCTGATATAATTCTTCTCACATGAAGAGTATTCTTGGATCTGAGTTGTCAAGCATCATACATGATAATGAGAGAGGTGTTCTACTGTTAACAGAGCTGTTGCATTATAAAGGAAACCAGTTGCTGTTATTGCTGGCTTCATGTTTATTGCATTACAAGAAACAGCCTACATGACTGTAAAAGTTAAATGCTTCTTTAGAAGCGACAGTCACCTGTTTCATTAAAAGGCACTTAAAATGGGGTTTGAATCCTAGCACTGTCAGCTTATCCATGCCTACCAATGCAGGTGGACAATGCCAAGAGATTTCCCACCACCCTCAGGCCATGTATGAAGCCCACAAAAGCCAGCTTTTAAACTACAGTTTCTTCTACAAGGAGAGAAGAGACCACATAGACCTTTTCTGTTCAGTTGATTATTTTTTTTGTTAATTTTTTTAAACAAACAACAGCTTCTTCACCCAGAAACCACCCAACCTCTTCTACTTACTACCAGGTGATTTCAAGGTTCAGCTTTATTGTGCCAAGGTCATTAATGTCTACTGCAACCACCTGAGGTCGAGCTGCAAACAGGTCTTTTGTTTCACAGGTAACACTTCCCACTAGGATGTGAGTAGCAAGTCCTTTCACTTCTGTGACCTGTAAGAGAGAAGAACAGGATATTTAGGATTATACAAGGTATTGTAACCCTTAATTACAAGGCAATATTTTTGTTTTTCCTGGTCAGGATACCTTGCTCAAAGATTTCTAAGATATGAATGTTTGTTGCCTCTTTGGGGAAAAATTATTTTTATTTTTTTAATAAGTGTATAGCTGTGTATGATTATGCTTACAAAATGCAGGTATATTTATTTATTTATTATGAGTGTCAAAAGAGAACAACCACACTGGGTCAGACCAAGTGTTATCCAGTTTTGTATTTGGTAATTTGCAGTGAGCAAAAGCAGAACTTAAGGAAAGACTAATAACAGGCACGGTGTACTTGGTGTTTTTTCCATCTAATACTTTCCCAGCAATAGACAATTTTCTTGTCGGGGTATCTCCTGAGGTAGCTTGCCTACTGAGTAACTCCTAAGGGAGCTCTTGTCTATTTGTTGCCTGTAACTCTGAACCTATGCAGTTGTTTGTATCTACAATGGTCTTTAGTGATGACTTCTACAAATCTATTAGTAGGGAACTACTTCTATATATGCTTTTATGGTAAGAGTAGAGCACAGTACTATTCAAACTTGCATGTGTATATATCTATCCCTGCCTGAAAATTCAGAGGGATGATCATATGTGTAGCTCCTATACGAACAAATCTTTGGCTATTTACTTGAAAGTCAGTTCCTGAACTGTCATCATGAGAGCATTTGCAGAGAGCCCATAAAGGAGTGAGAATTTACATGTTAACCTTAACAGTACTGGGACTCTCGTTTATAGCTCTTGTGCTACAGGAAATTGTTCTCACCAAGCCTTCCACCTTAAATCTGTATTGTTAAATTTAGGAGAGTGACTCACTATGTGCTACAGCTTGACTTTCTATGCAAATCTGCTGTCTGGCACATCCAGGATTATTTTGTTGGTGTTTTGAAACTGCGCTTTTTTTTTTTATGAGGTTTTTGTAGTGCTTAAGTTGAAGGTTTCCTTTGACTTTCAAGACGCTCCTTAGGCTTCACCTGCTTAAGCAGGGACACATGGACTAATTATTAGTAGCAGTTTTTAGACAGGAATCAGGGAATGAGCATTTCTGGATTGAAGGTATGTTGGTAAAAAAGCAGATGAGCACGCGGATTTTTCAACCAGAAGAGAACTCTAGGGAGGTCTGAGGCAGTAAGGGAACAGAGCAGTAGTAGAAAAACTTTTGTCTAGGAGGAAAAGTCACTGCTGGGTTGTGAGGGTTGTTCTTTCCCTATGGGACAGGGCATGGAGCCGGAGGCAAGTGGAGGCTGTAGGCACTAAGAAATTTTGGGAACTGCTGTGTTCTAGGAAGCTGCAAAAAATATCAGGTGCACAAGTTTGTGTAGTGCTCCCGTTTGTGCAGGGTGGTGAGGTTGGACCTCATGACTATTCTAGCTTATGCCCAACTGACCCCTAGGTGCATTTGAACTAGAGACCTCTGTTTTTCTCCGGATTAACAGATGCTGCTCTCTTATCTGAGCAGTATTAACAAATTAATCAGCAGTGGACTTTCTTGTTTTTTTTGTTGTTGTTTTGCTGAATGCTGTTAGCAAACTGGTTACTAATTTTCCCTTGCTTTGGTGCAGATAACTAAGAGCTGCTGGAAAGTGATGTGAGGCAAGGGCTGTGTTAGTAAAGCCACCAGTCTAGGGAGGCAACCTCTCCCACAGGGCTCCCAAACTGATTAGTCTTGTAGCACCTAAGATCAGGCAGTCCTATACCATTTCATTCTAGTAGGTGTGTTGGAAATACTAATGATGATGCATTTCCAAAAAGTTTAATGATTTGCTTCTGTATTTTTGATGATGGTGCATGTAAAGGCAGCCTCTTGGCTTTTGCCTTGCTTGCAGGCAAAGGAGTTAGCATGCGTACCTTAATGGAGATCAGTCCTACAATGAGAGGGAGGAAAACCATTTCTTCTCCATCCCAGCTTTGCTTGCCGTTCACCTCTATTTTGCCTTTCAGTTTCCATCGCTGGCGACCGTAACGCATGAAAATCTGAGAAAGAAAAGTCCATCTTGAGAAATCTACTCTCTTGATGCACAAGTATCAGAAACAGAATTGAGGAGAGGGTCTGAAATAGGTTGGAAGAGTTAGTGCTGTAGGTGCTGCCCTTCTGCTTCCCATCAAGCCAGGAGGAAAAGGTCCATGCATGCACAACACTGGGGGACAAATGAATTGATGATTGAGACAGCTGTGAAGTGCAGGTAGGGGGGATCTGTAATCAAGCTGCTGCAAATTCTTTGCAGGTGCAGCTCTGTTCTGGACAGAGCTGGAGGCTTTGATTCTAATCCCTCACTAATGAACCCGTTCTTGATGTTCTCCACTGGAGCATTGCAGTGACCTGAGATACTGACACAGCTTCACAGTGTGTAGCATTGGGGTCTCAAGAAACGGTGATTGTGTCTTTCTGCTGCTCTGCTTGATGATCAAGTAAAGCCTCAGCATCCAGTAAAGGATGCTTGCAAGGACTTCTTCAATTTGATCTGCATGCATGGGATGGGGTATATGTTTTTTTTTCCAGAGTGATTAGAAATGTTTGTCAAGAACAAGATGGTATTTCTGGGAGAAATAAGGCTTTTTGGTTGTGATTATTAAAAAAAAAAAAAAAAAAAAGCTTGTAGTTCATGGAGTAGCTAACACCCAGTGCTCCAAATATAATTTTCAGGTCTTGTGACAGATGTCCTGATATAGGCAGACAGAGAGAGATCTGTAATGTTTTTCAGAGAGTTTACAGGAAAGCTAACAGCTGTTCCTTGGCATGTAGATGTCCCTAAGTTTTATTCACCACGGAGTACAAAGTGGCAGAAATCTGCTTCCCATTTAATTCTTTTGCTATCGAACCAGAAACCAAGTGTGGCATACCTCATACTGATCCCCGGGGCAGAGTCGAGCAAAGCCAGCCAGACCTGGGGAGGAAAGACAGGGAGCAGTGGTCAGAGTGGGTGGACAGCCCCCCAAGACACCCCAATCTCACTAGGTGCCAGGCAGGTGCTGTGCTGTGACAGGAGAGGGCAGCAGCCCGCACCCTGCAGGGACGTGTGGGATTTTTTCTCTCTAGTTTATACCAAAAAACAAAAAAAAAATTGCATTGTGGTTTCGTGCATATCAAAGATTTGCACTTCCCAGCTTTTTTTTTTTCCCTCTCCAGGCATAATTCTCTTTTTTTTTTTTTTTAATAATAATTATATATATAAAAAAAAGAAGAAACAGCTTCCTGACATCATCTGGCTTCAGAAACTGAGCTTAACGCCCTGACTATCGTGAAGCGTAGGCGAGCTGCTGATTATCATGCAGTGCTTGCTGCTTAACCCAAATCAGACTGAGCTATACATTATAACACAGGCTCCTTGCTGGAACTTCTTAACAGAAAGATGGTGAGAGGGGCTCCTTCTGCTTGGCGCATCCATAACAGGATCATTCCCATGCTACACCAGTAACTACATCAAGAGCCATGGCTGACATCTGTAACACAAGATCTCTCCTGCCTTTCCCCAGAAGGGTGAGGTAGTGCAGCAAAGCACTTGTGGCATATGTTTGGGAATTTTTCTTCAAAGGATGTCATGATGCTATTTCTATATTGGTACTGTGAGTACAAAATGGAAAGTTTCCTAGGGCTTGTGACTATCTTGAAATTGCAGGGAGGTTACAGTTCCCATCCTGGTCTTGCGATCTGCTCTTCTGCAGGATGCAACAGGCTGCTTTCCAGTCACCTCATCCTCTCCCTCCACAGAGGGAATCCCTCCTTCCTCACAGGTCTCCTCATTTGGTTGCTATTGCACTTGTTTTGCTATTAAAAAATAAATAATTACTTCATTTTCTGTAGCTGCTCAGTCTTACTGCAGCCACAGATATTTTTGTAATCTTCTATCAGACTCTGCCTGCAGTGCTGCAGCACCCAGAGAAACCAGTCTGCAAACATGCATAAAGTCACGGCAGAGATGAGAATTGCATTTTCTGGGGCCTTTGGACTGCATTTATCCTAAAATGCCATGGCTGAAAATATATATATGTGTGTGTGTGTGTGTATTAAAATAAGCACAAGATGAAGCCTAGTGTTGGTTTTATTTACTGGGCTACAGCTGGACTGTACACAGTCATGGCCCGTGCCTGTGATCTGCTGATCCTTCTCTTTCATTTCGTTGACCAGAAAACAGTTTTCTTCACTCATTGGTTAGCAGAACAGAGAGGCCTTTGCTCAGAGCTCATGTTACCCATTCCTTTCTAATTTATTTACTGTTTATAAATAATTTAAACTTACTAACACTCTGCTGCTGCTCCTCTCTCCCTAGGCATGCTTTTATAAGGGAATTTGATCTCTGCTGGGACACATCACTGAGAGCATCTGAGGAAAACAAAAGGCCCTTTCTCTGCCCAGTGGATGGGGAGGGGGGGACGCAGCTTGGGGCTTTATGCATGGGGTGTGTGGAGCCGAGGCCTGCGTGCGGTGACCAGCCCTGCCAGGCACCATTTTGGGCAGGGGGACGCGGATGGTGGGGTGGGAGCTGGGTCTAGAAATGGGCTTTCGAGGCTGTTGGTGCTGCTCAAGGCTCTCCAGCCTGATGTGGGCACAGTGGATACATACTGTCACAGGAAACATGTTTTTGGTGACTCTTGGGGACTAAATGTGTGGCAGGAGCCAATGGCTCTGTTGTACCACTTCAACCATTGTGGCTTTGTAAAGGCAGCATCCTGGGCTTGCAGTGCAGGTGGGGACAGGAGGTTGCTCACAAGAGGTCAGTATAATTAATTAGGGGACTGAGCCATTAGGGGGCTGTGGTAAAGTGTCAGGGCACTAGCATACTTTGTGCATGGGGCCACCTGAAGGCTCCTGGAGTATGCACAGCTTTGCTCAGGTGCAGAAGGCTGGGCAGGAGGGCTCTGGTGCTTGCTCTGGGTTGGGTATTGCAGAGTCCCTGTGGTGTTGGGCCAGTGTATTACTCTGAAATGGCTGAATTTTTCACCTTCTGATGCCCTGGCACCTCAAAGAGGTGTAAGGGTCCTTCCCTGCACATCAGAACAGGGCGTGCAGCTTCCACACAGGGACTTCTACGGCCCCATACTGGGTTTTCCTGTTTAATTTCAACACCTGACTAATCCTGAGCAGCAATTTAAGCCTGCTGGCAAGATTATTACCTTCATTTTGAAAAATGATTAGACTTTTTAAAACTATATATATCACAAAAGCAGCGTGGGCCCCCTACTTCCTGACAGTGCTGTGTGGGTTGGCTTGCTTTCAGTGTGTGCGATGGAGGACACAAAAATAACTGTCACTGGAGTGGCTGGGAACAGATAAGCTTGGGGGAGAGGAACACTTTGATTTTAACATTAGATCCTAACACTAGCTGGATGTGCCACAGTGTAATGAAAGGGGAAGCTTGCTATGTGATCTCTAGGCTTTTGTGCTAGAGCTGCTCTGAGCTGTGCCAACAGCAAAGGCTGGATTGTCCTACTGGATTCCCATTCCTAGGCGAAATTATCTAGACAGAAATCCTAGGTGTCCTAATTAGAGAATACTTAATGATATGGCATTTCTCTTTGCTATTTTCTAATTTGGGCTCCTTCACGTTATGAGAGCTGTGTTTAGAAGTGGCTGTTGTCTGTGGTTTGGTCTCTGCCCCTGCACCTGAGCACAGCACCCTGGCTTCTCTGCAGCCCATGGGCTTTGCTGGGGCACTTGGGCATGCAAGAGAGAAAAGGATCCAGACCTTTTCAGCCCAGTCACTCATAGTGCCCCAATGTCTTCTGCAACAAGTCCTGCTGCCACGAACTCTATGTTGCACTGCATTCACAGCACATAAGGAAACACCCTGAGGGACACGACCTGGTGCAGTTCCCTTCCTGCACTGCATGGCCTTGGGTTTGCTTCACTGTGTCCACACTGCACTTCTGCTATGGGATTCTGTATACAAATATTTGGCTCCATCTCTGTATGTTCATCTGGTAACTTTGCATGTACGCATCTCTGACTGCCTTTACAGTAACTGACTGGGGGCTTTAAAATGTGAGGTTTGGTGCTCTGGGATGCAGCTAGGAGACCTACAAAAGCTGCTGCACTTGTTTCCTCTACGATGGGAGCACGGAGTGACTAATTTTAATTTGATCTAAGCTAGATCATGTCTCATGCACTGCAACAGTTGGACACAACTAACTCCCATGTGTGACAGGGTAGGCAGAGGCAAAACCGTGTGTAAGATTTGTGAGCTCTAAAAAGTCTATCATTAGTATTTCAGCTGGAGAATTACAAGTGCATGAATGTTTAGATCCTGATTTTTTTTTAAATTTTTATTTTTACAGGACTATTTTCATGCCAGTGATTGAAGAAGGAAATGGAATCCAAAAAAGATCCCCCCATGATCACTTCTTTAAGACATTTAATGTTACAGGAATAACAGCATTAGTGATGCCTACTGATTCACTGCAATGGGCTTCAGGTAAAAGTGATTCCACATTATTAAAACCCATAAAGACAAAGAGTAAAACATGCTACCACAGAGTTATCTAGGTGTTTCAGTGGTAAACTACCCTTGGGTCTTTGATTTTATACATTTGCTTAAAAAAGGTAGTAGTGAAAATTGGCAAAAGTAAAAGACGTGGAAACAGACACTGTCAAATTAAGAAAGTATTTTGAACTTCATCTCTGTGGGTATTCACATAATTTCCTACCCGTCTTCTTAAAGGGTTGTGGAGATTGCTGCACCTTTTGCCTCTGCCTTCAAAACTGAATTGCTTCGGCTGTTGAGAGGAGTATTTGGGGAGCCTAATTAGCACACCTCCCTTGAAAACAAGAATCATCATCTTGAAATTTTCTCTGTAAGCTTTGATGTTCCCAGCTCTGGGAACCTTTCCAGTGGGCAGAGGTGCAAGTCAGGGTTTGAAGGCTCAGCAATTGGTGCAGTGAGGGAAACACACACCTATTATAAGTCCATATAAAACTAGTGCATCTCAGCGCCCTCAGTAACATACACAGACTTCTGCTGTTCAAAGAAAGGAAATGTGAAAAGGCAATTACCTTTCATCTTGATGCAAAACTCCCCCAATAGGTTTTCCAGCTCTGCTTCTATGGTACACATGTTCTGTGTTGGAAGACAGAATAGTGAGGTCAAACAAACCCTCTTTTTTTTAAGGTCTATTTGGAAATAAAAGTTTCTGTTACGCAGATGAAAGGCATTTTGCAATAAAACCAATATGCCAGAGCTACCCTTGCTGTTTAGCTAAATCTGGCCCTAAAAACAGCGGCTGAGCTATGCCTGCTTGCACCGAAGCTGAATGTAACCCCGCGCTCTTCTGTTGCTCTCTAATCCCTGTGTTGGCAGCACCCTTTTGTGGTCCTTGCAGTGTAACCCGGTCACTGTCCCAGTCCTTTCCAGCCAGGATGTGTGCCAGCAGCAGCTCTGTGCCAAAGTGGCTCCCAGCATGTTGTTAATGTTTCAAGAAACGTGGACTACATTAAGAAAAAAAGACTGTGGGAGGTGGGTACCAGACCCCCTCCAGCTCTTCCTTCAGATCGAAGAAGGATGACACAGTTTGTGTGCTGCGATGTTTGCAACACTTAGACCCTCCTTAATTTACTGCCTGTTTAATAAAATAGGTGGTGATCACAGCAAGTAATACTGGATGGGATGCAACAGGTATCTGCTTGTTCCAGCCAACCTGCCACCCTGGCATCTGCAGGGTGGAAGGGAGCATATATAGCTGCAACATATGTATCTTCAGGGCAGATTTACTGCTTAACATGCAGTGGTTCCTGGGTATAACCCTGGTCTTGTGGATCATAATTATTATTTCAAGGAGCTCTTTGGGCTCGTGTCATCCATCTTTATATCAGGCATTCACCTAAAGATAAATTAAGAAATAATAATCCTTCTTCACCGATTTTGCTTTTAACCCCTTTATCTCCTTGAAACCAGTGGCAAAGTTTCTGTGGCCTTCCAACAGTGCAAGAGCAAAACAGTTGAACTAATGAAGATGTACCTCTGTGTACTCCTTGTAACTCCTGTTGATTTCAGTTAAACTCTCTCGAGCTGCTTTGCTGGCAGGTGACATTGCAAAGGCTTGCTTCATCTTGCTTGCACCGTCGCAGAGACGTCTTTGGATACAATAGGCTTCATAAAGCTCATCCACCTGGAGGGAACAACAAGGTTGTATTGGAAAAAAAAAAAAAAAACACAACAACAAAGCCAAACAAAAAACACAACACCTGAGAACTCAACAAAATAAAGCCAACAAACTCAAATAGTGTGTGATGCAAGGGAACGAAGCCAAACAAGTGGTAAACCATTAGATCTAGGACGAGCAAATGAAGCTGTGATACTGTTACAGTTGACAACATGAGATAAAAATAACTTCTGGTGCAAAAATTTCATTACAGCAACAGTAGATGCTGTCAGCAATTCACCTGCTTGCCCTGTGCATGCCTTTAGCCATTGCTGCTGCCTTCCCCCCCAGTCTGGGACACGTGCAATTGCTGCTGTATGGCAGGAATGCAGCAAGCTTCTGAAATGTATTGGTGTGGAAGAGCTCTTTCAAAGGCAAGCACAATGTCCAGACTGCTAAATGGGAGCAGACACATTAAAAGGCACGTTTATCAGGGCAGCAATGCCTTCAGGATTGCTAACATCAGCCGTGGGCTGAGACTAATCCTCCAGAACTAGGAGATGTAGCCAGAATCAGGAAAAGTTTAGGAACAGCTGAAGTCAAATTAAGAAAATATTTTGAACTTCAGTTCCACAGACACACAACTTTTTAGTGATCTCCTTCAGTCCTTGGCATGATGTGGACTCCAGACATTTAGTAAGCAGCTCTGGAGGTTTTGCAAAACTTGGTCGCATACAATTTATAGTCTCACCCGGATCTAGATTCAGCGTGTGATGGATTTATGTCCCATGCTTTGGTTTCCCTTTTCCCTCTAATCCCTGCACTGAAGGTGTATATTTACACTATCCAAACCGTTCATTGGGCATCTACAATCTATATGAACTTAAGCTGCTAGATGCAGGAGACAGGCTTTCTAATCTAAATTTATTAGGGTGAGGAGGGAGAAAGGAATAGAGAAAGATGCATCTTCTTCTAATGTCCCTTCTAAGATAGGATGATATTTGTTTTTTACCTAGAATAACTGTTTCTCTTCGTTCTCACTGATATCAAGTGGCTGCCCCATGCACCCTGGTGCTCACTAGTGGGTTTTCACAGCAGAATTTCTCTCTATGAAAGCTTCCAGTGCCTTGGCTTCCTAAGTCTGACTGTTTTGCTGTATTAGGAATGATCCTGATGCGACCATCCAGGTGTGCTGTTATTTCCGTTTTCTAAGCCTGCTTAACCTCCAACAGAAGGTGTCACCACCTATTGGGAGCAGGACTGCTCTCCCTGACAGCTTCAAAGCATGACATTGGTTTTCACAAGGTGAATTTGGACTCCTGATGACTGAAGCCCCTAATGAGGGATCTCCAGCTGACATGGGAACTGCTTTGCAGGTGAAACAGTGCATCAAGAAGTATTGGAAGTGCTGGCAGCATTTTGCTATTTCAAAGTTACGGGGAAAAGCTTCTTGGAGTGTCATCCACCACTATTTCTCTTGCAAGTCCGCACCGCTCCCCATGCTAAAGACAGCTCCTATAAATAGCTGTCCCTTGGTATTTACTCCTGCTGTTAGTGTGGAGCGTTGACCTGGGGCTGGCATCCTGCATGGTGGGGACACACTTAGCCACCCTGACAGATGAGCTCTCTGCTCCTCACGTCCCGTTTTAGGGAGAGCGGGTGCCCTCGTTCAGCATGGCACAGCCTCCTGCCAAAAGAGCCCTCCTCCGGGGCTTGATCAGGAACTGCAGTGTGCCGCCACCTGAGCAAGACCATGAGTTTTAATGCTGTGCACCTCTGCTCTTCCTGCCTCTGTTGCTGTGGGTTACAGAAAGTGAACTAATGTGCTCGGCTGACCAGCGTTACCTCTTGGTGCTTTTCATTCCTATTATAAGCGCAGAAGCCATTAGCTCTGAGCAGCTGGAGTGGGAAGGACGTGAATGGAAATGTTTTTCAAGCAATAATTTTGCCATTCATGTTGCCAGCAAGAGAGAAGGTGGTTTGGGGAACAAATTTTCAGCCTATTGCCTGGTGACTTTTTCAGCTCTGAGAGTAAGAGAACATGAAATTAAAAGGTTTGGATGGGCTGTCATAATTGGAGCACTTCAAGCTGCATGAACGCTTTTCAAACAACTCTCAAAAGACATTTCATCCGTCAAAAATAATTCATTCTTTTGTCAGGCTCAGGAAAGTAACTAATAGCTAGCAGATATGTTTATAACCGAGAGAATACATGCTGTGGATTTTGTCCAGCTTGAAAATGTATTGGTATAAATCACCAGTACCTCTACTGGGTATGATAGACTCATTCTCACCGATGTAATCAAGCAGATGTGGGCCCACCAAGCCACGCAGAAGAAGCATTGGCAGTGAAAACTGGGAATAACTCCAGTCTAGCCATGGTGTACAGTGGAAACAACTGCTGAACTAGATTGCTTTCAGCTGTAACTCCATTTCTACCTATAATTTGAAAATAAGCATGCTGTGAGAGAGACTTTCCACAGCAGCTGTCTGATCCCATGTTCTCTGTATGGCTAAAAGCACACGGGAGTGTCATGGGGCATGGAGAACAGCTGGACATCAGAAGCTGCAAACCGCTTCCTTTGTCTCTGACCCCCAAGTGGTTACAGCAAAAATACTGAATGTGGGAGAGGCTGTGTCAGCACTGGTGTGGAGGGGCACCTTTTTGGCCAAGGGTTTGTTTTCCTCATAACGTAAGAGCTGGTGCAGAAGACAGATGCTAAGGACGCTTGTTACCTTGCTGATGTGGAACTCCAGCCTCCTCATGTATCGCTCCACTGCTTTGATTTGCTGGAGGAAACAGAGAAGCAGAGGGTGAGGCACAACTGAATGCAGCAGTAGGACATCTCTACTAGCTCTGCTCGTGTCTTTGGGTTCATGGGAGTCCAAGGAACTCCTTAAAATGTGCAGGGCTTCAGTGCCCACAAATCCAGAATTGACTGCCACACCTTACTATGATTAATCTGCTGCTGAAAACATGGAGCTCATTGGCGTCTATATAACATATATTAAAAAAAAAAAAAAAAAGCTTTCTGGTGGGGTCTGCATAGGTTTTCCTTGACAAAAATTTCCTAGTTTGTTGTTGTTGTTAAGGAATGTGAGACTTTTTGGCTTGGAAAACTGTATTTTTTCAGTACTTTGAAAACCTGTATTAAAATTGATGAGGTTTTGCATTTCAAAATCCATTCTCTTCCTGAATAAACTGTTTTTGAAAGCAAAAACAAGCTTGGTATTTTGACTGAAAAAGCCAGATCATTCAGGAAACTTTTTTTTGAAAGCTTTTCTTTTGTTTCACCCAAAATTTCCCAAGGGGAAGAATATTTTCATTTTTTCAGCTTGTTATTCCCCAGCATTGGCAGGAGCAGGGATAAGAGATGACTGCAGGCCAGAGCTATCCCAAGGACAGCTACCAGCGAGCCCACCTCCAACTGAGTTACTCGTCTGGGGCGTTTGTCCTGCTCTTTGTGAATGTCCAGATTGTGAAGCATCGATGGTGTTGGCCTGACTAATAGATTTGGCTGAGAGAGGTCTCCCATGCCAGCTTCATGCATCATACAACTATTAACCCTTGTTGTAAGAAGTGTCAAAGAGAGTAACATACCTTATCTAAATCATACAGGACTCCCTGCAACAGAGAAGAGGAAATTGTGATTTATTTTGCAACATAACAGCAACAGAGAACCACGAGAAAGTAATATTTATAAGTGAAGAGAAATCAAAAACAAGATCTAGAAGGGACAAACAGCACACGCACAAATTTCCAACTTCCCACTCCCAGCCCGTGCCTGCTCCAGTACCTCTGGAAGATTATAGTGCATCTACCCAATAAAAAGCATGGCACGTACCAGGCGTGAGTTTCTTCTCATGTCTTTTAACTGAGCAGTCAACTTGTCCAGCTCTGTCTGGTGAACTTCCAGATACTCGCTGTAAACACAAACCAGAGAAGGGAGGCGTGAGCTCTGCGGCACGTAACGGAGCCGATTGCTGAGAGTCGTAAAAGGAAATCTCTGCAACAAATGGCTTTCCTCCCTGGGTGCGCTTTCAGACAAAAATGCATTTGCATTGATCTGTCCTAAAACCAGCTTCCTTGCTGCCTTTCAGAGAAAAAGTAGGAGCCGGTTATTTATCTTTGTATAAGAGCTCGGTGCTTTCCTGTCGCTGAACGACCACTTTCAAGTAAGCCGTCTGCTGCTTAGTTTAGAGGCTGGGGCCTTCCAATCACTGCTCTCCTGTCTGGCTGGTAAAAGCCCCATTATCAGCTGGGACGTTATCTGAAGGGCGATACAAGCCTCTGATATGACTCAAGGAAATTTGGAGGAAAACAAAAACAAAACAACATTTACTGGTGAAATCCCAGCCCTTGGGAGCTTTCCTATCAAACTTAGCGGAATTGGGATTGTTCCCCATTTCCCCTACAAGTATTTCCAATCAAAAGTGTTAGAACGAAGGCTCCAACAGGTGCATTCTTCTAGCCTATGATTAAGGATCTCTGCTCCTGTGAAATGTCATTCTAGGCTCTAAAATGTCACAGAGAGCTTCAGTCGGCAAGCACAATAAAGGCTCTTACTCCAGGCCATTCTTCAGGGCTCTGTAGACCTCTTCCATCCTTTTGGGCTGGGGCTCCTTGGGGGTGGTGCTGTTCTTGTGGCCCAAATTATGCATTTTCTTCACCTTCGCTTGGGGCTTCTTGAGCGCAGAGGAATTTTCAATAAAAGAGTTACACCTGCAAAGCAAACATTAAAGAGGGGGGAAATCCCTATAAATCATAATGATCTCGAAGAAGCGTAGCTTAAAGAAATCTTCCTGATATTATCTCTGCTAGCAGAAGCAATTCTGCTTACGTGCCTGCCAGTTAAAGGGCTGTGTTTGTTTACAGGTTGAGAGGTCTGAGCAGCCTGGGACTTGCTGTCAGCTTTTGATGTGCCAGTTGCCTTTCCGAGATATGAATGCCGGCTTAAGTCCCGGGCTCATCAGCCCTTTCTCTGTCTCATCCTATGCCTGTCCTGCCTCACGTCACCATAAAGAGGCTAAAAAACAAAGGGGAGCCCAGATAATATCAGGCATAAAGCCTGGGGGCTCCTAAGGAAGACTGGGGGGTGGTTAAGCATGTGCCTGGAGGGCAGCATCACGCTGCTGACGTTGAGCATGGACTGTGGATAGAGGAGAGTTGTGCTGCATGTAGGTGCCTCCTTGGACTCTTTTCTCTAGATCAGCATCCAACAACCATCGCTGACCTGAGCCGGTGATGTAGAGGTGCACAAGTTGAAGCTAATTATAAAGTAGCCTCTGGGGCTTCTTCCTGGCTTGGGAAATGCCTGTCTCAAAGCCTGAAGTCCTGTCTAGCCAAAAGGCAATGCAAGGAAGGGTTCTGCCCCCAAGATCTGCCCTGCTCCCAGCAGGATGCTGAGGCAGCCCCGCGAAGGAAGGGGACTTGCTTTGAATTCACAGGGAAAAATGACTTTTAGGTAGCGGCAGTCTGAAGCTGGGGGCGGTGGGAAGCGTATCGTGCTTCTGTGCACTTTACGTGTGAAAAGATCGCTGTGTAAATTAGGGAATTAAAATTATTCTCAGAAATGTTCTCACAACTCTGAGGCATGTGAGGAAGCCCTGCGTTAAGGGTGGAGGGGAAGTATTTGGTAGTTAAGACTCAGGATAACAACTTGATTATACACACAATGTAGAGAGATATTTTAGCCTAGAAGACTTTTTTTCTGCAAGTTGGAGAGAAGTCAGTCCTCTCTCACCTCTTTTCCACCTTTCAAACCCCAGGGCCCCTTTAGCACCTGACTCAGAAGTTCCTCTTAAAGAGCATGGTACTTGCCTGGAGCGTCTCTCTTGAAGCCCGCTGAAGCCAGCAAAGGACTGGCTCCTGATAATCCCATTAGGACCTCCTGGAGAGAATGAATGTGATCCTATTGACATGATTTCTGGGAGCCGGGAGGATATTCCTGAAAAACAACGGAAGGAAGGAAGGAACGTCAGGGACAGAGGCGGGCAAGAGGTGCACGGCAAGGCAGGGACTGCCCAGCATCCCAGGTGGTGATCCAGCCCCATGAGGGGCTGTCAGATAGGGCTCGAACATGACTCCCTGCTCCAGTCTATGGAGATCCCTCGCCCTGTTTTCAGAATAAACCGCAGGAGTGCCTGTAAGGATGTCTAATTTTCCTGGAAAACAGCAGAGATGGTGAGGGTTTTACATGTTCTGTGCTTCACGCTTTCAAGGGGGCCTTGGCAACATGAGAGGAAGCTCTTGGTGTGTGTGTGTGCTCATTTCATGTGCCCAGCTCGGCATCTGCACTGAGCCTCAGTTCAGGGATCAGCAGACTAAGGAGAAGGAGGCAGAGGTCCTCTACCCCACTGGACCCACCACCTCCGTCCTTCCCAGGGTGCTAATGTTGTCGTGCTGTGATACGTATGGAGAAACTAGGCCAGCTTAAAAATAACTGAAAAAAAAAAGAAAGAAAAAAAAAAAGTTTTTTTCCCATCTATTTTAAAAGGCAGCCCTGGCATGTCCTGTATCCCCTGTTCATTCCACCTCCAACAGCTGTGGATGAGGTTGGGGCTGAGACAGGACTGCGTAGCAGGGCCGGAGCAGCCTGCAGGCAGCAGAGCTGATGCTTTGTGAAACTGCAGCCTGCGGGGCTGAGCGGGTGCTTTTAAAGCAGCCTCACATTTAAAGCAGTCCCCACAGATGAAGAACAATCCAGAGCTGAGTGCCCAAAAAGGAGCCAATCGTGAGGACCACGGATCTGCAGCCTGAGCCTCCACAACCAGATTTATTTATCGAAGATAAGGAGCAGAGCTACGTGGTGCCTCCATGGCAAACACTCACTGGAAAAAGCAAATATGTGGGGAAATGTTGTGCGCAGTCCAGTTGTGTTTAGTTTGTAATGCTAGGCTGGACAAATACTCTCTGAGGTGGTGTTAGGCATCGTGGCAAGCTACTTCTTCTCTCTGGAGAGGACTGCATTGCCCAAGAAGAGCTGCTTTGTCAGGAATATTTCTGTAAGAGCTCTGCCAAAAATATTTCTTCCAGCTCCAGAATTGTCAACGCCATTAGCAATGCGAAGTTCTCCCTGTTACACAACCCAAATGGCATCAACCTCCCAGCTTCGGAAGTGAGAAATGGATCGGTCCCCGTGTGACTGGGCAACTCTCACACCTCGGCTTTGTGATACGTGTATTTAAGCTGAATTTTCTCCTTTGCTGTGACCAGTAGGCAGCTGTGATCTGCCTGGGTAGTCCTGGAAAGCTCTTCTTATCCCCAGTCAGCCTGGGGAAGAACAGCCACTGAGATCTCTCTCATGCTGGCTGCGCCAACCAAAACCTTCTTGAATGATCTCCAGGCACGTTTGGGGGATTAGCACAGGCAAGAGGCTATTCCAGTAAGCAGCCTGGATGTGGCTGGACCCCATTTTGGGAGACCTTTACAGCTGGAGGCCATTCCAACCCGGCTGGCCCCGCTCCTGGAGCACAGAGGCAGGCATGACGGGTTTACCCCGCTGGCACTCATGGGAGATTCAGCCCCACAATCATCAGCTGTTCCTCGGGAACTAAGGGCAGCAAGAGCAAACCTGAAGCTGGGTGCTAGTCCTGACCACGCTGGCTATAAAAACACACTTACTTCAGATTCAAAACTCATATAGAAGAGCTAGCATCCTCCTCACAGTGAATATCTCCTGTGTTAACATGAATGAAGGGCAAAGGTCTGAACAAAGCCTTTGAGCGTTTGCATGCACACTGGTAGGTTAGGTTTTAGGTTTTCTTTTTTTTTTTTCTTAGGTGTTAGGTTTTCTTTTGCTTTGGGAAAAATAAAAATATAATAATCTCAGAAAAGGAATTTACCGATTTATTTATTTTACTTATTTTGCCGAAGTGCTCAGGAGGCTTTGCAATGCTTTAGTAGTGAAGCCTTTCCACACAGTACTGAAAGGAAGTGTGGATGAAGTGCAATTGAAATGCAAACTGGAGACCTGCCTGGAGCTACTTGTGCTTTGTTTTTGCATAAAATGTTCAGAAGTCAGAGCCCAGATTGGCTTATGCTCTCTCTCTATAAATATATGTTATGTATAATCTTGGCGATTAATGTATGTTGGATTTCTTTACAGAAGAAAGCTGTGATAAAAGGAAGTAACGGAGTCAGAAATGATGAAATCTCACAGTTGGGTTCAATTACTTTTCAGTTCATCAGGTTAGAGGTTGCCTCCACCGTACAAACACAATCTGTTCTTAAGATTTAAACTTACATTGCCTACATCTCAGACATTTCCAGCTGACCTCACACTGCTGCACTGACCCTCTTTAGCAGCAGCAGCCTCTTAGCCCAGATTCACATGGGCACCATTCCGTGGATTATTTATGATACCGACATCTAGCAAATATGCTTTGGGTGATGAGTATTTGTCACATTGTTGGAAAACGCTTTGTTGAGGGGGATTTATTTTCCTGCCTATTAAACCATTCATAGGCCTCTGTGCTGGCAGCAGTAGTTCAAATAAACAAACCTACCTCTGAATTTAATAATAGGGCTGTTTGCTGATTATATGCATATATGTAGTCACTAGGGAAATTTCAGTAAGGCTCATCCCACAAGGACTTACTCAGATCTGTTGCTGAACTGACCAGTGTCCCTACAGATGCACACCCCTAAGGGGATTTTGGGGATGCTCCAACCAAGTGACTAAGTATCTCAGTCCATCTTCAGTAGTTATCTGATATAATCCTACCATCTTCTAGATACAACATGCATTTTTCTCTCAATATTAAAGCATACTGTACATCTCAAATGGTATTAAAAGCTTTTGAGATCTGAGACTTCTGCCTCAGCAGTGAACCCAACAGGTACACTTGCATTTTAAAATCTATGTAGTTGATGAACCACTGATATTTCATTTTTTAAAAATCACCAGTCTGCTTACTAGCTAATATAAACATGCACTGTGTATAAGCACAATTAGTGTAATTAGTATTGCCCGTGCTAAGTGTGTGGCAGCTGAATGATTAGCCCATCAGCAGTGTCAAGGGATAAGGTGAAATTGTATCAGTATTTTTCTCTGCCTGACTCACTGACAGTGTGCAGCAGGGAATGGCAGATGATTGATGATGTCTCTGTCCTCGGGGAAATAAAAGCCCCATCTCTCCTTTCAGTCGGAACAGCTGAGCCTGAGCTAATGAGAGGAGAAGGGACTGCAGAGCCCATCACTTCCACAGGACTGCCCCTTTTAGTCACCCTCTGAATGGACTTGCACCTCCAGTAATGCCAAAATATCTGATAAACAGTGTGAACTTCCAACTAAGAGAAGTGAAATTCAGTGAGAATCATGTTTGCTAAATCTAGACTGACTTTTGTTTGGACCCTTTTTGCTTGCTTTTTCCCCACGACTGACCTAGAGACCACCATACGATGAGGGAAGTTGTTTTTACTTCACATGTGCTAGCAAACATAGCAATAAGAACACGAGTGGTGGTGGTGCCCGTGATTGCTCCTGCTCTCTCCTTGTAGCATCTACAATTTCAGCTCTGGGCCTAGGGTTTGCTGTAGGGTGTTAGGAAGCTGCAGATGAGGGTTAGGTGCTCAGAGGCTTCGGGGATGCTTTTGGATTGTGTATAATCCTTGATTAAATGGGAATGTGAGAGTGGATTCAAGGGCTGAAGCGATCCTTGATAATCCTTTGCTCCTATCTGATTTTTTTTTTTTTTTTGTGCGGCACACATTTCAAGGCCCACTCTGAATCTAAGAAGATGCAATCCCCATAGTGAGATGTTTTGTCTGCCGTTCCCTGTGCTGATCTGCAGTCTGCACACTGATGATAATTGCTTAGGGTAAGGTAAGATGAGGGGGTCCACTAAACCTTTCTCAGCAGAAGCCAATTGACTCAGTTTTGCATGCTAGGAACCTCTCTTGTCTGAAAACCTGGCAATGGGGTATGTCTAACAAATGAACCGGAAACTTGTTGAATAATGAAAGGAAAGAATATGTTCACCTCTCCTCTCTGTCAAGGATTATGTTCTGATAATCAGACTAGCTGGCCAATTTACAAAGGTGAAAACACTTTATTGCAATAAAATCCCATTTAGAAGTGAGCACCTCCAAAAATCCAACATGGGAAGAAACCGATTATACCCTAGAAGTCATGTCCTCTCAGTGAGCCAATTCTTTCTGCTTTGCATGAATAAACCCAAAGAGCACAATTCAGTTCTAAACTCAGTCTTGGTGCAATTCTAAGTTCATTCAGCGTGCACTCAGCTCGTGCTGCTTGCATTTGTAGCCTAAAATCTATTATTTTTCAACATCAATTTTCCAACCTCTTCCTTCAGAGTTTGTTGAATTACCTTGGCAATACGCGGCCAGCATGGCCAGTAGCCCAAACAGCCACCTGGAATTTATGGTTTCCATGCTCCTTAGACTCCTAGAAGGCATAGAGGTATGCATCTTGGATGACGATTTAGACATTCTTGTGGATGATTTTTTAATATAAAAAGTTGAGAGTAATAGATGGGTAAGAGCACCCAAAAGCATTATAAAAGCTTTCACAAGAAAATTAACTCTCTCACAAGTGTTTTAACATTTTTAGGATGAACACTGCTGTGCATTGGTGCATAGGCTCCTAATTCCTGGTGTATCAGGATCATTTCAGTGGGATGGGATCTCCTGGAAGCATCTGTAGAAGGGTGTCTTCTATTGATCATTGGGTTACAGCAATTACAACTTTGATGGCACTTTTTATGCTCCCAGCAACTGGGCTGCTACTTCTTGTGCAGGGTAGCATTTGCCAGAGTTGTGCAGACATCTGAGCTCCATCTGAAGAACTATTCTGGGTTGCCAGAACAAAATCACGTGCATTCGTTCCATCAAAGTCCAAGACTATGAGATATTCCTAAATAGCAGCATATGGCTACACTGACAAGCACACTTCCCAAGCCTACATCAGCCGGTGAAAGGCCAGCAGATCTGTGAGCTTCAAACGTTAATTATAGCACACAGACAAAGAGCCACGTGGGCTTATCAGCATGGCTGCAGAGAGCAGTACTGCACAGAGAAGGAGCTATAGCTGAGATGGCTCCTTCTCCTTCCAGCAGGAGATTTGGGAACACCTGGGTCATGCTTCGGTGGGCATCAAAGTGGTTGATAGCCTCTTATTCTTGCCCCAGCAGAAGCAGGCAAGCTTCTGCCCCACCTCATGCAGCAGCAGCTCTTAGTTTAAACCAGCACAGCCCGAGGTGGGTCTCCTGCCCCCCATGGACATCCAAGCTTCGCCTCTTGCGCCGCTGACCCACCAGCGGGATCTCCCTGAAGGCGTGTGCTCACTTCTCGCCAACAGCTTTGTTTGCAGTGGTATGTTCTTACATTAGATGTATTTTAATACCTTCGGTTTGGGTGGATTCAGTTTTTATAACACTCAAAGAAGTGCTTGTGTGTCCTTCCTAGCCCTGCTTAAGCCGTAGCTGAGAGATCTGCTTGATCATGCAGAAAATCCTATGAGCAAGCACAAGGCGCCATTACCTATTTCTAATAAACACAAATGTTAGCTTTGGGTACTTTGGGTTTAGCTTTTGGTTTTTAGCTTTTGTATCAAATAATATATTTTCCAAAACTTGATACTAATAGCAAGACTTGTACTTATTTTTTCATTTCCATAAGAACATTTTTTATGCTGTATGTAAGGATATTTTCAACTGAAATGCCGCAGTATTTGCTAGCTCATCACTAGACACCCTGAGTAGAAACACAAGTTGTCTACCATCTGGAATAGCTCGTGCTGTTTGTTTTGCTCCTCCCACCCAAACTGGATGAAGTGCATAAACCAAAAAGCAGTAATAATCGTAATAAGAAGAAAGCTAACAATCCAGGTCACCGGCAGAATGGCAAAGGAATCTGTGCCTGTATATACATGGGGAGCTCATGCTTGGTGTTCTTATTGCAATGTAACTCCATAAATTCAGTACACATCAGTCTTTTATACCAGTACAGTGCCAAATTCAACGTGGGGACTTTTAACTTGCTTTTTTATTATTACAGGAAAATCCTGCCTTTGACTCTAACTCTCATGGCCTCGCTAGCATGCAAATAATGACTGATGGTGGTGGAGGCAAAAGCAGCGCGCTGTCTTGCTCCATTAGGAGCCTGTTCGTAGCTGCTCCCTCTCCAGAGCTCCTGGCACGTGGAGTCACAAGCTGCCCTTTCCTCTGCTTAACCCCCCCTCTGAGAAACACCTACAGCACTGTTCCTTAACCTTGGTTTAGCACACACTGAAAACATAAGGAGAGGGAAATGCAAATGAGCTATTTCACTGTAATAAACCCAAGGAAAATAAGTTTGAGACTAAATGGCTCCCACACATGACAGATGGGTTCACGGTGGCTGACCTCATTTTTTCAGTTCCAACATTTGTTTTGCACAGGCAGCTGGAGCAACTGTGAGCATGAAATACACCCAGGGCCACCCTTAATGCCATTCTCTTACGGCAGTCTGAGTACAGAGCAATCATATTCAATTGGTATTATTGTAGATCAGCGAAACTCGCTTTGTAATAGCATATAAGAGTGTAACTGAGAGATCAGAGTCTGGCTGTCTAATTAGATCTCATGTTCATTCATTTTAAGCTAACCCTGGTGTGCAAAATGATCTTTGATTAGAAGTCAACTCCAATTCTACTCATCATTGATTATTGTTTTTGTCAATTAAAGAATTAATTAAAAGCAAAGCCCCCCACCATTCAACTGCCAGAAAATAACATAAAGAAAAGCTTTTCTGAAAACCAGCTGAGAATGAGCATCTTGTGCTTGAAATCCACCTTTCACTGCATTTGCAACAGTGGTTCGGTGCGAGTGACCCGTGCCTGTAGTGAATCATACCAGCCGTCATTTTGGCAGCACAGTGTGGGGTACATCTGCAAGGCTTTGGGTTACGGTGTTATCTATCCCTGTATCAGGAGATAAACTAAAAGGGGCGATCTTGTGAGAAGTAGTAAAACCAGGAGGATGCAAAACGGGCTGCAGGGATTACTTCGTCTAGCAGCAACCTGGCTACTTCACCACCTCTTCCACCCTAAGCAGAGAGCCACTGCACAGTTGACCGTATGTATCGGATGGAATTGCAGTTTCTCAGCAGAGCTCACAACAAGTGATAAATCTGCCCTGCACTTTTGCCATCATTAACAGTAGGAGTTAGTGAGTTAGCAGCCCTAGGTGACTGTGAGTGCTGCTGTCCTTTACAGGTCTAACATTTGGGTGAGCCCATGGGTAAGGTCTGAAAGCAACTGGGCGAAGCCAGCCCTTATGTAAATACATGCAACTCCAGTGGGAGTCTTTGGCCAAAATACATGATCATCAAGCAGCGTCCCAAAGTTATATGTCAAGTGTAAGCAGTGGAGTGGACTGACTTCCTCAGACCCTGTAAGCAGTGAACATAAAAACCTTCCCACTGTCAGGAGAGAAAAGCAATGACCCAGCCGTGTTTAGTATAAAAGCATCCTTAAGAGTGCTGCTTTCTTTTACTGCTTTGCACCAGTACTTCTTCTGTTTACAACCCTCATTTTGTGCAGACAGCAGCAGCACAGGCAAGGACAGCAAGCTGAGGCCACCTCTGTGCATGTGCAAGAAAGTAAATGCATCAAGCTCTGTGTAGGACAGTCTAGGTATCCAGTGGGCTGCTCTAGAGATTATTAGTTTTGCTCCAGCCAGGACAGGCAAACCATTGCCATACTCAGTATCCACTCCAGGTACGCTCTAATATAAGCATGAGTGAGATAAATTAAACAAGTGAGACAGGATTTTCGCCCCTGAAAGTAAAACATCACTGTTGTCAAATCCTTTCAGGCGCTAATGAGATACAAACACTTTGCTGCTCCTCTTTAAATACATGGGATTAGGAAGACTTAAAATGCTTTGGACGTTTACATGTTAGTTCTGATTCAAGGAGTGTTTTAATGGCACACTGCCCATTAATATATTGTTGAAGATGCCTCCCTCCGTGTTTTAGGGCAGAACGTTGTCCTTAAAGCCGGACATTCTTGTCCCAGGTATGAGTACTGCAGCAATATATTTCTTTAATATTTTGAACACTTCACAAGTGTGTCCATTTCAAAAGCACTGCCGTAAAAGTCCCGTGCTACTTCATTTATACTTGGCTGTGGCATACGGCTGAAGCTCTCTTTTAGTGCACCCCGCAGTTGAACACTGTCCATACGCTATCAAGAGAGGCTGTGTGCTCTGATGTAACTCTTGTTTCTTGGCTTCAGCTCATCTGCATTTACAACTCGAACCTTACATTAGACAAGAGCTGTCATATATAACTTTGATTTTTTTTATTTAAAGTTGTGGCGGAGGTTATTGTTCTTCTGACTGCAATGTTTTGAACTTTAAAAGCTCTAAAAGGTATAGGAGACAACAGCACTTATCTAATAGCACCCAATAGCCTCAAATTCCCCCAAACCACCACCATATTCTCTAGCTGGCAACGTCAAAGGAGCTGTGAAAAGCCGATGAAAAAGATCTGATGTAGGAAAAAGTGCTAAGGGGAGCTTGTGCAAGGTAAAGGTTCCCTGTTGGGAAAGCTTATGTTAAAGACGCTGGTACTGGAGAAGGAATCTGCCAACTAACTGGACAACCAATGGGTCTGTTCAGCAGGAATGGAAATGGACTGCAGGAAGGCAGAGGAAGCCCAGCTCCATGTCACCATGCATCTGTGGCACGTTTAGCCCACCACAACAAGGAGCTGGAGAGCTTTATAGACATGCCTGCATTTACAGGAACTATTTGAAGCAGATATTGACAATTTAATGGAAAAGTGATCTCCTTGCTCCCAGGGTCCTGAAAGCACATTTAATTTCTGTTTTGGAGGACGGGGCAGTGCAATGCCTTGGGTACAGGCTGGTCCGTGCCTGGTGCCATTAGTGCTGGCAAACAATCCTGAACAGACGTAGTTTACTGCTACTGATGTAGCCAATATAAACCTGATGAGACTCTTAAGTGTACTCCAAATAGAGCTAGTCAAGTTAAATTGGTAAATTTAATCTGCAGTGAACATTAAAAAAGAGAAATCTTGAGTTTCAAATGCCACACACTCCAGCCATGCTATAAGATTAGTTACCATTTAAGACTTTTTAGATACAGAGACGTTAAAGATAAACCAAGGCTAGATGAAACAGATCTGACAGCATTTATTATTGCTGAACTACAAGGTAATTATTTCGTGTAGCTTTTCATTGCATAAATTAAGGCTGCACGGATCTCAGAACAGGCCTGTTTTTTCCCTATTTTGCCATTTAAAGAAGAAACCCACTGGGGCCATTGAGGGCTAATGAAAATGTTATAGGAAAAGCACTGCACTTTGTCCTCCTCTGTCCTCCTACTCTTTCCTCATTTCATCCCCCGTTGGAGTTTCTGCATTTTCCAATTCACATAACAGTAATAATGGGCTGTCATTCTGGGCACAGGAAAATGAGGATACAATGATTTTTCTCCCATCTCTTGTTTCCTCTGAGGGAAAACTCTGTTGTCCTTTTTCCAATGGAAGCAATCGTCTTTCCTAGCTGGTGCCAGGATGCTGGCCATGCCAGAGGGAAGCCCATGTTTCCTTCACAAAATACATGCTTTGCAAGGCACTCTGCTCTGCAGAGATGGCAGCCTTCGCCTTCACCGCACCCTCCTCATCTGTGAGGGTGGATGCTGCAGCACGGGCAGGAGCGGTGCACCACCATTGTTCAGCAAGGATCTGCTTTTTCTCCATGCTTCCCTGGCTCTACCCTTAAAAAGACACCAGGGAGCTTCTGCTTGAAGCACAGGGCTTGGAAATGAAATATATGGCATGCACTACAAGTCCTGCTCCTGCATGCATGGAAACCAGGCTGTGTATGAAACAAGGCTGGGGAGAGGAAGGCAGCATCACCCCCAGATTGCAAAGACAGCGAAGCCCTGGTATATGCAGGCAAAATTTTAAGCTGCTTATCCTGCAGCCTCGGCAACAGCTGAAGTCTTACCATTTTTAATATGGGCTCGGTTTGGTTTTGTGTAGCACAGATGACTTAGTGAGCATTTCCAGCTCTTGGTTTTATTAATCTAAACATCTAATAAGCCAAGCAGTCACCTCTGTTTACTTTGGCAGATGTCTATTCTTATTAAAAAGGCCAGGTGTACATCTAAATAGATGTGGTCTGCAAGTGTTACATTGAATTCAGGAACATGTCTCACGCATCAAAGAGCACCTCACAGCCAACTGCTTCCTAGCCCATGATCAGCTCTGTGCAAAAACCCAAGTCCTTCTTTGAGCTAATAAATGGTACATTGCAGACATACTGAACGAGACGAGGAGAGAGCACTCATTCATGCAGGACTTGACACGTTATGCACTTAATTGAGCAGCAGCAGTGTTTTCCACAGCACCATCGCCCACAACCATGCCTGTACATTTGGGGAAGCGCAAAGGGTGGCTGTTTGTACCATAATCCAATGATGCTCACAGTGATGAGCAGAGAAGGAGGTGTCCCTGTACCCTGGAAGATTCCCTGGCCAAAGGCTGCTTGCTGGGACGTTATTGCACAAAGGTGTAACACATGCCCTCCTTCTTGTTTTAAAACTAAATGTTCTTAACTTAAATACTTAAATTGAGGACGTCAAGTTACTTAGTTACAGGAAAGGTATTTTCCCTCTTGCATACAATTAGAAAATGCCCACCAGACTACCACATTTTTCCCGTTTTGCTTCAGTCTTCTAGCAGGTGTGCAATAAATTTGACAAAGGGGAGAGACGCCTCACCGAGGGACAGACCAAGTGGTTTTGGCTGCTCACCTGTTGAAGTATGAGCCTTCCACGGGCATTTGCAGGTGCTTATTTGCCTATCTCCAACAGATTTCACTGCAAATGGGTTCCTTCCTTGGGTCAGCTTGAGCAGAAGGGTTTAAATAGGAATAAATAGGGTTGGTCTAGCCTGACCTTTTGTGGACATGAATACACACAGACATGAAAACACAGAAAAGCTAAAACCAGAACCTCAGTGATGACTGGATAGATTTTCTCTGCTGCAGCTCCTCAAGCTTTTTTTGAGTTGATGGATGGCTTGAGGTTTTCCCATCAGTGATATTTTTAGGACAAGATCAAGTCTGACAAATCTCTGGGTGCTGCAGCTAAGTATATACGTAAATTTTTTGAATCGCGAAACAGGAGTGCCTTGGAGAAGCGATTATTTGAAATCGATCTGGTGCTGCTGAAGGTCTACCAGCAGGCTGCCTGGCCCGGGGAGATCTAGCAGCAGTGGCTAACGGGGCTGCTTGAGGGCTGGTGGAGCAGTAAGGAGGTGTCTGGCTCTGCCAGGCAAGGTCAGCTCTCTTGAGGCATCAGGGACCATAGTGCTCCCGATGCTTTGAAAGGGCTGGCAGATTAAATGTATTATTGTGGCTACTTCATGGGCTGCGCTGGTTCCAGGGAACTGTCAGCTTCGATTTGTGCCTCCCACTGAAGAGAAGAAAGATGCTAAGATACTTCTGCACTAATCCATCATTTCTTTTGTGCTGGTTGGGGGGTAAAAATTAGAGGGTACCCTTGTAACATAAAAACACAGCAGAAAAAGGCAACTTTAAAGAGAAAAAAAAAACACAACAGATAGTTCCTGTGTCACGCTCAGAGGACTTGCTTCTTACAAAGGCCACCGGGCGCAGAGCTTGCATACAAAGACTAAGGTGAGGTCTGTGCTTGTGGCTGCCAAAAAGCAAATGCAGAGTGCCAGGGGACCTGCTCTTCTCTGCACCTTGCAGTGAGCGGGGCAGCACATCCTGGGACCTGCTTTTTGATCACGGCTGGGCTACAGCCTGGTCCTGGGTGCCTGGGCCATGTCAGGAAGGGGGGGGGGTCCTTTTTGTTCCCAACAGCAGCAGCCCCAGCAGCAAAGACACTTAAAAGCTACAGCTGGAGAGCCCATACTCTCAGGGAACTGAATGCAACCCCCTGGACACAGCCCTGGGCTGTGATAAAAGTGTGGCAGTAAGATGGGAGCAGCACCAGGCACTGCGAGGAGCAAACACACAAAGCCCCTGCTTGGACCCCACTGCTCCCCGGGGTGCAGCCAGCCCTCCCTCGGGCCACGGCCTGTGCAAAAGGAGCTGGTGAGTTCTCTTGCTCATCATTTCCAAAATCTCTTACCGAGAAAACACTTGAACAAGCCAACACACCCCCTTGGAAAAGCAGCAAGCAATGGAAGTTGAAAGGGCAAAACCAGTGACCTCTGAGCTCCTGCGAGGTGGGAAGATAATCAGATTTCTTAGCGTTGTGTTAATAGAGCCATCCAGGAACCACATAGCCCGAAAGCGATGTGACAGGCCCCCATCTGAGATTAATTCAGGTCCTGGTCCTCTCTGACAAGCAGTGTGTGTGTGCAGGCACTGCTCTGCTCCCCACTTTGCCCTCCTCCCCACCTTCCTCGTCTCCCTGCAGCCGAAGCTCTGTGCTGCAGGCATGAACCGTCCACCTCCCCCTAGCTCGGCTGCGGGAAAACACCCCAGCGAGTGGGTTGTCCACGAGCTGCTTGTCCCTGCCACACATATAGAAAGGGAAAAAAAATAGAAAAGACGGAGCAGCCATCCCTTTTTTGGCAAAAGCAACCGCTGCCTTCCGCCTTCGCTCTCACTCCTTCCCAGCGGGGAAGCAGGGCAGCCTCCCCCTGGCACCTTTCCCCGGGGTGGGTGCTGTCGGGGGGTTACCTTCCTCCTCGCTGGGGTTTAAAAGCATCAAGGAGCAGAAGGCAGCTCCGCGTGGCTCTGGGGCCATGCTTTGTGCAGCTCGTACCCCCAGCGTTTGCTCTGTGATAAAATAAAATAGGGTTGAATGGAGTGGTCAAGGGCCTTGAGACTGCAAGGAAGTAGAGCAGCCTGGTCACTGAAGGATGCTGGGGATCCCCCCCGCACAAATCAGACTTCTCCCATAACGCATTCCCAACCATTTGAGAAATATTAATTCTATTAAAACCCCCAAAATGTAACCGTGCTGTTATTTTAGAGAGGAGTGTAGAGACACAGAAAAGCTAATTGCTCCGTTCCTTGAGCAGGAACCTGGAAATAAATGCAACCTGTTGCTCCTTGGAAAGGAAACCAAAGCACACAAGCAAACAAAACACCCGCACCCTACCAAGGAAGCGCTGCTGGATGTCAACATTTAAACCAGCATCGGGTTATGGATGTGGGATTTTTAAAGTCCACAACACTGTGCTTGCCTGCACCAACGGGCAGCACAGACACCATCTTAAGAGACTGTCCTAGGATTTAGTTACCGGCCAAGAAAATGCTGAATTTATGGGAGAAAGATGCGCTTGGTGCCTTCAGATGGCTCACGCTGTCTGATACCTGCCCTCCCGTACTTACTGAAGTGTTGGGGCTGGCGTGGAGCAATCTGTCGTGCGTGCCCGGTAGGGTTACAAAGCAGGGCTGCTCGCTCGTCCCAGCGGACGCCGCTCTCCAAAAAACCTGCTCACGTCGCGGGGACCAGCGCAGAGAATATCCCACAGGAGGCTGGGCAGCGAGCACAGGAACCTCTCCAGGAAAGACACCTTCCTCTCACCCCTTCTTCCTTGAGCTCCCCGTTTGGGTCTGCTCCCTCTTTTTTTTTTTTGTTTATTCTGAAGGAGAGCGACGCTTGCGAAACCTAATTAGCCACGGCGGGATATGAAGATAACGTTCCTGCACGGGAGCCTTCCTTGCCCGGGGCTCCAGCTGCGTGACAGCAGCTGAAACACGGTAATAATTAGGAGGAGCCGGGCAGAGCGCGCGGCCGGATTAATTAATGAACACAGAAATCAGGCTGGAAACACACTGAGCTCGTAGCAGAGGGGTGTGCGAAAGGGCGCGGAGGCAGGGTGGCCACACACACACACCCCAGCACACGCACAGCTTCCAGAATGGTTTTTTTGAAACTTTGAATGAGGGACAGCAAGCCAGCAACAGGAAGACCTGGCGTGGGATTAGGATGACCTTTGGCAGCCAGGGCACTCAGAGGTAAACCGAAGAGCAATGCCAGCGTGCAAGATGTTTGCATCAGTCCTTGGGTACGAGCCAGGGATCGAACGGAGAACTTAAGAGGGTCTGAGCTCGCCTCAAACCGGCAATACCATAAAAGCTCACTGGAAACAGAAAGACGGGACCCAAGGAAACGCTGAGACTCGGGGAGAGGGGGTGGGAAGACGGCTGAGCACTTCCACGAAAACATTGAACAGCTCCCCCAGGCAGCTTTCCCTACCCCTTCACCAACACCCCCCAGCCGAGATTTTCCCATTCCCAGCCCCAAAGCGACCACGACGGAGCCAGCAGAAGCCCGACCTCCCTCCTCCAAATCCCGACGCCTCTCTCCTGGCAGCAGGGCTCAGCTGAACCACCTCGGGGGCCGGCAGCTCCGCACCCCTCCCTCCCCCCGGTGCCCCCCGGTGCCCCCAGGTACCTGCTGCTGTCGGCGGGGCTGCCGCGGCTCACAGCCCGCCCCGGGACATCGCTCGCCCACCGCCGCAGCCCCGGGCTCCGCGGCCACAGCGCCGCCCCATCCCCGGCGATAATAAAATAATATTCAATATTTTTTAAAATTATTATTAATTTTTTTTTTTTTTTTTAAGAGGATGGGGAGCAGCCTCTCCCCGCTCCCACTGCCCCGCCGCTCTGGCAGCCAGCGCAGCCGCTGCCGGCTTTTCCTTGCGGAGCTGCGGGAGGAGGAGGAGGAGGAGGAGGAGGAGGAGGAGGAGGAGGAGGAAGGGGAGGCGGAGGCGCTGCGCGGCCGTGGCCCGCCCCCGCGGGTGGTGCGGGGTCCCGCGGGCGCCCCCCGGCTCGTCCCGGTGCCGCCGCCTTTGGCTTTGCAGTTTTTTTGGGGGGGACAATCAGCTCCCTGTGGATCCGGGCCATGTATTTTTGGCTTTTCCTGGTTTTATTATTATTATTATCATTAATTCATTATTATTAATTTTTATTATTAATTTACTATTATCAATTTATTATCATTTCTATTATCGATTTATTATTATTATTATTACTATTACTATTGCTATTACTATTACTATTATTATTAGTTTTCAGTCGGTTTGAGCAAGAGGAGAGGGGCAGGGAGCGGCTGCCCCAGGTCTCTGCCCCCATCCATAGGATGGTCGCTGGCCCCTCCGCTGCCTTCAGTAACCTGTATGCAAGCAGACCCTACACCAGGGTACATTGAGGGCTGCAAACAGCAGTGAAAGGTGAATATAGAGAATCGTAGGATCATAAAGGTTGGAAAAGACCTCCAAGATCATCTGGTCCAACCATCACCCTAACACCAAAGTCATCCACTAAACCAGGTCCAAGAGGAAGGAGCACACCAACAGATGGGACTAAAATTTCTTCCTCTGAGCCCTCCCTCCTGCATCACATTGAGAAAGAAAAAAAGGCAGAAATGCTGCATTTTCCCAGAGACTGTAGGGAAAAGGAAATTTTGTTCAATTTCAGTCTTCCATCCAAAATACACAGTCCTAGTTACTATAAACGCATCTCTCTGTAGAGGTAAGGATCCTGAACATATTTATTGCTGGCCTTAGGACTTCACCCTTTCCCTTCCACAGCTTTTTTTTTTTTTTTTTTTTGTATGAGGCTTTACTCCAGACATCACCCAACAGAAGTACCAAACACCCATAGCTTATTTTTTTTTACTATTTTTGTATATGTTTATATGGGTTTTTATATATGTTTATATATATATATATTTATATGCGATCTGCTGTCCCTCTTCCAACACTTCAAGCTGCTGCAGAGTCCTTCACTAAGCTCCCCCTTGTGTCTCTGAAACAACTGAAAGTGCTTCTTTTGGGAACCCCTGGCAAGGCTGTGGGTTTGGTAAATCGACACAGTTTGGGAGGTGGCACTACTGGTACTCTCCCTGTACGCCCCTGTCTTTCCCCATTTGGGTCAGATTCGCCCTTTCAAATGCAAATGTTGTCGACGGAGCACACAGACCTGCCACACACAGGATGATACTGTACAGAGAAGTTTGTGAAATGACAACAAAGAATTTGGGTTTCACAAAGCATTGTTCTTGGAGGGGGAAAAAAAAAAAGCAGCTCACTGAATAAAAAATCCGAGCTGCCAATTCCAGCTGACCTATAATCTTAAGTAATTTTCAGCAGTAATAATGAACATGTGGTATTTATATTGTATGCCGAATATAAACAGCACCCTGTAGCCCTCAGAAGCAGAAATGAGAGAAAACCACTCCAGACTCAGCAAAAGCATAAAAATCATAAATGGGTGCTCTTCGCAGGGGCGTGCGGACCTCTGGGACCTGCAGGCTCTTTCCAAAGCTTCTGAGCTCGGCAGTGGTCCTGGGGGTGACATTTCCAGAGGCACAGAGGTGCTGTTGTAGGTCTGTGGGTACATTTTTAGGGTCATCTGTGGTGTGCCTCTGCCTGAACCAGCTCTGCCCCTGCTTCGCGTGTTTCTCACGAGACGTGAGCAGGGGGGGCAAGGCGGAGAAGTTGCTTTCTGGAAAAAGGCAGCTGCACGCTTCGGGCTGTGGAATGTCAGGGGAAGAGGAGAGGGAATATTTGTGGCAATGCTGAAAGCTATAAATGTCTCATCATGCATACTTAATATGCTTTTGAGTCCATTTCAGCCTTTTAGGGGGTGGCAGCTCTCAGTGTGGAAGTCTGGTTAATTTGTTAAAGGTTTCCAGTGCCGTCTGCTAATTGCAGCATCTTACTGCAACCTTGAGCCTTCTACAGTGGTTCCTGGCAATTCCCCTGTGTGCCCCATGTTGCAAACTCCCTCTGGCCCTGTCAGTCGTATCGGAAGATAAGAAGGTTTTTGGAACCTAAGGTTGCAGACGCAAACGCCTCCTTCATTTGCAGCCTCCTCTTTCAAGGAAATGTTCTCAATCCTATGCAAATACATGTACTGGGGATGTATGAGCTGTTTCTCTTGGTTTCTCAATAGAGTTTTGCATAGCAAACACGGAAATCTTATTCACTCCTCTCTTCACCCTCACCCCTACATATGCATTCCCACTTCCCTGCTCCCAGGGCTGTTGCTTGTCAAAGCTGCTAGGAGGCTGAGGAGGTTTAAGGATGTTCTAGATAAAATCTTTGCCCCACATAGCCCTTCTGAACACGCATTCATCCTGACATCCTGACACGCTTTTGAAAGGATCGGGTCAGTCATCCCACGTGTGTCTTGTTTTGCTAATTCAGTGGAAAATGCCAGAGAGCTCTGCCTTGCTCCATCGTTAGGCAGGAACCGAAGTTGGCATTGTGTCGTGGCTCTGATCATGCTCTGCTCCGATAAATTATTCACCGGGTTGCAGTGTAATCTGCTGTTGTGTTAAAAACAGGTCAGCATGGATGTCCCCAGTGCAATTTCTAAGTGACAACAGCAAAGCTGATTCTGACTTTGTCTCCAGAAAACACAGTGACCTCTCCAAAACAGCAATTGTCAGTTGTCGTGTACTTTATCCTCTGCCAGCTCCCAAGCACCTTTACAAGCACCAGTTCCCAGCGACGTCAGCCCACGTTATGCTTGAGAGATCTAAGCCTGAGTTCTTAAATTACCTGCTGGGCTTTACGGGAGCACTTTGCTTTCTATTAGTCTTTGCTCCCAGGCCAAAGAGCAAATCAGGATTTCCAAGGAAGAGATTAGGGCATACCTAAATGCTGTGCTCCTCCCAGACACCTGGAAGGCTTCTTGCAAGGTCTGAGCAGGATTTTCTGGCTGATACACATCACTGAATCACAGAATCACAGAATGGTTTGGGTTGGCAGGAACCTTAAAGCCCACCCAGTTCCAACCCCCTGCCGTGTGCAGGGACACCTCCCACCAGACCAGGTTGCCCAAAGCCCCATCCAGCCTGGCCTTGAACACCTCCAGGGATGGGGCATCCACAGCTTCTCTGGGCAGCCTGTGCCAGTGCCTCACCACCCTCTGAGTGAAGAGCTTCTTCCTTATAGCTAACCTAAGCCTACCCTCTTTTAGTTTAAAGCCATTACTCCTTGTCCTATCCCTACACCCCCTGACACAGACTCCCTCCCCAGCTGTCCTGTAGGCCCCTGTAGGTACTGGCCCCGTTATGTTACACACCACTCTGAGTGGGGAATGTAGTGACAAATACTTCAGTTTTGCCATCATCCCGATTCAGCAGAACAGCAAGACCAAAGCAATGGCTTTCGGCTCCACTGCAGTTGTCCTCTAGAGAAACCTGGAAAGAAGGAGGTCTGAGGGAAAGTCCCTTACCCCCATAAAGTACTCAGAGGGAAGACCTTGTGAGGACCTTGGAGAGAGTGTGGGGCATCGCTGCCCATTCCCTGGTGTGCCACAAGGACATATGCCTGTTGTGCAGATACAAAGGCTCAGCCTAGTCCTGTGTGATTTCAGACACCTGAAAGCGGGGGCTGGTGGCAGCAGACCATGCAGGGGGCAATTTGCATGGACGCCTCTCGTTAGCGTGTTCGGATCAGCAAATATGCTGGAGGAAGTGGCCACCAGACAGTGGCTTGGAGCTTTGGTTTTCTGATGCAGATTAGGCCCCCCTGGCCTTTAAGGCAGACTATTTGTGCATGTTTTTTTCATGAGCAAAAAACTGGGCAATCTGTCATAAGCAACCTGGGCAAGGCTGACCCTACACCAGCCCACGATCACTTTTCCCAGCTCAACATCCTGTGTTGCCACAGCTCTCCTGCTCTCTGCACCTCACCCTGCCCGTCCTGCTCCTTGGGTTGACTCCGTTCCTGTATTTCTACCTTCTCTGCCAGATGAGCCCGCTCAGTGATCTGACTTGTGCTCACCACCGCCCCATAGCTAACTCTGCTTGCTCTCCTTCTAGAAGCTTTTGATACCCACTTGTTTTTCACCGCTTGCACCCTGTAACCACTGTGCAACCATTTCCCCCCTCCTACTTCCCATCACTGTGTTGCTGCCCCACCCTCAAGTTCCTCATTTTGCTTTCTTCTTTGTGTCGCTTTTGCAAAACTTTCCACCTGCAGCTCTCAGGGTGATTTATGGGAAAGTCAAGTCACTCGAGCTGGTGTTCTGGAGTGGCTCAGGGACAGATTCAACCTCCTGGGGCCTCTGGCCAGGTGCTCGGCACCGCTGGATCTTTGGGAGTGACTGCAGCGTGTGTAACACAGTGGGTGTACTACACAGGGTGTATTTCCACAGGGTAGTCAGGGCACACCTGGAACACCAAGGAAAAGCAAGATATGGATGCAGAGGGAGAGGGCTAGGGACAGAAAGGGGAGTCTTCATCACACCCTGCTGCACTTGTGGTGGTCTGAGGCAGCTGCATCCACCAGCACCTGAAGACAGCAAGTTCCATTCAGAAGGCATGTTCACAAGCACACACCCTACTTGCCCTCACATATGTTAACTTAGGGGATCAGGAGCCACTAATGTTACTATTTCACCCCCCAGAACTCTGCCCCTTCAAAATCAGCCCCGGTGGGCTCCAGCCCCTTCCCAGAGCAGGTTTTTCGTGGCGAGGATCTCCTCGCAAGTGGCCTGGAGGCAGCAGCACGTTCCTGCTTCTCGGCCTGCTCAGCAACCGGGCCCAGCGGAGCCGCTCTCCCTGCCTGCGGGTGGCACCTCTGTTACTGCAGCTCTGCCCTCCCGTCTGTCCCCTCCTTGGGTTCGAAACACGTCCCTTGTTTCCTAATTAAGGTGTGAGAGGAACTGTTGGGACATTGTTTTGCTTTCCTGGACAGCTGGAAGTCAGCAATGCAATGCCATGATCAAAGCCGTGGCGGTGATCAGAGACCTAAAGCGGCAGGTATGGTGCTGTATGAGGCTTTTTGGGAGTGCAAGCTGCCAGCTGTGCTGCTGGCATTGAGCTGGTTTGAAGCCATGTTCAGGGACACCTCCCACCAGACCAGGCTGCCCAAAGCCCCATCCAGCCTGGCCTTGAACACCTCCAGGGATGGGGCATCCACAGCTTCTCTGGGCAACCTCGGCCAGTGCCTAACAAAGCATAGTTATAACATGGAGTGAGGCACTGTGGGACATGTTAGCACCCACTGAAGGTATCCTCGGTCAGGACTATGGTCTGCCTTGCTGTGCCCTCCAGCAGCAGCACAGAGACAGCCTCTGCCTTCTTCCTGCTCGGCTTGTCCCACAGGTCATGGCAAGAAGGCAAAGAAACAGCAGGGATGAAGAGCATGATCTGGAGAAGATGATGGTCAGGTAGGAGAAAGATGCAAAGGCTGGGGTGGAGGGGAAGGAGCCAGACAATTACATGCCCTGTGGGAAGGCTACATTGGTGGCCATCTGGATTCCTGCCAGCTCCTCACATGACAGTTTTTGCAGCAGAAACCCAAGAAGAGTCCTCTGGGATAAGGCTCCGAGCAATTTCCATCCTCTGTAAAACCACAGTTGCCCTGAAATCTCTTCCAGACTGACGGCAGTATGGTGACTGCAGCGCAAGTCTCCATAACCCCACTGCCTCCGAGACACCCCCACGGCCCCCTTTTCCTCATCGGCGCATATTTCTGCAGCATAAATATAGCAGATACAAAACAAGTGCAGCGCACATGAAATGCCATTCGGGGGAGCGCGCTGAACACGCTGCCTGTGTCATGCAAGGAGCCCGAAGAGCATCTGCCAAATATTTGGGCTGAGATTCCAGAGCAGAGGGGGGTCCTCAGCAGTGACCGAGCCCTCAGGACAGCACGGTGTACGTCTTTTTTGGGGGGATGCAGGTTGCCTGCTGGTCCAGCCTGCCCTTCATGCGAGGGTGTTTAACCACGTGCAGGACTCGCTTCCTCCGGGGAAGGTGAAGGGCAGCTTCTCGTGCCACTGGGGCTGCGAGGGGAAATGAATTAAAAAGAAATCACAAATGATATGTGCTGTAAAGCAAAGAAATAGTGCTGCCTTGGGGGCGCGGCCTGGCGCTGCAGCAGAGGTTACATGATACCAGTGAAACGAGGCCAGTTTTGGAGCATCTGACCCTGGGTACTATTTTTGGTGCAGTGATTTTTGGAAGCGATTAACGACAGCAGCTTGGCACTAATCAGTGGCTGGTGTTGCTGATTAAGCTAACTCTTCCTTGGCTCGTGGCCGGCATCAGGAATAGAAAGGGCAGGAAGCTCCACAGAGCGGCAGGAGAGGCAGAGCAGCTCAGGACCTTCTAAACTGCCCATTTTTCCATGTGAAAATAAATAATAATAATTTAAAAAAGGCTATAGCCATCCAGCTCCAGAGCTGTGCTCCACAGTGCTGGAGGGCTCTGCTTCTCCTGTGGCTTCATTTATCTTTGGCAATATTTTTAAATGGATTCTTTTCGATGTTTCCACCCCTCTCTTAACAAAAAAGAGCCTCACTTTTTAAATGTGTGAGCGCATTGCCAGTGTGGCACTCCTCGCATATGTTTGCCGTGGGATCTCAGAGATGCTATCTAGCTTCAAATCTATCTACATCTCTAAATTCTTTCTGCGAGATGCCAATGGGAAGGAAATGTGCCGGCACAGTGTGAGCAGTGCGCGTTATGGCCCAATCCACCAGTCCCACCAATCCACCAAAGCTCCCCAAACCATCCCATTTATAAACAAGGCAGCTTCTCCAGATGCTACCACAGAAGTCAATGATTCCTTAGAGGGGGCGGGCTGTGCTCTCTCTGCTCTGTACATCATCACCACTAAGAAACTGTGATGTTTGAGGCAGAAAAAAAAAAATCTCATTTGCTCTGTGCTACCTCTGTTAGCACCATAACATTAGCTGGGTCCTCTCAGGTCTTTTTCTTTTTTCTCCTCAAGTGAGGAAGTCTAGTATGTGGAGTTCTGAAACTCGCAGGGAGCTCTCAATCTCATTCTACAGAGTCACAGCAAGCGTGCTAAAATAACTGCAGTGCCTTGTTGGTCACATCCACGCTGCCAGCAGAGCTATTCCACCGCCCCGAGCTAGCACGGGGTGAGAAGGATGCGAATAAAACTCCCTTTTCTCCATGGAGTCTGTGTGCTGAGTGATGCTGACATGATGAAATGGGAGGTGTTGCAAGAGCTCGTGTGCAATGCTGCACACACCTCTGGCTTTTGGGGAAGTTTTGGGTTTGGCTTCCCAGGGCGGTCATTTCATCGAGGGTCCTGGGTCAAGGAGGGGGCTTGAGTATTTTCAGCGTCTTTCCTTCTCTGTGGGGTGGATCATTATTAATTATATGTGGGCGCTTCCTCATTTTTTGTCTTTCCATCTTTTTACTAGCTGTTTAAGCTCCAGGCATCATTTCCAAGCTCTGGGTCCCCGAACTTTCCAATTTCCAGGCTCCTTGCATTTAAACCAGAGTGAGCCAATGCCATCCCCCTTTCCTATCTGTAAGTTATGCAGCATTAAACCTGTTGTGCTGAGCATTTCCTAGCGGGTTTGCCTCACCTGCTACCCTATTATCATTTCTCTGCTCTTAGATGGCAGGTCTGAGCTTTGGAAATGTTGCTTGAAATTCTGCAGGGCCTGACAACACCCCTACCATCGAGAAACCAGCCCACCGTTGGCCTTGTGGTGCCTCGGCGGCCTTGCCAAGCACCTGGCTGCTCCGTCCTGCCCCTTTAATTCACGTCCTGGTGCTGTTTTCTCTCGTTTTTACTCACAGCCTTCAACCCTGCACTTCCTGAGCGGGTTGCTCTGTGTGTCATGCCCCCTGCGCAGCAGCCACAAACCTTTGTTTTCAGCACACACATGGGCGGAAGGCTGCTTCACCGGCAGTGAGCTGTGCCCTGCATCGTTAATAGGGTGGCGTTGTTTGTGCCATCAGCCTGCTCCGGGTACACATCGATTTTGTGACTTTAATAGGGGGACTGGACGAGAAAACCGAACCGAACTGAACCGAACCGAACCAAACCGAACCGAACCGAACCGAACCAAACCAAACCAAACCAAACCACCACCACCAACAACAACAACAAAACAAACAAAAAAACTTGTATTTCATGGAGCTTTGTAAGGAAACTATCTAAAAATGTGAATAAAATTATGGAAAGGAAGGGAGTTTTGCTTCAAACTTTGATGAGGCACTGGTTTGGAAAGCCTAGAAGGTCACCTGAGCACCACTGTCTGTGGCCTCTTTCTGGCTTGTAAGTACCTTCCTTTTTTTTTCTGAGGGCTGGTTAAATGCCGCTTGTTTATTATTTGACCTGTTTTTTTCCCTTGCTGTTGTTATTAATAGTGATCCAGAAATATTGCCGACAAATGCAAACCAAACAAGTTGCCATCCAGACACAGAGAAAGGGGGAAAAAAAAAAAAAAAAAAGATCAAAGACCTTTAATTAAAAAATAGGGAGACAACAAAGCAGAAAGTGCCCCTGATTTCAATTATTTTTTAATTTCAGGCCTGAAGGACTCAATCATCCCTGCTACGACGCCCTGTTAAAAATAGGACTCCAGCTGCCCTGGGACAGCTGGAAGCAGGGCGGGCTGGTGTGGGGATGTCCGGGGTGGGGACAGGCATCCCACACCACCTCCTCGCACCAGAAAAGCTCAAACCCGCCTGCACAGCTCTCTGCCTGCCCGAGGAGCAAAGCCCCGAGTAGCAGCTGTGCGAAGCAGGTGAGTATAAACCGGAACAGGCGGAGCTGTGCCATGGTGCATGGCCTCCTTTCGGCACTGCCCTCCAAGTGGGTCTGTCTGTGTTCCTGGAGAAACATCCTCAAACCTGAGTTTATAGGCCATGGATCGTATATTTTATAGGATCGTATTAAAATCTATCTAGTTCAAGCCAACACCGTTGCCTTGGTGATGAAGAGTGGGGACTTTTCCTTCCCCTGCGCTTCAGTGAGCGTGCCGCACGCCTTTTCCATCACCAGGCACATGAGATGAGCTGAAAGGACAGGTAGGGGTGGAGGTGGGCTGCAGGACAAGGATCCCTGCTCTCACAGTGACGAGGGGAACACCCAAGACTTCATCCTCATTTTTCCCTAATATCAGCAGCTATGCCACAATAAACCAGGAGGTGCATGTAGCTGTGAACAGTAGCTACATTTCATATCAGCTAAGCCTCAAAGCTGATCCCAAACCCTCACCTAAAACTCTTCTCTCTCCTGAAAAGGGCAGGCAGGCTTTAGTGGGATGAGGAGATGTGAGGAAAGGTAAGGGTGGAACAGCTGCATAAAAATATCTGTAACAAACCACAGACTAATTTCTATCTGTCCTCTGCATTTCCATGTTAAATACGTTGATCATTGCTAACAAAATGCCTGGACCCATTGCTTGCAGTGCTGAGCTGAGAACTTGCAAACTCTGCATGGATGTCTCTGCACTGATCCATGAGCTCTGGCTGTGCCAAGCCCCCTGCCCTAGTCCCATGGTGTCATGCCTCCCATGCTCCCATGCTTGAATCAGCATGGTGATGAAGGCCATAAAAGATGTGAAACGTATCACTGCCTGTACTTTCAAGAGGCCAAAACATTTTTTTTCTCTGAACTTTTGCATAATACAGCTGTGAGCTGCTGCACAATGGCCAAGCTGCAGACAAGAGGTAGTTGTGCTCCACTGAACCTAAGCAGAGTTTTTTGCAACGTCTCCATAGACCCTTTGAGGGAGGTAGCACTATGTAAGTGCAAGGGTGTTATTAGAAAACAAGAAAATTAATTAGCAGGTTTTCTTTGTGGATGAGCATTTTTGAGCTTTGAATAGCTATTGCAGGAAGTCAACCTGATTTTTTTGGGAAGGTATGGTGTATGCTGTACTCAGTAACACCCAGCCCTGTGCCTTGGGATTTCAATGTACAGTAAGGAAAAACAATGCTATGGGAGCATAAGCAGACAAAAATAGTGAAATTATTGATAATGCCACAGATAATACTGACGTTTTCTACAAATGTTTTTGTATGCATGTTGGAAAATACCAGTGCAAGCTAACAGTCCATATCAATGTGAAAATACTTTTTTTCCCTTACCTTTCCCAAAGGAGGATTTTAAATGATAGCTTTGAAGAGAATTATCCAAGGAGCTCTCTGTTGATTTCAAAAACCACTTGAAATACCACAGGATTTCCAGAGAACTATGAGTTAATGCTCTGTCAGTAATGGTGTGGCAGCCTGGCAGTGGTCCTGGCCTCCTCACGGAACAGCTGATGTGGGAGTCATATAAGCAAAATTAAAGGAGATGGAATACAACCCGTGGCACTCATTAGGGTTTTATAGAAAATAATTATGTTGATACTAAACTTGGACTTCTGTGAGAAATAAGACTTGGTACTGCATGACAGCTTGACTAAGAAACTTGAAGTGGGGTAGATCAATTTTGGGCATGCTGCATGGGTTAAAAACAGGTATGAGTGACAGAAGTAACCCAGCTGAGGAGTCATCAAGGATGACTAGGTTTAGTGAGGACCTGCATGGATTGGTTCTGTCCCTATGGGGTTTAACTCTATGCCCATGACCTGAAAGGGAACTTTATGTTGTGACTGACTGAATATGTAGATGGCCCAATGTCTGGGTTGGTAACTGGGAGAAAACACTACTGAGAGAGTGAGCTGATTCATCTGGTCTTAGTATGGGCCTATCTGGGAATGAAGGATATAGGCCATGACTATGGGATAGTGTTAACCATGTTCTGAGAAATTTTGATGCTGAAAGACTTGAGGATTATGGAGGAAAATCTGATGAGGAGGATCCCCTCATGTGATGCCGGGACCCAAAGCGACTCAAGAATTCCTTGTACCTATTAAATGATCCTTGAAGCAGCCCTGATTTTATGTGTGTATATATATATATATATACACAGATATATACATTAAGAACAGATCATGTAACTTCTGGATTTGTCACTGGTGTAGCAGTCTTGGAGAAGCCTGCTCCATGCTGGTGTCCACCAAGGGGATGGTTCCAAGTACATCCCTGAAAATGCTTAAAGGACTAAAACTCACACTTTATGAATAAACAGTCATCGACGGCAGTCCGTTTGACAAAGGGCAAGAGTGGTGTGATCACAGCCTGTGGGTAGTTATTAGGCACACACCTACAGCAAGAGCAAGTTCTTTGCTCTCCTGGACAAGAGGGCAACAAACTCCAAAACCAAGACAAATTAACACCAGAAGTAAGATGCAGCAGTTTTTAACTGTGACAGTAGCTAACCATCGGGACAACTTAAAAAGGTGCATGGGTGCCACCACCCATTTCCAAATCATGCAAGATGTGAAAAAAAAAAAAAAAAAGCCCACACCCTTAAAGCTATGTTCTGAAAGTCCAAGCTGGGCACCTGAGAAGTGGCTCCATCTGGCCTGAAAACCCACAGCCAGGTCTTGGCGGGTGTGTACGTCTCTGCAGCTTGAAGTTTCAGGTGTCACAGCTTCGCATTCCCTCCGAGGCACCAGGGAAGGCGCACCCAGGCCCCAGCACTACCAGATTTAGCAAGGTTCTGACAGAAATAGATTTCTTGTATAGTTACACAATGACATGGGTTTAATTTCCCGTCTCAACCTAAGCACGCTTAAGAGCACTGGCACTGGCACAGCACCCTGCAGGATTAATATGTTGAGGGGAACGTGGATGCTGAGATGTGCTTCTCCTCCCCCTAGCTGGGGGGATGAACATCTTACCCTGGGTAAGAAGAGCAGGTCCACCCCCAGCACGGGTGCATCTGCATGGTCTCAAGAGCTCAGCTGAAGCACTACAGGGGCCAGCAGAGGATCCACACAGGATTTTGGCAGGCTGGAAGAGGTTCCCATGTCTGCTACTGCCCATTTTTCCCCACCCTGCCCTGTAACCAAAGCAGGCATCGCTCCTCCCCGCACCGATCCCACCCAGCCCAGGGGAGCGAGCTGGGCTGTCCAGGGTCAGCAGTGCTCCAGAAATAACAGCCAAAAACGTAACGTTGGCCTGCTGAACTGTTCAGGAGAATGGAGAGAGGCTGAAGGGAAGGCAAGCGCCGTGCCTTGTTAATCTAGGGCTTCCAGCTGGCAAGTGTGGGAGCCAGCACTCTGGCCGGGGGAGAAGCTGGGCTGAATTTGTCCTCAGCTGCATGCAGGTGGGTGGAAGAGGCAGACACCAGCTTGTAGGCTCACAGGGTGAGTCAGGTTGGAAGGGACCTCGGAGGTCATCATGTCCAACCTCCTGCTGCAAGCAGGGTCATGGAGAGGTTCCAAAAAATGTCCCTGCCTTTGAAAAGCCAGACTCCTCTATTACTGGGTCAGCCCTGCCAGAAACATGCTAGCTGAGAGGCTGGAACAGATTTCTTGGGTGCTGTATCTTTCCCATTAGATAACACAACATATATGTCAAATGACCTGCACACATCTCTCTCCTTACCTCCTACATTTCTGATGAAGAGCATAGACTACAGGTTGCAGAAACAGCAACGAAGCCTAAATCCCACGTGCAAATGCCTACGTCGAACGGGAGCAGGCGGCGGGCTATCATGAGAGACAGCTTCCACCTGCGTGGGGGCAAGCTGCAGGGAAAGCAGCTTTCAGTGCAAGTTGGTTTGCCTGGTGGTGTCAGCTCCTCCCTGGCCTGTTGGGATTTTTGCCTGAATGCAAATGCTCTGACCTCTCCTTTCTGCAAATCCGTTGCCCTTCTGAGCCAGGACTGTGTCACAGGGTGAGGAGCGGGGTCATATACACGTGAGAAATGTATTTGAACACAGACAGTACTTCACTGAGGCTGCTTTCTTTTCTGCACTGATGTCTTTCACTGAGGCTCAGATAACTCGATTTGGCACCATTCACAGCTAAGTTTTCCATACCAACCGCAGCCGAGCTTTGTTTAAATGAGGTTTGCTGAAGCTGTGCTGTGAGCGAGTTTAAAGGTTCACAGTCTCTGGAGCCGATCCAGGCGGCTCTTTGTGCCTTCAGCTCCCTTGGAAACTGCCAGGGGCTGGGGGAAGATTTACATGAGCGGGCTGTCCCCCAGCCTCTGCTTGAGTGCAGAGGGGGGCAGCAAGCAACGGCAGAAATTACACATTGTGGGCTAGATCCTTCTCCTCCGGACTGCCTTATCTCACTGTCTTTGCTATTGTGGTGTAGTAGTGCTCGAAACACGTGTACACGGCAGCACAGGCTGCAGGCAGTGAGCAATCGAGCAGAAGCAGTTGTGGGGATGAGAAACCCTGCCCTGCGTTGTGGTGGCTGGAGAGGAGGAGGCTAATTTTGCTCAGAGGATTTAGGTAGGCAGGCACCTTTAGCCCCAACTGCTTTAAGGACAGCTGCACCTGTGGCGCTGAGTGCCAAGCGTGCTGCTTTGCAGCTGCCGTAGCAAACATACTTGGTGGCCCCCCAGCTTTCTTCTTCTGCAGTCAGCTCCTCGCTGGGGAAGCAAGCTGCTGAACAATGTGGAAGTTGTTGTTATTGTATCTGGCGTGCCTTTGTTCTCCATTCTCTCAGGGGAAGAAAAGAAAGCCTGGTCAACCTGCCACTTTGGAGCCCACAGAGAACTTCAGGTTTACCATGAAATACCACCAATGCTAGAAAACTGTCCCTAGCCTGCACAGGAGAAGGATTAGTTGAATAAAAGATGATTTTTACCTTCTCCAAAGGCATCATCTTCTTCTCTGGGTGCAGTCGGGTCTTCTTGGGCGTGCTGCATTGCGGCGAGGATGCAGCTCGGGGCAGCAGCCAGAGCTGAGTGCCTGAACCAGCCCCTACACTACTGAGAGACTGTTTCCTTTCACCAGTTTCCTAAATGTTGTGGTTGTAACAGCTTCCGCATCTGCCCCAATGAAAACAGGCTCATTCATACAAGTAACGCTCCTCGTTGTAACCCACAGCCCCTGAGGTGGGGCATCCTCCTTACTGCTGTGAGGGAGAGGAGAGGAGGGGAGAGGAGAGGAGGTGAGGGGAGGGGAGGGGAGAGGAGAGGAGAGGAGAGGAGAGGAGAGGAGAGGAGAGGAGAGGAGAGGAGAGGAGAGGAGAGGAGAGGAGAGGAGAGGAGAGGAGAGGAGAGGAGAGGAGAGGAGAGGAGAGGAGAGGAGAGGAAATCCCATAGTTAGGCTTTCCTGATTCACTTTCTTTGGAGCTTTACCAAGCCTAAAGACCTTTCTGATGATCAGGTGAATGATATAAAAACACCTGGAGCAAAACCTGCCTTCTGTCAGTAATAGGCACATTATTTGGACATCTCTGTCATTGCTGATTCTGCACCACACCAGCCCTCTCAATGGCTGTGTTTTCTGAATTGTATAAAGCAGGTTGACTCTCTCCCACTGGGTCTCTCAGTTTATAAGAGGACCATGCCCACAAACTAACTTACTCTAACCTTACACAAAAATACATTCGATATTCAGGTAATGCCTGAACCTTGGATAGTCCTGCTGGCTCCATGGGGCTGCTCACATGTTATTCATGTGCATGTGAATGCACATACAGGTGTGGAGCCTAAAACTGGTAGCCTGTAACATCTCTGCTATCAGCATAACTCAGTGGACTGAGCTTTGATTACCCTGTCTCGTAATTGCATATGTCACCACACCCCTGAAAGTGAGATTCCCAGCACAGCGGTGGTGGTCGCTGCAGCTTCCAGTAGATGAGTCACAACCAGATATGAGATCATCCCTAATTAATCTAGGTTTTTTTATTATTTATTTATTTTTTAAAGCTCTACCGCTGGGTTTCTGCAGGGCTGAAAACAGAGACAGCTGGCCAGTGAGTGGGAGAGAAGACTTGGCTTTGGCCCTGCTGGACAGGCTTGGGGAAAACACTTCTCACTAAACTTCCTCCCTCACTCTCTTTTCTGTCCAGTCTATCCACAGCAATTTCTTCAGGTGGGGACCATCTCTGATGAGGTCTGGTGGCTGCAGCTTATCGTGCTCCAGGGGAGCATCCCTCTGCCTCAGTGAGGCTCTTCGGCCTCTTGAGTGGTGGGAAGTAAATGAAGAAAGGGGTAAAAAGAGAGAGGCACCACTATGGGATGCTGAGAGGAAACAGAGCAGGAGAACAGATCTGTAAGAGAGAGGAGAGAGATGTCACAACAGGAGTAAAGAGATGGAGAAATGAGAGCAGAGAATAAGCACTGATCTGGAGGGGGAGGATGGCACCACTCTGGGTGTCCCCAGAGCACACACGGGGACAGAGGTGGAAGTGCTGAGCTTGCAGGGGTGGTGGGAGCCAGCCGTGAGAAGGCTGCTGGGGGTAAGGGAAAGGAGAAGTGCAGAAGGAAGGGCAGCCACAGGATGTACCTTGCATTAAAGCACTTCCTGGCAAGAGCTGCTCCTGGCAATGTGTGGCCACTTCCCTATCATTTCCTTGAAACAGCAGGAGGTGGATGGGAGAAACCTCCAGCCCTGTAAAGATATAGGGTGTCATGGAGCACATCAGCCTCTGAGGACTAGGGAGGGCCAGAAGAGGCTTTGCTGATCTTAATGAGTTTTTCCAGGCTCGATTCAAGTAAGTCTTAAGGTGAGCGATGCTGCACATACAGGTGCAAAGCACTCAAACCCCACAGCCAGCCTCAAAGGAAGAAACCAGGAGAAAATACTCTGCTCACTAAATACAAATGCTAACTTTTCTGTGCTGCCCTGGATTGGGAGCTCATTTGTAAATTGGGCATTGGAAGTTTTAGCCATTTACTGCTTCCTTCAGAAAGATGAAGGAGCGAGCCACACTATCCTGGCGATTGTGGCAGTTCCCTTTTGTGCTGCATTTCCCTGAGACTTAAAGTTATTTCCTTACCCACTGTTTTCCCTCAGCCTCTCTGGATGCCTGTTACCTTGACAGCCCTTTTTTCTTTTAGTTTTGGGAATTAAAAGACATCAAAAGCTGTCCTCTCTCCCAAAAACAGCTGTCACCAGAATGAGCACACCAGCCGGGCTGGTGATGAATGGTAATGACTCAGCCTCCATTGCTAATGCACAAAGACAAGTCGCTTTGATTCGTTCCCGTTTGCCACATCGGTTCCTGATGGCAACCTCACCTACATCGCCTGCAGCATGCGATGTTCTTCCCGTCCCCGAGGGGATCGCCGTGCTCCTTCCCTTGAGGTGGGATAATTTGGCACGGACAGAAAGCCCTCCTCGCTGTCGTGCCTGGCCCCCTCCTCCCTGCCCCATCTTTGTGTCTAGGGAGGTGTAGTTTTGCCCTGTGGGCTCGTGTGCCCATGTCTCTGCTGTTCAGTGATCCCAACCATCTGAACTAACAAAGTGGCTTCCTCCCAGCTTTATTTTGTAGCACCTCAGCTTTTCTTCTGCCCTCTGTATGCACGAGAAGTACTTCTGTCTCGAGCCTGTTGAGCTGTTTCAAATCCCAGTAACTTTTCTTTTCACCTGTTGGCTAATGAAGCCCCACTCCACACACCCCCCAAAAAAAAAGAAAGAAAAACAACCTAATCAACTCTGCAGTCACTGTAAAACCCTCATGTATGTGGTTTTCATGTAACCACATCTGATGCATGCTATCAGAAAAAGCCACCACCCATCCTCTAAGAACCTGTCAACAAAGAGTGGGGGCGACAAGGGCAATGTCAAAAACAAGGGTGGATCAAGCACGAGCAAGCAGCCTTTAGAAAAGCTCTTTTTAAATCACCCTAAACCTACTCCTCTTCCCCTGCAACTTTATTTAAGCAATGCCCTGCTCAGCAACCTGTCCTGCCACCCCAGCTAATGGGAGGTGTGTAAGTTGAACCTCCATGTGTCTGCTGTTCTGAGAGCCACATCTTCTCCAGAGGAGACTTCTGGGTCTTACTAGTGTCCTCAGGAAAGGACACCGGGTCTGAGCGGGATGCATTAGTCATGTGCTAAATACGGGATAAAAATAACCATTTAGCACTTGCAAAGAGGGCAGAAGTTGCATCGTGGGTAACGTGCAGCCCCAGTGAGTGGAATTTTGTACGGTACCACAGTGTAGACAGGAAAATTGCCTTCAGTAGTGAAGGGCCGGGTTCTTGGACAGCATTTCTACCACTTTGTAGGTGGTCTTCCCAAGGAAGATATTTTCCACACCAGGGAAAGAAAATATTTTGCATTTGTGGGGTTTGTTTGCTTGTTTGTATTTTCTACAAGAAGTATGAGATACAATACCAACTAACCTGTATCAGACTGCAAAGCTGAGTGAAAACAAGGATTTCTGACCCAGGAGAAAAATCCAGTATTCTGGCATTTTATTTGCAAATACAAGCCATGACATTTTTTCTTTAAAAAGGTCTAAAAAAGTATGCCATTTATCACTGTTGGATGGGGTTGTTTTAATTCATCCTTATGTTAGATTACCAACATGTTCACAAGCAGCAGGAGAGAAGGGTTGAACCTGGGGTCTTCAACAGCATCTGCTCTATGCACATCCCCTCCTGCTCCATTGCAAGGGAAAGGCCCAAGACAGAGCAAGGTCATGCCCCAAAGGGTTTGTTAGTGCTCTGTTTTGTTATGGGGCTATCAAGGGGTGAAGATTGCCCTAGGGGGAGAACGTACACAGCAAACAAGGAGAAAAAAGCAGGGGGAAGGCAGATGATAAAGGAAGGGCAGGCGACCCTAAGGTTGTAGAAAGTATGAAAGGGCCATAGGAAAGGTGTTTGAGGGTAGTTATTGGTCAGCTGTGGAAAGGGAGTGCTCACATGGGCTTAAAGTACCTATATAAATTTTGCTCTGGATGTTGCTGCATTGTCAGTTCTCGTAAACATCCTCCTTAGAAACCTCGAGGGTTGGGTTACAATATCATGTCTAGTTGTTAACTCATTTGCAAGTTACAGGGACTCCAGGGACTTGGATTATATTTAGGCAGTCTGTGTCAGTGACTGACTGAGCTTAGTATAATTTTTTCCTTGCCAAACTTTGAAACTTTTTTTTTTTTTTTTAATGGGGATATTCAACTCCAGAGAAAACTTGGCAGAAATGCTCCCTTTTACTGTGAGGGAGAAGAGCCAGCAGGCCAGGACAGTAGACGACACTGCTGACTCCACACATCTTTACAAACTTTAGACCTGTGCACAGATCTTCATAAGGTTACAAAATACACACCATGTATTTTGGAAAACTGAAAAAAGGGCAAGCTCTGGGAACTGGTCACCCACAGGAGAGGACAGTGATTTATGAGGAGCCCTGCACTGCTTTAGACAGTGGAGATAAGTGTATGAGCCAGGAAAACCAAACTCTTGTGCCAGGGAGGTTATGGCGCCAGTTTGGGATGCACCTTAACACACTTGAAATATGCAAAAGTCTTGGTGGCTGAAGAGCTGTGTGGCTCCCCTAGCCCAGCCAGTGCCCACAACTATCTCAGACACCTTGGTTTCAGGCCTTAGGGGGATGTCTGCTCATCATCTTGCAGTTGCTGCCCCAGCAGACATTGCAGTGAGCAGAAACCATGATGTGTTGTTGGTGCCCTATTTTTTCTCTTCATGTACCCCCCACATTGCATGCAGTGAATCTGTCACATGCCCTGGAGGTCACTTATATGTGTGCCCATTCAGGTGTGTCACTGCAGTTCACAACACCTACCACATCCCACCAGCCCCATCAAAGATAACTTTGGCTTTCTTCTGCTGCTCTCTTACCCCATTTTTCAGTCAAGCATCACTTGGCCTATGAAAGTAAATTACTACCTTCTCAAGGCAACACACTATTTCAATTTGAAGGGAGAAAGCAAGACAGCCTGGACGAAACCCCTACAGAATGAGCATAACCTGGAAAATTGTTCTCAATAAGAAAAATTCTTAGAACAAGAACCACTGTTCCCAGTAGTTCGTTATCAAAAAAGAACATGGCTGAGTGTGATTTTGCAAGGCTCAGCCTTGGATCTGGAATTATCCAATATACTTTAATACTGTTGATGATAGAACAGATATGATAACGCTCATCACATTTGCCTGGCTTCCCAGGAGTGTACATACACTAGAGGACAGAATAAAAATTCAAGCTAATCTGGACAAACTGGAGAAGTGGTCTGGAAAGAATTAAATGCAATCCAAGAGAGAGAGATGTGAAGTACTGTGCTCAAGCAAGAATAATTAACCTCACAAATGCAGGCTGGTAACTTAAGTAGCATTTTGGATGGGTGGTTGCTTAAGTAGCATTTTTATTTATTTTTTCAGAAAAGAGGCTGGAGACAGCCAAATGTCAGTCAGCTTTAACACCTGAAAACAGCTGACAACGTGCCATCAGGTGTGATCAAAAACAAACATGAAATAATTCTCTCACTGTGGTCTAGGTCAGCAAGGTCTCTGACAAGGTAGGATGCCATCTTCAGGTATCTCAGTTCAAGGAGAAGAGGGACTATTTGGTGACAAATTCAAGAAGAACAACATCTGATTAGAAGGCTAGAAACCTGGAAATTAAGGAAAATATAGGAGAAACTGGAATCCCTTTGCTGGAGGGAGAGAAGATTGAGACAAAACACAAAAAGCAAAAAGCACTTCTGAAGACCTCTTCTCAACCTCTAGAATGTACAAGGAGTCATGGACTTAGACTGCAGAACAGAAGAAGCAAATTTGGTAGAAAACTAGCAGAAACTAGGGAGAAGCAAGTTAGGAAAAAGCTTTCTAACAGTAAAGGCAGTGAAGCGGCAAAATAGTCCTTGAGTGAGTCAGTGCTGAGTGAATCAGAACTGCTTTAAACTTGCAAAGCATCTATAGAGCTTTGAAGAACAGAGTAGACAAGTAGCTATCGGGAATAATATAAGAATAGCTGATTTTGCCTTAGGGAAGGGTGGTGGGAGTAGGGGATCTCTTGAGGTTACGCTCAGTGCTATTTTGATAGAGCAGCTATTGAGTAATGCTCAATTTCTACTTGTTGGCTTCCTTTCTCAGTGACACTTAGCTGAGAGCTATGTTGTCCCACTGCTTGAAGGGTTCAGCATATTCCAGTGGCTCATGGTTGGCATGGGAATATCTCTGCTGTTTCAACTAATTTAAGTAACCCTATCAACTTTGCTTTTATGTAAGAAATCTTCAGATCTTGTTCTTCTGGATCTTCACTCTTTCCTCCTAGTTATTTTCATACGTATTCCTCTGTGATCCAGTGAGGTCATTTTCATCAACAAAGGATACATGATGGATTTTTTCATCCTTTGATGATTAAATCCCATGGGTTTTTCTCAGAAGTATTTCAGATTGTTTCCATAAATTGTTAAAGAGAAGCAATCTGCATACAATAATAACATGCAAATTATCTGATGCTACCCCCAGCAAAACCAATAAATATGCTCAATTTCTGTAAGCATCAAAACCTTATTTCTCAGTAAGGGTTACATATCAGCCGTGTAATCTTTCTACCAATGCGAACAAATTCTAAAATCAACCAAAGAGGTCTACACCATACTGCAATGCTGTTGCCAAATCCACAAGATTTTCCCAATTTTCTGTATCATAGCATTTGTTAATCAAACATTTTTGCCAAATGCTAATTTTCTTGGGGTTTGGAGGAAATACAGGGGAAAAACTCATCTCATTGTTCAGCTACATCTTAGGCAAGGTAAATTCCAACAGATAAGGGCTCCTTTTCTCACCTTCCAGGTAAACTACGAGATATCAAGTGAAAGCCCTGGATCATTTATTTTGGACACTTAGGTCACACTGTCAAACAAATGGTGTCCATAGATGAATGCTTCTCCCTCACATTAAATTAAATCAGTTTTGGGGCCTTTACTGCTATTCCTTGTGCACTCCCCATTTCCAGTTTCTCCAGCCATTGGAAAGAGTTCAGGAATTAGCCTTCTTCCTCTGCTTCTTTCAGCTCCAACCAGCACAGCATGCTGCGGCTATGAGATGGTTTTCACAGTGCTGACCCCAGGCATTTTCCAAGACATTTTTATTTTATTTTATTTTATTTATTTATTTATTCTGCCAAAGGAATCTTTAAAGACATTTTGTCATATTCTTGCAAACCATAGTTAGGATGGGCAGCTTTGGTTGGGTGATGGCTCAGACCTTGCCTGTAGAAGCTAGAAAAAGTTGCATTTTTCTAAGAGAGTCTGACCTAGCCACTTCCATCACAAGGCCACTGATGGTCTCAAGTCTCAGCATTTCCCCTCTTGCCCGCAATGCATTTTTTAATCAGTCTCTTAAGATGCTATAAATGACTGTTTAAAATGACTGGAGCTATCTTGCAGAGCACCACCAGCAGGGCCTGGCAGATGTAAGAAATTGCTGCTGGTTCCTGTGAAAAGGTGCTTATTCCCAGGCCGTGTGTCACTCACACCTGATACCATGATCCCAGGGGGTCTGAGCATTTAATTCCAAATTCTGTGGTAAAGCCAAGATACATTTTTTTTATATATATATACTTCTGCAGTTGCTTGTTCCCTCCTGTGCATTGTAGGTGACCATGGCACAGTTAGCTGTGTGGTTGTGTTAAAACCAAAGCACGGAGCTTGTCTTGGTTTTAGAACAATAACCAAACACTTGTCTCCAAAGGTTGGATAAGCTCTCCTATATTGCGTGTAGTGAATGTGGTAGCAGATGAGAACTTTTTGTTAAGTACTCAGAGTTGAAATGAGGATGTTCTGTTCTGGCTCTCAGCCCATTTTTTTGAGAACTCTTTCTGAAAAATGTCTCTGCTTTGTATTTGCAACCTCTTGGTACATCGGTGCCACTCTGGGATCGAGTTCTCCGAATAATTGCAACAGCATGTTTTTATTATTTTTTTTTTTTTCTTTTTTTTTTTTTTTTTTTTTTTCTGCAGCCCCAGAATAAAAGCATCTCTGAGAACGGAACCTGTGGTAAAGGAAACCTCACCGCAAGGCATCCCCACCCTGCTTGCCTTCCTCCTTGAGCAAGACACATAGGGCATGCGCAGGGCTGGATGTGCACAGGGCTCTTAATAGCTCTCCTGGAGGGATTGCTTCATTTTTACTCCTACAAAGTAGGACAGAAAAGAGGAATATATATTTTTTTAGCAGTGCCTCACTTTTGCTGAAGTGATTAGCAGCTCAGAAATGGTGTAATGATCACAGCAGACAAATTTAGCATTTGTGTTTTTTGTTGCTTTTAAGTGAATAATAACACCCCTCCCTTCCCTTCTACCAAAAGATTTGGTGACCACCAAAGAAAGAAGTGAAGACCCCGTCCAAATCTTTTGGGAAGAAATGCTGGCGTCTGAGTGGACAAGCAATGGTAATAGCCATAGAATGAGGAACTCCTCTTTGAATGAGGAACTCCCTGAAATCATGTATGTGCATCTGCAATTCCATACCCCAAAGGTACAGTAGTTTAAGATAGGACAAGAAGAACAGCTTTCCCACCGTCATAGGATGGATTAGCATGTACTTACACTGCCTTCTGTTGACCTTGGTATGCTAATCGAATTTCACTTGTAAAATGCACCTAAAGTTTTCTACTGGTGGTACATGACAAGGGTTTTGGTCCCATCCTGCTGCATTGCTACATGAATATATAGCTGGCTCAGAATAATATAACTACCCACTGCATCAGTGTTTCTTCAGCAGCCTTGATGTTGTTAATCAGTCTTTCTTTCATCCTGGCCTTGTTTGCTGAGAGAACTACCTCAAAGAGAGCCTGACAGCACAGAAGAATAAAAATAACAACACGGGTTTCAGCAACATGCGGCATTTCATGCAATTTTTTTTCCCGTTTGCAACTCCTGAATTTTCTTTTTATAATTGACTTAACTCTTGTGTAGAGGCCACCCTCCCACCTCCCAACATATTTAGGCTAGTGACAGACTCTCCCAAATAGCGGAGGAACATGAAGTTGGCTTCTCAAAGTAAATATAAAGCAGCTCAGCCTGAAGTACAAGTGCTAACAGGTGTTAGTGTTTTATACAGAGGCAGTTCAGAAATAATATTCCGAACTGACAGAAAATGACATAAGCAGGCCAGAAGGAAAATCCGAAACAAACTAGCTCATCTCCATGGGCAGACTCTTTGCTCCAGTACAGGACAGTGCTTGGTTGATCTGACAACCTTGGTACAAGCTCTGGTGTTGCAGAACAAACAAGACATAGCAAAGTGATAGCAAAGTAACGACTTCCAGCAAATGACAAAACAGCTATTGTGGGAGATGCACCGGCATGCCCTACTTAATGCTCTGAGCATGGAGAGTGCTGCAATCTATGAAACAGCTTTAGGGGGTGGTGCAGGGGAAGAGAATATTTCATCTCAGTGAGGGTTCTTGCTGCCCACCCAGCTGTGAAGCCAGGCAGGGAAACGAAGGTCACAGCCCAGGGATTGCTGCAGGGATGGAGGAGCCCAGGTTCTGGCGCTGATGTGGGACCAAGGGGCTCCTAGAGCAGGGAGCCATCCTCTCAGCGGGCTCCTGTAGCCCCTCATTTGGGACCCACACCAGGCAGAGAGAAACATGAACGACACCCCACTTTAGCCACAGAAGCTGCAGCCTCCTGGTGGATTAGCCGGTCTACCTGCAGGCTAATCACCCCCTTCCTCATTACTGAGGCTGCTGCTGCTTTCTACCACACTGCAATGCCATCTATTGCAAAGCAGTAAGTGGCAACAGTTGTCCACTAGAAGGCTGGAGGGCCCGTTTCATTCCTGATATCTCTCGTTTTGTGCAATAACATCTCCCTCACTGTCTGCAAGATGAGGCTGAAAGGATTGTTCTGCCCTGTCCTTCAAAGCCTTCTCCTACAACCCCTCCTCCAAAAAGGAAAAAAGGTAATTTTTTTTTCATTGTGCTTCTTAGCAACAGCACCTACACGAAGATCTGAGAGTAAGATCTTCTGCCTACCCCCCTCCTCACCCCTTTCCAAGCAATTAGCATGCTGAAGCACAGTCAGGAAACAGAATGGCAATGTCAAAACTGGCACACATGAAGTCTGTTGCATTTTTGCAAGGGTTTGCACCATATGGACCAAATTGACTGAGAGCAGTATCTGAGTCTTTCTCCTCCCTGTGGAGATCTGCCTCCACAGCAGTTTCGGTAAGCACCCCAAACCGCCTGCTTTTTGTGATGGTAGTTGCTGCCCAGAAGGTCTCACATTTTCAAACCAAAAAAATCCTCCATCCCTGGGGACTGTTGTCTCCAGGCCTCTGATGGGGAAAGTGTGGAAAGACTTTAAAAGTGATGAGCTAGAGAAGCCCAGTCCATGGGTAATTAAACCCAAGCATTAATTAACTTAATTTAATTAATTAAGTTAATAAACAAGAATTTCATGTGAGAAAAGTGAAAGATGCTACGGCAGCATCGTTCACCAGGGGTGTTCCTCCTTCTCACAGCCCTTGGAGGAAAATGCCAAGCAGAGCTCCAAGTTGCGGATCAGTCAAACTGAGTTGTTCAGAAACATCTGAGACATGTGGAAAATGAAGGCTGCCTGTCTGAAGTTGCTCATCTTTTGGAGCAGAGTGCAACAGAGAAAAAACGCAGCTGGTGACATATCCAGTGCAGAGCCAGTGCTGGCTGAGCCTTGGTTCATCAGCCACATTTTAAATTGATCTCATTCTGGTCTCTGAATCTTGACGGCAAATTTTCAGGTAAATTCAAGGCTTAGAGGAGGCTAAAAAAGATGCAGGTCAGATAAATTCACATTGGGGTTTCCAGGTATCAGGGGTGCCTGGGGCACTGTGTTTGTGAGGCTGGGGACTGCTGTGGGACATGGCCCTGTGTGCCCCTCCAGCAAAGCACGCCCCCTGCATGGGATTCACATTAAGGGTGGACAGGCAAAGACCCCCCCACTAAAACACAGTGTAGCTGGCCACAAACCGAGCCTGGGTACGCTCATGAGCTCTTATCCAGGACCTGGATCTTGAACACAGAATCAAGGACCTGTATCTGTATTCTGAACACAGAATCACAGGACCTGTACCTTGAATACAGAATCCAGTCCTTCTGCTTTTGCTGTGTTTTTCTTCCTAAAAGCAAAGACAATGTGTATATATATCACAGAGTCACAGAATCACAGAATTGAAGGGGTTGGAAGGTACCTCAAGAGATCATCGGGTCCAACCCCCCTCCCAAAGCAGGTTCCTTAGAGCAGGCTGCCCAGGTAGGCATCCAGACGGGCCTTGAATATCTCCAGAGAAGGAGACTCCGCAACCTCCCTGGGCAGCCTGTTCCAGTGCTCCGTCACCCTCACTGTGAAGAAGTTCTTTTGCATATTTTGTTATATTTCGCATATAACCCAGGGACAGGAGGAGCACTTCGCCCCAACTTGGAGTTGTCTGTAAGCTTACGGTGGGTGCACTCAATTCCCTCACCCAAGTCATCAATAAAGATTTTAAAGAGGCTGGGCCCCAACACCGACCCCTGGGGAACACCACTGGTGACCGGTTGCCAGCTGGATTTCACTCTGTTCACCACCACTCTCTGGGCCCGGCCGTCCAGCCAGTTTGTAACCCAGCAAAGAGTGTACCTGTCCAAGCCATGGGCTGGCAGCTTCTCCAGGAGAATACTGTGGGAGACTGTGTCAAAGGCCTTGCTGAAGTCTAGGTACACTATGTCAACAGGCTTTTCCTCCAGCTTGAATGATGATGAGAGGATAGTAGTCCTCTGGTTTAATGAGCTGCGACAGAGCCTTCCTAATGCCTCTGACACATGCTCCAGGAAGACAACACGCCTTTCTGGAGAGGTTATCCGGACGGCAATATATATATATTGAAACTGAACTCTCTACAGAGGTTTTCTCTTCATTCCTTCACCTTTATTGAAATTTTCCCTCTGAGTGCCTCGTCTGACTGACAGTCTGCCTCTTTTCTCTCCTCTTGCTCCATGAGGCTGGGACGATGCATAACGCCAGCTCATCCAAACATCCCCTCCCAGAGTGCCCACTTATCCCTGAGCTGGGTCTGGGGCCTTGTGACTGATCAAAATAAGAAAAAGGATGCTGACTTTAAGATTTTAATACAACCCCCAAGAATCCCCACTTACTTTAGCAGTTTGGTCAGCTTGCTGACCATTTGACCACTGCTGTGATGCAGGCCTATCTCTGTAAGTGTGCCTGGGTAAGGCTCTTCACATTTTCAAGGCACAACCTCAACTTTTGAGGCAGTTCATAAGCCTGCAATTAAGCCGTTGGAGTAGATTGTGTTTTAGAAGCTGCAGTAACATGTGGAATGAATCACCAAACTGGATGTTGCCAGTTGTGGTTTTTTTTTTTTTTTTCCTTAGTGGTCAAGGTTAAGTATGAGAAGAAAGTAACTCAGTGTAGGAGGACCACAAAATATGTTAACAGCGTAACAGCAATTGAAGGATTGACCCAGCCCTATGAATCTGTGGGCTTTACTTTCTTAATTGCTGTTCTCTCTCCAGGGAACTACTGGAATAGCAGTACTCTGAGCTTTTAGCCCACATTCTCCCATTCCTTCATCTCAGTCTCACCCTCAGTCAAAGCCAAGTGACTCCACCTGGCCTTAGCACGCTTGAGCAAGCAGCCCTTGCTCAAGCCCTCTTTTCTGAGAACAGGGAAGGCAGAGCAAAGCTGTGCTGCATGGGACAGCCTCTGCCTTTCAGACCAGGTTTCCTAACACACAGTAGTGTCACTGCATCCATTAAACAAACCTCACAACCCAGAAGCAAACAGCTCACCATCGGGGGTAGGAAAATAAGGGAGCTATGGCAGACACCAGTCATGCCACCCAGCCTGTCCCTGGAAGGTTGTGTTTGTCATGGGCCTGAGCCCAGTCCCAAACCTCAGCCAAAAATGGTATTTAGCTCTATGCAGGCTTGCCTGTTACTCGTTTCACCTGAACTCGAGGAAAGCCTTTTAAGCAAAGATCTTTGTGTAAGAACAGTGGCCCATCCTGAAGATCGGGGTCATCTTTATTGGCAATGCTCAGAAGCTCTGCTAATGGACATATTAGTGCTGTCCATAGATAGCATGCCCTGAGTTACTTGGAGGAAAGGCATAACAAAGCAGAGCTGGGCACTTCTCTTGCCTGAGTTGTGTTTAAGATGATGCTTCCTGTGCTCTAAAAGAGAGGTGTCCCCAAGAGCACATAAATATATTACAAAGCAGCAGAACGGTCAATAATTAATTTTCAGCAAGGACAAAATTCTATTTCAGCCAGAACAAAGTAAAAAGCATTTGTATTCTCACCACCTGTAAGTGAAAAGCTGAGACTATTCAATCCAAAGGCTGTCGTGAAAGAGGCTAAGCCAACATGATCTGATCCCCACGCAGTGACATCCTGACTCTGTTCAGGAACAAATTCAATTTTCAGTGCTGTTTCTCAGTAATAGAAGTATCGAGCAGCAGATCCCCTTTCAGTCCTTTCATCTTACTTTGCAATTCGAAATGGTTTTGCAAAGTGCCAGAATTACACCAGCCCGGGGAATTGTGACACTCTTTTCCATCAGCAGTGAACTCTGCTAATTCCTGATGCTACTCCCTGCTCCTATACAGCACACTGGTACTTTGGGAAATTGAGTGTTTCAAGTACATTAAGGCAGGGAGGGCTGATATATTGTATCAGTGCTGCTTCGGATGTATTGTGAACAGCTAAATAATTCCTTTGATGAATTTTTGAGATACAAATGGAAGCTCGTGAAGGACTCAGTCTCAGGATGAATAACTCAAATAACTCAGCTCCACTCAAGTAACTCTAGCTGAGGACAAATAACTCTTTTCATGTGCACTTTCAATGGCAGAAGGCAGAGAGGCAGTTATGCTTGTGTAAGAAAGATGAGGTGCCTATATGACATAGCTAGCAGAAGAGAAGAACTAACAGAAGAGATTTTCTAAAGATGCAAAAAACCCACGTGTAAGAAACTGCTACAGTGCCAGCTATTTTTAGCAATTTTCTCAATAGGAAGGTGTATAGGATACTGACTGGATGACCTATAAACCACCTATATTAGTCCAGACAGTCATGCATGCACACTTATGGGACTCCAACATGTAGAAGCCGTGCTTCTTCATGAGCATGCAGCAAAACCCAACAGCAGACGTATGAACAACCCTATGCACTGCATTAATGTCATTTTCTTTTGCAACTGGGTTTTATACCACTCTGACTGTTATTTTTTGTCATCGCTCATAAATCTTGCCAGGGTAGTATGTTGACTGGTACAGCCCACAGGGCAGTCTCTCCTGGTGATGTTTCCTTGGCTCTGCCCCACCTGAGGAGACGTGGGCAGAACTTGCAGAGGGGCAGCCCCAGATCCAGAAGGTGCAATGGCTGCACCAGCCCCAGGCTAGAGCCTAGTAATGCAAACAGAAGCCAGCCACACCAGCTCCTGGTGTTACAGCTAAGGTTCAAGACAGGAAGGTTTCCTGTGAGGTTGGTATTTCCTCACTGCTTTATCCAGAGGGTGTGGAAATTGGAGACGGGGAGGTTCATCTTTGCTGAGAGTGCTGCAATTTATGTGCAGTAACAAAGCCATAACTACTGCATGACTGACAGCCAGCAACAGGGTTGCAGCCCTGCAGCAAGGACTGAAGTGGCTGCAGAAACAGGGTGCACTCAAAACCACCTCCCAGCAGATTCAGCAGCAGCTCTACAAGCAAGACGGCAACCCCAGTGCTCTCAGAGTAAGGGCTGGCTGCACCTTCTGCCATTCCTGCCACCTGTGGTGACACGTTATAACATCTTTGTCCACATTTCTAATTGCCCAGTGGTGTTTCTGCTAGGAAAAAGCCATCTCTCCTTTGTACTGGCGTTCTGTGAATTCTTATGGCAACCGTTTTAGAGCTCACTTCAACATGTTTCCTCAGTCTTCCCCAGTCTGAAGTGCTGCGTGTTCCTATAATAAGGGTGCCACTCGTAGCTAGGAGGTATTTTTCATACATTATTTATTCATGTAGTCTATGTGATGAATGTGGGAGGTGCAGTGAATCCATGATAAGAGACCTGGAAGTAGACTTGTTTGCTCATTGTACTGTGCGATTAAAAAGAAACTCTCTGCTTGCGTAGGCAAGGAAGGTATTGAATTTCTCTTATCACTGAGATGGTAAAAAACTTGATTTCTTTAATTTCCTCCATCAAGGAAGCGATGACTGCCAGCACAAGCACACAGCGTGATCTGTTCAGAAGATACACAATTGCTAGACTAGACCTGTTCTCATCACTTGCAAAATGAAGGGCCAGGAAGTTTGCAGTTAAGGGATAAAACTAAATATTTAGGAGATAAAATCTGCATAGAGTGTAAAATGAAAGATTTAATCTGAGCCTTACCTTGAAGACCTGGGTCTGATTTCCTGTCTAGGATCTACTGCCCAAATCCAAATGAAATGCTAGAAGAGATTATGCTTGGGTTTAGACAATGTACAGTTCAAATTCGCCTGCTTTGGGAGCATTCTCACTCAGAGGTTTGTGTCTGCTTATGACAGAAGTACAGACCATAAAAATAAACACGGGAGAGGGTCAGAGGTTTCATGAAAGTTTAAAAGGGGATAAGTGAAGACATCCTTTTGGTTTTTTTATAGCCCTACAGATTCACCCTTTCCTTACTGCAAAAGAACCCAAACCAAAAACAAACAAACAAGCAAAAACAACCACAAACCTCAGCAACTTGAACAAAAAAAAAAAAAAAAGAAAAAAAAAGAAAAAAAGAAAGGTCAGCCCTTTCTGAAAGCAGGCATGTGAATGTCATTCAGGAAACCACAGGGAGGACAGACACAGACACATCACAGTAACGGCACTGATGCTCCTCAGTGGGGGGGGATATAGGTACCTGCAGCCAGCACCAAGACGTTTGTCTAGATGTGGAACAAAGAAGGAAAAAGATGGTGATGGCCGGAGCACAATCAGTAGCTCGAAGCCACGGAGATGGGAGGAGCAGTCCAATGGGCATGCCCAAGGAGACAGAAGATGGTGGCCTTCTGAGGCAGAAGACAGTCCTTCAGATGGCTGGTGGTGATGGTTGATGTGACAGCGGTTCAGTAGTCACTCATGGTGGCCTCAGAGACACTGAAGGTGTTATTGAGGAGTCTGCGTGGATGTACTGCTGGAAGCGTGGCAGAAACCTGCTTGGCTAGGAAACGCCCAGGGGCTTTCCCTCCACACTTCCCCTGCTCACACCCCACAGGTCAGCCATCACCTCCCTTTGGCAGAAACGTGTTCCAAGAGCCAACAGCACAAAAGTTTTGCACAAAGCTTTCCTCTGCTCAGCTTGCATGGTTTCACTTCCGATCGCCTTCGCAATGTTCCCTCTGACGAATTATTGCACTTTGTTTCTTAGCATGTAACTTTTGCTGAGTATCTAGCGCTGAAGGAAAGGGCTGGAACAGGGAGATCCAAAGGTATAACATGTCCTTAATCTGGTAGCTCACTGAAGGCCAGGGAGCCTGCAGGCTGGGAGTCCCATGCTGCATAGGAAGACCTACTTATAAAGGCCTGATATACCAAAAATCAATACTGGCAGTTGGGTTAGGGGCTCCCAAGCCACCTGTAAGCCAAAGAACCATCAGACACAAAGCACAGCAGACTGAAACCCATGCTCAATCTAATATTCAAGAACCCATTAATTTATTTTCTTTGTTTTCCAGAAAACAGGATAGCAGCCATCACCAGTCCTGCCAACAGTAATGCACCTTGCACACGGATATCAGTATGTTGTTTTTGAGCTAGCCTGGTGTTTTTCTGAGGACAAGGAAGCTGTTCTGGCACATGGCAGCACTATGCCACTGTCCTGACCTCCTGCTCTCAGCTTTGCAGGATCCTACCCTGGTGCTTACAGAGATCATGCAGAACACAGCTGGCAAATATCTCTCATCCAAAGGCTTTCAGCAAGTCTTGGTGATGTTTCCTGGGACAGTCCAGTGGTTAAATGGTGCCTTGTGACAGCCGAGACAGCAGCGTGAAGCCCCACTACCCTCAGCAGCGAGGAGCAGGCGAGGCTGCCAAGTGTTGGGGACAGATAATGATGCTATCAATCTCAGCATGTCCAGAGCAAGTTGTGAAAATTCGCAGCATCACACCCTCGACTGGAGCATCCACAGCTGCTGGGTACAAAACAGCCTAGTGGTCAACCACAGGCTGAAGGTGGGCGGAGAAACAGCTTTTCCTGTTACGGCTCTCTTTATGTTGGGCAGGGAGGATGAAGAGCACAAAAAGTTTGGATATGTGTACACTTAATCATCACAGAGCAACTGGGAAATGAAGTCTAGTCAGCCCTATTAAAAGCAATGAAAGTTCAAACTATATGTGAAATAAAAAAATATTGGTATAGCTTTCTAAGCACGTGTTTACTGATACTAGGTCTCTCCCTTGCTGTTGAAATAGTGGGAGCTGTTTTTTGATTTCAGTGGCAGGAAATGGGATCCAAAGACAGATTTTCTATCGCTATGCTTTAAAAGGATGCCAACAACAACAAAAATAAAGATTAACATGCAACAAAAAAAGAGACCCACAAAATATCCATAGTGGAAATACATAGCTGTATGATGTTTTTCTATGCAGTTGAAATTCTTATCTAAGCATGCAAGACATTTTTCCTATTAAAAAAAAAAAAAAAGTGAAAAAAAAATAGAGTCAAGTAATTAATACAATTCCAATACACTGGAGGGTGAATGTAAACCCCATGAAATCAACACGCTCTCAGGGCTGGGAGTTTGGCAGAGCTTTGCTGATGCCCCAGTGATCAGATCAGGCTGTGTGAACGATGGCACCTTGGGTAGGGCCTATAAGCACTGGCAGCTCTGGCAGAGTCAAGGGCAGCTTCTTACATCGTTTAACTTGTTAGCACTGCTGTCGTGAAGACAATTTGTAAGTTATAGATAAGTGATGGGGTTGCAGAACTACACAAGGAGAGTCTTATAGAGCCACGGGTACTAGATCTACAGCATGGGTACCTCTGAGCCACATTTTTCCCTGAAGGAAAGGAATAAGAGAAAAGGGACAAAGAAGAAAAGAATTTGGGGAACTGGAATTTAGCATCAGCTAAATATAAAGCCTCTGGCCCAGCTGAGACCCAGCAGCTGGGTGGGAGAGCCACTCCCTGCCAGAGAGCCTCAGAGAGCCACTCCCTGCCGGAAAGGGATGCTGAAATCCTACATGAAAGTTGAAGTTAACCTGAAGTTAAAAATCTGTTCAAGATGATCCTCAGCAACTTTCTCACAGGGCATTTTGCAAAACTATCTCAGTGAAGTTACGCAACTTCTGGTAGAGGCAGAAATGACCATCAGCTATAATTTCCATTCAATGTGAAAATTGTGGTCATGATGGGGAGGGGGTGTCTGTAAGGGTCCATTTCACCAGAAAACCCTCAGCAGCCACATAACTCTCATAAACATTTGAGAGTTGACAAAGCTCAGGCACCAACTAGGAAAATGGTTACCCAAAGACAACCAACAAATCTGTGGGAAGTGAATGGAAGAGTTTGCTGAAACTGCTTGGCAAAACATCTTTTCAGAGCTGAACCTGACTGTGACCAAGTGTCACCTCTGATAATGCGATCGGCAGGAGGACAGCAAACCCTCTGCCTCACAGCAAACACTCCTTCTGATCAGGTCGACAATAAGTCAGTCTTTAAAGAGCAGGAAAAATGTTGAAAGATAAAAAAATAAAATAATTACAAATTATTGATCCAACTGTTTGGTAGCTTTATGCAGATTCCCTGCCATGGAAACTCTGAGAATAGGCAGAACACCCACCTTGCCTCTCGGCCCCAGGACAGGACCTACAAGTGACAGCCACCCAACGTGGACAGGGAACATCAGGTTAAGGACAGAATTACAGAGGAGAAAGTGTAGAAAGTAAAATCATAGAAAAATGGGGCTGGAAGAGACCTCCAGAAGTTCATTCTCCTGCCCCAAGGCAAGGCTACTCTTGACAGATACTGTCTCAATCATTCCCTAAGATCTTTGGTGCTGGGGATCTGAGCTTTCCCAGGCAGCCTGTCCCACTGCTTCTTGGCGTCTACTGTTAGAAAAAAATAACCTAAAGTCTAACTCAAATCTGTCCTGCTGCAGTTTAGGACCAAACAGCAATTCAGCATTTAGCTTTTAGCAAATAATTTGTATTTATATCCATTTTAAAGGAAATATATTGATTAGGGATTTGTATTTTCCTTTATTTCTCCTGAGCAAGGTATTTAGGAAGCCTTTATTCGTAACAAGCTCAAGCCTTTCCCCTGAATTCCTTGTTCAAAACAGTCGGCAGCCTGAGGATGCAGAGTCAGATGGCGCAAGAGCAGAGATTGTTTCAGGAATCAAAAATGATGACTCCCGTGGGTGTGCAGACCCCTTGCCTTGTGAAACCAAGCCCGTGCTGCTGGCCCCCAGCCCCGCTCTGCCCCCAGCTCCCAGGAACTCGCCGCCGCCCCGGCGCCTGCTGCGTGCCCTGCCAGGGGCTCCTCCCGCCCCGTCCTGCTCTGACCTCGCAGATGGCTTTGCACAAGCAAAATGAACCACACCTGATCTGTGCTGCTGCCAGGAGGGGAGGTTTCGGATGTTTAAGCATGGCCACAGCCCACACACTTGGCTCTGGTTCAGTTCTGCTTGCTGCCGGCCACTCGTGCTAGCAAGTATCTGATAGTGCACATACACGAGGTGCAACAGGGAACGAGCTGCCGGGAGGTACAGGGTAAGGTGGAGAGCAGACGGTCTGAGTGAAGCAGTCCCAAGTCGGTCGAGGTGGGAAAACTCCTTTGGTACATGACAAAGAGGGGCAAAACTTGTGCTGTGTGTGGTGAGGAATGAATGGGTTGATTCAGCTAAACAGCATCCCACATCATCTGTTGCTGGTCATTTTCACAAGCAAAGGAAATGCTTTGCATAAGTAAAGGATTATTAAAACCAGTAATCAAGCAAATGAAAGCTGGGGACGTTCATATCTAAGTTAGGACACATTAAAGAATGTGCAATGCCCAGCTGCAAGCTCCAGAGCCCTCCAACCACCAGCGCAAACAGATGATGCTGTGCTGTACTGCTCTCATTAACGGCTGCTTAGAAATGTCTCGCTGAGAAAATTGAGGAAAGTCATAAAATTGCAGCAAGTTGTTTATTTGCATGACTGTCTCAGCAGGAGAACACTGTTTTGCGCAGGGCTTGAAATCCCAGGGAACGCAGGGCGTGAGCAAGGGAACGCTCACCCAAAATTGCAAAGCACGGACCAGCAACTCCAGCAGCCCCCCGAGGAGAAAAACCCTCCAAAGGAAATGTTTTGCTTGCCTCCTCAGTATCACAGGGGGTTTTTGATGGGAACAAACTCTTTCTGTGTTATCAAGATCATGAATGAAGCAAAATGGTTATTAAAACTTCTCTAAAGCCACTCCTGGATATCAGCAGTAAGAGGCAGGACTTGGTGTCACTACTTGCATGTTTCTGCTGCTTGCTTCACAAGGGTGTGATGCCCAGTTTTGTGGGGTTATGTGAATAGTTTTTTCCTCACTGGTGTATGGTATGGTGGAGCTACTGATGTCCTGTTGTCAGTGGGTCAGTGACAGTGGGGAGTGTCAAAACTCTTCACCTAAATCTGGTTTTCCATAGGTTTCCTCAGTTATAGTTTGTGCCTCTACCTACTGCAGCACACTTCATGCACGATACACCATTTTTGTGGGTGAGGTGTTTCAGTTTCATTGATCTGAAATATGCTGTGTACATTTCTAAAAAGCCATACTTGAGTTATTGTATCATTTAGGGATGCTACTCACAACTCAGAACTCCTTCATTTTTACATCCACACTGGTTAAAGTTAGGTGAGACAAAAACCAGCAGTTCAAACCAAAGCTGGAAAGCCTGTGGCTCTCCTCAAGCTGAGTTACTGGAACAGCCCAGCTGTGCTCTGCTTCATCTTCATTAAACATGGGAGCTCCACAACAGCACAGCCTGTGCTCACAGAGCCTGGCTGCAATTGAGCACAATCTTTGAATGCAATAAAGAATCTTTAACGATAAGATACTCTAAGGAAACATGATGGAGATAAGATCAAAATAACTTGAAATTGGAACGCTCTAAAAATTGGCAGAAAATCTGCGTAGAAAGTTTACATGGCAGGGAGGAGTGTGATCCCTCAAATGCTGGGGCTTAAATTTCCAGAATTGCATCAGGGATATGCAATTACAGCTCCATAATATTTTTATTTGGAAGGAAGCAAATCACATACTACAGGATGCCGCTTCCATAGCATGGCCCATTGGCAGCACCCTCTTCCAAGAAAAAAATAAGTAAATTAAAATAAAAAGGAAAAGAAAGAAATCTTCCCATTGCTTGAAGATATGTGGTGGTAGAATTCAATGCTTAGAGAAAGCATTTTTCAAGAATTCCTCCCCCTGCCACCATTTTCCTCCTTGAACCCATCGAACAGCAATCTGTGCTTACAGAAACCCAGTTGTAGCCAAGAAGAAAATCTCTTTAAGACCATCACAGCCAGTGATGGTTTCTTTGAGATTTAACTGGTCTGACAGGCTTTCCTCCTTTGCTTTTATATAAATTCCCTACTTTATTCTTAATTCCTGGTCAATCCCATTAAGTTAGCACACACCTCTTCCTGGCCCTGGGCTCTCAGACAGTGGCATGCAGTGGCCTCTAGAAGCTAGGAGAGAACAACCTGATTTTTAATGTTTCATTTCTGACACATCGAAGTTCAGGGCATTTGGGACTGAGGTATAAGATGCAGCCATAGCAGGAACTCAGGAGCTATTCTTTATTTGCGGGCTAGTTTGTTCTTGAAACCAGGTTATTGGGTGTTAAGTAGCACTATCAGTTCCTCTTTCTGGGTGCCCACATAAAATAGAGAAGTGTCCCAAAGGCTGTGTGCCTGTCCAGGGCACAGAAGGAAGGTAACGGGTTATTCTTCCCAGTGCTGCAACAACTCTCCGTGCTTGAGTTCTGCTTTCATCCTGGAGGGACTTTCTTGCTGTATCTCATGACAGACCCTAAACCTAAAAAAGTAAGGTAGGCCTACCTACAAAATATTTCTGAAGACTAGAGTGGAAACTAAAATTTCTAATTCTAGTAATATTAAAAAATAATAAATGCAACAGAAAATTTGATTCCATAGCACATAGTAATTCCCCTATATCTTATCCCAGATAATTCCTTTATAACTACCCCTCTCTTTCTGTCCCTATTGCAGGGGCTAATGACCTAATCTCCCTTTTTCTGTCTAGCATTCCCCACTAGTCACAAGCCACTGTTTTCCCTTGAGACATCTAAATGATTAGCATTGTTAGGATAAGCTGCAATTTTCTGAAGCTATTGCTTAACTCTGAGTGTGTTTGTCTTGGAGTTAAAGCCTGTTGCTTCCAACCTGAAGAGCTTCTGGGCCCCAAGACATGTCTTTTTATTTGCAGTTACCTCTGTAATTGAATAAGAGAAAGTCCCCTTTGGTCTGGTCTCACTGCAACTATTAATTTGTTGGTTTCTCCAACAAATGTCAGAGGTTTTTGAGCTGTTAACTGAACAGTTTTACTGAGGAAAGCAGCGAGTGTGTATCTAACAATACAGACTGCTGTGAGAAGTCTCGTTTCAGGCAGAGCAACCACCTTGCAGTTAGAGAACAGACTTAGAAAATGCTGAAATTCAGAACTGGGTTATATTCCTGACCCCTCCATTATACAATTTGTATAATTAGACATAATTGCAAAGTTGCTACTTCGTATGTGGCATCTGGTCCTCCCACAGACTCTGATAACTTAATGTAGCTTCATAGATTTCCCGTGTTTTCCTCCCTAAGTGTTCCTATTGCTAAATATTAAATGTCAGCAGTTAGCAAGTAAAACCACTCACATCTAAATGGTATTCCAGCAGAATGTTTTCCAGTCCAAAACAAATCTTCGGCCTTTTTCTTGACAATTTAAAAACGCTTTTTAACATCCGCTGATCTACTTGTAGTGGGTCACTAGAAAATACATAGGTTACCAGTGATGCTATCTTTATACCATCCTTCACACTGAAAGCAGCTCCAAAGTTAATTTTACCAATCCTGAATCCTTTGTGACTATTGTTACAGTGATAAAAAAGTTGCAGAGGGAAGAAAGAAAAAGGACATTTTTCAGAATTGTGTGTTGTTACAAACATAAGTTTAGACATAACAAAAGACGGTGAGTGAAGTGCAGTGGAAATCTGTCAAAAAGGATTCAGAAAATGTGAAACTAGAATTCCACTGACTCTCTTGTGTGCTCCTGGTTGCTTATTCATAAAGGACAAGCTGAAAAAAAAAAAAAAAAAAAAAAGGAAAAGAAAAGAAAAAGGCATGCCTGAACCTAGAGTTCAACTTGGGTTGGACCTGGACGCCTCAGTCCACCCATGGCATTGAGACCCAGTCTAACCAAAGCTCCTCAAAGGTAATAGGCACCAAATATTTACCAGTAAGCACGTGCATCTGAAGTCTCACTACTGACTCCCAGAGAGGGTACCAAGGATGTCAGCACCTCTCAGACCTGAGGCTGCTTTCAGTGCAGTGGCCAGGTGTCCCCAGGCAGCAGGAGGAAGCTATTTCACAGCATTAAGTCATTTACAAGGGGCTTGTAGTGCTGCCACCCACCCTGGTGTTGACACCAGTACTCATCTGTTCCCACCATGACCCCTCTGATGGTGCTCAGTCAAGAAAACCCAACCTACAAAAAAATCCCCAGAGCAGCTGGGTCTCCTGGGTGTGCTCATGGTACTCCCAACATATGCACCAGCACATGGTTTGGCACAGCACAAAGCAGCTGTGTCACTTTATTATTCAAAATACACAATTGTCAGCGGTGCTGGCCGCACCTAAATCCTCTTGTGGCTCTGGGCTTTAATTAGCAACATTTTCAAAATACTTTCAGTGCTTCTAAACAATAGCTATAGGTGTCTGCAGGCATGCCTGGTGGTGCCAGCAGCTCTGTCTAAAAGGGAAATGGAGATGAATGTTAATGAATGTCATGGGTGCTTAGCATCCCTCACACAAGCTAAAGAATTAATTTCTATCAGCATCTATATTTATAGCATCACTGTATATTTCACAGAGAAACAACAGTGGCAAGTCATTTAAAAGAAAAAAAAAAGGTAGGAAAAGAAGGTTTTTAGACCATTTAAAGTGCATGAAACTATTGCGGCTGATTAACCTGAAATCAGGAACTGGAGGTAATGAGAACAAAGTCAGCTTCCTCCAAATCACCCCAAAGCTTGACCACACTACTGATGAGACACAAATCAAATAAATGTAGAGGAGGCGTAGAGCAAACAACCCTCCAGCTACACACCTCAGTGCATGCACTTTCCACCTTTGCAAAAAACTCTTCCCTGTGCACACTCAGGCCAATGTTAACAGGAGGACCTTGACCCTCCTGCAGTATTTGGGGTTGTTCACTGCTGCAAGAAAGTAACTCTGCTTCCCTCTTGGTCTTTCTATTTTTGCCACAGCCAGGAAAATGTCTGAGCAGTGGTGATGGGTATCACAGAGCATCCATGCATGGAGCGTCCATGGTGCAGCTATCACCACGCTTCTGCTCCAGCAGGGAGCTGCTGTCTTGTAAGGATCACAGCTCTCAGAAAAACATCTCACGTGGGATGAGGCATGCCTTCCTTACAGTCTGCCACATTATCTGAACAAAAACATTCATTTGTCTTATCTTGCATTTTAGCCTTATGAGCTGCAACATCTCGGCATGACTGTTTTGGCTTCAGCTGATAATTTTGCTAATTTTTATTTCTAAATAAAGCCACACAATATTTAGGAGCAAAAAGCAGTCACATTATGATGTGTATTACAGAAATGTTGAATGAGCACTATGAGGAAATCCTTTTGTGATGGTTGTCAGCTGCCTTCCTTGGAGCAAACAGGCATAAATGCATTGTGAATGAGGCAGGCTTCTCTTTTCTCTGAAGAAACAGGAAATTCTGTTCTACCTATGTCTTCTCTTTTTAAAATCTTCCTTTTTGGACAGAATTGATAATGAATGCTCCATTATTACTATTTTTTCATGGCAATGAGAAGCAAATTGGGTCTCGCCTCCCCCAGGCAAGACTTCCATAGAGTCACAACTGGCAGCGTACAACAGATCATGAATTTTTCAGGAAAGCTCCATGTGTCACAAGCTCTGCCAGACGTAGATTCGTTCAGTCAGAGCTGTTAATTCTCTGAGCTCACTGTCTTCCCCACAACATGACACGTTTGCTGGGGTTTTGCTGAGCCCAAGGCAGGAGTCTGATGGGGTGTTGTTGGCCTCCTGGCACTCGAGTTGTGCTTGGTGGCCCAGGGACAGAGCTCCTGGGTGGAGGGAGCCAGGAACCATCCACCTGAGCAGAGTTGCTCAGGGCTTCTCTCTTGGGTAGACTGATGCTGACTTGTCCTCTTGTTTTCCCCAAACCATGGGAAGAATAACACAGAGGCAAAAGGTACCTCATTGAATTAAAAGGAGCGAGGACATGCCATCTGTGAAGGCGTGGGGACAAGTTTTGAGCTCAATAGGGGATGAGTCTGTAATGAGAGTGCTTTCTGTAGAAACTAAACTTTGGTGATCTCTCTTAGACCTATGGCTAAAAGAAGAGTTTATGTGAGTTTTGAGAGAGGTTGTTTCCTTTTAATTACTCCTTTAGTGTAGCTGCACAAGAGATACACCCAACTGAGTGTGGTGACCTTGGCAATAGAGAACTGCAGACTGAGCTGGTAGGACCATTCCTAAGGAGGCCACTGTAAGCTTAACCTTAGGCAGATGAAATTTTAGTCCTTAGTCTTTTTACGGTCTTCAAAGGAAATTCCTACTGTGTTTTAATCACTCATCTAAACCAATGATGGGAGACTTGCTCTGCTCTTCCTCAGCTTTACAGGGTGGTTTGCTTCTTTTGTGTCATTTCATTTTCAATGCCTGGCAATTTCTACCTAATTCTGCATAATTTTGGACAGCTGAGCATCAGGCATACCTTGCTGAAAGCCCCAGCCTCCAGAGTGACTTCTTCTCTTCAGGACATCTAGAGGAAAACGTTCTCTTGGGAGATTTTAGAATTTTTCTGGATCTTTGATGAGCTGACTGCACATCCACTGGTGATCCTCAGACCCAGTTCCTGGGAGAGGAGGTATGAGCCCTGTTTGGGGGGTGCAGGGTGGGCAGGACAGGCTGCGGGCAGTGCTCTGCACCCCTTCCTATGGAACATAAGCAGTCACAGCCTCCTGTGAGACCCACGAGGACTGAAAGGAACAGGAGTCAAGTTTATCTCACAGGACATGGACCTCTCAAGCCACTGATTGTTTGCTGTAATAAAAATGTGCCACCAAGAGTTGTGACCAAGGTACTTGCTCTATACTGTGTTAGTAATGCAAGTGGACCTACCAGGGTGTATAGATGTATTGGCACATCATTTATTTCCATTTCTTTAGGCTTATCCTGCCTCCAGCTGGATACTTGCAGCATCAACCTGAGTATTTCTGTGGAGATGTACTTTGTTTCTGGATGACTGAGCAACCCTCATGAGGTAACTGAGACGAAAAAAACGTCCCCTTATTTTTGGCACTCTATTTTAATGGAGAGCTTAATTAGTAGGGGTCTGGCATGAGCAACTCAGTGTCTTTGCCACAGCCACATTGTAAGATCACCCTGCAAATGAGGTCATAAGTTGGACGCACATTTTTGCCTTCAAGGAATAAATGGCCCCCTAAATGCCATCTGCCACCAGAGCAAGCAGGTCTTAAGCTTCTGCTTTTCATCGACAGCAAGAGCAAAACCCACAAAACAACAAAAGTCAGAGAAAGGCCTTCCAAGGGTGACTCATGCTGCAGGATGAGTTGTTTGATGGAACAGACAGCAATTTCAGGAGAGGGGCTCACTGGGGCCATGCACAAGTGCAGCTCTCCCATTCCCTTCACATGCAGGTAAGGTGCACCCAGAGCCTGCTGCCTGAGCATCCAGCATGCACATGTCGCTCTCATACACATGGAGCCTCTGCTGGAAGAAAACTTAAGCTTAGAAGATGTAGCAAAACTGTTATCATTTGTGTGTGTGTGGTTTGTTTGTTTTTGTTTGCTTGTTTGTTTTGTTTTGTTCTTTTGTTGTTGCAGCGTTTTTAAAGTAAATTACCTTTAATGACAATATCTGAGACACAAAGTACCTTGCTTTCATTTTAATTAGCAATTGTGGTTGCTAATTAGAATAATACCAAAATAATTGTGTCATGGAACAAAAATAATGCACGCATTTTTCCATGCCAGAAAAATAAGATAATGGCCTCCAGTCATAGTTCCAGAAGAGACAATGCTTTACTCTAACTTTTACAATGCTTAATTCAACCTTCATGTGACAAAGAAGAACTCTGTAGCTTCTGATGCATGGTGCAGCGTACCATGGCACTTAAAGATGCAGAAAGAGATCATAAAGGTCCCTTTTCTTAGAGTTTCAACACAATTAACCTTTAAGGTTGTAATAATCAGCTTCAAATAATGTCATATTCCTCAGTTCTTTTTTTTTTTTTTTTTTCCCAGATCTTCATTGTATGTAGAAATATCACAATCTGTAATTTTGTTGGTATGGATTTTCTTTGCCTATTGCCTTCATTTAGATACATTTTCCACCATTTGCTAAGGGAAGGTCTCATATGACAAGACTGGTTTCCTGCAATGTACCAAATAGTCTTTTTTTTTTTTTTAAAGAATCACAGAAAGTCAAATCCTCCACAAAAGCTAATTCATGCAGCCTGACGCTTTGAATATATAGCCTAGCAATACACAAGTGTTGGAAGTGGCACAAAAGAACTCCAGAAAGACCTCTAATTGATTAATTCATCAGGGTAGCACAGTGTAAATGATTGATTTCAGTCTACCAGGCCTCCCTCTGACCTTTTCTGAGGCTCTGTTGATAGGTACTTGAATAGACAAATTTGAATACAAATGGCATTATGGCAATAGCATCCGGATTCTTTAAAGCAAAGTTTTTCCATCATTTTCACGTATCAAAATGACTACAACAGGTTAAAGATGCCACTAAAGACCAAGGCATTTTTTTAAATGTATCTTTCAGTTAGTAAAAATACTAACACCAACAGTAATGACTGATCCAAAAGGAGTGATCTGATTGACAAACAATAGGTGATTGTGGTCTTCTTAGACAATGAAGAGGCATAACAAACAGGGAGGTGATAAGGGCTATTTAGGAAGGGCAGATAAAACTACAGTAAGATTTTTTTGGTTGTTGTTTTCCTGTTTTAGCTGGATTCGATGCAGCCTTTGCAGACCCAACCAAGAGCATGCACATCCCCAAAACTTGCTTAAACTTAAACTACTCTTACATTGCCAACGAACAGAAAAGTATTCATTACACAGGCTGATATTTCTGCTGCTCAGCCAGAATTTGGGAGATGGGTGATAGCTGCACTGATGGCACGCAAAGTGAGAGAGGGTTGTTGCAAGCAAAGCTATTAGCAGATACCTTTCCAGCTTCAGTCTAGTACCGCATTTCTTGCATCAACACCTGAAATGGTAGTTGCAGGTGTTGCTGAATCCTTTTCCTGAGCATGGGACAGAGATTATCATCATCTTGTTTCTGCAGCACACTCAGAAGCTGGCTCTGCAGTGGGAGCCCCGTCTGGCAGCGAGTCTTGGCTTGGTCCTCCAGGGCTGCAAGAGGGGGAAGCATGCAACCTCATGCTTACCAAAGGTACTTAGGTACCTCTGCTGGTAGTTGCACAGAGGGGTTGGTGCTTTGATACATTTTGGGGATCTAAACCTGATAATGTGGTTTCACATTAGCACTAATGTGGTTTCGAGTGGTGGCCAGCTTCTGTCAGCTCAGCTATATCTTCTGACCAAGCCTGTGTCATCAGACCCTACAATCTCACTGAGGTTACAAGTGTTTTTCCAGGTATTGTGGTTGGGACTTATTTAGGCTGGCTGGGATTCAGTTTTATGTGCATTTTTTTGTCTTAAAACTTGCTAACTTGTTCTCTGGAATCTCAGCTCTTATTTATATCTGTATTCAAAATCTCTTACCCTTGTGACTGTAAAGTGAACTGTGAAGTTTTTCGCAGAGTGTAACCAAGCAGCAACATCAGCCCAAGCTATGAGCCCAACCTTGAGCGAGGGGTCAACACAGATGCTCCTGGTCGTCACCCGGTGATCCTCTTCCTGCTGCCCTGTGGTCTACAGCAACGTGTGGCTGAGATGGGGAGAGGACCACTTCATACACACTTAAAAATGCTTCCCAGAAAATGGCCTAAACAGATAACATTTCCCAAAGGAGTGAGGAGCAGCAGATCCTGGAGGAGCCTTGCCTTCCCCTCCTCTACCTGGGTCATCGGTCAAAAAGGCAGAAACCCTTGTTGCCTGGGGCTCAGGTGGCACTGAGGAACCAGGGGTCCCCCAGGGCGCCTCCTCCCTCACATCTGCTCCCTTCCCTACAGCTCTTGGTCACCTTTCAGTGGGGGTTTCTAATATAACGTTAATTTTAATTACTGATGCATCATCAGCTAAACCTCTTCTCAACACCAAAAACTGCTGAAAAACTTGCTGAAGTACTTTGGTGCTTCTGGAGAACATCCGGATGTATTAAAAAGAACCAATATACATATGCAGGTAAAATATTAATTACTGAAGTTTTAAACCATAGTGACTTTATCCACCATTCTTGCACCAGGAAAGCAAACGAAATACAAGCAATTACAGGCAAACTGAGTTGTTCTATGTTCTTCTTAGAAGTTTTTTTTTCTCTGTTTCAAGTCGATTTGACATTTTTGGGTTACACTCAGTGCGGGAGCCTGGCTTTGTACCACCGCTCCAAACAAGCAGCGATTTAATTAGGCACCAGCCCACCCCTTCCCCAAAACTAAACCCTCTCAGATCCCAAACTCCCTTCAGCACAGTTTTTAAATAGAAAGCATAAGTAGGGTAAAGCTGGTTGTGGGAGCTACTTTATCTTCCATATTTTCCACCATCACATTGATTCCTCTGACCTGGCTGGGCTCTCAGGTCCCTGGCTGTTTTCTCCTGTCGGGAAATGCCGATCTCCATGTGTTGTGTGAAAGACCACGAGTGGGAAATGGAGATGCTTCTGCATTGTGGAGCTCTTCTCCCTAACTGTGGGTCCATCCACTACTGTGCTGTGATTTGGTGAATGCAATAGCCATTGTCTCAGGTTCAAGTTCGATCTCAGATTTTCTATTAAATAAAAGGGACCAGTTTTGCTGAAGTGTGGTTGTTTAAAAGCATTCTACGGCTCTACAGCCTTAGATATAACAGATACTCCTGCTAAGCAGCTTTGCAAACTTGGTGACAAGCTTATTGCTATTCTTTTATTGCACACTGTTTCCTTAATACTTAGAACACACTCATCTTTTTTTCAGTTATTGTTTTAGTGGTCTAAAATTATGATGTTACAAACAAAATTGAAAATTTCATTGTTGTTTTCTGAAATGCTAGCATGCATCCAAAGAACTTATCCCAGCAATTTCACTCAGATCAGAACAAGTGGTGTAAATTTTTTGAAAGTGGAGAGTTGTCACAAATAGGAAAGCATCTTCTGGTGGGTGTTCTGGAGAACAATTGATAAGAAATTTAAAAGTGAAAGGTGAAAGATCACTTAAAAAAAAAAAAAAAAAAAAAGGACAATTCTAAGTAAAATGAAAACTCTTACATATTCCATTATGTCTTGAAACTACTAGAGCTCAGCCATGGGCAACTACAGCCCATGCCAGTTTTTGAAGGTGACTTGCAAAGAGGACTTCAGGATCCAGTAGCATCACAAGCTCTGACAAGTGCATCTGCTGCCCGTGGGACAGGATCTGCAAGGGGCTAAAAACTATTTCTGCATAAACACCATGCCTTAGAGTCTACCATGATGACACATTTATCCTGCTTGGGTTTAAGTCTTCCTCTGACAAGATCTAAATTTGGTTCTTTTTGATCTTTAAAAAAAATAAGTTTCGTGTTTGTATCTGGACTTCCCAAACCATAGTTCAGGTTAGTATCCACTCCATGCTTGGTGACTGCACTACTGCTTTTAAGCAGTAATGTATTTTGCATTTCTTTAGCCCTGGCATCCTCTGCTCTGCTCAGACATAATCTGTTGTTCCTTTTCATCTCTTTCTCTTTGCTTTCCAGCTTAGTTTTCCAACATGTCAGTCCTTACTCAGATCAAAAGGATTAACAGAGCTAAAAAGCTTACGTAAGCCATTCGCTATATTTGGCACAGGTTTGTGGTGCCTGCGTTGTGGACATTGTAACCACTCTGTTCAAATGACCAGCTCCGGACCAGCTCATTATTTTCTTCAGCTGACTGCTAATCCCCTACCTATTTTGAAAAAAGTTAGGGTTGAAATCCTCTTTAGCAGATCACTATGAGTGGGATTTACCTTGACTAATTTTATCCCTCTCAAAGTTTTGGGACAAGACTAAGCCTTCACTGTTCTCAGGGAGGAGAGTGGAGGAACCTAGGATCTTCAGCCCTTCCCCACTACAGGAGATGAATTGTTTCCTGGAAGAGCCTGAGCTTGTTTTTCACTGTTGCCTACCAAAGGAGCACAAGTGAGCAGCTTAAAAGAGATACCTAGCAATTAGCAGGCTGAAGGAAAATGAACCAAATCCCTGCAATCCTTTGCCTATTGCTGGACTCTGTGCTGGGCTCCTTCTGTCTGCTGTGGCAAGCCACAGCTGCACAACCGAATATCACTCAGGCACATCCAGCAGGCTGTGCTCAGCAGAAGGCAGTGGTACAGTCATGTAAATTGTCCAGACTGCTCCCCTCCCTTCATCTTCGGAGGAAGACCTGAGGGGCCATGTTACTCTCAGACCCGGAGGTGTTCTGCACGCCTCACTTGCCAGGAGATGCTCTGGGGCAGTTTCCCCCCTGCGTAACTCAAGGTGTACGTAACTTCTGGTAGTACACAGTAAGTGGGAATTAAGTGAGGTTGGCCCTTGGCCCACTGGGGGATTTAATTCCCTTGGATTTTATATAAGCAGTTATCAAAGCTATTTATCCCAGGGCATTAAGTAATGTAACCTGCTGTGAAGAGGTGTGTGGGTTTTCCAAATGTTCAGCAGAACTGTCAAGTACTCTCTTATGAATATAATGGTTTTACTGCTCCAGATGTCCTCAGCCTCTCCTCTTGTTGCCTGCCTCTGGACGCTTTCAAGGACCTTAACATCCATTTTACATTGTGGAGCCCAGAACTGCACACAATATTCAAGATAAGGCTGCACAAATGCTAAATACAGGGGGAGAATCACCTCTTCTTTCTGGCTGTGCTGTGTTTAATGCATCCCAAAATGCAGTCCTCCCTCCTGGCTGCCAGGGCATGCTGCTGGCTTGTGCTGAGCCTGCTGCTGACCAGCACCCCCAGGTCCCCTCCTGCTGCCCTGCTCTCCAACCACTCAGCTCCCAGTCTGTGCCTGTGCCTGGCATTGCTCTGCCCCAGGTGCAGAACCCAGCAGTTACCTTTGAACTTTATGCTGTTGCTGATTGTCCAGCTCTCCAAGGTATCGAGATCCCTCTGCAAGGCCTCTTGTCCCTCCAGAGAGCCAGGAGCACCTCCCAGTTTACCATCACCAGCAGACTTGCTGAGGATGCACCCCACTCCTGCGTCTAGATCATTCATAAAAATCATGAACAGAACTGGCCCTAGAAGTGAGCCTAGATGAAACTCGCTGTAGGTCACACACATGGTGGGAGAAGCTGAGTGGCTGAGCACCTTCTTTTAATTTGGTACCTGCCTCCTAAGGCCCAGACATTTTTGAAAAGGCTTCAGAGGACATTGGCAAGCTTGTGTTGTGTCAGTGAGGAACAGCAGTGCCATCCCAACAAGATAACTGTTGCATCAACACTATACTTTCAAACTGAAGGAGAGAAGGAGACCACTATTGCTCTGTGTGTACATTTTCATACTTGCTGATAATTCACCCGAGAATTGCAGAAGCTTTGTTGCATCCAAAAGGATGAAATGGAGGGAGGTTTATAAGCTAAGTCTAAAACCATGAAGTGGAGCATAACCCTCCAAAAGAGGGGAAAACAAAAGCAAACAAAATAACTGTTCCTACTACTCTAAGTTACCAAAGTTTTTGTCATGTTCAGGTAATTGCAATTATGACCTGTTTCCTAGGAACTCTTGATATTAGCACGTGTGAATTATTGCATTATACAAATATATCTAGTACATTTTCTTTGCCAGCTGTACTATCAGGGGGCTGCTGCAGACTCACCATTAAGCTGTCAGAGTCCCTGATTGCAATGAGTGAATAACAAAGCAGTTCCAGCTTTTCTGAAACACACCTAAAACCACTGAGTGGTGTTGAGGTGACGTTAAGAAAAAACAAATCAAAACAGGGAAATGTCTTTAGGGTTGCATTCAAAGGCTTGTTGATGTGAAATTCTTAGTATGCTAATTTGGATTCAAAAGGTACCCGGAAACCCACTGTGATTTGTCAGTTGGTGAAGAACCAAGTGCAAGCATCACATGGGTACCACTCTAACAAAGGCTCGGTGGGAAGAAGTTTTGCACAGCAATGGCTGAGCATTAGTCATACTTGCATATTCTTCTTTCCACACGTTAAAGGTCTGCAAAGACAAAGAGCCGTGCCCTTGACGTTTCTGAAATCCATCAGTCTTAGTCGGTTCTCAATGGGCCCCTTGAAGTGGAAAGGCTTTTTGCCCACACACGTATCACAGTGCCGGGTACGTTACAGCATGCTTTCCAAAGAACATTTTCCCGAGGTAGCAGGCAAAATATAGCTCTTGTATCCAATACTGCTTAAAGCCTGCTTGTCTACAGGAAAGCAATCTCCTCCTCCCTTCCCAAAACAAAAACACCATTTAAAGCTGCATTATTGCCAGGAATGAGTAGGACAAACAGTGCGCTCTTTTTTATTGCCATTTAAGGGTAGTTTAAAGTATGGCTCATCTATTAGCCTATAGAAGATTGTTTCCATTTGTGAGCATAAACAATCTATCTGCACTGCTTTCTCTTACACCATTGACTTCTATAACGTTTTCCTTTTTTTTTTTTTTTTCCCTATGAACTAACTACATGTACCATGAAATACAGTAAGTTTTGATATCATGTGAAGCTATGCAGATCACGTACAAATTGAGCTTTTGCCATTTTTTTTTTCAGACGAATTTTTTTTTTGCTCCTGGTTTCTTGCTTGTCTCCATTTTTATTTTATTTTATTTATTTATTTTGGTGGAAATTGATTGGTGTAGGGGTTTTGTTTGTTTGTTTTTGTGGTTTTGTTTGCTTGTTTGCGTGCTTGTTTCCCATTGAGAGGCAAATCAAAACTCAGTGTAGACATTTGACCAAAGATTTGAGAAAACTTGCCTGCCATCTGTTCATTTCCCTAACAGTTACAGGCTATCCGAGCTGCATTAGCAGCAGAAGGGTGTAGATATTCTGGCAAATATATATATATATATATTCCATGTGCAAATGCTGTGGTTGGCTGGCCCCTTGGTACATGGCAATGCCCTAGGATGGGTTTGCAGGGGTGGCAGGCAGTAACACCAAGGGTCAGACTTCCTCTATGTGATTTTTTTTTTTTTTATGCAAACCAAATCTGCTACATTTCAGGAAAAAAACAGAGAAACCTCCTCCCCAGGGTTTTGACATGTTTCAGTGGCCAGAAGCCAAGTACATGTTGGGGAACAACAGCAAACAGCTGTTTTTCAGGCTCTTCCTAATGCAGCTTTAAGACTTGTTCCACTCCTGCAGTGCATTATTCAGTCTCAGCTTCCAACATTGACATGAGCAGAGCTTTTTAGCCTGCTTTCCTGAGGAAACATTGTACATGTGATGACACTATTCAGTCTTTCCGTCAATGTTTATGAACCCACTGGCCAGTTTCAGTCAAAGCAGTGGGCCAACAGCTTTGGAAACCTCAAGTTCCTACAGCGTTCCTGAAACACACGTGGCTGGGCAAGTGAAGATAAAAAGAAAAAGCCATTCAACCTGAACAAGACCCCAGAGAGCCCACAGAGTGGGTGATACATAGATGACCTCCTCCAGGGAAGCTTTCCAACAGTTTTTGTCTGCTTGGACACTGGTGCATCCAGCAGAAAGCAGATGCCATTAGTTCCATTATCATTTTTTACAGCACTATCATGAATTTACGCTTTCTTTCCAATTTCTCCCATGTTAATGGAGTCAGCTCTTGCTGCGAGTTGAAAACTGAGAGTAAGCTTTGTGAATGTCAGAGAGCTTCTCTGGCACGAGCTGCACTTGCTTTCCCTCAGCTGGAAGGCACAGCCAGATCCACCAGGACAGTGAGGAAAGCTTTACTCATCAATTGAAAGCATGTCTTTGTTCAAAGAGGCATTTCTGCCATGAGTGCACGTGCCTGCAGGGAGCTTCCTTCAGGGACTCAGCTGGAAAATGGGGCCACAGGGGCAGGCACAGAAGTACTGCAAAATCTTCCCTCTGTTCCTTTGAAAGACTGCTTTAACAAGAAGGTACAGTGACAGCCTGTGCTCACAGGGACTACAGAAACCAGCCAGAAGTAGCTTCCTTACTAGATTTGTTTTGTTTGTTTAATTCTAAAATGCACTTTTATAAGCAGAACAGTGTCCCATCTCCTGGAACATCAACAGTCCTGCTGCAGTGCCTCAGCAGAAGGCATCTAGGGAGGACAAACAAAGTCCAGACACAAGGAGCTTACAAGCACCAGATCCTTTTCTTTCTCTTCGGTACTGCACTGCTGCCCAAAGCTAGAGGCAAGACAAAAGAGGGGCTCTGGGAGATGTGCAGAGACAGCACCATTGTCAACCAAAGGAACCTCCTTCAATTATTCAGTGTCTGCCCTTCTCGGATTTCTCATTCTTACAGCTTGAGCTAAGAGGTGCTGCACGCCTTTGGCAGCAGTTCTTGTTAACTCAGAGGACAGCCAGAGTAAGGTACATATGCATTCATAGGATATTTAATGTTTAAAGATTAATGTTGTGGTAACAAGTTTCCATATACATGCCCAAACTACCTGCCAAATACGTATTTGTCAAGAGTAGGGAACCTCAGATGGAAAAGGTAAATATAATCCTAAGCAGACATGAAGCAGAACTGCTTCTTTTTTTTTTTTTTCTTCATTAACAGCCAGAAAATTGATCCTTAAGCTGTGTCACACCAAAGAACGCGCAAAGAAGCAGACGTTGAAAACCAGTGAGCAACTGAGTGCAATCAACCAACAACTAAGAAAATCAGTCTTTCTGACATCTACCAACAATATTTTGAATCTGAAAGACAAACTGGAGCTGAATTCATGACAAAACAATATTTAAGATAATGTGATACCTGTGCTGCAATGCTAAGAGACTGAAAGATTCCAACCAATCTCGGTATCTCCAGATAACATGGCTAAACTAGAGAAGGAAAACGACATGAGCTCTGGGTAGAGGTGTTGACAGGCAGCATACTCATATTATCATATTTATCTTTTGGCAAAGTGCTTTGAATGGCATCTTTTTTCCAAATCTCTTTTACAATCTATCTCTCATTTGATATGAGAGTGGATTCATCACTTTGCCAGCCAACATGCCCCACTCCTCTGATCCACTGTGCTGCCTCTCTTTTTGACAGACTAGACACTACAATGGCCTGAACCAAAGAAATCCCCTCTCTTTTCCCCATTTGTCAGGGATGCATTGCCCTTGCTGAGTCTCCACAGAACCACAGGCAGCATTTCTCTCCAGGACACCAGCTGACGGGAGCCTGAGTACTCCAGCTAGAAGTGCATGGGTAGAAGTGCACCACAGCACCCACAGCAGTCTACAGGATCTGCCATGGAAGGCAAGTGAGATACCTCCAGTAAAACCATGATGAAATGAGGAACAATGTATTGCAGCAACTTCCAGCAAAGCTATATATATATTAGCTCAGTGATGTGCACAGCTTCTACCAGCTGAAGAAGAGGGAAAGCTCACAACATTGTCTCTACATTGTCTCAAAAGCCACCAATCTGGTTATGTTCCCTTCAATCCAACCTGTTTGATTCCTGCAGCTGATCAAAAGAAGAGGGTGGTGGTGGTATCATTCTGCATTTTTTGTATTCCCACCCACCCCCACACTATCCCCTCTTTACCACTCTGTTAGAAATGTGAAGAAGCACCTATCCATTAAGAAGGAACCCTTCCAAGCCACCCTCCTCCCGAAGGCGACCCATCGGGCAGAGCGGGGAAGGGTGAGAGGAGGGAGCGGATGCCACACTTACTGCAGAGCCGCCGCCGCCGGGCCCCGCGTCGACAGAGCCGCGTCCGCACCCACTGCAGGCACGGGGCTAGGTCCATGGCTCCGGGCAGTGCCTGTCCCCGGAGCACCCCGGGACCTCCTGCTCCCAGCTGGGCAGACCGGCGGCAGCCCCAGGAGAAGCCCCAGGCAGAGGGGAGGATGCGATGGGCAGCTGCCGAGGCCCTGCCATCCCAGCGTCGTCGTCGCGCCATGTTTTATGCATGAAGGTGACAGAGCGTAATTTCATCCCAATTCTCTGCGCCCGCTGTGTACGTGAGCTCCTGCGATGACGCAGGGGAGACAGAGCATCAGCCAGCGCCTCAGTCCCCTGAGGGGCCTTGCAGTGTTCCCATGGTGGGAAAGGAAACCAATGGAGAATGAATGGGCCCCTTCTGGGGCCACTCAGTTCGTCCAAAAGTTCGTCCAAAACCTGAGGTATCAGGATGCCATACAGAAACCTGCATCATAAAAGCATGGCCTGTGTTTGAGGCCCTGCTGCTGCGCATCCCTGGCAGTGTGTGGAAGCAGGAACTCTTGTTTGTACCACAACAAAATGGCCTCCGCACCAATGACTTTATAACTTAAGCACGTGATCTCATATCTATAAGCTTTCCATCAACAAATATGTTTGTGTTTCTTACCATAAATGTTCCCTAGATCACAAGAAACAAGGCACCATTCACAAACACCAGCACATCCTAAGAGCAAAGCTAGCAAGCAGGTCTGGAGTGCACGAGCTGTGTTGTAGGCTCACAGGCAGTTTTCTCCCCATAGGACCTCTGGAGCCTCTCCAGACTGAAGGTCCTGCTGTGAGAGTACTGAACAGTGGCCAGGAGGGCTGCAAGCTGTGCCAAATGCACCCAGTGTAACCGGAGAGTGGTGACCGGCTGAGTTTCGGGATCATCAAAATGTGAATCTCGTCGTAGGGTCACCCAAAGGGCCATGGACAATTTTGTGGACTGTTGTAACCACTGCAATGATAGACAATAGCCAGCAGATGCCTTTGAGCTTCATTTTAAAGTTCATTGGATTCATCCTGGTCTGGGCTAAAAGTGCTATTTTGAATCCCCGATGGGAACATGAAAATCTCAGTGATATTTGCACCTGAAATTTGCATTAAAGACCGTGTGTGCCTCATTCGCACTAGGAATTCACACAGGATTCAGAGTGACAACCCAGAACAGTCTGGAAATTAAAAAAAATAAAACCCAAATCACTGTCAAGGGAAGCTATAAAATTCTGCAGGCTTCCATTTAATTTTGTCAGACATCAGTCACATCAGATTATTCATTCAGTGTTGATCAGAAATGAAAGTAATGGGTAGTGTAAAAACACTTCTGAAACCATGAAGAATTTGCTCCTAGTCTTGAGTTATTGTGCAATAACTTCATCTTGAGACCAGTCAGAGTGAATTAGCCACAAACTGTGGTGGACAGCACCGCTAGCATCATAGGGAGCAGATGACCTAGATTATTTTCTTCACCAACATGCTTCTGATATTTGAATGGGCACCATCATCTATTTCCGTTCCCATCAAGAAGGGCTGATCATGCTATGTTTTGGCTCTGCAGAAATCATTGCTATACCAGGCTGGAAGGGGTTGCTGGGTCAGCACGTTTTAGGCAGTCCCAGAATATTTCCAGCCTATGTCTCAGAATTAGGCTTCCTGCCCCCTTGCCCATCCTTTGCTTGAGGAATAAGGGAATACTAGTTGAGGTGACGTAAAGTGGTACAGAGTCACTTCGGGATTAGAATTCAGCACAGCTGTGATCTCAGTTTCATGCGTTCCTTGCAGTGATTCTGATGCACATAATTTAGAGCAATAAATGAGATATAACAGCAGGTATGTGTGGGCTGGAGATAGCAATTAGATCTGCAATGAGAAGGGTATGACAGGTCTGGTGCACTTTATGCTTAAATGGTGCTTATAATTGTATTTTTATAATCATGCAGACAAATAAATAAGAATAATGTTACAGACTAGCTATGTAGCATTCAATTTTGCTTGTTTAAGGAAAATACATTACAATGACAGTATATTTGTGCTGATGATAGCTTGTTTTCTTGAATATTTGATGTTTGTCCTCCTTTTTTTTTTTTTTTTTTTTTTTAATCAGAAACTCATCTAAGCTTAGAATAAAGTACTTGTAGATCTATTTTTACCCTTGAGCAGGCAGAAGCCAACATTTTTATGCTTGATTGGTTCCAATTCGTTATTTGCATCACAACATTTAGGGTGATTTGCATGCAGTCGTGTGGCACCAAAGTGCAAAAGAGAAATTCAGAAAAGCTTAACTATGCAAGTCATTTTCTCCAACCCATTTTCTGTAAATGAATGTTGACTTGTCAGAGTCACATGGCGGAGCACCCAGTACATACCTTCCTGCATTTCACTTGAAAACCGTTGTGGAGAGGAAGAGACATGCAGTTTCACAGTAGAAGTAGGAACCACTGAGCCAGTTTACATCCAGTCGTGTTGCTCCTGTAACTCCAATCAACAAGAGCCATTCTGGAGCACAATGGGGCAACAGCCTCCAGTCATCAGAGTTTCCAAAATTAAAAGTAATCACTCAAGGCAGTGCTCATCCTTGACCTCTCAGCCCAATGTAATTTTCTAGTGGCTGCTATTCCTCTAGAGAGTCCCCCTGCAAACGGCAATGGCCAGAAATTGGTGCCTCAAGCCCTGACATGTGGGCCTGCTACATTTTTCCCAGCATGCTACTGATAAACAAACATAGTTAATGAACCTTTTCCATCAGCAGACAGGGCCTATTGTGCACTTATGTTCCCCCACTTCTCTTGCAGAATTTGAGATGCTCTCATGGCAATTTAAACAATATTTTTTCAGGTTAACAAAGCACAAGTCTGCTAAAAAGAGCATTGCACTTTGGCATGTCAGATGTCTATTTTGATGTACAGTGGAAATCAACCTTGTTTAACGCTTGAAAGCAGGTATAATGATGTTAGCGGATGTCAAGAGTACACTGCACTCAGGGATGCAGTAGCTATTGTTTAGAGGAGAATTTCCACCTACTCTGTGGGCTTCACTGCAATGATTTTTTAGTTAGTTAAATCACTAGGCAATAGGGTTTATAAAATACTTTATAAAATACTTGGGGAAAGAAAAAGCCAGCATTAATGGCACAAAATAAACCCAGTCGCTCAGCTGCAGCCAAGTCCTGTGCTGTTCTTGTGCCACCTACTGACCAGTTCCTTGCAACTTCTAATTCATCACTTTCCTAAATTGAACAATTTTTTTTTCCACTTTATTTTTAAATCCAAATATTTGATTTTTTTTTTCCCAAGTGGTTAATAGCTGCTTACTACAGTCAGTCTTTGTGTCATGGCAATAATCTTTAGAGATGAATTACCTATCTTGCGCTTGTTGACTCAGCACAAGAACTGGATGTGGTCAGTGTTATCCAGCATGTCAGATGTGACAGTGCTTTCTGTCCTTAAATATGGAATTCCCGACTGAAATCATTCTGATTGCACAGATGTTCAAAAGCAGGAACCACTGGACAGTATGGTCTCTGTCAGTAGGAGCTTTTTCTGATACGGCTGAGCTACAGAGAGGGGCTGACCTCTCAGTTCCTTCACCAGGAGGAGGTACTGAAATGCAGGCTGCAGATCCTCACCCACTGGGTGTGCTAGTGAATGGAGAAGTGCTTTTCTTTCAGTTTTCCAATCCCCTAAAAGCAGGAACTAGCCTGCAAAACTAAGAAAATACTTTCAACTTTGTTACTGAAAGTCAGGGCAATCACTAAATGGACGTGTGTGTCCACCCTGGGACATTCCTGAAGTTCATACAAGGTGGAAAGCCCTATTTTAGCTCTACAGCTACCTGTTCACATCTACTGTGAGTAGATAAAACACAGACTGGAAGCCTAGCCTGACACTGAGGTGGTCTGCCAGTGGCCTGTTTTAAGAGTAAAGAGTGGCACATGTACGTAACAAGCCTGGGACTGGGAGTCTTAAATAGCTGCGGCACCAATTAAAAATTTCTCCAGATTAACAGCATCACTGGACCGACCATACAGGCTGCTCAGGAAGCAGGTAGTGCTTCCAGAGCTTCTTGTAAGGAAGATGAAGCACGCTGCAATGGAAGAGGTTGCCCAGAGAGCCTGTGGGGTCTCCTCCTTGGAGACCTTCAGAACCCACCTGGACGTGGCCCTGGGTGGCCTGCTCTGGGTGTCCCTGCTGGAGCAGTGGTGGGACCAGGCTGCCTCCAGAGGGCCCTGCCAGCCTCAGCCATGCTGTGAATCTGATGAAAGGTTGATCAGAACAACACCCTTTTCTACACATGGTCTTAAGTGGTCATTTTGCAGCCAAAACAGCCTTCATCAGGCCAAAGTGTGACGCTGAGAAGTTGCTTCCTCCAGAACATGGTTGCTACCTCCTGCTGGTGCTCTCTAGCTGCAAGCTTCAGTGGGGCTATGATCTCCTTGTGTACTTTTGAAAATATGTGCAAAACAGGCTTTCAGCTTTCTTCCTTGCTAAATGGTCTGCTTCTTACAGCTCCTTATGTGGTAGAAAGGTAAAAAATGGGAATACAGGATGACAGCCTTCTTCACACTAATATAAAGCAAAGTAGAAATTTCATATAGTCTTTCAAAGGGATGACAAAATCAAAAGGGAACACACATTAATTTTGTGTTTGGGATCACAGTATTTTCTTTTAAGTCATTTAATAAAGAGCACATACTGAACTTTACTTTCTTTTTCTTGCATTTTGCTTGAAAATATCCAGATTTTCGGTATTCTCTTCTAAAATTAGCTGGATTAATCATTCTAGAAATCTTGATGTGAAGGCTAAGTATCTACTAAATATTTTTTAAAATAATTTCAGAGGTTGACAAACATGTGGATTATCTTAACAATAAACTTGGCACAGCATTGTATTGTTAAAAAAAAAAAAGTTTAAGTAACTGACAGCTTTTTTTTTTTGTTCTGTACTCAACTGTTCCACAGGTATCCACTCTAGAGAGAGTCTGCCACAAAGTATCAAGTAGTTAGGGTTTAGAGATAAACCAACTCTATCCACTTGCATACATACATTTGAGTCAGAAACACTGCAGGAAGGTCACCTCAGACAAAATAAATAAATAAATAAATAATAAAATAAAAAGATTTCAAAATTTATTGCTGGGCCAGACTAACAGCAGGAGAAATAAAAGCCATACTTCTTAAAATATTTATTTCAGCATTGTCCCATCAAACATTGAAAATACAGCTGCACCACTTATGGGTCAACAAACAGATATTGTACTTCAGGCACAGCTCTGTTGTTTCCTTAATATTTTCCTAAACTTCCATATCCTCGCTTTCAGACAGCTACCTTATGCAGTAAAGCCAGTTCAGTCAAGGTAAGCTTTCAGGCAATCTAAACTTAAACAGGTGTAAGAGCTAAACCACCTGCTAAGCCCTTTCAGACGGATTAAACTCAGGCTGAATAGGACTGTGCTTCTGTAAAAGAGAAAGCCTAAAATGGGATCTGCTGTGAAAGCAGAGCTTGTGTAGAAGCTCCCTGTATGGCTTTAGAGTAGTATTTCTCCTTGAAAAGATGTACTCAAGCAAAACACCAAAAAGTATGTAGAAGATTTGTATCTGGTAAGAATGTTTTACTGTGATGTTGTAGCTATGCTTTAATTAGATAAGAAGTAAGCTTCACTATGAAAACCTCTTAATCAAGAATAAGTATGCTTTTTAAGTGATATTGCTTCTCAGATTTGCTGAGCTGCTTTTTATCTCTTCCTTTCAAGCCTACTTCTGTTGCTTACTTAAAATATTGCTTCTGATAGTCCTCTTAATCATCTTTTTTTAATTAATTTAATCTCATTTTTATGTGTACTAACAATACTCGATATTTTTCTAATTTTTTTTCTCTTATTCTTTTTAACATATGTAATTGTGTTAATGCACATCACTATTTTTCATGGCCAAACACAACACCCCAAGAGCTTTGCTAGGGCTACAAAGGTTGGAACATTATTTCCTGTAGTGTCATTATGCATTTACAGGCCCCTTGATATATAGCCCCATATCACAAGGCAAGATTATATCCTGTCTGTTTTTTCAATATTTGCAACCGGCTTTCTGTAAGTAAATTTATTTCCTAGGATTCTGATTTCATATTTCATATTTTCATATTAACTTACCTTTAAAAAAATTGTTGCTAGTTTAAGTGTTGCCTCTTTTTCTGGTATGAGTTAAGATAGTTCTGTGACATCTAACCATTGTTTATTCTATGAAGTGTTATTAAAATTATTGAAGCATAATAATAATCACTTTCATATTTTTTTTAAAGGTAAGTTAAAACTTATCTTAAAGGCTAGAGGAAATTAAATAATTCCTTCTGATAAATTTGTTGGAAGGTTTGGATCACCTCTTGGAATGGATATAAACAAGAACTGTTATTATTTTAACTAATATAACGTAGACTCCTCTGCAATCATTTGGTTTCATGATTTCTGACTTTGTAAAACTGATAGAGGTGCTAACGGCACGATTCAAAGCCAAAGAAAGGTGTAAAAAGTCTGCAAAGTCATCTTTCAAAAACATTTTAACTCAATCACATAAGCCATAGATTCCTTCACTTTCTTCTGAGATTCTGAAATTTTAATGCTTCAAAGCTGAAACTTGAAAATTATATGCTAAATATTTGTAATAAAACTGTGAAAGGGGGTATCCTGTATTTCCAGCGAAGCTGTGGTTTTTAGACCAAGAGAGACTAGGGCTGCAAAATGAAAATAAACTGTGAGTTAGGCTAGAGCTTTACTTGAAAGTGTAGACCCTGATCATGGCTTTCTGAGAACATTTCTACTTTGAGGCTTGATTTGACATCTTGCAAGGATTTCTGGGATAACCATAACCCAGAGCATCAGAAAAATAGAGGTTGGAAGGAACTTCTGGAGGTCATTTCATCAAGCCCCGTGCCCGAAGTAGGGTGAGCTTCAAAATCAAATCAGGTTTCTCCCAGCCCTCTCAAGCTGAGCATCGTAAGCTTACTAAGGATTTAAGCTATGAAAACAGCACCAAGTATCTAATGTTCTAAGTCTACTTCTTATAAAACAAACAAATAGTTTTGTTTTGTTTAAAAAAAAAAAAGTTCCCCCCAATTCTTCAGTCATGCAAACTAAAAACTCCCAGTTCTTTTCCTAGATCCACTTTTTTTTGAAATGCTGGGGCTCCTTCCCCTTCAGGTTTGGCCATAACTGAAGCTGTGCACCAAAGTCACATCAGGACATTTTCCCTGGGCTAGTCATCAGGAGTGATGACTTCCTCTGTGTGGCTTGGTACAAACTACCAAGGCCTACAAAACAGATAACCTTTTTTTATTTTTTTATAATCATTTTTTTCCCCCTTTGGCTTCATTTCACGTAGAAGCAGGCTGAGGCACCTCAGGGCTGGAGGCCTGGCTGCACAAGGGGCACTCTTCGGGGCAGATAGTCTTCACTTATGACACAGGTATGGATGAGCCTGTCAGCTCTTAAGTTCATAAAGGTTCTCACACAAGTAATCTCACAGCCCATATAGAAACAGAGCTGGGAATATGTAACACTGCAATATGTTGCACAGGGTGAAGTCTCTTTGGCATTTAGTGTGGCAAACAGTTGCTTGAATCACTATACCCATTAAAAAGTGAGCAAATGTTTTTCCAGGGCTTTTCCTTCCGTTAAAGAGATGACATACTTTGGGAGAAGTTGTGCACTCTGCATAACCAAAACACGTTGTCCTCGAGTCAAATAACAGTTTTGTTGTGAGCCTCTGAACTAGCTCTGTAAACTTTTAAGGAGCAGAAAGATGCTTTGATTTTTTTTTTTTTTCATCACTGTCTTCTGTTCTTGGGAAAAGTTTTTCTCCAAAATTTGAAGAAGGTAGACATATCTTCTCTGATGTCCCTGCTTGAAATTCACCTTTTCCAAGCTGATGTACAAATTGTTTGCATCTGACATCAGCCAAACTCAGTGGATGAGCAAGAATGTCTGGATTATTTTTCCTTTCATTCAGTTGTTTTTTTCCCAACGCACATCCCGCCTTTATTCTGTTTTGTCTAGCTGTCAGTTCTTGTCTATTACCAAGTGAGGGTATGAGGCAATGTCTAACTACCTTTTGAGTATTTTGTTGTTATAATATCTAGCACACTGTGTTCCTGGGGATTAGTGCAATTTAAATGATAAAAATACTTCTCCACATAGGAGGAAATGCTGGGTTCAGTGAGAGGTGTTTCAAGCCTGTTATATTTATACTTCCTTGAACTAAACAGGTTTCAGAGTCCTGTTCTACTCATTTATTTCTAATGTGATAAGAAACCAGAGATTTTAACAGAATCACAAACTTTATACGGAACTTTTATGTCAGAAGCAGAAACAAAATCCTGAATCAGCAGAAACACATCCTGTCCCCTGATTATGGTGCCCTTCTCATGCATTTCTCTTGCTCCCCAGCCTGAGGTCTGATCTTAAATGGTTAGGGGCCCATGACTGACAGTCCCAGCAATTTCCAGTGTGAGATCACACCACTTGTGCTTGCCCACCTCTTGCAAATACTTTCAGTAGAGTAAAAATATTCTCCAAAGTCTCCCGGTGAGATGACCCTTGAGCTGTCCCTTTTCTAAAGGATAGTCTGGCTGGAGCAGAAATCCCCGATCTAGCTGCTGGAGGAGCAAATCATCCGAAGGTGTTTTTCTCTCCCTGGAAGAAAGGAAGTTCAATCATACTTAACCATATAAAAACACTCAGGAAAAAGCACAAAATCACTGTAGTCTGATATTTCTGTGGCTCTTTAAAAATCTAAATAAACAGTGGTCAAAGAAAACTTTGGCCTACAGGGAATGGCCAGATGATCAAAATGTAATAGGATTATTTTTTCTCTAACACTTTCTGGCCACAAGGTGTCAATCCTTACTCACAAGAAGAACTAATGGCTGGTACATTTTTCTGAAATAGAGCTGTAGCAAGTCTTAAGCTCTTCTGGGAGCAATGGCAGTTGGGGAAATAGAAAATGAAAAGACAGTAGATTCAAAAAATGAAGTTAGACCTCAACTGCAAAATCTCCCTTCATCTTGTAAGGACATCACATGTATGCTTTGTAGTATTAAATAAGCAGCTGCACCTACATAGCTAATAAATAGATTAAATCAAAACTCAATTCCGTTATCATATTTTTGCAATGAGATATTAAGTAGCTGTACTCTTCTGAACATATTTCTATTTAAAATATATGTGAAAAATGTCAGCAAAAAGGAGAAGTTTAGAGATGTGTCCAGAAAACACCTAACACTTGTGAATAACAAGTCACAGAAAAAAACAGTGAGGAAAAAATAAAAGGGAAAGCAAGGCCTTTAAAAAGTTTGGCACCATCTAAATGTCTGATAGCCAGGTTTTCAACAGTGCTTTAATAATGAAATACCTTTTTGCCAACTGATGTTGTATAAAGAACATTTTGTCTTTGGAAATCCTAAAGGAGCAACTGAAATATATCAAAGATTTTTTCAATTCTACCGTGGCTAATGGACACTGTATTCCCTGCAGGTTCATGTGGTGAGCATTGTTTGCTCTGAGTAGCAGTCCTGCATGCACGTGTTCACCCTGAGTACTAGCATGGGAGAACAGCACTGATTTGCCCAAGAGGGAAAACACACATTACACTGCATGTGCAATTTAGTGTTGGTTTGAACTGCTTGTTTCTATTCTGCTATATTTTTTGACTATGAGTAAGTGTGTGTGATTTGAGTAGTGTGTGAATATGCATGAATTTACACTCTATGGTGTCACATTGCTTTCTGGGGAGTAGGGAGTCATTTTTGTCTCTCTGAGGATTCTTTCCTGGGTTGAAAAAAATGGAAAGGGAAGAAAACTCTTCCTGTCCAGTCCACTGCAAAATAGTCCCCTTGCTGAGAGCATCAGATGATGGCTGCACAACCAGGATCTGGAGCTTGCCCACAGGACTCTTGATTGCCAGTGATGATGCACAAGGTGGAAGAAATCCAGCTCAACTGCTGGAGACTTGGCTGAGTTGGCAGCTCAAGAAAAACACTTTCTCCTTGAACCCAAGCCTGTTTCATGTGGAAATCATCACTAGACGGTAAACACTGCAAACTCTGAAGGGTCTCTGGGGAGCACAGAGCTGCAATTCAGGAAGGGAAATAACAAAAACTAGATGGGTTTTCCAAGGGAATGAGGGGGGAAAAAAATATAATTTAGTGTCCTTGGAAAAAGCAAGGAGGTTCCTAAATCTGATGAAGCAAAAAGCTGCTGGGTTAATTCGCGTAAACGTTACGGTGAATTCAAAGGGCTTCACCAGGCAACTTCCACCCCCTGACATTTCCCTCTTCCCCTATCTAGCCACAGTGTCTGTCCTTGAAGGATCGAGTGTCTCCTGCTGCCTCACAGCTCAGCAGCCCTGGCACATACTGAATTCATTGCATTAAAAGCTGTGGCACATATTGCATTAAATGTTCTGGCGTGTTGCATCTCCCCAAGCTAACTCGTGTGCTGTGCGCTAGCGCCTGGGCGATTCCCCTTCCCGCATGTGGCAAGGACATCTGGCACATTTTCCCCAACACTGAGGCGAAGGTTTTGTGGCTGAACGTCCTTGTTTTGGAAATACTGCATCACGGGGGCCCAATTCCTTTGCTGAGAAAGGAAATGAGTCGGTTGGGTGTGTGCAACTGGGAAGAGTGAGGAGGAGTGAATCCTTTGTGTCTGTGGCCATTTTTCCCCTCTTTTTGTTGAATCAGGGCTGTATAAATAAATCAGTCCAGGACAGACATAGGGTAAAATCTGAAGAGCGCTTCTATGTGCAGGTAAAGCATAACTAAGATCTGCTAAAGGTCTACATGTGTCTGTGTTCACACTGAGATGCTGACAATGCTCATTCTGCCGCTTATTAAAGAACATTAATTTCAGATGCCGTCTGATGCAGAACTGAAAATAGCTACAGCTACTCCCAGAGCAGCAGCAATAAAGTACAGGCTGGTGGAGCTGCTAGCTTGCTGGGGAGCATGCCTACAGCACTGTCCTCGGACAGGTCTGCACTGCAGCCAGCCCATTTCACACCAGGCTCCAGCTGTTTCTGCTCCCCTGGGTTGGGAGGAAGCCGTAGTGGCACTCGTGGCTGCTCTATTTGCAGCTGGAGTAGAGGAATGCTACATCTCCTCAATGTTTTCAATTTTTGTTTTCTTTCCCCAATATGCAAACTGTCTCAATGTGTAATAAGCAGCCCACCTTCTTCCGCAAACAGGTTTCTCTTTTCCAAATCCCGTCCTTCAGGCATCCTACTATCACTGCTGCAGAGCCCAGGTGCCCTGCTGGTTTCTCCACCAGGGCCATGACTGTGCTGAGCTGAATGCTGAATTAGCTTCTCAACTTTTATTTTCAGCCAAAACCACAGTATGCTACCTCTGCTTCCTTCCAGCCCCACGTGCAAATATTGCAGTATGTATATTGTACCGCCGACTTACTGTTTGGGCTATTTTTAACAAGATTGTTTCCAGCTGTCACTCTCCAGATTTTGCTTTTGAGTTATTGCAAGCTTTACCCTTTGTGTTTAAATGTGCTGCAGTTGAAAGAGTGGTAGGAAAAACACGGGACCATCTGTCTGCTTGCAGTACACGGAGCAGCACTGCTGCTTCCTTCACGCTGCCTTGAACGGAGCAGGTCTGCCCTGCTCTGCTCCGATCGATGCCTGGGGACCTTGGTGGCAGCCAGCATGGCCCCTCATTTCCTATGGACCCCTCAGTCTGCCACATGCTTACAGTCAGATTTGTAATCTGCATGCATACCCATCAGAAACACACCAAATAATCTAATGGAGGTAGTATGACAAAGATTTTAGGCTTCTGTCATGCTGATCGTAAATGAGGGTGTGCGTAATGCTGACCCAGGTGTCCTACAAAGAAGTAAATTCTTTGTAGAAGCCTACAGGAACATCTAGCCATTGCTTTTATTTAAGGTAATAAAATGATTTCAGGAGCCTCTGTGTGCACAGAACAAAGAGGCTTTCTTAAGAGTAGGCTAAATAATAATAAACTGGGCATGGACAGTGGTAAACCACAATCCTCTCTAGGAAATACTCTCTGCTGCCTGACTCATTCGGTATCTCGCAGCAAGCTCCTCTTTTGCTGCGTGTTAACTGAGGTAACAGCCTAGGTATTTGACATTGGGGAGCAATGGAATTTTCCAAAGCACAAAATTTAATGGGTTGTTACAAAACAAAAATCGTTTTTGACCTCTTGCTGAAGAATGTGGAGCTAATGCTTTCTATCAGCAGAGAGCTGTTAACACACTGAAAAGATGACGCTGATTCCTTGATGGGGCTGCAAATGAATTAGAATGAGGGGAAGAAAATTGTCATCTCGTACTGAGCACCTCATAATTTTGCTGTCACTTGAAGAGCTAAGATTACTGCCAGCAGCAGATAATACACAGCAAAAGGAACCAAAAGAAACAAGTTGGGGAGAAAAAAAAAAAAAAGAGGAGCACTTTTGCAGTGAGGCAGGGAGGGAAGAAAGGGTAATAGAAACCTGTTCTGAACAGTAAATTAACCACTTGGGGTGGACTGAAGGCTGCTAAACTCTACTGGATCCTTTCTGTAGAAATGAAGATGGAAAAAAAAAATGTATCCAAAGTCATCCTCAACACTGCTTTGTTTTACTGTACATAATCATAATAAACCGATATATTGGTGCTTTGAGAAATTGCGTTAGAGGAAATGACAGCCAAGGCTGGTGACTGGGGAAAATGCTTCCAAAAATCTCTAATCAAATCCACGAGCAGATTTTGAGTCCACCATGGGAGTAACCATTCCATAATTGTTTTCAGAGATCATCTGAGCACTTGAACTTGATTAGAACTGGTGCTCGTATGCTAAAAGCAAACTTCAGGCTGATTGTGAAATACACTGTTCTTGTTGTGCTGCTTTATTATGCAAATAATCCAGAGGGGGAACAGAAATGATATGATTTGACCTATGTCACTGACTGAAAAGTGCAGATAGCAAACAGTGAATGTTACAGCCAGCTATATGGTTCCATATTTGCCATCTCTATGTCCTGACCTAAATAATAGTCTTGTTTCAGCTGCCCTAGCTGGGAGGTGTCTAACAGATCAAAATGTGAGATGGAGATTATAAACTGCAAATATTTATTCATAAAATTGTATTTTGCAATTCAGCAACGATTTTCTGGTGAAGTAGTTCTTTAATAGTCAAAACGTTCAGTAAGTTTGTGATCTTTTCAAAGGTAGTTTGCGACTAGAGGAATGAAAGAGTAGACTAAAGCATTCACAGCAAGTTAAAGGCTCAATTGTGATTTTACTGGAGCATCTGCTCTTGCCAAGTATGATCTTAATACCACAGTGTACTGATGTGTATCTTCTCAGCTGCTTTGCAGTACACCGTGCAAAGAGTTGTAATTGCCTGGTCAAGCAGCTGTGAAATGCAGAAACATCTTAGGGTGTTTTTGCTGGTGGGGTTGCAGCGAGCTGCAACACAGGCTTCCCTTCTGGGACCTTGTCATAGTTGTGGCTTATCTCAGGAATTTTACAAGTGTTTTTCCTTCTGCTGTTCTCGAACAGCTACTTTGGCACCTCTGCCTTGACGTTGTTGCCTCTCCGACAAAATGTCCAATGATTTCATTGCACCAAAGAAGTCCTCTGAGCACCCTATATTGACCTGAAATAAACCATGCCAGCAACTGTGCCCAGCCCCTGAAAAGGAGCTGCACTAAAAAACTGTTCCACTGATGTGATGAACTTCTCCTGATGTGGTGAATCTTCCTCTCCTTCACTGAAGAGCACAACACCTAACTGGACTGCGAGGTGAGGACAATTTCTTCCCTGCTGTACCCTGTAAGGGCCACGATGAATGGCAAGGACAGTTTCTATCCCCCTTCATCAAACCAGAACCTCTCACAGCATTTGGCTCAGTGATGGCATTTGCCCCCAGATACTGGACACTTTTAGGTATTAGACATGGGGCTTGGAATTAACAGCCTAAAGAAGATATTTTTTCAGTAAGACTGAGTAAATGGCTTTAGGTGGAGGTAAATCTACACAGAGGAACATATGAATCTACATGGGTGAAAAGAAGTTGTGTGGTGATAATCTTATTCCACAGGAGATTTTTTTGATCTGAAAACCGATTATTTGAACCTCAAATAGCACTTTTAAAAATAATTTGCCCAAAATTATTGGTGACATATATGTGTCCAGAAAACTGGTGCGAACTCAAATTTACTGTGCTAGTTAGCCCTTATGTTAGCATCCTGTTATGGCCAGGCCCAGAAACAGCAATCTCGTTTTGCCAGTAAATTCCTATTATGTTGTAATATCAGATCTGATGTTGTTTTATACTAGAGACATGCAGCTAGGTTGTTCTGTTTGCTCATATCACTTTCCCTGCATGCTGATTCCTCTATATGTTTGTAAAACTTTCATAAGTTGTCCAGATGACAAGATGACTGATTTTCCTTACTTTATTTTATAACACACCTAGGACAACTTTGGACACTACAGAAATGGCACAGATCCCCTAGAAGGATCTAGTTCTCACATGGAGTTCTCCTGAGGCCAATAAGGCACCCATGGATTTTACAAAATTCAGAAGGCTCAGTGTATTTAGAAAGCTTTTTGATACTTAAAATTCACCTGTAATTGCTGTCAGTCTTCTCTTTTCACCATAAAGTCAACTTTTTCTGCTTTTTCGGCAGTATAGTTCAAGATAATTTTTCATCCACATTTCTCACCTTCCCTTCTCTGTCTCTAGGGCCATCACATTGTGAGCTAGAGGATTATTTGTCAACCCATCTAGGCTTAACATGCGCATTTAGAGGCTCTTGTTGACAAACTGCATGGTCAATAACCTCTCCAGAATGTACTGCTTAGAGCTAAAGAACATATTTTTTTGCAGCAGAGGTTTTTAGGTTGAATGAATGGTATTGGTATTGATAGAAAGACTGTTAGTACTTTCTGTGGGGGAAGAAATAAGGATAGTAAAGGTGGAGGGTGAAGTTCAAACTTTTAAAAGGAAGAGAAAGAATCGTTCAGTTTGAAATTTAGGTCAGAACTACTCCAGATTTATTTTTGTACAGGTTCATTTTCACCTGCTTCACTGGCCACGAAGAAAATCTATCTTCTTTTTCAGTTATTTCAGACAGTACAAACAATGCGTATGGAGCATGTTTCACCACCTTGATTCCAAGGGGGTTGTTAATCTCGCAGGGCTGACGGAAACCCAATCAAGGCGTGTTGTTTGATTAAGTTGGAGTCAACAGTAAGAAAAAGGAGCTTGATGAGACACTGGAGGCATGAAGGCCTGTACTGGAGGAGAATAGGGATTTCACAAAAATGGGGCACTTTGACTTAGTGACAGATGAGCTGAGGAGCTGCAACACTCACAGACCTGTTTTAAATGGATTAAAATGTTTTATTTCCATTCAAGATCTTGCTAAGTGTATTCCAAGCATCACTAGTTATGCCTGATGCAGAACAGAGAAAGCTAGGACCCCGGTTTAGGCTCTGTGTTTAAGAATCACTTGCTTTTGCTCTCCAGTTCCACATCTGAAGTCACAAAAATTGTAACAGTTTCTAACTAAATGTGATGGGATATGCAAAGGATTAGGCTTTCACGTGAGAGCTAAGTAGCAGAAGCAGATGAGCTCTTAAGAAACAATGATCCCGGTTTTATGCAAATAGGCCTGCTAAAAGCGAATGAGGGAAGAGGAATATGGAAATAGATGATGATAATAATACAGTAGAGTAACCAGAATTATTCTGAATAGATTCTTCCTATTAAGATTTTCATGAGGCGTCAGCTGCTCTTTGTAATTCTTTTCTTAACATTACCATCAAAGTATGCCTTATCAAAATATACATCTTTGCTGCTGCATTTACAGTCACCTTATTTAAAATCAAGACAAAATACTTTTTTTTTTTTTTTTGGTGCAGGGTACCGAAACAATTGTAAGAGCGTACAACATGGCAGCCCAGAGTAAAGGGTTTGAAAAGACTCAGTCACAGATAACAACAGGAGACTACTTACAAGTGTGTCATTTCCTTTACCGAGCTAGTAATTGATGGAGGATGTGCATTTTCCCCTATTGATTTTGCCACAACTGGTGAAGTCAATACTAGGCATCCAATCATTCAGCAATATAAGATACCTTTATTATTTTGCAATTAGCTAGCAGCTTGATTTCTGCCTTTTTATTTTTTTCTAATAAACATTTCATGTCAAAATATTCCTAAGTCCTGGATCATCTACAGGTTTCTGAACAGATGTGGTCAACATCCAGGACTCAAATATCACATTTAATAGTGTCACCAAACATAGGCAATGAATATAAAGATAATTAGTGGACAAAAGAATTAAAACCAAATATCTGGAGAGAGCCCAAAATTAGAAGTGTTATAAGTCGTTTTTAGGCTGGGTGGAAATAAGGCTGGCATGGATTGGTAGACTTCATGAACTTGTGAGCTCACACATAATTGGATGTGACTTAATTGTACTTTCTATACTTCCATACAGTTGCAGGTTAGCTGCCTCTTGGTCTTTAAAATGCCCATAATAATTCCAGTGATTGAAAAGTAACACTTCTTTAAATGATGCTGCTCTTGGCGATGCCTGACTGGCTAGGACGGTGGCAGATGACACCGTGTGGCCCAATTTGACTGCATTCACCCAGTGCAGTATACAATACCTGGGGAGTTGCGAGGGCATAGCTGGGGAAGAACCCACTCCTTTGAATTTTTTCTTAGAAATGCAACTAGAAAGGCTGGATCGTCTATATCTAGAGCTGTTTTCTGCCCTGTTTTTCATAGACACGAGCTTTTGCTGCACATTGCGAGGCAGCTTTGCAAATCAGATTTAATCACCTGATTCCTCCTACCACGCTGCTGCTCTGCAGCAGGATGACTCCATGGTGTGACTCGAATGTCAGTCTGACACCTGCTGTCAGCAACAGAAGTCTTTCCATCAGCTTCAGCAGGAATAGGATCATGCTACAGATCGCATCATAACATTGTTCACATCATGCTCCTAAGGAAAAAAGATTGAGATTCATCAGTGCTAAAGCCCCAGTCCAAGTGGCAGAGAAGATAGCAGGGAGGACATTCAGCAGTTGAGACTACGAGTAGCCTACCTTATGGCAGTGTGTGCAGCTTGGCACTGGCTCGCATTGACACCTGCCTGATCTGCAGGAGAAGACAGGATTTGGTCTGAGAAGGAGGATGAGGGCAGCAGAAAGGCTGGAAAAGGGGAATACAACAGAGTATGTGTCAGCACAGGGTGTGAGGTGTCCTGCTAATATAGAGACCTGTGAGAGGTGGTCAGAAGTTCTTTGCAAGCTACTTCTTTTAATTTATGGTTAATCTGATACATGAACATGCAGTTCTGAGGACATCCCCCTCCTCCCCCAGTCACCACCTTTTTCTGTCTCAAATGTCTCCCTGCTCGGTGTCTTCTGATGTCCCTAGTTCTCTCCTGCTCTGTTGCTGTCAGTTAAGCGTAAGCTGTGGATGCTGCTATGCTCCCTCCAGCTATTTAACTGGTACATGATCCAGCCCACTTTTCTCATCAGCATTTTTGTCACACCAGAAACTACAGTAGCTTGAACAATTTTTAGAGGAAAAAAATGTCTACAAGCAAACCACAGATCCCATTTCTGTGGCAGGCAAGTTGGTTATCCTTTGAATGACTTATTTTAAAATGACTTCCTGGGTCTGCTCTGGTGGAAGAAAACGGAACCTCCTTCCTTTTCAGTAGGCCTGCTGCATGCACAATATGCAAACGCTACATGACTACTGTAGTGTGATCCTAGCTAGGACACCAAGCTGTGATCATTTTCACCGCTGCAGGTAACGTGAGATCAGGAGAGACCATTGACAGACATAGCAATGCTGGCTCAGGAGCAGCTCAGGATAAGAGCTGCACCTCAGGGTTACAGGAATACCACTGAGCTCAAACCCAGCTCCATCTGCCTCAGCCACCCCAGTTTCACTTGGGAACCTCCGTTCTTCTCAGCTGTGCTGAAGTGTCTCTGTCGGGGGTGATGTGGCTTTTCCTTTAAGCTGTAGAGGAGAATCTCTGTTTGGGAGGCCCTGGGAGCCAAATGTTTGGGACCCCTGGGGAGGTGGTCCAGGCTTCTCCACTCCGGGAGGTGGAAACATCCTTCTTTTCACAGGGCTTGCTGATGTTGCAATAGCGCCAGTATCCAGGCGTCACTACAGCTGCAGGAGCAAGAGGCAGCAGCTTGCCTGAACGACCATTTCCTGCCTCCTCTCTGGGGAATAAGGAATGGGAAACGATGCAATCTGCTGATTGAATCTGACCTCAGGGTCATTAGCCCACCCAAATTTAGTCTGTACCTTCCCTCCCTTGAACCAGGTCCAGTGTCTTCTGGGCTCCCAAAAAGGAATTATACAGTAGCCTTGGCAGTGTTACTTCATTAGCCTGTTATGCCGGTGATTAAACAACAAAACAGAACAGAAAAAACACTGCCTGCTACCATCATTCTTTTTGTTGTTTTTGTCTTTATTTTTCTGTACATACCCTGGCTTTGCTGTGCTGGCCGTCTCGCGTGAAAGGAAGCAGGGATGGAGGGGTGCTCGCAGTATCCAGCAGCATGCTGCAGGCAGGCAGGCCTGGAAGGAGCACATCGCTTCTGCAGCTGGTGCACACTGAGAGGCCTACGGTTGTCTGGCAGGAGCCAGGGAAGCAAGGTCCATGCTTCAAATACTGGTTCAGATAGAAATGAGGCAATGAAACTGCTCGTGCTTCATGTATGAGCTGTCATAGATATAAAAATGTACATTTTTGCAGAGCAAGTGAATAGTGATCGAAGAGAAGGTATCTTTTTTCGGAAGTTTTAGTCAAACACAGGGTGTTAGACTCAATACAGAAGTAACTGCATGAAATTACATATCCTTTCCTATGCAGACCTAATAATCTGATTTTTCCCTCCCGGGTATTAGAAAAGACGTGAACTTCTGAATTCCTTATTTTTTTTTGTTTGTTTTGTTTTTGTTTTCTACCCAAAGATGCCCATATTCCTCAGTTGGAAGTAAACTTGCTCATGTGCAGCAAGCAAAAAATGCAGTTTTTATGCTGAGCTATGAGGAAAGACTGTCAGGGAGGAAGAAGTCAGCAGGTATTCTGCAGAGAAAGGAAAAGGATGCAGATCCAGTGAAGAAGAGGGAGCAGAGGACCATCAACAAACAGGTATAGAGCTCTCTTTCTATACACATATATGTCCAGGTAAGGTTTGACTGGCAGTGCTGTGTGTTAAAAGCACACAGCTTCTTTTACTAATATACCCTATATTTACTGTTCATTTATTTTCTTTAAAGAATGTCCCTATTTGCTTCATGTAGTTAAACAACAAAAAGGAAAGGCAGCAATTTTGTAGCTATTTCTGTAGTAACTGTATCTATGTTGGTAAAATAATCTCTGAAATTATTCAGAGAGCTGGTTGTTGCTGTGGCGAATCATAAAATTGTTTCACAAGTCGCAACAATTTCAAACTGCTAGTCATATTTCTTTTGAAGACCAGGGCATGTGTAGTCCCTGAGATACACAGAGCAACAGCACAGCATTTTACCAGTAAAATAAGTCATCTTCTTGGATTTGTGATGTTGCTCTCATTGAATGCATTTCAGGCGTCTTAAATAGGCATAAATGACTTTAATCTTCCAGATCCGTCACTCACTTGTAGAGTGCCTGAAATATGAGGTTTATGCAGTAATCCACCCCTTCAGGATGCAGGACGACCAATCACAGTCCTGCTGCAGTGAAAATGATCTTCTCATTGAAACTGTGCATCGCTACCAGAAGCAAGCCTAAGTATTTCCAGAGCTGTCTAGCCTCTTCCTCTCTTCTCATCCAATAAGCTTCTTTCTGTCCTTATTTTTATAGGCGCAATTAGGCAGCTCACGTGCTGTGTTTCTGTAACGCGTCTGTTACACATAACAAAAATGCTCAACGGCACAGCGCAACAAGCAAAACACTGCTATTTGTGGTTTTTTCTTTGATCCTGGGGAAGGAGGCATACTTCTGGTTTCCTTCAGTCTAGCATAAGCCCAGATTCTTGCCTTTCCCCTCATAAGGCATTTGCTAAACAACCTGTAACAAGGGCATCACCTTAGAACAGGTGACATCCCTGTGGAGACAAGGTGGGGGAGTGCAGAAGAGACAGATGAGCTCTGGATCAGAGTTTATCCTTCACCAGGGTTTAAAGCGATCCAGCCTTGGCGATCTCTTTCCCAGGCAGCAGGAAACGAGGGCTGACTTGATGGTTACAACCACTCCCTTTACAACGTCAATCTTTTTTTTAAAGAAACACACAAGAAGAAGAACTCCTGTGGGGCAAGGCCAGAGGGTGCATCTGCTGAAAGATGAGGACCTATTGAGGAGGGCCAGCATCGAGACCTTGAGACCTCGTTGCCGTAGGTGGTTCTGCATGGCTCCTGCGCTGAGTGGTGCTGGCTGGAGAGGCCACGTCCACGGAGCACCACGTCCTGTGGGACCTCATGGTGGACGAGCGCAGGCTGTAAACATCTGCACTTGGTGCTGTAGCAGTGTTGCAATGCTTCCTCTTGGCGCTCAGGGTTTAAGGCGACAGCCAGCACCAGTGCAGCCAAACTGTGGAAAAGGAGATGGATCATCCATGCGAGAGGCTTCCTGCGAGCCACTGCCCAGGACCGTGCAGCTCAGCCCTCATGTCGCTGGTGCTGTCGCAGTTATTTATTTACCTGCACTCAGGTCGTGCCCGGGCTGTCACCACGGCCCCCTGAGCCCCTCAGTAAGGCCAAGGCCTCAATGGCGACCCCCCTCAGGCCCCAGACCCTCCCTGAAGGGAGAAGGAGGCGGAGAGCAGGGACCAGAGCGGAGCCTGGGGGCGGGAGGCACTCGGGGGCCGCACCATGGCCGCTCTCCCCGGAGGCCGTGGATGCGGGTGGGAGCGGCGGCGGCCGGCAGGTGGCCCCCGCGGCCGCCCTCCCCTGACCCCGGGGGGCTACCGGGGGGCTGGGGGGGCTGCATTTCCCTGCCTTCCCCTGCCCTGCCGGCCGTGGGCGCCACGGCTCCCCTCTTGGGAGGTGCGGAGGCCGGGGGAGGGCACCCTCCATCCATCCATCCCTCCCTCCCTCCTTCTCCATCTCCCTGCCTGCCGCGGCGGCGGCGAGGGGGAAGGAGAGCAGGCAGCCCCCGCCCGGCTCCCTCCTTCTCCTCCCTCCTTCCCTCCCTGCCTGCCTGCCTGCCTCGGGGCTGGCTTCCTCCCCGGGAAATGCCCCTCCCGGCCGATCTCTGAACATCCCCCCCCCCCCCATCCCCCTTTTCCCTCCGCCCTCGCACGGCACCCCGGCGCAGGGCCGGCCCCCCCCCCCCTTCCTCCTCCTCCTCCTCCTCCTCCTCCTCCTCCTCCTCCTCCTCCTCCTCCTCCTCCTCCTCCTCCTCCCCCGCCCCGCGGCTCGCATGCTCGCCCGGCCCTGCGGAGGGGCGGCCAGCCGCTGAAGCAGCCCCGCCGCCCGGCATGGCCGAGGAGAGCTCCGAGCTCCCCCGGGAGCTGATAGGTGAGGGCCGGGGCCTGCCGGGCGGGGGGCACCGGGGGGGCTCGGGGGGGCTGCGGGCTCCCCGGGGGACGGGAGGGCCGGGGGGCGAGGCCCCGCTGCCTGCGGGGGACCCGCGCCGTGGGGGGCTCCGGGGGGGCTCTCCAGCGGGGGTGCAGGGTTTTGGGGGGTCCTGGAGGGGTCTTCGGGTGCCCCCGGGGCACGAACACGCGTGGGGAAGGGCCGGTAGCAGCCCTGCTGTCAGCCGGGGCCGAGGCTCCGAGCTGCGCCGTGGGGGAGTTTACATGATGTTTTTTTTCCCCCCCCCTCCCACCCCACTGGGCTTGTTTAAAACTCATTTTTTTTTCCGTGTGCGCGCACGTCTGAGAGGCTATTTGTAATTAAAGTTTCATGGCTGCATGCGGTGACACCCCCCCCCCCCCATGTTCCACGGTCTCCGCTTAAGCAACACTGGCTGATGGCGAGGACCTCCTGAAAATGCTGTCATTGCTACTTGGGAGCTTTCAGTAAATGGTGATACGGGCTGCTGGCAACCGGTGTCATTTGGGGATAACAGGTCTGATGCTTTAGGATCCAGCTGCTCTGCTCAGGCCAGGCGTCCTCTGCTTTTAGATACCGGGTTGCCTGTTGAAGGGCAATACGAAGCTCTCACCTACACTGGAATTAATTTAAAGTATTGCCTTAATGACAGATGGAAACAGATTTGTCATGCAACCAGGTACATGTTGCACAGTTCTTACAAACATCACCTAGTTCATTTACACTGTTGCTTTGCCTTTGATTGCTTCAGGCAGTGCTTTTGCTGGGAATTAGTTTTAATGTTTATAAAATATTGGTAAAAATCTGGATGGCAAGTTGCATTTGTCACAGATATTTTTTCCCTCTCTATATAAAAAAAAATGCTTTATTTTGTGGTCTTTTAATGTGCAAACCATGGGGGGTTACTAGCGTTAGCGTATAGCTTGGCTACTGAGAAGTGATGAGCTATGGTCAAAACTGTGATTTTTCCTTTTAATACATTTGAGATACTAATACATGATAGTAAGTGTTGTGCATCTGCACTGTATCCTACTATACCGTAGGTGGGGTGTATTGCATGTTAAGGAGAAAGGCAAAGCTGAACATCCCAACGCATCCCATCCTCTGGTGGCTTTGGACAATTTTAAGAAATGCTTCCCCCCCCCCCAATCCTGGCACCCTGTGCCCACCCACCGCACTCTGTCAGAGCTCTCTGGGGGCTTGTGGGCCCGTTCAAGTGGGTTGGTTTGATTTCTCCCAGCATTTTGGCATCTGCATGTTAAAATGTAACCTGATAAACAGACTTTTTGGAATAACCCTATGCTTTGGGAACAGGACGGAAGGATGTGCCTTAAACCATAGTGATTACAGTGTGGAGATTAAACCGGGAGTGAGAATGGCAGAGCTGCAGGTTTTTGTTGTTACTCACTTCCTGCATGACCTTTACTAGGTCAGGAAGGTTGTAGTCTTTAAAAAAAATTTTAAAAAAATAAATAAAAAATCCCTATATTAGTGTTGGCTTACCTGGATCTGCACCCCAAAGGTGCTGATGTTTGAATGTAGGCACTCATAGCCACAGGTATTAAAAATGAGTGAGTACATGAAAATTAGAGCCTTAAGTTTGTGCTCCTTAATCTGACAAACTACTTTGCAAGTCCACCTGCCGCCAGTGTGTGCGGAGGAGCCCTCAGTCACACGGGAGAAACCCGTGAAGCTGAAATCTTAATTTTGTACAGAAATGTCCCCAGCCCTTTCAGGCAGGTGCAGCCATAGAGTGAGCTGGCGTCCTGGTGCCAGGCCGAGCCACAGGTCCCAGGCCTCTCCCCAGCCACGCCAGGGCTGTCGACCTGTGGTCCTTTTCATCGCTGCTGCGTGGCACCTGTGGGACGGTGAGGGAAGCAGGACTTGCTCCCCAGAGGAGGAAATCCCCTGCTTGCCAGAGAGGAGAAACCAAAAGGCAGAGGCTGGGGGCGGAGGTACAGGAGCAGCGACCTCCGCAGCACCTTTCCTTCCGCGAGGAGAGCGGGCTTTCCTTTATGAAAAGGGCTGTGTGGTCAGCTTGCTCCTCAGCTCCCACCCAGGGACTGACAGAGCAGGACTGGGCGTTATTCATGCAAGAGGAAGCCTTGGAAAAACAGCTCGCCTCGGGAGGGAGGACGGGGCTGGACTTTCCCCCAGGCCCTGCTTACCTGGCTGCTCAGGGAGCTGGCTGCCTGGCTCCCTACCAAGCAGTTGCCCTGGGAGCTGGGCGCGCTGGCAGCCTGCCACAGGGCTGCCGCCGCTCGGGGCGGCCTTCGCCGGGCTTGCTCGCTGCTGCCCAGGAGCTTTTGTTTCCTGAGAGGAAAATTGAAATTCCTGGGGGGGGGGGAAAAAAAAAAAATAATTCCGATTTTGCAGAAGGAACGCTTTCTGGCGGAGAGTCGCGCTGACCGGGCGTATTTGTGACCTGCGTGCCCTTCTGCCTTGCAGGCAGAGCTCCTAGGCTGGAGAAATGATGTGTTGCCTGAACGAATGCATTCGGGCAAACGGATGAAAATTGTGTGGAAAAAGTAGCATTCTGTAATTAAAAGCCTTACGAAGAGCCTATTATCTTCGGTTTTAGCCTTTAAACTTTAGTCTGCACAAGGGCGAAGTGTGTGCGTTTGGGGAGGGTGGAGACTTGCCATTTAAAGGTTCCAGTAGTGGTGCGGGAAATAGGTTAATGTGTTTAAAAGATTTCTTCCTCAGCCCTTGTCTGGGGGGGCTGGGGAGTGAAATGTGCGGAAGGTGCCAAATTGGCTCATCCAGATGAGTTCCTCTGTTTATCTACCGCTTACATCAGTTGTATAAGCTTTCTGACACGATTCCATGTGTATACGTTCCCTTCAGGACAGGGTTCAAGCCTTTAGGGAAAAGGCTGGTTCATTTGGTGCTTGGCAGAGACTGTCTATATGTGTGTATGCCTGTACGTAGAAAAAAAAAATATGGCAATTAATGCAACTTTGGCACTGTGAGGTGCCTACAGCGACTTGGGCTGAGACCAGCACTGCCTTCCACAGCATCAGCTGCATAGCTGTCAGGTGTTAGTGGCTGGAAGTCTGACCGGTTGGCTTTGCATCTTGAATGTGCAAGTACAAAATGTGCAAACTCTAGGTTTATCCATCATCCCCCTTCTCCCAGTAACAATAAAAGGTGAGTGTCTTTGCAGTACAAGGAGTTAATTGGCTTTAGCAAGCTTTTCAGGTACGAATAATAGCAAGTGAGGAATTTGCTCTCTTTTCCTTGAGCAGAGCTAAGCGGTGCTGGGGCTTGTCTTGGGAATGCTTTTGATGTGTAACTAGCACTGGAAAGAAATATAAGATTGTGTTTAGAATGCTGGCATATGAAAACTCTAACCCTACCATAATAGAAGTAAATTATTGTGTGGATGGTGTACTTACAAAAGTTGTGTTCGTTGGTGTTTAGTACTGTTACACGTGCATGAGACTTCTGTGAGTGCAAGCAGTTGAGCAACATAGCTGTGAGTCTTCCTGAAAATAGGACTATGGTGTTTCCTTCTCATGTTGACGCTAAAAGTATTTAATCAAGGTGTTTTCTTTTATTTCAGAAAGTGTCAGGGATGTTATTGGGAGGAAAATCAAAATTTCGGTCAAGAAGAAGGTAAAGCTGGAAACGAAGGGAGATAAAGTGGAGAACAAAATATTGGTGAGTACAGTAGACTGAGTGATTCAATTTGTGGAGGAAAAGCCAATATCTTTTCAGAAGGCGTCAATTCTCCTCTTGAAAGATCCTTTGAACTTTTGTTGTACCATAAGTTTTGCATACCTCTTACTTTCTTGCTAACCTGCATAGCAAGTGTGGTATGCACGTGTATGCACACATGTTGATCACTGAGTTATTCTTCAGGGTTTAGGGTATGGTGTTGTGGATTGATGCTAAGACTAGTTATTATTAGAACCTGTTCTACAATAATTTGCTGCCTTTGCTGGTGAGGTTTCCCATCTACATCAATAGGAATTTTGACTGGACAAGAAATGCAAAATGAAGCATGTAGAATTATTTATCTTTTGAGAATCTCTTGAAGCTGTTACATGGTGAAGAATAATTGTAAAGCTGTTGTGCTTTTTAAACTCAAATGACTATTTGTACTTTTTAGTATTCTCTGAGTCATTATCTGCGTTTTAAAAGAAATGCTTACTGTGTGGGATCTTCCATTGTCATTCCTGAAACTGTAGTGGGGGAAAGTGTCAAATTAATCTCACTGAAGTATGCTTTCCTGTTTTCTCAAGAATAGTTTTGCTGGCCTCTTTTGATAAGAAGAGAGCTGCAGTAATGAGCTGGTATGCATGCATACTGTCTTGAATACTTGGGTATGCAAAAAGAGATGGAACTTCATTTCTTCTTTCCTTTGATACTTCTCTATCAGGAGAATAACAAATGCAAATAACTACAATGCTGCTATAATATTTTGCAAGATGTTTGAAATTTGGTGCTTTGTATCAATAAGAATGCTATTGTACGTTTGAAAGTTTTGTCGCCAAGACTTTGTTTGAGATTTTAGGTACCTTCCCCATGTCAATATGCTGTTTTCTTGTTAAAAAACACAACTGATTAATCAGTTCTGAATTATCTTCAAAAAGTGCATGTTGCTTATCCTAGGGCAGTAAGACTGTTGATAATGGTCTATCTTTCCATGAGAGCAGCTACTTATGGAGTTTGAAATATTTTCTGCGTAATATCTACCTGTTTTATTTATAGCTCCTGGGTTAACAGTTTATTTCTGTACTGGAAATAGGTCGAGTGTTTGAATGTTGATTGATCATTTCTATTTATTTGAAAGCCACATGTAGAGGGAAGGCTGACAGTTTCACTGAAGCAGTAACACTTGATTGACTTTTGGCTTATCCTGAAACATTACTGATATCAATAGTGAAATACACTGTGGAAATACTGTAGTACTGTTCCAATCTGATGGGACCAAAAGAATGTCAAGCTCTGAATCCTCAGTGAAGCTTCTGAGGGATGTACTACTCAGCAGTAAAATGCCTAAAAGTGACGACTCAGATCATTTTTCTCAGTCATCTCCTAAGCTCTCAGGTGGCAGACTTTAACCTTTGATGGCTGGAAAGGTACTGAAAGGGAAGAAACCTCTTTAAGGGGTTCACAAGTTTTTTGAGCGGTTCTTGTGTGCTTGCATGCTGCCTCCAGTGTACAGGATAAGTCTTTCAAGAATATGAAGGTGGTTGTTGTCCAGTAGAACCATTTGTTCGTTGATACAACCATGCAGAGGACTTGTGTTGCAAGGAAAAAGAGAGTGCTTTCATGGTTAGGGAAATTGACGGTTGACTGCTGGGGTTGGATTTCATGTTTTCTTCTGCTACAGAGTCCCTGTGTGAAGCTATACAAATCACTAATGTCATTTTTATTTTTTTTACAGTGTTTCTTTGACTGCATGCGTGCATCTTTATTTTACGTGGTTTTCTTTGCAGAAGTGCTGAGTGTTCTCTGTAGTGGCTGAGGCCAGTAGAGGCTATGGTTTCTTTTGAGAACAGAGTTCTCTGAGATGCGGAGCACTCTGAAAAAATGACACCAGTGACACCTTAAGTTGGGTACCTCAAATTAGTGGAAACTTTTAGGCCTTACTGTGTCTACAGACTGTCATTCCTTGCCTGTGACACAGAGGAGATAGACCCTCCTCTCCTCAAAAGTTTCTTAAAATAAATAACCTTACTTCAAAAATATGTGGGTGCTTAATGCTAAACACCACTGGAAAGCACCTAACAAAGTTAAGAGATTTGTAATCCAACCTAGGATTTAACAGTACTCAGCAAATAATGCATATGGCCTGCGTTATTCAGCAGGTAAAAGTGACTACTGAATGCTGTGCCTTGACCGAGCATGCAAACTGAATGCTGAATAAAGTGTTGGCAGCAAAAGCACTTCCATGATTAAATACTATATCCTTAAGTGCATGCACCACAAGGCTCAAACGTGATTCCATGGCCAACCTTCGTGCCAGTACTGCTTGATACCTGGGAGCTTACTTCTGAATTGTTAATATTCTTCTGAGCACAGCCTCTGGAGTTCACGTGTAGCAATTAATTGTTTTAAGATTTAGATTTAAATTGTATTAGTAGCTGTGTGTTTACAAGCAAATCAGTTAGCACGCATTGGGTCCAGCACTTACTAAGCAGAAAATGCCAGTTGTTCTTGGTCTAGCTAACCCCAGCACTGTTTTGGAATGTACTCAAGACTTTAGAAAAGGTTGATCATAGAGGTTGAGTGATCTCTCATCCTTTCTTCCTAGGAAACTCCAGCAAAATCACTGACACTTTGAGATTATTTAAAAATTGCTGCTTTTTGCAGGTACCTGTAAAAACACTTGGCCTCTGGCCCTGTTGTTCATGGTGTATTCAAGATGCAAATTTGTAGAATATGGATATAACCATCCAGTCAAGTCACTCTACTCTAGCAAATTCCTCTGATCAGTAAGATGGAAATTTCTCTAAAGAGAAAAGTGCAAAAAGAAAATTGATGTTGTTTAAAATGAGGTTCCTATGTTAAGACGGTGACGTTGGTGGATAAAGTCCATGCATGCCTTAGGGTAGCTTTGGGATCTCAGCTTTGGGTGTCAGAGTCTGGAATTTTATGACTTGGGAGTTTTGAAGTAAGACAGATTTATCACTGCACAACAAGCTTGCTGCCTCAGTAATCTCAATGTGCAGTTATTTACTTTTTCAGTTAGTCATAATGATACAAACCAATAAACATGGCGGGCGGCTTAACTGACTCTGATCTGCGGCGTTGTGTCTGGCCACAGGTGTGCAGGCCGCAAACTGGAGTCCAACCCTGAAAAGTCAATAACCGACTTTAAAAACCAACAACCACCTTGAATGGGCTTCAGATCAGTCCTCAAGCAATTAGGGTGAAACCCCAGCCCTCTACAAGTCTTCTTTATATTGCTCCCATAGAGCAAAGCTGCCCAGAGGGAGGATCAGGAAATAACCTGTGCGGCCCTGTGTGTAAGGCTGAGCGCTGTTGCAAGGGCAGCCATCGCTTCTTCTGGGTCAATAGGGTTCTTGCAAAGTAGGCTTTCTAGGTTAAAATCAATAACATCTTGTAATCAGGTTGATGATTGCTTTGGTTTTGTGGGATTTTTTTTTTCCTTTTGTTTAAACATGGTTTCTCTGAGAACAAAACTTAAGGCGTCATGTTGAGTGGCTACTGTGTTTCTCCTCACACTGACAACTTCTGGGCATGGTGGCTGGTTTCAACCAAAGCTGGTGGGTGTGTAGAGGTCTAAGTTGTGATGATAACACTGTGGGTTTTGTGGAAAAAAAGCAGTCAGAAAAAGAAGAGAAACTTCACACTTATTTACCCTGAGGGCCCCATGTTTTGGCACTCTAAGGGATCTTGCAGAGTGCCCTGTCCATAAGAAAAAATTCCATTGTTATGTTGTTTTTTTAATCCAGAGGCTTTGGTGTTTATCGGATTATCACCCACACGCAAACCCTGGTAGGAAATGGGGCTTCTTAATTTCACTGTTCGTGGTGCTACTCTTTTCCCCCTCAAAAACAAAGATATCTGTATAGTGTTTTGCTGGATATGTCCCATTGCAGTTTGTTCCTGTCACATTTACTGTAACTAATAGCAATCATTGAGAAGTTGAACTTGTAAGATAAAGGCAGTATGTTAAATACATCTGATCAGCTCATTATAAAATACTTACATTTTTAGGAGGGATTCATAACAGGTAAAAATTCCAGGGTCCCTTTTACTTTTTCTTTCTTTACTATTAATAAAATGGAACAATTGTAGCATAGTTTCATTTTAGATTTGTTTTCCTTTCCGAAATAAAATTATTTTAGATATTAAAGATGAAGAACATATTGGCATTTCATACATACTGCAAATGACCATGCTCCCCATATGGCTGATCTGTTGTATATGTGCTTGTGTGTTTTTTTTTTCTTTTTTCAGTGTTTTCCTAACCTTAAGGTCAGAGTAGTGTGATGTGATGTAGTTACCAAGAGCACTTTATTAGGAAATCCCATTGAGGAGTCTCAGTTACGCTGCTGCCCCAGGTCATTTACATTCTCCTTGTTAAAATATCGCAGTGCTACTTCTGGAACTATGACAGTTGCCTTGGCAGGTGGCTCTCCTTGAAATGTTCTGTATGCCCAACATGAATTTACTGACAATAATTTGCATGCCCTTGTCACTTTATTTGGGGCATATGTTGGCATGGACTTCTAAAGCAAAATTTCTAGTTGAATCCTGTCAAATAGGTTTATATTTATTATGTGCACAGGACCTAAGATTTCATGTTCTTCTTCTAAAGAGTCACTGGTACAGAGTGAAATTCTATTAAAAAGATGTACCTGTATTTACTTTTAAAGGAGCAATTACGGGCATCTTGTGCACCGTCCGTGTGGCTGCTTGAACAACTTGGCTGACTTTACTGAAGTAGCTGAGAAAAGCTGAACAGGCACAGCAGCTCATACAAGCTATAAGGATAGCAATCTCTGCGTGGAGGCAGTAATGTTTTGCACTGCCAAAACTATTTTGGGATGAAAAGCTCTGGCGTTTGTTTCCCATTGCTCATCTTTTTGTCTTGATCCATTAATGATAATTTATTTGAATAGAGATTCTACATCTGTCTAGGTGTATTGCCTTTAAAATATTCACTCATATTAAATCACTAAGAGCATGAAGCTTACAGGGTTGTCCAAGGTTAGTTTTACATAAAATGTGTGTGATCTCGCATGTTACATCATGACAGCTGGTGTGTGATAATGATCTTAAATATGGACATTCTTGAAGAATAATGGTGTTTCCTCTTCTGTGCCTGGAACACTGAGTGTTATGGCATATCTTAAGTGTGTTTTTATGAAGATGACATGAAGTAGGTGTTGGTACATCCCTTATGTCAGAAAATCTAAATAAAATGAGGTAGAATAATCAAAAATACATGAAAATATATTTTAATCAATTTATAAGGGGCCTCTTCAAAAGCAGTTGAACTGTCTTCAATTCAAAAGATTGCTACAGAAAACTGAAATAATAAGAGTAAAGTTCTCTGGAAAGTGAACTTAGTAATCCAGTTGTATTATTATGCAGTTTATTTATTAATGCAGTTAATAAATATACATTCGTTAATGCAGTTGTACATAGTCCCAAAAAAGGAAATATTTTAAAAAATAATCATTTCTAAGTTTTAAATAAATCTACCTATACGTTGTACACTGATCTGCAATGTCCCTTTTTAACCTTTGGGAGGTTTTACAAATGCAACATTCTCATGCTGTGATAGTGCATGAAAATGTTAAAATAATCTTTCTTGAGATGTTTCCACTTGTAGGAACGGAAATTGATCAGTAAATGCAATTAACCAAGTGGAGAGGAATGCTGACTTTTGCTTTGGATTGGTGAGGCTGGGAATTGCATTTATCTCCTCAGTCTCTGTTTATGTTTCCAATTTTGTTCTCCCTCCTCACCTTCCTTATTTCTAGCCTCTCCCTCACTGAAAACAGCCACTGCAGGTGGAACAGTCTGTCTTGTGTTTAAATCAGTGTTGACACACTTGTATAGCTTTTTAGTATAGTAACAATATGAATAAAATGTGAGGCAGTGCTTGGACATTCTGCTCCTTTCCCTCAGGTCTGTCTGCCTTAAGGGTAAGGTGCAATCTACTCTTTTAATTAAATTGGCCTTTGACCAAACTAAAACAGTCCTTTTTCTTTGGCTACCCAAGCGAAAATGTGGATTTCTACAGTCCTGGCACTTCTGTCCTTTTGAGTGCAGCTCTGCCTAGAGTTGTATGCTTTCTTTGACACTTGTTCAAGCATAGATTTCTTGCACATTGAGGGTATAGTGTATTCTTATATTCTCTGTAGCACACGCTTTGGGAGGATAGTGTTACGACTGTATCAGAAGAGCAGCTTGCTTGCACTCATCGTCTTTAATGCTGGCCAACTGGTACATATAGGGAAAGGTAAGAAAAGGTTACTCAGCTTCCACTGCCCAGAAAGCAGCTGCCTTTGTTCTGTCTCAGGTACTTTGTGCTCACCTGCATGCATATGCCCTTATCTGTGTCCTGGAAGGAGGATCGCCTCACTTTCAGTGGCTTCTGGTTTTCAGTTCACAGCTCTACCAGCTGTCGGGAGAATAGGAGTGGTGGGAAGCAGGACTCCACTATGGCTCTGAATGGTTCATAGGATCTCTTCTTCTATCAATTTTTCATAATCCAGTAAACCAATGTGATTTTTAAACCATCATACTCTTTCTACTTCTTTTACTGAATATGTAATGTACCAAAGTGGTTTGCTAATGTACTTTTGTTTCTAGAGTGCCTGACTCCCTGCCACCATTATTTATGAAATGGAATCTTTCTAAGCAAGGATTTGCATTGAAATCTGTGCATAAAAGTGGCAGAAGAGTGAATATTACAGATAATTTCCAAAAAGCTGGAAATGAAAAAATAGAAAATGAGCGTTAGGGTCAACTTCTTGTCTCTGTCACTCTTCTCTACTGATGGCTGCTTTTTCAAGAAAGAAAAGCCTTGGAAGGGAACAGAATGTATGTAATTAGATGGGCCAATACAAATGCAAAAAGCTTGTCTGTGGTGTGTGTATTTTTAAATACCTCATGGCTTGTTTAGTCTGCCTGGAGATACTTACGCAAAGAAAAGTGCATCTTGCACATGGAATGTGGTTCATTTTACTCTAAGCAGAGTGGAGGAGGATGCAGTAAACTTGAAAAAGGCTAGAAAGACTGCTAATTGAAAAGCTAGTGCACCACGTGGTGAAAAATACTTCTTGTAGGTCTGAGCCCCTCTCTTCAACCATTGTTGTGGTGGAAGAATTGGTGAACATCACCAATTTTTCTGATTATTAAAATATTTACTTTGGATCACCTACAGTTCTGCTTCTTTTTTTTTTTTTTTTTTTTGTCCTCTTGGTGATGGTAATTTAATTCTGTGTAAAGTAATTACAGGCCCAGGATGTAAAATTATTTGTTAAATATAATTGCTACTAAATGCGCTCCATATTGCTGCCACGGTCCCCAAGCTGATTTTTGCCCTTTCTAATCGCTCTCTATCTCCATAACACCCACTCTGCCATAACGTGTGAGTGGTATCTTTTGGTTAATGATAGGTTCCTCAATTCGAACAGTTAAGATGACAAGCTATTGCTATGAAAATTTAATTACAAAAGCTAGGGCCTGATAACCCAGCACTCCTGAAATAGGCTTAACAAAATTAATTGGCCTGCTCAAGTTTGGGAAGCCAGGGTAGTAGAATAAGGTCCAGATATCTGCAGGTTGGGATTTTAATGTTAGCGAATGAAGCAAGTTTCTGCTGGTTGGTGCAAAACAAGGGTAAAAGGTCACAGCCTGCAGGATGGAAACCGGAACCAAGTGAGGAACAGCTCTTCCTTGGATGGGTTATATTTCTGGGTCTTAGAATCACGCAATCATTAAGGTTGGAAGAGACCTCCAAGATCATGTGGTCCAACCATCACCCTACTACCACTGTCACCCAGTAAACCGTGTCCCTAAGCACCAGGTCCAACCTTTCCTTGAACACCCCCAGGGACGGTGACTCCACCACCTCCCTGGGCAACCCGTTCCAATGTCTGACTGCTCTTTCTGAGAAGAAATGTCTCCTCATTTCCAACCTGAACCTCCCCTGGTGTCTTCTCTGCATAGTGACTTTTGTAAAAAATTGAAAACTGTGTACTGGATGTTCTGCAGCTTATTCCTTGGGCTGACACGTGACATTTGTGTCTTTGCATGTAGTAGAAGGCCTGCATGACAGGAGGGTATGCATATGGGGATGGAAAAACACAGCATAAAGGCTGGACCTGGGCCTGCTTTCTCTTTAGGAGTTCTGTCCTGCATTGTTTTTTTTGTTTGTTTGTTTGTTTTGTTTTGTTTTGTTTTCCGGAGAGGTGTCTATGCTTTTCTTTTTAGATAGGTCAACAACTGCATTTAACTTTTTCCCCTTTGTGCAGTTAGCACAGTGGTTAGCACCAGGCAGCCTGCAAGGGCGTTTAGGGTAGCTGAAAGGTCTCTAATAGCTGCTGCTTAAGAGGTTGAGGTCACCTGGAGCAAGCCATTTCCATGTCATGCTCCTGAATGCCTGGAAGGAGCATGCCAGAGGCAGATATACATGAAATACGCAGTTCAGGTATGTACCTCTTCCTCTAAACACATCCTCAGATCTCTGATTGAACAGCATCCCACACTTGTGCGTAACATTTTGCCAATCCACTGCTTCTGTAGTGCTTCATGAAACGCTGTGGATTTGAGCTCAGCTATCAATACCTACTTATTCCTGGGGCCTGGGAGGAAAACAGGAAGGTAATATAGTTGCTACAGAGCAAGTTTCTACTCGGATCTGATTAGGGGAAATGAATGGCTGTTGACCCTTATCTGAGTCGGGAGACAGGGCACTGCTGTGTTTGTTCAGGGTTGACCTCTGAATGAAAAGGCTTCTCTCTCTCTGCCTCCAAGGCCATTAGCAAGACTGAAACTATTCATACAGAGCTATTGATAAAGGGGAAACCTTTCAAAGGCTCATCCCTTAACAAGCACTTGAGCCTGGTGCTTAAGAATGATACTGTCTTAAAGCCAGTGAGCTTCTGCAGATGCAGAGGTGGCGGAGGCTTAGGTATGGAGCAGTGAAGGTAGGACAGTGTTTGGATTAGTAGTGCAGCAAACTGCAGCTGAAGATCTTTTCTTCAGGTGTTTACAATGTTGCCAGTAAATATTTGAGGAAATGCTAACTTTGTAAGGCGCTGATGCTTCGATGAGAAATAATTTCTGACATCTTGGTAAGTTTATTCATACTCCAAAACTAAATTACACATTTTATATTATTTTTATTTTAAAAATGTGTAACATGAAAAATGTGTTTTAAATATAAAGAATAGTTTTTTTGACTGCATCACTATTCACATCTGTACCTTGCAAGTATCAGAAAAGGAATGTTTGGGCTCAGGGCTTTCTGTTCTCTCATCTCACAAAGGTGCTGGAATGCCTCCAGATTTTGTGAAGCATATCACTGTATGCTGTGTACACTTATTGCATTCACTACGGCTATCTTTATGCTCCCTTTCCATCTCCCTCTTTGCTGTCCTTCCATCTCTGCTTCAGCAAGTCCCTGAAAACTTTTATATGTGTAGATTACTCTCAGGGCTCATGTTTGCTTTTTAGCCTGCCCCTTCACTTACACTAGTATCACCATTTTCCCAGCAGTGTATTTCCCCACTTCTGTTTCATTTCCTTACAGGGATAATGCTGGGGTCACAGAGATAATACTGACAGAGCCACAGCAGTCTGAAATATTGTAAAATAGTTTTAAAATGGTTTCCTCTGTGAGTAGAGTGTTGAGATACCCAATTTTTATAGTTCTCTCTTTGCTTTGGGAAGACATTTTTCTAATTTTTTTTTGACGATGACTTTAACTGCACCTTATGCAGTCTGTACCATTTCCCTCACAAAAGATTTCACAGCCACTTTTCTGCCACTTACTTGCTTGGCTGCACCATGTAGGCAAACTGCAAGAGCTGCTGAATGCCACTCAGACTTCTTATAGGTACGTCAACCAGCTTGGAAAAGCTGGTTATCTGGGGAAGAGTGGTGTTCAGTCTTTAGCCAAATGCTAAGAAAAGTCTTCAGAAATGGCCAGCAGAGACATATGTTTTGTTTCAGTTGGAAACTGCTGCTGTTTTTTTGCCTGCTCTGAATACTGTTGAAAATGGTAAGATGCACAGGACTCAACTCTTCACATTTGCATATTCAAATCAGATGTTAGGTGGCTGCAGGATTATTGCCAACACCGAAAACGCCTTGCCTTTTGGACCTCTCATTGTTAAACTGTGATCTTTATCGGCAGACAAAGATTTATTAAACTTAGTAGATATTTTTTGTAAGCCTTTTGAATATGTTTTCCCTGTTAAATAATTTGAAAACAGCCCAAAATACAACAGCTGAAGATTGAGTTAGTTTCGTGAGCTATTTCCAGTGTAACGCTATCCTTTTACTGAATTTTTATCCTAAGTACTTCCCATAACATGATTAGATCGATCCGCTGTTGTTTATATGTGCGTGAAATTGTGTGAAATTAAAATCCCGCAGGTTTTTGTACGGTATTAATTTATCACAAATGTAGCCCTAATGCAATTTTAGTAGGTCTTTGTTCAACCTGAATGGTTAACAAGTTTACCCAAATTATTGTTGTTCTGTTTTTTGTCTTTTTTTTCTTTGTTTTCTATTTTTATCTTGCATTGTTTATTTTAGGGTATTCATTATGTTGCTTTTCTTTTGGGGGGACCTTTTTATTCTTGCCATAAAGAAAATGTTGCCGACAATTGTTTGATATCGAGACTGGCCTTAAGGACATATGCATGATTTAAGGAAACACTGGCAAGCCAGCTACTCTGCCTCCTTTTTCACCTCTGCCAGCGTTCCAGATTTCCCCTGTGCCCCAGGATGTGATTTGTATGGTGCTGATGGTGCCTCTCCCTTCTGCCACAAGCAGCATTGAGCTTGCTTAAAAGGAGGTCGGTGCATTTGTGCTCGACACCGAGCATTAAGTACCTCGTTTCCTTGCCTTCCCTGGTGCTGTAGCCAATGTTACCTGGAGCTCTCCAGCTGAGTAAATGCAGTGTGGTGTCAGGGTTGCTCAGATCCTAACGAGAGAAGTTCTGCCATCGTGCTTATACCTCGAGATGTGCTACAGAGGAAGCTTTGCTGTGGAGTAACCCACGTATCGTAAGTTCACAGCCGTTCCTTGTGTAACCTTGTCTGTGTGCCAGAGCCCAGGGGAGGTGGAAGAGATGGGGCCGTGCAGAAGGAGGAGGTGTCTCTGCTTGCACAATTCCTTCCATAACGCTGCTAGACATCTCTCTTGCCAGATGCACGAATCTGCATGGTGCTGCCTGACTTCAGGACTGGATGGGAATGAGGCATTCACTAGCGGTGCTGCTTTTTCAGAGCACCAAGGAACTGAAGTCAGGGAGTTTTATCAGAAGGGCTACATTTTCTCACCATCCATTTCATTGTGCATACCCTATGGGGAGCCAACATCAGAAGTGTTTTGCCAGATAATCTTCATCCGATTTTATTTTATTAAGTTTTATCAGTAATTTCTTTTTTTGGGAAACAAACAAACAAAAAAAGTCTCAGTTTGTGCAAAAGGGGATATACAGCCTGACAGAACTGGCAAAAAGAAGAGGAATAACTTTCTCTGCCTCCCTGTGTCACTGTTTCTGAAGTGGTAATAGCAGCTTTTCCTGGAACACAGGGGAAGAGCTGGCACAGACATCAGACTTTCAGGCTGGCAGGAATTAAACAAGTCGCCTCAGTTGTTCTTGTGTTTTTGTGCGCTCTTGAAATAGGTTTTCCATGGATCAGGCAAAGGGACTGTTTCTAAATAACATACCGTTCTCACAGGGCTTTAGTTCTCAGTAAAATAATTTGAAATCCTTTGATAAAAAGCTGTTATTTCTATACCTTTATTTATTTACAGCATCACAGTTACCTTTGAAAGAAAAGTTTTTGTGAGTATGATGAACTGCATGGCCTTTGTTCATATAGGAATACCATTGTGGTAAATAGAGGAAATTGAGAGAGGATTGCAGAACTACTCAAAATACATGAGAGACCTGGTACAGTGCACAGGTATTGCTCCTCCCTCCCCCAAAACTGTGTTTGAAACTGGGCATTAACTTTGAGGTCCTGCTCTCTGCATTAAGTCTTGAATCACAGAATCATTAAGGTTGGAAGAGACCTTCAAGATCATCTGGTCCAACCATCACCCTACTGCCCATGTCTCCCACTAAACCATGTCCCTAAGCACCAGCTCCAACCTTTCCTTGAACACCCCCAAAATAACAAATTTCTTATTTTTTATTTATTAAAATAACAAAGTATGATGAGAAAATCCCTAAAATGCATAGGGTCTAGATACATCTTTGGGAAGTTATCTGAGTTGTTTGGTACAGCGCAGTTCTTGCCACCTCGTATCTTTAAGGACACTGAGTAAGTTTACAGCTTTACAGTCATTGCTATCAGATGGCCCTCCCTTGGGAAGCAGAGAGGTTTTCATAATTGACCTTTGGATAATCTGATTGCTTTGTCTGAGAGAACAAACCCCCCCCTCCCCCCCAAAAAAATGTGGTCACGTGGAATTTGTCCTGCCATCGTTTAAACTTGGGCAGTGGAAATCCATTAAATGCTGATCCTCCGCACTTCTGCAGTTTCTGAGTAACCCATCTGCTCAGGTAGGTTGTGAACTGCATCTGCTCAAGATGTGCCCAAAACCCGCTTCTGGTTTCTTAGCTCTCATCTCTCCTGGTGTAAGTCTAGAGCACTCCCAGGTGGCGTTTGGAGCCCGGAGTTGCAGGGTGAGGAGTGGATCGGATTGCTCTGTTCAGGGTTTTGTGTGCAGCCGGAGGATTAGTGGATCTGTTGGTGCATGGTGGAGCCAAGCCAGTTGGACTCGGCATTAGGTTAATGCTTAGGGTACTGTGGCTGCATTGACAGGAGGAAATTTATTATCTGGGTTACAGTAGCTTCTGGCAGTAGCATTAAGCTGCTAGTGTAAGAATATACTCCTTTTCTATTTTTTTATTTATTTTTTTTAAATCCCATGTAATGGAAAATCTGTCCTGAGCTGATTTTAGCATTACACGGAGGTAAAAATACCTAACGGTTTGCTGTTATCAGTCTATCACTGTGTGGCAAGGTTGCTTTCAAACATCTGAAATGGGGATATTGATGTTTTTCCCCTCCTGTAGGCAGAGTTCATGCGTAAAATTAATGTTGAGCTTCTAAGTGTGCTTAATAACCACCCCTCCCGTGAAGATATACCAATGCACATAATGTTATGCATACTGGTGTTTTAGATTGGACGGTGTCTTAAAGAGCCAGTTTATTATATGTTAGCCAACAAACACACAAAGATTATGCACATTTCAAAGATTGTTACACTCTTATTTTATTTTCAGATCAATAGAGTAACTGAAATAAGAGGCAATACAATAAAATATTCTGAGCCCGGCATGTTGCCTCTTGCATGAAGATGACGTTCGGTTGCTACACGTGTGGTTTCCACAGACAGCGAGCGTGTCAGCAGGTTCTGGATTGCCCATTTGTTTCAGCCAGAGCACAGCCCCCTGTCGCCACATGCTGTGAAATCCCGTAGCCTGGCTCACCTTCTGTGCTGCTGACTTCTTGTAGCTCTATTTGCTTCGTTTATTCATTATTGAACACATGCTTTCTGCTTGACAAGTGCTATAAAATCCCTTTCACTCTGGCTGAACTCAAGAACCTCCACTGAGAGTCTGGAAGGGTTGTTATTATTTTTTTTAAATGCAAATACTGCGTATTTCTACTTTCCACTGAAGTGCTCTTCACAGCAGACTACTTAAAAGGCTGGGAGAGTCGCTCTGCCCCATCCTTTAAGCAGTGGATTCATGTAAAAATGAAGTCCTGGATTTTTCCAGATTTCTATTAAGTACAGGAACAGGAATACCTCATGTTTGAAAATGTTCCTAGAGGTCTGATAATATATTGGTTCTATATGATAAATGAGCGTTCTTACTATGTAGTATGTGTTGGTATATGTACTTCTGTATTAAAGTAGCTTGTATGCAATCCCCATTAAGTTAGCACTGCATATAACTAAAGGGCATGCTTTACTGACATGAGCTACAAAGGTCTGAGCTTTCTGAAATTTTAATTTTGAAGTACTCGGTTTAGACATCCAGTGTTACAGTTTTTTGATTTACTTTAACCTCTATGATTGAGACCAACAAACAAACGGAGGCTTTGTATTTCCTTCCTAAACTCTACCTTGTGTAAGCTCTGGCTTGTCTTTCTGTTTTTATTGAGCATGTTGTGACTCATTTTTCTTGCGTTATACAGAGCCTTTTTATTTGTTCTTTCTTAGATGAACATTCTGGTGTTTGGGAGCAATAACCATACCTGATGCTAATCCAGGGCACCAGCTTTTGATCTAAAGGGGGAAGAACAGGGTTAATCATTAATCTATGAGAAGATACCTTTCTAAATATAGACTTTTTGGTGCTGATTTTTCTTGGAAAATATAGCTGTGGTAAATTTAGCTCAGTCTTCACATGCATGTTTGTATTTGCCTTTAAAATATCACATTTGAGACCTTTTTGTAAGATTCTTCTCTTGGGTCAGGAGAGGTAGCCTCAGGACTTCCCATGCAGTTGGATATAACACCAGCAGTGACCTGAGACAGCAGTTTTGCTGTCGGAATATCTAGCAGTGGAAGAGCTGACTCGTTCCCCAGAAAAGAGCAAAGAAGCAGATGGGAGGCTGTCTGGAGAATATTTCAAAAAAAAAAGGCCAAGGAAAGGGAGATCAAGGCCAGAGGAATTACTCACTGTCGAGCCAGTCTCCCTCTTGTTTTCTGTACTCGACAGACTGTAGCTGTGAACCTTGTCCTTCTCCACACAGCCGGGATGGAGAGGCATACTTTCCTTTTTTTCAGAGTAGGGGTCAACTAGTGTCTCTCTAATTGGGCTAACAGAAGCTGAAAAGAAGGTGATGGAGCTCAAGTGGCTTTGATGAGCTTGATCGGGCTACATGCTAAATGTTTTTGTGGCCCTTATTAGTAAAGAAGTCTGAGGAATGAAGTCTCCGCATGCCTCAAACTTGGGTTTTATCCAGTCTCCACTGCGTTCATCTTTGCTGTGCCATGACATCACTCTTACCTGGCTGAGTCCTGGTGAAAGAGCTGATGAAATAGCCACAGGATAGACCATGAGCATGGCAGGTGGTGTGCTAGTGTGCAAGTCTCCCCAAAATGCTATAAACCATGCTGGACACCAGAAAATGGTTTCTTCTCCTGAGTGGTAAACTTCTGGTCCCCCACCCAGTGTTGAAGATGTTGGATGGTTCCTTCTGGGTCATACTGTCTCCTTAGAGAAGCATTGTGGGATTCCTGGGGAAGTGTGTGGCTAAGGACCCTGGCTTTTGGTAGGCACCAGATCTACCATCACCTCCGTCTACTAAGGAATACTGGTTCAGTGCCTTAAGCACAGTTGTCGGGTGCAGGCTCTTTTCTCTTTGCTAGATCTACTGGAAAGCCTTGTTTCCAAGGCATAGGATCAAATTTTCCTTTTTGTTTTAGCGTTGCAAAAGCCATGCAAGGTTTGGGAGCTCTAACTGGAACCGTGTGCGCCATCTGCATCGGATAAAGGATTGGATAGACGTGTAGCCTTACTTCCTCCAGCTGGTTATGTGTTTACAAAAATGCCACGGTGTTTGTTTTTCAGGTGGATTTAACACCTCTTCCTTGGAAATCTCAGACATATGTGCAGAACCCACTGTTCAGATGCCTGACTGTGACTTATTGGATAATTGTCTGAACTTCGTTTCCACACCCAAACTTGATGCTGGAAGCATTTCTGCTGTGAATATTAGCGTTCGTCTCCTGTGAAGGCTCATATGGGCAAAGCCCCACTGTCGTTTCTGCCAGTACTTTTTCAGTGAATGCTGTTTCTCAAAGATTTGTGGAAGGAGTGTGGGCTTGTGTGAGAATACCAGCCTGTATGGCTGTTGATACTTGCTGAGAATGGTGTGTGGTTGTTGGCTTAGCCTTGTTCTCTAAAAATGAGCCTTTGCTGAGATTTTCGCTGCTTTTCTTCTGTTCTCTCTGCCTTTTTTTTTTTTTTTCCACATGGTGGGAAATGATCGTGAACAAATTGAAACTTGAAAAAAACACCCAACCTTTTTTCTATTTTTGTGCTTCTGATGCTGTTATGTCAGAGTACATGAGGATGGCATTAACTCTTGAGTTATACTGGGTTTTAGCAGTTGTGTTTATGGCTGAAGATTTAGGAAGCCAGGACCAGTTATGCAGTCATTTATAATGTCTGTTTCTAGTGACAGAAAGCCAGAAGGATAATCTGTTACCTCAGGTCATATTGGCAGTCATGTCTGCTGTTGCACTCATTTCTTTGGATTTAATGGTAATAAAAATGCCTGAACATAAGCTCTGAGAAGTATATTGATAAAGGAGAGGATGATAAGTAAGATTATTTAATATCATTAAATACTTACGTGAAGATGTATATATCTACAAATATATATATATATATATATATATATATTCACAAAAATCTCTAGCCAGTAGCATCCAATAATCAAATGGCGCTGTCAGTTTACTGTAGTCATCACATAAATCCTCTTATACCCATTCATGCTGGGTGTATACCTTGGGTCTTTCTCCACATTCCCAAACAAACAAAAAATATATTATTTTGTGGTTGCTGGCTTTTTTTCCATACCAGATTCAAAACATGATTAGGTGGATGGAGTGAGGGGGATGGTTTAATGACAAGGGGATAAGATCTTCAGTCCTAGAAACATAGAAGATACTGGGAACTTTCAGCAGCTGTTTATTTTCATAAGAAGGCAGACTCTTTTGGAAAGACTCTTACTGTGCAGCTGGGAAAACACATATCAAGCAAAAATGCAGTTTGAGTTGAGCTTGACAAGCCAACTCTTTTTTTAAATACTCCTCTTTCAACACTAAGTCTGTGCTCTCATCATGTAGGTGATTGTGGTGTAGCTCAGTACTTCCCAGTCTGTGCTTCCCCAGCGAAGCCCATGTGATAAGCTCTGTGTTCTCTCTTTGCAGGGAAACTTCAAGCGTCTGTGCACTGTTCTGATGAGCTGTGATATCCTGGGGTGCTCAAGGCAGACGTACCCACTGACTGGGACAAATAAATAACAATCTATAGTTAACTAATTTTCTCTCTTACGCTAATGTAGGATTTTCCTCTGTTTTCAAAATGCTAATATTTCTTATCAGACCTGTATGATTTGCTTGCACATAGTATCAAACTTCATATTTTGCAATATACTTGTTTTTCAAAAAAACAACCAGAATTTAATTGTCTCAGAGCATCTGGCTCTAGGGAATATCACCTGCAACTGAGACGTAAAAGTCTTCCCTGAAGTGAAACTCCATGCAGATTTATTGTTATTAAGTAGGGAAAAAAACATATTGCGAGGCACAAGCATTTAACAGGTTTTAATAAACAAACAGTATGCAAGGACAAGAAAAAATATTTATAGCACTACAGGTCTGCTAGTTTTTCAAGTGACCTTGAGAATATGCAAGTGTTGCTGTTCTTGTTAAACTAACAGTAAATAATCCTTTATTAGAAAAACCTGAGTCTGGGGGCTGGCTCAGATCCTTGCAAGTAAAAATCCTGAACGTAGTGACTGGTGACCTTAGCATCTGGTTGCACTGAGCTGGGAAGAACTAGAGGTTTGAAGCAGACTTTAAGATGATGTTTTAGGATTTGGGAATCATCCCTGAGTATTTATCTGGTCTTGACTGATCAGAGAGGGAAAAGGGTATCATTGCCAAGAAAGGCAGCATGAAAGCAACACTGCAGCTTCTGAAGAAGCAGACATTGCTCCCTCATAATTAAGCACTGAATATGAGCTACTAAAATTGTTGTTGGAGAAACTGCATGTTTTCTAATTTCTTAGCCCCAGTGTAGTTTTGGGATTGATTCCTGAAATGGAAGAGGTCTACGATGGGGACTACCAACTTCATGTGGTGTAATTCAGTAGAAAGAAAAGACAATATTTATGTGCATAGATAGGGCTTTGCCACCAGGTGAGGGTGGAGAAGGGCTATATTGGATGGTCATCAGAGCTGAAGGCTTTAATTTCTTTGCACATCTCAGTTGTCTGTGTGCGTATTGAATAACCTGACTGACCTTGAATCTCATGTGTGATTGTGTAAGAAGAGATTGTTCAGTTATGACTTGTTGAGTACTGAGCAGGATTAAAGTTTTGCTCAGTCTGGAAACTTTTCCCGTATATGGAGGAACATGTAGTATAATTCCGTCTCTAGAAGTTTCAATTTAAAAGGTCATTAGTGTTTAAAAATGTATTTGGAAAGTTGTTTGCTACTAACTTTGGGAAATTGTATGCTGTCAAAGTTGTTCTGCTGAGCAGCTGATGAGTGGCTAAACCAAATTCCCTGGGCTCTCTGACGGTTTTATCTTTTCAGTGTAATATAGTGAAGCAACTGCTTCACTTGATTTATTCTCCTCTGTTGGGGAATCCATTGATCCCCTGAAAAGTTGATGCAATGGTCATGTTTCTTTGTGTAAAGAACTATTCCCCTTGCACTTTCCTTCATCTGCTTAACTGCAATTTCTGAATACACCATCCCTTCTAGCAAGGCATCGCACTCAGACAAAATTGACAGGATGTTTTATTGAGGGGAAAAAGCATGTGGTATTGGTGCTGAGGTGGATATTTTTTCGACTGAATAATGAGTGACCTAATGTCAAGCCACACTTGGCTTTTGCAGGTTTTCACTTACCTGTTTAAAAAATGAAAAGCGCTAATCTTTTTGTAATCCCCCCACAAGAGAGAGAGAGAAGCAACAACCTGCGGATGTTTTTGAAAGAATAAAACCACAGAAGTGTAAGTGTGAACCCTCTCCTTACCCTGGAAGTTCCTTTTTGTTATTTCTAGCCCTGTGCAAGAGACCTGGCTGCTTGTGGTGGGCTTTCATCTTTCATTGGAAATCAGAGGAGGGCAGGGGGAAAAGGCTTTCCAGCTGGAGTAGCTGCCTGTTCCTGTGGCCTGCTCTGCTTTCCTGAGTGGGATTTCGTGATGAGAGCAGGGACAGACAGTGAGCGAGCTGACTAAACCAAGACTCCTGCAGGGCAGTCTGACCTGTTTGTGTAGACTAAAGCCAGGTAGGAAATCAGAACATGGTGGAATAGCTCTTGCAAGCTGGAACTAGTGGGCTTCATGGTGCCAAGAAGGAAAAAAAAACAGATTGAAATGTTCAAATGTGTTTCCTCTCGCCCCTTCCATGTCTCTTGGATCTTTTATTTCTGCTAGTAATGGAAGTCTGTGTATTGAGTTTTGAATGAACGGCTTACACTGCACTAGTGTGAAGTACCTAATGAGCCTCGTTTCTAAAAGATCTTTCAGTCTGCCTCAGTTAACCCAGCTGCTTTTTTTAGAAATACTTGCTTTGGCAGAGGCTTTTCTATGTGTATGAAGAATGCGCAAATAAACCATTGCACAATTTGCAATTAAAAAGGAGGATGTAGGGAATGGGAGGTTTTTAAACCAGGAGATTGCCGAGCCAAGTAAAACAATTGCTTGGCACCACGTTTATGTTAGACCCCTGTCTCAACAAGACCTGGGTGCCTGCATTTCATGTTGAGGAGTGGAAGCGTGAGCCCAAGCTGGGGGAGTTCTGCACCGCCTGTCAGGATCAGGCTCTAAAGAGGGACCCTGTGTTTCTCTTCTTCCCTTTGCATAGGGGTCTTGAGCAGCTGTTCCCTGGGTATGCTTCTGTTCTAAAAATCGTTTCTCTTTCAGAATGATCAGCAATGTCAAGGCACAACTCCGCAGGTTAAAAATGCCAGCTATGGCCTACACAAACAATTGCCTATGCTACATTTCTGGCGTAGCTGCTACAGCTGGTGTTTGCCTCCGTGCCTGCTCTTACTCTGTGACTTGGTGCCCTCCCCAGTCCAGTAGTCAGCCTTTCGTTCCTCCTGCCATGCTGGGAAAAATGTGCCATTGCATGTGGATTGTGTGCTGTGCCCAGATTCCTGTGACAGTCTTGTAGTGTGCACTGTAGGCTTACATCTCCGTCTGGATGAAGAGACCACGGCTCAGCTCTTTGCTAGTCATTTGGGCAAGGTAAAACCTGCTATACGTTTAGCTAGCTCAAAGCAAAGGGTGTCATTTGAGCTGTCTAAGTCACAAATCTGAGGCAGGTGGGGTGAATCACCCTCTATCTATAGAGGGACTGAAGGGGTCACCTAGACTTCAGTCTAGGCTAAAACGCACGTCTTTTAGGTGACTCAAGTTGAACAAAATGGTTTTTCAACTCGCCTCTCTGTGCTCTGCTTTTATGTTTGTGAAACGGAAGAATTGCTCTGCACTGCCTTGCAGAATAACAATTCTTTCGCCTCCAGTGGTGTATCCTGCTTGCTCACAGGATGCCTTTATTGCAGCAGATGTCCATGGATGTGCGATACTCAGCTGTGCTGTTCATCGTTCATCTCTCCATTTATCTTGCCGTGGCATGTTGTAATTGTGGCTTCTGGTCTTCTGCTGAAGCCTGTAATGGTGGACAGGGAAGCCTTCTGTGGCCTGTGGCCGTGTAGTTAGCAGATGTTTTGTGGAGTCCGCTAGACACCCCTCTCACCTCCTAGTGATCCCTCAAGTGTGTCCAGCACTGCTTTTCTCTCTCCGTAGCTCAGAGGCAAGCAGGAACAAGTTGGTCACATGAGTTAAACGCGTTCAGAGGCCTAGTACAGGCGCGTTATAATGCTAGAGTACTGTAGTACGGATCCCAGCCCAGATAAAAGGAATGATGCCTCACGCATTGGTAGTGAGGACAAGAAATATGGTTGGGAAATGCTGTAGAAACAGCCTTGTAAAACCTGGATTGATAAAGAACAGGAGGCATTTTAAGACTCTTGTGTCTCTCTGTGTGGTGAGTGGCTGGCCACGGAGTGTGACTCAGGGTAGGAAGCAAGACATTGGGTGAGGATCATCTATGGGGATCAAACCGCTTTTAGAAGAGCTGAGGCAAATGCTTCTCAATCAGAGATGAACAGAGAGAAATGTTGTCTTATCCATCACCCAAACCCAGTTTTACTAGAATAGCAAGAGTTGTGAGGGGACAGCCTCGCAAGAGCAGGTAAGCTGGTTCAGGGAACGGCCTATGTTTGTCGTCATCTTTCCTCATGCAGTCATTTCTTGCCTCTGTGCTGGTAGTGGGCAAGCCTCTCGAAATGCAGCCCCTGAACTGGTGACTGGCTTCACTCTGAGTTAGCATTATCCTGGCAGTTTTTGAAAGTCCAGCTGTGAGTCTACTTTATTAACCGTGGGATCCTATTTTGTATTCACCGAATGTTTGCTTAAATGTAATATCCTGGAAAGGCTAATAATCCATTGTAAATATGATATAGCCATTGAATGCCTTACTTAATGGAGTTGCTAGTCTTTCTCCCTTCCCCCAAGAACTTTAATTATTTTTCTGGGCTCCTCATGCAGTTACTGTCTGTAAACATGTGGATTTACTTCAGTATTCTCTCCCTCCTTTTGAACCTCCTGCTGTTTGTTGCACTGCAGTGTCCAGTCTGAAACGTTGAAAGCTGTGTGGTGTGATGCTGATTTTCAAGCAGGACAGTATACTCTGAGCCCTGAAGGGGTTTGTATGTGCTGTTTGAGTGGAAATAATAATAAAATGTGATGTGTTTGTGGTGATGTGTTTAGTTTGGGATATAAAAAAAAGAGAGAAGTTTAATGACTAACTATTGAAAAATCCTAACATTGCAAAAACTCAAAAATGTCTGGAATCCAGAGCATTTTTTCCTTGTATACGACATTTCTTGCTTATATTTCATCAACACCAAAAAATGGGCTTTAAGCTTTGCTGTTGTCCAAGACGTTTGACAGATGTGGTGGTGACAACCAGAATGCCACAGTCTTCGGGTGAATGGGGCAACCATGGTCATTTGCCAGACAATTGGCAAGTCGAGGGGACTGGGAGCCTCTGCAAATTGCAGCAAGCCAGAGGATTATGAATGCACATGGTAACACAATGCTTGGGGCGATCAGGGTGACAACAAAGCATGCTAGAAAGTCTGCAGGGTCAAGGGTGATGCTTTCTGGGTACGTGAGGCACCTGAGCAATGATCCTTCTTCCCGTGGATGGACGTGGTCAGCAAGGGTGCCACATAGGTAGGTCATTTATATGTTAGATTGCTTCTTCTGAGAGCTTCAGATAAATGTCTGTTCCTGTGGGCGTACCAATAAGTAGTTTGCAAATGTTTTCTTGTATACATGCATTTGTCACAGAAAAGTTTATTACTGCATTAATAGGCTGTTAAGATTGTTGTTTGTTTGCTTTTTGTTTACACTTATGTAGCAGATAGCACTATTCCTTTCTCCTTTTCTATCTCAGCAGTATCATTTATATCTCAGATGTGGGATCTCAGTGAGTGCTGTTCCAATACTTTGTCTCACTTTCCAGAGGATTTAGGTTAGAATCAGCAGGTATCAAAACCAACCAACCCAACAAAAACCCACTACCCCACAAGCAAATGAAGACCACCAAAAAAGCCACTCCAAGCCCTACAAAACCCTTGCTGAGAAAGAGCTTGCAGTTTGCATGCAGGATTCGTGGCTGGTTCTGCCTGGCCTTTGACCTAGCCAGACTGCAGTCAGATGAAGAAGCTTTTGGTTTGCTTTTCTCCTTTTCTTTTGGAGAATGACTTCTAAAGGGTAGATGTGTAATGGCTTGTTTATTCCCTCTCCTGAGGCTGCCTAGGGTGATTTGATTTTTAGATGCCTTTCTCACAACATTTTTCCTCTTTCTCTGTATTTCTTGTCTATGTTACATAGCTTTGAACAGACATAAGCAGCAAGTGGTGCTTGGTGCAGTTTAGTAGAAATTGTAGCCAGTTCCAAATTGAAATAATGAAGAACTATTTTCATCAAAATATAAAGTGTAAGCACTCCATAGGAATGAGCTTTGGGTACGCCCCATCAGTGTGGTTACAAATGTACCTGCCTCTCTGTGGGCAGGTCAGCTCTGACAATTCCTAATCCTGCATTTGTATTCCTGTTACATGTTAACGTATTTCCAGCAGGACAGGTGTTGAGGAAGTGTGTTGGCATGGCTGGGTGAGAGAAGGATGAGAGAAGGAAGCTTGCTGCACAAAACAGCAACGGCAAAGGGAGCTTTTGCTAAAGTCTCCATCAGATGCATTAGCGTCCAGCAGCCCTGTTACAGGTAGAGCCAACATGGCCTAAATGAGCGAGGGGTTATTGGCATGGGAGTGCAACTTGGGGCAAGGATTGGGGCTGTTACGCAATGCTAAATTTATATATATATGTATGTAAGTATACAGGGTTGGCAGGGCTCGTGTCTGCTCTGGCGTGTGTAGTACCATACAGTCCCACCTCCTGTTGGCTTCCATGATGACAAATTTAATCTTTCAAGGCTGTATACAAAACTGCTGTTTTTAAACTCAGGTTAGAAACGTAGTACAGACCTCCCATTTTGTTTTAATTCTGGGATTTCTCACAGGAAGAAAACTGTCAGGAAGAGAATACATCTGCGTCCTCGGAAAAGCACAGCTAGGAGCTGAATAATAGAGAAATAATTTAATGCCACATCTTCCATTAAATTGTCAACATTCACCCCATGGGAAGGCCTTAAAGTGTTTTCTTGTTTGTCACCTTATCTCTAACTGCTGGTTGAATCCTACTTTTCCAATTTATTGACACATTTCCAAGAGGTACATATATTAGGTTTATTGTATACCATAGTACAGCAAACAAAGAAAGTCACTTTCTTTTTTGTAGGGCTGCTAACTAAGTGGTATTAACTAGGTGCAGTTACGTGTGGATATGACTGATAACAATTCCATGTTTCTTGCTGCTTTAATAATTTTTGAACACAAGGGTGAGATTTTCAGGCTCTTAAAGTAAAGGGCGTTATGAACCTAACTTGCCTAGATCTTTTGAAAATCCAGCTTGGTTCATGGCTGCATCTATAAGCCTCTGAATACCTTTGGAAACCTGCTTGATAGCTTATAACTACTAGCAAATTAGAGTAGAAAATTCATTTGTTTGCATTATTTGTGAGATTCAATAATATGAAAAGTTTGGGGGGAAAAACATCACAAAAGGATGCTTTTAGTTAATGGTTCTGAACTTGAAAACCAAAATTTTTTATTATCAGTTACTTGACTTCTTGACTTATGCTGAAAATCTAGTGCATCTTTCTGAAAAATATTGCAAGTGTAGTAATAAAGCTGCTGCCTCAGCCTGAAGCATAATATCCAAAGTGGTTGCGATAACCAAAAACCAGAAGAGAAAATTAATGTATTTGTGACGGAAGGCTAGAGCAGGAGGGTAAATAAAGCCACTGGAATTGATCTCATGAAGCTCCCTCAGTTATCAATGTATAGATAAATGAGCTTCTCCCAACAGCGATTCAGAGGATGCAGATAAAGCTCTCCTGAACCCAGCCGTGGAGATTGCTGTATCTTTCTGCTGCTGATGGCTTACCATTAATTTAGATGCTTAGTTACCCAGCTGCACCTAGGCCGTAGGAATTCCTCTGCTGTCATGACCTGAAAAGCAAAGACTTGGAAGGGGTGAGGTGGCTTGGGAGGGGATACACCCAGCACACTCCTCTGCCACCACAGAAGTTAAGGTACAGTGTGAGGAATAGGTGCAAACATTTCCTACGGTGTCAAGGGCAGGGGCTTTAAACTTCCCTTGGAATGCTTTGCCTTGACAGTTCATTAGTTGTGTTGCTCCAGGTTTGGCAGGAACCCAGGCAGCGTAAATGTCGGTGTGGTAATGAAGACTCTATTCGTTACTCTTAGAATAAAAAGCTATCTGTGTAATTTAAATGGTGTATATTGGTAAGCGTGGTTCTCAGTCTCTGAAACTGCCTGGTGGATCCGTGTAAATCTCTCTCATTAAGTTGTTACAGAAGTGTGTCTTTTGCACGCCGCTCAGCGTTGCTTCCAGAAGGCATCTGTTGTTCCAAATCCGCGCTGGAGTACAGGTCCTCTCCAGGAAACGTTGCGAGGGGCTGTGAGTGGTTTTGTCACGCGCTGCACTTACAGATGATGAAATAGTCACTTGTCAGTCTACTGCTGGGTGATCGCACCAGAGAGGAATGCCACTGCATGGCAGGGGGAAGGTTATTCACTAACTAGCAAGGGCAGAAATGTAGGATTTTCAGAACAGAAGAGGAATAGGTGACTCTTGTATCCCATTTTCATGTGTTGTGTTAAGAATTGAAGTACTAGTCCCCAAACAGCCTAGAGTATATAATGTATCTTCGTAGCATATTAAATATTGTTTTTCCCTACTACTTTATTATATTCTTTAATTATTTTTTTTTTTTTTTACAATTTAAAATGTAAACAGCATTAACTGGCTCAGTGGATTTATAATGAAAAAAATTAACGGCTAGATAGTCCCTTGTTTAATATTCATAGTATGGTATTTTCTAGGAAATGAGATTAAGCTGTTAAAGCATCCAAAATGCACTGCCTCCCCCCCCCCCCCCCCCCCCCCCCTTTTTTTTTCCTTCCCTGGGACCTGCGCTCACATTTAATTATGTATTTTTATCCTTACTGATGAGCATGTCGTGTATCTTTGGCCTTAAACTGTAGTGCACAAAAGATTATTTACTGTTTCATGGCTGATGAAATTAACAGAGGCAGGTTCTCTCTGGTTGTAGGAAGGTGGTGGAGCTCCCTGTGTTGTATAAATCAAGGAGGCTTACCTAATGATGACCCGAGGAGCAGCACAGCCATAATGCATTCAGGCCAGTATTTTCCAGCATCCCCTGTAGACCCTGCACACTACCTTAGCAGTACTGCCAGGCTAAAGGCGAGAGCCCTGCAAAAGCAGCGTCTTGCAAAGGGTTGTATCACGGTCCAAAGGTATGAGAGGGGTTTGTATGGCTGTGCTCTAAGAGAAAATTTGCTGGGACGCTCTCAGTCGTTGAGCTCTAGCAGAGCCACTGAGAGCCGGAGGAGACCCTCAGTTGCCATAGCAGTCCCCTTTAGTCTTCCAAACCCAGGTATTTTTAAAAAGCCGTGCTGTAGGATGTATCCAAAAATCTTTACGTGCCTTTTTCAGAAGGGTGGGTTTTCTCCCTTGGGGTTTCAGGGTCTTCCTGCCTCTACAGCAGGACCTGTGGGGCTCAGGGCCCCTGGAACAAATTTCGTCCCTGGACCAGGTAGTTTGTGTGCTGCTGTGTCCTCGCCTCTCAGGGGCTATGCACAGGGATAGCATCACGCTGGCTCGCTACAGTGGATGTTGCAGAGGAATTTTTCTTGTTTTGCAGCTGAGATGCTTGTCTTTTTCAGGCATGGCAGCTGTTGCTTACATCTGATAAAGGCTGTCTGGAACTGAAGGGTTTGCAGTTTTTTGAGGGCGATGCTTTTATTTTTTTCTTTCCATATTTTCATAGTTATAGGTAAGCCTTGAAACAGTACACATTTCTAGACTAGAGAAGTTAATAAAAATGAGGGGAAATCATGATAAATGGGAGCAATAAAAAATGTGCTTTCAGAAAGTGGAGCAGATGATGGCTGGGAGATAGCAGCGGGTTGCCGCATGGTGGGCATGGTTGAAAACAGGTTGGAGTATTGCAGTTATCCCAAAGGAGAGGGTGTTAGCAGCAGCTCCAGAATCCTTTGGTCAGCTTGGGGACAGCAGCGTGCTGTGAAGGGGACCAGATGTGCCATGGGGAGAAACAGGGAAACAGAGTTTTGCAGGAGAGTACCTTGCATGGTCTCTGCCCATGGCTGTTTTACCTGTGCAGGGAGAAACAGTATGTGCTTAAAAAGTGTTACTGTTGAGATTTTTATTCATCTGATTGGAGAAAGGTTGGATAATGGTTGTTAAAAGGAATATGATGCAGTTGCCACTGATTCCCAAGGCTTTGCCTTTCCTAATTTGTGTGAATATCTGCCAAACCAGCCCGCTTCCTGGCAGACCTTCAGTTCTGCATCTCTTGCTTAACAGCACATGCTCGGTTTACTGTGCAGAAATAATCAAGACTGTAAGGCTTTTTTTTTTTTTTTTTTTTTTTTTTTTTTTTTGCTAACATCTTGTAAACAAAGTGTCATGCTATCAAGAAATCATCAAGGCTCATCCTACAAGGACGATTCCTTATCCTGATTATTAATTATAAGGATAAGCTATGCTATCCAGGAACTCTGTGATTATTTTTTCAGGTGATATCAAGGCCAACAGTGATGCTAAATATATAAGGCTTGTGCAAAACTGCCCGCTACAAAGGGGTTGTTTAATGTGACTCTTGTCTTATACCTGTCTGACTGGCTTGCATTTTTTAGGGTTACTGGCTTGTATTCGGCAGGAGGTTGTTTTTTTCATTATGTTGGTGCTACAAGACTTCTGGAAAAGGTGTTTGTTCAAAAGTTTGCATGGGTTGTGTTAGTACCTGTGAGTTTGGGCCCCAGAGATGTATAGTGTCAGGTACCACCACCCTATGGTATGTATGCAAAGATTTAAGAGTAAAAGAGTCTGATCTTGGGAAGAACTGCACAGGTGAGGATTATACACATCAGCAGACCTGACCTCTCTTTCCGTACTATTAAAAGCGAGTGAATTGGTTACTCTGAAGGCTTTTGATTTGGGGTGAAAATATCCCCCCAAATCACGTCTGCTCTTGTTTGTCCACCTCTCCCTGTAGCCGTGCACAGAAATGCCGTCTCCGCTGCCGCAGCACGCGAGTGGCCAGGAAGTGACGCAGGTCTGTGAATATCATCGGGCTGCCAGAACAGGACGTTCAGATCACAAAGGAACACTAACTTGCCTACTTTTTGGGGTTTTATCCTCTATTGTTTAAAACTGACCTACTGCTTTATTAGGTGGTGTCGTTTTCTAGAAGAATGGGAATTCCGTCATTGTAACTTTCCATCTAAGAAACGAGCAATTCTAACAGTTTCACGATGAGGAATCCAAATGCTTTGTTCAGAGGATGAATTTTGCCCCAACAAGGGAGCAAAATATATCAGTAAGGTAGACACTAATTTATTCACTGCCAGGTAACTCAGCTGAAAGCAGGTCTCTCTTTATGCTTTGTCTTCATATTGCCGAATTGGCTTCTGATTTTCTTACCTTTTGCTCGTTAGCACGTTAAACCAAGTGAGTCTACTCTTTCTTTGGCAGTCAACTCTCTATTTTCCACACATTTGGAATATGGATGCACGGTGCTCTTACAAAAAGCCTATTTCAAAGCTATTTCAAGTGATTTTCCCATTCTTAATGAACATTGCAGTGAAAATCACTACTTATTTATTTGCAACTGCTGTTCAACAGTAGACACTACTTTCCTCTTAGAAAGTAATGCATATTTTTATGGCTTTCCACTTTGTATGTTTGCAATTGCCTCATTAAATATTTCTGTTGGAATACACATAAAAATCACCAAGTGAAAATAAACTTATATTTGTTTTCTAATGCTCACTGGCGTCATATCTAAAATGGGACTCAGTGAGAAGTTCATTTTTGCTTCATTTTAGCACTACCAAGACCATTTTTTTGGTAACTAACATACCAGGACTAAAGTGATAGCATTGCTTTACTTCTGAGAAACTGCAGTCATTCAACAATAAATTTCTAAAGTGAAAGTCATATGTTTATGAACTTCTTAAATCACAACTGTAGAGCTGAAACTAATGGCATAACCTATAGTGCAACATACCCCTTCCTAGCTTTGCACAGTACGTGATTTCCCTGCCCCCCTTTAAATTGTATGGGAATCTAACCCATGTAAGTAGTATGGCTGCTGCCACTTCACCATTATTCAGTCCAGCTGCCTGGTGGGGCAGGCAGATGTTGTTGGGACATGAACTACACCTGAGAGGTTAAATGACTTGCCCAGGAATGAGCTGGCAGAGTAGAATTCGCGCATCAAGACCAGGTCAACAAGTAGAAGGTGGGACTGGAAGACCTCAGTTTGCACCTCGAGACAGAGCAAACTGTTGTGAAATAGGGAAGGATGAGTGTCTCTCTTGCAGATGGGAATTGTGGCATGAGTAAGTGACTTGACTATTGCTACAAAGGAGGCGGTCTGAGTCAATTCTGTATTTTGAACTAATGTCTTAATTCCTGCTATCTGGACTCCTGATTTCGATACAAAACATATGAAGTATTTTACCTGTTCTATCTGTTTAGTAAGATAGTTTCCCCACTTTTTTCCTCCGACAGAATATTATTTATCAGCAAGCATTGCAGGCACAGAAACCAATATCATAACTGCTTGTCACCACTGAGCATTGTTGCAGAAAGAGTGGTACTGGTAGTTACTGGACGAAAGAAAGTATAGTAGCAACCTAAGTCAGAAATGGAGCTTTGCAAAATGGTTGTTAATGCCAAAAGTCAGGTCTCTCTGCGCTGGACTCAGTTGCTCTGCAGCTACATTCCTGTGGGCCCTCCACCTCCTCATGCACATGCATTCTCCAGCAGTACGTAGTTTGTATCCTAGCCAAAATTAATCTCATAACCTGGCAGGAATTCCTAAAGGAAAGGCTCCCAGAGGACAGTGCTTTCTCGTTATTAACATGATAAACTCTTATTCAAGTGAGAGGCTGTATTGTTATAAACATTTAGAAGACTTCAGCAGAAATACTGTCAACTCAAAAGCAATAGGAAGAGCTGATTGCTTCAATTGTCAGAGCCCTTAAAACAGAACAGGGAGTTACCTGTGTCCTACAGCAGGGGTAGATTTTACAGCCTGGCAGGGAGAGAGGTAGAGACGAATGCAGCAAAGGAGGCTCATTTGAAATAAATCAGCAGGAGTATTCCCCCCTAATACATGAGGATTTCTGCTTTTGCAGTCTGAAACCATATTAAAATAGAAAATGTGTACATTTTAATAAAAAATGAAAAGTAGGACTGCTTTGTTTTACAGTTACTGCTAGTCTTACAGCAAACACAGTTATGCCCTGGGCTTGCAAATGTCATGTACATTAGAAGAGGGTCTGAAATAAGCCAATGACAGCAAATAAATTCCATGCTGACACTGCCTACTCTTAATTAGGCTCTACCTAGCAGGCACAATTGTAGCATTCTGCATTGTGCTGCAGTTTTGTCAGCAAGCATGTTGGGAAGGTTAAGATCAACTTACTGCTAGCCTTAGAGATGGACAAGCAGCTCAAGGAGCCAGAGTGGCAGTTCGTTGGGTGTCATACTTCTTTCAGAGTCATTAGGCTGGTGACAGGGTTACAGGGATGTGGTGCTGCCTCTTGGAGAGCGTGATGGGCTGTTCATGGCCAGCCTGGCTTCACAGGTTTTTTGGCAGTTTCTGCTGGAGCAGCAGTGCTCACTTCCGATCCTCAACTCTTGCAGTGAGCTGCTGAATAAAGTGCTATGTTTTCAGAGGAAACTGCGTGTCCGTGAGGAAACACGGCTTCTACATGTTCGAGTCCCAAATGCAACTCCCCAAACTAATATATTGAGCTCTGTGGAGTTGTGCGTGCATGCTGTGTTCAAGTGTATGTGGTACATACAAAATAAATGGTTAAATGTCTTCTAGGATTTGATCTGTAAGTAGTTAATCAGTTTACAATGTACTCAATAAGTGTACAAGGCATTTATTTGCCTATGATGTGAGACAGGGTAATGATGAGGTCATTCTTTGAAAGCCCAGACACTTAGCATCCTGCCTGGGTGCTTTGTAAGTGATTGGGATGGAGAGCTTAGAAAAGACTTTGTAAGTCTGTGAGGCAATTTGAGAAGCTACAGTGTCAGCGAGTTTTAAATCTGTACAATCAAGAAATGACTTTGATGAATATACTTTGAATGGTTCTGAGGTATTTGGGGAAAACAGCTGTTTTTTTCACTCAGCAAGATACAGCTATATAGCAGTGTTGTACATGAATGTTTTCAAGTTGTTTTTTAGATACAGGTATGCTGTAGTTTAGTGTTTGGAAAACAAAACTAAACATCTCATTTCCTGACAGTGTACTGGTAACTATATAATCCCATTAACTGCGTAGCTAACATAGAGTATTTCCTTGAGAGGAAAGGTTTAAACGCATAAATATCTTCCTTAACTGTAGAAAACAAAAAAGCATCTGTAAAGGAAACAAATGCCATGGACATACAGGCAGAAACTGAAAATGTATACAAGTTATTTTAAGGTTTAGACAGCCAAGCCATGTCCAGGAATAGGGTTTCCATTAGAGTTTTACAAAGCACTTCCTACATGAAGTGCTTCAGCCTTTTAGGGTGCTGCTACTTCCCTTTGGAGGGTCTGGAAATCTGGTTGGTCCCTTTCCATTCATTTTGGAAATCATAATTTCTTCTGGATTAAACTGAGACACACACTTTGGATGCCCATTCAGTAAACTCTTAGCACACTTATTCCAGAACACACAATCCAGAACTCCTATACTATAGGAGCAGACAGGGTGTTGAGGGATCCAGGGCTTTGGTGGATTACATGACTGGTAGTATCACTCATTGAAACTTTAATCTTCTGTTTTGAAGCTGGAATAAAGCAAAAGGAAGAAGAAGCTTACACTAATGACTTATTTTTAATTTTCCTGTTTGGCATTGAGAGGGTGCTGTGCTAAATTCTATGCATCACTACAGTTTGGGTGTTTTTGAGCAGAAAAATGCATACGGCAAGCTTAAATAAAGCTTGTTATTGAGAAGATATGGTTGTACTATTACAACTTTGAGGAAGAATATGGACGAATTTTGGAAAAGAGCTATGACAAATGCTTTTTGTTCTGTGCATTTATCTTTGTCTTGTGTGACAAAACTGAACATATTTCTTAAAATAATGCAGAAGCTTTTGCAGCATAACAAAAGTGAAGGGAGGTGAAATATTCCTGCAGAAGGTGAGGATATGAGAGAGAGCATCCCAAACATCAGGGAAGAGTGGTTGTAGGACATAATAGCTGTATGTGTTTAATACAAGCTAAAACATGGATGAGAGAAGTCTCATCGGCTCAATTCTTGCAGTTACAAGCCTGATATCTCAATCTTGCTTCCTCTTTATCCCCTGAGAGTCTGAATTTTGGCTGGAAAATAAGAGTAAAGCTTAGGAGGCTGGTTTCAGGAGCCTGGGCTAAGCAGGATGAGAGAGAGCAAGCAGTGTGCTTCAGCTGACTTGGAGAAATTGGCTCAGGGGCTGGAAAGAACTCAAGACAGCAAAAAATGTGAGGCTGAGTCTTTTAATCCACTCTAGCATATCTCTCTGTATATTTTTTTTTTCCTGATACAAAGTTTAATTTTATTCTGCAGCCACCTAGTTAAAGAACCTGACTTTTTCCTTTTTCTCAGTTTTAGAGCAAATGGTGTGTTTCGTTCTCCTTTTCCCTCAGTAATAGAAAGCCGAGGGCTTTGGGAGCATTCAGGAAGCAGGCAGAGAATCGCTGCCTTTGTCTCTGCTTGGGCTGCCAGCCCCAGGGTGGCAGAACTGGGTTCCCATTGTCTGCTGAGAAACATTCACCAAAAATACCTCTTATGGAAAGTAAACAAACAGGGCTTGCAGGCACGTGGATCTGTTTCTAGAGAGTTTACTGTTCGAGCTTGAGTCTTATGTCCATGGCAATGCTGATTCGACAAACTCAAAGGGCTGTCTGTGCAAGTTTATTCCACTGTAAATGTTCATTGCAGCTGACAGCGAGGGCTGGGGCTCGGCTGTGGGGTTGTGTTACTGGGGCTTGCTTCACGCCTCTGTGACAAGAGTGACGAGGAAATGCTATCCGGGGCAGTGACAAGGATACCAAGGTTTGGCTGAGACGTGGTAACCTCATGCAGTTTTGTTACTGTAAAAGATGAGTCCCTGATGAAGAATCACAGAATTGTAAAATATCCTGAGTTGGAAGGGACCCGCAAGGATCACAGAGTCAACTCCTGGCTCCACACAAGCCCACCCAAAAACCAAACCCTATATCTGAGAGCGTTGTCCAAATGCTTCTTGAACTCTGGTGGGCTCAGTGCCATGACCACATCCCTGGGGAGCCTGTCCCAGTGCCCGACCACCTCTGGGAGCAGAACCTTTCCCTAACTCCCACCCTGACCCTCCCTGTCCCAGCCCTATGCCATTCCCTCGGGTCCTGTCGCTGTCCCCAGAGAGCAGAGCTCAGCGCCTGCCCCTCCGCTCCCCTCGCGAGGGAGCTGCAGGCCGCCATGAGGCCTCCCCTCAGCCTGCTCTGCTCTGGGCTGAACAAACCAAGGGACCTCAGCTGCCCCTCATGTGTCTTGTCCTCTAGACCCATCTTTGTAGCCCTCCTTTGGACACTATTTAATAGTTTTATGTCCTTCTTATGCTGTGGTGCCCAAAACTGCACACAGTACTTGAGGTGAGGCAGCACCAATGCAGAGTAGAGTGGGATGATCACTTAAGAAACAGAGCAAAGCAGTTAATTCACTTGAGGGAGCTGGAGGAGCTTCTGTTGTTCTTCTCCATTGGAGCAGAGCATGCCAGCCTGCAGGATTTCTCATGGCTTCCTCCCTTCACACGTCCCTGCTGCCCCTCCAGTGGGCTGACCAGAATAGGTTTTAGTCCCGTTTACATTAATTCCTGCTGCTGTTTTGCTGAGCTCTTGTGTGGTGTGGAGCAAGGAGCACCAAGAAGCACTGTGGGGCAAGCCTGCCTCTGAGGGGGCTGTTACACATTTCATTGGTGTTGGCAGAGGCTTTGAATGCCTCTCTGAACAAAGCCAAGATAAGCATTCTTGTAATAAAGTGAGATGAAATTTGTTTAGGTACTGCCTCTGCTCGTCCGTTCTGAATGTGTAAAATAAACCTTGTAAAGATTAACAGTACAATAAACACCAAAACACTTATTTCCCGGTATCTCTGCAGCAAATTCTGTGGTAGCTGTAGCACTTGATAGCAACATGCTGGAGGCCGGAGATAGCACAGAAATGAGCTTCCAGTTGGTGCTGTAAATGTGCCTTGTCTTGGCTTCTGCCATTCATAATCTACTTTTTCTTTTCCTTAGCAGTTCATTTTCAAATCTGACATCAAATTGTTAGTTTTTAGAATCAGTTTCTTCTTATGTGTGCATAATACATCCACTGATACCTAGCATTGCTTAAAAAAGCCAAGCATATTTCTGTGAAGTATATCTAAGCTATGTGGGAAAGACAGCTCTGTAACTCATTTATTTTTTTTTTAAATAATCTTGTGCTTGGATTTATGTGCTTAACTGACCTTTTCATAGTTACTGCCACTTTATTAGTCATTACTAGAAGGCTTTTAAAATGTCATGTTAATATTTTTTCATAATAGAAAGTTTTTTCTCAAAGACTTTGAGTGCATTTATGCCTTATGGAGGACACAAAGTGAGATAAGCAAACCTTGTTGAGTGTTGCTATAGTGTAAAAGATTTCAAGTTGTAATTGCATTGAAGAATTAGTTTCTATAAAGTGCAATTAAAGAGTTTCTTAGAGTTCAAATTAAGATTCGCATTAGCCTTAAAATTAATTTGGTAGAAATCAGACAAATTAGACATGTCAGCAATTAAAAAAGAAAAGACTGCGATCAAATTTGTCAGATGCACAAGAAGACGCACAAGAAGACATTTTTCCAAGTTTATAAACTACACAGTGACTTTGAAAATTGTCCTCTAAAATGTTGATATATTGGGGGTAAAAAAAAAGCAATGCTGTGTGAAATACTGTACTTTTTTGTGTGCTTTTTTTTTTTTTTTCCTCTCCCTGAAATGAACCTCGTATGTGCCACTTGCTGAAAAAAAAATGAAATGGTTTTGTTGCTTTAATTTGCAGGGTCTATCTGAGGCTTTTCTTGACAGAAATTTTCTGGAAAGTGTCAGCCTTGTGCAGTGGTTGAGGTCCATCTGTTAGATGCTTCCCGTCTCCTGGTTGTGAAATAGCATTTGTTTCTGCTCTGTGATTACCCTGGAGTCCTTTCTTCCTTTTGTAATTTACTGCAGTGGTACTTTTCTCTCCTCCCCTTTGGGATTAAGACATAAGCCTTTCTGTTCATTTCCATTGTATCGGAAGTTCCTCGTGAACATTATTTGATCCTTTTGACTTCACTGCAAAGAAAGAATATTTTGCGAATTGGCAAGTCACCATTCCTCTACATCAAAGAAAAGACCTCTTCAACCCAGTGAGCTGATGACAGTACTATCCAGCCTTCCTAGGAAGTCGGTCTCTCTCATGATCATTATAATGCTTACTGCCATCGGTAATCAAGAGAGGGAGAAATCCACAATAATTCTAGTTGTTCCCCGTTCCCTCTTCCTCTTCTTTTTAAATATAGCCTGTATGATGTAGCTGTGCTGAACATGCTTAATCTGCAATATGGCTCTCTATGGGAAGTTGTCTGAGCCATGCAGCTTATAGGTGTCAATCTGCAGCACGTCGCAGGCTTGTGCTGCCCTCCAGCAGTCTCGCCTTCCGCCTAAAGCTGATGTGTCAGCACTGGTATGCTTGATTTCTGAATTAATTAGGCATTCTGCTACTGGGCTTGTATGGTTAGCAGAATTCATGAATTAATAATTTTGTGCTTTCCATGGAGGAAAGAAGGTGATATGTTGTCTGTCCAGCATTTTTTTAAATTTTCTTTTCTTGCTAAAGTTAAATTACTGAATGGGTGACAATAAAAGCATTGTTGTTGGGTCAGTATTGTATAATTATGATTATTTTCGGAATTAAATTCATCCTTGCAGCTCTTTTCCCATTCTGTACTAGTACTTACTTTAGAGAGAGTTTTTGCTAGCTGTTTTAATGAAGATTTGATTTACACATTTTACTTAAGTTGGGAAAACTTCAATACTAAGCAAAAGCCATTTTTTTTCTGTCCCTCTTCCTGTTATTGTTTTTTACACTCTCTGCACCAGCATCCAGTGTCTGCTTTTCTGAAAGCAGCAGGAGCAGAGCGAAGACAAATAGGGCTTAGGTCATTTTTATCCTGGCAGGGCCAGCAGTGACAGGGGAGAGGTGGAGCTGTGGCACGGGAGGACTGGCTGTCGGGACACGGTGTTCCTCTTCACTGCTGCTCCGGGCTCTTGTCCTTGGGAGCCCGCACACGGTCGTGAGTCTTCTGCTCCAGGACCTCATTTTCATATTTTCAGAATGGAAAAATGGCAGCATATGTAGGATAATAAAGAGCAAATCACTACTGCATACCTGAAGACCTGAAGGTATATGTCTACTTGGAACACATAGTACAAAGCTAATGCAGAAATAGGGAGCAATTCTGGGGTGATGTGGTGTACAATTATTGCAGTTTATTTTGGAAAGAGTATATCTCTTGCATGTCCCTGTAAAGCCGTCCCAGACTCTTTAAGCAAGTTTTTCTCAACTGTTCCATGTGTCGTGTTGTTTAGGTTTTTCATTTTTGCAACCAAGGGCTAAGGGTGCTTCAAGAAATGTATCAAATAGGCCTTCAGTGAAATATATATACATTTATTCCATAATCCCAGTTACTAGCAGATTGTTCACTGTAAGAATAAGAGAAAATATTTTGCATTAGTGTTCTTCAGAGTAAAATCAAGCTTTTCAATGGATGCAAACAGACTGTGCAGCTTAATTTGCTGGGGATGGCCTTAACCTACAGCATGGCTGCATATTGAATCCCAAAGAGTAAATGATGATCGATCTTTGTTTCCCCTAGTTTGGATAATGTCTCTTACATGCAATGCAGCTGACCTTCATAGGAGTCTGTAAGCTGTCTGTCTTCATGGGGAAATATTTTGTGGAGAGACAGTGGTCTTAATTTCTAGAGGAATTATTAGAGAGGTTGTACAGGGAGGAGTGAAAACCAGAAGAAACCCTGGGAGGGGGGCATGGAAGAGAGGATCATCGAGAAGAAAGTTCTGAAAGAAGAACGTGGCTGATAGAAAGGAAAGCATCCTCCTTCTGACTGGGGAGGACTGGGCTGGAAATGGTGTTGCTTGCCTTCCCATATTGTTAAGTAAAATCCTTACACAATTGTACATTGAATGGCAAGCTAGTAGAGCGTATTAACTAACCCTGCAGACAGGTAAAAAGAAAAAAAAAAAATCAGGAAATATATTACTAAGTACATGGGTACTTTACTGAAGTAGAAATAATTCATGAAATCAGCAATTCTTAAACTTGCTTTTCTGTCTTTGAGTACCGTTTTCAGGCATGTGTCCTTCTTTTTCTGGCTCAGCGTTCCAAGCATGAGTCTAAAGCACTGTATTTCTGCCAAGAGTTGTTGGGGTCTTTTCTTTGGAATGGTGGCATTAGGTTGATTTTTTTTTTTATTTTTTATTTTTTATTTTTTCCCACCGACTTATGCCACATTTCTCCGTATAGCCTAGGTTGTCTTTTCACTTCTGTCTTTTAAACAAGCAGTAATGTTGAGGAATGACTTAGGGAAGTCTGAAAACAAGATGAACCTTGAGATGTCTGAATAGAAAATTGGACCAGACCTTTAAGGTATTTCTTTTGATGTGTGGGATTTTTTTTTTATTTTTTTAAATGTCTGCTATTGCTAGCAATGGTTAAATGACCTTAGGCTGACCTCCATCATTTGTTTGAAGGTTGTTTTTCAATATTTTCTGTGCTGCTGTAAGAGGAAGTTCCTGAACAAGTTTATATGATTTACATTGTGATACATATCCCTCCTCGTTGCTTTTCCTTTAACCTCTGACTAAAAGCACACGACCTCATGGAGTGCAAATACCTTGCAGACCTTGTAAATCAGTGGCAAGTTAAATGTTTGCTGATGTTTTTTAAATAGATGCAGATGTCTCTTTTAGGTCTCAAAACAGTAAGCTTGGGTGTCTAATGAAGTACATGGCTTTTATGCCAGACAGTTGTATAAAAATTTAATAAGTTACCTGGGCACCATTTCAGCAAAGTAGGTAGGGACGTGCCTAAATCCAGCTATTCACATAACACCTGTAGAGTTGCCTGTTCAAGTGACTTTTCAGTCAAGACTGAAAGAATTTTAAGTGTTTTTATTCTTATTCTTATTTGAAAAGCATCTGTGTGACTAGAGACTTAACTGTGCTCTATGAATCGGCTTAGGTTTATTCTTGCTATCTTAGTAATTAGTGTGTGTTTGGGGGCAGTCTTTTTTTCTGTGCTGCTATAAACTGAACATTAGCAGTCTGAAGTCTTATTTAATAATTGATATTTTGACATTGAGCGAACTTGTTTCTGGGCAGCTGTAAAATAACATTTTTCTTCTTAAGCGTTGGAAGCCATTTGGACGTGCCTGCTTAATTGCTTTGGGATGGAAAGGAAAGATGTGTCAAGTGGTACTGCACCGGCACCTTGCTTGTTCAATGGGCATTAGGAAACGTCCAAATATTGTGTAATGTTTGCTGAAGTGTGTTTCCATCTACTTTGGGCTCTTGATGGTGAGGAAACAGCAGCACGCAACCAGAGGATTTCTTTGTGGTCCTCTGCCAGAGGACCAGAGTGGTGGTTTCAGAGCAGAGGGTAACGGGGCTGTGGGTTTATACAAAGCCGCTTTGCCTCAGTGAAGCCGTTTCTGAGGCACGGCATAAACCCAGAGAAAAGGGGGCATCCCACGGTGTCCCGGGATAACTTGTAAAGAGACGGGCTCCAGAGAGCTTTGTCTGTTGGGGCTGCTGTCTGGCACGCAGCAGGCGGCTCTGGGTGGCTGTTGGCAAGCCTGGAAAAGAAACTTGCAGGAAGCGAGGAGCAGTCTCGGTCTGGGGTGCACTGATGGATGGTGTTTTGTAGTCGGATGATTTCTTTTCAACGTTTGTGTCTAGAGTAGTTACCAAAGCTGTTCATTAGCTTACAGAGTCTGTGGTGTTCGTCCCTGTCCCGTTTGTGGGGTGTCTGCAGCGTCAGGCCTGACAGACCTGTGTTGCGCCCTTAGTGCTGTGTGTGGTGCAGCTGCTGTAGCAGCACAAAGCTTTTCTTGTTTGCTACTGTCTCTGCACTTCTTTTCCTGACATGTTAATGTCTCATTGTGTAAACAAGCTGTGTGAACAGGGAAAGTCGTGCTCTGCTGTCAGAAACCTTGATGGGAGCGACCATCTTAGAGGGGCTGGCACAGTAGAAATGACAGCTTGCCAGCGATGTCCTCGGGGCAGTGCCGCAGGGCAGAGAAGGCAATAGGAGCTCCTAATGACTTCATCCTGACAGTGACACGTGCTGAGCAGCTCTGGATTTTGGACGCTTCATCAAAGCAACCATTTATGAGGTACGTGGCCATGTTCACCCAAATCTTAGTCAGCCAAGGGTGGGGCCTGTTCACAGCTGTTTCATTAACCACTTTGCATTCAAAACCAACTCTTGATGCATTGGCTAGGATCTCTTGCACAGATGTCTCTCCCATGTGCGTCTTCTCCAGCGGCCAAGCTTTTTGAAGTGTTTTATGACTTCTGACAAGGAAACTTGTAGCCCTTGCTGTTTGCAACAGTGTGAGGGACCCAGTGTGTTTTTAGTATTATCCCATTCTCAACAAGGAGATCCTTTTCTGTAGTTGTGTTTCTTCAGCAAACAGGAGACCTGCAAGGTTCATTAACTGATCCTTAAAAAAGACTTTTATTAGCAATTGTATTTTGAGTATTTCAGATTGAATTTTTGTCTTTGCATGTTAAAGTATTCCTTCTATGTGATAGCAGAAAATCTTGTCATATAACCTGTTCATTAGAAACTTCTTATTGAAACAATTAGTGTGGTAAAATATCAAGTAAATGACTTGTAGAAAGAATATAGAACAATAACTAAGTATAATTGGTATCAAGAACTTTTCCCTGATGCAACTGAGGGGTAACTTCACCGTTGGGGAAAGATTCCTTTACAGACATTAGAAAAACTACTCTTTTCCATAAGAAATGTAAATTATAAGTGCTTGCAAGATACCACCCTGTTAAGCCTCAAATATGCTGCAAAATATCTAATAACAGGTGAAGAGCCTTTAAGTTCTGCCTATGTCATAACAATGGTAAAGTTTATAAGATTATGGAGAAAACCGTCCTTTGTTGTCATCAGAGAATAAAATGAAAAATATCTGTCCTGAGTAATCATTTTCATTTTGCTTCATCAAACAAGGCACTGATTAGATACATTCTAAAAAAGTCATGATGCTCATATGCTCATGGTATCTTTTTGTTTCTTGTAACACCAACTGTATACTTGAGTTGATTACAGCAGAGCAAGAACAGCTATGATAATGCTAATCATGTCTTAATAATTTCAACCCTATAGTACTCACGTGACAGAAATCCTGCATTTATTCTACTTCTTGAAGAGTAAATTTGCATAATAATTTCTGATATGTTTACACAGTGAGGTACAACAACGTGAAATATAACGTTCCCAAATATTTACCCCCCCCCCCCCCTTCCTGTCCCTCTCACCACCTTTTTCTGGTTATTCTGTGACTGTACTGGCTCACTCCTACAGAATTCAATAGGAGTGAAATTATTTCAAACACTAGTCTCACAAAATCTCAGTGAATGGAGGAGAGAGGAAAGTGGGCTCACTATAGGCTGTGTAAAGCTAAGCACACGTGTGGATTCACAAGCCTAGTTGTAGGCTCAAGACATTCTGATAATGAGATGGAAGAAAAATAATGTATCAATACAAAGAGTGAAAAAGCAGTTGTTTTGCATTGCAAAACATGAATGTAGAATGCTCTTAACTTTATTCCTGAGTGTAACTGCTGGAAAACTTTGCTGACATGTCTAGAGAAAGTTAGTCACTACATCATTCTAAACAGAAGACATTATTCTCTAGTCTTCGTCTTTCCAAAAAGCAAGCAATATTCTTAAAGTTGTAAAATCATTACTCTAGCAGGGAAAGGGAAGACTCCAAGACATGCAGTTTTAAAATACATTAAAAGATGAAGTTTTTGAAAAGGAAGGTAGGGCAGTCTGGCAAATTAACTTTCTTCAGCCCTGTAAATAGGGGTTACTTTGATGTTTGAAGTTAGGAACAGAGCAGACTTTCAGATGAGCAGTTTTAAAGGAATTAAGTTAAGTGACGTGCTAATATTGAAGACTGATTCTGTTGTGGATTTATGCATTTATTGCTATTAAACTGAAAAACTAACCAACTGAAAGGCTTATCATCCATATTTAAATGCCAACTTTCGAGTAGCTTTCTCAGTGAGAGGCTATACAACATGCAAAGGGAAAAACGATATGCGAAGAAAGGAGATGTTTTTAATACTAGCAGAATCAAATTTTAAAAAAGAAAAAAGCAGACCAAAATACACAGCGTTATTAAATTGGCCAAATGTAGGCTTGGCCACCCACAATCACAGCCAAGTTTTAAATTCCTTTATGCACCAAATGTTTACAACAAGAGTGCTGCTGTACAGCAAACGCAACTTCTCTTCTGTAGTGAGCGATCGATGGTAAAGACAACACTATAGCACTTTCTTTGAGAAAGAGATGAATTAGCCAAAAAATATTCCATCTCTCTTCTGCAGCATTGGACTGCGCAGATCCTGCACGTTTACAGTTTTCAAAATCCACTACTTTAATGTAAGCATGCGTGCACACTGATATTCAGCTGGCTACGATCATCTAATTACTGTGATTATATGCATGCATACTTCATCACTTTTTTTCTAACGAAGCTGGCAGTGCAAGAGAAGCTTGGCATTTTATCTACTGTATAATTTGCTTGTTTTTATGCTTAGTGTAACAGCTTGCTGAATGTGTGCTGAAGTGAGACTTCGATAAATAACAAGGGGAGGGCAGGCGCACAGACACGTGGAGCACTAGTGGTCATTGCACCTACCCAAAAAGACCTATCAAACAGGTATGAGGAAGGCCAAAAAAATGAGAGGAAATTCACAAGTAATTTCTGCTTCTTGGGCATGTTGACACATGCATCTTCAATTTCTTTTTCCTTTGGGGAGTAATTTCTCATTGGATGAATGCAATCTACTTTTTGTTACTTTCAAGAGGATTCCTGCAACCACCCAGGGCGCACTCAGCTGCAGGTATTGCCTGGTGGGCACAGCAGTTCTTGACTGGAAAAAAAAACAACAACAAACAAACAATGCAGTATTTAACAGAGCATTACATTTTAGCAGGTGGGTGGAGGGGAAGACCTCCTTTTTCAGAGTTCACTTGCTGCCCTTGATTCTGGGGTGGAGGCAGCGAGGGCAGGGAGAATTAATTGGCTACCTCTAAAAGGTCTCTAGGTTGCATTAATAATCATTGGCTTGTGATAATGTTGTAGTTTATTCATAGTTTGCCCTCTTGGAGAATTAATCCAAGAGCAGGGCCTGGCCTCTAGCTGGGCCACTGCAGGTTAATTTGCTGGGAGAGGTAGTTGCCACCATCTCCCTAAGTATCTTAAGATAGCTTAAACCCAAAAGAAACATATAAATAAATATAAAGGGGAGGGAGGGCTAAGAATATTCACCATTTAAATCTTCCCAATGCCAGGTTATCAGCTACACTCTCCTAACCCCCAGGACACGCTGCCTCCACTGTGCTGATCGAAGCAATCGGTTTTCGGGGCCACTGGTGGGTGGAAGTAAACAGTCACCCCTTCTGCCTGTCCTCCTTCCTGCCCACCGGAGCTGCAAACCAAAGTCTTTGCCTGCTTGAGGGCCACCAACAGCTATGCCTGCCCCATTGGGGTGGAACTGAGGGGCAGAAGAGCCCCAAGGGGTAATTTGCTGTCAAGATGTGGTGTTGGCTCCTCGGTGGTCTTGTGGTACCTCTGAAGGAGAGGGCTGTCATAGAATCACAGATTCATTAAGGTTGGAAGAGACCTCCAAGATCATCTGGTCCAACCATCACCCTACTACCAATATCGCCCACTAAACCATGTCCCTAAGCACCAGATCCTTATGTGAGGTGTGCATTGCAAAAACACCACGTTTCACCCGCTCTTCTGGCAGAGCAGGTGGAGCTGTGCTGGGAGCCTTCTTTTGCAGTCTGTCCAACAGAGGAGCTCAGGTTTTAAGACTGTGCATCACGTCCTCCAGAACTGTGCATTTTCACTTGATAATTTTCTGAGTTTTGAGTTGAAAAATTTTTGGTGTTTGCACTTGTTCTTAAAGCAGTGGGTGGTTTTTATTTGTGTTCTGATTTCTTAGCTTTTAGAATGAACTTCAGTAGCATATCCAGGTTTTTCTCTGTAAGCTTGAAGTCTCATGCTCAGAAGGCTTTAGAGAATTTACAAAAGCACTCGATATTATGAGACTTGGCAGTAAAATGAGGAAAGGTAGGTTAACCTCCATTCTCAGTTCTGCCTGGAGTGAGCTCATGTAAATTCTCGGTTACCTCTTAAAGGTCACCAGGTTGCAGTATGAGTCATTGGCTTGTGATATTGTAGTTTAGTCTTATTTTGTCCTGTTGGGAATTCTAGCATTATGACAGGAAATTAATGTTTTCTTATCTAAACTTAGGAAAAAAAAAAAAAAAAAAAGACACCGATATTTTGGAAAGTATTCTCAAAATGAGAATTCTGAAATACTGGCATATGTTGCCCAGAGAAGCTGTGGATGCCCCATCCCTGGAGGTGTTCAAAGCCAGGCTGGATGGGGCTTTGAGCAACCTGGTCTGGTGGGAGGTGTCCCTGCCCATGGCAGGGGGTTGGAACTGGGTGAGCTTTAAGGTCCCTTCCAACCCAAACCATTCTGTGATCCTGTGATTCTATTTTTGGGGAGCCATTGAAACGTTAAATTTTAATAATGATGCGAAACTTTTTTTTAATTAATAGTTTAAGGTACTAGTTAGAAATAAGGCACACGACCTACTGTTCTGAATAAAGAGATGGAAGGCAAAACAATTGGCACAGAAATGACATGTTTTAATTTATTTTAGTTGAAAATGTAAAGTTTTTATTTGAAGTATTTTTTACTGTCAGTTTCTCCTTTGCCCCCCACACCATTTTTTTTTTTTTCATCTGCCATATGCTGCATGTCTTCTTGCAAGAGCACTGGAGATAGATCAGATCTAAATATACTTTTTCTCAGCTTTAGCACAATGTGGCAATGATCCTGATTGGGACTTGAAAGTTCTTCAGGATAAAAATATTAAGGAATCTGATGCCATATTTTAAATGGGTTGTTTATGAATATGGGAGGTGCTTTGAGCCTTCTGCAGAATCAGCGTTTCTCCAAAATGTCCTGATATTTCAGTTGAATAATGTATCAAACAAACCCAAGGGATATTAAGTAACAGAAAAAAAACCAATCGTTTCTGCTTTTTAGTCAGATTTTGTATATATGGTATATTCTGACGTTCTGCTATGAATTGTACGTCCCCTGAACAGGGATTTCAAGAAGGGTAAATATATGTTTGGACTGTATTTAAAATTCTAAAGTTCAAATGAGGAAAACAAAATTTGAAGATGTGATAAATAAAACTGCCTCCTGAAACTTTTTTTTTCCATACTAATAAAAGCAACTCCTCCCACAGAGCAGGGTCTTGAAACAGCTCTGACATATTTTTACGCTGTCATGCTGAAGCAGCTGTGTCTGTGGGAAGTACACAGTTTGATGGAGACTGTCCTGTGTTTGCGCTGTGCTTTTTTTCATCCCAAGCAGGACTTGTGGCTGCCATGGGTTACTCAAAGCAGGTAAGCAGGAGTCATAAAATAAGGCAGCACAGTCTGAATTGCTGGGAGGAATCACAGCCGTGCCTGAGTGCTGTGAGGCTGTTTCTTTGGTAGGTGAGAATAAGCGGGGCATTTCTCTGAGCTCTGTTCTGCCTTGGCCTGGAAAACCCAAGATATTTCAAGGCAACCTGTTCTTCTGTCTGTTATTTATAATTATAATGGTGTCTAAATGCAATTTTCAAATGCAATTATCCACAGGATTCAATGTGATGGGGAGAGACCACACTAGGTTGGATACAGGAAGCTGTATAGCAAAGAAAGGAGGAGCTGAGAGCAGCCAGCAGTGGCTTCGGCATGCCGTGGCTGGGCTGCTTCCAGGAGCCTGAGCTAGTTCGGGGTTTTCTGTATACTACAGTTTGTGCCATCTAGACATAACTACGTACTTATTACCCAAGGCATTATCCCTTCCACAAAATAGGCAAGGTAAGGCAGGATGATAAGAGGGTACTCTGAAGTACGGGGGACTTGCTTGGGTTTCCTGACAAGGTCTTGGACAGGCTGAGATCTCACACGTCTCTATCAGGGTCCTGCCTGTTGGCCGGGACAGCCTCTTTGTAGGTTGTTCCCTGATCATTCAGTGGATGAAGAGCAGCTCTTAGTTTAAATGGAGGTAGAGAAAAGCAGAAAGCTATAAGCCTGTTGACAGCGTGGTGTGGATAGCAGTTGGGGAACAGCAAGCGAGTTTCCTTTGTCCTTTTGTTTTTTGGGGTATGCAGCAGCATTGTAGACTGTGGAAAGGAGAGCTTACTCTGTGAGATTCCAAATGCAGCTAAATATGGGTGAAGGTCCAGACTTCAAGTGTTGCAGCAGGATAGGGGGAAGCGCAGTATATATCTAGCCTTATAGGTAATTTTATAGCATTTCTGTGTAGGCAGAAGCACTTAAATTTCACAATTCTGTGCTGTCCAAAAATGCACAGGAGTTTTATTTAGCAAGACTATTAAGAAATAGAAACCTACTTTGATTTACTAGATGAGCATGATTTTCCCCTTCTTTACTTTCTTGTCTTTTCACGTCCTCTCTGCGAACTGTTTTGGATTTGTAGGTGTTCATTTCATTCTGTTAATTTCCTTTTTTTCTGCAGCAGAGGAATCTAGAAGTACGGCTGGGTTTTGTTTTAAATCTCAGTAATGAATAAATAAATAAAAATAATTAATTTCGTCTAAAGTACACAATCTTTCTGTGTAGAATTTTGGGCTTGGTGTTTATATAAAATAAACAATAACTTCCAGTTCAGGAATGTTATTGTTCACGTTACTGCAACTTACTGGAAGAAATAAGATCTGATTTACTGACTCATTTTAAGGATATTTTGATTCTTCTTTCTAAATCAAGCAACTGTTTTGTGGATTTTTCTTGTTGTTGTTTATTTATTACTGCTCACATCTTGGCAGCTAATTCTGTGTCTCTTATCATGCTGTTCTGAATCCGTTGTTTGTGGGTGGAGGTTTTTTGCTGGCCTTTTTTTATTTTTTTTCTCATGGCTCATATTAAATCTTTTTCCCATCATAGCATCTGCATTTCTCCATCTTCCCAATGAGATGCGTTAGTAGGAACATTCTCATAGAACTGAATTGGAGTATTGATGTTTGCTTTCTGTAGGTATCTGACATAAATTCTGTGGGCTGAGAGAGGAGGACTGAATGTGCTGCTGGACCTGCCTACATCAAACTGAGGCTATCCCCACTTATATTAAAGACCTGCAGAATCCCAGGTGTCTAGGAGGAACTTAAAAGCCCAAATTCCACTGGACTTCCTCTGACAAGTTAGAAGAAAGCCAGCTAGATAGTAATAGGAAAGGCCAGTCAGTAGGGAGTAATAACTATGGGTGTGTAAGCAGAGTTTAGTTTGGGCTCTATCTTGCAAGAAAATCCCCACCTTACAGTGCCATTATTAAAGTTCGCGTTTCCTAACTTTTATTAAGCCTTACTTTTTCTCAGTTAAGTCTGTGGTTACATTTCAGCCACATAAAACGTTAGCTGGACTGTTGCTACACATCCTTTTTGCTCTGCCCCATGTGGAGGACATGTGCCAGGTGTTGCTGTCCTGAAGCCAGTCCCAGAACTTGTTCCCACAGGGACTTTGAGGCTTGTTCAGAGCCAGGAGGCATAATATGGTCTAAAACGAACAAAACAATTCCCCTTCCCCTCCAGAAAGTGGTGTTTTCATGGCGTTGTCACCGTGTGAAAATATTTAACTAGAAAGTTAGTGCAACTGCAATCTTCAAGTCTTTCGGCAAGCATTACTATGCAACTACCTGTTTGAATAAGCTCTCGTGGAATAGGAAGCATCCACCTATATCAAAATCTGTTAAAATATTTATGAATGAAAGAAACCCTTGCTAGGGAGGTCTGGTTCACTGAGTCAGTCCCCTGCTGTTACAGGCACCCCACACCATGTAATAGGGCTCATGTATTAGCCGAGCTCCACCTTAGGCTTCCTGCCTCCACCACTCCCATCTGATGTCTCCTTTTCCTGGTGTGAAGAACCTTCTAATTTCAGGCACAGATGCACCAACAGTCAATTTAGCCATACTTGTTCTTGTGCCAAATTAAATCATTTTTAAATCAAATTTAAGTAGCTCTTCTCTTTTTCAAGGCATACTGAATACATATGAGGGACACTTAGAGCCATCTCGGAGTGCAAATACACCACGCTCTTTCTGGTATCCTAGCACACGAGTAGTTATTTTTCCCCTTAACCACTTCTTGATGAAACTTTTAGACTTAGTGCTGAGGATATGCTGGCAAATCTTGTCTCAGTGTCCTAGATGAAAAGTTGACTTGTGCAGTGGTCTGGTCTTTGTAGGAGCCTCCTAGCAAGCGCCCTACCCACCTTAATGTTCTTCTTAATTCCCATCTCCACTCCAACAGTCTTGCATGCTGCTGAGTTAGGACTGACATATTTTCTTTGCCTAAAAAATGAGCTACTGTGTTTAAAAAGAGCGTCATGTTGGTCTGTGATTTGGTTTTATTTTATTTTTCCTGGTGCTGGCAAACTGATGCTGTGTTTTATTCTGTTTTCCTTTAACCTCTTTCTTTAATTACGCCTCCCATTACAGCATGTTCCAATGCCATATGCTTCTACTGAGGTGATTTTTATTAGCAGCAGTTGCCTGGATTAGTTGTTTTTGTTTTCTGTTTCCTCTGGTTTTTTTTTTTGTTGTTGTTGTTTAGTGGATTTTTTTTGAGTGTTTGAACACTTTAAAATCATATATCACCCTATATTTAACAGTTTTATTGAAGTCCTTGCACCTAGCCTTGCAATTTCATTTGCCAGTTCTTTAAGAATCCATAGATGGTGATTACTGAGGTGTATCTGGTTTTGAGTGCATTAAGGTCTCTGGGTCTTGCTTCTGTTTTCATGCTCTGTGCCTCACAGGCGTCTTGGATTTCCCAGGCTGGAAAATAAGAAGGATAATTCCATTTGGAGACTGTTGAAAGTTGCCTGTAGGACACACTGACGTCAGATTCTCTGTGCAAGTGTTACGGGATGCTTAAGCGAAATTTTCATTTCATTGTTTAAAAGACACGGTGATGCTGTAGAAAAAATGAAAACTGTGTTCTGACTTCTTTTTCCACCCCGGTAGAGTATTTCTCCCACTCCTCATCCAGCCTCTGTGCTGTGCAACGTGCTTTGAAAGCCGCAGCAATTCCTCTTCCCAGGACTGCCCCCTTCCAGGTGACCCTTCCAGGCACCGCGTCCTTTTGCCCAGGAAGAGGCTTGTGCTCGCACAGCTGCTTTGCTGAACTCTGTCAGTGTAAAAGGAAACAATTTCTCTGCTACCTGTCAGGATTTTGCAAGGACAAAAGAGGCAGAAACATATGGCTGGGTTAAGAAATGTGAATGCAATGTGAGTATTACCTCCATCTCAACCCAACGTGCCCTTTGGATGCTAGGAGTGGGTGAGATGTGAATGATGGAAAGCCAGACTGACTCAATTTGGTGAGTTTAAATAGTCCATGAGGTTTCCATTGGGGGCTTTGTTCATGGCATGTTGAAGTCCTTTCAGGTTCATAAGCAGTGTTTCCCCTTCTAATGAGGTGAGGGAACCTGGATGGTCTCCAGTTTCACTGCAGGACTGTAGAGCAGGCATAAGCAGGTAAGAAAATGAAGCCACCAGAAAAAAATCCTGAAGAAGGATTGTGACTTTGCATGGTGGTTCTTTCACTACTTCTCTTAAAATAAAAAATAAAAATTTGAAGCTCAGCAGATGGCCACATATGTTGCTGAGACTGTAAAGATGGAGACTGAAGGTGCTCCAAACCTTAGAAAGCAGTTACAAATCCCGTTAAATTCAGGTTGCTGTTTTCAGAGGGAAGCTGGGGGGCGTTGGGCAAGGAAGGTTTTTGAAGCTCACGCAACATCAAATCTCTAGCGACGGTGTTTTCCTTTTTCTTCCTCTGGGGGCTAGGACTGAATCATACAGATGAAAATTTTAGAATTTGATTTTAAAATGTACAGTTTTTAAATCACCAGACGTGAGAAAGCAAGGGCTGTCATTCTGAACACTAGAAGTTATGCAGTGGGAGGGATGCTATTGCTTCAACAACTGCCTGCCCTGGGACCCTTCTCTTTGGATTGCCACTGGAGAGGCTTGTTCAACTCTAATGGTTTTTTTGTCATTGTCAAGCCAACTTCTTTTAGTCTTTCACAGAGCAGAAAAGGAAAGCCTTGCTCACATTTTAAAGAGTATTTGAAACCTATAGTTGCCTCAAGCTGTGGCTTCCTGTGCTGTGTGGTAGAGTGTCTGATAATGAAAGATGAAAGCTTTCTATTTTTGTCCTGTGAATGTGGCTCATGTTTCATGGGCCAGATTGGTTGATTTTTGTGTGTTCCTTTTCAGTGCATTCTTTTATCGTGGGGAAAGGCAAAGGAAGGAGGGAATAGCAACTTCATTGAGATGCTAAATTTAGAGTGTTTAGAAAAAAAAAGTGTGTGTGTATTCAGGGTCTTCCCAGCATTTCAGACTCGAGGCACCTGAAAAGGCTGATTTATGACTCAGCACATGAAGCTGAAAGGAGGGTGTCCGGGCACCAGAAGCCCCCTTGCTCTTCTCCCCAACAAATCTATCAGAGGCTGCAAATCTGTGCACCCTGTGACACACGAAGACAATCTTTCTCTGTCTGTCGTTTGAGGCATACGCTGCAGATATAGCTGTCAGTGGAGTGTTTCGATCTTGACACGCTTTAAAATACACTTTTAAAGCACACCGAAAATCAATTACATATTTTTAAATTTTATGTGCCTCGTATAGTGAAGAGCTTGACACAATACAATATTTTTTGTTTTCATAAAAGCGGTTTCTAAGATGAGGTACAGCAGATTTGTGCTTTTCTCCAGCTATGCAAAGTACAGAGATAATGTTAAATGGAAAAGGGTGAGTGTGGAAAGAAAAAATAGAGGAGGGCTCATCATTTTCTGCCTCTTGGGTATTGTATTTTCTTCCTTAGATTATCTGGGAAACTTGATGGTGTGAACTCTAGCTGTCTAAGTACTTCTATGGTATGAGCATAAAACCACAATGTGGTTTGTATTTTCTTTTTCTAAGGCCCTTTTCACTGGGTCATACTCCCACCTCGCTTTGCTCTCAGGTGTTACAATTTACACATTCTTTTCCAGGTTGGTCCATACCTTCATAAAGTACATCTCTGCAGTAGCGTTGTGGAATGAAATACTGTATCTACTGGTTTGTTCCTGCTCTAGGAATATTTCTGTGGAGACAAAAGCCGCGTACTTGTGTGTCCAGTGCTTTAGAGCAGATGCCACCCTTGTTCTCCAGGAGGCCATAGCCCAGGATGCGATACTGGCTGCAAACCCAATCCAAGAAGCTTTACTGCTCAGGTTGCCCTCTCCCTGTTCACAGTTAACCCCTTCCAACCAACTTTTTGACATTTTATACGATGAGCTCCCAGATTAGGAAGGTGAGAACAGCCGAAATGACAAATGGTAAAGCTTTGTACAAGAGCTGACTTCATGTTAGTTCTGGAATGTGAGCTCCATGTTTGGTTTTACTTGGTTATGAAAATACAAGGTTCTTATGTCTTCCTATCTATCCGCACTTACAAAATAGCATAAAGGGCATCTTACAGGTTTTTCTTTTGATCCTTCTTGTTGTAATTCCAGGTACCGTATTCAGAAGACATACAGAAGTACAATTTATTCAAAAACAAAGTGATGAAAAGGAATAGATGCTTGAGAGCTGCACTTGGAGTATACTTGCAGGGAGATGCTGCTGTGCTCTCTGTGTGCTCTGAGACTAACAGCCTCTTGCTGCTACAAGACCTTTGCACACCGGTTCCCCACCTCTCCCCAGCACTTTAGGAAATTAATGTACCCAGGCATTACATACACTTGAGCTGGCATCGTGATAAGTGAAAGAGGTCACGCTGAAGCCAGAGCGGAAGCAGACTATGGCTGGTGCGCAGGATACAAAGCAGGCGTCAGTCGGTGTGTCCTGCTCTGTGGCTGGGTGTGCGTGCCGGCTGCGTGGTCCCAGCGAGATAAAATCACAGGAGGGTGACTAAGATGCCTGGCTAAACATTTACGGAATCTGGTTAAGCTGTGGCAGATTGATCATTCACAAAAATAATTGGCTGTTATGTCTGCTTTGCTTGTTTAACATGAGACAGGGAATTGTTACGCTGTGCGCTGCGGGCTGGTTTTGTACAGCTTGGTACCTGCTACTTTTCCACGTGCACAAACTTTTTCAACACTGCTAGAACTAAATATTTTTCCCTTTAAATTAAATATATCCACAGCCAAACAAAATCCCCAGGTGAGCTGGGTATCCTGGTGCCCATGGGATTGCTGGAGGGTGGCCAGTGGGACTCGCTGACCGAGGATGAGTGTGGGAAAGCAGCAGCGTTTAAGCCTAGAAATGGGAAGTGCTGAATCCTGGTGGTAGTTGGCTACGCACAGCCAGAAGCACTTTGAGAGCAGAGTCTGAGCTCCATAAAACAGCTGGTGACATGTCTGTAGTTGAAAGATGGTTTTGGCTTACAATCCACAGCCCCACTCAATGAGTTACAGAGCAAACTGCAATTACTTTTTGCGTTTTGTTTGGTAGATGGCTCTTTTTCAATGGTGTTTGGGATAAATGGTGCTCTTCCCTTTTTCCTGTCTCCCTCCCCTCTAACAATATAGTGCAGTTATTTCTCTGCAGGCTTACTGCTTTCTGTTGGCTTTCTTCCCTTTCTCCTGCTTGCTGCTTGGAGCTGAGTCGATAACTGGCATTGCCTTCTTCAGAGCAGAGCAGGGAAAGGAGGTGATCCAATGGCATCTTACAAACTTGGGCATCAGCAAGGTCCCACACTGCATCGGTGGGGTATTTCCACCGTTAAAAGGGGTTTTACAGAGTGGGGAAGAGCTCTGTCAGAGTCAAGTTTGTCTGCAAGAAAGGCTGCGTAAACCCACGGAGGAGTTCTGATTAGCCAATGCCTGTTTGTTAATGGTTCCATCTTCATGACAAATTGGAGTTGTGGAGGGAGATACAACTACAGGAATCGGCTGGGAATTACTTTAAGTGGAAACACCCCCAATCATTAATGAATTGGCAATGTAATGTCTTTATTAAAGAAAGCATCCTTTTTTTTTTATTATTCTGAGAGGCAATAATAATGAGCAGCAGTAGTTCTAATATTGGTTACAGTGTCTAAATGAAAGCAAAAAAAAATGTTTCCAGCAGTAAATTACTGCTTTTATTTATTTATTTCTTAGTGGCACCACTAATACCGTTTCGGTATTGCAAATCTCCACTGCTGTCTAGATGTATGCCTGCTGAACTGAGGGGGGAATCACAACAGTTCAGCAAAAATGAATGAACGAAAGAATTGAAATGTATATTTAATATAAGAACATTGAAGCATGCCCAGAGGAAGAGCTGGTGTGCTGCGTGGAGTAATGCCCATCTCTTTGTAGGAAGGAGACTTCATTGCTGGAAGATTTTTCTGGAAGTCTTTAAGGTTTTGAGGTAAATTTTTGCATTCTGTAAAGCACGATGGCAAAAAGCAAAGAGCTGAAACTTTCTGCTGATAACTTTTTATAATTTGCAGAAGAACGTTATTTAATATCCTTGCTGAGCAAATTTAATTATTGCTGATGAAAATTGGGGCTTTAATACATATGTGACCCAAGGCAAACAACTTTGAAACAAGCCCGTTCCTGAATTTTTCAGCTTTAGCAGATGCCTCGTTTCAGACAAAACTTCACATACCCATGACTCACGGCCACCAACCAGAAGTATTTTGTTGTTCCTAAGGGTACAAAGCAATTTCTTTTGTATTTTGGGCAGTGATTCATGGCTGAAAAGCATGCCAGTAGTGCTTCTAAAGGTAAATGGGATGCAGTCATTCTGTGGATGGAGTTTTTTTTTTTTTGTAGGGATGGACCCTGGTTTGGATTCTCAAGCTGCTCTTCGTGTGGTTTCTCCTATTTTGGGATCACCTAGATTCAACGGTGTTGGGGCTGTCACAGCCGGTTGAGAGGCTGTGATGGGAAGGTATAGTCGATAGCTGGCATCTGTTTGGCACGTCTCCCTCATGGGGAGCATCAGGGCAACAGGCATCAACTTAGCAAACAGGCAGAATTTGCCCAGCCTCTGGAGTGCAAGAATTTCGCCGTACCTGGGTAGATGGGCAAATGACTGCGTTCCCTCGTGTCTCCTTCCTCAGAGGCACAAATTTGGTTTCATGAAGGATGTGGACTGCAGCCGGCTTCCCCAGTGGCTCCTCTCATCTGCTGACAGTGTTGTAGACGGAAGATAAATTGCTCGTCATTGCAGTCTGACGGCTGCCGAGGGAGCAGAGCAGGATTAATTCCCAGAGTTATTCCTTATTTCTTCTACCTGCATGGATGCTCACTACTGAATTTCTAACACCTTTACAGCGATGAAAAGTAATATAACAATCTGTCCTGTTCATTTGGCGTACAGTTAACATCTTACATAATACGATTAGTGTGTTGTTATTTGTATCTACAAGGAAAAAATCTGGATTGTTAAAATAAACTGGTAGTGCAGCCCTGTTGTATACGGTGGAGGCCTTGGGGTATGACTTGTGTCATTGCCTTGACCTCCAGCGATGAAAACCTTGCAGTTTTCCATCTTTGCTCTTCAGCAGGTGCATTGCCATTCTTATTACCTACCTCTACAGTTTGTTCGGGGCAACAGGGGATATCAGGTAGTTGTGTATTTTTGTTGTATTTATACAAGGCTCTTCTCTGGTGATGAACCCAACCCTGGAGCTGTTTTATTTATTTATTAATTAATTTATTTAAATGCATGTGGTAATGTACAGCTGCTCTGTAATTAAGAATAGGCAGTGAGGCTTGTTTACCTTGCATTGCAGCTGTCAGTTAACTATTCGGGTGGATGTGGAGAAGCAGTAGCAAAACAATAGCTTGCATGAAGATAGAAGATACATCCTGAAGAGCCTCAGGGGTGGTTAATAGACAATTCCTGAGCTTTTAGCTGTTAAGTCAGCTCTGGCCAGGTTACAAAACATGTTTTGTCTGGCAGCGGCAAGGCTCGGTGAGCCAAAGGCTTACGAACGGTTAAAAGGAGCCTTTCTGACAGAGCTCAGGCAGCTGCTGGGGAAGAGCCTTGAAGAGGAGGAGGTCAGATCTTACCTGGGTTTCCAGCACTGGATGTTGATGGTCATTTAGGTAAGCTGGGTTTGTGGTGTGTATTTCTTGTTTCAAAGCCTTATTTCTCTCGTGCTTGCTTTCTACTGGTAGGATTAAATACTGGGTGGAGGAGTTGAATACAGCTGGTAGCCGCCAGGAGGGAGAGGGTGCTGCTGGGGGTGTGCAGCACGGGGCTTCTCACAGTCAGGGCCCTATGTCCCCTGTGTTAACATCCTACGTGCTGCTTTATGGATGTATCAAAAGGAACCCCTGTAGGATGTTGTGTATTAAAATGTCTGTTTTCAGGTTGCAATTTATTAGAAATTTTTGCTGAAGAGGAGAGTCAGCTGTTGGTTTTGGTGGGTGGGAGTCTGTTTATTTGGGTCCTTGAAAGGGAAAATTCTTTCATAAAATGAAGCCTCATTGCTGCATGCAGTTCTGGGAGAGATGCTGTGTGTTTTTGCACTGCTCTCATCAGAAAGCAGTATAGCTGCAGCGGTACTACATGCTGAGACTCACCTAAAATACTCTTATTGCATTCTCTGTAAGATTTTATGCACTCAAGCACGTTACCTTTTACGGAAAGAGCCTTTGCTAATTTTATTTTAGTAATCTGCAAGGAGTTGCTAAGTATACCTAACAAATGGACTGCTACCTGTGTTGTTGTGAAGAATATTGGAAGAAAAACTAGATGATGTTTTCAGCTTACTTAGTACCAAAGAAGTCCTGTAGAAAAATGTACACTTTTTTTTTTATTTTCACCCTCCATTGTGTATTTTTCTGTGAATGTAACTCTATGAGAAAAAAGAAATCTGAAGAATGCCTTGATTTTATTTTCCCGCTATTTGGTTATTACATTAGAAGTAAGAGGACTATCAGGCTGTATGCTTTCATGTTTTCCATTTCTATTTCACCATCTGAATACATAAGCTATACTTCTTGTATCAGACAAGTTTTTGCCTCATAGTCTCAGTGGAAACAATGTCTTCTTCCGTGATGCTGTTGAGGGTACCATATACGTGACCATTGCAAGCAAAACAAACTTTGTGTGAGCATAGTCAAACATTTTTTCTGATTAAAAGCATCTTTGTTTTCTTTTTTTTAATTTTTTTTATTTTTTTTTAAAAACAGCATGAACCTTTTAGAAAACTGCCTTAAGTGTGAATGTACTTGTCTTGGCTGAAGTGATAGCCTAAATGGAAGCTAAAAGCACACTTCATAAACCACTTGTGTATTGGGAACTGTCAGGAGTGCCAGCGTTACAACCGACTTGACCAAGATGACATGCTTTATGTATGTTAGGGCATATGAACTAGGCATGCTACCAGGTTGATTAGCCCAGGCTTGAAGGTTATTTTACAGTTAACTCATTTCTTTTCTTCAGTCTTCTTGAATTTGCTTTTCAATTCTGTGAATTAACATCAATACACATGGGAGGACATTTTCTTTGGATCCTGCACTAAATTATTCTGAACGATGCAGAAGCTCTGACACTGAGAGGAGTTGAATGTCTCCTCATCTATGCTGTTAATAGGCTTTTCACAGTATATTTTTGCACCTATTTGAAGAAGTGGTATTAGCCTTCCAATTACTGTCCAATCTCTTTGATTATGCCGATGAGCAGTTATGCAACATGTCTGAGTAGCTTCCTTTCTCTGAAGAACGGGCAAGGGCTGACAGGACAAGTGTTCACTTCTGCATTCAAATTAACTCTCGAATTGAAATTCAGAGCTCAGGCTATGGATACTCTGAGCAGGTACCCAGTAAATTAGGATAAGAGGCTGCTAGCTCGTAAAGAATGAATGTGATGTGGTAGCACAGCGTCAGCAGAGCTGGATTTCACTCTGGTGCTTCTGAAACGTGAAGTGTAAATTCGTACAGCGTTTTCATCTTCTATCCATTGTAGGAAGGGGTGACTTTCTGTTTTCTTTTTAAGGTTAACCAGCCCAAATGGTACTGACTGTTCTAGTGGTTGAACAAATATGTGAACCCTTCTGTGTGGGCTTGTTGCTGTGCTCCCCAGTGCCCTTGTGACCTGCTGTTCCAGCTTCCAGCCTCTGCTACTCCTTCCGGGACCTCCACGGTTCCTCTACTGCAGCCCTTTGGACGCGCAAGAGCTTTGCCAGACTTATCGGCGGAGACATCTCCAAATGAGGCTTCTGTGTCTGTTACAGTGCTTGGGGATGAGCTGCCAGATGATAATTACTAGAGTGGAGGGCTGCCAGGGCTTGGTCTATGTACCTAAATCACAGAAAGACTCCAAGTCATCCAGCTGTGGTATATTGCTGGCTTATCTAGACGTGCAATCGCATCACCCTCCCTCTTCTGCTCTCTTCTGCAATAAAAATACCCACCTCATATCTGTTCCTTTCTTAAAAAAAAGAGAAAAAAAAAAAAAGGAACCTAGGCTGTCTGTTTTCTTTGTGGGTTTGTCCTCTTGAAGACAACACGTAGAAAAGCAAAAAGGTGGCAATCAAAATCATTGGATTTGTCCAGCTCCTTAGCAAGGACCATCCCTCCAATACAAAGTGGCCAAGCTCTGGATGATCTAATGGTGCTAATTTTTGGAAATGTCCACTTCTGTTTGTCATCTTCCCCTTTGGCAGAGGTTGCTGCTTCCCTGACAGGGTGGATGACATTGACTTGGGCATCCATACTTGCATTGGGCTCTATCTGGAACTGCCACAGCAGTTCACAATGCACTGTTATGCCACATTTAATCTGGATTAATTGCAATCCCAAGTGCAGGTACTTAACTCTCACGGAGACCTGATTTGGTGTACGTGTATATGATAGCTCCTGTTTAGATGAGCGGACCTGAGTAGGTGGCTGGGTGGTGGTGTCATTGCTGGTACTGGAGCAAAGTGGTAGGATTTTCTCTTTTAGTGATAGCCCTGCAGTTACACTGGATGAGATGTATTATGAAACTGCATGGTAAGGCTGCATATTGGCATGTGAACTTTTAATTAGCTCCTTCACTGCTTCATGTGTGACCTAGAAGATGGATGTTGAGGCGTATTTAGTGTTCCTTGTGCTTCAAGCAGTTCTATGTATTAATACAAGGTATGAATTTAGCTGTGGTTGCTACTGAAAAGGAGTATGTTTCTAACTTGAGTCAGTTCAGAGGATCAAATGTTCCCCAGTTAAAGTGACCAGGAAATAAACATTTCATTTTCTTTTCTTTTTTTTTTTTTTTGTGTCTCTGATTTTCATTCATTCCACCCCCCCCCCCCCCCCCCCCCCCCAAGATGTTCTTTTGTTTTGTTTGTTGGTTTTGTTGGTTTTAGTAGCTTCCTGCCTTTTCTGTAAGAATTATTTAGTGTCCCAGATCTGCCAATTATGGGCTTCTCAAGCTAGGGGCACAGGAACAGGGGGGTGAACCTCCAGGCATAAACCTGGTGCAAATAGCGCTGAAACAGCTGCAGACAAAAGGGCAGGCTGTGCATTTGAAAACATAAGATTTGAGTGCACTGGGATTGAAATGTAGGCATATGAAAGGTGACAAATTTAGCCCAGGGTAAACTTGCCTTTGGGAGAGAGCTGAGTCTCTAGGACTTGTCATGTGTTCACAGCTTTTAAATCAGGACAGTCTGACTTGGCACAGATTAACCCTTTTGAGAACCCCCTTACTCAGTCTCTGTAACCCATATTATGTTTTGGTTTCTCTGGTCATGTTATCTGTTTTCATTTGGGAAAAAAAAAAAAAATCTGAGTGAAATATTGAAGGCTTGGTGTGTTTCTCCTTCATTTCCAAGTCTATTTTGGTTCAGCTGAAAATATGTCTCTGAAATGTATCCTGGACCTGTAGAGTTCACAGTCACATCTATTCAAGGTATAGATATAACTTGTTATGCAGAAAAAGTAAAAATCCTGGTATTGGGCATCTTTTCTTCAAAGGGTTATGCCAACCTGCTTCTGGCATCTGCATTTTTAAATTTGGGCCTTAATCATGTCTATGTTATATACTTTATGATCGTGATAATGTACGCTAAGTTTGAGGTAAAAAGACAGTTTTATTTATTCTTTTAAGTACATTGGGTAGTGCCCTAGCTTGATCAAAATAACATCCCCTGGAGCTTCCTTGCTCAGCGTGAGGTAGATGTAAATAGAGTGTCCTGTTGGTTCCTTCTCCCTTACCTCTACTTTAAGAAAAATTTGCACCTGGGGGCAGAAGATCTCTTTATTTATTTTCTAACAAATGGCCAACAGGAAATAGTGGCCCCTTCATAATTACTGGGAACTCTGCAATGTAATGGAGTTTTGAAAGTCAAAATGCCTCTACAGACATGTTGGCATGGGTACTTCCTTCTTGTCTTCATTTCTTAGTGCATTTTCTGTGTAAGAAATGCTAGGATTTAAGAAAGGGAGAGAGAAGACATCTCTATCCAGTCTGTGCAAGAAAATAAAAAATGTTGGTGTAGACAAATAGAGTGATCACAGGACCCCGACCTAGAAGAAAAAGAAGGCAGAACAAGGCAGTGGGGTTTTTGTTTCCATGTTTCCAGTGTTGTAGAAGGTCTTGGGGTTGTATTTTACTGACAACACTGATGGTGCTATCTGAATAACGGCGTTAATAGTTCAGTAATGTAAGAGTTTGTGTGTGGGTAGAGTTCAAATCTTCAATGTATCTGGTGCTTTGCTGGGTACAATTTTCTGCAAGCTAGTTAATGAGACCATGGATTGTCCATAGACTGTGGATCTTCCATCCACGGTGCGTTTGGAAGCTGGTATGTGTAATTCAAAGGCTTTTAAAATTTATTATTTTTTAAAATTCTATTTTTATTTGGGCAATATTTCTCTCTTGATGGAAAGATCAAAGCTCAACAACAACAAAAATGTTTAGAATTTTAGACAGGATCTTGAGAAGAGAAAAAATTAAGTGGTTTGAGAAGTCATAACTTACATATATTGATCAGCAATTTAGACAGCTCGAATGAATTATCATTTTCTTTCTGACTTGTGTGAGAAGATGAACAAAATTGACTGAGTCAAGTTTGTTAATTGATGGATGATTTATAAATCCAGCAACAGCTGATCAATGGTATTGAGAATTTTGTTAGGCTAAGTATGATAGTTATATTAGAAGCAAATTTAGCTAAATTGGTGTGTGTATCTTAGTACCACTCTTTATAACTGGTGTAAACTTAAACTTGCAATTGCAGGCATTAGTCTTGAAGGTGGAGATGGATTGTATGTAAATCAAACTATAGCTTTACTCATGAGGTCTTGTTCTACCTAAACTAAGTATAAAAATCACACCTGAAAATAAAATATGACAAGAAAAGGCATCAGTAGCAACTGGATGGCCTCCACACTAAAAACTGAACATTTGCAGTTCATTTGGTTTGAAGGGAAAGCATTTCCACATTATTGTGGAATATTGTTACCAACATTTGGTTTTGGTCTTGCAGTTAAGAAACCCCATTCACCAGCATTAAGAATCAAAGAAACCTCAACTTGGAAGAGAAAAAAAAAAGGGGGGGGGGGAATAACAGCAATACTTATGATTCTTGTCTGGTTTTCTCTCACTTACATTGGCTTTGAAGCCACGATGATAACATGCTGGGGTTAAAGTTGTGTTCAAAGGTTCTCTATAGTGGGCTGATGGCCTTTGTGGTTTTGTTGTTGTTTTGTTTTGTGTTTTTTACACCAGTGGTTTAGTTAACTGTGTACCTCAGGAACAAAGAAAAGACACAAATGGTGCGTGTAAATGTCCCATGTCAGAGTTGTAAAAAAAGTAAAGCGTTGAAAAAAACACATGAAAAGTTTTGTACATTGAGTGTTGAATTTCATGTGAACACTTCCCAGCTTTATTGAAAGCAATACCTCTCCCATAGTAGGAGAAACAGCATCTTTAGCCATATTATTGAACAGCCAGCAAAAACAGTCCTAGGGATCGTGTGCTTAAAGTTTTATAGATCCTGGCTTCCTGGAGTTTTGTCTGTATGAATTCGCTGTTTTCATCATTAGTGGAGCTGTGTCGATAGCAGGAGTGTGTTGTTTGGAAAAACAGGAGCCTAGAAAGGGCAGGCTATAAATTCTGTCAGGATGCCTTGTCACTTGTGTTGTCATCTTCCAGGAAGCCATAAGTTTCCTAGCTTGTATCTCAAAAACCAGGATGACTTCAAGCAGGGCAGAGCTCGCTCTCACTTAGAAGACCATGGATGGGAGTTTCTAGACAGTTAGCTCATCTAGAGCACCATGCTCCTGTGGCTCTACTGCTGTTGGTTGGTAGCTGAGCTGTCTTGTTCAGCTAACCTAGGTCTGTTGGGATCACTGACTTGCCCACAGGCGAGGCTGGCCTGTGGTTGTGCTGGGCCCATCCTGTGGCACTGGTGGCACGCGGGGCCTAGGCTGGGGGGAGCTGCTCCCACCTCAACTGGGCTCAGTGGCCACAGCGCAAACCATGCCGCTGAGCCAGGTGGGTCCTGACCCTCACCTCTTTTCTGTGGTCTTGTGTCAGCTTTTTAGTTACCGCTTTTGAATCCGTGCTGTCTACCCTGGATTCATTTTAGGGTGCATGCAGGAGCGATCTCTTGAAATTAGCATCTGACATGCAGGAAGCAAGCCGGGAAGGATCTAGTTCTCCTTACACTTCTGTTGCTTGTACTGACAGGGCGAGTCTGTGGTTTAAGGCTGCTGTAGTGAAGTAACCTTTTAAAATAAATAGCTCTCTTCTTGTTCGAGACTCTTGTGCCATGGTTTTGAAATGAACAAAGATTAAGAAGCATCAAGCATGTGTCTCATGGCTTACAGAACCAAAACTCCTCACCCACAGAAGTGATCTGAGAGACAGTTTGACTTAAAAGACCTTTGCATCGGAGTCTTGTGGAGATTTTATTGAAAGAAAGCTGGTGTGTTTTTTTTTTTTCTGATTTTTTTTTTTTAATTTCAGAGGCAAAGGTAGTTTACAAAGCATTAGTGTCCTCTGTATAGCTGGCAGAGCTGGCTCTGGTGATTTTTTTGGGTAACAAGCATAATACCTTCTACTTGACTTCTAAGGTCAAAGAGCAGAATTAGTTGTTGCTTTTGCATTCGATGTACTGTAATTTTAAAGTTTTAGAGTGGTTTCTGCCACTTTTGGAAGTTTAATCTCCATTTGGCCATTATAAGTCAATGTTCTTCCAAAATAAATAGGGATATTTTGTTATTACATGCATTTTATCAGGTCAATGTACTCTATAAAAATCTGTATGAATAAAGCACTGGTAACACATGTGACACATTTAAGAAAAATCCTTACAAAAGTAGAAAGCATTAAAATATCTTTTATGTGGGACAGGAACATACTCATTTTTAATAATAAACACTTAGATAATTGACATATATGGCTTTTAAAAATGAGTACATATAATAATAACCCTCTGACAACAGTTACTTAGAGGTTTTTGCCCAGTCCACGCAGTGAATGCTTCTCAGGCAGACAGGGCAGTGTATTTGTGGGGACTGGGGTGAAACCCTGCAAGCATTTTTTGTAGGACGTTGGAGGCAAAATTGCTTTTCTGGAATGTGGCAGTTCCTGAATTTCCGTCTAGCTGGAAGAAAATGCAATCAGCTGTGTCACTGCCTGAATCTGCAAACCTGGCCTCCAGGTTTCCTGCTTGCAGATTTCTAAACTATTACGTGCAGAGCTGAGAGCAGGTGGAGGGAGTGCGAACTGGGATTCATCTGACTGGTGCAGAATTTCATAAGAAAGAAACTCTTCTGTATGACAGCGTGCCCGTACAACAGGGTTGGACCTATGTGGGGGCAGTGGGGCCATTGCTCATACCTGTTTTTTATGGCTTCTGTGCATGTAAGGGTGACAGGTCTGCCAAAGGAGCTTTTGTGTTTTCCTCAGGAAGCGCCAGTTACTAACTGGCCAAGCTGCTGAGTGAGTGCAGTCAGCACTGGTTCAGCCAGCAGAGGATGCCTCAGCCATCTCCAGTTCCCAGGGGTTAAAAATAAGGTACCAGAGCTGTGGGAAAGCTGTTGCGTGAGGGGATGGCAATGGGCAGTGAGAGGGACGGGACCCTGCTTTCCCGTGGAGGGAGAGGGAGTAGTTCCTTCTCTTCCCATTTCTGGAAGGCACGTTTAAGCTCTAAAATAAACGATTTCTTTAGCAGAGGGGAAATGTGACACCCTAGGAATAAACTAGCTCCAAAATGATTTTCTTATAAGATGTGAAACAGTTTAACAAAAATCCAGGTTTGGGGGTTGGGAGTATAGTGGTGGCTTTTAAGGCTTTTAAACGACCAAGCGTCTGGTTCCAGCACTAAGCACCATTCCTCCCTTGAGACACTGAAAGTCTTAAGATGCCAATATAAAAAGAGATGAAGATTTGCAGCGTACCTCAGATGATTAAGGATGGAGTGGCTGTCATAGTCATCTTAGTGCCAATGTGTACTTTGTATTATACAGAAGGAAAAAGGGTTCTGTGGAGAAGCAAAAGCAGGAAAAGGAAATCAGAGTGCACCTGAGAACTGCATTGAAGCTGCTGAAGTGACGTAGAGGAGCAGATCCTCAGTAACCCCCCCTGGAGATGCTCAGGAAGAGGGTGTTGTCTTGCACCCTCAGCACTGGCTGCTTTAGGAAAGAGCTGTCTTGGCTTGGAGGTTTTCCACCCATTGGTTTGGTTTTGTATTTCAGTTTGCCTGGGACATTGAGGGGTGGGATTTAATTCTACAGATTTATTAAACAGACATCTTTTACTGTCCCTTAATTCTTGCTGCTATCCAAGATTAAGGTTGTTGAGACTGCGGTTTATGGCACTGGGTACTGAGGAAAATTGTTTTACCGTGCTTGTTTGTTTTACTTTTGGGAAGTGTGGCTTACAGTCTAAATAGAACATAGTTTACAATCTAAAATATATTTTAATATTAAGTGGAGCTAAGTGCACTTCACTAATTAAATCTTCATATAATTGTTGATAACTAAAAGCCAAGTGCAAATGGTTATGGAAGAGTTTCTTATAAAATGCTTGCATTGTGGATCAAATTGCAATTCTCCTGTCCCTGAAGTTTTTTGTTTTGCTTTCTGATCTTTAACATTTTTCATAGGGGTTGTGTATAGCATGCTTACAAAGACAGCAACCCTCTCTCCAAATTGCAAAATATTTAATATGGCATTTCTGCAAGATGAAATTAAAGAAGATAAGAATAAAAGTACTGCAGAAGCAAAATCTATTTCCAGCTTCCTCTGCATAGAAACAGCATCATATGCAGCCCATCAAACTGCTTCCAGTCTTATCTGCTGTCCATTAACCCAGAAAAAGACTCAGGATGAGAAGAAGGGTGTACAGACATTTGTGTTGTTCAGTCCCTTATATTTTCAGAGGCTTAAACCAAAAGCAGGTGCTCAAAAGTGCACAAGGAAACTTGCTGTTAATGCCGGGGGTAGGTAGTGTTGGGGTTTTTCAGAAGAGAAAATGCACTCTCCTTATGATGGAAAGAAATAATGCCAGAGCATAAAAATGTTTACACAGAAGATGCTGGCGTCCAGGGTCTTCTGAGTTCCATGTCGTCTGCATGTTTTTTACCTACTATTTAAAATGAGTACTGGGGGCTTGGATGTTGTGGAAGGCTAATATGTGGGAAATGTGTTCTGGTACACAGTGCTTTGTAAGGTGCACCTCAGCCGTGAATCTGTATTGTGTCTGTGTATAGAGGTGAGCGAAAGTGGAAAAAAAAATCTAAAATAAACATATATTCACACTAATGTGCTAGAGAGCTATTTGTGTGTAACATAGACACAGAAGGAAAACCCCTTTCGGATTATATGGCTCACTGGTAAGTTAAAAAGTAACATGTGTTATTCCCCCCTTCTCTGTGCCAGCCATGGAGCAAAATGCTGCAGCTCTCCGTTTCCTGTTTTCGTGGCTCAGAGCAGGCTGTGTGGTGAGAGGAACAGCAGGGAAGTTTTGCAGTCTGTAGGGGTTGCCTTGGCTCCAGCGCTCGGCATTGGACATCGCTCACAACGTGGTGAAAATTCGTGTCATGACTGTGTGAGCAGTTCTGCAGTTAGTGAAAACGGTAGGATACAATACCAAAGTCTCGAGTGCAAGTCGGGGCGTCCAGTCTGCACCACTAGTGACCACAACCCAAGCTGCTTCACTGACCCTGGCTGCCCTTGGGGTGCTCCCGTTGCTGCCATTGCTGGAATCTGCCCAAAGGTGTGAGCCTGTCTCAGCATCTTCTGGGATCTCACCTGTACAGGGTAGCGAGGTCAGTTACACATTGCAGACAGGGTTATATGAAATATGAGTGTCTATATTTATTTGTTCTCCAGGTGTTAAAGAAGCACCCTTTACAAATCTTTCTCGAAGCTAGGATGCTGCCTAAAGGTGATAATAGTAGAGTTGTTACAGCTGTAGAAGGTAACGAAAAAAATGTTGTCGCCAGGAGACCTTGTTTTAAGTTGCCGACAAACCTCCATGCCCTATTGTTTCCTCTCTCAGGCCAGAATTAGCAGCGGTTTATTTCAAGCTTCTCTTTCAAGCTTTGCTACTTATTTTGCCTTTTTGTTTATTTGTATTCAAGCCTTGTTTTGTGAGCTTTAAAATAAGGATGTATTTTTTAACCTCCTCTTCTGAGGAGGACTTGTTCATTGTTGCCTCTGAAGTAGAAACTATTCTGGATATTGGAACAGCTCTCCAATAGCTTAGTAAGCATTTCTATTTAAATTGGTCTACTATAACTTAGCCTGAAAGGTAAATTTGAATGAGGCACTCCATTGTGCCATCTTGTGGTGTTCCCTGTCTTGTTCTGTAAGTTAGTTTGAAACATGCTTCACTTCTGAAACACAGTGGATTTGTTACCAGGAGTTCTGACATCTGACCCCACTTTTTTTCCTGTAAAAACCCATTTCAACTAACAACCGTTCTCCATACCATCCTTTGCTGTCCAGAAAATATGAACAGAAGGAAAACTGATGGGCCATAACAGAACAGCTTTGAGTTTTTAATGCAGTGCTACAGTAGTGAAGAGCGGTGAAGGTTTGTGCCCTGTACAGAGTGCCTGAGGTTTCCTTACCGACGGGCTGCTCTGGGGTATGTTTTGCACAGTTATTTGGGCAGCTACACAGGCATCAATGTTGTAGACAAACTGCGTGAGTATGTTCAACACAGCTGAGGTGGACTGAAGGAGGGAGAAATTGTGGTGTTTGCAAGTGAATGCTAAGAGGTAAATGTCAAGAACACATGCTCCGGATGTTCCCCAGCTCAGAAAAACCTCTCTAGTGCTGCTGGATAAATGAGTACATCCTTGGAACAAAAGCAAATAAGATTTGTCAATGCTTTATCCTAGATGACACTTTAAAAGTAGCCAAACCCAAATGATGAGAGCCAAGTTTGGGCTTGGAGGACTCGGAGCACTGCGGGTAAAGGTGGTGCTGCCGACAGCCCTTGGGACAGCATTGAGCTGAGCTGCTCTGCTGGAGCCAGCGCTCCAAAGAGGAACCCGTTGTGGACACAGGGAAACCACCCCTGAAGTAACACACGTGTTCCTGTAGAGCCTGAACTAGCCAGCCCTTCAGAAAGGCCTCCAGGACGTCTGCTAGCCTGTTCGTACAGGGAGACATGGTCCTTTTAGCAGAAATTACCTTGGTCGAAACTAGCTCAAATCTCTCTCAATCCCTCTGACACAGTGCTGGAAAGGGCCTTTTATCTGATCGAACTCCGGTCACTTCAGGATGGAGGCATTTACAAAGTCAGACATGCAGCACAGGAAATGAACAGGCCATCCTAGAGGGACCGAAAGAGACTGGATGGCCTAACACGTATTGATTCATCCATATATTAACAAAACAAAACGTATATTAGTGCTGCTGCTTTACTTCACGTTATTATGTATGCATTAGATATTGAACCAGTAGCGGTAATGGAGAGCTTCTGATAGAAATCATAGAGCAGCTAGTAAGCATGGCAACTGGAAAAATAATCACATCTGGAATAATTATGATAATGAATAATGACAAAAACAGGGATGGTGTAACTGCGAAGTATATAAAAAAGATTGACTGTCTTCTGGACTTCAAGGAATTCTCTAAATGATATATTTCTAAATAAGAAAGCCTGTCACAAATGCTTCTTTCATGAATTAAATTGTGATGGAAGAGACTGAAGCAGTTTGAGGCTGACAAAATGGCAAATGTTAGGGGGAAAAGGATCTGAAGGCATCAGAGAGTGTATTTTAAAAGGTAAAACTACAACATTTGATCAGAAAATTAGAAAGTTTTTTTTAGATGTCTGTCAATCAGTTTTCAGCAAGAGAAAAGAAATTGGCTTTTATTTATTTACTTATTTATTTATTCATAAACATTTCAGCAAATGGCAGTTTCCAACCATGGGGTGAATGGGGTGATCATCACGCCCCTTCCCATGGCCAGTGAAGTGCTGGGGTTGTTTCATGTTGTTTTATTTCATCACAAAGCCGTGTATATGATCACTGTGTACATCATCATTGAGTTTTCCAGTACTCTTTATTCCAAGGCATTTTGAGAAGCCTAGTGCTTTTTAAAAGATTTGTTTCATTTGCTCGAGAATTTGAAACCACTTTAAATATAGATGAGGTTGCTGGAGTTGCTGTGGTCTGTCTGGCAAAACAGATGCATTAGAGCAACTAATGACCTTCCCAAGACTGATGGACAGGTAGTCTGCTGGGTTAACTCAGTGCAGCCTTGGTAATTAAACTTACAGTGCCAAAATATGGCTAGAATTTGTCAATAAATCTCAAGATGCATCTGTGTATTTGTTCTGTTGATGCACTCACTGAGGATCTGTGTTCAAACTGTATTTACTGAAGCAAATTATTTTTTCTGGTAAATAAAAGTTGACCTTGTAGGCTGTGAATCTCTGCAGAAATAATTTGCAGGATATGTTTTTGGTGATTCCAAATTAATTTTCAATTTTAACTTATTTGCTATACGTTTAGAGGTGGAGTGAGTGTCTCAGAGTTGAGAATGATAAAAACATTAAGAAATCATCAACTTTTGGGTATCTGTGTGTGCGTAGGAGTCATTTAACATCCAAATAATAATCCTGCTTTGTGCTCAAAAAAAGGCAGAGTAGGAAGACAGACTGAAGCGACTGCACACTAAATATACTTCTCCTTTATCGTCCCTTTCACGCAGCAGCAGCCTGGGTGTGCTTGCTTGCTTCGATCCCTGTCACATCAGTCACTTACAAGTCTTTGGGCATACAGGTGTGTTAGAGAATGAGTCTTTACACCGCATATGTTTATATTTTGACAGGATCTTTTAACTTTATTAATGATTGAATACCACTTGTGACCAAACAATATGGTTATGGAGGAATGGGGTCGCAGCTTGGTGAGCCGAACACGTGAATGTTTCCTTATCTGAAGGAAAAGGAGATTAAACGCCGTGCCTGGCCAATGCTTCTGGCACAGCCTAAGCAAGGGCATGCTTTGTGCTGCTGCTGGATAAGTGTTCCTCTGAGCGACTGTTTTTTGACGTGACTTTGACCAAGACGCTCTTTCTTTTGTAATTAAGGTGCCTCAAGTGCCAAATAAGCATAATGGTAGCAGAATTCTTTTAGTAAAATGCTTGAGAACTGCTGGAGAGTAGCTAGGGGCTACCTATTGCTTTTTATTTTCTTTATGGGAAGAAATTAAAAACTCCAGGAAATCTAGAATCTAGCTATTCATAAAACCCAGCGCCGCTGGATACTTTGGAAAGCCCTAGACAATTATTCAATTAAGCACACATTCATTATTCATGTTAGAGGAATGCATGGATACCTGGGACTTCGTTCGCAAAATAACTCTGTGCTTCGACGGGGACGTGAACGGTGAGTGTGAAAACACCTCCGGTGCCTCTGCATTTGGCGCCAGCATTGCATTTCACAGAGTGGGAAGAGGGGGCGATGCGTTCTTGTAAGTAGTCCACAATATGTGTTGTGTTGCCCTTGCAAGCAGTATCGATATTGCAGAGCCCTACTCACAGAGAAAGGGGCGAGCCGGGATCTTGATAGTCGCTAGTTGTTTGTGCCCTGCAGCCGGATCAAGGAGAAAGAGGGCACCAAAACCTGGTAATGTTTCTCAGCTCATCAAAAGAGCCTCAAGCGGCTTTGGGGTAGAGGCTACTGTGTTTCCAAACATGAACAAACATGTTGATGTTAAAATGCAGATGTTGCATAAAATTGTGAAAAAAAGACGGAAGAAAGAGAAAGCAGTGGACTAATGCTGATCCTGTCAAAGGTCAGTATACATATTCATGGCTTTTAGCAGCTGAAATTGTGATAAATGCCAGGCCTCCTCTTGGCCAATTCTACCATTTTTGAAAGAAGCCTGGTGCTGCTGTTGTCAAAATGGGATGTTAATTTTGCAGTAGTAGTTGACCTTGTCTCTGATTGGCCTCATGCAAAAATCAAACTCTTACTTGCTTCTGACAGTCCCAGGCGTGAAAACTGTAGAAATCTCAGTGTTACTGGATGAAAGGGCTCAGGCTGCTTTTGTACAGTTTTATTGCTCAAGAATTGTTTATGGGATGAATAAGGGGCATCATCCTACAGCTGTTCTCTGTGTGTAAATACATCTTCTTAAGGCAAATAGGTGCTTGGCTTTGGCAGGATCACTGCGGGAGTCTCAGTGCATCCAATACATGGGGATGCACTGACGTATGCTCTGTTGGAACATCCTTTTCCAACATTAACCGTATTACAGCCTTCTGGTTACCTGTTTTGCATTTACCTCTGCTACTTGGGCTGATCACATTTATTGTAATCATGTTAAAGGGAGCCTTTCTAAGCAGCACTATCTAACACAAGGGTGTGACTGGGGGTTTCATCCTTCCCAGAGATACCCAGGAGCGTTGCATGCAAATACTGTGGGCAGCTGTCCTTAGGAAGGGCAGTGAAAGAGTGGAAGGACTCCAGGTTTTATTCTGTGAGACCTTTCCCCATCCTTTGTGTGCCGGATTGTGGAAGGAGTGCTCGTGATCGTGCAGCTTGAACGTGAGCGGGACAGAATTTTTCTCTCCCCATAGTGAGTGAAAGGGGACGAGGCCGGTCTGTCTGGTAGGGTCGGGATGCTTCAACACCCTGGGCTGCAGCAGAGGAGTGCCAGACAGCAAAATGGGACTTTAGGTGGTGGATGGGTGTTGCAGGAGGTAAGGATTACTCTTCCACAGCAGTGTGGCCATAACTTAGTGGTAACTGGAGCACTGTCTCTGTTCACTTCAGCTCTGAGAGATTCTGCTAACATCAAACATTAGTATGTGGTAGTGTTCGTGCTCTTAGGTTTTAGCAAGATATGGTATGTTACTGTAAAAAAAAAAAAAAAAAAAGATGCTGGGTTCTAGATGTAAAATCCACCAGGAGCCGATGTGAACAATACAAAGCACGCAGGCTCCCTTGCTTACCTCCAGGTTTCACCCTGCCTTTCACACCAGCAGCATTGACCCGTCCCTGCTGCACTGCTCGTGCCATGTTGCCACCCTGCTGTCATCTGCTGGCACCATTTCCTGCTGTAATGCAGGTTAGCTGAGATACAGAGGTTCAAATCCAAACTTCAAAGCGTCTAAAGCATGTTAGGAGCTGGGTGCTGAGTGGGACATGTGTTGTGTTAACCTCCGTGTACGGAGAGAAATGTTTATCTAGCACGACTGGACGTAGCAGGTCCCAGCTCTGTGGAAACCTCTGCATGTGCTGTGGGGTTTTCATCTTCTGCATGTTTGAATCTAGATTTGAAAATTGGGTCTTTGATTTTTTTTTTGGCTGGAAAAAATGTAGGCGACAATAACTAGTTCCATAGGTGGGTAAATCAGAAGCTGTGCTGTGGTTTTGCAAAGTGATTCATTGCTCTTGCAAGGCTTTAGATCTGTGCATGGAAATTGAAGTGGTACTTCTATATATCATTATATTTCGATTGGCAATAGCTTCTAAAATATTTCAGTCTCATTGTGTTTTCTCCCCAGAGTCACTGTTCTCACTAATCTAATCACGTTTTTCCATTGTCCTTGCCAGAGAAGAAATGCAGTTGGTGTCACCGAGAAATCTTTGCGTTGTTATTCTAGAAATGCACTCTGTGTATCCAAAGGAAAATATTTGCATATAGTCTCTTATATTACTAACATCGTGTTTATGTTGCATATTTTGGTCACATTTAAGTGCACCACGGTTCCTGATAGGACTTCTTATCCTTGCTTCTTTTTAAAATGTCACTAAGATTGCTATTAGATGTCCTCGAGAGACTGATTAAATAAATTTCTTCTAGTTTGATGCTATACTAACTAGTTGGTAGATGACCAGATTGCAGCAGTCTATTTGCTCAGCTGTACTGGATCGGAGCCCAGTTTTGCTTCCTTCAGTGTATGACAGCAAAGGGAATAGTCGCTAACTCCACTCGAGGCTTTTTCCCTCTGGTTTAAGCATTTTCCTAGAAGAGATTCTTCAATAATATTACTGATAAATGAAGTATTTCTTACAAATTCTGCTTTCTTTTTTTTTTTTTTTTTTTTAACAGATTTTGGCATCATGTCGGGCATTTCTTTTAACATCTCGGATTCCCACCAAGGTAAAGCTACTGTGTTTCTTTTCTACAACTATTGTGTGTTTTTAGATATAAATGTAAGTTGCATAAACTTAGCATATTTGAGTTACATTGTGCATATGTTTAAAAATATAATAAGGAATGTTGTTACGGTGCATGGTGTTAAATTTGTTAGAATGATGCTTCCATTTATGTCTGTCCTAAATGAGTTGTCAGTTTACATAAACGTTTTTAGAGGAATTTTAACTTCTAGAAATGCAGGTGGGTGAAGTATTAGGCTGGAAACGTCAACTTGATGAAATGAGATATGAGTCTGATGACCTTTGTAGTGCTACAATTTCAAACAAGCTGATTGGCATTATGCCCTGTGGAGTTTCTAGTGTCAAATAGAAATATAGTTGATTTGGAGACAGAAATTGTGTTGAGTTTTACTAAATTCCCCTGTTTTCTAATGATTTCTGTGGAGATGGCAGTTCACTTTGAAAAGCATCTTTATAATTGTCCTTACCAAAGCCGCTGAATTATTATTATTCCTAGAAGAATTTGTAATGATTGTTGTAGCAGTGAGAGAAAATTTCCACGTGAATGAAAATGACTGATGTGGAAGATCATCACTTTTCCAGCTTGGAATTGGTGAATGTGAATTTGACACACATTCCATGTTGTGTTTCACATGTGTATAAAGGTGTGTTACACACGTGTGTGCATAAGTATGTGTATACGTAGATATGCTTTATAGAAATAACTGGATCAATAAATGGAAAGATTGATGTAAGATTTTAAATTACGGTCACTGGTATATGTGACGACCCTTACCTATAATTTGAAGATTCTGACTGACAGATCGGATACCTCTAGCTTGAATTTCTGCTGAAGTTTATTTCCCTTTCTTGATCACCCTGTCCCTGTGGCACAGATGTCTGTTGGCTTTTGGGTTGCAGTGGTTTACAGCCTGGTTTTAAAACAGAATTTGGTGACAGGTTGCACGGAAACAGACCTTGTTAAATAACCCATAGCAAAGCCATTGTAATTCAGCACAAAGCCATTGAAGGCTTGGACTTGATATGCTAAGAAATAGCTGTGCTTCCAGTTTAGCATCACAGGTGCCTTTCAAAACGCCTTTTTTTTTTTTTTTTTTTTTTAAATGGAGTTACTTAGTTGAAAAACTTCATTCTGTTCTCATGGAAATCTAGAATACGTACTAACAAAATTGTGACTTTAGTGATTACAAATGGAAGAAAGATGATCAGAAGAAACTGTTCATGATCCTATGTCAAAATTCAACAAGTATATCTCAATGATTATTAGGATGGTTGAAAATATTTTTCTTTTATAGAAGGACTAACCAAACTCACTGAATTTTCTAAAGTCTGCCATATACTCGGAAGCATCAGCAGTTTTCTGAGCCTGAGAGCTTCCTTACAACTAGCGCATGGTCACTCCTAGCAAGACAGCTGAGAACATACAGCAAAGATGCTTTATTCCTCCAGGGCACTCTCACAAAGTTGAGTGCACTCAGAGATGGTGGATTTGGAGTGACTTACTACTACATCAGATTGCAAGCTTTACCTTTCTTTAAACACCGCTGTTGAGCCCTCTCTTTAATCTACTAAGCAAGGATGAAAGTTTAAAGGGATAAAGGTTGGCTAAGTGAAATATCCACTTAATGAATATCCTTAGAGCACGGATATTACTATGGTCAGCTCATAACTTTATGCTGTGGTCCAATCAGTTCTTTTCCACTAATCTAGATAGGTTAATAGAAAAGGAAGTGCAGTCCTTAAAGCTTCCTAATTCTTGCTACAGTCTATATAAAACATAGTTGCAACATTATTGAAAGTCGAATGTGTCATCCGGCCTACAGATAAGTGTGTGAAGTACTTGCGGGTATGTAATTGTTTGCAAACATGTTTCTAGTGCCAGTTTTCAGTACCTTATGATTGAAAAAATTGAAAGCTGTGAAATCAGCTGTCTTGGTAACTACAGGGTCTCTAAATGAGACACACTTTTAAAAGGAGTCTTTAGAACATAATTTTAGGTAATACATAAGATTATGAATTGTGAAATTCTGTAAAAATGATTTCATAGTTTCAGGTAGATGTGTTCTGTGTTTTACTTCAAAGCAAGGACTATAAATCCATGTGTTTAAGTAGAAAAATGAACTGAAACTTAAGTATAGAGATGTGGCCATACTTTGTTGTATTTGCTAATTCTAGTTGAAAGGACTTGCAGAATGTATTCTTGTGTCTGGATCTGTGTAAACTTCTCTCAGGGGTAGAAGCATATTTTTGATTGTGTGTATGTATGCATATGTTTGCACATTAGCAAAAGCAGAACCCTCAATCTGGTAAGTAAATAATTTGCAAATATGAAGGATTTCAATCACAGAGACTTTTTCCTAACATTTCATTTCAATTTTGGGAAATAAATGTCAAATAGTCTCCTGTTTAATTGCTTAATTTAATTAGCACTGGAGAAAAAAGAGACTTTTAACTCTATATGTGTAGTGTGGCTTACACAAATAACAAGCAAGACCTTCTATGGATTTTATTTAATTATTTTCTGGTCTGAATGAAATGCATGGGGCTGTGTGCTGTCATCAGGAAAAAATGCCAGTCCTACTTGGGAAATCAGGAACCAATGAGGCTTGAGGAGAAGTGGATGTCTTACTCTTGCAAAAATGCAACACACTGGTGTGGGAAGGAGAAGATGCTTTCATTGCTTCTGTCTCATGTGCCTCAATTCTTCGATAATGAGCCTATGTGGATACTTGCTTAATAATAACTCTTAGCTAGTTGTCACGTTTGGAAACTGATTTGTGTTTGCCATCTTTGTGCAGGGGCATTCTTTAGACTTACATTTGGTTACTGAACGCTTCAGGAGTGTTTCAGGATTTTTTTCAAAGATTGCCACCAATGTAGAGGTAGAATAACATGGTGTTTGCTGGTTAGCCTGCAAGCACGCTGGTTGTGAATCTAGGATAAGATAAAGTATGAGAGACTTCATATATACAATTCAAACAGGCTGCACAATCACAATGATTTTGATGATAAATAAAAGGAAATGACCATGCTAATGACTTTCCCTGTGGTTCTGATTCACTCCAAGAGATTTGTTTCATTCTGCATATCTGAGCTGTCAAGATGTTTGTCCATGTGGCTGTGTACTTAGAACTTGGCAAACTCCCCATAGCCTTAGATTAGTCCTCAGAGCAGAGAGTTTTCCTGCCTCTACCTCTTCTAAAGGTCCATTTGGATTAAATATCTTCACTGTTCTTCCCTGCCTATCCTGAATGTTGTCCGGATAACCCAGTCAGGAAAAGCTAATGTACTATTTCCTGTCAAACTTATAGACATGCTAAGATAGTCTTGAGCATTTCTACTTTTATAATTATGTATATGTATATAGTAGATATATATCTTTTAATATGTATATATAAATAGTGTACATATGTCCCTTCAGCTTCTACACAGTAAAATTTTCACATCTGTGCTCAGTGTAACTAATGAAAGAGTAATATGTGATACTGTTAACTATTCTACTTCATGATTATTCAGTCACAAGAATACTCATCATTAGGATATTGTATAAACAATGATGCCTTTTAAAGTAAAGTTTTGTCATAAAACTTGTTAAAAGTTTTATGTACAAAGTTTTATGTAAAACATTTCATGTAAAGAGTGCTCATAGCTTGCAGTAAAATGCTCAATGCAATATCCCTGTAACCTCTAATTGAACCTGCAACAAGCAAATGTGTTCTCTAAGTACAAAATGTGGTCAGATATTAATAAGTATTTAACGTCAATTACAGAAAACAACGTAAAAAAACAGTAGTCTCGCTCAATCATTTTTAACCTTTTAAAAATCAGACAGTGTTTGTACTAATGTGGCATTTTCTTTTTTGACTGCAGTTAGAACTAACTTTCAGCTACTTGGAAATCCAAGGAGTAACTTCCTGTAAACCTGGTCAGGTGAGTGTTTTCAGACTTAAGAGAAATCAGGCTGTGACACACTGATACGTGTTACCACCAGCAATATTCTAGATAAAAAGGCACTTGTTTGCTCATTGCTAAATCTGTTCCAGTCAAGGAGGTAGTGCACTAACATGTAGGTGTCCCCATCTGGTGAGCATGTTGTACATTTGAATTCTTGGGTTCGTGCTGATAGTAAAGTTTTACAATAGAGATAAGAATTTAAAGAGTCAATTTTGGGAACCTGTTGCACGGGTGGGATAAGAAATACTGTTTTTTCATAGCTCAGTTGGAGCAGAACAAGTTTTAATTTGTTTCGTAAGTGCATATTTTTTCTCAGAGATAATAAAACAGTGGTGGCTGGTATTAGTCATCACTTGGATGATTATAAGATTTCAAGTTTGAAAGACTTTTGTGGTGTATACCATTATGGTGAAACCAAATGCTACTGCATACATTGCAGACAGACTTCTCTCGTCACTTACTCTATAAAGCACTCTGTATATAACACAAAATATGTTTGGCAGCAGGTAATGTGCCCCCAAAAAAGTGAATGTCAGAGAAGGTGACGGGAAGAAAAACACTTAATACATTGCTCATTCATAAGATGAACATGTGGATAAGATTTGAAGTCCAATTTTATCAAAGTCTTCATGTGGTTCATGTGTATTTGGCTTTTTTTTTTTTTTTTTTTTTTTTTTCAGAAATAGGAGCATCTGGCACTTTATTTGAACTCTGAAAAGCTTTCTTTGTATTTAACATATCATATTTTTAACATGGCTTTTGAAGCCTTCTGTAAAGGGGAAACAAACAAGTCTACGTTTACTTTTTTGATAGGGAGACATTTAGTAAACTCTGTGTTTGGTTTTGTGACCTTATTTATTTCAGGTAATAAAATGCCATGGTAGCTAATGCTAATTATTGTTAGTCGCATAGAAGATCATTGCTGTAGCAGGGTTTATGAGGGAAAGTCCTGATTTTCAGCAGCTTCATTTAGCATACCATTTTCCTAAAATAACTTTTAAAGTTTACATGTTTACATCCGCTTGTGTTATAAACATGTAAGGCATATAGCTGAAGGCAGGTGGAATCGCTGGTTATTCCTTGTGGGGCAAATGTTGGTGTTGCAATTTTTCTGCAAGAAGCATGTTATCTTTGTGATGTCTGAAGGACTTAGTCTCATGCTAGGCATCTCACAGAAAGCTTCCAAGTAAAAGATAACAAATAGACAGAGTGATGTAGGAAGTAGTGTAGTAATATTGGTGGTGATGAAAAACAGTAGGAGGTTGCCCACTTGTTCATCTTTGAAGAGTGACAGCAACTCTCTGAAAGGAGTTGAATTAGTGGCAAAAGGTGTGACAATTCTCCTTGTGCTTTTGGGATAAAGCAGCCTCTTCTAGAGTTAACCCGGTGCTGACCCTAGACATGAACTGAGAACTGAAAGTGCTCCAAGTACCAGTTTCAATTAAAAAATAATAATTTCTGTTGCATATTGTGCAGTGTCCCCATTAGGATTAAGACAGAAATGTACAGAGACAATGCTAATGTTAGGAGCAGGCTTCTTATTTTGTATACGCTGTACCTAACCTAAAAGTGTTTGACTTGGATTTGTTGGTTGTGCTAAATATACACATTGGAGAAGACAGAAGTATTACACGGCTTCCTGTGACACGGCCAAAAGCAGCAGCAGACCTGATGAGTCAGTCATACAGCAATCCAGTTGTATTCTGAACACTCATATATATGTACATATATGTGTGTGTGTGTATAAATAAATAAATATATATGTATATGGCAGAGAAGGGTAGCAGAAGGCTTTATTTCTTCCCCTAGTTGAAGCACGTATTCCCCAGACAGGAGGCCCGTTAAGTTTGCTGAATTGCTGCATCCTTTGAACTGGGACATTGTATTACCCTAACATTTTCTTAAACAGCGCAGATCAAAGCATTAGAGCTTTTCCAGAGAATTGCAGCTGTTAAAGACTTTCCCTTTTTGCTCAAGGAAGCAGGTCCTGTTTGTTCAATAGTTTCCTGTCAGGCTGCGCTCACTTCTCCTGGTGTTCTGGGATGTGGTTCAAAACAGGACAATACCGTGAAAAGTTCTTGGTTTTGGAAGTGCTAACTGAGGTCGAGATCCTTGGAAGCATTTATTCCCGTGGGAAGCAGGGCACTTTTAGGAAAAGCAAAGTTCGAGTACGCAGTTCTTGTACATGCAAGAAGCTCAGAACCTCTGCCTGGAACACCGTCATGTCGTGTATTACAGAATAACAGATCCTTGCATGCAAAGCATTCAGCTGGCATTCAAAATGTTGTCCTTTTTCGATGGATATGAATTAGATGACACCCAGTTCCTGCCCTCATGCCCTCTTGTTTACAGCTGATTATGGAAACTGAGAAATGCAGCATCTCCATGAAGATGGCGACCTCGGAGGATGTGAACGAGGTGCTGGCACACATCGGAACCTGCCTCAGGAAGATATTCCCTGGACTCTCTCCAGTGTAAGTGTCTTGTAGGCCAACTGTAGCATGAGCAGATTGTGTGTAAGGGTGACAAGCCACTGCCTTTTGTCCTTGCATCAGAAATGCCCTGAGGGTACAAGAAACACCTTGAGGCAAGTGCTAAGTCTTTATTAGGCCTTTTGAGGTATATGGAAGAGCTGTGAGACAGTGCAGACGATAGCTCAGGGATGCTCTGTAGGGCCAAAAGAGCCTTTAGTTTGAAGGGTTAATACAGGTAGTTAAGAGTCAAAAGTTTTTATTTTACCTTACATTGTCTGTCCAACCTCAGACAACTTAGGTTGTAGCTTTTTGTTTGAGTGTATTCCTGTATTCCTTTCCCCATAACCAGTTGTGATATTCAGTGGGTTTTGCTTTTTGTTGTTTTTTTTTCTCCCCAGAGGTAAATCTGAGTTGGAAGTAGAGCAAGAGGTTCTGTTTACTTTGAATTTTGTGAAATGATTCGCAGGGTTGGGAGTCTTGCACTTCAACACCAAGCCTTGGACATTGTCATATACTCTCTGTGGAATAACTGGCTCCTTGGATCATATATCTGATTTTCTAGCTTTTTTTTTTTTTGCCTTTCTTCTTTCTGCATTGTTTTCACATTTTTTTCTTGTATTTGTGCTCTCCTCTGCCTCTGAATTTTATTATCTTGCAGCAATTCTCTTTAGTTTTCCTTCATTTTATTTTCTTCTCTCTACCCTTGCCTCATCTTCATCCCTGTCTACAAGATAAAGCAGCTCTACTATTATTCTCTTCAGCTCCTGGTTGTTAGCAATATTAGAGAAAATGGACCGTGTAAGAGTCTTCCAGGATGCATTTATTTTTGAGTGAAATTTTGTAACAGACATTAAATGTACGTGGTCAGGCTAAATTTACATGTTTTATTTGGGGTGTATGTCTTTATTATTCACCTTTACTTTAGGTGAAGTAGGAATTTTAAATTCATAAACTCTAGCTGGTGGCTCTTTTTTATTTCCACTTTATCTCTGTGGCAGTATTTTTAACTGCTCTAATGGAGATGGAGATCTTCCTTCAAAAAGCATACATACAAGTGAATATTTGTGAGCAGAGTTGCCATAAAACCGCAGTAATTATGTGAGAAATGTAAGCAAAAGGAGCAGAATGAAGAAGGCCGCAAGGCTGTGCATGTTTTTGTCAGCATTTGTGAAGGCCTTGAGCTGTATACATGTTTTTTCTGGGCTTTCTGGAGAACATTGCTGGGGCATTTTTTATAGCAGTATATAGATTGCTTGGTTCCTAGGAAAGAAATCAAATTTCTTGCTCTTTTCTCAAATGGCATAACTTTCCAAAATGAGGATGTTGGAGTTCTGTAGGTGTTATAAGATGGGAACAGGCAACAAGGGGGAAAGAGGTTTCTCCTATGAATATCTATTATTAATTTTTTCTTCTGTTTTATGGAATTCTGGAATCTGAGACTGTTCTGTCATTCAGAAGAGCAGATATTTTAAATTTTTAAAACCAAGTAAAGTGTGTTTTTGTGTAGAAGAGGAAGAACACTAAAAATTACAACAATTAGAGCTAGGAGTGCAGCTTAGAGGCCACGTGTAGGTAGCTACTCAGTGAGCTCTGTAGCTCTTCACACCATGAGGCTTTCACTGCATAAAAGCATTTGGGTAGATGGCAGTAGTTTCAGGGTAGCCAGTAATACCATGTCTTCCTCCTATTTTGGGCATCTTCGTCATAGTCGGGGGGCACAAGTCTAGTTAGCTTGAGTGATCCTGTCACAGAAATGGGCTCAGTTGTTCCAGAAGTCAGAGTTAATTCTTGGAAAGAAAGAAGAGACAAATAAATGTTACTCCTGCTACTTGCATCACGATATGTTTGACTTTTAGGCAGAGAATTGAGTTGTATTAAAGATGGTAAGACTTCTTATACACAGGAACTGGAAATTTAAAACCATACTTGAAATAAATGAGATTGGTGGGTGCATATAGTGATACAGGTTTAAAAACATTTTAAAGTCATGAATACTTTTTCCCTTTTGCTTTCAGGAGGATTATGAAAAAAGTAACTATGGAGCCTTCAGAAAGACTGACTAATCTCCAGGCCCTGTGGGACAGTCAGACAGTGGCAGAACTTGGACCTTGTGGTGAGAATGAATTTAGAGGCTCAAATATAAAAAGGTTGGAATTGCAGTGTCAGGAAGTCTAATTCTATTTCTGGTAGAAGCTTGTAAAGGTGTAATTAGTTTTAAGGTGTAATTAGCATGGAGCAGACTTCTGATTGGTAGGTGAAAGAAATATCTTAAGCTTTCTTGCAACCTGCCGGGTGTTACAAAGATAGGATGGTTTCAGTTTCTTTCAGCAGCACGATGGACACACTTCTGAGAGAAAAAGAGAGTGAGTTTTGAAAGTCTGGGTGTATCTTTAATACTAAGTATTAAAATATACTTTTAGATGTCTTTTTGTTTGTTTTACGATTATGTTAAATACTCTCTTGGGTTGTCTCTAGGAGGCTTTTCGCAGATGTATGCATGTGTGTGTGATTGGCTTGGATTTCCCTACAGAGAAGAAGTACAGTGGGTAAGTACAAGTCTTGCGCTGGAGCTCATTTCAGCTAACTGCACAAATGATGAAGGAGCAGATGAATCATAATAGTTGGAGAGGGGAGGAAATACATTTGATAAAGATGTATTTGGTTATGTATTTTTAACAGGATGTTGACACAATTTATCTGACACAAGATACAAGAGAGCTGAATTTGCAAGACTTCAGCCATCTTGACCACAGGTAAACAATATGCAGTAATCATGCTAATACTTAGCAAATTTTCCTTGTCTCTTAACCTGTCCTTCCAATAGAATTTGCCTGTCCTTGCTAAAGTCTGATACTCCCATAGCTGTCACTTGAATGTCTAGACCTCTGAAACGACCATCTATAGCATTTTTAGTTTTCAGCACAAAGATGCTGTTTTTACACAAAAGCCCCATAAAGAGCACATTTCATTGTGGAGATAAATATATTTTGCTACTGGAAGCACTCCAAAAAGATAGCAGATAGAAAACATGCAACTACATTTGGCAGGGAAAATAAAAAAGGAAATTATGTAGTATTTATTTTTTCAGAATCTTTCTCGTGGGGTATACAGTAAAGGAAATTAATTTTTTCAGCAAGTCAGTTGAAGATTTAAGTTATTCAACTGAAACCCAGCCAGTAGTTTCTCCACTGACAAAAGATGCTATCAAAAATGTGTACTTCCAGAAAGGCATTTATTGAGGGTAATTTTACTATAAGATGCTGAAACTTAGCTAAGTGTTGTATTTGGTTTACTGATTTTATCTGGCTGAGAAAATTGGATTCTATGAAAGCTGAATCTGAAGATATTTAAGTAAGAAGAAATGGTAAAGAGTCTTAATTAAAGTCAATCATTATACAAGAAAAATGCCGAATTAAAGAAACTGTAAATAAGACAGTGTGTTTGTTTCTTTGGGAAAACCCAAGGGAAGAATTAAGAATCTGTCAGAGGTACAATGTTAAAATGCAACAGAAAGGCTGAACTTGGAGGTTGGTAAATAAGAGTATTTTGGCTCAGCGTGCTTTGCAGCTTTAAGCTACATAGTGTGTAAACTCACCCCCCTCCAAAAAATAAAAAATATAAAAAAATTAGTTGTATATTTACTCACCTTTTGTGGTGTTTTCACTGTCCATACTGAATTCCATGGTGATGTTAGTACCCATGTTGGCTAATTCAGAGGTAGCTCAAGGCAGACTGCAGGGCTTCATGACAGGTATAGCCAAAGAATTTGGTCACTTAAGCCTTGCGGAGAGAAGCTAAGGAAAGGAGTACTGTTTAGCACAAGCAAATGTGGGACAAGAACTTAAGAATGGTTAGAAGTATTGTGCTGAGAAGAACATAGGGCATTCTTGAAAAAGGGACTTGCAGATACCCATCTTCAATAGAAATTTAATGTTTGAACAAGCTATTAGGAGTGAAAAATACTACTTATTAATGAAAAATAGAAGTGTTTTAAGTATTTAAAGCATCTTAGCTAATTCAAGTGAGTTATAGCTTCACTGAAGGTTTTCATTGAAATATACCTTACAAAATTCACATCACCAAGGAAATATATTTGTGTTGTTAATTAAAGTTTTTATTAAATGCCTCATGATTGTGTAAGTAAGTCTAAAGATTCAAAACAACTTTAGATCCATTTACATGTGTTAGAAGCCAATTTGAGATTATAATTTCTTAGTATTGGGACTGGAACTGAGAAAAAGGTTCTAGATTGAAATTTTCAAGAAAAATTATTATTTTTAGGAAGTGAAAACCATATGTTATTTATTACAAATGTAAATTAGGATCTGAGATCCCAAATAATTCAAGAGTGTATGGAAGTGTTTTGTCAGATATTTAGCAAAGAATAGTATACGTTAACAACATGCCGATGTTTCTTTGATTTTGAGAAACTTGTATATCTTGTCCACCTGATTTTTGAGATAACTGAAACTGTACACTTCATGCTGTGGAGTAGCTCTGAAGTGAGATAGGATGAATATTCAGTTATCTAGATAAAAGGGCTATGCATTGCAAAAAATAAACAATTTGTGCTTTTCCCTTGGAAAGTATTTCTGTTAGAGGTCAACATAAGATGGCATGAATTATAGATGAATTTAAGTTCCCAGAGTGTCTGACACTCAGAGTGCATAACATGGCTTGCCACTTGGGAACATGACTTCCGAGGTTTTATCTGAAGTTATGTTGTGCTGTGAACCATATAATTGTGTAACATTAAAAAAAAAAAAAAAAAAAAAAAAAAAGGCAAATAGCACTTAGTTAAATCTGCAGCACAATTTTCATCTATGTTTTAGCCTTCAAAACTTTGGATATTCACAAACATATTGTCAGAAAAGTGTGATTAGTTAGGTTTTTTTTCTTTGCACTGTTTAGATTTCCTGTCATCTTAAATACACTGGGGGACTGAACTGTCAAAAAAAAAAAAAAAAAAAAAAAAAGTGAAGGCACTGGCAAAGTTTGAATGTTGTTGAAGCTTGGAGAGATTTTCTGCATTCCAGAAGAACAAAATCTGTTTTCATTTAAGATGGCACAGATTTACATTTTGTACATTCTGTAAATCTTACTTTATTCTGGATGGTAATTTAGCAAGCAGACTAATAAATAAATGTAAGCAATTCAATATAACTTGGTGAGGGAATGTTAGGAGATGTCCCTGCTTTTGGAAATGGTCATTAGCATTCTTTCTTACTGTATTGCAGAAGAATTCTGATCATTGTTAGTACCACATCTAGAATTTAATAGAAATAAAGTGAAAAAAGCAGTATACCATTTTGAAAAGGAAAACTCAAGAATAAGTACAATAAGGTTAGATATGTTTAAAGTAAGAGAAGGAGTAGAGGTAAATTCCAAAAGGATCCTCATTGGTAAGAAACACCTTCAAAAATTTAAACAAAATTAAAAATAAAATTAAACTATATAACTTTAACTTCCTTTAACTTTGTTTAACTATTAAATTTTCTCTTTAAAATTGGGTGGTAAAGTGAAGAAGAATTTGATAGACAAAAGTTTCTAGACAGAATACTGCAGGAAAGGCAGATGTTCCACTGTCTTCAAGCATGTGCAAGAAGGGAGGTGGTTTTTTTGTTGTTTTTGGTTTTTCCTTCAGTTGGTGTTTTAGAAGTACGCCAGTATCTGTGCTTGTCTAAAGTTTGAACAAACAGGCCTTGAATACTGCAGAAGACTAAACTATTTAAAGATGAGAATTTGCAAATCAGCAGGCTTGATTTATTTTAAAATATTCCTGTCCTGCTGTAGCAACATTTCTTTAACTTCTTGAAAGTGCAGCAGCTTTTTTCCGCTAACTCCAAACACCCCCTGTCCTTTGGCTGTTTTCATCCCAGGCTCGGAAGGAGAGGAGAGAAAGGGACAGCCTCAGGCAGGCTCTGCCTGCAGTCACCCTCCTGCCCAGGAGGTACTGGGCTCTAGCCAGCCGCCCAAGCTGGCTTACCAGCTCCCTGGTAGTGTAAATACATGCAGCCAGCAATCGCTGCTCGTTGTCCCTCTGTTCCTTTGGAGGAACTGAGCTGCTGCCCGCCGCTGAAATATAACCACTGGTGGTGCTCTCTGCCCCTTTTGGGGTGGCTGTCCACAGCAAGAAGAGCACTGCTCCACCAGGATGATGACAGTGCCTTCAGCCTGTCCAGCATTTGCCTCGCTGCATCCACCACAAGCTGTGGCTGCCTGGTTACCACTGGGAGGATAAACCCAAATTATGCCTGAAAACCGACTCTCATGTTCATTCCATTTCCAAGGCAAAGGCACTGGCAAGAGGGGCATCAAAGCTGCTAATTCGTTACCTTCTCACCTGACCACTCCAGGGGAAGAGAAAGGAGGAACAAACCTGTGTGTAGGCATTCCTGACTCCATAGCAAAGTTCCTGCCTGCACAGCCTAAGGAGAAAACACCTCTGCTTTTTTTTTTTTTTTCCCCACCCTAACATCTCACTAGTCAATCACTTCTTTAAAATTAAAAGAGAGTATGTGTAATGAAAAAAAAAAGGTGGTAAGTGGAAATAAATCTGTATAGTTGATGAAGTTTGTAAGACTACCGTGACAGAAATGAATTCACAATGAGACTTGGTGCGTGCTGCAAACAACGTGGAAGGTAGGCTTAGTCTTTGAAGGGCACCACACACTCCACACTTTATCTCCTCTACAAGTGTTTTTGGGAGCTTCACAGTTGGTAGGCTACAGTCTTTTGCTGCAGAGTGCCACAGCTTCTTACTGTCACCTCCGTGTACTTCCAAGTGCAGCAACCGCGATTCTCAATATAGCCTGTGGAAGGTTTGTCCATATGATGTTGCCACGTCTCTTGGCTTTGCTATGTGTTTAGTGATCACCCTGAAGTGTCTGAATGTTCATGGAGGAAAGTGAAGGAGAGGAAGAAGGAAAAGATGTGAGAAAGGTGCTGCATATTTAGTGCCTACCTGCATATGTCCTGAGTGAAACGCTTGGGGGTGGTACTAGCTTATAAAAGCTAATAATTTAAAATTTGTCCCTGCAAAAACTGAGGCACACATGACACTATTTTGCTGATCATGTACGTTCACGTACATTACAGCTCTTTGTTTTGTTATAAAGGCAAGGGTTTTCTAAGTAACTGTTGAGTCTGAGTGTGGGTGTATATATGTATTTAATACATTGTGTATAAATGATCCAAGTGCAGTGCTGCTAAGTGGTCTCCCTGTGCTTGATGAATGATTCTGCTGGGGGGTGGCATGCAGACATGGCATTTGTCAATGTCTGTTACTGGCGGAATTTATCAGAGGGGGAGCAGATCAAATTAAGAGGCTTGGAATAAAGAAAATGGGAATAATTTAGAATTTCATTTGTGAAATCCCTTTTACAATTAAGGAGGGTTTGTGCTGAAAGTCGCATTATCCTTTTGCAGGTCTCCTGCTTCCTAGGGGAATTTAACTATAGAGATGAGACAAGGATATGTTCTCTAGAAGCATTCAGTCACGGGATTATATTAAATCATCAGACTGCCAAAAAGCTTTTTAGCGTCACGCTCAATTATAATTAGAGGTGATTAAGAAGCTTAAATATGTCAGAGGCTGAAGAAAAAGTAATGCTAAAAGTAGGAATGGCAACGCAGACAAATTTCTTGTTTAAAAATTCATGCTAGAATGGATGTCAGTTGGCCAGTCAAAAATTTGTATCAAAATTCAGGCAAGACACACAGCCGCTCTTTTTTTTCTCTTTCTTTTTTTTTTTTTTTTTTCGGAATGCAGAGCTTTCTGTAATAGTGATGGCAGTCAATTAGCATTGCAAAAGCAGAAGGAATTAGATATGAAGAGCACTTAAGAGGCTGTTTCAAATGACCCAAACTGACAGTTATATGAAATGTGTGTAAAAGTGTTTTTCTTTTTCTAGAGACTTAATACCTATAGTTGCTGCTCTGGAGTATAATCAGTGGTTTACAAAGCTGTCCTCCAAGGATCTGAAATTAGTAAGTAACAAATTGAAATTGTATATCTGCAGTGCCTTAGAGCATGCCATTGCATTTTTTAAGGTGAACTTTTTTTAGGTAAATACGACTGGGCAGTCTTATTTGAAAATTGAAAATTGTTTCTCCATTAATTGTATCAGGAAAATATAAAAAGTTGGATGGTTCATTCATGCCATAGAAACACTACTGAGAGCCAGGTCTTGCCAAAATTTCACATGAATAAAGTTTGAAAAGTTTATTTGGCCATAATGGTAGCTTGTAAAGCTGCTCTATCAGGTGTTACCAGCTCCCTCAAACAATACAAAGTGACTAAACAGGAGACTAACTTTAAAGCAAGTAGAAATATCTGTTGCTTTTTGGAAGTGTAAGGAAAATACCTAGAAAATACCTAGACTCTTTTTTTTTTTTTTTTTTTTAACCTCACATCGTGGAGCAGGCTTTTCTTGTAATTTTCATCGCATCTTGATGATTTTTATCTCCCAGTTGCCTGAAACTAAGTAATAAGTATGTAGTGACATGTGACAATGATATTCCTCCCCAACAGCATTCTTTCTGAAAAGTAAAAAGTGGGGAAACAAGTTGGACAACCAAAGAAAATGCCAAGAAAATAAGTAATTAAGTGACTTCTTAAATATATGAAAATACACTATTTCTACTAAACCTGAAAGCTAATAGTTACAGGTGGAATTAGTGGTTTGAGAAACTGTTTTCTCTTATATTATTTATTTTAATAAGATATTTGGGCGATTTTTTAGCAACTTTTATATAATAAGCAAATAAACTTTGTCAATCTTGAAAATGCATCAGTCCTTAAAAAACAAAACAAAACCTTAATCTTCCATACATTCAAATTTCAGTCAAAAATACAGGAAAATACAAACTGTTGGACAGTAAATCCATGCCACAGGGGTACTGCTGAGGGTCGGTGTGAGGTCAGACATATCCAGAGGCCATTGAATGTATTGTGCTTTGTGAGTCCCACTCTGACATTGTGTTTGATAGACATGATCTGTAGTGTTTTTACTGTGCATGCATGAAACTTTCCACTTGCAATCACTCTGCTGCAGAAACACCATGATGATCTTCTGAATTATTAAAATATGAAAGGCAAAGATATAATTGGAGAGATAGTTGAATTGTCAATCTTTAGAAAACATTGTCACCTTTACTGTGTAAAGGATTAATAAGATTTCTTTGTGTGCTAGAGCATTTTTTTTTCTTTTTAGGAGTTTCAGCTAGTTTAAAAGAGTGTTCAAAAATGCCGTGCTGTCATTAGAGACAAAGATATCCCAAGTATGAATGCCAGATTTTAAGGGTGGATGACATAGAATAGTTTCAGCACTTCATGATCATGACTAAAGATCAGCTTTGGACTTCATCTGAATGTGAGATAGTGTGTGCTGTGAAAAAAAAAGACTAAGAGTCAAAATAAGAGATTATAATAAAAGATGATGAGATACAAAGCTCACTGTATAGCTTTTGTAACCTTGAGGTTTTATCTCTGTCTGAATGAGCACAGCAAGCAAACCATTTTATTATGTTTGGATCATGGTACTTGTAAATGTCTGTGCAAATTCCAGAATTTAGCAGGAGTATGATCATGAGATGTGATTTATTCTGTGTAGGCTGGCAGAACTCATGCTGAAATACAGTCACCCTTCAACGCTCGTCCCTAAGCAATCTTTGGAGGACATGTAGCTAGAGTGCTCTTGCTCTTGAATTTTTTGTTTCCTTTTTGTCAGCCTTAAAACATCTTTCTCAGTGTTCGGTTGTTGTTCTTGGTCAGGCTTTATTTTCCATTGCAGTAGGTGTAATTTTCTTCTGCGGTATTAGCATCTATATGAATAAGATTTCTTCAAAAATTACATGAGTGTGGTTTTCTGAGCCACAGGGTCTGGGGTTGGTGTTTTTCTAATGTATTTTACTGTAATTTTTAAAAATCTGCCCCTTATGATTAGGTGGCCTGTTTCATAAATGACTCACTTTTAGTTTGCCCTTTGTTTTTCTGAGTCGTTTCCAGATGTCCTCTCTAGCCATCTGACTGTCTTTGGGATGTTCCTGGTATTCTTATTTATGTAGGACAAGAAGCAGTTCATAGACCGGATCCTGTTATGATGTACAGCTTATAATTAGCTAACTAACCATATGTTCTATGTTTGTGTTCTTTAACACTCTTCCGTCTTTTTTGTGGCAGTCCACTGATGTCTGTGAGCAGATTCTGCGAGTGGTGAGTAGGTCCAATCGATTGGAAGAACTGGTATTAGAGAATGCCGGGCTTAGAACGTAAGTAATTTCTTCAAAATGTTGCATTAGATACTGCTTACTCTCAGCAAAAACGATGTGATGTGTGTTAGCCAGAGTAAAAATTAAAAAAGCTCAAGCTTAATGTCTAGCTTGTTCTGAGGAGTCTGTAGTCACGAACTTGTCATTAGTTTTTTTAGAGGTTCCTTATGGTCCAGAAAATCCCTCTAAACTGACATTTTTTTAAGATTCAGCCTGGAAAATTGGGTTAAGTGGAGCAAAATGGGCTGGATAAGAGCATAAACCCTAAATCAGCTCACACTGTTCCTCTCCAAGTAGACTTACCAAGAGAAGCATGAAAACTTTTTTGTCATTTCAAAGTGCTCAAGGTTTTGTTAAAAAGTGTATCATTCCATCTTGTATAACACATTATGATTTCATTCCCAAGAAAGCTCTTTTTATCTTTTGAGGATTACATTTGTGGTTCAAATGTAGTAATACTTCTACTTTAGCAACTTTTTTTAAAGAGGCAAGAAAGTAGATGATTGTTTAATCCTTTGCTATAGCCTTAAAAGAAAAGCATGTTGAGGTAATATGTGCAGTTTAATGCATGTGTTTTAAATACAGTAAGTTATAGCTACTAGGTATTTTTTTCCTTCTTCTCTTCAGAGCAAATAGATGTAAAGTTCAAGTTACAAACTAGCCCCATTGGAAGTATGTGTAGCTTGTTGTAGTGTTAGAGTAGCATCCAAGACTATGTAGACAAGATAAGCTCTAGTACTAATGAATTTTTGTGTTAAGAAACAAAGTAGTGGAAAAGTGGGAGAAGCAGAGCATTATACCAAAGGGAAAAAAAAAAAAAAGGAAAAAAAAAAAGAAAGAAAAAAAAAAAGCAAACAAGCACAGGGAAATGCTGTGGTATCATTTATTTTGCCTCCTCTTCCATTGTTTGTTGTTTTTTTCACCCTTTTTTAAAATTGGCTTTGCACTGAAATGCCTTTAGAAGAGAATTGCCTAAATGACACTGGAAAATTGTGGTGGAGTTTGGAATTACACCCGAACTTCCTGATCACAGTGTCCTTAAAAGCTGTCATTCAAACATAAACACCTGATTTTAATCTTGTTTTTCTTGCACTTTGTGCTACAAAACACAGTGCTAATCATGAATATCAAAAGATATATTGACTTACATCTGCACGCTGCCTACAGTGACTTATAACTTGGAGCTGGTGTCAGTTATAACACGACTTGACAGATCATCAACCTGTGACTTTGGTTTTCATGCCTCCATCTACATGCACAGTGTTTGGCGTTTTGCCCTGGTGTGTATCTGCTCTGATCAGCACTGTCTGTCTGTTTTTGTCAAGGACGATTTGTCAGTTTTGCCAGTTATCATATCTGCTCGCTAGGAGGAAATCCTATTGTTACTGGGCTTCTTCACGTCACATAGCTCACCGACCAGCCATTTTTAATGAGCTGTGACAGACTGCCAGGCCAGTGTTGAGAAAGAGCTACCAAGATCAATGCTTTCAGAAACACCTGAGCAGCTGCAAGAGCATGTTTCCTCTGGTGGCAGGGTCAGTTTAAGATGATTGCATTCTTTTCTACTTCGAGGCATTCATGTCTGTGATTTGGGGTGGGACAAGGATCCATAAATAGTTGTCATCCTCCCAGCTGATGGGACAGCAAGCTGTCATACAGTAGTAGTAGTAAGGACACAGGACTAGGCAAGTGTGGACTTGCTGTTGGGGAAAAGTGGGCTGTCAACTGAAGCCCCCATGTATGATAAGATTTCTGCCAGTTCAGATGTTCTTGAAAATATCATTCCCATTGCTATTTCTTTAGCAGACTTAAATAATGCAATCTAGATTATTTTGGATGGCTTTAATGCATAAAGAGTAATGTTTTGATAATTGTTAGGATGCTAATCGAGGCAGGTGGTGTCCAGATTTCAGTGAAAGTAGTTCAGGGTGACTTGAACAAGTGAGCTTGAAAAGAGTTACATGTCCATGAGCTGCTTTAGAGGAATGGGCGAATATGTGATAACCAGAATATTTTTTTCCATGAAATAACAAGATTCTCCAGTCTGGAAAGGCCTGTCTGTAAGAGCTGGTAAAAATAATCTGTTTGTTGTGCTTAAGTACTCTGCACGCTGTCCCTACTGCCATCCACACTGACCCCTGCTGCCCTGTTCCACGAGGAATGGCTGCTACAACAGAGCGGGAACAGAGGTGCCCGTAGTGGCATGAGGAGGGCCTCTGAGAGAGGTGCTGCATGCAGCTCATCTTCCCCTGCTGGATGGGCTCTGAGTATCCTTACATCACCTTAGTTCCTCCCCCACACACCCTCTGTTTCTCTGTTCTGGAGATGTTGTCTAGACAGATCTCGAGGAATTTCTGTCTGAGATTTCCTGATCCGTGCTATTTTTACCTTTGGTGAAATATCCTTCCTCTCCCACATGTATAGTTATACTGGACCTTTTCTAAGCTTTACCTCCAAGCCTGAGTATCCTCAGTTTATGCAAGCATGGCTGTGTGATGCATGCAGGGTGAGCTTGATGCTTTGTAGAAAGCATCAGGCTTATATTACACACTCTGGCTGAAGTCTGCAGCCAAAAAATAAAAATAAAATAAAAATCAATAGATTTTAGGACTTTGAGTGGACAGAGGGAAGGAATGTCAATGATGTCGACCTGTGAGCAGAGCCCAGATCCCTCCGTTGCTGGCGGAGGCTGCTCAGAGAGAGGTTTAGTAGTGTCATTTTTTTCAAAACAAGAAAACTTTAGAACTTAATGCACCCTAAATTAGGTAATCGACCATTTTCTGGTGGCAATGGATATGCTGTGCCTTTGCCACAGAGTTCACACACACCCAAGTTGTCAAAAATGTTCTGGTGACCCTGCCTATATTGGTGTCAATAGCCATAGCAGAGCTTGTAAACAAGCCTGGAGGTGTAGGAAGAATAACATAATGACAAGAATCTATTTGAACTCAAAAACTCAATGTGCTTTTCTGGGCTTTATTCAGTTGCCTTAGCATAGACATGTGGTGCCATTTGAACTGCTGGAGGGTATCTACAGAGTGCTGGCAAATAGAGGACCTACAGGAGATGCATAGTGTTTTGCAGAAGCAGCAGGTAGCAAAGCAGGATACCCCGAGGCCTGTCAGGTGGCACAGATTTAAGTACAGAATTTATTGTTGAGTGTTTGTATTTACATGCTGCTTGTATTTCAGGATAAGAATATGCTTGTCCTAAAGGCAGCTCGTCATCCTGCATTTGCAGCACTGGAACCTGTTCTGCCCTCAGTAGTCCCTCTAAGGAAATGGGGTTTCGAAGGGAAATTAAACTTTCCTGGAACGTCTCTGTACTTGAGTACACCTTGCAACAACAGAGAGCCCAAAGCTATGAGGCTATAACTGTCCAATATCCACTCTTTTCCAGAGCGTGGAAGAGAGAGAAGGTTGCTGTGTGAAGGAAGCTCAAGGGATATTTTTTGGTTCTTAACTCAATGTCTAACATAGATAAACTACAAGAACATTGAAAGTATGGTCTCAGATTAACATAACTGCACGGTAGGGTTAGGCCCTTAATACATGAATGGTTCCCAGTAGGTACAAGGACAGGTTTGAGGAATTGGCTTAGAGGTGATAACAGCCAACAGCCTTCTGACATAAAGTGTGGAATATGTCTCCACCAGATTCTGTCAGTGTTGTCATGTAGGAAAACCAAGCCAGCCTTGAACTTAATACTGTGAGTAGTGGTAGTCCAGCCACAGCAGAATGCTCTCAGAGAGGGTAACATTCCCTTGCCTCTCAAGTGGATTTGGAACAGGATTTTGGGGAAGTGGATTTTGGTCATGCTCTACAGCTACCTATGACACTTAGTTGAAAGTTCAAAGCTATCTGTGCTAACTGACCTGGCTGTTAGGGGCTTTATGCAACCTGACATCTCATCAGTCTCTCTCGGCACACATTGCTGGGTCTGTGGTCAATCTTGATGCTTCTCAATGTAAAAAGAAACAAGCGAAGACCAGTTTCAGTGTCCTGGTGTTCTTTGAGAGAGCTGTTCCTACTGTTTTACAAGATCAGAATACCCTTGCTTTGTTGACCTTCTGATATGTTGCAAGGCCTGTCTGTTTGAGTGTTGGTAGAGTTGCTGCAAGCTTGGAGGGGGGAGGATTAGCTTTGTGAGTGTGGGAGATAATGGTATGGAAGTTAACATATATGTCCCACCCATGCATTGCATGGAGAAGACAGAAATCTGTGTAATTCCTATTTTATACCATCAGATCTTTATCAAAAGTAGCTTGAGCTTTGATAGAGTGACCTTCAGTCTCTTACATTACAGAATAAACAAATAATAATATAACCTGCTTTGAAAGATAGCAGATTAGCCAGATAAGCATTGTTTAAAACTGTGAAGAATCAGTAGGGTAAGTTGGCTTCTTCTGTCTGCTAGTTGTTTGGCACTTTTAAGCCTCTGATTGTGCTGTTGACAGAGGAGACAACAGAACTCTTTCTCCCTCTGTATTCTTTTCTTCCAGAGATTTTGCACAGAAACTAGCCAGTGCCCTAGCCCACAATCCCAACTCAGGACTCCATACAATCAACCTTGCTAGCAATCCGCTTGAAGACCGAGGTACTGTGACATTTCTCTTTTCCTCTTTCTACAAATGTAATAAGGGGATTACTGCTGCTCCATTCAGCTTTGCCCGAATAACAGGTTATTGTTCTGTGTGTAATGCCATTGTAAATATCTGTTGTTCACAAATGACTGAGAATTGCTATTCTTTTTGGTTATTACATATCCATTAGCTTGTGGAGAAGTATTTAAATGTCTTAAACCAACCGTGGATTTCATTAGATTTCATTACACTTTCATAGAGGTTTCTTTTAAAAGAAGATGGAATGCAGTGAATGTTTAGAGCTAGAGAGAAAATAAAATGGTTTATACATGTATATTTTTAAAGGCAATGTAATCACTTTAAAGCTGAAGTGTGAGACAACTTTGTTGCTTGGATTATATTTTCCTGATGGTTTTGCTTTTTTATTTTAGCCATAATTCCATAATTATTTCTGGTATTGAAGCTGTTCTTTTTCAGCTTTGTTCTAGTCCATAATGTTGCCAATTCTTTGCGATGTTCTATAGTACTTACATAGCTGGCATCCTTCTGTAGCTGAATACTGTTGACTCTGCAAGATGAAAAATCAAGCTGAATAGTCCAGCTTTTTCTCCACTGCTAGGCATGATTTCAGTACATATCAAATCAAATCATTCCCCTCTCTTGTCTGCTCTCTTTTCACCCAGGGCATTTATTTTTTAAAATAAGGTTACATTCTTTCAGTCTGCCGTTGACCCTTCAGCGCTGCCCACGTGAGATTTCCATTTGTTTCACTTAATGCATTCCAAGCACATCATGTTCTTGGGATCAGACTAGCTTGTGTGCTCCTGTTGGGCCAGAAGTAAAATAGAAATTTTATGCAGTGAACCTTTTCTTGTTTTATTTGGTTTGTTTTGACAAAATTTTCCAGTCTCTTGGCTGACATGATTCAAAATGGAAAAATTGTTCATTTTGCTTACAACCTGACTGACTCAGAATGTTGTTAACACAGTCTTGTAGGAGTGTCTCCTTTTTCTTCATTTCGGTGAGGGGAAAAAAGATGCAAAGGGTATTTTTCCTCTCCCTCTTTTGTATCTCTTCTCCTTTTTACCAGAAACAAGTATGAAAATATTTTTGCTTTTAATACATTCAGAGTAGTTTTTCATTTAAAATTGTTCATGTGAATTGCTAAACTCTTCTGAATATCCCTTGCCTGATTCCTGAGAACTCCATATCATGTGAAAGCCAATGCTTTGCTGCAGAACATTATTATTGCAGTGTGCTGCAGGCCTAACTGCATTATTCAATGTTTTCTCTTGCAAGTTGGAAAAAAGGCTGTCATATTATTGATTCTACTTTTAAAGAAGTGTATTTAGGTTGTGTTTTATGAAAGGTTTCTTTTAAAAAGAACTAGGTTTGGTGGTGGGCTTTTTGTTGTTTGTTGGTTTTCTGATGTTTTTTGTTTTGTTTTGTTCATTTGTTTTAAATCTTGAAGCAAAACAAGTGACCAAAGCATTCAATAGCTATTCTACAATGCAGGGATATTTTTTAAGCATATCAGTGTGGGTACTTTCTTTGCAGCAAAGCCATTTATTCAAGCAATTTTGGAGTAGCCACATACAAAATTGAAAAAAAAAAAATCAGAAGGTACAACTTGGAGAAATTAGTAGAAATTTATCATTATCTCAGTCTCTTCTATCATATCCAATTATGGTTTGACCTTTTAGTTAGAGAATTACCCAAGTTATATGGGTACTTAAAAGGAAATTAACTATAATTGCAATGTGCAAATATTACAGTTTTCTAGTTTAAGACGGATTTTCATGTCCTTTGATCTGATATTCACGGAGTGCAAATTAGATTTGATTTTATTAAGCCGAAGGGGCAGCGATCATTTCACAGGTAAAAGCTTGCATAATGAAGATTTATGTAAACATATGGATTTTAGAAAATATATCCAGAAAAGTCACCTCTTCGGGCTCTAGGAGTACAACCAGATTATTTTGTTAATGAGGGAAACAACACTGATCTGTGTGAATAATGGAGAAGAACCTATCCTTGTCCCTTGCTTAGACCAAAAAAAACAAAAAACAAAAAACAAACACAAGCCACTAAGCTGTTTGTATGTTATTGATTACCAAAAAGACATTATATTATTATATTAGTGCAGCTGTCTGTATTCGAATAGCATGAGAAGTGTGTTCTTTTTAACTCAGACATAGGACCTAGCTTCACTTGAAATATAAAGCAGTGTTTACAAGCTATGATTTTGCACCGAGAGCAGCCTCTTAATTTGTGATTAGCTTCCCTTAACAATACTGTCAGTTTTTGTGAGGCGAATACCTGGAAAGTGTTACTAATCTTGTCTTTAAAATCTAGTCGTGCTGAAGTGATGGAAGTTTTGCTTTTGACTTTACTAGGATCTTATTTTCTGAAAAATAATACAAAAACAAGCTAAAGTTTGGAAATACTCGAAAACAAATCTATGTGGTTGGATGTGTTGAAGTCTACTTCTGCTATTAGAGCTCAGCTCTGTTAGGTTAACAAAAATGGCTTGCTTCAAGAGCATCCTAGGGCCTGAGTTGCCAGACTTTATCTTTTCTGCACCTGATTCCTGTATCTTAAAACATAGCAGATACTTCTCCCCCAGTGCTGGTAAGATGTTAAAATTCTTTAGCTTTGATGGAGTGACAGGAAGTATGTAGATTGTTTGCTAAATGTAAAGATGGAGAGGTAAAATTACTTGCTGCACCTCTTACCCAAAACGCTTTGTAACAAAAATTACACTTATGATGTCCTTAGTGATTCTCGTTGTACTCCTTTTTCACTTCTTTTGCCAGCAGAACTCTACCTTGAGTTTGGAACTATATATTGTGACTAAACCAGCTGAACAAGAACAAACAATCAATCACAATTTAAATTCTGAGGCTGTATTAAGATAGATTGATTCTCCTTCAGAGGAGCTAAAAAGATGTATTTATTTATTGAAGTAGGCAAGCTAGGAATGAAATTCTTGTTAATATGACTTGATGCATTCCTGCAGAAAGTTAAAGACATCGTTACCATTGTGTTTTACAGTAAATGATGCCAAGACATCATCAATCTAGTGTTTTGGCAATACAAATAAAGTACAGCATGTTGTTTTAAGCTGCATAGAAGATGCACCTCTGACCAGCATGTACAATATGCTTTTACACAGATGGTTAAAAAAAAACAACAACCCTGCAACAAAAAATTTCACGTCAGCAATATATATACGTTCTCTTTCATTATTGATAGTAGAACATGGTAAAAGTAGAGTAAACGTGTATGTGACATACCACCAGCCTGTTTAATGTCTGCTTATGTGGAGAACAGTATCAGCTTTTTTATTTAATTGTGTTTGGAGCAAGTAAAAGGCTTTACTTGCTTCTCTTTCCTCTTTTCGTGCCAAGTGATTTGCAATAGAGGACTGTATTTCACACTCAGGTTAAGACTTGAGTTTCTATGTTGATTTAATCCTATAATAAATATTTCATAAAGTGATTCAATTGTTACTTAGGATGTGCTTTCTTAATCAAATTTCAGTCTTTCTTAAACTGGGGATTATATTTATGGACTGTGGAACTTGGATACCAAGAGAAGGGGCTTTAATCAAAAGACAATTTTTTCTTTTGTTGGATTTGTGCTGAAGTAGTCAGCATCCTAATCATATTTTACTGTTTTTGATCCCAAACAATTGTAATGTTTCCAAGTCTGTGTACTGGCTGGTAACTTACAGACTGCTGTAATGAAGTAAGATAAGGGGCCATTATAACTTGGTGGAGGTTTCAGGTTTTCAGGGAAAGTCCTCAGCCACTGTACCTGTATCATAGTTTCTTTTATGTGGAGTGCATACTCTTCCACAGGACTATTTCAGCTGACTGGTGTGTATCTGTGTTTTTTGAACAACCTCTTATTCTTGTATTTAACAAAGAGGGGGGTTACTTGAGGAAGAGAGGTCAGTGTTAGCTAATATGTATGTGTCTCTCTTGCTTTGATATTGCTTCCTTTTAAAACAAAAAGTTTTGAAGTTTCATGTGAACTACCACTGTTGGGGTTTATTTATTTATTTATTAGCTGCTTTTTACTTTTTTTTTCTTTTTTTTTTTTCTTTTTTGGCCAAGCCATAAAGCTTCCAGAATTCCCAATTACTAACTGTTGGACATGTATATCTTGTCTTTGACTCCTTCTCAAAAGTGTGTGTGCATTATATAGTTTCTAAACTAAGAAGTACATCAGTGACAACAAAGTTCACTGTGTGTTCAGTGGTTAGCAAAGAAGGGATCCTGACAAAATCAGTAATTTCAAAATTTTATTATCACAAAAAGTATAATTTTGAGCCCTACGGTGAGTACAGTTCCTCCTCTAACAGTGTTTGCTCTGCTCTGAATTTGATACCAGTGTAATTGCTGGCTGCTCTCGGAAGGGCTGGGAAAATATGAGGTCACATGGTTGAACCAAAAATATCCTGAAAAATTCTGCTTTCTCTTTATTCCCCACCAGGTGTATCATCTTTAAGCATCCAGTTTGCCAAACTTCCAAAGGGACTGAAACATTTAAATTTATCTAAAACCTCCTTGTCACCTAAAGGTATGCTTTACAAATATGCCTGTTTTTCTGTTGTAAAAATTTCAGGCTTTCATCTTAATAATACCTTTTGTTACAAGATTAAGTCAATTACAGAATGGATTACTTTATATAAGTGTATTCTAAACAGTGCAGCTGCTTTTTTACTATTGTAAGTTGCTGAGCTGTGGGTTCAGTACTTTATCCCATCCAGTGCTTTGAAAAAAAACATCCTGCTTGTCCTAGATATGAGTTTGAACCTGTACAGTAAAGAAAGATTTCATTTAGAATTGGAATAAATTGTATGTTTCTTTTATGCTTCAGAAAATGTCTGGAGCAAAAATGCGCAGGGAATTTTCGAAATAGCATTCGGAAAACCGCTCAAATGTTTTTCATGTGATTGCTTCATTTGACTACTTCATGAAATCAAGTGTTGTGACAATGCCTGTTAAGTGATTTGCTCTGAGTAGAGACTTTTGTTTTGTAATTTGCATGTTTCTAATTTGATATAGTAGTTGAAATATACATATATTTTTAAAGTGAATTTATTCACTCATCATTTTAATTAAAAAGAATTTATTCAACTCTTGTGTTTTTTATTCTATTGCTAGCTCCATTTTTTTTGGTGACAAGCAACTGATTAAGAATCTTGACTAACCTTACATGTACTCTTGAGTGTAGATGGTCATGAATTTGACAGATAGTCATGCATTTCTGGTATGTTCGTTCAGCCTGTTTTCTTCTTCATGTGATCTGAATGATTTCAGCAAGTGCTTTTGACTGTTGAGTCAAGAGAACCCTCTAGCTGCATTGCCTTTATAGAGAGCAAATGCCAGCTTGATGAAGTTAATCAACAAAATTCTTGTCAGTAAAAATGAATTTTGAAGTTCTAAAAATAATTTGGAAGATTTTTAATGATCTTTTCAAAGACAGTCTGTAAACAAAAGCTGAAAATATATTCCAGCTTCTCTGCTGCCGACCTTATGTGAATCCTAGTCCAGACTAGCCCATAACTATCTATTCTCGAGTGCAACAGGTCACTATTGCTACATGGGAGCTCCTAAAAATTCCATTAAAAAAGTATAGGTGATATCTTAAAATTGGAATTCTTATAGAAGAACCTGAAAAATCTCAGCTTCACCTCTTTGCTTGTCTGCAAAGCTGTCTATCTTAGCCAGTTTCCCTTCAACTTAAGAAGACAGTAATGAATTTGTTTGTAACTTGGAAGGCTACTTTTGAACTTGTAATACTGAAGTGTTTTGTTTGCTTGTGTTTTCTTTTTGGCTGGGGGAAGCCTGGCTGTAGAGGAGACAGTGACATTGTTTAGGGAGGTTCGTTACTGACCTTGGATTCAGTAGACTCTAAGGTACATGGATTTTTTTTACAGCATGTTCTCACCTCCAGAGAGGTGCCCACACCACCATCACTTTTTATTATTATTATTTTTTAGCTTTTTAATTTCAGAAATTCTGTACAATTCCTAACTGGTTTTGACCTTATTTCAAGATAAGTTTCTAAGATGGAGAAGGGAAGTTCAGATGGTAACTTCCCAGCTGATCTTTCTTCAAATATTGTATCTCAAGGTTCCTAAGAGCTATTAACATTCTGAGCCTCCTGAGAGCAGTAAAAGAGCATGATAGATTGTCTGCAAATGAAAGTGAGATTACTGTCAAAGTATAGAACGAGGTAGGTGAAATTCAAACAAAAGTTTATTGATTTGAAGGTTCTGGTTAAATGGAAAATTTTAGTACGCTCGTTCAAAGACAGGGCTGGATTTTCTGAACCCGAGCCAAAGGCTAATTAAAAAAATCCCTCATTCACATCATTTGGACTGAGCCTTCAAAGATGTGGCTGATTTTGGGCAGTTGGCTCTTTTTAAAAATGAAACAAGCATAAACAGTATGGATTGTTTGATAGCTGTTCTTTGTCCCCAGCCAGTGACAATTCCTGAATTCTCGGAATTGTATTTCAATAGTATATGCTGAACTGTTCATAGTACATTACATTCATTTCTATGTGTTGATTATAAATGCTGTTGAGAAGACTCACTAAAATGGATCCAGAGAAAGAAGCTCTAGAGGTTAAATAGACCTTTTAGATCTTTGAAAGTTTCAAAAAGTTTTAATTTGCTGTTTACCTTTACAGGTAGGGTACAGATTCAGCGATGCAATGTTAAGATAAAAGAAAAATTACACTGAACAGAAAAGTTTCAAGACTTGGCAAAGATGTCATTGTGCTGCAGTTCTTTTCAGTATCAAAAAATCTCCTGAAACTAACAGCCACACTACTATCATGGGAATCTTTCTTAATATTTGGAAGCTTGGAAAACTAGAGCACTGACTGGGGAGATATTTTGGTTTCCAGTGACTTGCTAGATGCTTCCCCCACACACTGGTAAATCCATTTCATAATAGTTTTTAAGTGAAGAGTGGATATGCTCCATCTATTGAATGCCAGTCCACTTTTACTGATCAGGAACTTTGAGAAGTTGCACTTTAATGCATAGTAGATCAAAACACCTGCCTGCTTCATTGTTTTCGCCAGGCACTTATGAGAAAATCAATTCATTTGCTAAAGGACACAGTGACACTTACGTAAGAATTACACACATGTAGCACTTGAAAGGCAGCAATAAGCTTCTACAATAAATTAAGAACTTGTTAATAAGCTACAGAGCCCTCAGATGAAAGTTAGATTTGCTGGAAATAGAATCATAGAATCATAGAATATCCCAAGTTGGAAGGGACCCATAAGGATCATCAAGTCCAGCTCCTGGCACCGCACAGGTCTGCCCAAAAGTTTAGTGCACTAAGTGCACAGTCCAATTGCTTCTTAAATTCAGACAGGCTTGGTGCAGTGACTACTTCACTGGGGAGCCTGTTCCAGTGTGCAACCACCCTCTCGGTAAAGAACCTCTTCCTGATGTTGCTCTTCCAGCGTAAACTTCCCCTGCCTTAGCTTAACACCATTCCCGTGGGTCCCGTCACTGGTGATAACGGAGAAATAATGGTGATAACAGAAATAGCCACATCCTAATTTGTATTTGGAAAAGTTGGAGGACTTGGGGGAAAGAGAGCCCTGACTGGTTTGTTCCCAATGTGATCTTTTTAATTTTAATGTGAAAAACATGTATTTTTCCTCAACAGGAAGTGAGTCTTAATGCATCTCTTGATATTTTAATTAGCTGTTTTTCTGAAATTACAGGCAAATGCATAATTGAAATATTTTTAACTTCTAGGTCTTGTCAGTTGCTTTTGAAGTTCGGGCAAATTATAATTGTTAATGTACTTGGGCTTCCACAGCTACTTTAATCTACTTCCACAGATACTTTTATCTAAATGTTATTTTTTGAGAGAGGACATTGCCTTACCATTATGATGTAAATTCTGTTTTAAAAACCTGTTTCAAGATATGGTTGCACTGTTAAAGCCACTGTAGACATGGCAAAAATATTTCTGCCGTGGATCCAGGACCTGTAACACACTGTGGCCCATTTTATCAGAGGCACAGAGAACACTCAGTTTCCAAGGCAGATGATGAAACTTGGCCCAGGCAAAAACAGGTCTTTGGTGACAAAGAAAAGTCTTGTATCTCCCACGTGATCTGTCCTCCTCTGCTGCAGTATGGTGATGGTAACATGAGGTCATTAAACATTTATGTATGACTTTGTTCACTGAAACTGTGCTCTTGCAGGCTATGGCGTTGGAGAAGTTGGATACTGAGTTGTTGGTTTTTGTTTTGTTTTGTTTTGTTTTGTTTTTCAGGGGTGAATAGCCTTTCCCAGTCACTGAGTGCCAACTCGCTGATAGCGAACACGCTCGTCTATCTTGACCTCTCAGGGAATGCTCTCCGTGGGGATGATCTCTCAGTAAGCACATGCTTTTTATTTGTGAATTAATGAAAGGATGTTTTAATTTATTATTAGAAGGGCAAAGCCATTTTATTTAGGTTCTCTTTTGCCTTTATTTCAATACAGTTTTAGTAGGGATAGAAAATATTTTGATCTCTGTTTTCAGTACATACTCAGAAGTTTTAAATTCCCCACGCAACTAAACAGATCCCCATAATCCATTCATGCTTTTAGTCCTTGGCTTTTACTGATAAATGAGAAAACTGCAAGTGAGTTGCTTGTTTCAGTAGACTTAGCATGCTCTAGGAGTTCTATTAAAAAGACTCATCTTCTTTTTAGTGATGTATATTACAATTTTTTTATTGTAAGGTTAAAAGCAATTGAATTCTTTTGACTAGGAAAGACTTGATTCATTTTTGGTTTTGTCTATTTTTGTCTGTATAAATAAATCTGTGCACCTCCTTGACACATGCTATTGAAACTCATGATTGTTTGAACGAACTTAATTATTTCTGAAATTCTGTTGTTTAGTTCAGTTGCTGTTGAGGTGCAGCTCTATTTTCTGTGTAAAAAAACAAAACAAAACAAAACAAAAACCACTTGAGTTCTCAGTTTGTATGTATTTGTTTTTTGACTATCACATATTTTTTTGATATGTGATAGTCATATTTTTGACATCCATACTTCTCTCTTACATCAACAGTTGTGTGAATGTAACTGTCAGTTTTTGAGTTCTTTAAGTGTGAAGCATCTAAAATATGCAACACTGGAGGCACCCAATCTGATCATTTAAAGTCTAAGGACGTTATCTGCCTATGACTTTTGTGTGACTTTTTTTTCACAAATCTTACTAGTTTCAGATTCATCAACACATTCAAAGAACTAGTCTTTTCAGACATGAGATGAAAGTTTCAGCGGGACGAGGATTTAAAAGGTAGCACATAGTTAAATGACACACACAATGAATTATTCTCAAAGAGAGAAGACCATGCACAACTTCTGTAGGGAATGGTTAAAGATATCTGAAGTTTACCTACTATATTTTAAGGAATAAAAATATAGTAAGTCTTTTCTTAGTCTGTCAGAGAGAGAGAGAGTTGATTCAAAGAAAAAGATTCTTAATACTGAGATCTCTTTAATCTGTGGAGCAGTTTTCCAATGGGAGCAAAGAAATCCTATTATTTGGCATTTAAAATAAACCCTAGCGAAGCACAGGGATTTTTAGAGTAGGGACCTTTCTTGCATGGTTAGGTATATGGGCAAAATGACCTAATTTTAGAAAGATGAATCTATTTTAGAAATGTTGAACGTTCTCTGTTTGGCTGGATGTTGTGTGGAGTTGAGTGTTCCATGTTTCTGTGAATTAGGTCATACCTTTTTTCTTTCTGTATTGTTCTGAGAGACTAGCAAATAAATGCAATAAAGCAACGTATAGTAAGAACTTTTACGTACATTAATGTTTTCATGACATAGTCTATGTAGTACTTAATTCATCGATATTAAGTGTATTATTAGGTTACTTGTTCTGTATTTTGCCTTAAACTTCTAATGCACCGCTGATATAAAGAATTAACCATAGTCTTCAGATGCAAATAAGTTGCTTCCCTCATGCTTAAAAGGTCTAGCATAAACTTTCAAACCAATTAGCCTTTCTGAAATGTAATGGCAATCTGAGTGACATTCCAAGGTATTTATAACTAAATTAATTATCATTTCCTGTGAAAGTGTATTGCAAGGTAACTCACATTAAGTACATTAAGATTACTGTTTGGCAGATGTGGTCTGGGCACTGTTTTTTCCTGTTGTTCCAAAAAACTTATAGCCTTCAAAAGTAAAACAGGTTGTATTGATTGGGTGAAAAGAAGTTTCAGATGCAACTCTTGTAGTGCAATTTTATAAGAAAAGCCTAAAATGTATTTGAGAAGTAGTGATACAGTAATCTGTGTCATAATATCAGAAGTAACACTGATAATTTTCTTTTTTTTTTCTCCATTAATTGTAGAGCCTGTACAATTTTTTGGCCCAACCAAATGCCCTTGTCCATCTGGATTTATCCAACACGGAGTGTGCTCTAGATATGGTAATGCTGGTTTTTGTGGAGATTCAAATAGCAAGGAAATGTTGCCCACCTTCTGTCCTTAGAAAAATCCATCTTCCTTATTTTAAACCAGGTGTGTGGAGCCCTCCTTCGTGGATGTCTTCAGCATCTAGCTGTTCTTAGCCTCTCTAGGACGCTTTTTTCTCACAGGTACAGTTTAAATGTCATTTCTCTCAACTTCTGCAAAATTTTGCTTTATAATTTCTTGGCTTTGTGCTGCACCTTTCTTTTTAAGAAGAAACACAAGACTTTATAAAAGGTCTCTACAAAAGAGGTATTATTTATTCCAAGCAAAAGATTTTCTTTCACTTTCCACTTTTTGTTAGACAGCTGTAAAATAAGCTACCTTGTCTAATATGTTTTTTTGTGATCCTGATGCAGCAGAACGTCCATATACATCTTTTGTCATAATATCAGGCTTTGAAGTCTGTCTTGACTTCTCTTTAAGTTTGTTTTTTAAAGTACTTATTTTTCATGATTTGATGACAGTTAAAAATTATATTTTTTTCCTTCCTACTTCATTCTTTTTCTGGAGACGAAGTACCTCTGAAAGTCTTTGAGACTGAACACTGACTTTGTAGAGTACTTGCATCATAGGACATAGTAATATTAGCTTCCCTTTTTCTTCAAATCAATGTCTTGAGTCCATATTGGAGGTGACAGCTAATTGAGGGTAAGCTACTACATTGTTAAGTAATTGTTTATAGTGGTGAAAAGGCAACTTCAGTGTTTTTGTAACATTGTTTGATCTTTTGCTCGTTAGATATAAGTATTTTCACTGTTAATCAGGTCTAAATGATCATTTCTTGTTGTTCACCAAACAAAAGCTAGATAGCAATGTCTTTTGAGCAGCAGTGGAACTGAGGATTGTTTGTTGAATCAACATTTTGATGGCATTGTATTTCCAAGTTAACCGAGAGCCACTGGTTACAGAGTTGTTGAAGGTACAGCAAATTAAACACGTAAAAGATTGTTAAAATTCTGACAGCTTGCATTCACTATTTATTGGAATGAGGAATATGTAGATACTACTTCTTAATTAATTTATTTACTTTCAGAAAAGGAAAAGAAGTTCCTCCCTCCTTCAAACAGTTTTTCAGCAGCTCACTTGCTTTGATGCAGATTAATCTGTCGGGAACAAAACTCCCTCCTGAGCCTCTAAAGTAAGAATTTAATTTCATCTTCTCCTGTTGCCTAAAACCTAGTTCACATTGTTATTACGTGAGTGCTTTATATTGAAAATATAATTTAAAATGTAAGAGGAAAATACTTTATTTGCATTATTTTTCCATTTGTACGTTATTGATATTCCAAGAGTGAGTTTCATAATGATCACACAGTTAAGAAATGTTGTTTCCATCTCACACTTAAGGCTGTTAATCGTATTTTGTTCTGTGTGAATGTCACAGCTGTTTTGTTTCCATCAACTTTTTTGTGATATATTTCTTACTTTGTGGCTTACAAACAAAACTGTTTGCTTCACAGTTAAATGGGATTATGTACTTGTGTGAGTGCCCTCCCTTTGGGGCTGCAGTATTGCAACAACCATTGTTCAAATGAAGCTGTTGCAATGCTTGAGAGGAGAGACCTATTGCACAGATCTATGCCCTTCTTTGAGTGGGAGAGATGATAGCAGCAATTTCTAGGAGTGCTTCTCTTTTCTGTATGTCACCCATCCTGTGGATAACAGGTTCTGTTTATGTGGATTGGGCAGTTCCATCGATCCCATCTAATGATTGACAGGAATTCTTCTTATAGAGTAATGCAGGGGAGGGAAATTGTGTAGCAACGTGTGCAGTTTTGAACTGTGGTGAACTTTCCTGACCTGGAATTTAAAGGCGTGTTTTAAAATCAAGATCAGCCTAGATAGGTCTAATCACAGTAGGTCATTCTGTGATTTTGGCAGAATCTGTGTAGTTTGGGGGCTGGATTAAAGAAAGGCTTTTCCCAAAGGTTCAACTTGTTAGCTACTATGTATTTAAATATATATAACCATTTCTAGTATCCACAGTAGAAATCTAGGCATGTTCCCTAACCATTCTTGGGAATAGACCTCTGACATCCTAAGCTGGACATCGATAAGCATATACATGCATATACCTACATGTGTGTGTATATCTGCATATGTATATTTGTGTGGTTAGGAGCCTGCTTCCTGAGGAAGAACAGGGAAGGGAAGTCAGCAATAACTCAGCGAGGAAGTACTTAACTAATGAATGGGAGTTGATGGCAAAATCAGAGATGAGGGAGTTAGTGAGTACTGGATGGAAAACTTTCAGTAAAGTCTGGGGGAAGCTAAGGGAGAGAGAAGTGACAAGTATCACACTCAAAATAATAACATGCATTGTTTTGGGCTATTTTTTCTTAATGCAATCTGACATTGGATAGGAACAGCACAATATGATGCAAAGTAAGATGGAATGGATTGAAGTCCATATTCTACTGCAGGAGCCTAGTGTTAATAGCTCTGATATTTCAGTGTTCTGTATGATGCTCTTGATTGCGGTCTTGCTTGCTTAGACTTTGCTAAGATTAGGAAGGTATAGTATTGATGGTCTGATGGTCATAGAAAAATGATTATTGATAGATACATTGGTTGATTCTGATTAATTTAGGGATATTGATTCTGTGGTGGAGGGCAGCAGGGAACTATGTTTAATGAAGCTAGAAGAACAGAGGCTGTACGTGACTGATACATAGGTCAATCTTACCAGTAGTACAGGAAAAAAAAAAAAGAATGCTATGGGACATTGAATATATCTAGAGAGGCCAGGAAAGGTGAGAAGTCCCAGCCCCTAAGGTTCAAATTCAGCTTTACTCCTTGGCATGTTGAGTATCTCCTGTGGTGTGAGGAGTTTTGGCAGGTATCTGTGCTCATGGAAGGTGTTGCATGAATATATCCCAACTACTTGATCTGCCAATTGTGCAGCAAACATGAGATCTTCCTAGTCCTTTTCAGCAAGAAGCTACTCTGTTGATAATGTTTAAGCTAATCTGGTTCAATTTGACTGAATTGGGTTAGAGGGAGTTACTTGCATGAGTGCTGTTGGTAGAAATAAAGAGAAAGTGGTAAGTAGCATAGAGTGAGCTGAGAACAGTAACCTGCATCACTAGCACAGACAGCTCCAGGAAGGAGCATCTGTCCAAAATCCACCTAGACACAGGTGGTTTCAGAATATCCCCCAGAATATCCATCCACACTCACTTGGCTGGCAATTTGCCATGAGCTTCATTTGTTTTGCCCTGACAGCAATGTTCATCACTGCCTAGGGGTTAACAGGGAGCTGTTAATGTTGTTTGGTACTTTCCTCGATGTGCTTTTTCTCTGACCTGAGCATTTCTTCGGTCTGAGCTGAGTGTATCTCTCAACACTGCAGAGAAATATGATCTGCAGCACACCTTGCTTTCCCTCTTAAAGCAACCCTGTATGGCTTGACTAATACATTTCAGAAGCATCTTTTTGAAGTTAATTTGGTGTTAAAGGGACTGAGGATGTGCCATATAACCTGGGGCAGCTGCTTAGCCTTTTCATCTAAACTGTAAGAAACTAGAAAACTTCTACAGAACAGTCAAGATTATGGGGTGTGTTAAAGACAAGAAGATTGAAACATTGGTTTTCAGGCAGACTTGTCATTGCCAAGACAGCAACAGCAGATGAAGGATGATTTCTTAGAAGGAAAATTAATACGGGGTGTGATAATAGTACTTCTTTAGCATCTTTGATCAGTGCACCTCAAAAAGCATTTGACAACTTGGGCCTTGTAACTGTCCTGTGAGAAAGAGTTCCTGTTTTGTGTCTGTGAATCAGAAGTCAGAGGGGAGTAAAGGATTGAATATGAAGCTTGCCTCTGGGGGGTAAAAACAAACAAACAAACAAAAAAACCAACACACTAACAAGCAAAAATGGAGATAGCTGACATAGCGAGTCCCAGATTCCTTTTTGGGGATAAATTGGTTAATTTATTGCCTGATTGCTTTGATTGATTTGATTCCTTTCTTATCAACTTCCTTTAGATTTGAAGTTTCAGTGTATTTAATCACATCTGCTGACTCAGTGATTTTAACGATATTGGTTAATCAGTGCGCTCAGGGAGGGAGATGATCTTGTTTGTAAAGCGATGGGCCTATTAATATAAGCCAAGCTTCTCAGGGAAGAAGGTTGCTAATAAAGCTGTGCTGCTGGGATGCCATTTAGAGGGTGGAGGAAGGCTGCTTTTAGTTCTTATACATAGTTAATATAGTTTATGTTCCACCACACTTTTTTTTTTTTTTAAGCAGATAAAGTAGTTTATATGCTCTTTTCCTCGTTTTAATATATGTTGGCATTTTTGTTCATTTACTGGCTTTGCCAGAAATTTTATTTTGATCTGTCAGGGCTGTAACAAGACAAGTTGCTGATATGCTTCTCATCCAAATTGTAATTACAAGGCCAATTCTTGCCTTCTGCACGCACCACAGTTGACAAGACCTTTCCAAGTATTGCTATGTGTGTGATTTCAACTTAATGACTTAGTACAGATATGTCTGCCTTCGGTGCCTTTGTTTGGTGGTGCTGTTTCAGGAGAAAGAAGTGAGAAATTGTGAGGTTTTCTTAGGATGAGTTTATAGGCCAAGAGGTTAGGGGGGAAAAAAACTTTTTTTTTCCTCTGAAGAAGGCATATTTGAAGCATCAATGTGTCTCTTTTTTAAAAAAGGTTTTTGGTTGTTTTTTTTATGGTTGCACTGCATTTTTTAAGCTCCCTCCCTCAAAATGTTAAGGGAATTACTTGCAAAGTTATCAGTCACACTAACTTTGCATAAAATCATGCTCAGGAAGGACATACAGATGGGGAATGATCTAAAAAATTGTAAAAACTGTTGTAGAGCTTTCACATTTTCCTTGAAGACTGTATTTTAATAGCTTAGGAAGTAAATAAGCACAAGATACTCTCTTTTGTTAACAGCAAAGGTCTGATCATCATTTATACCTGCAGGACAGATATAAATAGGTTTAAATGAAAAACCTTCCTGTTTTTTTAAGTGCAGCTTTTACACGCTGCTTACATAGCAAGCGTTCAGGCAAACAGCTCAGCAAAATTGATTGTTTTTCTTTACATCCATGCATTGGTATTTTGGATTCTGTTAGGCTGAAATGAAGCTTGAGAAGGAAGCCCTTCTGTTTCTCTGTTCAACAACTGATTCAAAGCAGCACCTATTCTAAAAACACTAGAAGGTATACAGTGATTGTTTGCTCCTTCTCTAAGACACATACTGTTTTGCTTGCTGGTTTGACAGTATTAGTAGGAACGTGATATTATTGCTAACTTTTTTACGTGGAAACAAATTTCTATAAGGCTTTAAAGGTGATTTTATGAAGATTTTAATTGGTCATTGCTATACTTGTTTGCCATTCTGCCTAAGGACGAAGGATACCATTGTTTGGGAGTACCGTTTAGAAATCTGTAAATATTTATAGGGATGCAGATAAGGAGACTTCAACATGATACAGTGTTTGAGTGTTAATAGGCATTGTGCCTGGCTGAAATGGCTGGCTGCAGTGCATCTTATATTTATTAAAAGCACATTTTTGGTGAATTTTTGAAAAATCAGAGACTCAGTATGGTTGTAAATAGAACGCTCCTTTTGTAATCATTTGATGTTCTGTTAAAGCATATGTTGAAGACAAATCATCTGAGATGAATCTTATGAAATGTTGATCTGGAATTAGTTTTACAATTTTCTTCTTTGCATCGCATCCCTGCAGTTTATGATGCTGCTGGGGTGTTCATAGTGTGGCACAGCAGGTTTGTACTGCATTGTCATTGAACAAGTAACAGCTCGGCTGATGGGGTTTTGTTTTGAAACGGTTCTTCGCATTTTTAGGTGTATTAACCTGTGATTACTTAGATGATGATGATGTTGTAAAGCTGCTTTTTTAAAAAAACTGGTTCTACTATTGATCTCTTTCAGAGCGCTTTTATTAGGCCTGGCTTGCAATCACAATCTGAAGGAGGTGTCTTTAGATCTCAGTAGCTGTGAGGTAAGGATTATTTATCAGGATGTGTTCAAAAGATGCAATGATGGGGAATTAGAGTTGTCATGTAATCCACTGGGCTAGATGTTCTTCCTCTCCACTCAGAAGTTGTGGGAAAGGTAGAAATCAGATAAGGAGTCATGGTAAAGTGATCTGCTGTGTGTTGCTATGTCATAAATAAAGAGGGCAGAGCACCTGCAGCATCTCACTGGCAACATGCTCCTTGCAGTAGCAACTGTGGATGCTAAGCCAGCAGTGCTGTTCACTGCTGGGCAGCTTCTGCCCTCTGGGGCTGTGATTATAGGGGACCCCAGAGCAAGATTTTTCCAGGTGCCCAGATTGGAATGGGTCACGGGAAGGTGCATACCCTGAAGGTGTGTCTGTGGTTTGAATGTCTTCCTTCAAAATGTCTGTGCTGGAGGCATGAATCCTCTTCTGCAGTTTCACTTTTAAATCTTGGGAAAAAACTCTGCTTTTTTCATCAATTAACCAATTCAGGCCAATAGGGAACTTTTGTAAGAAATGATTGAAGCATGCCATTAATTTAAAAGGCATTGCACAAATGGCTTTGTTTATTGCAACTATCAATTAAAAATGAAAAATAAAAAGGAAGAAGCAGCAGCAGCTTGATTTGCTTTATCTTGCTTCCTCTTGCTTCTCTGTGCTTTGCTGTGCACTTTGTTTCTCAGGATTGTCCACACTCGTGCAGGATGATACTTGTATGGCTACAGATTATAACAAGAAATCAGCCAAGATCCTGGGAGTTAGTGAGGCAAAGTTGCATGGAGAACTGGGGACTTTTACCAAAACCAACATGAAGCTTTAGCTCTGGCCTTCCGGAGCTGAGTGGCCACCCTTTCCTTTGTAAGCTGCAAAGAAAGCCTCTTGTTAGGCAGATCTTTCCAGGACCATCACTTGTGTATTAGCTCCTTCTGGTAGTGCCTTTTAAATGCAATGGTTTCCCTTTAAATAGAAAGCAGGCAATGTCATAGACATGGTGAGGTATAGTAATCCTTCCATTAGGTTCGTGGTTGATTGCTGTGCTTGATTTCCTTACAAAGGAAAAATAAATAATTGTGAATGCATTTCATAGTTTGTTTCGATATTTTATACTTTTTAAAAAATGGCTTTACTTTGAAGAACATTACATGTAAATTCCAAATAGAAAAGCTTTCAAGTCAGGTATTCATGCTTCTGACTTCTGAGTAAATAGGTCAGAAGGATGATAATGTTTCTTTCAGAGGGAGGAAGAAAAAGGGAGGAGTAATTAAAGTAATAAACATGGAGTCCTGTAATCATAACCTTAAATAAATAAATAAATAGCACACATATTTAGGTAATAAGAGTATAAATTAGCATGTAAATCAAGCAGGGCTGACAAGAGTGAAGGCTTAAGCCTGTCTGCTGGGCCTGGAACTGAGTGCCGTTCATTAAATAGCTCCCAGGATGGGTTACGGGGGAGTCATTAGCTGCACTGGACACCAAAGCAAAAGCAGTGGTGGCTGACTGCCATAGCAGAAAGGAAGGAATCACACCCAGCCCGAGATGTTGCGTTCCCCTCTGTGATTTGGTTGCTTCAGCACTTGCTAGGTGTAGGCAGCCTTTTTCCGAAGACAACTGGGAATACACAGGAGAGACGGTCTGTAGCTGGGCCCTCCAAGCCACCAGCGCTTCCTTAGATCCTTCCCTCAACATTTTTTTTTTCACATCACTGAGCTTTATCCATTCTCACACGCTTTGGAAAGAAGAAATTACGCTTCCACCAGCAGAGGGATCAATGTGCCAGGAGCTGGGAGTACTCTCCATGGCCCAGCACCTCCTGCCTCTGCTCCACCTCTCCCAGCCCTGCTGTGAGCCAGACAGGGTGATCTGCACCCAGAGCAGAGCAGTAGGAAGCTCGGAGCTGGTGCCCTGCACTTCTTTCTGCTCCTGCAAGCACACGCTGCCTGGAGGCTAGAAAGCTGACACTTCAGCTTGCCCCCCTCTTTCCTACACCGGGCAAGCTGCACTCAACTATGGAGGGATAAATCTTGGTTCCTTCCCTCTCCCACCACTTTTAATTTGCTCCCATAATTTTCTGATATACTAATTCCAAGCTTAATCATTTTATATTGCTTGTTTGTTTGTTTTTATTATTTTTTATTATGAAAATTACATTTTTATTTCTACCTGCTCAGCACTGATGTATTTCACTCTTTTCCCTTCTGCTTCCCTTAGCTTGGTCACTGTGTAAGTACCCTCCATGCTTTACCTTAATTCTTAAATCAATAAACAGATTTGTTTCCCTTTCCCTTATACCTCACAGTTTTGAGCACACTTGGCTTTTTTAACTGTTGAAGGGCTTGTTCTACAGTTTCTAAATAAAAGTTTGTATTTGTAGACTCGTAAGTGTGTCATATAGGAGATGTTGCACTTTTGTTTTCAGTATCACAGTCGTCATTGGCATATAGCCCTTCAGTTAAACTCTCCCTTTATATATATGATTTTAATACAATTGCAATAAAATCTGATCCTAAAAGTCAAGTAGTTACCATCACACCCTCAGATTAGATATATATCAACATGTGCACACAGTGAACGTTTGATATTTATTTTGTGTTATCAGTACAAGATTGAAAGCTGCTTCTGAAAAGTTGTCCGCTTAGACAGTTGAAGTATATATGTACATCTTTTTGTGTGTAGACCTTTTACCATACCCATAAACAATCCTTTTGATTATAGATAATCGTTATTATCTTAAAATGAAATTTTCTGTCACAGAAACTAACTTTTAATGCTGAAATTTTAGTACAAATATTATAAAAATATTTTTGTTAAAATAGATCTTAGTATTCTTTACAGTTCAGTATATCTTTTCTAGGGCATGCTGGAATTTTGGCTCTAGTGAAAACCAAATTGTTACACAGTGAAAATAGTTTTTATGTAAATCACCTTTTCAACTGTGACAAGACCACGTATAATCTGCCAGTTCCAGAGATGCTGCAACAATTGACGTGGCAGTCTGTATGAAATGGTTGTCTTGTAGTGGGCGACTCCGTGAGAGAATCAGAGAGCAAAACTGAATGATTTTGGCATTCATAAAGCCAGCAAGTATTACAAATGCTCTTACACAAACAACGAGTTAAAACTGCACTGGTTTTGGCCCAGATACAGATTTCTAATTCAACTTCTAAAGAAGTTAGGGCTAAGTAGCCTTTGTTTTATGCAAAAGGGGAAGGGCATCTTATATTCCCTTACTCTTCCAGAAGTGACTTATGGTTTATATGTTGTCTTTAACCACTGCTGTTCTTAAAATGCTCAGACCAAGTTATTGAGCTATTTGCTAACCAATCACAAGTGTTGAACTTTCTAAAAAGTGCCAAATCGAGGCCTTATTGAAAATACTCCCAGAAGGTTGCTTAATTATAGCATTGATAAAAGAGACTATTTACAGAAATGTCATCAGATTGGTTCAGGATATTTGGTCAAGTGAATGAACTAAGTGAAATATTACTCATTTTTTATGGACAGGTAGTAGAGTGGCTGTTTAATGTTTGAAAAAGCTTTGTATTACTTTGAAGCAATGAAAGCAAAAATGGAAAATGTTCTTGCAAAAGTTGAATTTTAGTAGAACTTTTTCCTTCTTTTGCTTAAGTCTTTTTCTGGGTGATGATGATAAAGTGACATAAATTTTGTGTAGTTTGTGTAACTGCAAGAAATAAGAAAATGTTTTTGCTTCCTTGGAAAGATTATGTTCTGTTGTTCAATTCAGTAACATTAGTAACTAAGAATGTAGGTTTTCATAACTTTGATTCTTGATCATAACTTTGATTTTTAATGTTGATATTTTCTGTTAGGCTACCTCGTTTTTTTTTCTCACTCAATCCTGAAATTTCTCTTATACTTATTTAGTATTTCAGATTAATAATATATTAATACCTTACACGTAGGCATTTTTGTTGTTGGCTTTCTCTTTTATTCCTATTTTAAAGTCAGACATAAGGTAAATTACTGATTACTCCTGTTTATGGTGTTTTGTGACCATTTTAGAATGGGATTATTTTAAAGTTCTTTTCAGTGATGGGGAAACATAATTTCATTGATTTTGATTTGGCTTCTCGTCTTTTAACTGGGCATCTGGCCATTGTGCTTGCTATAACATAAAGCTTGCAACATGCTTTTGCTATAAGACTTGACTGCAGTGGAACTCAAGGGTGATAGTGTTGCATGTTTGTTTACTGGGACAAGCATTTTTCTCTCTGGAAATCAAAAATGTCCTGGAGAACCTGCACCAAAGTCCTGCAGTCACTGCTTAGCACAAGTGCTAAAGGAGTTGTTTTTTTTTTTTTGTCTGCACCACTTGCATCTTTCCCTGATATAACTGCTGAATAATAAAGCTAGAGAATCCTTTTTCTCATTTTATATGCAAACAGTGAGAGTGAAGGATAAGAACAGTAGCAATGTGTGCACAGTCATTTTGATGTCTGTAACTTGTCGCTGTTGTTTTTGCTGCTGGTAGTGCCCTCTGTATTCGCAAAGCTCCTACCGCTGTTTTCTGTGTGATCTCAAAACCATAACTAGTTTGCAAAAATGGTTGATGTTTTGTCTCTAGTTAAGATCGGGAGGTGCACAAGTCTTGGAAGGATGCATAGCAGAAATACGCAATATCACCAGCCTAGATATTTCAGACAATGGTAAGTATACAGAACAGGAATGGAGGGCCATGCAGGTCCCAAATCTGAGATATGTTTATTGTTTCAGCTCCCAATATAATCAAGGGTGGTTGCGCTTGCTTTATAATAATTTGCCATATAAGTTATGGAAAAGTCTCAGACCAAGGCTCTTGTTGTTATAAAGTGTAAGAGAAATGTTAATAGAATAACTCTACTCTCACAGGTTTATGTTGTTTGAAATAACTATAACAGCAGAAGAAATTGAGAGCAGCAAGCATCATGTTAATCTACAGTATTTTGTTCAAAGTGGGTTCAAGTAAGAGAGGATGAGAAGCTAAATGGGGAATGAAAGTGTAGTGAAAGAAGAAAGGCAGAGGAAAGACCAGATATGGAGTGAAGCTGAGGTTGTGACACTGAAGAAGCAAGAGAAGGAAATTCAGAGCATGTGGTCAACCAGCTTCAGGTCATAGAAAGTCTACTTGTATCTTTGGAAAAGTCTTGGACCGTTGTTGATTTGTAGGCTCTGTGCTTCCTAGCTAGAAATACTAGTTAGCTTCTTGTCTTGCAAACTGCAGTTGTAGATATGTGGAATGGAAGAACTCGCTTAGCTGGGCTTGCCTCTCTGACAGCAAAATACAGAATTATTTCAGAAAATGGTTCTCAGTAAAATTGAAAAACCAGAATGGTGGGATTAGCAGGTGGAAAGCTTTAGGAGGTACTCATCCAAATTATGTAAAGAGATTGAATAAATAAAGGTATTTAATATCTAAATTATCTCATGAACCTGGATCCTAACTCAGTAATCGAACTAACGGACTCTTCAGTTCCACCAAACTAGTGTTTGGGAACACAGTAGCACAGCAAGTTATTTTTCCTCCTCAGGGGTAGCATAAAGTTTGCATTGTTTCTTCACATCATTTTATTCATAGCCTGTTTAAAACCTGCAGGCTTTGAGAGCTTGTTGGTACACAGCTCTGCCGAGACTGAATAGAAATCAGCATGGTTTATAAATCCTCAAAGGAACTTTGCCTGACAGCGCAAGGAACCTACCCTTGGGTGACTGGACTGTGGATAAGGGACTACATTTCCCTTCTGTCTGTCTGAGAGATGCTTTCAATGGCTAATTAGGATAGTATTTTAAAAGGCTCATTTTAGAGAACACATTTATTCTCATGGAAAAACAGATGAAAAAGCTGCATAAATAGAAGAACAGATTTTTTTTTCGAGAACTCTTTGAATTAACACACTGATAATTACTTGAATGAATTTAGCTTTAATAATTGGACCCTGTCTGGGACTTTTGTGAAAAAGCGTTTTAATTCTTAATCTGATCTGATTCTTTACAGGCCTAGAATCTGACCTCTCAACCCTTGTAGTCTGGCTTAGTAAAAACCGATCGATAAGGCACTTGGCTTTAGGCAAAAACTTTAACAACATGAAATCCAAGTAAGGCTTTTTCTTCTTTTAAATAACAAAAGAATGAATGAGGAGAAGCTGCTGATTTCATCATCTTCCTAACTTTTCTTCCCTCAGAAATCTCACTCCAGTACTTGATAATTTAGTTCAGATGATTCAAGACGAGGATTCAGTGAGTATCTTTCTGCCTACTACCATCACGTGTATTTGTACTTTCACAGTCTATTTCTGATAATTTTCTTCACTGTGTTAATTTGCTGTGTAAAATTTGATCATGATCCTGCACAATGACATCCAACATCTCATGGTATATATTTTTTTCCAAATAATAATTTGAATTATTTGTAGCATGTAGGTAAATGTTTCTTAGTCTTAGGATCTGTGCTTGTTGAAAAAATAACCCAGATAGTTGGATATGCTTAGCCTTGTTTGCTTTAGGTCTAAATTATAGGACATTACAATGTTAGTGTTCCCTGGGTGGTGATATTCCTTAAATAGCAGATTTATTTTATTTTATTTTACTTTATTTATTCATTTATTTTAGCTAATAAAATGGACAATTTCTTGACGACTATTCTTGGGGGGTTTGGCTTTTTTTTTTTTCTTGACAAAATGCAAAATCACTGCAGCGATCTCCCAGAACTACTTTCTTCATCAGAAGATGCACGTAAAGCAATCGCTATGCTATTCTTTACTTCTGGTACATTTATCACAGAAGCAATTTCATAAAACTCTTTCACAGTGCCATGCTGGGATCCTTGCCCACTTCTTTTCGTTTCCATGCCCTCTCCTGATTCCGAAAGACTTATGTGGTTGGGTTTACTTTCTTTCCTTTCCTTGGCATCCTAGTTTTGGCTAGAAGTGAGTCTTAAGAGGCTCTGTTGGTCTCATACTTGTCAAATTTTATTCATCATTCTTAGTCCTTTCTTTCTCCTTCATGCCCCTTGCAAATACCAAGCAAGCTCTGCTTTCCTCATTCTCCAAAAATAGCTGACTGTAGACTTCAGTTCTCTTAACACCTGCTATTCCTGTTGTCTTTATTGTCTCACCTCCAAGTTCATGGTCCACACTAACAGCTTTTATATTTTCTCCTGCCATCTGTGTCTGTACCCTGCAATTCAGTGGAACATTTTTACTGGGGTTTTTGATGTCTCCTTCCGTACAAGACGATTAGACCCGTATTCTGTGTTCATCTTTTCTCGCTACTCTGAAGTGATTTGTTAAACTAGTCCTCCCTCCTCTCTGTGTCCCTGTAATTGGGATTAGTAGTACTGCTTTTTCTTGATTCTTTGCCTACCTCCTTACCTTCTTCTTTAAATATGAGATGTCTGTGTGACACAGTGAAGTGCTGCATATGGATACCAGAGCTAATTCTAATTGAGTTAGCACCAGTAATGAATGCAGTAAGTCCTTGTGTGCACAAGTTAAATGGAGGATTATTCCAAGAAGCGCGTTGGTAGATCTCTGTATTACTTCTTATTCCAAACTATAGCCTTTTAATTTTGTGTTGTGTGACCACCTCCTTCTACTCTGCCTCTGAACAGAATGGTGCAGGGCTCTCTTCCCCTTCTCTTTTTTTCTTTTTGATACTGTACTGAGAGTGGTATCATTTCATCAGAATTTTATCAGATAACATCTGCTTATTCTCTTTGGACGTTTGTCTCTGTCCTGCCCTGTATCTCCTATCAGCTCTCCTCGAAGGCTGTTGTGTAAAATCAGACTAATCACAAGCACATTTAATTTATGTTGTTTTTTCACAGTTTCCTTCATCCTTTTACTTTGCTGCAGGTGAACATTTCTTCCCATGCAGGTGATATCCTAAAATACCTCTTCAACACACACTATCCTTTCTTTCCATTATCCAAACCTTCTTCTCAAATGTGCAGTGTTTCTTTCTGTTTATATGACTATCCTCTTCATAATATCTGTCCACAAAGGTAAAACTTTCCAATTCCAATTTTGAAGTCTCCGGGTCATACAAAAAGTAGCTGCTAAATTTTGGATGTATGGCTCTCACAGCTCACCCTCCCTTGCCTCATCAGCTTCAGCTTCTTGTGCTCCTTTTCATTTTAGCTTATGGGTGACGTTAGCCATTGTTTCATTTTCTGTCTTCTCTACAATCAGGTGGGCTCCTGTAATTCTTACTCAACATGTCTTTTTTTGAGCCAACTTACACAAACATGCTCTTTAGTCTCATCCTGTTTTCAAAGTGTTGAAAGGAAATAATCCACTAAAAAGATTTTTTTTATGCTTAAAATAGCTGTTTCTTCTTCATATCCTGCATTAACCTTTGGGATGTAGCCTATTTGCTGTTACCCTGTCTCTTCTCTCCCCATTTTCTAGTCTCTTGTTAATCCTTTCTAGTGAAAGAATCTTGTTGCCTTTCTGTCTCATCTGATGCTAAAATCAATCAAAAACATCTCCTAGCAGCTAAATAATGGAGAACAGACTATGTAGCACTGTGGGAAAAAGATATGTTGCAGATAGCTGCCTAGGATGGCCCTCACTCCACCTGGAGATAGTGCAAGTCTTAGAAAATTCTTTCAAGTTTTATAGCTATTTATGTTTGGTTTTGAATCCTAAATGGGGAGGTCCTTGTTGTACCACTACTATGCATTTACTGCCACAGGACACTAAAAAGTTGCAATGGAACCGGAGAGAACAGAGGATGGTGTTGCCCAGAACACATAGTGCTTGATCAATATTGCCTGCAGGCTGGTGCAGCCTGGGGACCACGCATTATCTGCATGGAAAGCTGGAATGAGAGGCTTTAATCTAAAACAGTTGTATGCCAAATGCGTCTTCATGTATTTATACACGCTTAAAATAGATCTGTTGCTGTGTTAATGTGAGTCATGAGTAAAATGATTTAAACAATCAATAGCTTGGTTTTATAACTGGAAAAAATACAGCCAGGCACAAATGTAATTCTACCCAATTTAAAAACAATGGTAGTAACCTAAACAGCAAAATTTCCTAGGTGTTTAATATAAACAAGAATGTAATATTGAGATTAAAAATACATATATTCTTTATTTGGCTACATGCTGTACAGTGCAGTCTATAATAATGTGTTCTTATTAGTATAGCAGGAGGTGTCTGAAGTTGTATGCTTACTGTGCCATTTCTTTTCCTCGTGCCAAAATGGATGTTACGCTGCAGGTGCAGTGTAGCATTACTCAGAGTGGCAGTCAGTCCTGCATAGGTGCAGATAATTATTACAGTGCTGAGTATCTTTAGTTTTTAGTTCACTGTCTGTTGAAGAACTGGCCTTTTGAGTGATTTTAAGAACTCCTCCTCCTTAATAAGATTGTTCTAAGACATCTTCAGTGCTATTGGCAGATTATCTGCTTTCTGCAGCAGGGCCACTGTAGTGCTTGTCAGACACCTGGTTTCTTAATATCCAGCTAAAAGTATAAAACTCCGATTTTACAAGAAGTAAATGTCTGTAGGCTTTTTGGTGTTGGGGAGGGAGAGTGGTTTTTGTTGTTTGTTTTTAAATGTAATGGTCAGGTAGTTTCGTGAGTGTTTAGCAGTGATGTTACTTTAATCACACAGTCACATTCTGATTGTAGTTCACATTCTGACCACCAAATCAGTCCAGAAGTGTTATTCCTTTCTCATTCAGTAAACAATAGGGGTAGTTATGCAAGAAAATTAGCAATTTATCCACTTCAGAGACACTGCCAACATAGCAGGGTTTTTTACTCTCGTGTACATACCACTTAGGTGATAATAATGGTGTATAAGTATCAGTCCTTGCAGAACATAGTGCAGAAGTCTTTCCAAAGTATATATTTTTCTGTCAGAGTATTGGAATAAGTGAGATGAGACATCGTTTCCTGAGAAGGTATTTGAGGTTTAGAAAATCTGATATGTGGGAGTGAGCATTTCCAGTGAAGTTCCTAGAATGGCCCTTTCTAAAGTGACACACAAGAAACAGAAGAAACTTCTCTTTCACAAACTTATTGGTGATTTCTATGTCTGATTGCTGTGTAGTACTGCTTTTCTGTGAATCTGTCACAGGAGGTCTTCTCAGACTTGTGCCAAGAACATTAAATACCTTTCTAATGCGATGTTAATATTCTTTAGGGTACATAATGTAGTGAAACAGGGGAACATAGACAGATTAAGGACATTAACGTAGTAGTTTAATAACTTCCATTTAAAATAAAATCAGCATGTGGCTCGTGTTACTGTTAGACTTTTTAATTATAAACCTGCTGTGCCTCCAAATTTTTATGTATTTCCTCACTTATAAACGCATTTCTTAGTGTTGCAAACTTTTTGGTTATCCCTGTCATCCAGTGGTGTCTGGAAGCTATAGTCCCATTGTATAGCAGGTGCCATGCAAGCTTCTTGGATCCTGGAAAGTGTGCACATATAGCTCAGTTGGTTTGTTTACATTAATCTAAGCCTCAGGCACCTAATTTAGTTGCTTTGATTCATCCTTCTGAGGTGTTGATTTTCCCATATATGAGTAATTTGGAGATTTTAGTCTTCTAAAATTCATCCTCTTGATACGTGACTAAGTTGGTGTATAGTGACAATGCTCTTCTCCATATGAGCTCACACTTAAGCAAGGGAAAATGTTTTGTGGAGCTATTGTATATCAGCAAAGACAAATGACAATCTTGGCAACTGTGGTAGCTCTGCAAGGTGTGGTGATGGATAGACTAGCTCTTAAGCTCCTGCTTTTGAGTATTGGGACACTAAGAATGGAGGGAAGACATAAGATCGTTAACAACAGTGTTTTTAAAAGTTTTCTTAAGGCTTTAGTGTGTGATTTGCAGGAACCCAATAGCTAGTTTCAGGTTAACATGGGGAGGGGGGGGGGTGTATACATAAAAAGCTGCATAAAGATTTTGCAATCACAGGTGTCAGAACATTGCTGTGAATAATATTCATTGGCTTACTCATGTTACTAGATACTCTTCTTACTGCTCTTAATTTCAGACCTGCTACGCCTTTTTGTCTCTTCCCTCCCAAATGTCCATGTCCTTAGTTGAAGATATGCAGATATGCAAAATCACTCCTTGAAGTAACAATAATAAAACAGTTTAAAGGAATTGGTTTTGTTTTATTAATGTCTCAGGTCCTAATTTGCCCTTGGGGTAAACTTCCCAGTCTGAGTGAGAGAAGTGGGTGCTAGGTATTTTTATTTCTCACTGGCAGGGAAGCATGCTGGTTAAGCAAAACTCACTGGACACCGGAAGTTGTGGTGTGAAGCTGATTGTTGCTGTTTTGCCTCTTTTCAGGTTCCTGCTGTATTCAGTACTTAGTGGGACACAGAAAATAGGAGTCATTGTCACTTAATGTTTTTTTTCAGGGTGTAACTTAATCTCTGTGTCTTTGACACCTGTGCTGTAGTTGCTGAATCCTACTTTGTTGTGTGTACAGCACATGCAGCAAACACAGAAATAGCTCGTTGATGCTCAGTGTTATCTTCAAGAGTTTCATGAACTTCTTCTGGTGGATGTGCATGCGCTATCAGTTGCTATTATCCGTGCCTTTTCTGTGCTCCACAGCCTCTGCAGTCATTGTCCCTCGCAGATTCCAAGCTGAAGACTGAGGTCACCATCATTATTAATGCTTTGGGCAGCAATACCTCTCTTACTAAAGTGGATATTAGTGGAAATGCCATGGGAGATATGGGAGCAAAGATGCTGGCAAAAGCTCTACAGATAAACACCAAGCTCAGGTAAGGGAAACATATTTGCACTAAAAGATATAATAGCTTAATAATAATGTTGTTGGCATATTATCAAGCTGTTTCTCTTCAGGACCACTGGAAAAAGCCAAGCTATAATGTATCTATTTGGAAAGCTTCTCATTCCTTTTTCTTTAAAAAGGAAAAGAAAAAAGAAAAAAAAAAGATGGAAATTATCTCTGCAAAAATATCTCCAGAACTGAAACTGGAGCAAAACTGCATCCAATTAGAAGGGTATTTCATGGTTTAGGATTAGGTACAGAATTTGATTTGCTCATCCACTTCACAATTAGGGGAGAAAGATGTGGTTTTGACAGATAGTGCATAGGCACAATCCTTTCTTTTCCTTCTGTTTTCAAGGCAAAATCCAAACCCATTTTCATCCAATTTCAGCTCCAAAAAGACTTAAGTCTTCTTGCTCATAGTAGCCTACTTTTGAAGAGATGGTATCTTTCTGTTGTGACAAGGCAGCTCTAAATTTTCTGGAATCATAAAAATGATTACATTGCTATGAAGCTCTGGATGTCATCTAATCCAACCTCCTTCTCGAAGGAGGGCCAGCTTTAAAGCTAGGTTGCTTAGAGCCTTCTCCAGGCAGTCTTTGAAGATCTTCAAGTACAGAGATTCTCCAACTTCTCTCGGGAACCTCTTCCAGTGCTTAGCCACCTTGTTCTACTCTCTCTTTTCTATTGGAGGCTTTCTCAGCAGAGAAAATTCTGATACTTGGGTGGGAAATAAAGTATTCTTTCTCTAATGTAATATCAGTTTGTAGGAGAATTAAGAGCTTGTGGAATTCAGAAAGGGTTAGTATTATAGACCATCCCTTCCTTTCCCTCTCCCCCCACCTTTAGCGCTGATGGACCTTGGCATCACTTCCCTGCATCTTCATCCACCTGACAACTTAGCACATGGCTGGCACTGATGACTACAGAGTATCACATTTTTTCTATCCAGTGTGTGATTAGCAAATGGTAAACCTTCAATCAACATGTATCTTGATGGGAACCTCTAAATATGTCACCATCATCAGGAAAATCAATACTCACTCCTCCTCTAGTCAGACTGTGCAGATGAACCTTCCACGGTGTATTGTCTGTGTGAAGAGACCACCGTGTGCTTGGCCTCCAAGAGTTTGCTCCCTGCAGGATAAGAAGTTCTCCAGAACAGTCCTGGCTGTTTTGCTCAGATACAGAGATCCTGGCATTGCCTTGCTATCCCCAGACTGAATAGTGAAAATGTTAAGGAAATGCTGGAGAGGTGGCTAAGGTTTGTTCAATGTATGAACCTGAAATAGCCACCAGTACCTGAAGAAATAAAGCATTGAAGGCATTCAGGATGGCAGACTGAAATGTGCCACAGCACACTGAATGTTACAGCTGTACTCTGTGGTAGGATTACTAACTGAATAATGTGATGGTAACTGGCTGTGCTTAAAATATTATAAAATTATGTCCTGGTAGAAATGTAAATACTTTTTCAAATGACAGAAATATCCGATATCTGACCTTGGACATTTCTGATCTTTGGAAGGTAGGTGTAGAATCTACTTTCCTTTCTTCCTTACGTTTTTCTTTGCATTTTCAAAAAAACCAAAGGGATTATTCTGCAATAGCAGAAGGGTGTTACTACCCGTGAAATCCTGCAGCTACTTTTTTTTTCGAACACCAGAACTCTTTGTTTATGTCTTTCTTTCTTAAGAACAGCTACAACTAGCGCTCTTGCATGAGCAAGATTTATCTGCATGACTGTCTCTTCTGACTACTAATGAGATCTTTGAACATGTGTTCACAAATTGTCAGGCAGTCTGCCTGAGTGGTCTAAATTGGGGGAGGAGGGGGAAGACTTTATCACTCCTATCAAAGAGTTTTGTATTCAAAAGAGCTGCAATTCATGCACCTAACCTAATGGTATATACTGGCAGCTAGTTATGTTCCACGAGGAATCATAGGAGCTGTGCAGTGAGCTGGTACAGGATTAAATGTAAAATAGCCTGAAAATTTTGACCTGCAATCAGCATGACTTTTTTAAATATTTTTTTTCTGCAACTGTGGTGATATAACCTGTATGGAACAGAGATTGATCACGTACTCTAATTTTCTTGGTTTTCAGTATGGCCCTGTAGAGCAGACAGTTGAACTTTGTTTTGATGCCATTCCTGGAAAAAGCTGAAATTTTATCTCCAAATCTTTCTATTAACAGTGTTTTAGAAAAGTTATATTTAGACAGTAATAATGGAAAATATAGTACAGGGTCCCCTTGGACGAAACGGGAACTCAATTTTGTAATATTTTTGTCCCTCACTTCAGTCATTCTAAGCTTTTAGCATATGAGTAGAGACTTTTTTTAAAAATGTTGCTAGTGCTATGCAGTTTTTGACATACAACTCTGTGTTATTTCAATATGCAGTGTTTCAGTATAGATTTATTTGGCTCATCTGTTGTTATTGTTTAATTTGTTTTCTTCCTCTCAGAACTGTAATATGGGACAAGAATAACATCACTGCACAGGGCTTCCAGGACATAGCTGTGGCACTGGAAAAGTAAGTCCTCAAGCAACTGAATGACTGATGAAGAAAGAGGTCAAACACTTAGATCCTGAGTGATCTGAGCAGCTGCAGTTTTCACTGCAGCCAGTGTGATTTGAAGATACTGAATGCTCTCAATTTTTGAGCATCAGAGTGTTTAATCTACAGGCAGACATGACTTCACATCCTTCAAAAGGATGAGAAGAGGCTCAGTGGCTCTTTCGTGTATACACTGCTGTCAGCATTAAGACCGTTGAGTTCTGCTGTTGATGTTAAAATTTAGCATTTGAGAATATTTTCCCCTTTTCTTCATTCCCTTGTGTTGGTAACATGCAGAAATTCTATTCTTGTCAATGAATGAAGCTGTCTATAATAACAGAAAATTACTGAAGCATGCCTTTGTGGTCTGACTTTTTTTTTTTTCTTTCCCCCAGCAAGTCGAAACTAGTAGTGATGATCTCAGAAAATGCAGTTGTTCATTGTAGTCTCCGTGGTCTGGGTCCTCTTGCTTCCCTGAGCTTTCTCGCAGTTGCAGCAGTTAGCAGTGATAGATGCTAAATGACTTTCATCTCTCTGTCTCCATCACATTTCTTTATATGTGATTATTACTTTTCTGAAGAGGGAAAAATTACAGATTTAAATTAAGCAGCAGTTGCAGTTGTTTCACATCATTAAATCCCTCAGACATGAACAAAGGGTCTCTTTAGAAGGTGAAGCTAATATGCCATTGCTAGTTTCTAGACAAAATGTCTTGCAAAACTGTGTAAGTACTATAGGGAGCGTCTTAACCCTCGCAGGGGTCATAGCTCTATAGAGCTTATAAAGTTACTTGGTTTATGAAACTGCTGTAGTTAATATACTTCGTTTCAAAATGAATTCAGTTGCACTGATGGGGAAAATTATATAAATGATGTATAATTAAACAAATCATCTTGGAGTGATTCCATTGATAGTAGTAAATAAGAATTTGCAAAGGTTATTTGTCAGCTTGCAGACATTTCCAGAGAGCAATAGCATGTACATTTATGAGAAAGTCTGGTAGAAAAGAATATATGCTTATTTTCTGGTTAGCATCAACTTTACTTTTCTGTTCTGAAGTGCTTGGATAAGTAAATAAAAAAGGGAGACATCCTAAGGCAAAAGCAAATAATCTATGCAGGAAGAGAAATGTTACCGATAATTCTCTGACATTACACGTTGTTGAGATGATGTCTCATTTATTTAGCTTGTAAGCTGAGGTCATTTGATGTCTCTGCTAACATTTAAAAATTATCAAAATCATTGATAATATCATAACCTAAGTCACGAGCAACAAAGGTTTAATCTTGCAAGAGAAGGACTGTCAATGTTGGCTGAAAACAATTAGCCTTTAAGCAATCCATCTCAAAGACATATTCAGAACATCCTATACCATATGTTTCCTAAAAATACACGAAACCAGCAATATTCTGTAGCAAAGAACTGTTGCTCAAGATGCAGTGAAATATACTGAAGATGCTTGGGGGTGTGTTGTGTCTGTTTTGGTTTTTGTTCTTAACAAAAATGGTCATATACTAAACCACAAAAGAGAAGAAAACTAGGCTTCCAGAGTATGAGGCTGAGGACTGGGAGGGATTCTAACAAACTTTTAACCAGACTGAAGTAATCTGAACGTGTTTTTTTTTTCTCCTCCCCCCCAGCTTTTCTTCATCATCTTAAAGTTGTTTGAAAACAGTATTCCTGTGAGGGAATTTTAGGAGCTTGGCCACTAACAGATTTGCCACAAGGGTATCCCAGCTGACTTGAGCTGAGAGGGGTTTCTGTAGAGTCCTCTAAAAGTGTTTATTCAGGAGAGCAGTGTACATCCTGTTCAGCCTGGCCATTAAATATGGATTTGTATCTCAGTAATTTTGGTATGGAAATTAGTATGTGCTTGTGTGCTTTGCAATCTAGAGCCTACTCTGTCATAGAACTGTGCGATATCGCCCCATATTTATTTCTGGGAGACTTTTGTTTGCATGGACTGACTGAAGAAGTAGTTCAGGCTCTAAAAGCTGATATGAAATGCTGGAATTTGGTAGAGAGCTAGAAATCCTTCCTTTTTCAGTGATGCAAATTTCACATACCCAAGCCTGCAAAACAGATGATGTTATTCCCATAAAAAAAAGAAAGGCAGTAAAATCATCATGCTGCAGCAGTGAATGTACATCACAAATGGAGCAGGAGTTACTACAGGAGAAGTAATGTGATGAAATGTAGGACTATTGTCACATATGCTGTATGTAAAGGAAGAAACGGGAATTTTTAAGACATTCTTTCCAGTCACTGAGTGCTTCCCTGAAATGTAACGTTCTTTTTATATAAGTATTTTGCTGAGAGTATTAATGGAATTACTGTGTGTTAGGAAATTACCGGATTATTGAGTTGGTAGAGAAATGTGCTCCATTAAAAAGAGAGAAGTGGAGTCTTAAGAAAAAGAAGAATGGAACAATATTTGGGGAAACAGAAAAATGGAATGTGAAGATTGCTCTAATGATCAAAGTTGAAAGCAAGCTTTAAATTCTTGATATTTGTCCCTAAGAGCTGCTTCATTTTTAGATGCAAACAGGCTAGCATTCCAGAACAGTGCTGCTTGTCCAAAGGACCCATTAATAGAGCCTTCCTTAGTGGTCTTTTAAAGTTCTACCTCTGTGACTGTGTGTCCATGAAGTCTCCTTGTCTTTCATTTCTGTGTGTGAGGGAGAGGGAGGGAGCACTAAGCTTTTGACTAAATTGAATTTAGCATATGATTACTAGCATGAGAGCTAATAATTATAGATTTCAATGAATGTGATGTATTAAATGTCAAACAGCTGCATAGATCCTTGGCAATCTACCTTTGTTTCTTTTTAAACAAATAAATGCACACCGCGCCTGCCAGGTAGTGTCAGGCAATTAGCAACTTGTGTAATTATTCTCTCTCTCTGACATTTCATTGTGGGTTAACCTGGCAGGCAGCTCAGCACCACACAGCCGCTTGCTCACTCCCGCTGAGTAGGATGGGGGAGAGAATCAGAAAGGTAAAAGTGCAAGAACTCATGGGCTGAGATAAAGCCAGCTTAACAGGTAAAGAAAAAGCCATGGGTGCAAGCGAAGCAAAACAGGGCAGCACGAGGAGCAGGAAAGAGGCCTTGGCTCTGTGTGAGCGCTGCTCTGCAGCAACTGAAACAGCCCTGTGTTATCAACAGTTTTCCTCACAAATCCAAAACACAGCGCCATACCAGCTACTACAAAGAAAATTAACTCTATCCCAACCAAAACCAGTACACATTGAAAATTAGTCTCCATGTTGGCGGTCAGCCAGTTATTCTGTGTTTTGTATTACATGGTGACACACAGCAGTGTCTGTGTAGTAGATGCAGTCCTTTTGAAGGAGAAGACAACTAGAAATAAAAGTTTTTGTTGTTGTTGTTGTTGTTTTTTGCTATGAATAAGGTGTTCACATTGGGGAAGAAAAGTGGAAGCCTTACATAAGCATGCAAGGTAAAACGTTAAGTAGTATCGGTGAGTAATCAATGAGATGGGCAGTTCAAAAGGTCACTCTCCTTCAGAGAGTGATGTTTCATGTGGCTAAGCAAGTGGTGGGATAGGAGTTGAAAGAATATTGGAGCTAGTTAAGTAGTTAAGGTGTCTGTTGTTCAAGTTAGTGCATACAATGAGGGATGGGTCCTTTGAAGTCAATGGAATAGGCTCACTTGAAACTGTCATCTGTAAGGTGCTCAGAAATAGAGGCCTCTCAACATACTTAAGGAGCTCTGGATGGAATAGAAACAGACAGTTCACAGGATGTTTGCAGACTGTTGAAGGAGAAGGAAGAGGTGTTTGCAAACAGTGAAGGCTAATTGAAAACAGGCAGAATAATTTCTTTTCCAGTTTTTAAGAACTGCTTGCTTTTTTTGCTCTTATTTATTGAAATCTAAAAGTATACGGGCATACCACTGCATATAACATTATAGGCTTAACCATGTCATGCTAGTCAAGTTATGTTCTCAGGGTTTAAACACAATTTTGACTCAAGACAAAACTCTATCTGTATTCTAGTATTGCAGCAGATGGATGAAGCTATGGAAATATTTTGCAAACAAATAAGCAAAATACAGGGAACAATTGTTTGCATAAAGCAGTGTGGAGATGCTACACTTGTTTTGCCAGCTTTTATTAAAAATTCAGCAAGTGTCTGCAATTTGTTGTAAACACAAGGAGCAATTAAATACTAAATTTTCAAAACTCAGTCTCTTCGTCACTGTCTTATCTGTTACTGAATATTTCCATTTAGACTTAGATCTGATAGAATTGCTAGTAGGCACTGAGACATTCAGTTCTGTTTTAATATAGGAAAAAAAATAATCCAACCTTGTGGGCAAAAGCACAGCAGACAGCGTGACCTTTAATTGGCAGCCACTGGGCACTGGCCATTTAACTGTACTTTGTGCTTTTTTTAAATCTCCACTTCTATCCAGTGGCAAAGAATAAGCAGAAAAAAGGAGCATGCATGCCTCCAGATAGTCCACTTAAAAATACGAAAAATAGTCTTAGTACCTTCTACAGCCAGGCTAGATGCATCTTCTGTTCCCCTCCTAGTTCATTCTTCATGAAGAGATGCAGTAATTAGGCTACGTTTTACTAATAAAAAACTTTATTTTTATTTTTTATTTTTATTTAGGAATTATACTTTGAGATTCATGCCTATACCTATGAATGATGCTTCCCAAGCACTCAAAACAAACCCTGAGAAAACAGAAGAGGCACTGCAAAAGGTATTGCCTATACCACCCCCATACAGAAATAAAGCCAATCCCCCCCCCAAAAAAAAAAAAAAAAAAAAAAAAAGTAATAATTTTAAGTGGCTGTGATTTCATGCCTGGCTGAATAAGAATTCTTGGCTAGTTTCATTGATTGTTTGATTTGCATGGGCATATATGTGGTAATCAAGTGCTGCAAGGCATGTAAATCTTTTTGTTCCAAAGTGCTTGAAGTGAAGGGGTGGTGGAATGCAAAGGTGTATTATCAGAAAGCCATAACCAAACCAGTGCAAGCTAGACCTTTTATTTCTGTACATCTAAGTGTACATCTAAGGGAGAGTCAAACTGCCATATTTGTTACAGATGTGCTTGTTTGTATTTCCACATGCATAGAATTAATGGTATGCATTTTTTCCTGTTGGGGCATAAGAAATGCAGTCAGCTCAGCACAAGACAAAGGATGCTCTTAAATTTGGGGGAGGATAAAAACATTTACTGCCTGTGTTTTATATTGTACATATAAAATTCACACACTGCCATAAATGAACAACTGCACCAACATGTTCTTTTGGATGAAGGTGGTGTTGACAGTATGTGTAGCTGTTCCACTTGCATGGGCTGTACAACTCCCAGCTGAGTTTTAATACAGTAAATCTTGCAAGCTCCAAATGAGCCTCCTGCTCAATCAGAAAACATACAGTTCACAAGTCTTTAATGAGTAGCTTTACTTCAGCCAGGGTAGGGTCATAAAAACCTTATAAATAGTTCTCACAGACAGTTGTGATTATAAAGCAAATGCCTATGATCCTTTTTAGAAAATAAATTATCAGTAAAGTGATTCCCAAAGCGAAAAGTGCTGGTAGTTAGCCCCTTTTTCTTTGATGCATGAAAATTATCTAAATTCTGCTTTAAACAAATCTGGATCATGGGGGATGGTTATATTTCTTGCATCTTGTTTAATGTAATTATAGATAAGTTCATGTCTGGAATGATAGATGCATCTCTAAAAAATATCATAAATTCTATGTGTTAATTAGGCATTACGTAAAAAGAGCATTTTATGTTGTTCATTTCAAAGTTGCTAATGCATTCTGGACCTCAGTTTGTTTTAACTTGTGCTGTTTAAGCTTTGTTTATACAATATAAAGCAGTTTTCTCAAAAAAAAAAAAAAAAAAAAAAAAGACAAAGGTTTGTGGAGCGGTGCTGTGAAAGCTGCCAATTCCCCTCAGGCAGTAACACCTGCCCGCACTAGCTGAACTGTGGAGGCCAGTGTAGGGATGCCTGAACTGACCACCTGGCATCTCAGGAGGGTCCACAAACTTCAGCACACCACAGCTTGAATACAACGAAAGTGCTCCTGACCCTGGTCCACCACCAGACAGCCATAGTAGCTAACCTCCCCAGCTCTAGTATCTCCACCATGTGCTTTACTTATGGTGTGGATGAGCTGCATAAGCCTTGTATTACTGCTGAAGGCCTAACAGGGGGCACGGTCAGACTGCCCCAGTCCTTGCTGCTGATGCAGGTTAAGAGGTTCCTGTCAGCCCCTGGTAGTCTGTGCCTCACAACCTGCTGACTACCACATCTGTCCTTTTCCCTTTTCTTCCTCTCAGATCAGGTCCATCATCGGAGATGGACCTGAAACAGTTTACTAGTTGGGTTTTGGACTAGACTGATATTGACAGAACCGGGTTAGGCAGTTACTCCATGTTTCATTAAGCTGGCTGACAGTAGGTGGTGACTGCTGGTGATAGTTGTGGTGGACTGGGGACAGCGGCTGTGGGTAGAAATCACTTTTCCCTGAACAGCACTCACTGACTGGTTAGCCCTAAGTAACTTTTGAACTGTGTTTTCTGGATCAGTTAGGCACTTCTAGGTAATGTGTCTTCTCTCAAGTCCATAGTGCTGTTTAAACCTGCCTCTTTGCAGTGGGCCAAATGAATCTAAGACCATCATCTGTCTTGTGTCATCGTGGTCTCTACAGCAACACTTGAAGGATAGATTCCCTTTAGATATTTCTCAAATCTGGATCTACTCCTTTTGTCAACATAGCTTACTAAATTGTTCAAAAGAGATGACTAACTGAGAAAGCACTGGCAAAAGCATAGTGTTTAACAAAGTTTCACCACTGAGTGAGCGAATATTTGCCAATGTGATTATCCAGCATTGAGACACATAGAATAAGGTTTGCAGATAACAAACAAAATTATACTGAAGCAATCGTTACTGTTAGTCCCCATTTCTGATACAGCGTGGACGAACTGCATAAACGCTGCATTACTGTTGAAAGCATAATAAGGGACACAGCGTGAAAGCAAATTACAATCCAGAGTCAAATCAGTTTCCTAATCTGGCTTTGTTTTTTAGATAGAAAACTACTTGCTTCGTAATCATGAGACCAGAAAGTACCTACAAGAGCAAGCATACCGGTTGCAGCAAGGCATTGTCACTAGTACCACTCAGCAGGTGAGCACCTCATTCCTTGTTGGTACTTCTCTGGTTTTAAGATCTGTTTGGGGGACAGAATTCTCTTGCTCTTCCTTCATAGTAGGTTAAAGCAGAACGTGCTTTGCAGATGATATTTGGTTGCTCAAAAAAATAATAATGATCAATGATAATATTTTTGGAAAAGGTAAGTCTTCTGCATAGTAGCTTGGTACTGTGTACAGAAAGACCCAAGCTATCTCTGAGTAAACTACTGTTGGAACCAGGAATAGTTCAGTTCACTTGTGCTCAGGAGTCTGACCTTCAGCAGGCTTTCATTGTTGTGGCAAGTATCATCATAAGGCTCTGCCACTTCTGGTGCCTGAGTTAGATCCAGTGTCTCTGCATAGCACTGAGCTACCATGTATATATGCCCGTTGATACCACCAGAACACATAACCTTAGAGAGCATGTTGTCCTTAGACCTTCAAAATTTCAGGTATCATGGGAAGATTTACTTAGATGAATGAAGCAAAAGAAAGTGGAAGTCTTCTGTGCTCTTTATATTGTGGACAAATGAAAAGGCTTCCTGTCTAACACAGCCCTAAATACTGCTCAAAGTTGGGAAACCTTTTTGGTTTGTCAACAAACCACATCACTACCTAAGCACCTCCCAAGCACTCCCAAGCACCAAGTGGTAAGACAAGAGGAAATGGCCTTAAGTTTTGCCAGGGGAGGTTTAGGTTGGATGTTAGGAAGAATTCCTTCACTGAAAGGGTTGTGAAGTATTGGAACAGACTGCCCAGGGAAGTAGTTGAGTCACCATCCCTGGAGGTCTTCAAAAAAAAGCATAGATGTAGAGCTTGGACATGATCTAAGGGTGGAGTTGGCAGTGCTGGGTTAAAAGTTGGGCTGACTAGATGATCTTAGAGGTCTTTTCCAACCTAAATGATTCTATGATTCTTTGATTCTAAGTTTGCTGAAGTGCAACATGTTCTTTTTGTATGTGTGTGGGGTTTTTTTTCTTTCTTTTTTTCCCCTTTTGGTAGTCCTCTTGAGAGGACTGAGAGAGTTTTCTGTGGTAACTCGCCATTCTCTCCATTCTAGTACATTTTTTGCCAGTACTCCTCAGGGCTTTTCTTCAGCTCCAGTACACTTCTAAAGCAAGGTGATGTAAACAGAATAAAACTTGTCACAGCCTTTGTTTTAAATTTACTCGCGTGTTTGCACTAGTTGTGTTCCCATGCAAATGGAAGACTCCAGTATACTGGAGGAGGAAAAAATGAGAGCAGTGCTTGTTTTGCTCTTCAGCTGAGTCAAAAAAATTTCTGTGCTGTCTTCATTATTTGAGAGGTGAATTTTAATTCAAAGTACCTTTTTCTACCTGCATCATTAAAAGTTAATGGGACATAGTTTTATTACTACAGCCTGAAATTATATTGTAACCTCTCAGCAGAGAAAATGGTTCATGGAGACGTACTGGCAGTAAAAACTGCAAGAGCAGCATCACTTTATTTTATTTTGTCATTTTTTTTTGTTCCAATGCCATCTTTTTTCCTGTGTTAGTAATCTCCATATCAATTAAGTTTAGATCTTTTTATAGCTTGGTGGATTTAGTTGTGCTTTTCTCTCAACAACCACACACACAGCAGGTTTCAGTAATTTATTATTGTTTCAAAAGTAGAGTAAAATTACTCATTTCTTATTAAATTGTGCTTGGTATGGATTGATTTTTGCGAACAGTTTTAAAAGAGAGCTGGAAAAGATTCTGTAGTTACTATAGTGGAATTACATTATTATTCCCAGAGTATGGTTTTTTTTTTCAGTCCAGATGTCCCAGTGAGACCTTCCACTATCTAATAATTAATTAGCTTTTTGTACTTATACAAAAAAACACCCAAAACTCTTTGAAGAGGAAGAGTCATGTGGAGCAGAAAAGGAGCATGCTGTGAAATTATTTCAGTTCTTATTGCTGATGATATAAGATGTTAGAACTCGAGGCTTTATATGATTATGACAACGTGCACACAGATGTTGCTTCAAAATGTCAAATTGACAGTTTTGCTGAATACTATGTAGGCCAATAAAGACTTTTAATTAGTATATGTTCCTGCCCTGTATCTCTTATTCAAAACTGTCTATATATGTCAGCCAATCTATGGTCCTTCTTGTAAGGATACAGATAGAGCACCTGCCTTGTACTTGCAGCGTGTTGAATGAAATGTGATACCAATGCAGATGAAGTTCATTTTATCTCACTGTGAAAGATCTGATGGAAACTTCTGCTTTGGCAATTGTAGTTTCCCTTAAAACTAGGAATATTCACGTAGTGAAAGAAATCCCTCAAAGCCTGCACAACAGAATTTTGCTTAGATAGAAGAAATCTCTGCTGATGTTTGTTGAATGGATTGTGACAGAGCTTTCTTTTAGTGTTTGAACTTCTTAACAATTCACCAACCATCAAAGCTAAAGCTTAGATATAACAACAATTGCAGTATTCAACTTGCTCCGAAAAGCCAAACAAGACCTAAACTGGGTAACTTGTTGGTTATTTGCAGTTATCCTGGAGATAACCATGAGAGAAATATGCCAAAGAATACTTTTTTTTTTTTTTAATGGCAAAGTTTTATTTATTTTTCTACTGTTCAGGTGTGTTTGTAAGAGATATGATGCTTTCTTTCTTTCGGTAGCATTGATGTACCTCTGAGCAATGATCATGAATTTCCAGATCATTATATTGTCACTGCAAATCTCGTCGTGATAGTATTGATTTGCTACCTGGACTGAATTCAGTTTGCGTTTCAGCAGCGTTCTGATGTTTTTATCTTTCCTATTTCTTTTTTTCAAGTAGATGATTGACAGAATATGTGTTAAAGTGCAAGATCATCTCAACTCTTTAAGAAACTGTGGTGTGGATGCTGTACAGGAAGATGTCAAATCTGCAGAAAGGCTTATGCGCGATGCTAAGAACTCCAAAACAGTAAGCTTTTCTTAGCATACTGGTAATACTGAATGCTGTTCAATGTGTGCTTTGCAGCCTTCTCTTTTCAGGAGGTTATAGTAACAGTGTGTCATGAAAGAGTGTTTTCTTTAGATGATCAGCTTTAGGTGGTATTTAAAGTAACAAAATAATTCTAATTTATAAAGACTTGGATTTACCAGAATGGTTTCATCCTGTTGTCCAGATTTGAAGACAGGTAGCAAAGAACCTACTTCCCAAAGATACTCTTTTTTGTCTTACAGCTCTTACCAAATCTGTACCACCTCGGTGGGGCTTCTTGGGCAGGAGCGAATGGTTCACTCTCCAATCCAATCCAAGAGACGCTTGAATCCATGGCTGGAGAAGTCACAAGGGTTGTGGATGAGCAGCTTAAGGTCTGTGGATAGCTTTTTTACTGTCTCTCGCACACAGAAATAACTGTCTGAGATCTCCTGTTCGTATTAAAATGCAAATATTCCATATAAATTTTCATCTCTCCCTTCCTTCCTCTCTCCCTTTCTCCCAGTATATATATTTGTACTTAAGTTATCTCTTTGTTATTAGTTTCGTACAGGTTTGTGCCTTATTATCTGGATACTTGCCCAGTTGGAATGAAAAAATTAGTTTAGCGTTTGCAGTAGCAGAAGGAGCGTATACTGTTTATATCAAATGGAATTTCCATGACAACAGACCACAGGCACCACATGTCCTTTCTGGGAATCTTCTTGGAGAGGGAGTGTTATTGATTGCTCCTTAGACCCTTAATAAAGCTTTCTCAAGCACCCTAAAAAGTCTTATGTCCTGGAGAAAAGTAGTCCCTAGTTAAGGTATCCCACTGAAGTGAAAGCTGCTTTTCTGTAGCTTGCACTGCAGAATTTTTAACCCAGTGACCACTTTTGAAGCTGGGGCAGAATTTCCACTTTAACTGTTGGGTTTGGATAACGTGTGTGTATTGAGAGTGCCCCAAGAATACTACAGGCAGCTTTACAGGAAATCCTTTCACAAGTTTCCTGTCAAACATCAGTTCCTGAAATATCTGTAAATATTCCCATCTGTGAGCTCAGCCAGCACTTGTGCAGTAACCTGTATGTTCAGTTATGTTAGGCCTTACTGCATAATAAATAAAGAAGAGCCATTCATACAGCATGTGAAAAGGCATCAGTCCAGCAAGAAGGCAGGGTGGAGCAACTTGAGCAACTGATGGTATTTTTATAGAAGCTGATGAATTTAAAAATATGGTTCTGAGTCAATTCAAAGCAACCTAAGATTATGACTGAGCTACCTGCCTGTGTTTTGCTGTATTTAGACTGTCAAAGAGTCTTAAAGTACAGACTGAACTGTTCAGTTCAATCAACGTGAAAATGCTTTAGTCAGTGGGATTGTAATGAAGAACAATAATAATAACACATTACTAATTACTTTTTCTAAATTAAAAAGTTAATGAGGAAGAAAATGGTGCTGATTTTTTAGTATTTTCCTCCTTTCTCCATTATATGAAATAAGGTGAAGATTCTCTTTCACTTCCTTAACTTCTGTGGACGTGAAAGCAACTTAGCTACAGGATTCTTCCCAGTGTTGCTTCTGGGCTGTTACTGGGCAGGCATAGCCAGGTCTGCCCTTTGCATAGGGCTCACACACTTAAATAATTCCTGTGCATTTTGGAGAGTCTTAAAGAATAAATGTACTCTTCAGCATTTGGAATGTTATTTGTACTTCCTGGCTGAGTTAACGGGCCTTTGATTTATGCTTTTACACATTTACAGCAAAAGGCACTTTAGCTCTACCATTCTAAACTTCGTTTATTTTTATGATTTGCAGCATCAAAGTTTAAGTGCCTTACAAAAAACTGTAAGGTCATAATGCTCTTTGTATATTGGAACACCCATTTGTATTAATTTTACACCTGAGGCTGAATGGTTTTCTTTTAACTACTATGGTGATTCAAAGTGATCCACTTTGCATGGTGGAGAAAATGTTGAACACAGAATAGTATTTTTTTTAAAATTATTTTTCATTTATTTAGGCCATTTCAGAGCATTGTGTAGGTTTTATATATATGTGCTGGGGGTAAAAAACTTTTTATATGCTGTAAGTGGAGTTTTGATTTTTAGCTTCCATAGCAACCAGAGAGCCTGGTTCTGGAAAAGATTGTTTAGAAATTAGGTAAAGTCAAGGAGCACTTTTCAGGCAAATAAGAGGTTTTTAAATCTCAAAGAATGGAAGGGAAGGGAGAAGTAGAATAAGGAAAAACAATATCTTGGAGTGAGTTGAGTTTGGCCAAAGGAGAAATAATAGCAAGGCTCTTGCATTTCTCTTCCCCTGCTGGTGTCACTGTTGACATACAGAACCCAAAGATGGTTTATTCAGTAAGCAAAAGCCCAAGAGAAAAATGTTAGGTGAGAAAAATGGTGCTTAAGCAAGAGAAGATTGTTTGGTAAGGACAGAATGAGTGTTTGAACTATTTCTCCTCAGTTTCATCTTGGTGCAATGGATTTGTTGGCCCCATTACTTGCCCACACTCCATGTTTTTTCTCTAGACATCACCAGCCTTCAGTCCTTGTATTCGCCTTATTTTTTATTCTGATTGTTGAGGTGTTAGTTGTGATCAGGGCTTCATTTTCTTCTTTCTGCACACCTGCTGATTGACACTTGTGGCTTTCTGACTGAAATATTTGCTACTCCACAGTCAGTGCTGTTAGCTGTGAGTTTCCATCACTGAAAGGTTCGGGGATGGAAATAGTGAGCAGGGAAAGCTGTTTTTTTTTTTTTTTTTGTAAATTAGTAATAGCCATGTGATAAGTCAGCAGTTGAAATCCACCAATGAATAAATTTTGCTCAGCTCTGTACTTAAAAAAGACATTCAAACTCTCTTTAATTTCTTAAATGGCACATTCTCTGAGTATTTTGAGTAAAAATTTATTCTGAAATTATCAGTAACTTTGGTCTTTCGTCCTACTTCCCACTTACACCTTCAAGCAATGTTTCTTCACATGATCCATTTTGAAAGATCATGCTTAGGCTGCAGATGCAATTAAATATAGCAGGTGTTTATAATTTTCATGATTGTGGTCTTTAGGGGAGGGTCAGTGTGATTTTTTTTTATTTTTTTATTTTTTACAGGATAGACTAAGCAATACTATGTGAAAAAGTGGATGTGTCAGTAATTTTCATTAGTAGTTTATTTGGCTCATTTGTGTCTGCCATTGGAATTCATCATCCTCCATGCAGATATGGTCACAAGGGCTTGAAAGGCCCTTCATTAGTGTTACGGCCCCAGAATCTGCTTGGGGATCAAAAGAGGGAATGTGGGATGAGTCCATGAAGTGCAGAGAGCTTGGGGACCCAGAACTAACCCCCATATTAGCTGTAAAGGCAGTTTTTGATTCATATGTGGATGATTGTGTGAGGGACTGTGAGGCCCTCACCTGCACCTGTTGTGAGGGCTCTTTCATCTTCTAGACAGAACTGGGTTTTAGAAAGGGAACCAGTAGGTGATACAACTGGATTTAAACCAAAATTACTTTTTCTCACAGGCACGGGTAGATGAGATAAATCCAACAGTAAGTAGATACATCCAGTGTAGTCAAAAAGTGCTTCATAACTCAGCTTCATTGAGGTACATATGGAACATTTTTCTAAAAGAGAGTCTGAGAGAGAAGAAATTGGTTCTATCCCATCAGCAGGGGAGACCTTACTTTAAGAAAGTTGAGAGGGTTGAAGGGTTACATAGTCCTGTTTCCAGAATACACATTGTTATCTTCTGTCCTGGTTTGGGTTTTTTGATCAGTTATTTAATATATATATATATATATATATATATATATTATTGACTGCATCTGTTTCATTGTGGAATTCCAAGTACGTGAGATCCATACATTAAAAGTTTTATGCCCCTTGCAAATCATACCTCCAGCTACATCTTAGTATATATCTATGTGCCTGTACAGCATGCCAAGTTCTTGTGAGTGTCCTTTCTTTATAAACAGATGCCCCTTGAAAAAAAGGGCAGGTCTAGAGCACTGATTAAATTTGCCAGTTCAGGGCAGAGTTTAGGGCAAAGGCTGGTACAGCATGGTACAACGTGCAGGGGCAGTAGTGGTGGGTGCATAAGGGCAGCTATTTATTGTTCTGGCAGTTAAACACACAGAAATCTAAGCGTTTCAGATTTGAAAAGGCAAACAAGTACAGTAGTAGGTAGTTTTCAAAACAAGTATGTTGTTTTTCCTTAGCTTTATTTTGTAAAAGGCCTTTTATATTGCAGCTGGATTGCAAAAGGGATTAGAGTTTAGGAAGCAAAATTGTAAAAATTGCAAGTCTAAAAGTATCATAGTGCTGTGCAACAGAGTAATGGTGTGATCTTCCAACTAATGAAGACCTGTGTATGTGATGTTAAGTTTTGCTTACTGTGTTGCAGGCGCTCCTTGAGTCTATGGTGGATGCAGCGGAAAACCTTTGCCCAAATGTAATGAAGAAAGCTCATATCCGTGAAGACCTGATAGAGGCTAGCACTGAGAAGATTTCCATCCCACGCACTTTTGTGAAAAATGTCCTTTTGGAGCAATCTGGAATTGATATCCTCAATAAAATCAGGTACTTGAAAAGGCTAAACTAACAAAATTGGTTATATAGTTTGGAGAAGACTCTATTTTGAGTGCATGTGTGTGTTTGTGTAGTAGAAGGTTTTTGGAATGCTTTTCTGAGCCACAAGAAACTGTATTAAGACATTCAAAAAGCAGGAAATTGTTGTATGGGTCCAGTGAATTTAGTTCAGGAAATTCAAATATTTGGAATCTACAGGGATGTTAACTTGAGCATTAATGCATGTGTTTCAGGTTTCTTTAATAAAAGTTTGGGTTTATGCTGCACAAATAACATTTGCATGACTGGTACATTTTTTTTTTAAGTTGTTGATGTCCTCAGGTAGCACTAAATTACTGTAATAGAAGGAAATTGCACTTGTTTGCTTTTAGTATTGACAGTGCTTTGCCTGTTGCTGCATTTGGTCTTGCCCTGTAGCTATAGCAATCACTTTAAACCTTTTTTGTGTGGCAGCTGTGCACAGCAGACAGACGTGAAAAACAGAAACTTGCATATTCAACCTGGAGCAGAAAGTTACTTTAAACAGCTTACAATTCCCTCTTAACAACAAAAAGAGGGAGAGAGAGAAAGGAGTGGCTTTTACCTGACCCTCTAACGCATATTTATTTTCACATTAAATGTATATCAGAGTACATATTTATGCCATATAACATGGGTAGCCTGTACTTAGACCTTTGCGGTTGCCATCAGTTGACTAAGAAATGCTTTCTACACGATGGAAAAACATGTCATTTTGGATGGAGATGCAGATATATTTGCAGAAGAGGAAGAAGTGCTTATTTTTAAAAACAGTAAGACTTAGAATTTAGTTTTGCTGGGTGCAGCGAAATTGGCAGGAAAACGCGTTAAAGACTTTAGTTATGCCTTCAGAGTGTTTAAAATGGTTCAGGGAGTGATTTTTCTTCACTTTAATCCTATCAAACAAATCTGTCCTGAGATAGTAAGTGTCCCCTCCCCCCTTCCACCTATAAAGCTAAGATTGTCAGTGGGGTGACGGTGTCACGCAGTAACCTTTCCTGCTTTATAATATCTAAAATCAATGTGAAGATAATGGAGGGAAATCTCTTCTCCACTCTCATTCTCTTCTCACTGTGGCTTGGTTACTAGTCTACCTCTGTTGTATTGTATCACCTTTTGAAGGGGAGTTTCTTACCTTTCTTCCCCAGGCTTTCTGCAGCAATAATTCTAGCCCCAGACAGAAGTTGCTTTGTTATTCCAAAGCAACTCAATTCATGTTTAAGAATCTTAAAATGAAGTTGTGGTACGTAAGAGGGTCAGCTGAAGCAGCAGACCTTGAAACCAAAGGCTCAGGAGAGATGGAGTTTCAGGCTGCAGCTCTGGCTTACGTGCTTGTCAGCTGTAAAACCACCCTCTACAGTCTGAGCCTTTTGTACTCTGGCCAAAGAAGGGACCCCAAGGGAGTAATTCAAAGCACACATTTCCTTGATGGGAAGTTATTAGTCAAGTGTACTGATGTGCTGGTGTCCCATGCAGTTTGGTGTAATAGGAATGGCTGACATGAAGCTTGTAAGACAGAAAGTGGTTGCTTAGGGCAAAAAGACGAAGCAATGCGTAATCAACTTGTGATGGCAAAGACTGTAGAATCAACATCGTACAGTTGCCCTTCAAGTGACAAATACAAAAAGAAGTTGAGGAAGTGTCTGAATGGATCGTAATTGTTCAGTGTAGTAGTGTTAGGCAACACTTTCCTGTTCATCTGACATTTGTGTTTCTCTGACTTCAGCGGTGCAGTGTTCCTTTCTTACTGCATTTCATATGTGGTTTTTGTACAGCTCGTACCCAGATGTTTTCGTTTCAGCTGTTAGAAGAATGTTAGAAGGTTAAATATGGTACAGAGGCTCGTGTGTTTGTGTGATTCATAAGTTTATTTCTGAAACCTGTAGTCATGTATCCTCACACCCTCTAATGTTTTATTTCAAATAGTGACAACACTAGGGATAATCATTGCACTGTTGAATGTGTCATAAAGACAAAATTCTCCTGCGTGAATTAAAAATTTCTGTCTCATTTTTAATCCTCACACAGTGAAGTAAAGCTGACAGTGGCTTCTTTCCTGTCTGACCGAGTTGTGGATGAAATTCTGGATGCACTTTCCCACTGCCATCACAAACTGGTGAGTATTTGCATGGCTAATATCTGAATACACCAGGTATCTAAACAGTGCTGTTACATTCATGACAGTTACTCTCTAGCATGGTTACATTTTGAAATTGGTCTTATTTTCACTGGTATCACTGACGTAATTTGACAAATAATCATGGGATTCATGCCGCTTTGCTTTAAGGAGGAAACAACCTCAAAAAGGCTGTGTCACATATTTGCTTTATTATCTTTTTCAGTATTATCAGATATAAAGCTAAAAATGCCTTTGAGATGTAAGATTGACTCTTAAATTAAGTGCCCATAGTTATCCTGGCAAGATGATGGGGATTGGTTGCTCTTGAAATTAGAGTGAAATCTCGTTCTTTAGAGGGAGACTGCTGAGACCTTATTTCCTGAATGAATACATCTTGAGACTACTTTAGAAATGTAGGTATCAAGTTTCAAGAGAAAGGAATGGAAACATAGGAAAGGAAATGCTCTGGGTGTTATTTGAAGGTACTGAGCTGCCAGGAGGCACCGTTATTTGTGATAAAGGTACTTGCTTTAACAAGAGTAGGAGAAATAAACAATTTTTATCCACAGAAAAAACATTTTGATTTCTTATGCAATGGGAGTCTGTGAGGAGAGTCCAGTACTGTTTTTTAAAGAAGCCAGTGGATGGTCATTCTCCTGATTGAAATTGCTTTCCTTTACCAATTGATATTTCTCTGGCTTCAGCTTTCAGTCATGAGTTTTTCAGATGCTTTTCTCCATAAGATTAGAGAACCATAAATTCCTCTTTATTTCTTCTCTACTATTCTACACAGCAATCAAAACACTCTTTTTAACTTTTTTTAATTAAATAAACTAAAAGTCTGAGTTATTTAAGGGCGTGTCCCCATGATACAGAGCAGCATTGTGTAAAGATACAACCTCTGGCCTCAGGAGCTATGTAACAGCATCAGGCTGACATGTGAGCGGCATGTTCATTAGCTCCGGGTGGTTCTGGAGCAGGCTCAGCTGGCAGGAGCTTTGGGCTGTCTCTGTCTTGTGGCATTGCACAACTTGGGCATACCCTGACTCTTACACAGTAAGTCATTTTCTCCAGCCTTTGAGTCTCTTCAGTGACAATCCTCTGCACTTTCTCAGCTGTTTAGCAGTTTCTTTTAAAATACAGAATCCGACAGGCTATTCCAGCATGGGTTTTAACCAACAGGGAATAGAGGAGTGAAATTATTTTTGCCTGATGTTCTTTTATCCTCATATTTATACAGCTAAGGACATAACAAACCCTTCTTTTTGTTGGAGTTTCAGTGGTAGCTCATTTTCAGGACTGGGTTTGGATCAGGATTTGATTTCCTTCCCAGCAATGGCTTCTGGACGCTTGTCAGTCCTTCTTTTCAGGATGGTGTCTATAGCTAATGGCCAGTGCTCTTTGTTCTTATGGAGCTGTACATTTGATTTGAGTTGATTTAGCATGTGATCCATTTTGGCCTGCATTAGTAGCATGTCCTTTTTTACTGTTTAGCACTGTCCTGTATTTCTGCTAGCTGCAGATTATTTCGGGTAGTGCCACTGATGACAATGCTGAAGAGTATGGATCTCAAAAATGCTTGTGAAGAACTCCTGTGGAATTTGTCAGTGTTAATCTCCAATTGAGAGCTGCAATTTGAGAGCTGACAGCCAAATCTTAATAAAGCAAAGATTAAATGCATTGATACAGTTCTGTAACAACTCCTTAAATTGGAGTGTCACGCAGTGGTAATTCAGCCACCTACAAACATCTATGTGTGCTGTGTTGACACAGTTGTGTTTGAGGCACATTTGAGAAATGAGCCTTGCTTGACAATACCCGTGTTTGCCTAAAGTGATGATGATTAGCATTTGTTATTATTCCAGCTATTTTAGGGTGATTAAAGAAAAATCCGTAACAGCTCTCCAATTGTTTTTGCTTATACAGATGCTAGACTAAATGAGCTATAATTTACTCAGGTCATCTGTTTACCCTTTTGATGTTAAACAGAACTACAATCCACTGTTTGTCTGGAGTTCTGCTGATCCTGAGCAGTGGACTACAGCTCTCCCTAGCTGTCACTTCTAAAGCTTCTGTAACCAACTAATTTGGGTCAGCTGGTCTTCAAATGCTTGCTTGTAATGAATGTTATGTAGTATTCTCTTTACCAACAGAACTAGAAAATATTTCATGATTTTACTGAATACATGAACTCACTCTGTTTTAATCACAGTCCAGTGTGTTCTATATAATATTCTCTATATTCTTAGTAACAATTTTTGGTTATGCAGGTCTGATAATGCGTTGTATTATTGTTTGATTTTTTTTCTCTCTCATACTTTAAAAAAAAAAAAAAATGGATCTATCAATATTTTCCTTTTTTTTTTTTTCCCTGTGTTAACCCCTACCTATTTCTTCAGCGAAACAGAACTGAGGCTGTCCCATTTTTTGAATAGGGCGTCATAGCATTTTGGCCGTCTAATGATCATGAAAGAATTCCTGCTCTTCAATCCTTTTTTTTTTTTTAATTTTTATTTTTTCCTTTCTTCCATACTACTCTCACTTGGGTGTTGATCATTTGCCATCAGGCTATTGATAATTTGCCTTAGCTTTAGTATTCTGCTCAAAGATGCTTATTGTTTGGGGTGGGAATTTGTACTCCTGGTTGAGTAATCTTTGTACCCAACCAAGAGTACAATTTGTACTTGCTAATAAAGACCGTAATTGGGTTGTGGTCACTGGTCTCTGAATAGCCATCATTCCAGTCCAGTGACAACTCATCTTCGTCCAATAGGAAGTAACTCTTTTACATAATACATATTACATGGAGAACAAATTATTCTACCTTGCTTTTTCACGTATGGAGTATGCTTACAATTTTGACATTAACTGAAATTGTACGTCTCTGTACAATTTAATTTAAAAAAGGATACACAACAAAGCTTCTCTTCCTCCCCTGTTGCTTTCTTTATTATAAAGACAGGATAAATGCTGAGGAAGACCCTTAATATTATTATAAGACAAAAGTATGATGTCTTTTACTTTACTTTTCTGATTAGGCTTCTTCTCTTCCTTCTTGGAATGTGTGATGGAAGGGTTTTTCCTTCAAAAAATACTCGCCCCAAAACTGTGTAAAGATGAACAGACACAACCAAGCTTTTAAATGATCTTCTAGGATCTGTGATCGCTTTCATTCCCCACATTTTCTGATTTGGTTTGGTTTGTCATCTTTAAGTTTGATTGATATGTTCCTGTCTTTATCCTGACTGACCATTTTGATCCAGGCTGACCATTTGACCAGACGTGGCAAACCGCTTCCACAGCAGGAATCAATGGAAATTGAGTTAGCTGAAGAAAAACCAACTAAACGCTCGATCATCACAGTTGAGGAATTGACAGAGGTAGAACGTTTAGAGGATCTGGACACCTGTATGGTAAGACACATTTCCTCAGCCTGTTTGGTTAAACATACAAATTACTGGAAGAAAAATGTTTTTTAAAGTGCCATTTGGCTGTTTCATGGTATCAGGAAACAGAAGGTAAGAGTTGGCTTCTGGAAGAAAAAAAAGATGTTAGCTTGTGAACATTTTGTCTGAGTTACATATTGCTGCTAAGCAAAGGAAAAGCTTTTTTTTTTTTTTTCCCTACTTCTCCTTTCCTAGTACCTATTCAAGGGTCATTCTCTTGCATGAAGTGCTATAATAACACTAATATAATAAACATCTCTTTCATTGGCCATAGTTTCACAGAGGCTCAGTTGCAGGAATAAATTGGACCATGCTATCCTTTGACAGCATGCTGTTTTCTGCTTTTGTCTTCATTCTACTTGAGGTGGATTCATGTGAGCCATGACAAAAATTGCTTCTGCCTGGAAGTCGTATTTTTGGCCATGAACAGAAATTGATGTTTTTAAATCAGTTTTTGGATGCATGGAAGTCTTAAAACCTTAAGACCAGGCTGCAAGTGATCCTACAGGGCAAGCTTTTCAAAAGTAATTGAGTTAGGAGTGTGAGATTTAGTAAGAATGCTGAACACAGATCATTGAAGTGCCTTATAAAATCTTATTGTAACTTTATAATAAAGATGCTCCTTGCCATCCTTTACGAGATGTAAACCCACGGAATTCCAAATAAATAGGTTGCTAACTGTTTTCAACCTCAAATTCCCCTCCACCCAGCTCAGTCTGTTGTGGAATTCTACTGCAAACAGGAATCTGAGGGAGCACTTCCATATTATAACTTAGTCAGTCTGATAGGTGGTCACTGCTGCAAGTGATGGTCTTTCTCCTCTGCCCTCCTACCTGGCTCCTTTGTTGTGTGCTTTCACAAGAAGCTAAAATAGCAGGAAAAATGGGTTACATCTTTTCGTAGATTAAGTTCTGTTGATTCACCTCTCTGAATAGATTAACTGCAGAGTCAGACAAGTACAGCTGAAGGGAAGGAGCAGGATTGTTCTTTTCTGCAGCAGCTGTCTGTCAGCCAGGCTTAGGTACAAAATGAAAGCATGCCAACATTGGAAATACCAGCTTTAAATAGTTCTCTCTCCCTTCTAAATCTCGTACCTTACCAACATCTGATTTGATGCAATATTTGTCTGAACATCACAAATCCCTGTGAGACGTGTGTTGTGGACTGCATCAGCTGGCTCATCAGTGGTACGATCAAGTTCCATATTTTTTCTGTAGCTAACATTCAGTAATCGTTTGGAACCCTAAATCCCGTGGGAGGGAGATATTCCAGTAAAATATTTAGCATCTGAACCCTGTATCTGTAAGTTATTTTTCTGCATGCTGGCTTCGTATATAGAAAAATAAACTAAGCGCTCATTTTGGCCCACGCCTTCCCCCTTTAAATTTATTCTTGCAGGTTGTAAAAAACAGTCATACTGAAAATTTTAAAAATAGCTCTTGTCTCTACCTCATATCACCATGGTTATATGAACGAATCATATCGCTGTGTTGTTATCTTTCACTTTGGTCATATTAAAATAATGGAAATGTGATGATGTCTACACTCTAAAAGATGCATTAGATGTTAACTGTACTTACCTTGAGAAGTGTTTATATATCTCTTCATTTGCCCTCATCACGCACAGAGATTCAAACACCTCTGTGACCCAGATTCTCAGCAATACCTAATTTCTAAAGAGAATGAAGCATCAAATAAACACGAGGCAGTAATCCTAGCCAGTGCTGAAGAGTCCATTTTTTTAAAATCTGCAATCACTTTTTAAGAGCTACTTCTTGCATCCTGGGTGCAAGTGATATTGGTTGCTGTTGTAAAAATACACAGATAAATAGATAGCCCCAGGAGGCTGAGTAATACAGGTATTTTTACTGAGCTAGTGCACTTTTTACTACTAAAAGCATCTTAAGGGCAGATTCCTTACGTGAAGTTACTAACTCCACCCAGAAGGATAGCACTTTACAAGTCATGTATTTAAGCTATGGGAAAATTGTATGGATTTCACATACTGTCTTAGAAAAATTCACCAGATTTGTGGCATTTAAGCATCATGCAGATTACATGGAAATGAGCAATCTTCTAAAGGGGATAGCAGTAAATGCTTTGTGAGCTGGTCAGTGCAGGAAACGGATATGCTCCTGAAAGATTTTACTAGAAAGAGAAGCATATGGTTTTATGAACCAGAATTATGAACCTAATTTCCTTTGATTATTTTTTAATCTTAAATGAGAAATAGCTATTTAGAGCCCACATCCAAAATGGCATTAGTCCAGAACACTGTCTTGTTTGGCCACTGGAAATCCCTAAGCACATCTTTGCACTGTGAGTAGCTTGTGCAGCTGGCTGTGTATTCTGCAAACCTCAAACGTGAAACCTTGATTTGCAGCTTGGTGTTCTGCATGTTTGTGCACCTATCTCCTGTGATCAAAAGATTATTAAATGTGCAATGAGACTGATTGTGTTGCTGGGATGGGAAAACTCTCCTGTTCTGAGCAGTTCATTTTCCACAAATCTTTACTACTTTCCCCAGTTATTTGCCAAAATGTTTGGGCAAGAAGAGATTTTGGGCTTGTTGGAGAGGTGCTGAGCTTGGACCATCATTTTGGCGGAGGAGGTTTTTATTTCCTCAATTGCAAAACTGGATTCATGTGCAAGTCCATTATTTTTAGCAAGCCTGTTGTTCTCTTTGTTCTTGTTTTCTTCAACGAGCCTTTTGAGGATTGGTTTCCTGGCTGAGGCAATGTATACAACAGCTTGTTGTTATGCACCAGCCCCCCTTGAAGTTGTATTTGAACAAATTGGAGAAATTCTGGTTCTGGGTTCAGTTTTGATTTTTGGCTTGTCTGATGGTTACAGAGAGACTGTGAAGCTCTGAAACTAAGTGAATAATTTTGAGTGAGGTAGATGTATTTGGAATAAAATGCTTATGAGCTATTTGTTCTTATACACTAATTGAAATTGGAAGACAGGAAGGTTTGTTTATAAAAGTTGGACTGCCAGAGTATTGGTCTGAAACTTCAGATGATGGAGATAAAGCAAACAAACAGGTACTGGTCTGTTATAAAGCCTACCCACATGTTCTCAAGCAGGGTGGACAGTTGGATGCAGCCCAGGGGATATCCATGCCAGAGTAGAGTTGCCATCCATTCAGTTCTGAGTTTGATATGTCTCAACTGATAAGACAGAATGAAGTATCACAACTATGCCTTTAAAATGTAGCACTGGGGAGGGGGAAAAAAATACTTTTCAAGCTTATTTCTGCTTTTATTTTTTGTTGTGGGAATTAGGACATACTAAATAGCATACAGTAACTGAGTAGTTAAAGCTGATTAGCTTTAATGTAGGATTTGGTTCTCATCCTTGCCTTTAACTGTGTCCAGAGAGCCCAAGATATGAAAGACTTGTCAGTTGTATCAGAGTTTGCTAGTCCATTAAAGGAGTTGTGAAGAACGCTGAGGGTGATTGAGTGCTCCAGTGTGGGACACGGTAGCTTGAATGTTACTGACTCAAGAACCTCTGATCTCCCAGAGCCACAGTGCAGTAAACTGATGCTTCCATAATCTACAGCTGTCTTAGTTGTCAACATTTAATTAGAGCTGCATCGATGGTAATAAGTCATTAGATAAAAGTTGCATGCAAATAAAATGGGATGCAAAATCTTTATGCAAAAAATTACTTGTTTTTCTCAGATTAAAGGAAAAACTGTGGCCTGCTTTTCAAAGCATAGACTCAATCAAGAATTAACTTCATAAAAGAGTAGATTTTTTCAGAATGTGTGTGTGTATATGGCAAGTGATACATTTTAAAATAATTCATGCATTTTAAAACTAAACAAAACTCCCCTTTTACTGAGGTTGAATACCATGTATCTTGGTACATGTAATTGTTTAGTTAGATACCAGCTGATTTCATTGGGTGTAATGTATCTAGTTGTAATTTATTCTTTCATAAACGTTAGTTCTTTGCAGAAGCAAGAGTTATTGAATAGTGCTTAATTCCTCAAAAAAAAGTGCCAGTGCATCTTTGTTAGACTGTCTTTAACAGTTGCATTGTAAAGGCCTTTTTGTTTTTGTTTCATTTTTTGTTTGTTTGCTTTTAAATTCTCAAGCTAAAAGCTTGAGGCAGGCTTTAAAACAGACCATTCCCTGTTAGCTGGCTGTATCTCCCTCATCTGAGGTTCCATACCAGTATTTGGTTTTCAGAATATGAAAAGAAGATCATCAGAGCTAAGCCACCGTGTAAAGAAAAATTTTGAGGGCCATAGCTTTTTTACTAGAAATCTGTGTACTCTTCCTCTTTAAAACATCCATTTCAATTCTATATTGTTATTACTATAGTCAGTGACAAGCATACAGCCTCGCTAAGTATTCTTTTTTTTTTTTAGAGCAAAGCAGAGGTAACTTTATTTGCATTATGAAGGGGCATGATAGGAAGTTGTTTGAAAAATGAAGAGGAACTGTAGGTTATAATAATACACAACAAGTCTGCTTATAAATCTTCTTTAAAGGATTTCAGTGTAAGATTGAGATGCTGGAACAGTAAACTATGTATTTGCAAAAATGCTGGTAGCTAGTAGGAAAGGTCTGCATGTGATGAATGTTGAATCTTAGTAATTTCTCATCGATTTCTAACTTTAACCGTAGAAATGGTGCTAAGGCTTTAATGGAGGAAAGCTTCTTTAGAAACAAACAAAACACAAGTAAACAAAACAACAATAACAAAAATCCCATGTGCATTATATTAATATTTTAGCTTTTATTGAACAATAGGTTTCACCCGTACAGTAGGAAAGATATTTGCAGAAATAACAGAACTTTTGTAGGGAGGTGGCATGTATTTTTTTCCTGGAAATGGGCTAACAATCTATTGTTAAAAATTTAGCATGTGAGGTCAGTATCCAGATGAAGATGTATCGATCCACAGGCACAGGAAGACTAAGTGTATATAGATCCCAGTGTTTTCAGAGAGATGTGAGAAATTTCATTCACCACACCCAAATTCAGAAAACTCACAAAGCACTACCTGAAAACCCCCATCCCCAAAAGCCAAAATAAATTGGAGTTAAAACAAATTAGAGCAACAGAAATCCCTCTGGTCAGTTTCACTAGAGGAAGGAGAAAAGGTAAAGACGTGTTCATATGTGCACGTGTACTGATACTGTAGGAAGAAAAACTGAAATATGTAGGTCCCTAACCTACTACCACATCCGATTCTTGATGTTCTGTTGCCTGCAGCAGAATTCTCTCAGGCATAGATAGGCAGCTTTTTGGAAGTAAGACTAAATACTTGCTGGAAAAAAAGAAAAAAAAAAGTTCCTGTTGGATTCCTTATGTTCTCCCTTACTAAAAAAAGTCTTCAGCACTACAAGCAGCTTAATGCAGCAAAAAACATTGTTCTGGCTGTGACGGGCATTTCCACTTTCCCCTGTACACAGTTTCTTCTTTCCAACCCACACATGCACACTTGTACTAGAGTTCATGCAGCCATGCTACAAACTGGGTGTGGGAATTGATTCAGCTTAAAGTTAGGCTTTTTCCAGAGGTTTCCTTTCCTGGGTTAGTTTGCAGAGTGCTTGGTCCTTTGGTTGAGTGCCCAGAACTAATCCTGAGCGGCAGAAACGAATAGCCAGGGATGAGGGCAATGGCAGCAGCCCGGATGAATGCCATATTGAATCGATGGGGACACCTCAGCTTCTTTCTTACATACATTAGCAGAAAAGGGCCATTTATGTACAGCAAATACAGCACTTTGTGGGGAGCTAGGAATTGGCATAATGGCATATGAGAGTATTCTTGGCTTCTGAAAAGGATCCGTCACAAGCCTGCAAGAAAATCTACCTCTGTGGGAGACCAGTAATATTTCTGACTCAGCCCAAACTAGGGCAGCATATGAAAACATCACCAGGAGGCACGTAGCACAGACTAAGCCTTCCCTATACATACAGCACCAAGTCTGAGAAAGCAAGAGACAAAGGGAGCTGGCATGATCATTTGGCAGAATCTGGGAGTATCTTGTTCATTTGTAAGTTTGTGTGTTTGTATGTTAGACTAACCATTACTATTATGATTACATTAATTTTAGTTGAAAATATTTGTTACCCATTCCAAAAATATTTGTTATCTTTTCCTGAGTGCCTTTACGTATAGTTTTGCAGTGACCTTACAACCCTTAGAGGTCCTTGTCTGTGGTGGTTCAATGCCTGTTACATGTATTGAACACACACTAAAGTCTCTTTCAGGCTCATGAGGGGTTATGTGTTCCCAGCTGAAACAATTTAAAAGATTACTGACTTTCATTGCCTTTTCTTGGTGTCTCTGAGTGGAAGGAGGTGATGGATAATTGCTATAGAATATATTTTTCTTAAACCAACGGAGATTTCCGAGTGAGTCCAGAGTTCTTTCTCACAATTTAGGGAACGTTGTTGCTGCAATGTGAACTAAAGGAAGGAAATGATAAACTGCTTCTAGTAATAGCACTACATGTTTGGGTTTAAATAAATAAATAAATTGCAGACTGCTTTCTGCTTAGATTAAAACGAATATCATGAACTGCAGCTGTTGGGAGTTCAGTTTGCATCATGACACTTCTCTATCATGAGCTTGTCTTCCCCCAATAGTGATTCTGTGTTTGACATGAATAGACCCAGACGTATATTGAGGGTGCAGAGGAGGCTGTGTAGGTTTGTCTTTTGTGGCAGTAGTTGTCTTGCAGTTACTGAGTTTCCATCATTTTATTTCATGTGGTGAAAAAGTCACACTAAAGGAACGTTTAAAGCATGCACTGAAACTTGAGGGTTTCGCTCTCCTGCTGTGGTTTTAAGAGGGAGATACTGCTAAGAAGTTAGTTTGTGGCTGACAAAGGTCTTCTTCATGTAGCTGTGAAATCTACAGATTATGCCACCCATGGCTGCTCCGTCCCATCCAGAATTCACCTTTCCACAGCCCCTGTTTAAAAAAAAACTACTTCGTATTTCCCGTGGCAGATTAGCGAGAGCTCCTTTGGAGGAGTTCTTGGCAAAATGTAGATTAAGGAGCCCTCGGCAGAGGGACAGTAGCAAAGAGCTTGAGAATAACCTTGGTGGTGCTGCTCCTATAGCACACATCTGTCTGCACTCTTAGTGCTTCTTGATTCAATTAATACCTGGCAAATTGGCCTTCTCAAGGGGTTGAGGAGCTTTCTGTATAGATTCTGCTGCTTTTTGATTCCGCCAATGTCTCAAATGAATAGGTTGGTCCAGGTTACTTGTCTGCATTGTGTGGAGCAGGCTTGTTTACTCTGAAATCTGGAAAGCCTCCTAAAAATAGCACATGCACAATTCTGTCTTACTGAGAGTGCTTCATTGCTCCTGTTTCATGGAGAACAGGAAGCTTGTGATTTTCTGCTTGGCAAGACTGAGACCTCACATTGTGGGGGTAAAGAACAGTTGCTCACAGGAAGAAGAGAGAAAGTGTCAGTACTGAGGAGGGCAGTTATAGAGTGCTATTAGATTTTGCCATATTTTGTCATCAAAAAAGGAGGCTAAAATGAACTAGATTACTTGAATCAGAAATTATAAAATAAAGCAGGTGTGCATAGTGCCAGAAGGCTGGGAGAGAGCTTCTGAGTCATCAGATCTCATCCCTGCTATCATAGACAACTGTGTCACATAATCCTATATAAAAATTTATCATGCTCTCTCTCAGAACATTTCTCTCAGACTAGAGGGAAACTTAGAGGTAAATAGATTCTTTTTTCTCTGTTATTCAGGTCAGCTAAATTCTCGTTGCAAAATGGTGGGTATCTCCCTGCTTTAAGATCTTACTTCATGGGAGTAAAGATTAAATTACTGTGAATTTTGGAAGTCAGAAGTGATGACAGGATTGGAATGCTGATCTGAAACCAAAAGCACATAAAGTGGTGAAAAAAGCCCTCTAAGCAGACGTTGAAGAAAACTAAAAACATTGAGCAGAAAAGGAGAACAAAGTGATTGAAGAGTCAGGATAGCTTCATTATGTTGTACATATTAGCTGTGGGTCGTTTCCAACACCCTGGTATTTGGATGTTCCAGGGGAAATTTGTGCCTATGTGCTCCAGGTAATTGCAGAATCTGCTGGTTTGTTGCTAGCCAGCTTTTAATTCTTCACATGCAGGTGAGCAGTTCTGTTTTACATGGTAGGCATCTTCCTCTTCTTGCCTGGTGTTTCTGTCTCCCCTAGGCTTGCGTGCTCTCCCATGACTGTCTGGCCAACCACCATTATTAAAATCATGTATCCCAGTTACGTGATGGCTCTGTGTAGATCAGCCTTCGAGTTTTGCCATCCTCTCTTTGATATTTATGATTGACCCTGTCTGTCAGTTTGTTTTAGAGAAGAGACTGTAGTTTTGAAACAAAATGTCTGTCTACTCAAATATTTCTGCCTTCCATACAAGGAATAGAATATTTGGTATTTCCCTATCAAGATATCTCCCTATCAAAAAGGGTGGGTATCTCGATTTTGTTCTCTATCAAGACATCTCCCCGTCTTGATAGGGAGATATCTCGATATAGTAGTTTCTGACAAGACTTAAAATTGAGAAGATATATTTTTTTAATCTTTATATTCACAAAGTGTATCTCAAAAGTGGCTGAAGGACATTAAAAATTACTGTGTCCTAGGAAGGTGTCTGAGGCAAATTTCAGGGAGAAAGGAGCAGCAGCTCAAGTGAGCCTGAGGGAAAAAGAGTCCATCATAATTCTGAGCAGAGAGGCTACTAGTCTCCATCCAAGGTAATCTGCATCTGATTCTTTATGATGATTTTCTTCCCTTTACTGTTTCTCCTTTGAAATATCACTGCTGCAGAGCAAGCAAAACTGTTGCATCATCTGCCCCCAACGGGTCTAATGATGGCGCGAAGATGACTGGTGGTTTTTGCCTGGGTGAACATTTATCCTTTTGGGAGGCTTTTGTCCACTTCAGGGTGTAGAGAAAAAGGAGAGGTACAGAATTCATGCTGGTTCTCAGTCCTGGGAAGCTGTAGGGCAGCCAGGTACAACAGTTCCCATTCAGTAGGACCTTGCCTCAAACCTGCTCTAAAGATGTTCTTGCCCAGGGTACCTGATATGCATATGGTCATTGTCTTTAAAGAATTGCCTGAGAATAGCTGAAACAACTGCCCATGCCTCACTGTTTGCTGAAATCAAGTGCTTTTTACTTATTGTATGGAAGTTTGGGCCATGAACCAAGTAATTTTTGCATTAGCATTTGCTAGCTGAAGGTAATGAACAATCATAACCGAGCAGGCTTAAAAAACGGTTTGTGCTATCTGATCTGCATCAGCTCCCCATACTTAATTTTTAAGTAAAGTAAATCAGTTGGAACCATCCCCTTTGTTTGTTTTCAACTGCTGCAGAAGATGCTGTTACCCTCTTCATGAGGAACTGGAAAACAGCACTGATAATGCTGGGAATTGCTTTTTCTCTTGCAGGTGACATAGATGCATGCAGGCTTCCTTGTGGGATAATCATTCAGAACAAGAAATAAAAAATTCAGTTTAATAGTTTTAGGAACTGTTCAGTTTAACTAATGCACCTTTTTTTTTTTTACTCTTCATAATAAAGGCCTTGGATATCCATATGCGGGAATATTTATTAGCAGAAATTTTACACGACTTGAAAGATGAAAGTGCAAAATTATTAATTACAAGAATACATGGAAATACTTGGCAAAATATCATACAGTCCATAAGCCACATTTCAGCAAGTAGGAGAAAAAAAAAAAAAAGGGTTTATTGGCTAGCAAAATGAAAGAGCTCAAGGCTGAGTCTATTGAGCTTATTTTACTGCAGCACTACGCTTTTTCTTTCAGAAAATATTACTGTACAAAGTAACTCTAAAGGTCAGGGTGGTTTAGATGAGACTAATTGAATTAATCCTGAACCACAGCTCTTTCTCTAGAAATTTAACTCTTAGGGAGGGCAAAGAAAAGCAGCAGACTCCTTAAATTCATGCGTGGATTATTTGTATGCCATATTTATCTACTCTATATAAAAATGTATAGTACTTCCATACAAAAGACGAAACCATGAAATAAAAGGTCAGGACTGGGTCCTCTGCTGGTGTAAAAATGCCGTAGCCCGTGCATTCAGGACAACTGTGCCAACAAACAGCAGCCAGTCACAGGTTGGCCTTGGTTTCCAAACTGTGTTATTTGTGGCTGTGCTCTCATCCCTCCTCTAAAACTCTTCCCTCCTCTAAAACACTCAGCTGGCTGTCCTGTGTTTTGGCGTTGCAGTTAACTTCCCAAGGACAATGGCACTCTAGGGAGAGATTCTAAGGATGGTGGTGGTTCAGGACATCAGCATTGCCGGTGGGAAATACATCGCTGAATTTCTGCAAGCTATGCTGAGGGTTTTACCGTGGAAATCACGTTATAAAACCTTCAGTGGGTGAAGCAAGCAGTAGCAACTTTCTAAGACTTTTATTGGGAGAGTAAAGTACCTGTGTGTCCAAAGACTGAGATGCAAAAAAGCAAAGTTGGTCAATTTACTGCTCTGTTTTATGACAAGCACCTGAAGGTTGTTTGTTATGTTTCTGAAGTAGACAACAGATGTGACGTCTCTGTCAACGGTAGTTACTAGAGGAACTGCGGGAAATGGTGATTGGTATCGTGGCAGCTTAGCAGGTCAGGATTCTTTACAGGAAAAAAAAAAAAAGACAAAACACAAAACAAGGACTTTTGACGAGATGCCAGTTACCAAGACATGGCCTGCAAAACACATGCATCTGAAATAATTTAGCGGTGGTTTAAAATGTTCTGGGAGTAGGCTCCCTGCGGTGCAGTCAGACTTCTAGGTGGCTTCAGGCAAGTCCCTTCACCTCTGCTTTGCTTAATGGTGTTCCTTGTCTAGCCTTTTGCCTGCTGCGTGCTTCTCCCTCCTCCTTCTCCCTCCTTACTCAAGCTGTTTAGCACCTTTTAGCTTTTAAGCAGCTCAGGTGAGATCACCAGAGCCTGAAAGGTGGGAACTTCCATAGGTCCTTGCTAGGACCAGGACCATGGGCTGCAAACTCCCCCAGACCTGGGATTGTTTCCTGGTATGTGCAGAGCTTTGCACTTTGGTCCTAATCTCACATCCAGCTGCTTGTATAATGTAAATAACTTCCCTGCCTATGCATTACCTACACAGAACATACTGGAGTACTACCAAGAGCACTGAAAGAGAAGCTGCGTTGCAGAATGATTTTTCAAGTGTGCTGGAGATTTATTTTTAAGATGGTTTTGGTTTCAGAGATGTTTCTCTCAATTCTGCAGTCTCTCTGGGAGCCTCAGACTAGCCCTAGTGAATGGTAGTGTAGAAGATGGGCGAGAGAGAGAACGTGGGGTCTGGCAGGGAGATGGGGAGAGGGAGAGAGAGGATAGCATACAAAAAAAGGAGTAATGAGGAGGTTTGCCTGAATCACTGTTAGCTGAGAATTTCTGCACAAATTTTTGGATGGTAAGAGAAAATAAAAATAAAAACCCTGAGGACAGTTGGAAAAAAAGTCCTCTGACTGGTTCTGTGTGCCAGTGCTGCTCGTGCAAAGTTTGCCATCTGATCTTTAAAACTTCTAGCTGCAGCTAAGCTTAGAAGTATGAACTGTAACAAGTTGGTCATTACTGCTGAAAATGTCAAAGCATCGAATAATTGACCTTAGTGCCTCCTCAACAACTAAATGATGAACTTCGTGTTATGAGCAGACTGATTTTGGTGCTGGTAATTAAACCCCAGTGCAATATACGTTTAAAAATGCAGCGCTTCCTTGCTGAGTAGTTTAAACCAGAGCACGAATATTGACTTCTAGCACAGACGCTGTACAAATATCTGCAGTTCTTATTTGACTTGAAGACAAAGCCACACTCCTAATAACTGTTTCCTCTTACAATTTTACTCTAAATTGAGAAGGAGTGTGACTGGATGTGTAATCTACCACCAAAGAGATGGGCTATGGGACCGCTTCATTTCATATGATGGCTGTGCTTTTTTTTCTTTATAAATTTTGGAGGGGAGAGGAAAGGTCACACGTTATTAATGGCATAGCATCATTCTAATGTGCCAAAAGTGTTTGAACGGTCTGCACCTCTAAACCTTCGTATGGAAAGGAGAAATACTGTCACTTTGGACCTCTTTTTTATAGTAGGATTATTTCAACCTTAAAAAAACATACATTCCTTTTCAGTATTTCAAGAGAGGCTTTGTTTTGTTTTCCACAGTCTCCCACTTTCCACAACAAACTACAAATCTGTAATTTAGAAGCCTCCTTCAGACTAGGAAGTATCAGAATAAAACCTCTCTCACCACTGGTTACGGCAAATTGAAAAAGAACAGTAAATTAGGACAGCAGGCGGCAGGTTGGCACCATTGGTGAGTGCTACATATTGGAAAGAAACATCTGAAAATCTGAGTTTGTCCCAGTATAGACAAAGCTAGAGAAATCACATCCGTCTCTGATTGCCCCTGGAAACACGAAGTGTATAGCACCTCCGAATGCAAAGGATTTTTACCTCATTCTTGCATGTCACCTTTCCTGCTAAGACTTTTAAGTGTTTTGGCTTTAGTTTTCTTTATTTTGGTGAGCCCTGGTTTTGCCTCCTTTCCTGAAAACTGCTATTGCTTTGTCTTCCCCATTCATATTCTTTTTTCTTTCTTTTTTGCTGCATGGAGACTCTCTGCTGTACAAGTGTAAGTATTTTTTTAGCTCTGCTGTTTCTGGCCTACTTGTTTGCGTCTTTCTGCTCCATTTGCCTCTGTACTACTGTGTTAGTCTCCTGGGAGACTCTAGTGCCATCCATCTGCACTTACAAAAAGAAATAGGCAGTAGTTTAGGAATGAGATTGGATTTTACAAGAAGGCTCAGCCAGCACAGCGTTTGAATTTAAAGCATCTCTTGACTGTGAGACCAAACCAAAGCAGAGTGCTGATGAGATCTAAGCAGGAGTGTTACTGCTCAGAAAGAGAATCTATCGCTTGGGTTTTATGTTCAAGCATCACACAGCTTGATGAAACAATGGCTTAAGAGTGAGCATAAACTAGGGTTTTCTTGACATAGCAAGTTCCAGGTGGAAGAGATGTCATGGGTTATCTCTGAGTTTGGTCAGGTGTGTTTTCTTTGTCTGATTGAATCGCTTGGAGATTTTGAATGCTTTTCTCACCTGTTGTCACTCCTAATGCCTTCTCAAAGCTGAAAATCCATATGTAGTTTTGCAGGAAGGAGGGCTGGGGAGAGATGGGTTGGGGAGCCGAATTTTGAGAGAGAGGGAGTTGTTGTTCATTAATGTAAGTCTTTCAAGAGGAGAATGACAGGAGAGTCATGGAGCATCTCTTAATAGGATTGAATATAAATGATTCCGGAGGAGGAGGAGAGAAAGATGGAAATGAGCACATCCCTAAGCACTGAGAGTAGTTCCCGTTATCTGTATAATCAAGGAATGTAGTGTGTAAGACTCTGTTGCTAAAGGCACGTAAGTTTCTAGCACTGGAAACAAAGCTTCAAGCATTTAAAATGTGACCTTAGTTGTTGTTCTTAATCCCCGAGATACTGATGTTCTTCCACGTTTGGTAAGATAACTTAAGAAAACTCAAGAGTGTTCAGATAGCTTTGTGAAGAAGGGAGTCGAGAAGAAATCTGTGAGCAGTGATCCATTTAAGAAGAGATCCTAGGAGTTTAAAGGTAGCTTGGACACATGAAACTGCCTAACTCTAAAGTGGCCTGAGGGATAACTCCATGGAGCCATCTCCAGAGAGAGCTGCGGCATGCAGCAGACCCCCACGAGGGCTTCCGAGAAATAGAGGTACACAGGTTAATCTTTTTAGCTGTTTTGCCAGGCAGCCTGCAGTGTGCTCACAGAAAAGTAGGCAAAGCAAGGAAAAACTTCAGGAGGTGGCCTGCTGTGGTGGAAAGTCACTGGAAGATGTGGAAGCAGTCAAGGAGGAGAGGTTGATGCCAACAGCTATTCCCCTGTATAGGCCTTGGGTTGAAAGGTGAGGCAGTAGAGCTGAGTTGCGTTTGTGTGGCCGGAGGTGGTGCGAAGGCACAAGGTGTGCATGTGCCCAACCTGAGCTGCTTCCCTCAACTATGGGAAATGGAGCTCAGGCTGGAGAGGGCCAAGATCCTTCCCTAGGAGTTCAGACATCTCCTCTGGTAGTGAGACGTGCCGTGCTGCTGTAGCGTGCTGTACACTGAGATACGAAGCAGAGATGGTCTAGTATTTTGTAGAAAGAGCACACTGGCCTATTTAAATTAGTGCTTTGACCCATTTTGTTCTGAGTGCTATCTAGAAAGTTCACTTGACAAGAAGTGTTTCATCTGTGCACTTCCTAAACAGGCTAGAAAACAGAAGGTTTTCCAATGAAAGTGTATGTGTAGCTGTTATATTCATGCTGTTAAAACAAATGGCAGGCATCTCTATCCCTCTGCCTTTATCCCCAGCAACCAAGCTGCTGATGGATTGTGCCAGGCTGACGGGAAGTTACAGCGATGATAAAGGGTTCTGAGCACCAGCACAAGCTCTGCAGGGTCATCTGGGGGCTCTTTCTCATTTAGGAAGGAAGATGGAGTCATCCTGTTCCTGGCTGTCAGGGGTATCTTGGAGTGTTCAAGTCACTGCACAGGAGCCTCAAAACTTAACCTGTGCTGTTCTGCATTGGTGCCCTGGGCCAAGGCAGGGCTCTCAGCTTGTCTGTGTTCATCCAAGAGCACTGTGGACACTGGACATGCAGTTCCTGAGCTATCAGAAGTCTACCGTCAGCCTTGTTTCCTGTCTTCCTTCCTGATCTTCTTCAGCACATGAATTGCAGCATTATCCTGACGTAATTTCCAGTTGCAGTACCAGAAAGAAGTTGCAAACAGACCAAAATGAGTGTAAATATACATTACCAGGAGAAATAGGTTGCAGCTGGAAGTGCAACTGGTGGTGGCTCCTAATTGCTGTACCCCAAATGCTGAGCTGCTTCAGCTCACCATCGCATGAGGTGCAAATGCCTTCAGCTGTTCCAGTTTTGGATGAGCCCAGTTTTATCATGAGATAAACCCTGCATTTGGTTTATTGCTAGCTCTCAAAGTAGCGTCTGACCTTTTGCTGCAGTAGCACTTTGCCTGCTCATTAGTTTCATCGTACGTCTCCTCAGGTAGCAAGCTATTTCCTGTCTGATCACAAAGTTACTTTATCATGAACTGATGCTTGTCAAATGTGGACATAGAAACCTGCAGCTGAAGGTATCTTTTTCTCCCGGTGATGTTCATGGCAGCAAAAACACAGCTCTGTTGCATGGACAGTGCCATCACTGCCCACTCTGTAATCTGGCTGCCCTTTTCTGACATTTAGAAGACAGGTAATACCTCTCCTGTTCTAAAAATCTGTCAAAACCCCGAGAAAAGCCCTGCGAATAGTGACATAATAATCCTTCTCACTACTTTGGATGGGAGCCTAAATTTAGTACGTGTGAGCGTGGGCACTGAACTTTCCATAAGGAAAAACTATTAAATGCCTAACTTTAAAAATTCATGTTGTCTGAAGTTTCAGTGCCAACTATGCCTTTTCTGGCTCTCTTAAAATTGATAATACTAAACTTGATTAACAATTCTGTTCATGAGTTGTGAGCCATAACAAAATCCAGCTTCCTGACTGGCACTCCACGTTCGAAGTCGTTAGGTAGGGCTAGAAAGTGAGTGGAAGTATTGGAAGTATACAGATGTCACTGAAGCCAGCAAATATGACTTTGCCACAAAGAGAGCCTATCTTTACAGGAGCCAAGTAACTTTAAATTAACTCCTTAGGAAACATGCAGCTCAGCTTTTGGTTTACAAGTCTTAAAATGCTGAGCTAAGTTAAAAGGTTCAGAATTGTCAATGCACAGTTTCCTGTAGCAAAAAGTCTTTATTGCCACGCAAGCTTTCAGAAGAGTTCAGGCAATTGCCACGCAGACAAGAGTTCAGGCAAGAAAATAAGGGCAGCTTTCTTCCAAAATTAACAAAACTAAGTCTTAAGTCTGGGTATTTGTGCTCTAAAGGCAACATATTCCTTTTTCTGGTAATGTGAAGGTGAGAAGAAGAATAGCACATAACTTATCGTAGATACATTGAATGTATGTAAAGGTAACTTTACACCTTAGCGTATCTAAAGTCCAGGGAAGTCGTGTGTTTCCTGGTGGTATCGCTAACCCTGGCATGGTATTTATGGTATTTTGAAGGGCTGCATGCTCCTAGACTATATTTTCCTAGGGAAGCTTGGTGAGCTGTGTGATGGTATCCAGAAGCGTAGACACCTGGATTTTAATCCTTCCCAGAGGCATGTCACTAGCTGAGGAAGTGTATTTTATATCAAAAGTAAAAGCCAAAACAAGGACTGGTCCCTTGTATTGTCATTAACTGTGTAACAGAGGCCACAGTAATTACTTAAGTTTTCCGTGCCTTGTAATCCCATATGCAAAGGTGTGGTTTTAATAGCTACCTTGTTTTACAGTTGGGGATCAATGAGTTAATGGTTGGACAATTAAATTAATTATCCTGTTTACAACCTAAGATTTTAATGGGAAGAATAACTGCCTCCCTGCTTCATTTTCAAAGTCAGTTCAACAAAATGCCAATTTAGAAAAAGTTATGAATGTTTGAGAAGGGGAGGAAAAAAAAAAACATTCCTTCCTGCTATTAAATCCAATCAGATCTCGAGAACAGATTTGCTGTGTAGAAAGGAAAAAGTATTCCTTGTTATTTCTTCTGTCCGCTGAAGTCCTTTGTTTTTATTTTATATTGACAGATGACTCCTAAGTCAAAAAGGAAAAGCATCCACAGTAGAATGCTCCGGCCGGTGTCCAGAGCTTTTGGTAAGTGAGGATTTCATAAAATCTTTCCGCTTCTTTGCTTGCTGAGATTCTTCTAGATAGTTCTTTATTCAGAAGCACAGAAGACTGTCCCTCCTTCCGGAGTACATTTGAGGCCATGTTGCTTGCTTTGTTTCGTGAATCTTCTAGTGTGTCTGGTAGCAAGTGCTTGCTCACAATGCTCTGTCTGCTCACAAACGTGTTGTGGCTGAACACGTTCTCTAAACGTGTTCATAACTGTTTACCACAAAAGAAAGGAATGGCATTGTCTTTTGTTTTAAACAGCATGTTAAGTCTAATTAGAAAGTTTTGATTTCTCTTAGAAATGGAGTTTGATCTAGATAAAGCACTGGAAGAAGTACCTATCCATATAGAAGACCCACCGTTTCCTTCCAGCAGGCTGGACAAACGAACGTCTGGATTCATTTCAGAGCTTCCATCAGAAGAAGGGAGAAAACTTGAACACTTCACAAAATTAAGGCCCAAAAGGAATAAAAAGCAGCAGCCCAGCCAAGCAGCAGTGAGTCTACATCGAAATCCTGTTGGCGATGTTGTCTGTTGATTGCTTTTTGCCATGAGTCATGTCTTGCAAAGTAGTGAGGACAAATGTTAAAGTTTTAAAAGCTATTAGCAACTTCTTAGTTTTTCTTCTGGTATTCATGTATTTCAGTGTGCAATCCTTATTACAAGCTTTCTGTCTTGTTTGACACAGCCTAAACCCAGGGTTGGTTTTATCCTTTTTTATTTACTTTTTTACTTATTTTACTTTAATGAAAGCAGTTTCTGGAAGTACATGGAGCTTTCACAGGAAACTCATGAAATACCACGAAACATTTCAATTATATTGCAAGGGTTTGCTAAGTCTTAATCTTTTTTTTTCTGCCTGCTTTAAGACTTGGTAACTTGGCATGGATTCCTATTTCTATCAGCTCTCAGAGGAGCTACCCTGTGACACCCAGCTTCCCACAGCTCCCGAGCTGAAGGTGATGTTTGGGCCAGCAAATCTGCATAGTCACAGATCTGCTTTTCATGCTGAAGCCTGCCTTAGAAAAGCAAAACAGAGCACTGTCTGTCTGTGAAAGGCATTGGTGTGAACCCAAGTATACGTGTGTGGAGTTCCCACAGTTCCATTTCCTTGGCATACCACATCAATGAAGATTTATTTCTGTGATGGTATATCCTCAGGGTATATAAGGACAGATCTGGAGGAGTTACAGAGCTATCTCCTGGCAACAGAGCAGAGCTGATATGATAAAATAACCCTTATCTAGGGGCAGATATTGCTTCTCTGAATTATAATGCCTAGTAATGAATGTCTGTGGCCTCGTCTGCTGCCTTAGGATTGTTGGAAGAGATGACCCTTGAAGATTCCCTTAATGCTGGGAAGGATCACATAAGGCAGGTTTTTTATACCACTTGGGAGTGGAGAAACCTTGAAGCAAAGGGGGAAACGCAAGCCAACTTTCCATTCCCTTGCCCTTTACAGAGAAGGATAGAGGTAGCAGGAGGACAGACTGGACTTCACGTTGTAGGGAAAACGCATCTGTGTTTACTCCATCTGATTCCAACTCTGCAGAATGCATGTGTTTTCCCAGTTGCTACACTTGCTTCCCATCTGAACTTACTCAGCGCATCCTGTGCCACCTGCGTAAGCGTGGGGAAGGAGTGGGGGCATGGGAGGGCAAGTGCTCTGCTAATAGGCTGGTGACCAGAAAATAAAATATCGTGCTTGACAGATACAAAAAGCTTACCTCTTGTTAAGAGGAAGTGCTACTTCCCATGACAATGCAATGCTCTGAGAACGTTCATCCATATTGAATTAATTAGGAAACAGGGGGTTAATAGTTGCAGAAATTGAAACAAACTTTTTCTTTTTTTTTACTGAAACTCATTTGTCCCTGTCTGGTTTGATGGACCATTTAATTCCTTAGTTGTTCAGACCTAATAACAAATCTAAACAAAACTTTAAAAGACTCGAGATGTTTGCTTGATGCTTCCAAAAATGAGACAGACAAATTTTCAAGTCTAGAGTCACGAGTGGACTCTGTCATTGTTTGCAGAGTTGATATGCTGATGTTTTTGCCACTTTGATGCTATAGAAAGCAATGGTTAGGAGAAGCACTTGAGAAGCAAGAGGCACAATCTCAGATCCCCACTTTGCCCAGTATGGATCTGGGATTTCAGTCAAGGTTTTTTGTTTGTTTGTTTGTTTTTTCCCTTTGCAAGCCATGATTTTCTTAGCCAAAACTTATGGCTTCATGTCCACCCAGAACAAATGTTTTGGGGGTATGTTAACTGAATCAAAAGATTAAACTATTTGCATAGCTTTTTTTTTTTCTTTAAACTTTTATACTGCTTAAAGCAGGACTGTTTGGTTGTTTCCTGTTCCCATTATTTCCAATGGGTAATTTAAGGAATCTCAAATGATGATAGCTGTATTTCTCTGGCTTTGCTGAAAAACAGACTTGTATTCTGTGAGTTGCTGTAGTCTGGAAGCTAAAAAGGAGAAAATGTAAATTTTTAACTTGGGGTGGATGGGCAGAAGAAAGCTTTATAGCTCTGTCAGGGTATATACTGAAATGTATACCCTGAAATGAGTGTTGAGAGAGAGAGAGAGAAAAGAAGAACTCAGCATCCCCAATAAGCTTCTACACAATATGATGAAACAGTTGTTTATAATTTAGTTTTTGGTGAGATCTTCACCTGATGGGTTCTTCAATCACGTGTGAAGATCTAGTACAAGAAAGAGATGAGCATGTAACAAACAGACTGTGATTCACTTTATTTCTTCTTTCAGGCCTGATTCTTCCTTAGTGAAGAACATAGAGGGCTCACCTTTAAAGTTAGGCTAAAAGAAATGTGACAAACACAAACTAACCACCTTTCCCTTTCCCCTTTTCTTTCCCCTTCCCCTAGCATTAGGAGCCTAAGAGATGAAATAAAACAGAGCTTAGTCTTTTACCTTAACATTGAACACTAACAGGCATTACAGTAAACATCTATAAGAAAATTCTGTGCCTTGCATACCTTATTAGACCCCAAAATTTGTGTACATCCTTAGTACATTTTTAGGAACTTGCTGCTTTTTCAGTTGCAAAATGTTTTCTGTTTTGAGGTAGATCTCATTTGCGGTGGATTATTGGATTCTTGCATTGCTCTGGGAAATGGACTTGCCTTTGATACACAGATGCTTTTTCTTACTGTCTAGAGAAACAGTTTAATATTCATCCTTAGAAACCATCAAATACTTTCTTATTTCTGCTGATGTCAGTGTCAACCATTTTTTGTGAAGGAAGTCAAACACTTACCTTGGGACAAAGAGCACTGATATGACCAAAACAGATGTCAGGGCATGCATGGTTGCCTAGTTTCACATCTTTCAGCTAAACAAGTTCTCTGGAAAAAAAACAGAAGTGACAAGAGTTGGAAGTCTGAGAAATCACTGTGCTTCTTAGGAAAAAACTTTTTTTTTTTTTTTAAATAGATATCATGCTTTTTTTTTTTAATTGAAAACATGCAGGTAATAAAGCAGTCTTTACCAGATAGCCTCTTGTCTGATTAGAATTACATTAATACAGCAAGAATCAATAAAGTATTAATTATTGTCTCTGGTGGCCAGGTAAATACTAGGCTTCTAACAAGATTCAGCCACTGGCAGCTAAAAAGTTTAACAGACGTGTCAAAGCTTTGGTTCATATGCAGGCTGTCATCCTGGGTTAATGAGGCTGGGTTTTATGTTAACTGTGAGTTTTTAGAGTGTTTGTTTTTCTTTTTAGAGGCTTGGAAACAAGTCTGTATTCCAGCTGAAAAGGGAAGCTAGGGTTACTCTGAACTGCTGTGGCAACTAGCGGGTTCCTTGACTTAAAATTGTTTCAAATCATGAATCCTACTATTTTGGGGCAGACTAATTCCTGGTCATCAGTACTACCAAGAATACAACTGGGCTGGGTCTTGTGGCATCCTTTGTAGTCACCTGAAAGGGTTTCACATGTCCTTTAAATTGAAGGAAGTTTCTCTGCTCGTAATAGAGCTTTTCATCAAAGCCACATGCAGGAGCTAGACCACATGCAAATTCCTCCCAGGAGATGGCGTGTTTCATCTTCGGGAGGCTACAGAGACGCCGACTAATCTTCACAGGGCCTCGGTGGTTGGCAGGTACTGCTAACTCAGCTTTTTTAGATGCCTTCAGTCATCCACGTTCAAAATGTAGATGCTGAAACCAAAGAAAGGGGGCAGGTTTTTAGATGCTCGGCGAAAATCTGTGTTCGATTCCTGAAGTGAAACACCGGATTCTGTATTTAGACTCTCTGCTACTGGATGTTATGCATTGAATGATTTTTAAAAGGCTCTGTTAGCCCACTGGAGCTCTGTTTCTAAATCTCCAAATCCAGAACATGGTTTTTCTCTGAACAGGGAAACAAATAGCTGTTGAAAATATGTTCTCTGCAGGTGACCACTGCAAACACACAGAGTAGGATTTATTTTTTTTAACTGCTTTTTTCATTTCTATCTTAATTAGTGCTCTACTCTCACAAGCCCAAGACATTCAATTCCTAGTCTCACCCAGTATTTGGTTGCACTACCCAGTTTGCCACTGTTGTTTTGTGTTACTTTGTGTTTGATATAGTGGGGCAACTGGCCTGAGTAAAGGAGCTGGTGCTTCCGTTGACTGAGGTTTGGCTGGCACATGCAACTTTAATAATATCTTAATTATTAATAATTATCATTTAAACAAATGCACTTGAATTATTTTACGCTAGAGAGATATTTTCTTCTGTCAGGTATCTGCTGGAGTGCCTCCAGAAGGGGATCAGAATGGTCTCATGGGAAGAGTGGATGAAGGTGTGGATGAATTTTTCACTAAGAAAGTCACAAAAATGGATTCAAAGTAAGTTAATTTAAAAAAATAATTAAAATAATCTATCCTGATAGCTGGGAAAATAGCAATTCTAAGTTGTATTTGATTTCTGTTCCCAATATTCAGGTTTGCTTTTGTAAAAGTCAGAAAATACCTTAATAGTCTAAGATACTGTGAATTCAATTACCCTCCATTAAAAATGACTACTTTGAAATAAATTGCTTTGGTATGCCATGTGGAGAGGATTATTGACTAGCAGGTATTTGTATAACTCAGTTGGCTTCATACCACCCTTCAGTGGAGCTCATTAGAGCTAAAGCAGAGCGGTGAATTGGTCAAGGCTCTCCTCTCTAGTGCCAGTAGTGCACACGTGGATGTGGCTACCTCGTAAGGATTCATCGGCCACACTGTTGTGGTCAATGACAGTAGATTTATGCTGTTTTAGAAATATATGTTGTAGATACATTTAACCAGGTTGTAGTACTCCAGATTTAGGAAATATGTTTGTCTGGAAGATATGTCTCCTTTAGCTTTGTATAGGGGGAAAATTCTGGCTTACACAATTGCTTTGTACTTGGTTGTATATTTGCAGATGCATGCATCTAGAAGTTCTTGCATTAATGCATGCTTGGGTTTATACATAAATGCATACATAAATACTTCCATGAATAAATGAGAAAGCTAGGGCAAATTCTGGACAGCTTGGAGTGACCCCTTCTGTACTGTATGAGATGTCCATTAAGGAAAATAGTAGGTGTGAGCTGGTGGACAGCAGTGGCAGGAAAAGCAAGTGTTTTAAAGTCAGTGTGTTACAAATATTTGTAGTGACATGTGAAGCCATGTGTGACATACTCTGTGTAGTGGTAAAATCGCGGTAGCTTTGAAAAATGGATTAGCCAGGTTAAGTTCAGGGTACTGGCAGGCTGCGGCATCCTCCTGTGCTTCCCTTGGGCTCCTGCCAGCCGCTCATTTCAGATGTCCCTGTGAACTTGCACATCCCTGGCCATGTGCGTGGCTCGAGGATCTTTTCACAGCCCCCATTAGCTGTCTCCATTTGCTTCACCGGTGGCTCTTTCCAGTTGGGGTGCTTGTATGCAGGAATGCTCTGTGCTCAGCTTTCCCCTCAAGCGTGAATGCTCTGCCTGTAAGATGCAGTTTTAAATTTAGATGCACCAGCTAATGACTGAGCCCAGGGCAACACATAGATCATACAAAAGGTTGGCTTTGCCCAGGAGAAGTCATTCTGTGCTATTTAAAGGAGAAGGGGGAGGGGAGTGACGAAGAGATTGAAATGTCCATGTCTTTTATCAGGAGACCTTCGACTAAAATTTCAGATGGCAGCGAGCCCAGCGAAGCAGGTGATGAGAAGAAGAAAAGGGACTCAAGGAAGAGCGGCTTCCTTAACTTAATCAAATCAAGGGGCTCCAAATCTGAACGTCCTCAGACTGTGGTGGTGGCTGAGGAGCCCTCCTCACCCAAGGTTGCTGCAAAAAGCCCAGCTGTGGATACAAACAAGAAGGAGCCGAAATCTGCAGAGCAGAACGGCAGTGCGGAGCGATCCGAGGAATTAAAGACACCAGACTCGCTGGAGGAGGCACAGCCAGATGATGCTGCAAAGGCTGAGAGGGGTGACAGCAAAGGAAGCCCTCAAGGAGGACGGAGGTATGGCGTGCAGGTGATGGGCAGTGGACTTCTCGCAGAAATGAAAGCCAAGCAGGAGAAGAGAGCAGCCTCTGCTCAGAAGGTGAAGGCAGTTTGATTTCTCTTGAGTTGTTGTAAAAAATGGACAAGAGTTAGGTGTCTCCAGGGGAGGGGGTACAGGGGCTGGCAGCTGGGGCTTGTCGTATCAACCTGCTTTCCACCAGGGGTTACAGAGTTCCTGAAGGAGGGTTGTTCAGTGCTGGGGTGGTTGAACGTGAATGCCCTGGCCAGGGACCGGGCTGCACACAAGAGAAGACATGCCCTTAAGCCTGCACTTTTTCTCCTTGTGCAGAGGAGGCGACACCAGCTCTTGCACGTGATGTCAGGCCACCACAAGCTCAGAAGAGGGCACGTAACTGTTTGCACATATTACAGAGTAATTTGGGAGCAACTAGTGAGCACAGTTTGGATGTCTGCACTCTATACGATGTGTGGTTTGTTCAAGTGTAATGGAAGCATGCTTAGCATAAAGCCAGGAATGACTGTTTACTGTGGTGCCCTGCACACTGTACCCTCAGGTGTTTGGCAGACTACAACTACACGCTTCTCTTTTGGAAGGTGATGTAGCAAGTTGGAGAGATGTGTCATATTTTAAATTACATATCCCATGCAGAGAAGTAAATCTGGTTTCCAGACACTGTTTATAGCTATCCAGCTCATGTTTTTTTGTTACACTTATTAATTTTATGTCCTTTTGTACCACGCCTAATTATTCTTATGCCTTGGATTTCTGTATTTCAGATACTAATACTCAAAACAATAATACATTAAAAAAAAAAAACACAAAACACAACCTATTCTCCACAGTCTTCATGTTATCCTCATGTTGTAATATCCTCATGTAACTCCAAAGATTTTGCGCCAGAATATTTTGCCTGATGCCCGTTTCCCATTGACCTTACCCGCTGTCAGACCCTGCTTTCTCCCAGCTGCAGTTCTCATGTTCTAAAATTACCAAAGGATCAGTGATTTCCTCCTTCACTCTTCCTCTCTGACATACTGCCCATTCCCCACCATTATCCCCCAACAATTTGGAAGACATCACTTCATGGCAAAGCTCATCTGCAAGCTTTGCCATGTTTTCCTTTACAATGCTGCAGTTATCTAACTGGATCTGAGCAAGACACTCAAATGTTATTTTTACATCTCTTCTCACTCTTACAGTACTTGCTGTCATGTCTGAACTGTTGCTGCAAACCCTGAGGTCTTAATAATAAGACCTCAGGCTATGGCTAACAAGCTATATGCTCGTTGAAGTGACCCTCTGCATGAAAATGAATTTTCTAAGGAAATGACCTACTCCCACCTCTCTGGTGCTGAGTAGTGCCCATGAATAGCCTCATTGATCTATAAGACACCAAGTTTTCAAGTAAAATGCTACATGATTGTAAATAAGACTGTTACAGTCTGCTTAAAATACTTAAACCAGATAATATATATATATATATATATATATATATATATATATATTTTATAATTGCATAAATGGTTTGCTTGGTGCTTTTCAGTTTCTTAACATCTGGGGTGATGTGGTTGAGGTAGGCTATTAACAGGCATACTTTTTTTTTTTTTGAAAGTGGAGAGAGTAAAAATCTGCTTCCATTGATTAGCTTTCATAGCATCGATTGAAAACCTGAATTTCGGCTATCCAAAAGGAAATCTGTTACCTTTTCCCAGTAGTATGTTTTTCACCCTTTGAGGTTTTTTTGTCAGCTTGGAAAGGTTACTCCTCTCCTTTCATGTTTATCATTAGTTTCCCACTCTCTTTATGTTAGTGTATGAATATAAAAAAGAGAAATTTAAGAAAATAGTAGTTTTGGAATTAAAAAACAAACCAAAACACAAAACTTACCTTATTTTTGTTGTCTTTTGCAAAAAATGATATTTATAAAATTCAGAAGTAGATCATTTGGGGTTGTGTTTTTTCTTTTCTTTTCTTTTCTTTTTTTTTTTTTTCTTAAATAATAACAAGAAAGTTGAATTGAAATAGGAATCTATACACAGCAGGGTAGTGACTTGCCATTTCTCAAGGTTGCCCCCACCATAGAAAACTGAACTGCCGTTCAAAAGAATTTTTCACATACTTCATCCTAGATTACAACAGCAACCAGTTTAATTTTGCACTTTCATTTATGACATTCGTGAAGCTGAAAATCATACAGTATCCTGATGGTTGAGCTGCGGAAGAAAGCATCCCACAACTGTGAAATTGCTTAGGATGGGTATGACACCAACTTCCCTAATATCTTCGAATTTATCAGAATTCTAGAGTCACAGAAAATTGTATTTTCCTTTAAGGTGCAGATGGCTGCTTATATTCTGAGTTCTTTTACGTGAAAACAAAGCCAGAAGGAATTTACTATTCCATTCATACCCTCCTGCAGTCTTGTTACAGATACAAGTGATGAGCAGGTGCACAGTAGATGGAAAGATGGTAAATGCTTTTTTGTTTTCTTTTGCTTAGAATACGATGTGAGAATTGGCATTAATGGTGGAGATAAATATGTGCAATTAGTGTAACTGCTAGGCACGCCTAAAAAGATCTTTTAGCTCCATCTAGTGTTTACAGGCTGACTTTTTAAATACCTTGAGCAAGACCTGTGAGCAGACCAAGCTCATTTGTAACCTGTTTATTCACTCGCCGCTGCACCCAACAGAAGTATTTCCCAATCCTGCGCACGTACCTCATAAAAGTAGAGCCTGGTTACTATTTATTTGCAGGATAAATTTGCCTGCATTTATCTGACATGACTGACAACTTCTCAGGGTGTATTTTTGCAGTAAGTGCTTAGCATTGTCTCAGGACTGTAAGCAGTTTGTAATGTGTGTACACTAGTTAGCCAAACATGCTGACATTGCATTTTTTTTAAGTACTACGTTAAATGCAAGCACTGGCTTTTGTATTCGTCTCTGTACGTGGTAGTATTTCCCCAGCAATCACATAACTAGAGAGGGAAGTTATAGAGAAATTAGTTTTCATATTGTCCTAAAGCTCTCTTAAAGTCACTTACTGTAGCTAAACCTTAAGCATATATCTTCAATATGTACCTTGAAAAATTAGTATTTTGGTGAAAGTTCATGAGAATTCATATTCCATGAAAAAATTGTTAGTGATTCAGTTCTCAGAGAGTTCGTTTGCTAAGGTGTGGGAAAATGATCCAGTAAATGGAGAGTGGCATTCCCTTCAAAAATATATAGCCAAGATTGTCTTACAAATACCTAGCTTTAGGAGATAGAGGGGTGAGAATTGAGCCAAAATGCCATTGACAAAAAAGAAACAGGAATAAAAATAAACCTGGAGCTCTCACCTGGTAGTACAAAGCATAACATTCCTGCTAGATTTGGATGGGACTTTATTGTGTTGATACAGGCGATGTAGCTTACAACTCTAGTTCTTCAAGTCATTGTGTTTCTAGACTGCTTCTGATGGGAAAACAACTTGTTTTGCTTACACATGGTTTTTAACATACAGATGACTTTATATTTAAAACCTGTAGTACAGTCCCTTAGACTGGATTGCTGTATGGTGTCAAGGTAATTTTACAGTACGGGAAGTTTAATTTTGATTCTAATTACACCCTCCTTAATGCAGTGTGCCATTTAAGTGTGCACCTATTCTTAGAGGAGAGGTAGGAAGACAGACACATCCTATACAGGAATTGCAGGTGTTCAGCACCTCCATCCTTTTCTTTGTTGTATTAAAGAGTCGCTTTGTTTAGGAGATGGGCGATTATATGAGCAAAATGGAGATCCATAAATCTGTAAGGCCAACCATGCTGTTTTCTGTATCACCCTCCAAAATCTGCTTCTCCTAAAAAGCCTGTGCTGAATTGCCACCCCAGGGGAAAGACACATGGCCAGCAGGGATATTTAGACATCACTCCTTTTATGTTTATACTTACAATACTATTTCACTCTGTTCCTGCTACTGTGACTGTTCTCTTCCTTCCTGCCTTTCCTGTTGTCCAGTTTTTATCTACAAATAGGATACCTTTAGGTCATAAGCTCCAAAGGACAAGAACTCTCACTTTTTTTAGAGATGGTGAAAATCCAGCAGCCTTTTTGATGTGTCGCTTTAAACATTTATTAAAAAGTAAGATCTATTTGTTTTTAAAACAATCCTGTAAACACATGGGTGCTGCTACTTCTGGAGTTGTAAGTTTAAAATACAAAGTTATTTTTGTACACTGAAGAGCATAAGATCCATCACAGCAATCTTATATTCAAAATGCAGATCTTAAAAAAAAAAAAAAAATACTTTTTAAACCTAAATGAGAAATTTTTAAATATGGAGCTGTCTTTGGAGAAAAGACTTTGTTAGTTTCAAGTCCATTATCTGAGCCTTTAGTTTCAACTCCTGCACGTTAGTAGACCTGTCACTTAGGAGGCAAGGTGTCACTGCAGCTTTGCTAGGCATCAATGCTAGTGATCAATTCAGTGTAATTTATTTTCCACTTGGATTTCCAGGACATGAAGAATAAACAAGGAAGTGCATTCAGCAGTCAGTACTTGCACAATTTTCTTTGCCTTAGGGTTTCCAAATCGGTGCTTTTTTCTAGCAGAACCACCGAGTTGTATTAATCGTAGATCTATTATTAACATGAGAGCTTTTCTCACTCTTTCAGAAACTTGGAAATGACACAGCTTCCAGGGAGTCTTCTGACACAGCGATGAGCTCAGAAAGATTGGATGGAAGTGGTACAGGTACAGTCTGGGTTTCCTGGTATAACCTCTTTCTGGAAAATGTGAAAAGAAAAAAAAAAGTTCAAAATCACTCTCCGAATTGTGTACCTAACAATTGCTTAAGCAAAACACAAACTTATGCTAAGTGAACAAGATTAGAAACAAGCTCGCTTTTGTACTGTGTTTGACAGCGCTGCTTGTCAAGTCAACTCCAGAGCTGTGTTGATGGCTGTTGTTTTACTCCTGTGCTTCACACTGCAAAGGAGGGAAAGGACTCAGTGTACGTGCCTGAGGCTCCTTCTAACGGGTGTTGATTCGTAACAGAATTGGCAAAGCTGGAGCTGAACCCAGGAGCCAGCAAAAATGTCTGCACACAAAGAAGTGAAACTCCTGAATACATCTGAAGACCTCACTATGACCAGTTTGCAAGGTTAATAGTAGTCAGTGTAGGTACCTGCTTGAGTAGTCCTGGCTTTTGGTTATCGGAAGACACATCCCACAGGCAATGGAGGCTGGCTCTTCCCAGGCTTTAAGTGGCTTGAGTAAAGCCAGGGCTGTCTGCAAAGCTGTGGAGGCACAGGGACACTGCCTGCATGCAGAAAATAACATAAATAAACTTGGTACTTACAGCACTGAAGCATTCTGCAGCTAGGCCTGCTGTGTACTGGCTGAGTGCCCTTGTCAAGCTGTAGTCCTGGGCCCTGGAATGGCAGTCCTTTCTTTACCACTCTTGCTTGAGAGCTCTCCAAGGCTGCTCTTCGCTATTGCGGCTACAGTTTGTCTTTGGCTTGGGTTAATTTATTTCAACTTACTGGGTTCTAATAATATTAACAGGCCTGAGGTTAGGAAGACAAGAAAGAGAGTTAATGGAAAATTGCTGGATGTTGCTACAGGAAAACTACAGATCGTGATTCAGAAGGAGAATAAGTTGTTATTATTCCTTTCTTCATGCCTGGGTATCACCTGCTCTTTTGTATGCACATAGACACAGGTGGAGAAAGCATCCTGCTGTTTTGCTGGCAGCTCAAAGGTCTATTGCATGCCTGCAGACATGAACTCCCCCTCTCACACGCTCACACAAATACGTATGCGTAAGCACACAACTCTCTGGTTAGCAAGAGTTTAACTCCGGCCGGGCTGAAAAACAGTCATGTAGGCTGGAAGAATGTATTGGGGATTGGCTTGCAACAAAATACATCCAACGCTCCCCTCCCATTGCCATTAAAATGTCTGTGCTCAGCACTCTCGTAACAAGCAGGGTTTCTGAATGGGAATAGCAGGTAGGTAGGTCAAGGGAAGTCTGTGAGCTTTGCCAGGTACCAAGGCAACCAGTCTGCATTTCAGTTAGTCCGTCATTCTGTTCCTGAGAATAAAGATGGGACAGTTGTTGAAAGTCCCAAGCTAGCATACAAGTTTCAAGATCATCGTTATAGCTGAGATGTGCAAGCTTTCAGTGTCCTCAAAGCTGCAAAGTAGGAATGTGGGGCAGGCATTTTGCTTGTTTGCAACGTCCAGCAGGCTTTCTACCAACTGGCGTAGCTAAATAAAACTGATTTATCTCTTGGAAGTGAATGTAGTTTTATGCATAAATACTTAGGTCTTTGTTTGGGATAATATGTTGATAAGCCTGCTAATGTGTAGGAACTATAGTCCCTATACAGTGTTATTACATTAATCAAAATATTATCTAAAGAATACTTTAATCTCTACTAAGTTTCAAAATCTCCTTTAGCGCTTGCTAAAAGCAACAAATAACAAGCCGTAGCCTGCAGTTCACAGGTTCGGGATTAATTTTCTGGGCCAGGATTTCTCTGTTGATTTTGGACAGCCAACCTTTCGTCTGTAGAGGTGCGAAACAGCCAAGGGCTGCCTTTTCTACTGATCCAATGCTGCTTTCTCAGCAAGTAGGCCATACCATCTGCTCCCACAAAGATGAAGGGAGAGTAAAGTCCAGCCAGCCATCAACCTAAATGTATTAAAAAGGCTGGAGGTGCCATCGCCTCTGAGGCAATTGAATTATGAAGTTTAGCATGTGTAGAATTGGTGTGTCTAGATGCTCTTCTTGCGGTGATTTTAAATGAGATACGAGGGGTCACTTTACAATCACTACACAGCTGTGTGAGTGCATATGTGAATGAGTAAAGGTATTTTCTACGTGAAGGCTCTGTGTACCAGTACCTCGTACACTGAGCCTTCCATGCTGCAGACTTTAATTTACATTTCTGTTTATTTTAGTGCCTAAACTCCAGCAGACCCTTCCAGAGAGTCGGTTTACCTCCAATAAAGGTGACTCCAGCTCAGCATCATCTGAAAAAAATGCAAAAGCTGAACCAAAGGCAGAAGCTGCAGCAAAAGCAAGAGGTTCTTCCAACACAACCAGCCCCAAACCCCCACTGCAGTCCGCAAAGCCCAGCCTGGCAGGACGACCCACAGTGCCACAGAAACCACGCTCTGCCTCTCGTACAGGTGAGGAGCTCTTCTGGGTGTTCGTTAGCCCCAGCTGGGTACTTCTGCATGGAGTTTGGGTGGGCCTTGAAGGAGACACCCAGGGCCACATCCAGGACAGGAGTTAAATGTAGAGGGAGAGGTTCTTCCGTCACTTGCTCTTGACTTGTTTCCTCCTTTTCCATCTCCCACTGTCCTAATTCAAATAAACGTTTTAGCCTGTGATAACACCTGGCTCTAAATACTGAAGTCCTTAGGGGTTTTCTGGCAGGCTGGTTTTAGCCCCTTGAGAAAATGCCTGTTATTCTTAATAATTAACGCAAGCTACTGTTTCTCACCCTCTTTTCCCTCATTTTGCCTGTGATTCTTTTCTTACTGCTTTTGATTGGAAATAATTGTAGCTGTGCTTTTATAACCCTACTAGGCTGCCAGCTGAATGGCTGTTAACTTCAGCTCTGTCCTAACCTCCTGCCCAGACATTACCTGAAGATTTCCAATAGCATGAAATATTTTGGCAATTTCCTGTATGCTGTCTGTTCACTATTATTTAATAGGCCAATGACACAACCCCTTCTTTCCAAAGCATAACCACTGCAGTAGAGAGGAATTACATGCTAGTTACTCACTCTCCCAGTGGCTACGGCCAATAGAGCTTATCAATTACTGCTGACTGAAAAATGGGAGCACAGCCGTTTGTAAGAGCTCTCAGACCTCCAGGCTTTTCCCATACTCACCACTGACCTTAGAAAGATGTTATTTTTGCTGGAGGTAAGGGGGCAGCTGGATGTTACAGCCTCTTCCCTGCCCTTGGTGTGTACCTGAGCATTACTTGGTCTGTCTCTGCGTGCTAGTGGGTATTTATTTTATTGGTCATTTAAAAAATGGTCACGGAAGTGAGAGGTGTTGGGCGAGGTGCTTCTGAAGATGAATACAATAGGAAAGCGTGGCTTGTTTGGTGATGCTTAAGCTGTAACATAAGCAGCATGTTATCTCAAAATGTTTTGTGTCAAACAGACCTAAGCTATCTATTTCTGCCAGCTCATGCTTCCTGCAGAGAGAGCATACTGTGGGCTTAACAGAGAGAACAATTAGTATTTGCTAGTAATAGGCCAGCTCTTCAGGTGGCAGCAACAGCGGCACCATCTCTGCTGCAGTCTAACTTCAGTCCTTGTGCTTGTATCAACTTGCTGGCTAAGCACATCCAGGGGATGTGATGGAGAAGCCAAGCAATAATCCTATTTACATTCTTGCTCCTGCTGTTGCTTATGGTGATGTGGCCAAACTAATGGTAGCAAAAGTAATCTGAGGGCAAAGGAGCACAGCTCAGATGTCTTCAAATTAGCAAAGACTGAGAGTGGTTCCTCAGTAAAGCATGGTATATCAGCTTTTAAAGCATGGTATGTCAGCTTTAGTTCAGAAACACACGGCTGTGTTTGCCAAGCATGGTGCTCATGCACGTGTTGATACCAAGCTTCCCAAAGCACGTGGCCTCACAGGCACGTCAAATGTGTGGAGAAGGTCCTGAGAATTAGTGTGTCCGTTCAGACCAAGTTGCATTTGGAAGGTCATTGCTTCCCTCAGCTGAAATTAAAATGATTGACTCCTTTGTGATGGCCGATTTATGTTGACAGTGAGATAGATCCCTACTAATTTCCAATATGCAACTGAATTAACTCATGTTCCAAGTATACAATATATGTTACTCGATAATGCGAGCTCCTTTTTTCTGCTGTCAATACTAATGTAGCTTCCCAGCTGCTCTGTGGGATACACATGCCAATGTTTATTCCTTGGGAAAGAAAACATACAAGCAGTTTAAGTGACCCATTATAGCCTTCATTTGGACAGGAGGGAAGTCCCTGTCTGCTTTAAGATTGAAAAGGTCTTCTTATAAGGACTGTAAAGATGGTAGTCAATATGCCATATATAAATGTATCCAATCTTTTAGAGAAACAACATATCCAGATGGTTTAAACTATAGATTTGAATTTAAATTCCAGATTTCCTGAGAGTCTAGCAGGCTTTTTATTTTATTTTTCTGTTTAGAAAATCTTTACAGATGCTCTCATGCTATATATACTGGCAATTTATTCCTGGAAGTATAGGCTTCTGTAGACTACTTATGGAATTTGTTCCACTGATTCACTTTTATGCCTTACAACTGTGAAACAGGACATCTAACTTGATCAGTTCATTATGTTTGAGAAAAATAAAAACATGAATAGAACAAATATTTCCAAAAATCCATCCAAACAATTTTCAGCTGTTCTTTACAAATTGCATGCTTACATCTTGCATGAAATTCAGTTGGTCCCATCAGATTCCTGTTTGTGCTGCAATAGTAACATACATTAAAAATGCTGAAACTGAGATCTTTGCTTTGGCTATTAAAATTCTTGCAGCTGGACTGAGAGCCGTCATGTGTTCTCTTAACATGATGTAAATTCCTGATTCCTTCTTTTTCTGACACAGGTTCTAGCTGTTGCTTGATTTTTGTGTTATGTTGAGCTTCAGCCCCGTCATAAAAGTGCCCTTTCTGTCAACTAAATAACACTTCTCACCTTTTTGTTCATGGTACTCCGCAGAGGATGCTCCAGAGTCTCCCTCTGGCCCCAGTTCCCCCAAAGTTGCCCTGCTTCCAGCGGTGCTGAAGAAGGTTCCTTCTGATAAAGAAAAGGATGGTCAGAGCAGCCCCACAATCAGATCGTTTTCTCAAGAAGGTAGGAGTGCTGGTATGACTGTTGGTCCAGCATGCCTTTCGTCTACTAGGAATCAGTATGTCATTGTTCCCTGATTTGTTTCCTCTTGAAAGGGAAGAGGGTTATTCATTTTGAGGAAAAGAGAGGAAGGAGAGTGAATCTGGTCACCTGCCCCCCATCCATCATCTGGTCCCATCCTCCCTCCCCCTTCACCCACGGGCTGGTGCTCTACATTTTCTTCCTTTCATCAAACCAAGTGAAATAAGATGAATCCCTTGCTATTAATAATGTATTTGAACTATTAAGGACCTCTTGTATTATGTATATTATTTATTAGTTTATTATTTATTAGTTTAGTTTGGTCTGATTTGAGATGCTGGTTGGTGTTGGTCGTGCATAAATGTGAAATGCAGCTCTGTTGATTAGCAGATTTCCAGGGGAGCAGCCATGCCTGTTCCTTGCAGCCAGCCTGTTGCTTTGTGTGTATTCCTTCTTTCTGTGGGATCAATGCACATGACCGAGCTCAACTCACCCTTGTCTTTGTGTGCCAGGGCAGGGCTTGGTGCCTTTTACGCACGATAATAGACTGCTGCCGTCTCTTTGCTGCTTTTTGTATCTGATCTGGATTTCTAATTTCACTGGTGCATTTCCTTGAACCACAGTTGACTCTCAGGAGAGCTAAAGTTTCCTCTGAAAGCACAGAACATATGGAGAAATAGTCACAGAAATACTGTTCAGCGTGGTGTTAGCTGGCACAAAAACAATATTGGAAATCTGGGTGTGAGACCTCCTCCTTCCTGGACTGTTCTCAAGAAAGACAGTGAGCCCCATCTCCATCCCAACATGGTTCCCATCACATCCAGACTGGAAAAATCACAGAAGTCTTGAGATGAAGTGGTGCACTTTCAGTACTCTGCCAGCAATTTTTTGGAGTATAGGATAGGGGCTGACTAGTCAGGACAGATATGTAATGCTGGGTTGTGAAGAGGGCGCAGTTGGGCTGCCTGCAGAGCCCATTACCCTCTAGATGAGAGGAGGGGCAAAGCCATCCCCGGAACGGGAGTGTCCAGAGGTATATTTTGAGAAGCTTGTCCCTTTCTCCCCTAAAACTATAATTTCCTTTATGAAACAATCTACCTCCCAGTCTGGTTGATGCTCTTGTTGGAAAATTGTTGGTGTGGTGGCTCCAGTTTGGTGACCACATGTCAGACCATGCTGCGGCGTGTCTGTCTACAGATTTTGGCTCTCCCTTCAGCCATCTGTTGGGCTGCTCTTGTGGTGTAAAGGTAGCCCAGCAGAATGACCACAGTCTTGCTGAGGTGTGTGGAGCTAGCAGGACATGGCACACCCAAAGATCTCTCCTGTGCCTGGAAAGGGCTGAGGGTTTGGACAGTCTGTTTTGCCAAAATCTGCACAGTCTGTGGCTCAGGATCCCAAAAACACAGCAAGGTGTCTAAAGTGGCATTTATGTGCCACAGCTGTGGCGTTATAAAGGCTGCAGGGCAGGACAGAGCCTGGTTTTGCTGCTGCCTTTAGTCCCATCAGAGCCTGTGCTGAGACAGGTGAACTGAGCCACAGCTTGGGCACCAGACTCACTGTATCGGTGCCATCACATTGAGAATGGTTGCAATCAAAGGCTCTTGCCACAACAGACTCTTCCAGTTCCTGTCTGATAAATACATGTGATAGAGCCCTTGTTTTCTGGCCAGCGTTTCATCAGAGAGAGAACTTGCTGCTACATAGCTGGAGATAAACAACGTAGTGGGACTTGTTGCAGGTGTGCTTTCACATCTGGTTGGCCTTTTGTATTACAGCAACCTCTAATACAGCAGAGATTCAACAAGTTTTTGCTGTTTGTGATTGTCACGTGAGAAGAGGGACCGTCACTTAATTTTTAAAATCTGTTTGCTGTTCACAAAATGTTATGCAAAGGGGGTTGGATGCTGTGCCTTCCTCACTCCTTGCTCACTTAGAGTTTGCCTCCACAGCAGATTCAGCCAAGCTGAGACTCAGTTTCCTAGTTGCTGCTGCATTGCACTGTGAGAATTTTAATAATAGCTTGGAATGGCTAAAATTGGGTTTCTGGGTCCTCACAGAGCTGCTATGCTTTGCATAATGTTGTTTGGGAAAGGCTAAATTCTGTTTCTTTTGGTTGTTATTCTTCATCAAGTTATCCTTCTTTGTTACTGCGCTCCTCTCTCTTGTAGCCATTCCTCCTTCCTTGCGTTCTGCTTCCTTTCAGATTGCCATGCTCAATTTACTTCTGCAAGTGGTAAATCACTACAAATCTGCCTAAGTTAGTAAACGAAATTACATCTACTGCAAAAGAAAGCTGCACATTAGATGATACTTAATTATAAAATTGCTTTACGTTAATGATTTAACTGTGCTGCATGGGACAATCTCCAAGTGCTCCTCTTTACACAGAGTACCTGTAAGATTGGGCTGCAGTTACCAACACGTGCAAATATCTGGCCTAAATTTAAGCAAGCCTCCGGCATATTGATTGCTACTCTTTGAATAATTGATTAAATGGGATGAATAAGTGAAACTGTTTACACTACTCATTACTTCCCATATACGGCCCTACAGCTTAGGGGTATAAACGAATCCTTTTCCCTGCTAGAGCAAACAGGAGATGGGCAAAAGAGAGATGCAGACCGTGACCGCGCAAAGCCGCCTGGCGGAGGGGGAGCCGCTGCGGGGCAGTGTTCTGCCAGTGCAGAAGAGGAAGGCAGTGAGCTTGGGCAGAGGAAGGCACAGCCAGCTCCTGGTTAGCAGTTTCTTATTTCATTTTTCATCACGACGGTGCTCGACAGCTGGCACTAGCAATCGTGAGGATACGGTAATAGCAGAGAAGCCTTGAAATGGTGCTGGTCTGTCCCTGAAGTATGATAAGGGTAGAAACCTCAAAACCTAAGGATTTGAAAAAAATTGCTAATGGAAGATGTGTTTGCATTTCACCTTCATGGCAGCACCAGTTACCAGTACCACATAGCACCTGCAGGCCCTCTGTGGAAGAGGGCTCCTTACAAACCATTACTGCTCATTACAGCGGCAGGGGCATGCTGTTCTGTAAGTCCTCTCCAGATTGAGGCTCTCTGCTGCTCTTTGTGTGTAATTCTTTCTTAAGATGCATTTGCTGAAGTATTTCAAACCACATTTCAGCCTCCAAATTGTTAGTGCCAGCTTCAGTACAGTCACTCACACGGCCATTTGAGAACTGGGTAAATCAGCTTGTTTTGTTATAGCACCTTGTCCTTGGTTGGCATAAACATGACAAAACCACAAAGAAGCACAAGACCCCAAACCCAACGCTGTGCTGCACCTCCTGATGAGCAGCTTTGACTTACAGCAAACTCATTCAGAAAACTATAAAATAATTGGTTGAATTGTGTGTTTTTAAAATATAAAAACTCTTGTTCCCAAATGGTATGTGTTTACATACTCTTCTTTACCTCTTAACCAGTTTACTTAAACAGTGATTCAATATTACTCTTTTTTCTACAGCATTTAAATGAGGTGTTTTGAATATCTAATGCAATTGTGTTTACAGCCAGTTCTTCTATTTACAAGGCAACGTGTACCCCTTCTGTAAATTTCCGATCATTTGTTCCATCTCTTTGAGGAAAAGGAAAGAAACACCCCATCTGCCCTTCTCTACCCTTAGCCCAGAAGGCATAAACTGATTTTATTTTCATATTGTTGAATCAAACTTAGCCCACTGAAATTTGGAATCTCTACTCACCACCATAATCAAATTATTTTAATTAATTCGAAGACAGCACACTGATAAAGTAAGTTTCAAAAGCTGAGATGCTGCCACAGGTATACACAAGTCCCCTTTGTGTGGCTTCATGGGGACTACACATGAGCAAGAGGCAGCACTGCTGGCAAAAACCTGGTTGCAGTATGTGGACTTAAATGCCCAATGTATTTTTCAGGCATTTTGGGGGGACAAACTACCCATCTTGCTTTATTAGGCCATAAAATAGAACAGCTGCTGCAGCATGTGTTGTGGGTTTTGTTTGAAGAGTGAATGGAAGCTCAAACAACAGCCAGGTAATTACTAGCAGGTATAATTATAAAAAATGACTCAAAACCACCAGGCACCTATTTCTTTGAACAGCAGTGGTGTTTGAGGAGATGGAAATGCCTTTTATTTTATTTTTATTTTTATTTTTATTTTTATTTTATTCTTACAGAATTTAGGTATTTTTAAATTGTCAAATTAAACTAAATAGCTTTAAAAGAAAAAACTTTCTCAAAATCCTTTTCTCTTCTTTCCCAACTTGCAAAGCAGGAATAAGAAAGCAGTGATTTTGTAGCTGCTGGCTCTTGTTTCATCCCTCATTTTGGCCAGCACAAATAAAGGATCTGCTATTTTGGAGTCAGGAGGCTTATCTGGATAAGCAGTGTGCCATGTGTGCAGAGGTGGGTCTCACAGGATGCGTGCTGGACGCGTCCCTTCTGCTCTCGTCCCAGCAGAGATGTGGAGCTGGACGAGGTCTGTGCCAAATGAAAATCGGACGGAGCTTTCTGGCACATCTGGGTGGCCCTGTGGCCTGACCCATGGCCTCTTGGGCAGGGCTGGGTCTAGGGGAAGGGACAGGAGGTGTTTTGTAGCCGCTGTGGCTGGTGGCACCTTGTTCCGCGATGTGCACACATGGCCATAAAGTCCAGCATGGACCAAAGCCAGGCATCCTCACCTGAAGCGGTGGAGCAAAACTCTTGTAGCTAACACGACTTGCAGCGAAGACACATCTGAGGATCACTGTGTGTGTAAAGGTTTGTTTTGATCAGAAGCATGAGATTTCCAAAGCCATCAACCCTTGCATAACCTCACTCCAACTGATGTGCGCAACAAAACTCTTGTTTCCATAGCAATTTTTAGACCACTGATCCATCCAATCAGAGATGTTAACAAGGTTTGAAAACCTTTCTTTCCATTTCATTTCAAGGCTTCTAGGTTTGGGGGGGGGGAAACACTGGCCTTATTGATTTGTGCTGGGTGAACTGAATGGGTGCTGCTTTCTTTTAGATCAAGGGAAGCAGGGAATGTGAGGTGCAGAGCCGTGGTCTCATCTGGAAGGATGCAGGTCGGGCTCGGTGTCCGGCAGGGGAGAAAGGCTTGGGATGTGCACTGCTGATCTGAGAAGTGCCCAGCTGAGATACCCAAGCAGTCAGGTGGCCATCACCTGTAACCTAGCTCAGCTGGAAAAAAGTGCTGGTTTTTTTTGAAGTGATGTGATGAGAAGAAAGTCTCCAGGCCTTTTTCTACCTGTAATGTAGAACAGAAATGTAATCTGTGTCACACTGAAGTGCTGGTTTTCATGTTCCAGGTTTGTCTGCTTGCCAGCCAACGGCAGAGTAGTTTGTTCCACTTTTTTCCTTCCCTCTCTCCCTCTCTCTCACTTTTTGTGGTTTGAAGAACTAACAAATTTGTGTTACTCCCACTAGTTCGAATTAATTCAGTGGGAGCAGGTCCTACATGCATGAGTGACTTTTTTTTCTTCCCTTCCTCCCTTCTACAGTCATTAGTAAGACCTATTTCTGTGTTTTGTGCAGCTGCAAAAAGAAGCCCCGGGCAGCAGCCCCACGAGTTCCAGGAGCTGAAGCAGAGGTCCTTGAGTAAAGACGGCCATCAGGGAAGCAAGTCCAGTGACTCTGGCGAAGAAGCAGATAAAGATTTTATTTTTGTTTAGCAATCAGTGCAAGCGCTTTGTAGTGCGAGAGCTTTTATAACAATCAGGGTACAGCAATCGACAACCCTCCTAGCCAGCTGCTCTGTCACCACAGGTACACTCCCATGCAGAAAAGCTGATCTTCCAAACATGAATTACTGTGCAATCGGTTGGCATTGATTCGGCCCTTAATTTCTGTCCCGTACAGTTCAGGCCTTCCTTCCCATGCCTTTGCTAAAGCCAGCAATTCCTTCGTGTATTCTACTTGAATTTCTCCGAAGCAGCTACAAAGAAGTGCCCTGCATTAGGGCATTTAGAAAACAAAGCAAATTAACTGGACACTGTCGTACACTAATACACTGTACAGCAGGTAATGTGTCGTACTGCTGAATGTAAATGTGTCAAATCTGCACGTGACTGACCTATAAATATATCCTTGCGGTATGCAATTGCACATTGTAATTATATTAAGAGAGCACACTAATAAAATAATTTGTATAGATTATATATATTAAATGCTTGGGTATGGTTTTTACATTCTCCCACCGGGAGCTTCTTTCTTCCTGTTATTGTACTGTACATAAAGCTCCCGCGCTTACATTTGTGTACTGTCAAAAAGCACAAGAGAGAAGGATTTGAATGATATATAATCTTGTTATGCTTCCACATTCATATATTAATGTACATAGTTGGTTGGAATGAGGGCAACTGAAATTTTATTAATATTGGTGTTTTCTAGAGGCCTTCTTCAGTTCTGTCTGCATATTCGCTTCCTTTCAATGTGTAATTCCCCGAGAAGAACAGTTTGGCATCTGTAAAAACATTTCTGCTTTGGGGGGAGGGGGCGCAGATTTCACAGGTATCCACTTACGTTACAGGTTGAAGGGATTTTATTCATATGTATATTTGTAACAATAAAATGATTTTACAACTGAAATGTAACTCCTCGTTTTTGTAGCGCTGTTTTTGATAGACAAAGCATGCAGTCAAGACAAAAGCCATATCATCCGTCGTCTTCTGCTCATGGTAAAAAGTCTGTTCTTCTTTAAAGGGTCATCAGCATCAACGTAGACATCAACTTCATAAAATCGCTGAAAGAAGATCTCTTTGCTAGTCTCCTCACTTGTGATTTTAATCAAAGAAGCCTTCACGTGAGCCAGAGGTGTCTGCTCCCTCATTCTGTTTTGGATCCATAGGACAGAGCAAACTTGGGTCGGTGACTTGCTCCCAAGAGCAGTTGCCCTGAGCTTGCTGTGGTCTCTTGCGTGGGTAGAAGGGCTCAGATGCCTCTGTGCCTCTGTCAAATTAGCTTTCTGCTGCCCCTGGGAACATACTCTTGCTACCCCTGCTATCCTGCTGTAGAGGGGCTGCTACAGCAAAACACTGGTCTTTTATAGCAAGACCTTCCAGAGGCACTTTTTAGAGATTTACATCTCAAAGTAAAGTAGGAGTGGAAAACAGGCTGTAAAGCCTGGGGTTTCATACCTACCTGCCACGGGTTTTGCATTGTTTTGGAATTCCGCACCCATCTAAAATCATTAAGAGAAATTATCCGTTTCCACAGACATTCAGTCTTTATTTGTTGGACATCCTTCTCTGAAAAACCTGAAATTATATTAGAAAAGAAAAACAGTTCATGAATAGTCTGCTGCAATTGTCATTCACACAGGATGTGGAAAAGGCAATTGTATGCATGTAAGTATTCAAGAAGGGTTCCTGATTTGCGGGCTTCATGAATTTAAGAAGATTAATTGAACCCCAAGGTTTGTGTTAGTAAGTAGTAACAATAGGCTCTGACTTTCAGCTGCCGAGAACCTCTCTGAGCTTGCAGCCCTTACCAACCATCCACATGTTTACGGTTCCTGCTGCGAGGCACCTGGCAGTAGCGTGTGCGCATCGCCCTAGCATTAGTAAACCAAAGAAGGGGGGGTTCTGAGATGCTGTAGAGAAAGGGTGTGTGTTAGAAGAAAAGCTGTAGTACTACAGGAGTTGTCTGCTGTAGCATAGAGGCTCCATTAGACAGCAGTGCTTTTTTTTTCTTCATGATGTAACTCATTTCCAGCATTTATTCCAGACATCGTTGTGTTGGGCAGGCTGGATGGTGGGGAAAGCATGAAAGGGAGCACTAGCGAGCTCTCAGAGACCTGGGACTCATGTGCGTGTGTCTGGGCATGAGGAGGAAGGTCACTTTTTCCTTTCTGTGCTGCCTGCCTGGCAAGCCTGGCACTGTCAGCCTGATTGCAAGGAGCTCGTGGTGCATCCAGAGCACCTCACTGGAGCTCTTCATCCTTTAACAAATCCCAACTTTGATTTCCAGCATCTTGAGCTGCAGAGGCCTCAGGTAAGCAGCAGCAGCTTCCACGAGCAGACTTCCATCCTTCTGCCAGACACCGGTTTCTAACTCCATGGGTCTCAGTGGTGCTGGGGTGCAGGATGGCTTGTTGCCTGAGGAAATTCGGGAATGGAAGGGCAAATCGCACATGTAGGAGGCAGTGCTTGGCACAATGCTGGAGGTGGACAAAGCCCAGAAAGTCTGCCCAGCCACACCACCAGAGACGAGCACTATTGCTTGGAAGGGGTACCAGCACCAGAAGCTCTGCTCAGATCAGCACCTCCTTGATCCCGTCTTGGGGAAAAAGAGTCAAGAAGCTCTCTGAGAGGGAGCTGACCTGGGCTCTTCTGCTCCTGAATTTGCTTTTCCCATTTTGCCAGAGAAGAACGTTGCCGGTGCCACATGCGGCCGGAGCACCTCCACACCCGCAATGCGCTGGGGAAGGATTGTGGCTGCTGCAAACCCCACCAGCCCCGCGCCGTGTCATCAGGACCTGCTTCCTGCTCCCTGCTAAAGCAGCTTGAAGTCCGGGCGATGGATTTTGAGTGTTCTCAAGTGCTCCCTGGTGAGCAGTAACAACAGCAAATATCTGCTTCCTCAGATGAGAACAGCAATCACCTTAAATTCCTCCCTCCTCCAGCAGAGTTGCCCTGGGCTGATTCAGGCATTAGCGTGGCCCATTAATTGCAGCCCTTGTGCTCCGCGCGACCGCTGCACTTAACAGGGAGCTGTCATCAATGCTAGCTCATGCTGCCACTGCACACTGTGTGCTTATTAATTGATTAACGCGGGGTTGGCTGTGCTCTCCTCTTGTATAGAAAAGAGCTGCTGAGAAGGATTATTTTTCTAAGAAAATACCAGAAAGGCTCTGCTCCTCTTCCAAGTGCTGATTTTCCCCAGGCGCGAGGATGCCAACACTGGTGTAGGCAGTGGCTGTGTCCTGGCTCTGGAGATCATCCTCTGCTCCGGCTATAAGATCATCCTCTGCTCCATCCAGAGGAGCGATGCTGCTCTTCACTTCTCCTGGAGCTGTGTTAAAACACGGTGGGTGCTCAGGAAGGGAGGGAGGCAGCAGCCAGCCCTGCTCAGCCACGCAGCAGCCGCTGCCTTCTCTCTTTCCCTCTTGCCAGCGGATCTTACTTGTGCCTCCCCAAAACATTTGGATTGATGGTTGCATTTTCCGTGAGCCTCACGAACCACGCAGGAAACGAGTTTACTAGGAAATAGCATTTATGCTGCTTGAAACCTATTTTATACACCGAGGTTCACACGAAAAACAAAAAGGGGCATTTCTTACTCCTTGATGTGTAATTGCCATAACCTGAAAATAAACCGATGAAAGAAACATCTGAACAAATGATCTGCCATCACAAAGGCTTAATGGAAAATATAATCCCGTCAAATATTATTAGATTAAAGCCATTTCTGAACTTAAAAAGAAAGAAGAGTGGTGTGTTTTTCTAAAGATGTATCTTAAAAAAATCTATAATGCTATGAAGAACAAAAAATCAATTTTTTATTTTATTTTTTCAGCTTTTCAAAACAAGGGTTTGAGTTCCTCTACCTCAAGAGTTCCTGCATAGTGCAAAGCCAGAGCTGAAGAAGTCATTAATCAAAATCATCCCCCGCTTTTAAAAATGCTGCCTACCTTTAATTCTTATTTATTCCTGTAAGGCAAGGCAGAGCAATGGGAGTTTGGTACATGAGCTGTGCATACAGCAGAAGGCATGTTCCTCTTGCTGCTTTAATGCCAATGGCAATAAACCCACAGTTCAATACGCTCCTCAAGTTTACAGTACCCTGCACAGCGTCCTGCCCAAGTGGTGAAACTTGCTCTGAGCCCCTTAATTCATGCTTTACTGGGTAACAAAAAGCAGCTGGAGAAGCCTAAACCCATTTTAACCATGCAGAATTTAAGCTTTAAGGTAGTTTAATAGATATTGCTGCCGATTGTTTCAGTGCCACCTGTATTTAGAAGGACCTACTGATGTTTCAGAGGGGTGTTTGAGTACTTGCTCATGCTTTAAAGAACAACATGTATTTTTCTCATACTGGATTGTCACCCAAGTCCATTGCAGCATTCCCCCCTACATTTACCGGGTATGTTGGGGGCAGGATTTGAGGGAGCAAAGACATGGGGAATCTCTGGGATGGGGTAGAGAAACGGGAAAATGAAGCCTGTGGCTTGAGATAAAGACAGTTTCTTAGGACAGAAAAGAAAGGAAAATAATGATAATAGTACTACTACTACTAATGTGTATGAAACAAGCGATGCACAATGCAATTGCTCACCACCCGCTGACCAATGCCCAGCCTATCCCCGAGCAGCCGGCCCCCCCACCCCGGCTAGCCCCCCCTATATATTGTTCAGCATGACGTCAGATGGTATGGAATACCCCTTTGGCCAGTTTGGGTCAGCTGTCCAGGGTCTGTCCCCTCCCAGCTCCTGCTGCATCCCTAGCCTGCTCACTGGCAGGACAGAGCGAGAAGCTGAAAAGTCCTTGGCTTGGTGTAAGCACTGCTCTACAGCAATTAAAACATCAGCATGTTATCAGCGCTCTTCTCATCCTAATCCAAAAAATAGCACCCTACCAGCTACCAGGAGAAAATTAATTCTATTCTAACTGAAACCAGGACACAAACCAAAATAAGCCTGGAAAAAACTCTCTGTAAGATGACTGGGAGGAGAGAATGGCATTGCCAGAGATGATGTGGGGAGCAGGCTAAAGTGCTGTGACGCCAGAGTCCAGCCCCACGCAGCCGAAGTTGCTGCAGACCAACATGCAGGTGGCATTCGGATCACGTGTAGTCCCAAGGAGTGTAAATGCCAGCCGTTCTGTACCAGCACTGAGAGCCCTAACGCCAAGGTTTCTTCCTTTGATTTGTATCATGGGAGGAAGAGGATGCACATTTCCAGCTTTCCTCATTCTGGGGCTCTTCCTTCCTGCGTGGGGAACCCTCCTGGCTGTCGGCAGGGATGAGGATGCACAAGATCCCTGCCTGCTGCTTCTCCATTTTCATAAACCAAGGAAGAGGGTTACAAATTTTTAGCAAACTTCATTATTTATTTTTTTCCCAAAACATCAGTTCTTCTCGGAAGTTCTCCACGTTAACCCCCATCATCTCTGCCTCCATTCGGAGACTTTTCAAGAGTTTGAAGGCGGCGTTACGCGTAGCCCAGCTCTTTCAAACCCATCCGGGCTCGCTCCCTCCACACCCCACACCGTGATTTAGACACGGGGCCACACCACAAGCGTGGTGGGGGGGCTCTGCCTTCCTCCTGACCCCCGTGGGGCCGCCCCCGGGGCGGGGCCGCCGTCCTCAAAGCCGGGGCGGGCGGCGGGCGGCGGGCAGAGCCTGCGCGGGTCCTTGCGCGGCATTTGCGCGGCCCGGGCAGCACCATGGAGAGCGGCGCGGCCGGACGCCTGGACGCCGCTGCCTTCCTGGGCGCCTGGCGCCGCTTCGACGCCGACGGCAAGTTTTTTGGGGAAGGGGGGACACGCGTGGGGGGACCCCACGACGGGTGGGGGGGTGCCTGTGAGGGGGTGGGTGTCCCCCTGGGCGGGTGTCCCCCCGGGTGGGAGCACGAGTGGTCGGTGAGCAGTGCCAGCAAGCATCACTCATGGTATCCCGTGGGTGGTTTGGCTTCCCTCTTCCCCCACGTCGTGTCCAAACTTCCCCCGTTTCGCCCCCAAAGTTTTCACCTCTTTCATCACCTCCCCGCCCCTCCAGGTCTGTTGGCTCTTGGGTTCCCCGTTTGCGTTTGCCCTGAAAAGTTTTCTGTAAGGAAAACTCCTACAGGATCCCCGCGGTGCTGTGCCCACCACCCCATAGGACCGAAACAATCAAATGTGAGGTGAAATCCCATGAGCAGGCAGGAAAGGGGACCCCCCACCCTGCAGCCTTGGCAAAGCAAGCGGTCCCCGTAACGCCCCACCGCTGAGATGTTTTACTTGCCTTTAGACAACGGCTACATAGAAGGGAAGGAGCTCGACGACTTCTTTCATCATCTCCTGGAGAAACTGGGACCAGAAGTAAGTACCGTGCCATGCTCGTCGTGCACCACTTCAAAAGGCTGTTATATTAGAGGTTATTTGTATTTATTGTCCTCGGGTTGCTAGCTTCCCTAGCAATCCCTGAGGTAAAGAGCTCTTCGCTTAGCAACAAGGTGGCATTTAGGCAGGTAAAGCAACAAGTGCAAAATGTTGGAGCATTTGTTTTCGGTCCTACATCTGCTCTCGCCGTGAGGCTGCAGCTGGCACCAGCTAAAGACGCTGATAGGAAGCGTGGAGAGAAAGTCATTTACTGCCGCCGAAACACGTGAAAAAGCAGTGACACGCAGCCTGGCAGGGCGAGGGGCAGCACAAAGGTGATGTTTTATTCCAGCAAGTGCTGATGAGATTTGTTAATGTGAGGGGTTTGTTTCCAAGGTCACGTCTTAACAAATATTCTGTCATTAATTTTAAATAGTGCTTAGGAAGAAGAAGGACGTCTGCATGGCTGAAAACGGCCAGAGGCCAGATAGGAGTCAATTACTTTGCTCATAAGGTCAAGACCCGGCTCTCAAGTGTTTCTGCTTTTCTCCCCTGGTTTACTTTTCTACTTGTGGCAGCCTTCCCCCCTTTCACTCTCTGTGCTACTACCAGAGGTTGCACAACAGTTTACAGGGGCTGGTTTTCCTGGTTCCAACCATACTTTGCCTTTGACTGCTTCTGCCAGTTAAGCACAAATCCTGCCTCTTTGGTTGTCTGATCAGAAGTATCTGAAGGACATATATTGATAATGTTCCTACCATTTTCACTATACAGCCTATGGTCAGCCAGTAAGAGAAAAGGAGTAAGTGTCTTCCAAATGGAAGGGAAGGGTATGCCAAAAAACAGACATTTAAGCAACAAGTAATTAATGAAAAGGGAAAAGGTAGCTAATGAAAGGCATAAAGTCATGAATATCAAGTGTAAAATCAAAATTACACTTACAAGCTGAGTAGGATTCTTGGGTCTTCAGGGCTACAATAAGAGAAGATGCTGTAAATCACTTTTTCATCAAGTTTTTGTTTAACTTGCAAGTAAGTGTGGATTGAAATATTGGCAGTTTCTGCAGAAGTGTTTCTCCAGAGCTCAGATGGTTAGACGAACAGATAAGCACATAGAGTTTAAAGCAAATCAGAAAAGACTCAAAGGTAAGCACTAAGAATCACTAGGGACCCAGAAAAGCAGTTCTGAAGAGAAACTGGAAACCTCATGGTGGGTTTGGACAGGGACACCAAACTGCAGGCAGCTTCCTGACAATTAGAGGTCCAGAGGAATCTCCCAGCCCTGCTCGATCCCATAGCTGCCCCTCTCCAAATCGCATCCCATGTGGGGTTTTGGCAGCAACCTCACACCAGCTGGGTGCAAACCTGGTGCGTTACAGCAGTTTTGGCAGCCTTGCTGCTGTCAGCGTGAACTGTGCTATACTGGGCTCACCTAGCTTACACCTCGCTTACTTTTGCTCTCTAGGTTTGACCATTAAAAGAAAAAGCTTAGCGCAAAAGGAGTGAAGAAATAACCATCTCTCCCTCTCCCTCTTAAATGGAAGAAACAAATAGGTTAAATCTGGAATAAAGTGCTTGCTAGCTGCCAGGGCGCTCAGACAGGCTCTCAAGTGTTTTTGGTGTTCTCCCTTGGTCTTCTGTCACACGTTTGTCAGCATTTCCACTCGGGCAGCGTTACTCTGGGCAGTAAGACAACCTGTTGTCTTCTTCCCATTGCTGACAGCCTGTTTGCTGTCCTCACAGTTTTATTTGGAGACAGGCAGCACCAGAGCAGCCTGCCTCCTGCTCTGCCTGCAGAGGACAGCTGCCCCGTGTATGAGATCACCTGCAGCATTGCATAGAGCATACTTCTCTACCTGCTTTGTATGATGAGTTTTTGTAATGATTTTTCACCCATTTTGCTCTTTTTCACATGCTTTACTTTGTGCAGGCTTGTGGTTATTGCGGGAGGGGTAAAGATTCCCCCCTGCAATGCTTTTCACTGCCCTACAGAAAGATAATGGCATTGGTGATACGAGCAGTGAGTTGGGGCTGAGCATCCCTCTGCTTTAGTGCTCATTTTGACACTTATTTCTTCTGTGGCTTCTTGACATCTCTGTTCTCTTTCACTGTAAAAGAGAGAGACAGTAATATGTACTGGCTTAACTTCCAGATGTGTCGCAAGGATTAATTAGTGACTGTGTCTGAAGTGCTCTACAAGTGATAAATAATGTTATCAGCTCTGGAAGTTGTCTCTCCTTGAATAGCAAATGGTCTCATAATTATATTTTTTCAGCCTGCACTCTCTAAGCTGTTATTTCTGTTAATGACCACTGTAGTCCTTCAGCTCTGTTTTTCTTCCCAGCTACTCCGCAGCATCCCCAGCTGACACTAAATGCCAGGGGATCAGAGCAGCTGGGAAAACAATGCAAAGCGAGCCCTCAGCAATCTGGGAGTCAGATTTCTCGGTGATGGGGCTGAGCAAGGAAGGAAACTTGAAATGCCATCCAGCGAGGGAGGCTACTGCAGTGTCTTTTATTGAACCATCAGGAAGCTGGGGAGAAAGGGAAAACTTTGAGGCAAAGGTAGACCTGAGTTTTGCCAATGCCTTTTAACCTTATAATAAACAGACACGAATCCCAGATGCTGCTTTCTGTCTCTCCCCCTCCAGCAAGGGGCAGTTCTAAGAAAATGCCTTTGATTTCCAGATGTGCATTACATGTATAGAAGTTGTCAGTGCAACACAGTGGATTTATGGCACTGATGTACTCCAGTCGGTGTAACTTCTCCATCAGCTGGCAGGGCTTCTGTGAAGAAGTGGGTTGTTTTGTTTGCAGGGTATGAGGGACAATTCAGCCCAACACCAGCCCAGGTTTGTGAGCTGCTATCTGTTATCACTCCTATGACTTCTCTTGAACCACTTCAGCCTCCAGATTCACTGTATGGGTGCCATTGCCTGTGCTCTCTTCTCCTGCTTGCTCGTAAACCTCGTTCTTCTACATTATGGACACATTTCCATTTGTAAAATCCATTATCCTGCAGTGAAAATTTAGTTTTCTTGCAGCACTGAAGAAGAAGCTTTATTGGAACAGGAAGTACCGCCCCTATATTTCTCTCTTACATCACTATGCATCTTTCTTTATAGAAATTGTTTAGGATCTTCCTTGCTTCTTTTCTATAGTTTTACTGAAGCTCCATGTATATTCTGTTAATAATTAGATAAGGAGAGGTTTCTAGATGAATGCTGTAAATTTCGGATTAGCCTTTTACTGAAAATTTCTATAAAATCCATTATATCTGTGCAGATACAAAAAGAATTGTACATTACCATTGCACTTTCAGGTTTCTTTCACACAAAGCTCTTTGTTTAAATTATTGTAAAATTAGGCAGAGATTTAGGAACAGCAGACTTTCAGATGAAAGTTTTGTTGCCATCACCCAACTGGAAGTGTGTAAGAGGCCATGCGTGGAAATCTTCGAAGTGCAAGTTTGTTCAGGTAAGACAGGTATTAGCCTTGATATAATCCCCGCTCCCCCAAACCACCTAGATAGTTATGACTGGGAGGGACTGAAGTTAATCTTCAGGAGCTCAGCCTGAACAGCTGTAAAGGATTTGTCTTTGATTTTTACTTCCAAAAATGAACAGCCCCCAGCCTCTCGTGCATGTCAGCCTCGCCTCGCACAACGTATTGTCTCAATCGTGTGTTTAACTTGGTGGTCAGATGACATCGTCAGGAACAGCTAGTTGCTCAAACCAAACTTAATGTCCAAAATATCAGCCAGCCTCAGAGTCACCCAAAGCAGACTGCCTCTATGTTGGACCACCCCAATAAAGGCAGGGTCACAGAGCAGGTCTCTCCTGACCAGCAGGTCAAGTAAGAGCAAGAAGACCCCTAGCAAAAAGCATTCATCTTGCAGCCTCCTCCAGGCTAACTCAGAAATCTAAACCCTGAGTCAATTCTGGTAATTGCCCAAATACGTTGATTTGTTTAGGTGTGGCTTTTGTCAGCCTTGATTATCCCGACCAATTCCTATTCCAGTTCCTGCAAGTTAAGGCAGAGCACTGCAAACACCTGGAAGTATCTATAATTGCAAGCTCAACACGCCCATGGGAATAACAGGCAAAACTGATGGGTTTTCATTGCCCAAAGGCATGTCAAAAAACATTCAGCCTACTGGAAAGGGCAGAACAAAGAACCTGTCCAAAGCCTAACCACAGAAACGTGATGGCACAGGGAAGGCTGCAATAGCCTTTGTTCAATGCTGGTGTCTTCTATGTGAAAAAAACATTTCCCACATATGTGCTGATGAGAGCTAAAGCAAAATAAGCAACAAAAGCCTGCAAGGGATGACAGTGTAAGTGCTCATCTATTGTAGCATGCAGGATTGTAGTAAATCCTAACCAAAGTACAGGGCCAAGTCCTCCAGCAATAACAATGCAGGTCAGTAAGCAAGATTGGCCCGGTAGCTTTGGGTGAAATCACATGCCAGCGAAGACAAAATGGTCCAGAATACAACTGCATGGATGAAATGAAATCATTCATGAATATATACTTTTTTAACACTACAGGATTTAGAGAACAAATGTTTGGCCAAAAAAAGTTCTCCTTCTAAAGTCGAAGTGTATGTTTCTGATGTCTCGTCTGGTCTTCTCTGGCCTGCCATCATTACTATGTGGTTTTTGGCATGGTAATTATTGTCAAGGTTGTTTTCCAACTATCATTCTTGGCAGATGTAATTTATTTTCATAGATCTTGTAGGAACTTGATATCTCTGAGACCCTTTGCACTTCTATCAAATTTGGCTGAAACGTTGTTAGGAGAAACATGTGCTTAAGATAAGCTTCATTTTTTTTTTCAAGAAACAGGCTATAATAGTCACTTACATTTAATTTCTTCTTGCTTTTTATACTGTTATCAGTATAGGGACTGGCTTCCAAAAATCATGTCAAGAAGGAAAAAAAAACACTTATTACAAGGCTGTCTTGATCAGCAGGGATTAAATGAGGCTGCCCCTTTCATCAAATAGTTAAGTCTCCTTAGCGCTCCATGCATTCGCTTTTTGCTCCCCCAAAAGAAATGACTCATAGCTGTATTTTCATCATGAAAAGCTGCTGACAAGCACATGGATCCCTTAAGGAGTAAAAACTTAATCAGAAAGCATGGGGCAAGGGTACAACAATATGAAAGGAGTAGGTTAACGAAGGAGACAGATTACAGCCAGGTTTCTGAAGAATCATAATCAACCATGACAAAGAAATTAAATGCTGCATGGATTAAAAAAATGTGAACATGCCCTTTCCATTATTACAAACTGTATTAAGGATTAAATTACCTTTGTGATGCTAAATATTTCTAAAGGGTTTCCACAAAAGAAGAAGACTGGACTTGGAAAAGAGAAAGCAGAAAATTCATTTGTTATAGCAACTTCAATCATAGAAGCTCTCGTCTGCAAAACTACGTGGAAGAGCATCCGTAGAAAGAAATTTGCTGCTCAGCCCTGAGATATGTATGAACAAAGTCACAGTAATATTTTAAATTGTACTTTTATGAGGAAAAAAGTGGTGTGTCCTCCTTCTCATAGGGCATAGTAAGGATTTATTCCTTGACCGGGAAGCATGAGCATGCAACAGAGCCTGGAAACCACGCAGCATCCAACCTGTGAGGGACTTTATATTCATATAGAATAGATATTCGTATGTATAAGGAATACATATATATGTTAGTTTATATAAAGCTGGAGCTTTATACTCCTTCATATGAAGCAACCTACAAAGGGGTTAGAGCATCCCTCTGTTCCAGGCTAGTTTTTATCCTCATTACAGCCCAATGAAGATCGTATTTCTTGGGATTATCAGAGAATTGCTTTTTCTTCCCCCTTAAGTGAGCATCGGGGAGGACTTTGCTGGAGGTTTCCTTCTGCTGCAGGGCACTCAGTGCACTGAGGGGCCCTTCCTCCCTTCCCAGCCGAGTACTTGCTCTCCCAGCAACCACACTCTTCCTCAGCCCAGCCCTGAGCAAAGCCGGAGGCCAGTCCCAGTTCAGATGTGTTTTCCACTCTTCATTACAGTGTGGATGGATGCTAAATGTGAGAATCTCTATAGCTGTTTCTGCTTTAAGTGGGCAGCAATCCAGGTCGAAATTGTGCTCCTTTGTCAATTAGGATTATTACCTCTTCATAAAACTCTCTTCCAGAAACTCACAGAGGTGCATACAGCAGGGAAAATACAGAACGACAGCTTGCATTCTGTGGAAGGCCTCCCCATGGATGCAACAGCATTTGCTTTCACAAGCTTTCACAAAAGCACAAGTTTATCAAGCTGCTAACAAGTTGGCAAAATTTTAGCCCAAGCGTTGAACACTTCCAAAAGTTTTGCAAACCTTTGAAAGTAGGGAGAGATGCTTAAAATGGAGATGATGCTTGAGACAGGCAACGTGGTCAAGACAGCATTAGCTTTTAAGAAAAAAAAAAAGTCTGTGCTCAACTACAGTGCAATCACTCCTCAGAGAATGGTGTCCTCGAGACTGGATTTTTCCTCACTCCCCTTATAATCCATAGAGGATTGAATAAATAGAGTGTGAGCCTGAGGCATTTGCAACAAGCATGTGTTTGGCTTAGGCTTTCCTACTTGCCTCAACCTTTAGTTGAACAGCAAATTAATAATTACAGGGGAAGGAAAGAGGGAAGGAAACAAGGAAGGAAGGAAGGAAGGAAATGCAAACTTTCTGGGGAATCTAGTGGCCATAGCACTGCGAGCAGCACATATGTAAATGGCATCCATCCTTGCCTGTGCCTGTCTGTAGGGCTCTACTTCTTGCTCTTCAGTCTCAGCCTTTTCTCCCTGTATTATAAGACTTGCACTGATCTGGGAGGCAAGGAAATATTTGTAGGAGCCTAAAGGCAACTGGAATATAACAGAGACAATACTTTTGTCCAAATATTTTCAAGAAAGGGATTGACATCTCCATCCATGGTCCTGGCTTTTCCCTGCAGCCTGCTCAGGCTGCAGCCACAGCAACCTACAGACCTCCAAAGTCAGATTTCAGAGTGAACAAGTACAAGAGGAGTCTGCAGTTCCTGTCCTTGCTTGGACAAGTGGAACAAGTCATGCAGACTATATGCAGGCTTTTTTCCACCATTTTTGTGACTGAGAGGGAATTGGAACAACCTACTGCTCTGCTTGCTCCCTACCTTGGTTTGTGAACATCACCTTTGAAACCTAATGGTCATACTCTGAGAAGATATGTCATACACAGTGTAAAAAATCTGTAATATAAAAATTATTTTGCCTTGAGTGTGCATCTTGGGGAAGCCCATTTGTACAGCATATTTTACTTCTCTTTTATTCTTTGAAAGCAAAAATTGCTTTTTAGCAGATGCCACTACCTTTTGTGTTTCATAAGCAGCATATTTATCATATAGCATGTCCAATATCAAAAATACACTATATCTCTCGGACTAAAACCTATTGGAGCTGTGTTTCTGTACATTCCAGGTTTGGGGTATTTACTCAATGTATTCTATAGCTTGAATCAGTTTAAAACAAAAAAAAAACAAACAAAAAAAAGGAAAGAAAGAAAGAAACAAAAAAAAAAAAAGAAAAGGAGGCAGTCTTATTTTCATGCAGATAACATTCCTGCCACACAAAGTTCAATGAAGTAGTGGTTAAAAGCTGACACGAAGTTGAGCATTTAACAAATGACTAGTCTGAACTCTACAGCACATTTTGTAAAATATCAGCTCTGATTATAGTTTCAGAAATAACTTATCCTACTGGGCCTGGAGGAGGATAATTTCAGAGTACTGTGCAAGCCTATTGAAGTCAGCAACTGATAGGCTTGCCTAATGCCTGGGAAGTGTCTGGAAGCGTCAAGGTGCAGTCAGGAGGCAATTTAACTGGCACGAGGATCGCAAGCTATAATGCTGAGGGGATGGCCCTCTGGGGCATCTCCCCTGTGGCGCTGCGCCCCAAGGGACATGCTCCACCTGCCCTACAAAGAGCCACCTGGGTGCCCCTGTCCTCCCATTCCCCCTCCCAGATCCCCAGATTTTCCTTCATCTGGCTCATCCTCCATTACTGCAGATAGTGACAAGATAAAAGAGGTTCGCTTGCTCTAAGCAGGGCCCCCCCTCCCGGTTACTCTGACTTGACACTTATAAATTGAAGCCAATTAACATTTTCTCCCTGATTTCAACATATGATCCTCTGCGTGGATCATACGATTAGCGATTGATATTACACCATGCCGTGAAAGGTTTTTGTGTGAGCCCATAATGACCGTGTGCAGGCAGATGCTCCTGAGCTCTGAGTCTGCTCTGAAGCAAGGTGAAGGCAAATTAAATGATACCATAAACGATCAGTCATAACATCTGACTACCCATTTAACTCTAGATGTCTTTTTTTGTCTTATTACTAGCAGCAAATTAAGGCTTTTGGAAAATACCAGTCACACCTAAACATGTGGGAAAAGCTGGTGACAACGCGGGGGTCGAAATAAGCCTTAGCTTAATGAGCTTAATCAGAAGACATGATATCTCACTGCCTTTCTAATGACTTCATCTGTGACATCCTGGTGTTTCTCTCCAGCCCAGTCACTGTACAAATCCCCTGCAGCAGAATTGCTTGAGAGCAGCTGGGAATGGCATTGTCAGCTGGCTGCTACTGAGTATGGGCAAGGCCAGGAAGGTTTCAGAGCATCAGGAACGTTCAGTTCCCTTTGTGGTGGTTTCAAACACCCATCTCAAGCAAGAAGATGAGCTGCACGGGCAGCGCTGTTACTCTGCTCAGAGGGGCTCCAAAAGTAGACGAAAAAGAGAAGCTGGGTTAGGAGACCCAGAACGACACTGCTATATCCGTAACTCCACCCAGACGTTGAGACGATAAAACCTTTCGAGGGCTTTTCTACAGAGGTGGCAAGGATTTAATTTATGCTCTTGTAAAAATGATAGAAAAGTATGCAGAGAGCCTGTTGGGGTTCTCCTCCTCCCAGAGAGGCTGGGATCGGAGCCAGGAGCTGGCCCATGCGGGTGCAGAGGGCAACGTGACGTGGTGACCGCTGCTGAGGGATTTGCCAGCTGGGCTTCCCAGCCCAGCCACGAAGCTTGTCTCACCAGAAGGCTTTCCCCACGGTGGAGGGGTCAGGCTTTGTGTAGCCAAGTCAGACCAGATACCCTAAAGGTTACTGTTTTAAGAAGAAGTCAAGCCTGGTTAACCTACACGTTGTGTTTCACCTGTCACAGCAATGCCTGTCAAAACATATAACCTGACAAATCCTGAAAACTCCTCACTACGTATGAACTGATTATGGGGTTAAACAGATGCAAAGGGAACATGAATTGCTTGAAATCCTATGTTGTTAACCCAGAAAGGCTGACAGGGCTTAGTGCCAGGTCTGGAACCAGCTGACTGGCAATAATAAGCAGCCATCTTGCCCCACAGACAATTTTCAAGGCTGATGATCTAATGAACTACAGAGATGTTCTTCAAGGATAAGGGTGTCTTCTTGAATGAAACAAGATGAGAATGAGCAGCATCAGAACTGCTGTAATACAAATCCAAGCAAAACCAAACCCCGGGGATACAGTGGGAACAGCTGGCTAAAGAAGCAGCATCACTGAAATGTTTTAGGGTCTCCAAGCACTGGTCTCCCAACTGATAACTTAGTTACCACAAAGTTATGAGTAGAACTTATTTCCAGATATTCGACTGAGGCGGTGTGTTTGTGGACTTTTAGTAGCATTAGCCCCCAGCTGCAAGGATGCAATGTTCCTGGTGGTTATCTGGGGGTGAGACTTCCTCCAGGAGGCTAGAAGTGCACTGGAAGTGCCCTCAGCAACTTGCATGCACGTGTTGTTTTCCCCATGGCAGGACACCATCACGGAAGAAAAAGTTCAGAGCATGAAGGAGCAGTTCATGTCCACCTACGATGTCAGCACCGATGGCCGCTTGCAAATCCAAGAGGTATCTATCCCCACCCCCAGCCCAGGGTTTGTTTTACAGAAGGAGGGAGGATGAGGGCCTGGAGCAGACTTGGGAGATGTGGGAGATAGAGCTGGGTGGCAAGGGGGTGAGTCACGGAGGGACTACGTAGCCAGATCTCTTGCTCTGGGGTTTATCTCCATGGCAGCTTCTATTTCTCATACTGCATCTGCAGCCATCCAAGCTTTCCTTATCTTTACTTTCCCTGTTTTTTCAGCTTGCAAATATGATCTTGCCAGATGATGAAAACTTCCTGCTGCTTTTCCGCCGAGAAACTCCCTTGGACAACAGCGTGGAGTTCATGCGGGTCTGTATCTCTGCCTTTGCCCTTTCCCCTTGCACACCAATAGCTTCTTCAATATACGCACTCCAACAACCTTACCCTGAAGAGTTAGGCCAGGCTGTGAAGGCACACAAATGCATCCCTGCCCTATTCAGGGACACTGAGAAACTCATCTTTGGCAGAATGGGCGCAAGAAAAATTGTGAAATACAAACTCCTTTTTTTTTTTTTCTCCACAAGTTCCTTCAGTTGAAAGTTTTGACATTTCAAAGACTATTTGCAGTTGCTTTTATTTTACATTCAAACTGGGGGCTCCTGCAGATCCATGGCCAGCTGTGTACCAACCTATAGGCAAGGCAATAACCACACTGAGAAGCTGCGTGTACAAATTAGGTAAGAAATGCAGGCCAGTGTCTCAGTCTTTTCTTCCATTTATAGAAACCATGTCTGCATTAAATACGTGATTGCAGCGTGTCACACATACAGCATCCAAATGAGAGTAAACGCTATTGTGTGGAAAGTTTATTTTATTTTGTCCACAATTAGTTAAATATTGGGTAACACCTTGCTCGTTAGGGAAGTCCCGATTCAGATCTTTACTATCTCCAGCGTAGGTGATTAATTGCAATATTTATGCAGTTGTATCCATCTATCCCCATCCAGATCTGGCGCAGCTACGATGCTGATAGCAGTGGATTTATTTCAGCTGGCGAGCTCAAAGTAAGTTATTCTAACCAGTCTCCTTGGGCTTGATCTACAGCTCACAGATGTCAACGGGAGCCCTTCCGTCGCCTTTACCAATTGGCTGCCTTTTTGTGCAGACAACAAATGGCACTTCTAGCTTGTTCACAGCCAGTTTAAGGGCAGGGCACCCTCCAGCCTTCTGGCACAGCTGCAGGCACCATGCTGGGCTGGAGGAGGCTCTGCTGTCACCCCTGCTGTCCCACTGCCCCCTTGCCCTGCCCCGTGCCCCCCTGAGGAGCTGCCTCACCTTGGCTTTGCTCGTGCACCTCTCCCAGCCTTGCTGAACAGAGCTGTCTTTTATTAATGGGGTTTCTTCATAACCTCCTTCTGAATCTGTGGATTTTTTCTATGCTGATTTTGCTTTAAAGCTACAGCTTTTGAGGCAGATGCCTGTTCAGAAACCACCATGCACACGCTTTGAGCAGTCCCTGGGCTGCAGTTTCCATGTGCAGCCCCACACAGGCAGATACTGAAGTGTTTTGCTGAATGGAGACTATTTTCATCTGACATCAGTTAGCAAATACTGCAGGATTTATGTTATCTTTTACGTACTTTGCAGGTGATTTTTTTTCATTACAACTGATTCTGCTATGCCTGCTCAGTGGAAATTTGGTTATTTTCTAATTTATTTGTAAAAAACATGCTTCAACTTAAAATGTGAGTTTTACATGAAATTGAAGGCACTGGTACTAATCAGGAATGTGGAATTAGATTCATGTGCCCCTGCTGAATTTGGATCTGGTTTCTTACTGTTCCTTCTTGAATTTCCTCTGAAGAGTAACATTTGACTCTTTCCTGACTACAGGATTTCCTGCGAGATCTCTTTTTGCAGCATAACAAGGTGGTTGCCGAAGTAAAGCTGGAAGAATATACTGACACGATGGTAAGAAAAGAGAGCAATAATATTGTTTGGATTGTAGTGCTGCCTAAAAATCTCCCTGAGGGTAAATGTCTCGGTATATGGTGCCACAGATGCCCTCTCAAAGGCTACTTCTTCTCCAGGAGATCCCTGTGGGAAGTTAAGCAGTACATGCTGCTGCTGCTTCTTTTCACTGTACTGGACATCAGCCGTGAGCTGCATTTCAGTTATTTTTCCTTTGAGTTGAATAGTTTATTATGAGAAAACAGTTTGACTTTGTGCCACAGCAAACTAAGCCCTAAACCTGTTCAAAAAAATGGGTGAGGTGCATGCATCCTTCTTTGGGAGAGGTTCAGTCTCAGACAGGTCCCCAGCTCCTTCTCTCACTTCCTCCTAGCAAAATCTTTTGCCCTCAAGAGATGCAGGTATCCATCTCTTCTCCTCTGCAAAACCTAGAAAGTCTTGCTGGCTCCCTGCTGCTTCCCTGAAAGGCTGGGAGCTTGAAGGCTTAAAGGCTTTGGCTCTTCCCCTGCCTTCTCACAATGTAGTTTTTATCCTGCAATCATCAGCAACATAATATTTGGTGTAAATTTAGCATCAGTCACCTCGATTTCAGAGCAACTTATTTTATCTAACCATCTGAAAACAAGGAAGAAAGAAAAAGCCCATTTCTGATGTCATTATCAAGGGTATCATTTGAGTTCCACCATAAGACTTCTACCGTTGCAATTTTCTAAATGATTTTCACACGGGACTATCTTGCTACTTGGCACAAAATCTGTGTTTGTACCTACAGAAGAGCTTGGTATGCAAGCAAATGAGGAGCTGCCCACATATTTTGCAATACCACGTTATGAATGCATGAAGCGTCAGTGACTAAAAATGTGACCCTTGAAAGCAAAGTGAAAAACTGTACCTAATGGTGTACAAAAGTGTGTACGTCTTTTCGTATTTATAGAACAGTGAAGGGAGAGGAAAGCAGACTGCAGAAATTATTTTCCAGCTGGAAGAGCTTGAAAACAATAAAAATCCAGAAGCTACAGCCAGAACAAAAATCTTTCCAGCAGTTTGTAGGTAGCAAACAGCTTTTAGGCTGCTCCATTAAGGTTCCCTTCCCCAGCGGCTCATCTCTGACCAAGGGCTGCTGGTGGATAGGCAATCTGAAGCTCACAAACATTGGGCGGCTCATTTCCTCCAACTTTTTTCCCTTTCCAATAATTTCCCAAGAAATATCTGTGATTTCTGCCACCCCAATGCAGCTAGATAGCAATGCAGTTGGGAAGAAATGTGGTGTGGTGATGCAGTCCAGGGCTGACAGCCAGGGGGTCTGGTTTCTATTCCCATATTTTTTATACATTGGCTTTGTGTCTTTGAAGAGACAGTTTAGTCTCTACGCTGCAGAATAAGATTTGATCTGGGAAAGGGAATGCTTCATATATCTGGGAAAATCTAAGACTTGAAATGCAAGTCTGGCTCGTGAGGACAAAAGTTTGCAAAGCCATAATGCCAAAAGGATCACGGATGTTATTAGAAAATTAGGATATGGCAGATGACTTTTTCTCCTTATGATTCTTTGTTATAAAGATTGAGGATGTTTACAAACACACCTGATCCCAGGAGCTAAGGTAGGATGTGAAATCACAGAGTAACATCACAGGTGTTGCAATATCCTGCAGTAAATTGGAGGGTATGCATTCTGTGTATCACGGCAAGGTAAGAGCATCCACATGGACAGTATCTCTACAGCAGCAGATGCACTGCAAAAGGTGATTGCATGGGAAGTTGTCTGAAGCAGCAGTGCAAAATTATAGGGAGGGAAAAAAGATTCAGTCTTATATTATCAGTGTATTAAAAAGAGAGAAAATTGTATTAAAAAGGGGAGAAAAAATGACTTGAGGTGCCAAGAACAAAGGTATGATGCCAAGACCCAGGTGATGAGAGCACTCTGCTTTCTCTTCCTGCTTTCTGCACAGAGCAGGAAAGTCCCGCCAGGAAACTTCTTCCATCACCACTGTCAGGGTGATAGAGGCCCTGACATACTTGGCTGGAAAGCCGGAGCCTCACATTTCATTGCTGAGGCTTTTACAGGCTTTCTGTTGCATCTCTAGCAACCATCAACACCATCAACAATTCCTTTACTTCAGAACGGAAATACTTGTATTTCTTTCCCCACTACTTTGTTTCCACCCTTGTTTAGAGCACAAGGTCTTCAGGATGAGGACCTGGTTTTGCCACCACAGCTACAGAGCGTCTGATGGTGTCCCATCCATCCTGTTCAAGGCTTTCAGGTGCCACTGTAATAACTTTTGGCTGAAAGAAGCAGCATCCCAAGGAGCTGTAATCCCATTTGTCTCCACAGGCATTTACAGATCTTTGTCCTCTTCTCCGTGCACTCCACAGCTGGCTGCATATGTCTTAAGCAGCTACTGACACGCTGAGTAGGCCCTCGCGCTTTCTGGCAATAGGGATGAAGGGGAAAAGATAGAAATGATCATTGTAAAGAAGATAGCCCAAGCATGAAAAGAAAAAAAAAAAAAAGAATTTTAAAAAAAGTCCCTTACAATTCTGTGCTGGGTATTTGTGGCCTTAACTTGTGAGAGGTATAAACAGGTATCACACTAACCAGGGAATGGCAACTACTTGCAATTTGCTTATGCTGCTATAAATGATCCTACAGGGCATGAACAAACAAAGGAAAAAAAAAAAAGAAACAGCTGGGAAGAGGTAGAAAGTATTCATTTTGAAAGTATTGCTTTTGTTTGTTGCTTTGAGGAGCCAGAAATGTCACTAGTGCCTCAAAAAAGAAGTACCCCTCTCTCTCTGCCCTCGGTTTAATGTAGCACCGCAAATGTTGGTCCTGAGCAAATGTGAAGGAATAGGGAAGAGAAGATGGGAGTGACATTAATGCTCACTGTCATCGGTGAAGGCTCTCTCCTGGCTTACTGGATTTTGGACCCAGCTACGAGTCTTATTTCCAAATTTGTGGTGTAGGCTCTTCAGACTTCTCAGATTCAGATGCATTTACATATATAGACTGATACATGTGTGTATGTATGTATACACACATACACACACATACATATTAATGTTTTTATATCATTCTAACATTATATTTTATATATATTTACATATTTATATCTATGAACACATTTCTCATTCCTTATCTAGCCACTTCAAGTCAGACATAGGTGAAACCAGAGTATCTGAGGTAGCGCTTCTGCTCTGCTTCACTGTTACTTGAAGCACTTTCCCATTTTTAACATGTGTATATTGGCTGTCTGCAGAAAGTAGCATCACTTTATCAGGTTGCTTAAAAGCCATTTGTTAGCAGACTATTCTATTTCCTTGTGACCTTGACATTCTTCAGAGAACACTGATTTAGATCAGGGATTAGATGAACAAATAATGAACCCTTGGGAAGAAAGGAGGTAGGGAATTTGTCGGCATTGCACAAGCACCATGAATTTGTTAAATCAAATCTTAAGGAGCACCAAAGTCACTGAGAAACGTTGTGAAAGAACATCTGAGTTCTCAAGGCTCTTGGTAGGGGAATGAAAGTAGCAATTCTGTGCTGAGGAAGCCCTTTTGCAGGGTTTCTGTTAGTTTTTTGCTTAAAGATATATGTATATATATAATATATGCTTGTATTGATAGTCATTAAGGGTGTATTAATATTTACTTACACACAGGCATTTGCATGAGAATATAAACAGCGATGTGCTGTTCTGAATCTTTGAAAAAAAGTCTGTGGGTTTGTCTTCTTCCAGAAGAGACAAACTTCTATACTGAGTTGTGGGAAGGGAGCAAGGTGCTCAGAGGCAAAAGCAAAGCTTTGTATTGCTCTGAGCCTCTTGGGCAATTAGAAGTTATCGGGGGGAGGGCGGGGAAGAAGGAGGGAATTAATTGAAAGTGGAGGCTTTTAATAGCATGGTAAGAATATTATGCCTTCTTTAAGCAACAGAAAATGGAGAAATGAAAACTTGCCCCATTACTGCTTCATCATGAGAAGGAGAGTGTGGAGGATGACAGTAGTATTAACAACCTTTCCCATGCTCCTGGTGAAGTTTCAGTCCAAGCCTACCCAGCTTATGCTTGCATTTCCCAGCATTTTGTCACAAGTGACAGCTTCCATACATGCACATAGCTGTGTACTTCAGCAGAATGTTGTAAATGCCTGAATATGAACCAGATTTAAGACATAGCTTTTGATGAAATTAAGTATTCATCCCTTGTCTTCAGTAAGAACAAAATTCACACTCAGCTCTTGCATTTTTGGCATATATTATTACCTTGTTCATACAAACATCAGAAGTTGATAGCTTCCCAGATAGCAGCATACTACTCTAATTGGTAATCCCAGTGTCTACAAGCCACATGCAGGGGAAAGCTCAATACTGAGGCACAGTTCAGCAATTATGTTACATATACTGCTGAAATAGTCACACATAGAACACTGATACTCACTTTTTGAATTGCTTTATGTTGATATAATCAGGCTGAGCATTAGAATGTCCTGTAATTTGAGCATTATTATATTTTAGCAAAACATAAAGGATAAGAATAACCAAAGCAGAATACACTCTTCGTTCACCACAAACTAAATTTCTAGGAAGGCAAAAATGTAAGCACAGTGACTAGTAATTCAATAAGCATTGGTCATGAACTGCAACATCTGAAGAAAATTAGTATATGGATATGGCTGAGGATGAAATCTTATCTCCAGAGAAGTCAATACAGCAATCCTCCCAGCGATAATGCTGCCATAGTTTAACCACGCTTATCTGCAGAAGTTCTGGAGATGGAGCTGTGTATCCTGAGCAGTCACTGCCCCCACATGTGAAACCACAGCTGACTAGGTGAGGGCTCTTGGTCTTCTCAGTGCGAAGGGAAACAGTCTCACTTCTCCCTGAAGACGCTCTGAGTCCATGTGAATTGTGCACTACCTTTGTTTTGTGTTGGATGGACTGTTGGTGCTTTTGTGGTTGCTGGCTGTCCCCTCTGCAAGGACGGTGCTGGAGGTTCAAAGTGGTTACTTCTTCATCTGTGAAAGCCTGACTGTCTGTCCATGTTCTTTGCCAATACCTGTGTATTTACACAGGGAAAATCCAGGTGGTTTACCTCCTTACACCTTAATGGGCAAGCTTGCTTATCCGTATAAATGAAGTCCTTTAAGACCACCAAAGGTATAGTGCAATGGAAAGACATCTTTGTTATGATGATGAAAGCCTAAACAGAGCCTGTTATGTTTCTTAACACATTCTAATCCAACTTCCCTAAGTCCTAGAAATACGATGATGGAGTATGGCCTAAGACTGGTGGTTTAAAGGAGAGGTCTTTGTACTTCCCTTCTCGTAGCAGTGGTCCATGCTGACCTTCATCCCAGGTTGCTCTGTATGAATGCTGTGACTCCAAAAGACTGCATCTCCAGTTCTGCATTGGCACTGCAGCCATCAAGCCTCCTAATGCCAGCCACCACACTGGGAGCCCTCCCTGAGAGCTTCCTCGTGGCTCTGGGTCAGTGCAACTCCTCTTGCTGCAAAAAGTCTGCCTTGTTGTGTGTGATAGAGAGGGTTCCCACATACCTCATGAACACCATGGAGGGAAATCTGGCTCCTATGTCACTTCTAGACTTAATCCCAGTGGTTTTGTCGTCTCCAGTTTTGCACCATGCTTGCTGTAACATAAGCCAACAGAAGCAGAAAATCGCATTTCAGCTCAAAGTTCACTTCCAAAGATCAAAACCCGTGAAACATAGGTGCCTGCAGGCTTTTGAAAATCCCAGCAGGTAACAGTTTGGTCTTTCAAGAACCGAAAGACTCTTTGAAGTCCTGCACTAAATGACTTACCTAGGTTATATAGGCAATCTGGTGGGGCAGAGAACTGAACTTCTGTCCCAGGGGTCCCACAGGGCCCTCCAGGGCTCTGCAAAAGCCTCTGGGCCACCATCCTTCCCCACAGAAACAAGACATAGGCAGTCTTACTGCTTGGACGTGTGTCTTTGGTCTTTGTTTATTCACATGCAGTAACTTTTTTTACTCCTTGGCTATTTTAGTTATAGCTGATGCAATATAGGTGGTCGAGATGTACATTTTTAGAAGGTAGATGGTCAG